>NC_133620.1:425824657-427119657 GCF_048593235.1 Sminthopsis crassicaudata
AATTAAGGAATAAACTTACGCAAACTCACAGGATATAAGAGCTAAAAGTTATTTTTAGAGGTAATTTACTCTAGCCATTTTACAGTTGAAGAAACTGAGGCTAAGAAAAGTAGAGTGACTTTGACCAAGATCACACAGTTAAACATTAGGCTAGATTCTTTAGTTAGTTTTTAGTTTTATTTTATCATTTTCTCTACCTAACAAGCATTTATTTTCTGTCCCACTCATTTGCCCTCATTGAACAACTTTAAAAAAAAAAACCCGATAATCTTCATAACAAATAAAACAAATTCTCACATCATCAATATCCAAAATATGTCTCATTCTCTTTTTTAAATCTTTGATCTCTGGTGGGAGGTACACACATTATTTCATTTTTGATCTTTAGGAATTCTGACTTTTCATTGCAAGAATTGATTCTACAGTTGTTCAAAGATTTATTTTTTATGATGTTCTCATCATTATATATATACTTTTTCTAGTTCTGTTCATTTTACTCCACATCAGTTCAACAAGATCTGAACATTCCCTTCTGAAATCGTCCATTTTATCCTTTCTTAAAGCACAATAATATTCCATTACATTCCTATATTGTAGTTTGGTGAGCCACTCTCAACTTGGCAGGAATTCCTATGGAAAGAGCTGTTATAAATATTTTTGTACATATCAGTCCTTTTTCTGGAACTTCACTGGGTATAAGTTGGATTGAGATTTATTTCCAAACTGCTTTCCAAAGAGGCAGGCAGGACAAATTCACAGCTTTATCAACAGTGCATAACTGAATCTGTTTTTCCATAACATGGGACTAGATTTAGAGTATTGATTTCTAGGATAAATCTGGCACAGGGAATTGACTAGACATTATTAAATGCAAGTTTGTGATAAAAATCACAATAGTTCTAAGACATATGCAAAGTATAAGAGTTACTCTCTCAAATTAAGGTATAGCTATTCATGCTCATATTTAATGATCCAGAATGTATAAAAGCAATAACTGAATATGGACTATATTTACTCAAATGTCTATTTCTTGATTAAATCAATTCTATGGAAGGTCCCTGATTAAATTGACCCAAATTTTCATTACAGAGTATAATCCACATAATATTATATTGCTTGACTAATTAATTTATTCATTCATTCAATAAACATTTATTAGGTACCTACTCTGTCAGGCACTTTGTTAAGCACTAGAGATACAAAAAAAGGGCAAAAGATAACTCCTGTCTTCAGGAAGTTTACAATGTAGTAAGGGAAATATTAGTTCAATTAATGTAGTACTAACAAGGTCAAAAACTTTCCCATCAAGAGCAAATAATTCCTTAGAAAGAAAAATTCTTTTTTCCCACCTTCTCAACAATCGCCAAATAACTAAGATTAATCAAAAAAGTAAAAAACCTTTTGAAAAATTAAAAGTCAGGTACATATATAATATGGAATTGTATATAATATGGCTATAAGGAGGAACTATTGTGAATACTTCAATTTAAGCTATAGCAACGACCAGAGGATAAAACCTCCTGTTTTTCTTTAGGACAATGGTCTACAAAATGGGGAACATTGTATAACCACAGTGGGTAAGTTATAAACCAGTTGAAGGGAAGGATGATGGGTCATATCCAAGTATGTGTTGGAAATAGCTCAAACCAGGTCCTTACACAGCATTTTTGTCTTTTTATCTCCATTGTCAACAGAAAAATTATTTAAATATTTGTTGAATTCTAGAATGGGTTGTCACCATATTATCCAGACAACATATATCATTGAACACGATTAAATACTTCAACTAAATACTATTCAAATGTTTACCAATATAATATTCATTCATAGCTAATATTCATATAAATATTTAATTATAAGCTAACTAACTCAGTTATGAATAATTATAACTTTTTGGAAGATTTCAACTCACATCTCAAAGGGAATTATTACATGATTGTGCTAATTCTCCAAGCCAAGAAATATCACAGAGATCAAGTCAAAGATCTCTTCCATATTTACAGAAAAAAGGAGCCTCAGAGACTATATAAATCAAATTCCTCATTTTATAAACAAGGAAACTCCATCTCAGGGAAGTTAAGCGACTTGCTTAGGATTACACAAGTATACAACAGAGGTGGGTCCTATGATTCCACAGCCAAAACTATTCCCTTCTCCAATCACTCAATCAAAAAACATTTAGGGTTAAATGTTTACTTTGTTCCAGGTATTACACAAGGTCCTGCTAGTCAAAAAGAAATGAAAAGCTATTCCTGACCTCAATGAGTTTACATTCAAATGAAAGAGACAATAGGCACATACTAAAGTATATACAAACTATAGAGTAAACAAATAGTAATTTCAGATGGGAAGACTCTAGAGCAGAGAGATTCCTCTCCAACAGTATAATGAAATCTATGGGTCCATTGTCACAGTAATGCTTGAAAGCATTATGAGTAAAACAAAATAAAATATTTATTTAACCAGGATGATCAACAGACAGATTTTTACATAATTTTCCCCCACAGGATTCATATTGTTCAATTTGAAGCAACGCAACATCTATGAATTTGGGGTTATTGTTTTCCTTCTCAGAATCTTCTCATTTAGGCTAAATAAAACAAATGAAATGCAAAATCAGAATTTAACAAAAATGGAATTACATTCTTTGCTATCAATTGAAAGTAGTCCTGACCAGAATATTAATATTTACCTTAAATCTGTGGATTGTAAACACAAATTAAGAGGTTTAACAGGTATCCCTAAAATGCTTCTAAAAAGCTAAATTTAAATTTAAATTACCTTTCCAAAATCCCGAACATCAAACAAATCAAAAGCCTCGAAGAGTTCACTTTTTCTCATCCCAAATGTCTCACAACAAGCTGCTAGAAAAGTCCTTATGTTCTTCAGGCAGAGAAACTGAGAAGGGGAAAAAAAAGAATAACTATTAGTATACAATGGACATTACAAATATACATCCCCACTTTGGTTTTCCTTTTTGTTAAATCACACACTGGTGGAGACAAAATTACTTCTGGATATTCATGAGCCCCTTGGAACCAATGTATGACTCAACAACTCATTTTTCTGAAAGTAAACACAAGATTTTCTAGCAGCTAGAATTGTAGCATCCTTAAAGAATTTAATCATCTCTAGGAAGCAAGCTTTAATAGTGTGTTGGGGTGTCTTGTTTTGTTTTTTAATAAACAGGTTTCTAAAAGGCACTTAGCATTCCCAACCTCACCTCCTTCCAACACACACACACACACACACACACACACACACACACACACACACACACACATACACACACATACTGATGCTCCTCACATAGATCCTACTGGAATAAATGCTTATAATGGTAGTAAAAGCCACATGGGAAGAGGGCTGATAAACACTGTGTAGCATCCAGGCAGTCAATAAAAGTATATACAGGGACTGTTTTCACTTTTTAAAAATGCATGAGAGGCCTTTACTACACAGACTTACTCTGCATGCAGGTCCTCAACATGGAATTGCTTATTTACAGATTAAAAGCCCCATATTCTGCCAAGATAGACAATAATTACACTCTTGGGAATTTGACAGCTACAGTCTTGCAATATTTTTTACATAATTAAGTGCCCAGCTCATAATTCACCCAGGAGCTGAACATAATTGCACAGCACAGAGAGCACCCATGAAAGCCTCCCATAATACACAGATTTCCCCTTTTAGAAGAAATACTCTGCTACAGTCACAAAATTGCTTTGCTCATTTTTAAAAGTGTTTTCATCAAAAGTTGAGGTGGTATATGGAATAGGCCTGCCTATGTACAAGAGAGAGATATTAAAAATAGGGGTCTGATCCCTGCTGAAAGCAATTTCTAACCTCTTCGAGGCATAAGCAATATCCAAGGATTTATTTGCTAAGTAATGTCAATAGATTGGCTAAGGTCTGTTCTCTGGAGAGTCCTCCCATACCAATGAAATCACAATTCCTTGATGTGTTAGCATCCCTGGCTTATTCCTGAGCTCTTTTTGAAACATTCTTCTGGGAAATCTATAAAACAGGGTCTTTTTTTCTCTCTGTTCAACTGCTCCAAAACTAGTAACAGAACTGATCTTTCTTCAACCAAAAAAAAAATGTCCAGATCCTATTTTTGGAAATGGTGACCAAATACATTTTAGCTCCATACAGATCAACTTTCTTCATTTGTTCCTTCTCAAGAGCACCAATAAAATATTAATTTTCTCAGGTATCATTTATCTGCGCTGAATGTAAACTCCTCCAGTGTTTAATATGACTTTTTGCACATAGTTAGGCATTTTATAGATACTTGTGAAATTATTAGATTTTAATTTTTTTTAATTTATGGAATAAAACAAGCATTTTTACAATATAAAATAATAAAAAGGATGACTGCACATGAAGGTGCAAATCTAATATATACAACTTGCTATTTCTTTTAAATATATGAGATTGTCATATAGCAACCACCAGAGAAAAAATCTCATTTTTTCTTTAAGACAATGGTCTACAAAATGGGGAATATTGGATACTTTTCTTTTTTTCCTCTTCTATTCCCCTGCTCCTTCCCTAGAAATGATTATTATCTTGGCCTTCACTGTCTCTTGAAGTACTGCAATAGTTGTAATAGTCCACACAATAACAAAATTGATTTTTCTAAAACATAAATACAACTATGTCATTACTCTGTATGAGATGTTTCACTTATTCTTTTTTTTGCATCAAGAAAAAAATTCAAATGTCTGTTTAGAGTATAAAGTCCTTCAAAATCTGGCTCCAGTTTATCTTTCAAGAATGATTAAACAATGCACCCTGTTACACACTCCACAATCAAGCTAAATTCATCTAATTGTTGTCCCCTAAAATATCAGTGCCCAAAAATTCATCTCTCTTTAGAACTTCTCTTTTTTTCTGTTGGTCTGTCATTTCAGTCATCTGATTCTTCATGATTCCATCTGGGATTTTCTTGGCAAAGACACTGGAGTGGTCTGCTATCTCCTTGTCTAGCTCATTTTACATATGATGAAACTGAAGCAATCAGAGTTAAGTGACTTGCCCAGGGTCATACACCTGGTAAGTGTCTGAGATTAGATTTGAACTAAAGACAATGAGACTTCCTGAGTCTAAGACCATCTAGCTGCCCCTTTTCTATAGAGGCCACCAAAATCCTCCGAGTCATACATTACAAATGAATAATTTCCTTGATTTCTTAGCAAATAGGTTACTCTTCTCATCATTTTCAACTCCACAACATATCCCCCTTCCATTCTCTTCTCTCTACACACATTGTCACAGCCTTTGTTCACTAGAGTCAAGACAATGAATATTTATTTTAACCATTTACCATCTGGTGGGAACCATGCAAAGCTTTGGGGCTACAAAGAAAGTCAAAAACCCAGTCTGTCACCCTCAAGGATTTTACATTCCTATAGAGAAGACAGCATGTAAAATAAACTTATAAATTCAAGACACATGAAGCATAAATAGAAAGTAGATTCAGAGGAAAGACACTAGTAGTAAGGAAGATCAAGAAATACTTCCTGCAGAAGGTGGTATGTAAGCTGATTTTTGAAGAAAACCAAAAGATTATTGCCAGTGAAAAGGCAAGGAATCAAAAAGTGGAGTTTTAGATTTGAGTATTAGCAAATAGATCAAAGTACCAAGACCATAAAGTATATGGGAGCATCTGAATGATGCAAGGAGCGCTCTCAGCAAACTGCCTCATTTTTTTCTATTAAATATGATACAAGATCCTTAGCTGAGAGGTTATGGGAAGAGGGAGCATGGGAGATTTAAAGAAGAAGGAAACGGTTTGGAAAAGCTGTTCTGTTAAGTAAGATGAAAAAAAATCATTAGGGAGATATAAAAGCATTAGCTTGTTGCAGTGAGAGTCCAGTTGAGATTATATGATATAAATTGATAGAGTATACAGTAAACATGAGTTTTTTTCAGCTCCATTCAGCAGTACATGAATAGAAGTAAGTACAACAGATGGAAGGAGTAATACAGGTTTTGTAATTTGACAAGATAGGATCAGCAACAGTTCAAAACCATCATCTTACCTCACCTGCATCACTAAAATAGCCTACTAATTAGTCTCCATACAAATAAATCCTCCACATACAAGCCAAAGTGATTTTCCTAAAGTGCAATTCTATCCATGTAATTCTCCTATTCAATAAACAACGTCTTCCTCTTGTTCCTAGGATTGAATTAAGCTTCTTTCTGTAGCTTTTTAAGTCCTTCATATTCTGGGGCCAACCTACCTTTCCAGCCTATTATACATTATTCCTTTCTCATATATACATATATAAAATATATTTATTAATGTACATATTGTTCCCCAATAGAATATAAACTCCTGTTTCCCTCCAGCACCCAATACTTGACACATGGTAGATGAACACTTGTTGATCAATTGACATTATTTTATCGGCTACTTACCTGCTTTTGCATAGGCTATATGCCATGCCTATTATGCTCTCCTTCCTCATCTCCAACAGATAGAACTCCCTGCTCCCTTTAAAGTTCAGCTCAAGTACCCCCTCCATTTAAAAGGTCTTTCCTGATTTGCCCAGTTGAGTGGCATTTGTCTGAAATCGGACATTTCAGTCTTTTTTTTTTAATTTTGTATATGTACAAAATATTTGTATTTATTTTGTATATGTCCTTTTATTTTAGATGCATATGGTATATTATGCCAGTAGAATATAAACTCTTTGAGGACAGGGGTTATTTCATTTTTTTACTTCTTTCTCTAGTTCGTTGCATGGCATGTAGTAGGTGCTACATAAATACTCATTCATTAATATAAACAATAAGAAAAAATGAGGCAGTCCATTGAATGTATCCACCTTAGAAAAGTTAAGGACATCAGAAACTTGCCTAGAGTACTAGAAGCCCAGTCTAATAAATGGGTTATGCTCAGGGCAGAGTCCAGCAGAAATGTCACTTCCTTCATTCTGTAGACTAACTTTAGCACATTTTTAGTGGCCATGCCATATTGTTGATTTATACCAAATTTGCAATTCACTGAAAACTCAAAAGACTTTTCTTCACGTAGCCCATTCACAAGCAAGGACTTCATCTTCCTGAATCAGGAATAATAGCAACTATTGTGGCTGCTAATATTAGCAAAGCACTTTTATAATTTTCAAAACTTTTATAAACTATTGTTGGTTTAATCATTCCAGCCATGTCTGATTTCTCATGACCCCATTTGGAGTTTCTTGGCAAAGATACCAGAGTGGTTTGCATTTTCTCCTCCAGTTCACAGTACCCATGAAGAAACTGGGGCAACCAGGTTAAATGACTTGTCTGGGTCACACAGATAATAAGTGTCTAAGGCCAGATTTGAAATCAGAAAGATGAGTTTTCTTGATTCCATTGCTCTATCTACAGTTGTCTATTAGATATGCTAGCTCTTAAATTTAAACACTTGAATCACCATGTAGAAATTTACATTTTTCATAATTAGATTCCACATCATTCTTTTTTTTTTTTAATCTTTCACCTTCTTGAGATCATGAGTGAACAAGATTCCATGCAACATATCAGCTATTTCTCCAGCTTTGTGTCATTAGCAAATTTAATCGACAGGTAAACATCTTCATGGACACTATTAATAACAATTAAACAGTGCAGGGCAGATAACAAACAATTACAGCATCCAACTAGACAAAAAAATTAGTTTTCATGGCAGGAAGATACTTTTTTTTTTAAGAATTTTTTTCCACAGTATATATGCATGAGTAATTTTTTTTTATAATATTATCCCTTGTATTCATTTTTCCAAATTATCCCCCCCCTCCCTCCACTCCCTCCCCTTGATGACAGGCAATCCCATACATTTTACATATGTTACAATATAACCCAGATACAATATATGTGTGTAAATACCATTTTCTTGTTGCACATTAAGTATTAGATTCCGAAGGTATAAGTAACCTGGGTAGATAGACAGTAGTGCTAACAATTTACATTCACTTCCCAGTGTTCCTTCTCTGGGTGTAGTTATTTCTGTCCATCATTGATCAACTGGAAATGAGTTGGATCTTCTTTATGTTGAAGATATCCACTTCCATCAGAATACATCAGGAAGATACTTCTTAATAATCAGAGCTATTCAAGGGAGCAGTAGTAGGCTGCCTCAAGACATCTTGGAAGACTTCAAGGCTTCAAGAAACACCTAAATGACCACTGATTCAAACAGGTTAAAATGGAGATTCCTTTGGATCTAAATTGAACTACATGTTCACTGCAATTCTTCTCAAGACTTACATTTAAAGATTTTTTAATAAAAAAACTTCTTTTAAATGAACATTGATCTATAAAAATCGACATTCTGAAGAGTTTTATTTAGCCAGCTGTGAAGTCACCCAGTTCTACTACCATGTAGTCTCCATTTCCCTACTGTGGTAAAGTTAGTACTGATAGAGCTTTGTTATCATCTAGATAAACTGTATGCATAACAGTTCCTGGTCTGGCAACTTAGTAATTACGTACAAAAAAAAAAAAAAAAAAAAAGGAAATGAGATTAGTGAGATATGACCTTAGGTTTCTTTACTTAACCTCGGTCAATGCAGCATGAGGCAGAGTTAGTTTGGAGCTGAGTTCATTGAAGCTCTTTGTTGTAATCCCAAGTCTATAACTGGGTGTCCCTCTCAAAATATTACAACCGAATGTTAAGCATATGATTTTATAATCAGGTCAACATGGCCACATCTCTTTTTCCTCATATAGTCTTCAATATGAATGATATCAAATTCTATGAAATGAGTAGTCTCCTTTTTAAAAGTTTTCAAACAAGATGATCCCACACTCTCCACTGAATGGTTAACACAGTCAAAACTAGCACTAAATAGCTACACATCAAAACAAGACAAAACTTATGTTAATATTTTCTTTTTGATTTCCCTATTGAAGATGCAGCATTCTCATTTGGCTCACTCCCCTAATTGGGTATTTGCACCTATATTGGGTCTCCTATAAGCAACTGATCTTAGGATTCTGAAAGGCTGAGGATTCTAGGGGTATCTTGGAATAATCCTCAAATGTTACTGGAATAAATGGTTTTCTTTCCACCTGGGAAAATCATAAATCTGTATGGTCACCTTGTAATAAATACTGGTAATGTATATGGGTGCTAACTAATGTCCTTCACTTTGTAAAAATTCTCCTCCACTGGTAGGCTGCTTCTGGAGATTACCACAGTGGAGCAATGTTTACAGAGCAAAGAGTGACATAAATTCAGTATATCCAAAGAACAATCTTCTCTCTCCTTTGTGCTAGGCTGGTTTACATTTATCATTTCCACTAATCTAATTTTTTTTTAAAAATCCTACTTTAAGTCACATTTTTCCCCTTGTTATTACTACTACTATTTATCACCTTGAGCTGCCTAAGGGATATTATGGTGAATATCAAGCTTGTGACCTCCTAGATCTAGCTAGACCTCTAGCTCTTTCTTACCTTACCCATTTGAATAATGTTTTATACATACTGATACTTATACATACTTATACAACTTTGAAAGCCCTGGATTCAATAGGTTTCCTTTCATGGAGTGGGGTGAAAGGGCAAGTGAGATATTGATATCATGCATAGGGAGCAGAAGAAAGCAGTTTGCTCCTCTCCTGGGATTGCATCAGTGATAAGTGAACCAGGCACAGCTGTCATAATCCATTGTCACCTGAAATGCTTTTTGTATGCACACTCTTGGCTCCCAGGACTCCATGACCAGGCTGTCCATCACATCCTCAGAAAAAGAAATGCCAGTGGGTGGAGGGAAGTGAGGGAGTGTAAAGCACCAAAGTCAAATCCAGGGTGTAATCAACAAAAAAAAAAAAAACCTAAGGGGAAAGTGGAGGGCATGGAGGTTCAAACAAGTCTACAAAATCATGAAGGTACAAGAACAAAAGCTTTCAGCATTCGGAAATGTGGTCGAGCTAGGCAGCTATAATTTATCAAAAACAGACAAAGCCAAGAATGGCTTTCGGAGGTACAGCCTCTCATAAATACTTCAGTGCTTGTAATAGCATGGTTTCAGAAAGAGGAACATCTAAAGGTCAGTCTGTTAAAATTCATCCTCAATTCACTGGGAAGCTTCTCTGCTTTCAGCCTGCTGCTGGACAGCAAAGGCCCTATATGTTTAAAAACCTTATCAGATTTAAGTATGATGTCCTCTTCCTTTATACTGATAAAAGCTACTTCTCCTTTTACAGGTTACATGAATGCAAATGGTCCATTTCTTTTTTTCTGTAACAAAATCTTAAAAATCAAGAATCTAGAAAAGGTACCAGAGAGTAAAATTGCTAAAACAAACAAATGAAAATTTCACAACTTATTTTAAAATGACTGCTTATATTTCGTGTGAGAATGATTTTCTCCCAGAAGATCATTAACTCTTGATGGGGGTAGGAGTGAGGGAAGATGGGAATAGGTAGAGAGATTCCTTATTTTTTCTTTACCATATGATGAATTCACATTCCCAAACATACATAGCCTAATGCATATTTAATATTTATAATGGATTTAGCAATTATACAGTGCTCTATATCTTTTTTTTTTAATTTTATCCAAATTCTAATTTTACAAATGCAGAGAGAAACTAAGGATTCTATAGAATTATATAAAATGAGAAAATCATTTGAAGGTGTGTTTCATCACCTTTCTAATCTGTCCTCAAATCCTTGAACATATACTCTATTCCAAGTAAAGCAGAGGAAAGGCACTGACAGTTTTCATTCATGGTTTGTCATAACCACTTTTTAAATGAATAAAATAGTGAAAATACCATTTTAATCAAATAGTATATTAAATACATTTAAATAATATCCTTAATAATTGGTTCTTCAAAACATAGAAAATCTTATAAGGCTCATTATTTATTGAAAGATCACAACTTGGATCACTCTACACTAGGTGATCCTCTGTCCCATAAAAATGATGTCTATCTATTTTTATATATGGGAGAAAGTATGCATTAAGTACACACTCTCCAGGTACAACCATTAGATTTTGGCTTCTAACTCTTCTCTATGCATCTAAGTTTTCCCCTCTTCTATCTCCTGGCCAAAATGATCTACCTAATATCTTGGGCCTGATGCTCAGAAACCTTCAAAACTCTCTGAAGATAAAATACAACTCATTATTTTAATATTCATTGTAGTTCAAATCTACATTTGCAACCTCCTTTCACATAATTGCCCCTTCACAGACTCTAGATCAAAGTTTCTTAAACTTTTTTCCATTTGTGACGCCTTTTCATCTGAGAAATTTTTACGAGACCTCCAGGTAAATAGGTCTATAAGTAAGAATACAAATACAACATTTAATCATAATAAATCATGAAGAAAATTATGTTAAAAACAATTCTTTGTTTTATATATATATATATATATATACTTTTACCATGTAAAGATGAAAGAAATTTTACATACTGATGAGATGAATGTGCTTATATATATTTTACATAAAGAATCAAATCTTGTTGGAATATTTGAATCCTTTTATTGTTGCCAAATTTTTCACAATCCCCACATTCAGTTACATGATCCCATGTATTTTAATAAGACTTGTTCTAGATTCCTGCCAAGATGCTCTATGAGATGGATCCTGAGTTTCACCCTTCTCTAACCTGTTTTCATTCATTCACTCTGGCTGACCTCTTCCCTGGAATATCCTCTTTCCTCATCACCAATTGTTAAAATTCTTGTCTTCTTTCAAGAACTCCCTCAGGTTCCATCTTCTCCATGTGGCCTTCCTTGATATCTGTCTCTCAGTTTATAGGGAAGAGAATGGTAGAACATGAATTTTATAAGTATCTACTATGTTCTAGCCATTGTGTTAAGTACTGTCTTATGTATTCTAAGATTCAGTTGCCTGGTTCTCTTCTCTTCCCCTTTCTCATTCTATTTTGTACCATATTTATATTCATATATGTCATATGATTCATTAGAATGAAAGTTCCTCAAAGGCAGATACAATGTCATTTTCCATCTTTGTATCACCAATCAAACTTATTAAGGGGTACAGCAGATGAAGTACCTGGCCTGGAGTCAGGAAGACCTTAGTGTAAAACTGACTCCACACATATAATTGTGTGATCCTGGGCAACTTGTTTAATATTTGTCTGTCTCAGTTTACTCATCTGTAAAATGGGGATTATAATAGTATCTCCTTCCCAGAATTTTTGTGAAGATTAAATAAGACAATAATTAAAAAGCATTACACTTAATACCTGTGTGACCCTGGGCAACTCCCTTAATCTTGTTTGCCTCAGTTTCCTCATCTGTAAAATGAGCTGGAAGAGGAAATGGCAAACCATTCCATTATCTTTGCCAAAAAAATCTCCAATGGAGTCATGAAGAGTATGACATGACTAAAAAATGTGCCTGGAACATGCTAAGTACTCTATAAATATATTATTATATTATTGTTATTTAGGACAAAGTTCATTTTGCTGAATTGATTTGGTTAATTTGACCCTAAGTGTATCAGCTAAATTGAATCCTTACATGATAAGTAACTAAAAGAAAAGACCTTTCCTAGTGACTGCCTTAAACACATAGTCTTCTTTATGTTTTGGAGTACGCTGAGGTGAGGATATCAGGTTACTGCTGAGCTGTGAATATAACAAAGGGGCTCAGGAGAATGGAGGACCTTGGCTTAGACCATTAAAAATGTCATATTTGGTTCAATCAAGTGACATGATGGATTTTATCCTGCACTCCAAAATATGGGAATCCAACAACTTTTCATCTAAGAAATCCCCCAAGCTGCAATGTTGACACAGATGTCTCAGCTCTGCAATATATACAGAAATGTTTTCACCAGCCTCCTGATTCAATTTGGGAAATTTAATTCTCTGACCTCTGGCTGATGGAGCTAATAAATCTACTTCCAACAACCTCACAACTTCAACATCTTAATCTTAGGTGAAGCAAAATGGGAGTACAGTATATACTTCTCAATTCAGTTTCCTCAATCTTACTTCCTTTAAAATAGGAAAAATGACGATGATGATGATGATAATAATGATGATGATGATGATGATGATGATGATGATGATGACAATGACAGTGTTTATATAGCACTTTTAAGGTTTTTTGGGCAGCTAGAGGGCTTGGAATTAGGAAGACTCATCTTCAAGAGTTTAAATCCAGTCTCAGACACTTATAGCTATGTGACTGGGCAAGTCACTTAATCCTGTCTGCCTCAGTTTCTCATCTGTAAAATGAGCTAGAGAAAGAAGTGGGAAACTATTCCAATATCTTTGTCAAGAAAACTCCTAATCTGTTCATAAAGAGTCAGACAGGACTGAAAAAAAAATGAACAAGAACAATTACTTAAGTTTATTCATTTGATCCTAATGGCAAATAATCATTCAAGAATACCAAGAACTAGGCTGATCGACTTCAACCTCCTCAGTCACTGAAGAAGCTTCAAAGTTTCTTTTTTTTTTATCATATCTGCTTAGGTTAAACAGTATAATTATTTTTCAAATCTTTGCCAGAACACCCAAATGGGTGTTTTGTTGAGGATCAGTAAAGAAGGAAACTTTCACAAGCATGGAGAGATTGTAGTTACAGAACTATTCTAGAAATTTCCATGATGTATGATCATAGGAAAATAAAAGGTATAATAGAAACCTGGGATAAAATTTTCTCTTTTAAACAATAGCATGTCAAAAGATACACAGATATAAATTGTTTTTTTTTTCAATAGAAATAATTTGCATTCTAATTTCATTTTGTTCAAATGCACCTTCCTTTAATTCAAAGATCAAAATCTCAAATATGCACCAAAGGTGAAAGGGTAATTCAATAAATTATAATATTTTTGAGGGCAGAGATTGTCTTCTGCCTCTTCTTTTTTCCCCAGGCACAATGCCTTGAACCTATTCGGTATTTAATACATATTTATTGATTATTGATGAGTATTAATTTTTAGAGCTTTTCAGATTAGTCACCATTAATAGTGATCCCTTTTAACTCCTAAGAATAGTCCTTCTCCCTCTGCTTGGATCAGCCACAGAGACTGGTTTTATAAAAGTCAGTCAATATTATAATACCACCTCTTTCCTTAGGATATTAGATTTTAAAAGCTCCCCCAAAAATTCATCCTCTGGGCATCCTGAGGGGAGAAAAATCTATTACAAAGTTAGTTTCAAAAATCACATTTGATTTTCAAGTCACAGCTTTTAAACACTGTTGGTAAAGAGAATGGAAAAGTCAATGTTCTTTGGGACTTCTTGATTCACTTGATTAAAAGCTATACAAATGAATATTTAAAAAAAAAATAACATTAAACATAACTTCTCACACATAGTTGGGCTAATTTACCAATAAATTTTATTTTGAT
This sequence comes from Sminthopsis crassicaudata, assembly GCF_048593235.1. Lineage (NCBI taxonomy): Eukaryota > Metazoa > Chordata > Mammalia > Dasyuromorphia > Dasyuridae > Sminthopsis > Sminthopsis crassicaudata. The sequence goes on from NC_133620.1 coordinate 425,839,010, forward strand.
TAAATGTTATGGGGTAGATACTGTAGGGGGAGCAAACAAAACATGTCATTTCTTTGAATTATAAATGGTAATATTGGGGTAAAGAAGCAGATTCTAACATGCCTAAACCTCAGTTATAGAGAGTATGATTCATCTTCCAATGAAAGAAAATGTTTGGAATGGAACGCCAACAGTGGCCCCATCCAGCAAAGGAACAAGAAACAACAAGTCCACCTCAACCCCTAAATAGATTTTGGAAGTTTCCTATTAGTGTCCAACTTTCAAAATGAAGAATGAGATGCTAAATGATACAAAGATCTATGTCTGATTTCTAGGGATGAACACCAGCCCTTTCCATTCATGAGCCTTTACACATCTTTTATTATGAATCCTGAGAAAAGGGAATAAGGATTATCAAGGTCAAACCAAAACACAAGGCTTTGTGAATGCCTGGTCAACCAGGTCAACTATCTATTCCCATGTCTTCCAAAATGCAACTTTCATTTTATATAAATAGCCTGGTAGAAGAAATTAATTGAAACGGTAGCTGTGGATAGATTCAGTAATGGCCCACTAAAAAATCAAAGTTGTTTTCAACTGTCTGCCTACTAGCCTTGATTTTCAAGATTTGGAAGGATAATTTCTTTAATTAGCTGTGCCCACATGGAAAGTTTAGAGGGTTAGGAGAATTTGGTGTTTCCTGGAGGCAGTATTCTTACATTAGTCATTGCAACAACATTTAAAGTAGCAAAACAAGATCTTTGATTGTCATAGATTAGAACATTTTTTAAATAGGAGAAGGAGAAGAAGAAAAAAATTAGGAAGGAAAGGGAAAGGATAAAAGAAAGAAGAAAAAGAAGAAAGGAAGGAAGGGAAGGAAGGAAGGAAGGAAGGAAGGAAGGAAGGAAGGAAGGAAGGAAGGAAGGAAGGAAGGAAGGAAGGAAGGAAGGAAGGAAGGAAGGAAGGAAGGAAGGAAGGAAGGAAGGAAGGAAGGAAGGAAGGAAGGAAGGAAGGAGGGTAGAACAAAACAAGAAGCTCAAGTAGATAAAAGGCAATCAGAGTCACAATTATTACCAAAAAAATTTTTAAAAAGAATCTACAATCTATGGATGTTTTTTGTTTTGTTTTGTTTTTTCCTGTCCCATTCCCCTTTCTTGATGGGGGGGAGGGGGGGAGATGTGCCTTTCATCTTTATTCTGCATAGCTCTTCCAATGAAATGCTTCCCTATCTTAGATTAAGGTTATATAAGATTCCCTGATAGATAAAATCACATAAGTAACACTGTTCAACAGTCATCAATATTAGCAAAATAGAGTCAAGCAATAAACACTTATTAAGTATCTCCTGTGTGCCAGGAACTACACTAAGCCCAGGAGATACAAAGAATGGTTAAAAAAAAAACAGTCCCTGTCCATTAAAAGCTCAAATTCTAGTAGAAAAAAAAATACAAATAAGCTTTTTACAGGATAAATTGGACTTAATTAACAGAGGCAAGGTACTAGAATTAATAAAAATTGGGAAAGGTTTCCTATTAAGATGGGATTTTTATCTGGGACTTGAAGGAAGCTAGAAAAACCAAGACTCAGAGATAAAAGGATGGTCATTTGGCCAACTTTCTCTTAGACCAAAGATCCCTTCATGGTAATGGGATCATAGTTTATATTCTCTTGAAAGAGCAGGTGTTCCTGAAAAATGGCAATCAATTCTCACAAGTTAACAATTAATGAGAAAATGAACATTACAATGAGAATCTGGGCCATATTATAATGAGAGTCTTGGAGTGACAAAGAAGACTATTCTTGTACACAGATCACTCCCATCCTTGGGGAAACTATTCAAAGAATTTATTCCTACCTAAATCTGAGTCAGGCACAATGGTTTCCCCACTGGGTACATTCTGAACAAGATTGTTAAGAAAGTCCACTTTCCTTATCAGTAATGTCCATTAAGAGACTAAACATTTAAAATCAAAATTTAGAAAAAGGTAGGGGTGGAGAGGAACTCTGAATTTCTCCAAATCACTGGTTATTAATAATAATTTCTCTCAGTGTGAATTCCAACGTCTTTCAAGGTCTTGGTGTTCATTTTCTAGATTCTCTCATAAGCTCCTTGATTCACAGATTCAAATGGCAACTCCTAAATCTGAAGTTTGACATGTCTAACTGTAAAGATGGTTAGTAGGAAACAAAGTAGCATAAAAGAATCTTCCTTTTCTTCAGACAAATTAAAGGAGGAAAAACATGCAATAGAGGAAATTAAATGAGCAAATATGCTACCTCAAGAATCAGTTACAGTAGTTTATGGAAAAGAGATGATTCATTAGCACATGATGTTATGGATGCATCATCATTAAGGGTTTTACATGATGTCTACATTTTCAAATACTCCCTACCACTTATTATGGGTTGAGGGGAAAAACAATTTCTGGTTGGTTCTGTAAATTTCTACTTGATATTTTCTTTCCCATTTAAAGGAACTAATGCTTTATTATTTTTATTTAGTTATTTGCTTTATATTCTCTACAGCTAGATATAAATTCTCGTGGTATTGATAAAAAAAAAAAAGAGTTAATTCTTTTAATTAAGAATATCAAAAAAGCTGAGCAAAAGAATTGGAAACCTTCCTGAAGGAAGTTGACTAGACAGACATTTGTTAACTAAGCACTTATTGAGTGACTATGTAAGGCATTATTCAATGCATTTGGAGTACATAGATAAATAGAGTAAGGTTCTTTCCCTCAACGAGGCAATGCTTTAGAGATTTATTAACCATGTGATCATAGGTCAACTAAATCACTTAACTTAGCCTAATTTTCCTTTTCTAAATTTTTTTCTTGTGTGTGTGTGTATTTATTTTATTCTCATTTTTATTATATAGAACTGTTCTTAAAGGACATGAAATACATAAAAATCACACATCTAGAAAATAGCATATGATGAAACAATAGTCTGTACATTTTTTATATTGTGTCTCCTTTTGTAACAACTTGAAACGTTTTTCCTTCTTAAAAAGAGAAAAATTATTATCACCTCTCTCACAGTGTTCATAAGAGAAAAAAGAAAAAAAATATGTAAAATGCTTTGAAAATATTACTGCACCATATGAATGTTAGATATTAGAAAAGATTCATCTGTCAGGTAAAAAGTGGGGCCTATAAGGTCCCTTGTTATTCTGAGAGTTTTTGTATAAATCTAAAATCAGCTAACATCATCCCCTTAGAAAGTTATATGATATTTGAATTTTTCCTAAATTGTTGGTGAAAAACTACTATGCTGGTAGTAGAGATAGAGAGGACAATAGGGTCAGTGTATTTCTTAGAGGTTGGAATACAGAATATGATAAGCACATCATTCTTCTTCAGAAGGATGAACTAGAAGCAAAGCACTCACTTGTGGAGAAGGGAAACCAGAGGATGCTGGGAAAATAAACATAACTTGATTTTATGCCTTACAGCCAATTTTTCTCATAGATTTTTCCATTGCTATTAGAAATTAAGATACAATTGGATTTGACAAAGGGCACAGGCAAGTGGCTATGATGCAAATGTAAAAGGAGGTCAAAGAATTCTACCTTGCCTTCTGTGACAAGAGGTGATAATTTGGACTTAGCAGCCTTCTGACAAGATATGGTGCTCCTGGATTTAAAATTAGCAGGGTTTATATTGGTAAAGTTATAAGGCTAGGTATGAAGGGGAAAACAATTTGAAGCATTCTCTGTATTTAATTGGGATTTCTTTCCTCGCTAGAGAAGGCCAAAAGGCAAAATTGTAAGATCTGCTGTTTAATTTTTTCTTATATTAATAGGTTAAAACATAGACTCTATGATTTTGAAAAAGAAATTAGAAAACCTAAATTTTATATTAAAATACAAACACATTATAAAATAGTGGGAAGAATTAAAACCTAGAGGATAAACCACAAAGTGACTTCTCAAGCAGATAATAGTGTCAGGAAGAAGTAAGGAGGATTCTTTTTTTTTTTTTTAAATGAGGTAGTAGCTAAATTGGGATGCTGTGGAGGCAGAGGGAAAGAAAATGTAGTTAAAGAAGTTAAAAGTGTGGGTAGGAGAGTGAATACAATTCAGCACAGAAGAACATTGATGAATACATCTGAAAAACAAATCTGATTCAGGGACTCTCAGTAGGTAGAAGAAATAACTTGCAAAGTATAATGCCGTGAATGTCATGTTCTCTCTTGTAATAAGTCATTCCAAGAATCTAATGATTATTGTTTGAATAGTTGACTTAAACTTGGGCCATTTATCTCAGGAATGGACATCTCATGGGGCCAAGAACCTCTTCAGAGAGTGTTACTCAATCAGAGAAGCAAATAAACAGTTGCTATGAATTTGTAAACCAAGGACACAGTGATGAGTTATTCCACTCCAAGCACTTTCTAGTAGAGAGTAAGGTGGTGATAAAGCTGTTGGGTAGGCTTCTATGCTGGTACAACAGTCCTCAATAGGATTTTCTTAAGGTCTACATTTGCTTGGTTGGAGGAAGAGGGAAGACAGCAAAGAATAGAAGAAGTGGTAGGATGGAATGAATAGAGTCAAGAATGCCTAAGTTTAAGTATTGCTTTATACTATGTGATCCTGGACAGATCATTTAATCTCAAAGTTGGCCAGGTAACTTCCTAAGATTGTTAATTACAAAATGAAGAATTCCTAGACTTTATTAGCGGGAAGAATTTATACATGGGATTTTCCTTCCACTGTGAAATCATGAGTCCAAACAAAACTAAAAACATATGTATGACTATCTGCAGGCTTCTTATAGGTATAGGCCTCTAAGAAATGCCATAAATTAGAGTAATTGCTTGCATAATAAATTAGAATACAAAATGGAATGTAAACTCTTTGAAGGTAAAGACTGGTTGGACATAGCTTAGTACCTTGGACATTGTTGGCATTTAGCTAATGTTTTCTGAATTTGATTGTTGAATAAGAGGATTCTTTCTGAACATTTCATTATAATTTTAATAGAATTTTTTACTTGGATGGGACCTTAAAGGTATTCTGGTCCACCTACTACTTGAAATATGCATTTTTATCCAACTAAAATATCCCTAATACTGAACGTTCATTTAAACTGTGTTCAAAAATCTCAGTGCTAAGGAACTCACTACTTAATAGTGCAGGTCACAATTATCCCTTCCACATCTCCATAGCAGTTCGATATATCTCAGGTCATCATAAGAAATTACAATGGGAATTTTGACTGACTTTTGCAGAAACCACAGATTTCACACACAAAAAAAAATTAGAAATTTAGATGCGTAAAATGTATGTATGGTAATGCATAATACCAACATATTTTATTTTTTTAATACTATAATGATGTACAAAAAATTGTACATTTATCTTCTAGAGAAAAGTCTGGGAGTTTGTTGGATAAATTGTTGGATATACTTTCTGCAATTTCCTCCCTACTTTCCAGGATAGATTGGAAGAGAAGTCATATCCTATCTTTAGAGAAGATAAAGGCCAAACCCTTTTTTCTCACATTGTTTATACAAAATCCTAAATCTTATTCTAAGCTGAGATAAGTTTTCTGCCCCCTACAGATAAGGACATTTGTTTTAAAACTAAGTCCAACCAGCAGAAGATAAATTGTCCCATTGTTTTGGTATATTTTCCCAGTTTTATATGGGGCAGGGTTTGGGGGTAGGGGCAGAGGGAAGATGTTAAGGAAGAATGAAATAGGAAGCTTGAGAGTTTAGAAACTTAAATCATAATGATTAATATCTCTAGTAACTCCAAAGTAGATGTTCTAATCTTTTGGTTCTTGAACTTCTTTAGAAGGCCAAAAAAATTTATGGACAATTTCTCAGAATAATGTCTTTAAATGTATAAAGTAAAATATATGGGATTACAAAAGAAATACATTATACTTGAATATAATTATTTAAAACAAATTTTAAACAAATTCATGGACCTAAAGTTTGGAATGCCTATTCTAAAGAATAGGACTAATCCCCCATAATCACTTGACTCTCTATGAGGGGCATACATCTTATTTTCTGGAGTACAGAACTTAAGATACTGCTTTCTAGTAGTAAAGGTATATTTTTTTATGATCTCTATTCTATGTTTGGACCTTTCTATCTAGGATATTTTAATGAAGAGCAGAGATCTAAGACTGAAAGCAAAATATAATAATAATAAAGTCATAATAAACTACTTTATCATTGAATTTTATAATTACTATAACTATATTATAATTCACTTGCATCAATGACTATACTATTATTGTTCATATTTGATGACTGCAATGTCTTCTGTCTTCTGGATTTTTGTGGATTTATAATCGCATGGATATTTTTAATCTCTCTATTAATATCCATCAATTTCAATCCATCCATGCTTTCTCAATCTGCACAATTCTTTTTCCTAACCTTTCATTAATCTTCCATAAGGAATCTACCCAATGAGAAGAGACTATTTCTACGGTTCTTAATATTTTGTATGCAAGGGCAACTCTTAAACTGGACATCATTTATTCCCCTCTCTTGCAACACTGTTGGTTCACCACATTTTCTGATGATACATGCCATGTATGATATCTTTTGCATCAAGTTTTGCATGGTAATTATGCATGAAATGCTGAAGCTATATGTCACCCACTATTGGATCTATTATCTCTAATATCATCTGCATCTTTAATTTATTTCAAAGATTATGGTCTTCCAATATTTATAATCCTATTATGTTAATTTTTAGTTCATGGCAAGACATGAAAATTTTAAAAACCACTAATTATTTTATAAAAAGGCATTTTACTTACAAATAGCACCTTGGAATCATTAAAATCACTGCTCAATTTCCTGAATGAAATCCATTCTGTTCTTTATCTATTCTTGTCTGAGCCTAGCTTTTATCCATCAAAAATCTGGGTCAAGATAGGGAATGGAACTGGCCCTGTGATTTCATTGACTTAGTGAACTCTCACATAAGTGAATTCCCTTTACCAATGCTGGTAAGCATCTTCTCTGTAATTTATAATCTTAGAGAGGCACTGACCATTCTGGGGTCAGCGCTCTAGTTATTACCTCATATGGCCTCTACCCTACCCAAGAGGTAAGTACTAATGGACTATCCATCCAGTTGCATGACACAATCTTACTGATATGAAGTCTTTATCCACTGACATTTCCTGTGTGAACTGTTCAGCAAGTTTCTCTCAATCGGTGATGGGTCTTACTCATGAAACCAAGGGAATCATCTAAATATTAAAGACAGATAGGTCTATGAAGAGTGAGGAGGCTCTGTGTGATATTTAGGAACTTGACACAGTCAGCACAATGTTAACTGCCAAAAGGAGCATTTATTGAGCTTCCTAATCTGCAGACTATAATGTCTCTTCCACATCAACAACCATAGGATTACATGATGCTGGTAAATACCTCTGGTCAAGATTTCTATGTGCAAGAACATGACTCAACTTTTGAACTTCAGTCTCAGGTAGGAAAAAGAGAGATAAACTTCCATCTTCTACATCTCCCACTGCATATTAGAGAACAACTTCCACCTGCAGAAAGGCAGCTTTCATCTCTACCTACAGTCAGCTTCTACCTCCTTCTACACATACCTATTCTCCAGCCAGAAAAGGAGAGAGAAAACTCAACTACCTAGTGACATGTTATGCTGCCCCCTGAGGAAAGAAAAATAAAAAAAGATAACTGTGTTATCTAATCTCCAACCTTCAAAGGGAAAAGAAGAGAAAGAGGGACATTCTGTTGGACCTTTTATCTTCAATACATGTCTCCTGCCTCATCTCAGACTTCAGAGGGAAAAGAAGAAATGCCTTTTACTTAATGATTGATTATTCCTCTCACACATCCCTGTGATTCTGAATCCCGTTCTCATCTACATAACCTGATCCTGTATCCCCATTCTCCTCAGTCTCTTCCACTCCAAAGTCCCAAAGAAACATTTTCCACCCTATCCACTGAGTCCTCTGGAATGCCTGTTCTATAAACAATAAATTCGCTTTCATGTGAAATCCTTTCCCCTACCATTCCTTTCATCTTCTGGCAATCACTAAGACTGGACCCCATCAAATGCCACAGACATCCTGGCCAACTTTTCTGGTACTGATTGCACTTTGATAAATTCCTCTTGATTCACTGGTTGGGGCAAGGAAGTTAGAATACACCTTACTTCCCATTTACTCCTGAATATAGATGGAGAAAATCATACAACTGTTCTGACTGCATTCATTACAAATTTATGTTGCAGCACCTCAACTAAGGCTTTACTAATGCTAGGCAATTCTTCTATACATGCCTTATCAACTCACTATCTCACTTTCCATAGCAGCTCTTCCAGATCTTTTATCCCTTCTCAACCGACTCATATGAGTTCCTCTCCTTCCACCTTCTCAGCTGAGAACTTTGATTCACATTTTACAGGGGAAAAAATTGAGGCTATTCATTGAGAATTCTATCTTCTTTCTTCCTCATCTCATATCACTCATATGTTTTCTTCCACAATCTCCTCTTTAACTGCTATCTCACACAAAGAAGTGGCCCTCCTTTTTAACAAGACAATCCCCTCTATGATTTCATTGTACACTGATTACCTAGACTGTCCCTTCTGTAATCTCCACTCTATTACTTATCTTCAATCTCTCCCTGTCTGCTGCTTTCTTTTCTACTGCTTACAAACATGCTTATTTTAAATTCCATTCTTTTAAAAAAATCCTTTTGATCCTTCCATCCCTGCTATCATCCTATATCTCTTCTTCTCTGCCTTCATGACTAAAGTTTCTTTGTCTATAATCTTCCTGATTCTAGGACTCTAGCTACTATACCATGTAGCTGTCTTAAATATACAAAGGTAAAATGAACAGATTCGGATAACAAACTGGATAATCCAAGAATCTGTTCATTTTACTTTTGTATATTTAAAAGATTCATCTTTCTGAGTTCAATCTAGCCTCAGATACAAGCTGTGTAATGGTGGGCAACTCACTTAACACTTTTTGCCTCAGTTTACTCATCTGTAAAGAGAGTTGGAGAAAAAAATGTCAAACCATTCCAGTGTGTTTTCAAGAATACTCTAATGGGGTCACAAAGAGTTGAACATGACTAAAAAAAACAAACAAAAAAAGATGCTCTACAAATTATAACAAAAGCTTTCCCAAAAGGTGCAGGGGAGGGAAGGACACCTAGATGCTGCAGTAGATAGAACACAGGATCCTGCAATTAGGAAGATTCACCTTCCTGAGTTCAAATTTGACCTAAGACCCTTAGTTGCATAATCTTAGACATACCACTTAACTCTGTTTACAAGAGTTTCCTCATCTATAAAAGGAGCTGGAAAAAGAAATGGCATGCAACTCCAGCATCTTTGCCAAAAAATCCCAAACAGTGTCCCAAAGAGTCAGTCACAACTGAAAAAAAATGGTTGGAAAGCAATAAGAAAGTAGAAAAGCACACATCTTTGTAATGTGCCTATAACTCAGTCATTTGCTCTTTGTATATCTTTGTTGCCCTGATGTTAGTTGAGGTTCTACAGATGTTGACCATGAAGTACATTTGACTTCCACTCTTAGATCTTAATTATTCATAGGCTCCATCCTTAGGTAAGCTACTTTCAGGGGCATTCAACAAGTCCAAAGGTGAGTACTTGTTATCAATATTTTATTGTTGCTCAGCAAAGTTATGTCAGCTTATTCCAAAGTTATTACTATTATAGTAAAAAACTCAGTCTTGTGAAATAACACAATTTCCAACAATCAGTAACACCAGGTGTTTGAAAACACTTAACTCTGCTTGCTCTGGGACTGTCTAGCTGGGTAACAATTCAATCATATTACATACATCTGTCAATTTTAGCCCTCATACTCTTTTCTATTTATTATTAATGAAACTCTTGTGGCAGTGACAGTAAGCATTTATGGAGTAGCCACAATGAACACAGCAACTCCCTTTCTACACCATCTGTTCTATTGCAACAGTGACCATTTCCGGAGGTTTCAAACACAAGTATCTATGAAAACCTATGTTCATCACTCCACAGAAATATCACCTAAAGATACCTATGAAATTTACAAGGAAATCAGGCACAATCAATGTTTTTTTTTTTTTCCCTCAAGAAAATAATCATATATAATATAGCACTGACATTTTAATGAGAGAAAAGAGATAAATGTGAAAGTGATGATATTCCCCAGGGGGAAGTATGTGTTTGTAATTGGAGAAAAAGATAAAAATACAAGGTCAAAAAATGTTAAAAAGCAGCAGTTAAAAGAGAAAATAGAATTCTAGATACCACAATATATTACTGCAAATAACTTACTGTTAAATAAATTTCTTAATTCAATGATTTTCCTTCTTCTGTTAAAAAGTTTCTTTTCAGGTTTTATCTTTTTAGGTTGTCAAAATAAAGAAAGAGAGCTAAAAATCTCATTATAGTTGAAATGCTAGGTGGAAGAACAAAAAAAAAAAAAAGGCTTAATTTAGAGTCAAGGTGATTGTGGGCCAATTACTTCATATCACTAGACTTTAATTTCTTCATTTATGATAGGAGAGTGTTTAACTAGCATTAGCTTTTAACGTTCTTTTCATATCTAGTCCACAATCCTATGAAAATCTTATTTCAGGAGAATACCTCATTATTTATGCATTTATTCACTCATTAAATAAGCCTTTACTAATGCTAGTCATTTTCATGGTCTACCAAACCAGAGTAACAGGGCTTTGTTGTGCTGATCACACTTAATTCCCTGCAGTAAATAATTCCAAATACTCTCTCAGAGTGCTATCATTTCAAGACATAATACAAATACAGAAAATTGGGACAAAACTCAAGTCTTTCTATAACAATGATAAGTATGATTTCTTAATCATTTCAAAATAAACTGAACCTTGAGATATTTCTAATAAATGAAAAGTCCACAAATTAATGTAGACAATGTAGCTGACATATTAAATGAAAGAATCAAATGTACAGCAATCATGTTAACACTATAGAAAATCACATTCATTTCGAATAGTTTAGCAAATCCCCAGAAAAACAAGCTACACAGGAAACAAGCTGCACAAAATAAACGTCTGCAACTTCTTATTATATGTCAATATATGTTATAGTGAAAACTTAGACTGAAAATTTAGTGGTTGAGTTTCTGGTCTCCTCTTTCCCTGTAGCTACTTCTGTTACTGATTCACTGTCTCTGCACTCTTATTTCTTCATAATAATGCAGGCTCTCACAAGCCTTTTACAATCAAAGGATTTATAAATTTAAAAAGTACTACAGGAAGATAAAGTTGTTAGCTAGATAATTATTCCAAGAAAACCAGCATAAGGTGAAACAATGTTAAGGAGGTCAATTAATACAATAGGAAAAAATGTATAAATATGTGACCAATCTTTTTTCTTTTTGTGTGTTTCTTTTTGTTGTTTTAAAAGGGATAACCTACTAACTCTCTAAGGTGAGTATGTAGTACAGAGCTCTCATTTTTAAGCTAATCTTTGTAAATTAATTAACTTTTTATTAGTATCAAAAAGGTTCATCTGAAATATGAGGATAAACATAGGGAAGCAGAAGGAAGCAATCTCTTTTCCCTCTCCCAAATTTACAGAGACAAAAATTACAAGCCATACATTTGAATCCTGCCTTTAATGTCTACCAGTTGTGTGGCCTTCAGAAAGTTTGTTAACCTAGATCTGAGTTTCCTGAGGTGTAAACTGAGAGTGTTGGACAAAATGGCCTCTCAGGTCCATTTTAGCCTTAGAATTGGCTGAGGGTGATAGGAAGGACATGTGTTTTGGAATAAGACTTGCCTTAATACTTCCCAGCTCTGTGAACATGTGGAAATCCTAGCACTATTGAATCACAGAATTAGGACTGGAAGATACTGTAAAGATCCGAGAATAACCTCTTGATTTTATGGGTTAGGAAAATGAGATATAAAGAATTCAAGTGCCTCATCCAAGATCGCACAATTAGCAAACATAAGAACCAAAATGGGAGCCTATATCCTTTGGCTCCAAATTCCATTTTCTTTCCCTTATATACTATGATATCACTGTCATTTAATTTCTCTGAGATTCAGGCTCCTCATCTTTAAAAATGGGATTAACGACACGTGTACATTTTATCTCATCTGATTGTTATGAGATTATTATGATCATGTCACTAAAGCACTTTATAAAATTTAAAGTGTTTCTATAAAATTAAGTTGTTATCATTATCAGCAAGATTAATTATTATAATATTTTGATTATTAAAATTAATAAATAATAGCCATGTTATTGATTGTTATAGCCTTTCTTTCATAGAAAAAAACAAGATTCCTAACTTTTAAATATTCCTATTTATTTCCATTTTAAAATAAATGGTTTTGCTTCCAAAATGATCATTCCTGATAGCATACACACTCCTACCTCAAGAAGTGATTCTGCAAACCGTCCCAAAGACTGAGGTCAGCTCCATCTTTTTACCTCTAATCCCTTTATGTTTGTTACCTTACTTGCCTCATCTGTAGCTTCCCCTTCCGGTACTGGCTGTTAAAACCACTATCAAGTCTACCCCTTTAGCCCTTTCACAGCACGTCCTCCATCAACAAGACCACAGATGTTTCTATTACTGAAACAGCTCTGAAGCTATGTACCAGCAAATATTGTGGTCAGTCCATCAATAAACTTCTCTTAAAAGTTTAATAGGTGTCAGGAACTGTGCTAAGGAAGCAAAGAAAAGAAAAACAGTCCTTACCCTCTAGGAATTTATATGTCTGGTGTAAATTCATTCTACCCTTCCTTAAAAATATAGAAAAATGTATTGATGATATTAGGTAAGGTATTAAACCTCTGAACTTTCTTTATTCAGTTCCCTCATTGTAAAATGAAGAATTCCCATTTAATTTAGTTAAACTCAATAAACATTTATTAAACATCTACTCCATGCAAGACACCATCCTATTAATTGGCTCACAATGACACAAGTGTCTTACCCTGAAGAATATAGAACTCTGTTAGTCTTCTCGATCTCTGAATAAGCTTACAATTCTAATATTCTATGGTCTAACAAATGCAATATTAAACCAATATTAAAGTTTTGTAATAAATATATTAAGCTATCTGGGAAATGTTAACTTTTAACAAAAATATTAGTAGTATGCAATAGGAATATAGTGGCTGTAACAAATGAATAGTTCACATTTAATAATTGTTATTATTATTATTATTGATTCAGAACCAAGGTTTTTCTCCTTTTCTTCTAGTGTGGGAAGTCTCTCACAGATTCAGCCAGGCCAAGATCTAATCAGTCACTAAAAAGAAATTCTAAGTTTGAGATAATGGATGTATTCCTGCTCATTATGTTTGCTCAGACCAGTCTGGGAAAATATTGATTCTCCTTATTATCAAGACAAGTGATATAGAAATGTATGTCCCTTTGACAAAGAATTGAGTGACCTAAATCCCATATCTCAAGATAATCTACCTCCCGCTATGTTAACTAACAAAATTGATTAGGCAACCTTAAGGAATATCAACACTTCAAGGGGCATATAAACTGAAGCCATCAACATAAAGAGCTTTGGTCAGAGAGAAGGACAAATAACCATCCAAATGACAAACCATTAATAGCATTCTAGCCTTATTAATAAATGATTACATTACCCAGGCACAATGTCTCTCAAATATTTTTAATTGTCACATTTATCCATGGAGCATTAAGTCATTTTAATTTTTTTATCTTTTATTAAAGCTTTTTATTTTTAAAACATATGCACAGATAATTTTTCAACATTAACCCTTGCAAAACCTTGCGTTCTAATTTCCCCCTTCACCACCCAGATGGCAAGTAATCCAAGATATGTTAAACAAGGTAAAAATATATGTTAAATCCAATATATGCATATATATTTATACAATTATCATGCTGCACAAGAAAAATCAAATCAAATAGGAAAAAATAAGAAAGAAAAAATGCAAGCAAACAACAACAAAAAGAGTGAAAATGCTATGTGGTGAACTACACTCAGTTCCCACAGTCCTCTCTCTGGGTTTAGATGGCTCTCTTCATCACAAGATGAATGGAACTGATTTGAAACATCTTATTGTTGAAGAGAGCCAAGTCTATCTGAATTGATCATCATATAACCTTGTTGTTGCCATGTACAATGATCCCCTGGTTCTGCTCATTTCACTTAGCATCAGTTTCTGTAAGCTTTTCCAGGCCTCTCTGAAATCACCCTGATAATTGTTTCTTCTAAAACAATAAATAATATTCCATAACATTCATATGCCATAACTTATTTAGCCATTCTCCAACTGATGGGCATCCACTCAGTTTCCAGTTCCTTGCCACTACAACAAGGGCTGTCACAACATTTTTGCACATGTGGATCTCTTTCCCTCCTTTAAAATCTCTTTGGGATATAAGCTCAGTAGAAACACTGTTGGATCAAAGGGTATGGGGTATAATTTCAAATTGCTCTACACAATGGCTGGATCTGTTCACAACTCCACCAACAATGTATTAATGTCACAGTTTTCCCACATCTCCCCCAACATTCCTCATTTTCTTTTCCTGTTATATTAGCCAATCTGGGAGGTATGCAGTGATATCTCAGAGTTGTCTTAATTTGCGTTTCTCTGATCAACAATGATTTAGAGCACCTTTTCATATAATTAGAAATGGTTTCAATTTCTTCATCTGAAAATTGTCTATTCATATGATTTGACCATTTATCAATTAGAGAATGGCTTGAATTCTTATAAATTTGAGTCAATTCTCTTTATATTTTAGAAATGAGGCCTTTATCAGAACTCTTAAATGTACAAATGTTTCCCAGTTTATTGCTTCCCTTCTACTTTTGTCTGCATTATTTTTATTTGTATAAAATCTTTTTAATTTAATATAATCAAAATTATCTATTTTGCATTCAAAAACGATCTACGATTCTTCTTTGGTCACAAATTCCTTCCTTCTCCATAGATCTAAAGGTAAACTATGTGTTCTTCTAATTTTCTTATAATAATCATTCTTTACGTCTAGATCATGAACCTATTTTAACTTTATCTTGGTATAAGGTGTTAGATGTGTTAGGTGTCAATGCCTCCTCTAGTCATTTTTAAAGACTTAGACATTTCCCATTTTAGTTTCAATAAAAGTGACCCAATGGAGATTTAGAAAGGAACTAGCTTTTAACCGCGTACAACAAAGGATCTTGCACCATATGATAATAAAGTCTTTTAATGGCCATGGAGCCAAACAAATAGATGACTCAAGGGTTGCTGAACCATAAGAGAAAGAGAAAGACAGACAAAGTAACCCAATCCTTCAACTCTCTTTTTCCTTTGCAGTTATGAAGAGGCTAGACTACTTAGCAGATGATCCAGGGTGTTGGATGCAGGAGGGATTAGCCATCCTACTATCAGCTATAAGCAAATGGCTGCTCTATATTTCTTATTTCCTGAATTTAGGTAAATAAGTATGCTGAGATGGAACTATCAAGTCAATCTTCCAGATAATATGGAAGTTTCATCAGATAACCCAATGGCCATTGGAACTATATAGTAGCAGTAGTAGTGGTTAGTAGAGCAACTAAAATGAGCAGAAATGGCTAAAAACAGATTTTGAAAGACATTTTCCCAAAATGACAGTAGTTTCAGGGAACAACTATGGACTCTAAAAGGCAATAGTTCTCAGAGCCCAGCAGAGTGCTAAGAGTAACTTCATGAGGATTCTATGAAAGGGAAAAAAAAAAAAAACAAACAATTCCAAAGCCAGGTATAACATGTATTAAAGGATTAATGGAAGATAGATTTAAAGCTTAAGTGAGGGCCAGTGAATGTAACCACCTTGTTTGACAGATAAGAAACTGAGGCACAAGGAAGAAAAACGACTTGCCATGGACCACAAATTTAGGAAGCATTTGAGGTAGAATTTGAAATCAAGTCTTCCTGACTCCAAGTCCAGCACTCTGCCTACTATGTCACCTTGCCTCTGAACTGCCCTTCTTTTACTCATAGAAAATGCATATTCTCTATTCATGTGCCCTTCTAACATTTAGTTCAAGACTGAGCTCATTCACCTCATGCACATTCTGTCTATTGGTAAAAGATTATGCTGCAATTTGGGGGGAGAATGGTACCAAGTATTCTTATCCTGTCTTCTTAGGAAAAACATTTTTTAAAAGCTAATCATGTTTAACTGGCTAATTGTTCACAAAAAGTGCACAGGGAGGTAGAAGTGGGTGAGTAATAGTACTAGAAAACTGGCTCCTTGGGATTATCCCTTGATCTCTGAGAGGAGCAGAACTCAGCAGTTCTCCTTAGAGACTTAATCCGTAAATTTCACTGCCCACTCCAGGGAGTATTCCAAAGCAAATGAATGGATCCAGTATAGTATGGCAAAAAGCACATGAGCAGTATTTGTAAAAATAATGATAACTTAGTGAATATATTTTGGAAATACAATGAATAAAACTAGATAGTGGCAAAATAGAAATGGCATAATGGTTCACTAAAACCCAGAGACATAAGGCTTCCAAATCTAAAGAATCAGTAAGATAAAGGAAGACATTATACTACTTTTATAATTATAAAAAATATGAGAATAATTTGCAAATCAGATAACTTCTGAGGATTTTTTTCCCTCACAATTCATCCCCAAAATGAACAAGATAGTTAAGTTAATAAATCAGGCAGCTCTTTACTTACAGGTAGTCATTTTAAAAATATTTATTCAGTTACATTATTACTTATGACACTTAGAACAAGCATGCAATTTGGCAGAAGGACCCTGCTTCAAATATAGTACTTAAGACCAATAATTTCATTTAATATGGTATAGTAAAAAGAGCACTGGCTCTGGGTTGAGGGTCTCTAGACCTCAAATTCATTCCCTATAAAATTATAGGGTTGGACCAGAATCACAAGATGGAAGACGGAAGATGGCTCCATATTTAGGTCTCTGATCCCACTATAGGATGTCCCAAAAGTCTTAATGCAGCTTTACTTGCTTGTACACTAAGACTTTTGAAACTCCCTGTATCTCTCTTGCCAAAAGGAAAGTAACAGTAAGAAATGGAGATAAGATAAATATACTCAAATTGGTTTCTCAAAAATCTCCCAGTCTTTTAGTGGCATGGGAAAAAAAAAAAAACAAACTTTGTTAACATCAGTAACTTTGGATACTTTCTCTGCTTCCAACTGTGCTATCCTGGAGGGAAAAATCACTTAAACTCTATGAGCAATAGTTTCCTCCTGTGTCATTTGGGGATGATAACACACATGCTATTTACCTCATGGGGCTGTTGTAAAAAAAAGTCATTTATAAGGTTTAATTAAAGCTATAAAGTTGAAATGGGAATACCAATGGAAATAGAAAGGGCACCATTAGCCTTCAGGGAAAAAACAAACTTTAGACAACTCAATGTCTCCCCTATGGTTCTTACAGTCTAGTAGAAGCATAAAATACAATCACCTTTTTATAAGATATTTTAATAAAAATATACAAATATGTTACAGTTATGAAATACAAGGTTATGGGAAGCTTAAGGAGAATGGTCAGAATAAAAAAATGAAGAAAAATATTATTATTATTCTCATTCTTCTATTTTTTAAAAATTAGATTCCAGATAGAAACAGTCCTGGTACAAGTTCCTATCCTGCTAGTATTCTTAATTATTTTTGTTCTCATTAAGAACAATTACATATTTATACATACATAAAAGTTTGCAAAGCACTTTCTTAACAATTCCCAGAAGTAGATTAATAACAAACAACAAGAATATTAGCTAGCATTTAAACCATGCTTTAAGGTTTGCAAAGTGCTTTACAAATATCATTACCTAGCTGAACAAGTTGTAGTATATGAATGTAATGGAACATTATGGTGCTATAAGAAATGATGAGAAAAATGATTTCAGAAAAACCTTGAAAAGCATATGAATTGATGCAAAGTGAAGTAAGCAGAACCAGGAGAACATTATTCAGAGTAACAGCAACATCATTTAATGATCAACTTAGTTCTTCTCAGCAATGCAATAATCCAAGACAATTCCAAAAGACTTATGATGAAAAATTCTATCCACAGCCTGAAAAATGCACAAGCCTTGAATGCAGAGTAAAGCATTCTATTTTCATTTGGAGGGGAGGATTGTGATTTTTTTCCTTTTTATTCTGTTTCTTTTTTTCACAACATGACTAATGCGTCACTATGTTTAACATGATTGTGCATGTATAACATATCAGATTGCTTGCTCTGTTGGGGAGGCCTTGGAGGGAAAAGAAAGAGGGAGAAAATTTGGGAACTCAAAATCTTATAAAAATAAAATTATTTTAACATGCTATCAGAAAAAATTTTAGAACAAATATTATCCTTCTTTTAAAGATGAAGACAATGAGGCTCTGAGATGTTAAGTTATTTGACCACAGCTACAATTGTGGATTATACAGATTATTAGGTAGACACAGGTCTCCTAACTTCAAATCCAGCATTCTATTCACAATAGCAGACTTGCATAAAAGAAAGAAAAGGAAAAAAAGAAGGTAAGGGAAAGGAATAGAAATAGATGATTTAGTCAATAAGCTTACAGATAAGTTGCAATGAAGATGTATGGAATCCAAAGAAGAGTCAAACTGAATAAGAGCATTAAAAGGGGGGGTTGGGTGAAAGATGGTATTTGAATGGGGTGAGGCAAAGATGGGGAGAGAAGGCATTCAGGGCAGGGGAAACTGTGAACAAAGGAAGTAGAGGGTGGAGTCTGTTCAGATAACAGACTAGTCTGTAGTCCTGTGTGACTTGCATGACAGCATTCACAAAAGATAGTAACTGGAAAAATAAGGTGATGATAGAAGGCTGGAGACTTTGAATGCCAGGAAGAGAAGTCTTTGTTCTTTCCATTTGCAGTATTTTCATTTACATGATATTTTTTAGTTTCAAGTTTTACAAAGTTGTTCCATAGGCAGCCAATGAACATGAAGTACCTACTATGTGCCCACAACAGTGCTAAATACCAGGGATATTGTTAGTGTTAAGTTGGGTTTTGTGTCCAACTCTTTGTGACCTTTTTTGGAGCTTTCTTGCCAAAGATATTGGAATGGTTTATTATTTCCTTCTTTAACTCATTTTACAGATGAAGAAACTGAGGCAAATAGGATTAAGTGACTTGCCTTGGGTCACCCAACTAGTTAGTATTTCAGGCCAGATTTGAATTCATGTCTTCCTGATTCCATTTTGTGCCAAAAAAGGGGGGTAGGGAACAAGCCCTGTCTTCAAGGAGCTCACAACCTAATGAAGAATCCCTGAATACTTTTCATGGATATAACCAAAGATATGGGGCGGCTAGGTGTCATAGTGGATAGATAGAATACTGGACTAGAATCAGAAAGATTGATTTTCCCAAGTTCAAATTTTGTAATGTTCGGGCTAGTTTTCTGGAGGTTCTTCAGACAGGCCTTGGTCTCAGCAGGATAGATACCATGAAAATGGTCAGGAATAGTCTAAAGTCTTTATTCTTGAGTCTCAAGTCTGAGATCCAGCTAGAGCACACTCACTCTCACCCTCTTCTTCACTCAGTCTCTCCTCCACAGTCCGATTGATTCTGATTGACTCATTCTTGATCTTGGTGGAAGAGTGCAAGGAGGCAGGAGAGCCATCAGGAGTTTGGTCAAAAATAGAATGTCTCAATTTCCAGTCCTCCTCAGCCTCAAATGCCCTATTGCAATTACATCATTACAGCATACTGATTATGTGTAAACTAAAGAACCATTACATCACCATGCTAAGTACTAAGTATATTATGAACTAGAGAACCATCATCTCATCAATTCCACTGAGCTAACACCTTGTTTCAAGTATACTTCTTTATAGTTCCAGCCCTCTACAAAATTTGGTCTCAAACACTTAGTAGCTATGTGACTTTGGGCAAGTCCCTCAACTCTGCTTGCCTCAGTTTCCTCATCTGTAAAATGAGCTCGAGAAGGAAATGGCAAATCACTCCAGTATCTTGGCCAAGAAAACCCCAAATGCAGTCATGAAAGTCCAAAATGACTGAAAAATGACTGAACAACATAAACCAATGCTTTTCATAGAAAAAGATTATTATGGCAAAGATATTTTGGATGAATTTGAAGAAGGGAAAAATGGAGGCAAAGATTTTTTTATATAAGATCATTGCAATAATTCAGGAGGATGGTTATGAGACTGCTAAGAAGGTAGTCACAGTAGAAAGGGTGAGGACAAGAAAATATTTTGTAATTTGTAATAAAAGACTATTTTTCACTTGAAATAATTTTTGTTTGTTTTAGGGAAAGATTGTGGATTCTTTGTCTCTATGTAAGTGATGTGTTTGTGCGTGTATCTATTTTAATAGCAGAGGTGATATTCTTTGTTCTCTAAGAAATACACAGAAGGAAAGAAGCTAAAAGGTGACTATGGTGTGAGAGATGGCAAGATATTGGACATCATGCCATGTGAACATACCATATGAACATATATTCAAAGAGCTGAGGATATTTAATCTGGGGAAAAGAAGATTGAAGGTGTGACACAAGCATTATATTTGCACTTATTAAACCTAGATAACAGATCTAAATATAAGTAATTACAGAGAGAATGATTCAATCCAATGTAAGGTAAAACTTCCTGATAATTAAAGTTGTCTGGGAAAGGGCTGAAACTCTGAATAGGTGCACTGGAATCCAACAATCGAGCACTTAAGGCTAATTACCTATTGGACAATAACTCTATTAGCATATGTTTGGGAAAATGGCCCTTCTCACTATTCCGTGCTGGCTCTATATTTTTGTGTATACAGATAATTGCAGGAAGGATTAGAGGGTGAAGTGAGACAAGCCAGACTCACTTTGCAGAAGGACCAGCAGAAGGAAGGTTGGTGGAGAGCTTGTGACAGTTTTGTCCATCTCCTTTAGTTCTCCCTCTAAAGACCAAGAACTTTTGCTTATCCTGACTCTTGCTGACCCTGAGGCCTCCAGGGAATTAGCTCAGACTTTACATTGTCCAATGAAATGGGAGATAGTAGATTCTCATTTCTCTTGGGGTCTTCAGGAAAAGGCTGGACAACTGCCTTTCAGGCATATTAAAGAGGGAATTTTTTTTTTCAGGTTAGATCAAACATCTGTGCTATCCTTTCCATAATTCTATGAAAATTCTCTTTTCTATAATAGCTCATTTCCCCAAAATCCTGGATAATAGAAGCATTTGGCACATCAGTGGAAAATAAAGGAACTATGCAAACCTACATAAATAATAATAAATGACCACACCACACACACACACACACACACACCACACACATCCATATATAAAACATGAGAAGAGAGATTGCAGCATCAGTTCTATGAAAAAATAATGAAAATCAGCCCAGGACACATTTTCTTCCTGTAATTTCCTGGTTTATTTTGCTGTGTTCTAAGCCAAGAGATATGAATCAATTTTCCTTCATATATACCTTATCACTTGTTTTATAGTTATCACCACTGTGAAGAGGAAGGGGGATTTAGCAGAAAAAGTATTTGATTGATAGGAGAAATTAAGGTTCAAATTGTGATTTTGATTGTTAGGTCCCTACCTCATCTAGATTAATAATGATAGAATCAAATCTTCTTGGCAATATAGTGATCCAAGAGAATTCCAATAGACTGATGGAAATAGCTATCCACATCCAGAGAGAGAGACAGAGAGACAGAGAGAGAGACAGAGACAGAGACAGAGACAGAGACAGAGAGCTATGGAGACAGTGTGGATTGAAGCATACTCTTTTCATCTTTTTTTGTTGTTTGCTTTTTCTTGTGGTTTTTATCTTTTGTTCTGATTTTTTCTTTCATGACATGATTAATATAGAAATATTCTTAAAATGATTATACATGTTTAATCTATATCAGGTTGCTCGCTGTCTTGGGGAAGGGAAAGATGGAAAAAAATTTGAAACACAAAAATCTTATAAAAATAAATGCTTAAAACTCTATATGTATTTGGAAAAAAAATAAAATATTATTGAGGGAGAAAAAATGTTTCCTCATTTAAAAAATGGCAAGAAACTCAATCATAGAATGATAGACTAAAGTTCCCAGGAGAGACCTTAAGAGCTATTAAGATCAGCCTTCTCATTTTACAGTTGAGGAAACTGAGACAGAGAATGGTGAAGTAACTTGGTTAAGGTCACATAGTTAGTATTTGAGGTATATATTATGATCTCTTAGGTTTCTTCCAATTCTAATTCCAATAAATCAGTTGTGATCCCAGAGAAAATTTCTCAATAGTGGCCTTCAACAAGAGATGCAATGGGCATTATATTAAGAGAAACACACTAATATAGGAGTCAGGAAAACTGGATTCAAAATCTTACTCTGATACATACTGGCAACACAACCATGAGCAAATCTCTTAGTCTCTCAGCGTTCTAGGCAACTAAGGATATAAGGAACAAGAAGGACACTGATAGAGGTTGCTGCCAGGGGTTCTCAAACTACGGCCTGTGGGCCTGATGCAGCCTGCTGAGGATGTTTATGCGGCCTGCCGGGTTATAGCAAATGGGCTGAGGGGCAGAGACAGAGTGTGAATTTTTGTTTTTACTACAGTCTGGCCCTTCAACAGTCTGAGGGACAGTGAACTGGCCCCCATTTAAAAAATTTGAGGACCACTGCAAGAATCAAAGGCCCAGTCTTCTATGTGCCCAAACCTGTGCTCATGTGCTGGGGATTCCAAGATAAAAATGAAACAGTCCAGGCCCTCAAGAAGCCTTTATTTTATAGCATGTAAAATGGACATAAATGAGCAGGGGTGAGCTGGTAAGTACTTAACAAGTAGCTCTCCTCTTGATAGGATCAGGGGAGAAGGAGAATATATAAGCAGGATTCAGTATTAACATTTTCTTTATCATTTTCTAAAGTGCAGCCAATTAACAAAACAAGAAATCAGGCCTTGGTTTGCATTTCCTGATTCCAAGGTGTGAGTTCTCACACTCAAAATTTAACAATCAGACCTTAGTCTATTATACAAGCTGACTCCTATTGCTCACCTTCAAGAAAACAAAATAATTTGAGACAGCTTGGAGATGAGGGATAGCATAGGATGTGAAGGAAGAGTCATGAAAGACTTCCTATAAGAGGCGAGTCTAAAAGGCAGCTATGAAGTGAAAGAAAGGGCATTCTTCTAGGACATGAGAGAAGTAGATCAAATTCTGATTTTACCTCGGTCAGTGTTATTGCTTTAATTTGATTCAATGCCTTCATATGATTTTACTACACTTTGTATCTAACACTTCCAAATAGTATTAGGTTCCTATAGTTACAGCGCTTATAAGGAAGATACAAACTTATATCACAGTGAGTCCATTTTAAAATGTTCAACACAGTACTGTTCATTTTTTTTAAAGATGTGACTTTTTCAACCTTGCCAATGACTGATCTCCCCCTCAGAAGTACTCAAATGAGCTTTGCAGATTGAGGAGAAAGGAGTATACACACATAGGGTGGGTTTTTCTGGAATATTATTTGAGGGAAATGAAAGTGGCTACCAAGCCTGGAATCAAATATCTATTAAAGCATTTTCCTATAGAATTGCTATAAAAGACTATTAAATCCTATTCATTTACTTAAAAAAATGTTAATAGTTTTTTAAATAGTTATTGATACTCTTTTTTAAAACATCATTTACCCTTCCCATTGACACCACACATGTTACTCTCTCCTTTGTAACAATGTACTCTCAAGCAAAACAAATAAAAACAATGTTTTTGTCAGTTGTCTGACAATTGTGTACCTCATTCCTCATCCATATTCCGACTACCTCCTAATAGGAGAACTTCTCTTTTCTTTTTCCTCTTCCCATTGCTTTCTATTAGTCCTCTATACCAGGGATACATAAACTTTTTTCCATTCATAACCCCTTTTCACCAGCGAAATTTTTACATGACCTAGAATATATTGGTATATAAAATAGCTACACAAATCAAACATTTACTGATAATAAATCATAATTTTGTGGCCTTCACATTCAGGTACAAGAATCCATATGGGGTAGTAACCCATGGTTTAAGAAGTTTGGTTCTATACAGAGTGAAGGGAGGGCAAGATGAAAGGAAGTAGAGCAATCACTAAAAGATGATTGATTGTTGTACTTTGTATTCTAAGAGGACAAAAATGGCACCACTACATTGGGGTCAAGATAGAATGTGTCCGACTGTGGCTAGTCAAACCAATATGAGCTCAGAAGATTCCACCAACAGGGTGCCCGATGCAATCCAAACCTCACAACATGAGTGTTATATGTCTTGCTCCTAACATCTAGGCAGTAGGAATTTGTTCTTTAAAATTAATCTGTTAGGCAAGGAAATTATTTAGAGGTACTAATCATAGGCCTGAAATTGTTTTTTGCCTTTCTTTGCTTCTCTAGTACATAGCACAGTTCCAGGCACATAATAGTGGATACTTAATAAATGTTTGTTGTCTAGCTGAATGATGACTAATTCATATTATTTTTATTATCAGTTAAGGCCTTTTTGCTGAAAGAATGGAAAATTAGAATTATAAGAAAAAATAAAATACATTACTGACAAATCAACAGAGTATGTACTTTGAGTTGTTTTCCAAATAATAGTGATGGAATTACACTGATTCTTCCATACACTCCCACACCCCATCCTCCTTCCCACCTTTAGACCACCTAGTACTTAATTAAAAGCATTTTCTAGGCAACTGGCCAAGTGTTATTGGTAAGGAAACAGAATCAAGCTATTGAGCCTACATTCTGTGGACCCAAACTGTAACTTCAGTTTCTCTGGTCTCCTCCTCTCACCATTTGGGTTAACTAGCCACAAAAAGTAAGCAGACAGGGAGGAAAATAAAAACAAATCATGAACTAACCTTGTTCACAAGTTCAGAAAACTTCTATGCTTTTAGAAACCATTTAATTATTTGCATAATTTGCTTTAGTGTTACCCACAATCTTGGCTCTAGTTTTCTCTGACTTTTCCTAATAATAACCAGGCATATGATTGGTCAACAAAATTTTATTAAGTGTCTACCATGTGCTAGGCACCATGATAAGCACAAAGGTGATCACATGTACAGTGTTTCCCAAAAGTTTTCTGTTATTTAAAAAATGTTTAGCTGAACTAACACTTTTGGGACACTTTATACATAGTACTTAAACTTTTAAAAACACTTTGCTTATAATTGCCTTAGGTGACAGATAGTACAAATATTAGTATTCTCAGTTTGTAGATGAGGAAACTTGGAGTCAAAAAGGTTAAAGTTCCCAGTCACGTAACTAAAGAATGTTAAAGATTATACTGATAATTGTTTCTATGGGTTCTACAGTTCCTGTCCCCTCAGCAATTGCAGCTATTGAAGACACAGAAAAGAAATAATTATCATCAAAAATCATGGCACCATCAAAAATCATGGCACCATCAAAAAGCTAGATGTCAAACATGGATATAGTTTTAATAACTGCTGTTATTTGTCCTTCTGTATCAAAGAGGAATATGACATCAGGAAGGTCATACCATGACAAGCAAGTGAGGAAGAATGGTACAAGGTCACCAGCCTCCCTTTCTCCACCAGGGTCATCTGGGTCTAATAGTTAGATATAGATCAGGAGAACAGGAGATGCCCTGAAGGCAACAAAACAGGTCTCAGTTTGATTGAGGCGATATCCCTTCAGTGATTAAGGCTGGATAGCAATTGAGACAAAGAATCTCTTCTTTCACATAGTCAAAAAGAAAAAATCATTCTAGGTGGGGAAGATCCTCAGGCTTTCTGGCCAAAACAATTATTATTTACATTCACTCTGAGCCAGTCTGAAACCCAAACAATAACCAAATGGGAGCTTGGCCTGGGATCTCTTGTTGGCCAATCAAGGAGAATCAGAGTGTTTGGGGTTTAAGGCATAGACCCTAAGAAAGAAATCTAGTAAACCCCAAAGTATCACACAAGTTTTGAGTGATCAAAATTTACATTCCTCTGGGCAAAGCACCTACAGGTAAAGATATGATGGATAGAGAGAAGAGGGAAGGAAGGAAGGAAGGAAGGAAGGAAGGAAGGAAGGAAGGAAGGAAGGAAGGAAGGAAGGAAGGAAGGAAGGAAGGAAGGAAGGAAGGAAGGAAGGAAGGAAGGAAGGAAGGAAGGAAGGAAGGAAGGAAGGAAGGAAGGAAATAGGAAAGGAGAGGGGGGAGATCCTATCAGTTCTTTCTCTGGAAGTAGATTGCATTTTTCATCATGAATTCTTTTAAATTGTCTTTGATTGTATTGCTATGAACAGCTAAGTCATTCATTGAACAATATTGTTGTTACAATGTATAATGTTCTCCTAGTTTTGCTCACTTCAATTTGTACCTGTTCATGTCTTTCCAGACTCATCATTACTCATAGCACAATTATATTTCATTACAACCATGTACCATAACTTGTTCAGTCATTTCCTAATTGATAGATGACCCTTCAATGTTCAATTCTTAACTTTGAGGATTACCTCTTACATGAAACTTTTGCTGATATCCCAACTTACCTTACATCTCTATCCCCTTGGAATTAATTGTTATTCTTAGAATATTATTTGTATTTACTTATTTGTATCTATGTTTGGGCAGAGACCTATTGTTTAGGTATTCCCAAGATTTAGCATAGCACTTTATACACAACAGGCATCAAATAAACTACTTCATGGAAGTGTGAAGTATGGTATAGGAAATAAAAGATTTATCCTCAAATTAAGAAACTGAGGCAAGTCTATGCTCACATACCTAATAAATAAGACCAGATTTGAATTCAGAAGGGTCTTCCTCACTTCAGGCCCAGCCCTCTATCCATGGTGCCACCTAGCTACATCTTTTACAGACCATCATCATCACTATTACTATTCATACTCCTACTATCACACTTACACAATAAGTACTCAATAAACAGTATTTTTACTTTCAAACTACTTTCCAAAATAGAGAACCAGAGGCTTGAAACAGGTTATAGATTTCTGAATCAGTATGTTCTCTAAAATACTGTGGTAAATACTCTTTGGAAAGTTGTATTTGTAAATCACATTGATTTTCTGCTAAGATTCATTGCCATTGATTTTATGATATAAACTTAATTGTCTATATCTTTCCATTCCAATGATAAAGCATTGCTTATCTTAATACTTTCAAAAAATAAAATAAAACCTTTGAACCATTTGATTTAATCAAGAAACTGTCCTAAAAGAAAAAAAAGTTCAGCCTAGAAATGTTCAAAGCCTATAATAATCAAAAAGAGAAGATTGATCAAATAAAATTAAGTCAAAGGTCCCCCAGTCTCAGGTCTAGATTTTAGAAACAGATAAATTAGAATCGCTGTAAATAGAATGAAAAACATTAGAGAAAGAAGCTAAGATCTAAGAGAAAGACTAAGGTTGTCTAAGGAAAATCAAATCTGGACACTAATGTCATTTTAATAAAAATTTTCCATATTTCTCACCAAATGACTCACCTTCCCCTCTGAATTCCCAAGGCATTTTGCCTAAACCTTAATTCTCTTGAGCAGCCAACCACATCTTATTTTGTACTTCAGCTCCGTGTAACTAGTTTTTCCATTTCAAGAAATACAAAGAATGAGGAAACATATGTGTTTATGTTTGCCTCAGTTTCCTCATCTGTAAAATGAGCTAGAGAAGGAAGTAGCAAACTTTATCGGTCATATTAAATTATAAGCTGCTTGAGGACAGGTACCATGTTTTAAATATGTTTGTATATATGCTGTATGTGTATATGTGTTTATGTGCTATTTATATATGTATATGTTTCTATTTTCTCTCACACAAGTAACATAACTTGAGTAATGTCATTTTGATAAATTGTAATTTGTTTTCCCATTTCATGATATGCAAAGTATGGGGAAATATATTTGTAACCACATTAAGATAAAATTGAAAATATTAAGGGATATATGTATATCTGCAGATATATATGTGCTATCTAATACAGTTTCTTGTTTTAAAAATAAGTGATACCTTAATAAATGGAATAGAACAAAGTTTTGAAGGAACAGTAAAATAAATGTAGAAATAGAAATGAAGGCAAACAAGGATTCAGGAAAACTTTGAATGTTAGTGTGGCAAGTAGAAAGATGGTCTAGTTAGAGTAAGAAAATAAGAGTTCAATTTTGCTTCTAAAACATAGGACCTATATGACTTTGGAAAAGACAACTGTTCTGGAACTCAGTATCATGCATAAAAGAAAGGGATTTGATTGGATGACTTCTGGATTGATTCTGTGATTCTATAATTACTACACCACACATATATTAAAGGAGCTAAT
This sequence comes from Sminthopsis crassicaudata, assembly GCF_048593235.1. NCBI lineage: Eukaryota > Metazoa > Chordata > Mammalia > Dasyuromorphia > Dasyuridae > Sminthopsis > Sminthopsis crassicaudata. The sequence continues at coordinate 425,867,261 of NC_133620.1, forward strand.
CACTAATTATCACTAATGGGGATCAGTTGAACCTTAGTCCCACCCCTGTGAAGGTCTTAGATACTGTATTATATCCAATCAAATGCCAAACCTTCAAGGTTAAATTTCCTCTATAAATCTGTCTTTATTGAATCCTTTTTGGGTTACCTTGCCATAGAATTCTGCCTCATGGTGACTTTCTTTCCATCCCTTCCTCCCCCGTGTCTCAAGGTGTCCTTCTCTTTCTTATAGCTAACTCTTTAAGGGTGCTGAACTCCTCTATGGATATAACCTGCCAGTCAATGGCATACTTGTGCCTCCTGATACATTCCCTTTCTCTTGGCTAATTGTGAATTCCACTGGGAAACTTGTCTTTTTCATTGTTAATTGTTTAAAAAAAAAAAAAAAAAAAAAAAAAAAAAGTATTTTCCTTGCTAACTATATGCCCTCTCAAATCTATTTCATATTTACCATTCCCAGTGCCAATTTCACCTCTTTGTTTGTAATCTCTTCTCATAAATAAACATACATTTTAGCCAGAAAAAAACCCTTGTGAATTCTTCACATGTGAATTGCTACTGAATCCCAACATTTAGTGCCAAATCCAATTGTTTGGTGCTGAACCTCATCATTTGGTGTGCATACCTCAATTTCATCATTTGATGTCTATGTAAATCTCATCATTTGGTTCCAAAACCTATCCCAATGCCTCTCCTAAATCTCAGCAATACAACTCCACTGTCTTTGTCAAGAAAACTCCAAATGGGGTCACAAAGAGTCAGCCACAACTGAAATGACTGAATAACTACAAATTCTCTTTGTACAATACTACATTACATCACACAACATCTGGATGTTTCAGGGAGGCCTTCTGAGAGGATGAAAAGACTGACTTAAAGGCAAGATCCCAAATATCTAGCATGGTTTTTGACCGTAGGAGCTCCTTCTTGTGGCTGTCCTTACTGCATTCCTGAGGACAACTTAGGTAATTAAGTAATTATAATGGCCCACGTAATTATTATTATGCTGAGAAACACTGTCATCATCTGTGACCTTTCTTTAAGAGTACATTTCATTTTAACATATTTAACATGTATTGGATTGCCTGCCATCTAGAGAAGAGGATGGAGGAAGGAATGTGAAACACAAGGTTTGGCAAGGGTCAATGTTGAAAATTATGCATGTATTGGTTTTTGTTTTATTTTGTTTTGTTTTGTTTCTCTTCCCAGATTAAATATTTCTACCTTGCGAATGCAATCCTTCCTTTGCAACAACAACAACAACAAAATTCGGTTTTGCACATATATATTGTACCTAGGATATACTATAAGATATTTAATATATATGGGAATGCCTGCCATCCAGGGGAGGTGGTGGAGGGAAGGAGGGGAAAATTCGGAACAGACAGGAGTACAAGGGATAATGTTGTAAAAAAAAATTACCTATGCATATGTACTGTCAAATAAAATGTTATAATTATAAAAATTAATAAAAAAGATTAAAAAAAGAAAAGTATGCATGCATATGTTTTGTAAATAAAAAGCTTTGCTTTTAAAAAAAAGAAAGAAAGAAAAAGAAATGTCATCAACAACCTCAAAAAATAATATTTAAAAAAATTTTAACGTGTACATTTGACTATAGAATAGTATCCAAACTCCTTGGATTCAAAATTTCTATTTTCTATCACACAAGTAACATATCTTGAGTAATGTCATTTTGATTATTTGTCACTTGTTTTTCCATTTCAAAATATGTAAATTATGAAGAAGTATATTTATAAATCACTTTAAGATAAAATTGAAAATATCAAGGGATATTTTTTCTTTTTGAGACTCCTGAGAGAAGCCCCTAAAAAGGTATTTGGTGTCAGGGAAATGGGAAAAGGGTGGCACCTTAAGAGATGCTAACTTTTGCTTAGTCATTGCTCTCCCCACCCCTGAAGTGATTTGTTAATACCTACCAACAGAAGTGATTGACAAGTTAGTACTTACTCTTTTCCACTGAGAAAGAATTAAGACAGGATGGGGGCAAGTGCAGAGAGGGAGAAGGAGGTCCCTTTGTTTGGCTACAAAAGTTATGGCAGTAATCCAAAAAGAGTAGGATAGTAAGTTAGTTGCTTAAATCTGGAATGCTAACTTAGAACATGTTTCAAGATTTCTTTTTCTTATTCAAGATTCCTGAAATCTTTTGGGGAAATGAGTCAGGTCAGAAGACATGGAGGAACTAAACCTGTTAGGACGTATTTCTCTCTCTCTCTCTCCAAGATAGAAATGACTTAGAAACAATTTAATAGCATATTCAATAAAACTGTCAGTTTGGTGCCTAAATGGTATACTGTATTAGCTTTTTGTTATTTTTTTTTCAACAAGCATCCAATCTTATAGGTCAGATGCCACTCTTCGCTATTTGAGAATACTCTGAGCCCCTGGGCAGACCTGATTTAAACATTCTAGAATAGATGAATGCCCAGTTTATTTTAAAAATTGCAAAATATCAGAATATCCTAATCTAACCATGGTGATTTGTCATAGAATGTGACAAATGTCATCATCATAAATTTTTCTTCCCTAACAAACAATATAAGTAATAGTCATAGATCACTAGAGCCGAAAAAGTCCTTGGAGATCATCTTGGATACCAAGCCCTCATTCTATAGAAGAGAAAATTGAGGTCAGAATAGTGAAGTGACTTACTGGAAATCAGACAGTTAATTAGTGGCAGAATCAGTACTATAACCTAACCAGAAATCCTGTTTCCCCTCTTTTATACAGTTAAAATTTAATTTCTCTTATTTCATCACCAAAGACCAAGAACAGCTAGCAATTATTATCTATATAGCAATTCAAGATATTAAAGACTTACTAAATAATAACCCTCTCACCCCCCTGCAAAAAAAGCCTTCTCTTATCTAGCCTAAAGTTTCTTTTCATCTTTCCCTAGAATTCAGATTAATAAACATTAGTCAACCAAGAGAAGACAATAATGATTAAGGATCTATCTAATTTTATATAGGATCTAATTCAAAAGCTACATTAGTGTTTCTCTTGGATGAAATATCCCAATTTTATGTGAACAATGATTTATTCAAAGGAGAAAACAGTAGCTATTTATTAATTCTTTATATAATAATATACGAGAGGTAGAAAGTAGCTCTGAAAGGGGCTTGGCAACTTCAAACCAGAGGTACCAGACTTTTGGGCATGTATCACAGTTTGTGCTATGCTTTAAGAACAAAGCAAAATTTCAGTAGCTCAAAAGAAACATGAAAAGTGAAAATTCAGAGACATCTTCACTCCAAATATTCATATGGACAATTTGTACCTAACCTGTGGTAGAGCTTTCTGAACTTATGTTGGTCTGATCAGCCACAGTTAGACACACTGTACCTTGACACTAACAGAGTGATATTATTTTGGTCCTTTTTAGAAATGAAGGATGACCATTACTATATAACAATACACAGAAAATATCTGACAAATTCAAACTATGATGTATTTCATAAAAAGAGAGATCATGTTATTATCCAAATTACAAATTAAATTAATTTTAAATTAAATGCATCATAGGAATCAACTTTCCCAATAATTTGCTGAACTCATTTTACATAGTCCAAATTTTTTTAATATATGCAATAATGCCACACCCATTAGGAAAACTCACCTATCCGGAACACAAATGGTAATCAATTTGTAAGCAATAAAGAGCTCCCTAGCAACCAAGTAGACATCACTTATTAATTCCATGTGCTAAAGCTTGTGTATTTTATTGAGGGGAGAGCCATTAAAACTTCACTCGGGAACGATTTATTCTTGTTTTACACACATCTCTAATAAGCTTGGTTATTTTTTTCCTAGATTTTAAACAGATTAGAGACAAGAAATTAGGGTCCCAGAGACAGATAGTAAGAATCAGTGACTGCTCAGTGGCAGGTAAATGAACAAAAAAATCAAAAAGTTAACACAAAAACTCAAAAAGCACAATATAAAGCCATATGAAGGCAGCTGAGTGAATCAATGGTTAGAGTGTTAGACCTAGAATCAGAAAGTTCTAAGTTCAAAACCAGCTTCAGATATTTATTAGTTTTGTGACCCTTGGCATGTCACTTAACCCTGTTTTCCTCAGTTTCCTCATCTGTAAAATGAACTGGAGAAGGAAATGGCAGACCATTCCAGGATCTTTACCAAGTAAACCTCATAGTCCACAGGACTATAAAGAACTGGATATGATTCAATAACAACATAAGGCCATATGCTGATATATGGGCAAATAAAGTTACATATTCAATGAACCCTGATGCTATCACTGCCTTACAACACAATATAATAAGTGACATTCATAACAGAAACCTGAATCATCAAGAAAATCACTAACAACATCTTCTATTTAAGAAGGCAAAAAAGGTTAAGATACAACATAGAAAATATTTTAATTCAAAATGGCTAAAATAACATGCTATCGTCTAAAGTAGAAAAGTTTCAGTTACCTAGAAAACTTCTATTTTCAGAAGACTTCAGACAGTGGGACATTAACTGCCCTTTATTTGGTCAACAACAAATTTAATTCAATAAGTACTTCTTAAGTGCATATTATGTACATAATGTTGTTGTTATTGTTCAGTTATGGCTGACTCTTTTTTTAATGGTATTTTATTTTTCCAAATATATGAAAAGGTAGTTTTCAGCATTCACCTTCAAAAAACGTTGTGTCCTAAATGTATGTACCTCTTCCATTCTCTACCCCCTCTTCAAGAAAGCAAGCAATCCAATATAGGTCAAACATGCAAATTTTCTAAACTTTCTGTAATCGTCATGCTGAGCAAAAAAAGAACAATCAGATCAAAAGGAAAAAAAATACACAAGCGAAAAAAAAACAAGCAAACAAACAACAACACAAAAAAGTGAAAATACTATGTTTTGATGCATATTCCATCTCCATAGTTCTCTCTCTGGATGTGGATATTAGTCTATTAGAATTTCTTTGAATCGCCTCATTGTTGAAAACAGCCAAGTCCATCAAAGTTTATCACTACATAATCTTGTTGTTGCTGTGTATAATGTTCTCCTGTCTTCACTCAGCATCAGTTCATGTAAATCTTTCCAGTCTTTTCTGAAATCAGCCTGCTCATCATCTATTCTAGAATAACATTCCAATTATTGTTTTTATAAGAAACAATCAGCAGGATAATTTCAGAAAAGCCTGGAGAGACTTGAAATGAACTGATGCTAAGTGAAGGGAATAGAACCGGGAGATCATTGTACATGATGGATGTAGGTCTTTTCAACAGCAAAGTGATTCAGACCAGCTCCAATGGTCTTGTGATGAAGTGAGCTATCTGACCCCAGAGAGAGGACTGTGGGGACTGAGTGTGGATCATATCATAGCATTTTCACCTTTTTTTGTTATTGTTTGTTTGCATTTGGTTTTCTTTTTCATTTTCTTTCCTTTTTGATCTGATTTTTCTTGTATAGCATGATAATTATGGAAATATGTATAGAAGAATTGTACGTGTTTAACATATATTGGATTACTTGCCATCTAGGGAGAGGTGAAGGAAAAGGAGGGGGAAAAATTGGAACACAAGGTTTTGTAAGGATGAATGTTGAAAATTATCTATGTATATGTTTTGAAAATAAAAAGCTTTAGTAAAAAATTTAAAATAGAATAACATTTCATTACATTCATATATCATAATTTAGTTATCCATTGCCCAACTGATGGTTATCTATTCAATTTCTAGTTCCCTGTGTGGCCAACTTTTTATGGCCCTTGTTAGAGCTCTTATGACTCTGTGTCACAAAATTATACAATTAAGGTTGTAACTCACTGAAAGGACAACTGACAGGTATGATTAGATTGTCTTGTTTTATAAAAAAAATTCAGGGGATCAATAGTATAAAAAATATAATCAGAGAAATATGTGACTTTAAAAAAATGAACTGGTTATGGAATCAGAATAAAGGTTAACCAAAAGATAGCCTCACCTATGTCATTAATGTACATACAATTACAAAAGATCTAGAGGAAGACTTAAGAAGATCATAGCACCATCAGAGTAGCCAATTATCGGCAGCGCTAACTCAATTAAAAATTATTTATTGAGCAACATCTACAATCAAGCAAGCAAGCAAGCATTGACTAAGCATACAAGATACTTTGTTGGGCAATGGGAATATGACAGCATCTACTCCGAATGAAATTAAAATTTAAAAGAAGACACATTCAAATATATAAATAACTATAACACATAGAAGAGGATAAATACAAATAGGAAGACAAAGTACTAAAGGAAATATTAAGAGAAAAATGTGACTAGTGTAAGTTTGGGGTGGTGTAGAATGGAGAAGTTTCCCCAAAAAAGCATCATAAAGGTCATAACATCTGATTTGGCTCTACAAGTAAAGAAGAGACATTAATAGCTTTAAATGGGGTAGGAATCACTTCTAGGCATAAAAGCTAATATGAATAAAGGCAGAGAATCAAGAATTTTATTCTCCTGGCATATTCTGACGTATTCAAGTCTTAATGGTTTTGAGACAATCATCTACATTACAATGTGACAGTATGATTTTAATTTCCACTTCAAATGAGTATACCAAGAATTTTTTTTTTATTTTTAAGTATATTAAACATTATTTTTAAAGGTAAAGAAACATTCTTTTCTGTCCTCTGCACAAAAATGGGGGGTAAGCTGTATTTGGCTTGTGGATCATATCAAATGCAAATCCCTGAACTAGGGTCATTAATTACCGAAATCATTTTTTATGTTTTTCAATTTCTATCTTCTTTTCCATTTCACATTCATAAAATGACTCCAATGATCAAATTTGTTTTTTTTCCTTATCAAGAATATATGTAAAATATTTTGTTATATGCAAAATACACTTACATATCATTTGCATGGTAAGTCTATCAACATTCTTGAATCAAGGAGTGTTAAAGCATTGAATTTGCTATCTATTCTTTAATATATCAAATTCTCAATAGCTTATAAAGGGTTAAATCAAAGCCTTTTTCAAAGGCTTACAAAACTAAAGCTAAAAAATGGGAGTCACTTACCCAGAACAAAAAAGAATGAGCATAACACTCTCTTTTACTACCTAAGTATTTACTATAATGACTGACATGTAGTAGGTGGTTAATGAATGTCTAATGGATTGACTGGCTTAGCTGAATGTGGCTACATGGGTGAGACTTCTAGCAATCTTATTGTTGTTTTTTTATTTGTTTTTTATTAAAGCTTTTTAATTTTCAAAACATATGCATGGATGATTTTTCAATATTAACCCTTGCAAAACCTTGTGTTCCAATTTCACCCCTTCCCTCCCACCTTCTCCCCTTAATGGCAAGTAATCCAATATGTGGGGTTTTTTCACTTTCTTTTTTTATTATAACTTTTTATTGACAGAACATATGCTTGGGTAATTTTTACAACATTATCACTTGCACTCACATCTATTCCGAATTTTCCCTCTTTCCTTCCACCCACTCCCCTAGATGGCAAGCAGTCTTATACATGTTAATTATGTTATAGTATATCCTAGATACAATGTATGTGTGCAGAACCGAATTTCTTGTTGCACCGGAAGAATTGGATTCAGAAGGTAAAAATAACCTGGGGAGAAAAACAAAAGTACAAACAGTTTACACTCATTTCCCACTGTTCCTTTTCTGGGTGTGGCTGATTCTGTCCATCATTGATCAATTGGAACTGAATTAGATCTTCTTTTTGTCGAAGATATCCACTTCCATCAGAATACATCCTCATACAGTATCATTGTTGAAGTGTATAATGATCTTCTGGTTCTGCTCGTTTCACTCAGCATCAGTTGATGTAAGTCTCTCCAAACCTCTCTGTATTCATCCAGCTGGTCATTTCTTACAGAACAATAATATTCTATAACATTCACATACCATAATTTACCCAACCATTCTCCAATTGATGGACATCCATTCATCTTCCAGTTTCTAGCCACTACGAAAAGGGCTGCCACAAACATTTTGGCACACACAGGTCCCTTTCCCCTCTTTAGTATTTCTTTGGGATCTAAGCCCAGTAGTAGCACTGCTGGATCATAATTTCAGATTGCTCTCCAGAATGGCTGGATTCGTTCACAACTCCACCAACAATGTATTAGTGTCCCAGTTTTCCCACATCCCCTCCAACATTCATCATTATTTTTTCCTATCATCTTAGCCAATCTGATAGATGTGTAGTGGTGTCTCAAAGTTGTCTTAATTTGCATTTCTCTGATCAATAGTGATTTGGAACACTTTCACATCAGAGATATTAGATCAAAGGGCATGCACATTTTGATAGCTCTTTGGTCATAGTTCCAAATTGCTTCATTTCACAACTATACCAACAATGTATTAGTGTCTCAGGCATCTTTCAGCTTCTAGGGAATAAACTTTTGTATTGTAAATCTCAGCTGTAATGCAATCAGCATCAGGTTCTTTGCCACACAAGAGTAGTCTAATCACATTCAAAATATTTTCTTTATTTGGCAGTTCAACTAGAGAGAGACTGACTTTCACTTGATGTATAAAGCCAATGACTTCAGCATATTGAAAACTCTATGGAAGTATTCAGCCCATCTCTCTAGAATCATGCCTTTGTCACTAATCATTTTGTGGCTCCATCAGCACTGAGTAGTTGAGATACATCAGAAGTCTTAGCTCATAAATAGCCTTTAAGGCATCATAAAAGTAATTTATATTGCTGCTATCAGCATAAAAATGAATTTAATTTGCCTACTCACTGAGCCGCAAATCCTGCATTTCTCTAAATTTTTCTTGTACTTTACTTTTGAAGGAGATAAATGCTACTTTCTCAGAGTTGAACAAACTATCCTACTAGGAAATCCTATTGAGTTCTTGTTTTACATTCAGTAGCTTCTGAATTTCCCCATCATTTTTGTCAAATGTCAAATGTCCAATTATCAGTCCTCATCTTTCTTAACCTCTTTGTAATTTCTGATATGATAAATCACCCGCTTCTCCTAAATATTCTCTCCTCTATTGTTTACCATGAATTGCTTTCTCTTGATTCTCCTCCTACCTGTGTGATCACTCCTTTTCTGTTCTCTTTGATGGATATAAATCCAAATCATGGCTATTAATAATGGTATCCCCAAAGATTTTGTCTTGCGCATCCTTTTTTTCTCTATATATTCATATTTCATCAGCTCTCAGGAGTTCAAGTATTATTTCTGTACTGATGAGTTCAAATCCAAATTTCTGCAGGAGATCTTTCCATCCCCTTGCTAGTATCTTTTCTCTGAGAATAACTTGTATTTTCATTGTATCTCCAATGTAGAATTATTTATTTATTTGCATGGTATCTCACATGTTAGAATGTGAAGTCCAGAGGTTCTTTTTGCTTTCTTTGTATCCTCAGTGCTCTGCATAGTACCTGTCACAGTAAGCACCTAATAAATGTTTATTGATTGATTAATATTTTTTATTAAGATTCCATGATTTTATAAGTAAGAGCTTAGTAGAGAACATTATATGTAGGAAGTACATAAAGGGGTTTGTAGTAGAGGGAAAAACTACAAATACAGGAAGTATAGTTGTGAAGAGTTTTCAATAATAAAGAGAACTTGAGTTCACTAAAAATTATCTGATCTTAAATAAAGACCTTAATATTCCATGAATATGGATTGTTCTTTAGAGACACGGCTTTCTTTTCTAAACATCAAACTTCTAGAGTTTAATGAGGAGTGAAATGACAAACTATGCTTTAGGAAAAATTGCACTGACAATTTAATAGAGAGTATAGGTAGGAATAGTAAGAAACTTGATGCTAGGTAATCAAACAAAAGATTATTGCAATAGACCTAATGTGTGATGATGAAGTCCTGTAGCAAGATAATATCTAAATAAGTGAAGAGAAAGGGGCATATTTATGAGATGTTATGGAAGTAGAAACAAGAAAATTTGGCAATAGAGAAAAAATATGTGGTTAATAATGACCTTGAAGTTTCAGACCTGGCTAATTGAGAGAATGGAAGTTCTCTTCATAATATTAGGGGAATTGGGAAGAGAGAAGAGTTTGGGAGGGAAGATACTGAATTCAATTTTGTATTTGTTGAGGTTGAGATGTCTAGTACATTGAGTTCCAAAGGTCTAATAGACAGTTGGTAAAATGAGATTGGAACTCAGGAGAAAAGATAGAGTTGAAATACAGTTTTAGGAATTATCAACAGAATGATGTTAAATGAAGTCATATTGAGGTTATCAAATGAAAAAATAATAAAAAAAAAAAGAAAGAAGGAAGGGAGACAGAAATTAAAAGGAAGATGAAGAAAGGAAAGAAGGAAGGGAGGAATAAAGAGAGGGAGGGAGGGAAGGAAGGAAAAAAGGAAGGAAGGGAGAGAAAATCAAGGATAGAATTTGGGGGCATAGCCACACTTAGTGGCCATAACATTAATTTAAAAAAAAAAATCACACAGCCTGAGGAGTGGACAAACAGGTAAGAAGAGAACCAAGAAAATAGTGTCTCAAAAATCCAGGGAAAAGAGAGTATTCATGAGGAGAAAATGGCCAGCAGTATTTAAAGTAACAGGAGGTCAAATAGAAATGAGATTAAGAAAAGATTAGGTATGGGAACCTAATGGGAAGACTGGGAACTTCCAGTTGAATGACACGATCAGTAACCAGATTACGATAGAAGAAAATGAGAAGTGAAAACAGAAGCACCAAGTGTCAACAACTTTTTCAAAGAATTTAGAAGAAAAGGGGAGAAGAGATACAGGATACCTATCATCAAGCATAGTAGGATCTAGTGAGGATTTTTCTTAAAGGCTGGGGAAGAATTGGGAATACTTTATGGCAATAGAGAAGAAATCAATTTATAGAAGAAATTTAAGATTAATGCAGAAGAGCACAATATTGACAGCAATCTGATGATTAAAATGGGGGAGTATGTAATTGAGGACACTGGAAGAGAGGTTGAACTTAACAAAGAGAAAATTCATCTCCTGTTCCAAAACAAGATGATGAAGAAATAATGTCACACAGACTGAGAAATAAAGAGTAAAAGGAATTCTCAGTCAATGGTCTCAAATTTTTCCATGAAGTATACAGCAAAGTTCTCACCCGAGAGAATGGAAGGGGAAAAAATAGGACAGTTCTGAGTAAAATAAAGGTTTGGAAAACCGTGGTGGAGAGTAGGTTAAAGAATCAATCAGGAATAAAATACTACTTTGTTTCATTTAAGGGCTTCCCTTGAGATTAGGACCTGAATTTGTAGTGAACCCAATCAACATAATTTCTTAGCTTTAGCAGGATAGTAGAAACAGAGATCAATGGTGGGATTGAATACAGGTTCTGGGTCTGGCACCATTCCTTGAGTTCATGTCACCTCTGGGCATGTGTTATATTCTCCTTAGGCCAACCAGTTATCTTTCCATTACCCTTTTCGGTGACTGTAATTTTTATTTGTCTTAAATCGTTGTGCTCCGTGATATGCATCCATATAGGGCCAACAGAAGAATGTTGGTGTTAACAAGATTTTTTAACAATAACAGGAAGCAGCTTGGGATCCCCAAATGGATTACACAATTTTCCAGCTAAGATCCGGTTTGACTGCTTCACATTACTCAGAAATAGTCCCTGACACTCAGGATTCACTGTCCATCCATGGTTTATTGATATTTCATTTACAGAAAGTCCTAATAATTTTGTTTACTTGACTCCTTAAGCCAAAACACATTAAAAGAAGCCAACTACAAGAAGAGAACTACAAGAGGTAAGCACATGGCTGCAGAGGTAAATACTGACATCAAGAGTATAGGAAAAAAAACCTGGCATCTTAAGCCCAGATCAGCAATTAATAATCATCATTATGACCATATGTCACCAGGCAAAGCTTAACTTGAATTCTACTTAAGATAACAATTAAATATATAATGCATTTTGGAAAGGCTCTCATCAGAAACTGATAAAATTAAAAAGAGAGGTGTGTCTCTGTGTGTCTCTAAAGTACAATTTATATACATGGAAAATTAGTTTTCAGAGAACATCTCATTATCCAGATAAATGGAATTTTTTTCAATGCAGCAAACATTTATGAAATATCTATTGCATACAGAGAATCCTGCTAGCTGCCATAATTTTCAAAAATAGTAAAAAAAAAAAAAAAAACAATGCGATGTTGTATATAGAGGGCTAAACTTGGAATCAGAAGATCTCAGGTGAAACTCTCCTTCAATACTTAATAGTTAAATGATAGACAATCCTTTAACTTCTCTGGGTCCCATTTTCCTCTTTGTAAACTGAGAGAGCTAAATTCTAAGCCCCTTGCAACACTAAATCTATGACCCTATGAATAGGATCCAGATTCCATGAATATGTGGTTTAATGAATGTGGGCAGAGCACAACTCACATATGTCTGCCCATGTTGTGTGATCTTTGCTTATGTTCTCTCACAAGTTCACCCAGTATCTACCATAGGGCATAAGCTAAGAGGTTTTGTCATTCCTTTTTAAATTGTAATGCTAGCAAAGGACTATGTGGCCCATCTAATGGTCATCCTTCTCTCTCCCCACATAACCAGCCCATGTTTTTCCATTCATGCATTCCATTCATAACATCCTTACATTCCAATGTTCACAATATATTATAGCCAATTTACATGTCATATACTTCTCCAATGCATTTTGAGAATTCTTCCCTTTCAGCTATCTGAAAATAAAATAGATTAAATTTCATCCTCGCCAAGTAAGTAGTATCGTATGTAGCAAATCAGGTTGAGGAGGGAATAAAAATTTATGACTAATGACACATGTAGCTGATGAAATAAATACCTGTGATAGGAATTGGCAAAGGGACTGGATCTGTGATTTTACTAGTATAAGGAAATACCTAATGGGGAAACACCTACAATCAATTCAGGTCTCTAAGACTTGTAGTCTTAGAGAATGCCCTACAAGCAGTGTAGATCACAAGATCACACAGATAATATTGTCAAAGGTAGAAATTGAACTCTCTATCCTGCTACACCATGCTATCTCTATCTAGCTACATGGCTGACTCTCTAATAAGACGCCTAAAAAAAGAATTTAAAAATTAGGTTTCTTCAACTTGGAAGATTAAGATCATTTTTAAAAACAGCTTGAGTAAATCATGTAACGTAAGGGACAAATGGCTCCCAGAGTTTGAGAATCTTGTCATTCAGTACTCTGAAGCAAGAACTAAGTTATCCCTTTCACATCACTGGGGTGAAGGACACCCCCACAATCTGGAAAATCCATGTAAAAATTTTAGCCCTTCTTTGGTATCAGAGAAAAGATCTAATTTTTATGGGATGTTTGCAACACCTTATTGTCAAATTTGGATTAAGTATTTGGTCATAGGCTCGGTATCATCTGCTGGCCTTTGTAAATCATCTGCAGCTTCTGCAAAACTCCAAAAAAATTGCTACTTAATTTTTTTATGCCACCTAGCAATGTATCAAAACTGCAGTGGGGAAAGTTACAATGTGAAAGGGATAATTGCAGTTGGTTTCCTGTTTTTTTTTTTTTTTTAACCTGTTTTGGGGAATGCATGTAGCTTTTCCTGAAAAAAGATTTGTGGAGATAGGATGACCAATGCTATTAATGGGCTCCATAAATGGCTGCTATTCTTTCTTTCACCCCATCTTTTTGTACACATTCATCCCAATAGCTTTCCTGTTAGTATTAAGAGTCATAAGTGACAAAAAAAGGCCTAGTTAACCATCTCCAATGCTAAAAAAGTCTTCTTAATTCATACTTTTTAAGCCACAAAACACAGGGAACCTTTGACAAAGATGCCAAAATGGAACTCACTCCAAAGTTCTTCTTAGCCACAGGGCACTAACCATACCATAAAATGCCATCTAGCTGTAATATCCATGTTAAATATAACAAATTATAGTCCCCACATTGAAAATAAAATTAATATTAAAATGCCCTTTGAAATACAATTGTTAAACCAAAATTCTAAACATTTTTTAGAGTAGAAGCAGCATTCTAGGAATGGCTAATCTCTCAGTAAGGAGTACTTTGATTTTAAAAACATGTGACAAAGCCAAGAAATCAAAACTTATTTATTACTCAAACTAGTGAGTGATTAATTTATAATATGGGACAAAAATATTTCAGCTAATTCATCCACTAGCCCATAAAATTGACATAAAAACAGCAAACAGCCTACAATTTCACACATCATTAGAAAAACTCTGGATTTGGAATTTGATAATCTGTGTATGAATCTGCTTCAATTATTTATTAGCTATGTCCTCTTTCTCTTTCTGACTTCGATTTTTCTCATCTCTTTAATAGCCAGCATCTATGGTACCATTTTGTAGTTTGCAAAGCATGTTTATGTTTGTTATTTCACTTGATCTTCACAATTCTACAACTATATGAAGAAAATGTTATTACTGTCTCTGTTTTAGTGATGAAAAAATAAAGCAGAGAGAGTTGAAATCATTTGTTAAAGATTGCATGGCTAATTAAGTATTGGAAGCCACATTTGAACTCAGGTCTTGCTACTTTACCTATTGTACTACCTGGACTAAAGAATTTCCACAATTTCTTGTAGCACTCAATTCTATCACATCATCAATGCCTTCACTATAATAATGGAATCATCTTCCTATTAAGGACTGATTAGTCAATTCTCCAATCCAGTACTGTTGTTCATGAACCCCAGTAGGTGTGCTTTTCAAATCCATATAGCTAGTGTCTAAGACAAAAGACTCAAAATCAGGTCTTCCAGATTCCAGATCTAGCAATCAATCTTCCATACAACTCAGAAGGAGTGTAAATAGAAATTATTTCTGTTTTGACCAGAAAACTTGAGAATCTTCCACCCTGAATTATTTATTTATTTATGTGAGGTTTTTGTTTTGTTTTGTTTTTTGACTAAATGAAAAGCTACTCTTTCCTTCAATTGCTATCTAGTCTTAATCACTGAAAGGATTCAGTCAAACATACCTAATGAAGACCTTTGCTTAAAAAGACAAAGGTCTCCCATTGTATCCAGGGCCATCTGCAGTCTTCCTGATCTATGTATGACAACTGGACCCAGAAGGCTCTGGAGGGGAAAGTGAGGCAGGCAATCTTGCACAGGTCTTACTCACTTAAATCCAATTCATTTGCAAGTTGTAGAATCACCTCCCTGATGTGGGAAGTCCTTTTCAAGAACAATGGAGAAATAACAACATATATATATATAGATATGATCCTAGTATAGTGCTAGGCACACAGTAGGTATTCAACACTTATTATGTGATGACTTGACCTTAAGGAGCTTTGTTAAAGTCTATTGTAAAAAGAACATAGGAACTACAGCTAGTAATGTAGTTTGCCACTGCATTTTCCATACGACAAATTAGCGAAAAGTGAAGAAAAATTGTTGCCCTGGAATTTGTATAGGAATACTTGTGATCTAGGTTAATATGAGTTTATTTCTCTCTGGCTAAAATGGAGATTTTAGACCCATATTTTTACTGCCACTAAACTGACCTATTATAATTTTTGTATGGTCTAGACAATATCATGAATAGATTATAACTCACAAGAACACTTGCAAAATTGCTTTTTCCTTTGCCAATTTGTATTCCAACTACAAGAAACCTATCTCATTTTAAATTCTTAAAAGCTTCCTTCACTCTGAAAATGGTTTTGCATCTAATAGAACAAAAGTCAAGAAGGCAAAGGAAAAGAAATGTACAAAATGATTTTTGCATTCTACTCAGATACCTTGGAGAGACTAGCCTTGAGCATAAGTTAAAAAAAAAAAAATGCACTAGAAGACCTATCATGAAAGACTGTTTGAAAGAAAGAAGCTTCCAAACTAATAATTTGATATGTGAATATTTCATAGGCATAATCTAAACTTTGACTTAGAAAACCACAAATTAACATTTTCTGTGTCCTTTTTATTTTTATTTATTTTCTAGACATTTCCCAATTACAATTTAATCTAATTCAAGCAGATTTTGAGTTTTATTAGCCACTTGTTCACTCAAGTTTGACATTCATATCCTAAATTTCAATTACACAATTAATGAATCATAGAGTTGACAATTAGACTGTGTTGAAGGCTGTGATGGAAGATACTGAAAAATATTTCCCCACTTTGATCCAGGGATGCAATTTGCGTACTCAAATGAAGGAACTAAAATTGGTCATGATGAGACTTGCCAGTTTCTAAGGTAAGGTACACATATCACTGGGGTTTTCTACAAGGCTTAAGGGCACAAATGCAGAAGATTTCTTTATACAAATGTGATCTAAAGATGCATTTTCTTTTATTGCCTAAACTATATACAATACAGCCTTCCTTCTTTGTCTCCTCCTCTTCCTCTTCCTCTTCTTCCTCCTACTTCTTTCTCTTTACTCTTCCTCCTTCTCCTTCCTCCATTTTGTCCTATTTCACCTCTCTCTCCTTCTCCCTTTCCTTTCCCTCCCTTTCTCCTCCTCTCACTTTCCCCTTCTCACACATATACACATTCCCCTGTTCCTACTGTTAAACATCTCAAAATAGCAGAACTGAAAGTTTCTTCTCCCTTTTGCATCAAGCCACCTTTTATCAAAATATAATTTTCCCGTAGATATTTTTTAATCATATCAACTACAAGGGCATAGTTATTTAATGTGATCTTATTTATGTAAGAAAAAACACTAGAAACATTTTGTATACAAAGATTAGATAATGCCTGAATAAAATTATGGTGTATAATAGAAAAGCACCATGGAAGATAAAATTAGAAAATATGAAAAATACTAAGAAATATGGATATGTGTTATGTATATAAAATGGAGCCATAAGATAGCTCAGTGGAATAAAAAACACCTCCACCTATGAATGACCATGTAAAAATAAACAAAAAGAAATATGACAATAATTTTAAAATATACAGGCTCAGAAGGAATGTTAGTTTTTTGTTCAAGTATAGAGATTTGTTATCTCTGCTAAAGAAGGGAGGCTGACAAATGGATTGCTTGAATTCAAGACTTCTGAGCTATAGTGGACTAACTTGATTAGGTATCTACAATAAGTCTAGCACCAATATGAGGAGTCACTGGGAGTAGGCCAGTAAGATGCGAAATAAGAAGCAAACCATCCCAAATCAGAAATCTAAAGAATCAAAGGCCTTTTGTTTGCAGAAATGAGACTGGATTCATGAGTAGTGCTATATTACCAGCCAAGGAGAGACAGAATGACCCAGCTTTAAAAATTAATAACTAGATAAATAGATGGATGGATAAATGACATTTTTTCCCAAATGAAATGATTCAATTTTGAATGTTCAAAAGATTTGCTCTAGATTTTGCTTGCTAATTTATGGCTCATTACAAAGTTTATAATATTAAATAAAAGAATAAGACAATCATTCTTTTCAGTCAAATGAAGAGAATTTCCCAAAGACAGGGATAATTCATTAGTAAGGATGTTGTTGTTGGAAGGAGTCATTCATTGGACAAGAAATTCGGACGTAGGTAAATTCTGAGGTTTCTTACAGTTCTTCCCCCCCCCGGGGGGAAATTTATTAATTTTACTATACATTATTTTATGAATCATGTTGGGAGAAAAAAATTTAGAGAAAAGGAGGAAAATATGGGAGAAATTTAAAAAAAACAGAAAAAAAAAGTTAATATACCATGTGTTGATTTACATTCAGTCTCCTCACAGTTCTTTTTCTGGATGCAGATGCCATTTTCTGTGCAAAGTTCAGGGGGATTACTTTGTGAATCTGAAAGGTTTTGATGCCCTTAGGGCATAGTTCCAAATTGCTCTCCAGAATAGTTGGATCATTTCACGATGCCACTAATAATGCATTAGTGTTCCAGTTTTCCCACATCCACTCCAACATTTATCATTATCTTTTCCTGTCATCTTAGCCAATCTGAGAGGTATAAGGTAGTATCTCAGAGTTGCTTTAATTTGCATTTCTCTAATCAATAGTGATTTAGAGCATTTTTTCATATAACTATAGATAGCTTTAATTTCATCATCTGAAAATTGTCTATTCCTATCATTTGACCATTTCTCAATTGGGGAATTCTTACAGTTCTTAGAATCTATGATTCTAGGAAGGAAACTCAAGTTTATGGGCTCATACATGAAGCTCAGGAGTTACCATACACAGGTACTGCAGTGAAATGGCAGGTATAATTTTGGGTTTTTCTTAATAAAATTTAGTAATTTCTTGTTTTTATATCTCAGTCATTTCCATATGTATTATTTACTTTTTCCCTACCTCCTATCCCATAAACACTCTCTCATAATAAAGAAAAAAATAAGAAAAACTAACCAATAGTGACCTCAAATCAAGTTTTGAAGGTATTAAGTAGTGGGAAAGAAAGATATGTAGTAAAAGTCCTTGAAGGCCAGAATTTTATCTATTAAATCCCAAAACTTGTCTCCTTCTTGTTTTACAAATTTTGCCAATGCTTCCAAGTGATTTATATCCAAACATTTTGCCATGAGTAATTTTTTTATGAAGGATAAAGGGAAATCTAGATCAACAAAAGTGAAATAACTATAACAAAACACACGTCTCTACAGAAAACTGAATCTTGTGAGCCTTTGAGAATTCTTAATGATATTCAGTGATTTTATAGAGTCACATTAGGGGAAAAGGGAAAAATTATTACAATTGAGAATCCAATCAATCAACAAGCATCTATTGAATGTCTACTAGTTAATAACCCCCCAAAAAAAAACATTTTTAAGGTTTTGTGGGTGCTCTATGTAACCTTGCTCTCTGCCACTACAGAAATCATACTATTTGAAGAACCAGTATTCACCACAGAAGTTTCCTGAATTCCATCTTAGATACTTCCTAGCTCTGTGACCTCTTTCTTAAACAAATGGTTTGGATTGGATCACTTCTAAGGTCACTATCCTAAATCTATAAAACAACAACTCTGAATTTTGAATTTACCTATAAACGATTGAAATGATTTGCCATAGCCCTTTTCATAGTGGCTAGAAGCTGGAAGATGAATGGATGTCCATCAATTGGAGAATGGTTGGGTAAATTATGTTATATGAATGTTATGGAATATTGTTCTGTAAGAAATGACCAACAGGAGAAATACAGAGAGGCTTGGAGAGACTTACATCAACTGATGCTAAGTGAAACCAGCAGAACCAGAAGATCATTATACACTTCAACAATGATACTGTATGAGGTTGTATTCTGATGGAAGTGGATTTCTTCAACATAGAGAAGAGCTAATCCAATTCCAATTGATTAATGATGGACAGAACCAGCTACATCCAGAAAAGGAACACTGGGAAATGAATGTAAACTGTTATTTTTACCTTCTGAATCCAGTTCTTCCTGTGCAACAAAAAATTCGGTTCTACACACATATATTGTATCTAGAATATACTGTAATATATTTGACATATATAAGACTGCTTGCCATCTGGGGGAGGGGGTTGGGGGAGGAAGGGAAAAAATCTGAATAGAAGTAAGTGCAAGGGATGATGTTGTAAAAAATTACCCATGCATATGTACTGTCAAAAAAATGTTATAATTATAAAATACAATAAAAATTTAAAAAAAAGAAATGATTTGCCATCATTCCAAGTAAAGAGTTTCATTCATTATGACTATTCCAAGATTCACAGAAGCAAAATTGGAAAAACCCTTCAGCTCAGCAAAAGAAAGAAAGAGAAACTTTGTCTCTCTACAAGGTTTTCTGTTGTCAATCATTTTTTGGTTCTCTTGATCCTTCTACAGAAAATATAATCTAGCATCTCAAGAATAATAGGAGAATAATAGAAAATTAATAAGATATTAACTCAATTCATGCCAAAGAAAGGGGTTTTGACTGGTTTTTTTTTATTATCATAAACAATGTAAATACATCAAAAGCATTGGCCTTTTTGCTCCCAATAACATTTTTAAGAGCAAAGAGCAACGATTCATTTTCCTTCCACGCCAATAAGATTTTTTCCTATGAACAAGCCTCCTACTTCTGTAGGGAATTGTCTCCCAGACAAAGAATTGCACTTTCTCAGAATGCAAACACAGAAACAGTGTGGCTCCATTGTAAACCAATTATGCAGCTGTAAAACATGACATGCAAACAAAGAGCCCAACTCCAGTAGGATCAGATTGTCTCTTTACATCAGCCTGTAATGGTATCAGTTCTTCTGCTGTGGGTTTGGTTTCTAATAAGAGTATCTTCTAAGAAGCACTGATTATACAGGAGCTACATTATATAACCCAAGATTCTGTGATTCTATTTACTAATGTACTAATGTAGGGAATCACAAAAGAATACAGGAATACAAATTATGGTCCTTGTCTTTAGCCAAACCCATCAACATAAAAAAGTACAAGTCTGAGAACAAACAAAAATTCAAAACGTTTCCTAATGAGCCTATAGGCAGTAAGGATTATGACTTCATAAGAAGAAGGATCACCAAAAAACTAAGAAATGGATTTGAATTGGGCAATGAATAAAGCCTTGAACTACCACCATTACTACTACAACAGGCTTTTTTTTTTTAACAAGCTTTTTCTAATAAGTTAATCCTATGTGTCAAGCATCATTCAAAGTACTGGGATTCAAGAAGAAAATTAAACAATTCTTGGTATCTAAATCTTATTTTTTTGGAAGAAAATAGTGTGTATATACAGAAGTAAATATAAATGATATACACATTAAATTCCAAGGGAACCACAGATCTAATATGAAAGAGAGTTTATTAATAATAGCATAGAAGCACAATAGAAGGGTGAAGAAGATTTGGACAGGGACATGGGAAATATAGAGATATATGGATAAAGATGGAGGGGAAATGAATGGAGCCAGGAAAAGGAACTATAGTTTGATTTTCTAAATTGTCATTATCTTCACAATAGCATTATTATTTATCATTGTTAGAAAAATAAATGTTGATATTTCAAACTCTGAGAAAGAAATAAAAGGGAGGATTTTGTAGGTGACATGTAATTGCCCAGCAGATGTCCACTTCCTGGTCCTGCTTGATCAAAGATGAGATCAGTGGAGTCTTGGTGACAGTCTTTATGATTATAAAGAAATGATCTATGTCTGAAATGCTCATGTTCAGCCAAGTCATTAACTTGTCCCCCAGGACTCATTCCACTATTGAAAAAATTATTTACCTAAAATAGGAGTGTGCCCTCCCAAGACTGCTCAATCCACTTTTGGGTAGTCATAATTTGTTGGAAGATTTTCAGTTTTGCAACCAACTTCTAGCTGCTGCACCAAGTTCTGCTTTCTGGAGAGAAGCTCTCACTCTATCATCATCATCAACAATAACAACAATAATAAATAATTAATCCACAAACATTTATTATTCTATGTATCAGGTACTATCATTAGTTCTGAGAATAAAAAAAAGATAAAAGATAATACTCCTAAAGTTGCTAAAAATAATTATCATCAAAGTATTTACACAGTGCAAAATGTTTTACAAATATTATCTCAGGTTCAGCTTCACATCAATTCTGGAAGATAGGTGCTATTATTATCTTCATTTTACAGATAAAGAAATCAAGGTCGACAGAGTTGAAGTGACTTGGTCAGGGTTACACAGAGAGTAAATATCTGAGGCTGCTTTTGAACTCAGATCCTGATTCCAAATTCAACACTCCATTCACTGCCCCCTTAAGCATCATTATTCTTTTTCAAATACAAAGTCTGGGCTGGTACAACTTGTATGATCCTAATTAAGTCACTTCCACACTCTGAAATATAAATATTCTTAACTATAAAATGAGTGGTTGGACTTGATGAGTTCTAAGGTTCCTTCCAACTATATAAGGACACTGCATTTTTTGGCATTAACTTTGAAAGACATGAGTGGTTTAATTATCATTGTCCTCCCTTCCCTCTCTTTGCCTTGCCTTCCCTTCCCTCCTTTTTCCTTCCCTTTCCTTCACTTCTCTCCCTTTCTCCAACTCCTGCAACTTTCATAAATTCTAAACCTTTGTTTAGTCCCCAATATTATATAAAGCAGAGTTCAGGAATAACGCAGGCCAAAGGCACAGAAACAAACCTCAGTAAATCCCTTCAGTGGTTAAGAATCAATTACTGGTTGAAAAGCTAGAGAAAAGGAAGAAATTAAAGTGCAGTATTATTGACAGGAAATAATACTTTCACTGCCATAAGCCCTCCATGAAGGGCCAAAATGCCCAATGAAGGCTATTGAGTCTTCTGTAAGCCAAACTTCTCACAGAAGTCAGAAGCAAGAACATTTATGACAACATTAGGAAACAACTATATCATAATTTATACATTTCTGTGTTACAAAAGATAAATTTTATTAGTAATAGTAGAAATAGTAATATATAAAGTATTCTATATCAAAAAGAACAGCATTAATGATATTAATACCTACCTTTACATAGTGCTTTAATGTTTATAAAGTTATCTATTCATATTCTCTTTCTCCTTTTTTTTAAGCCCTTTCATTTTTTCAACCAAATTAAAAAAAAGAAAGTTGACAGATCTCCTAGTCAAGGAGTAAAGGAGATTGGATGGACATCCTCCAAACTATGTCAGACAAATAATGGCATAAGAGAAAGAAGAAAAAAGCCCTGCTGCAAAAGCTTTGGGAAAAAGGTACTAGGAATCATGTGCAGGAGACTTTTTGTGGTCCCTGTCCCACCTGCAAATGCTAAAGTCTTCTCTTTCAGATTATATTCCATTTACCCTGTTTTGATCTTAAAAGTAGCTACTCGTTTATAGGTTGTCTTTCTCATTCCATTAGAATGTAAATTCCTCAAGGGCAAAGGTTTTTTTGTGTTTATTTGTTTGTTTTCCTTTTCTTTATATCCCTAGCCCTTAGTACAGTGCCTGATACAGTAAACATTTAGGAAATGCTTGTTTATTAAGTGAATATGCTTGTTTTACAGATGAGTAAACTGAGGCATGTTCAAAGTAAAATAACTGAATAGTTGAGTTAAAGCTCCAACTCAAATGCTCTCCTTATTTTAAACCCAAAAGTCTTTTCTGCTATATCATTCTGTGAAAATGGATATCTTGACTTGCTTGATCTCACCTCTGCCCTTCCCAATTATTCAGCTAGAAGAACTGCTTGAGGATGAACAGTATTAGCCTGACAAACCAACAATCCTTTGCAGTGATGGAGAATAAACTTAGCTGGAAAAGCAGAAAATCAGCAACTCTGAAGCCAATGAAGCTCATATCAGTTTTGAAACAAACCCTGAGCCATTTGGTGGTTTAGGGATCTTCAAGAGACATTCCTATCTTCAAAGACTTTATGGGCTTTAGAGACAACTTTTATCTCCCGAGACTCCCTTAATTTTGTTTAAGGGGCCTGTGGAATTATCTTATTTTTAGTGATATTCCTTATCAAGTCTTGAACTATGGACTATTTATCCTAAGGATGTTCTCTGATTTGTGTATCAAAGGACTATAGACATCTGGAATTCCTCACACACACACCCCACTCTTTGGGGAAGAAGTTCACTTACTCATTTCTTTCCCCCAAATTGCTTACCTTCCTTTGTTTAAAAGATATATGAACTCTCCCCATTCATTTCTCAGTGGGCTATCAGCAAGGGCTGAAAGTTCCCTTGTGCATGTTTTACTTCCTTGCTAATAAAAACTTTAGTTGCACAGACATCATTTTCCTCTGGTTTTTAAGGGGAAATTTTAATTCTCTAGAATTCACCTTTGTGTTCTCCAGTTGTCTTCTCTTTGGAGAAAACAGAGGTCTAATTTCTCCCAAAAGAGCATTTACTTCCATTTATAATACTATCAATACTACCACCTCCTTTACCCCACTCCTCAAAATGAATGGGTATGATAGAAAGTAAGCTCCTTCAAAAAAAAAGGAGTATTTTTTTTCACTATTTCATCTTTATATCCCGTATAACTGGCTAAGAGTAGGAGCTTAATAACTTCATGTTGTCCAATTGGTCACTTAAACTGTATACATATAACTTTGGGGATTTGATTAAACAAACACACTGCTAATGCTACTTCTTGGACTGTAACAGATTTTGAATTAATGTGGAGAGTTCTTTATAAGTATTAATATTTGCATGTTCTGTCTGATCTAGTTATATTGTACAGGATGAAATCTATTAGTTTATTCATAGCTTTTTCTCACTGAGTTAGAACATAATAATTTGTGTGTTGCCTGCACTGTCTCTCACTGGTCAAATTTATTCTTTAAAAAATAAAAAGAATAAATTATTTAACACCATTATTTCTATCACTTGTTGAGTAGGCTACTGGGCAGCAGAGTGGAGAGATTACTGGATTGGAGATCAAGAAGAACTGAATTCAAATCCTGCCTCAGATATTTAGCAAGCTGTGTGACCCACTCAGTCTCAATTTTCTTATCTGAAAACTAGGGCTACTAATAGCTCCTACCACTTAGAGTGGTTGTAAGAAAAAAAAAAAAATGAGATAACATATTATATAGCACATTGCAAACCTAAAAATTCTCATTATTGTTGCTGTTATTGTTCTACTCAAGTAGTACTGTGATGCTTCATTGTGGCATGAAAGTGATTCACCCATTGTTGTTGCTGAATCATTTCAGTTCTGTCCAACTTTCTATGACCTCATTTGGAGTTTTCTTAGCAAAATACTGGAGTGATTTGCTATTTCCTTCTTCAATTTACTTTACAGATGAGGAACTGAGGCAAATAGGATTAAATGAATTACCTAGGGTCACATAACTAGGAAGTGTCTGAAGCAAGTGTGAACTCGGGTCCTCCTAACTCCAAAGCTAAAGCTCTCATTGAGTCATCTAGCTGTTCGAATTTACTCAAATTAGGATCTTTTTTTTTTTTTCCTTTCTTTGTATCTCTGGTCCTTAGTACAGTGCCTAAAATAAAGTCTTCATTTAATAAATGATTCTTGACTAAGTGATTGTTGTCTAAAAACCAGCCATGCTATGTTTAGAGAGGTACATTCCCTGGTGAGTTACAAGGTGGTGAATTTTTCATCATGGCAATCAGTGAAGAAGTTGTAGACTACACAAGCAAAGGTAAGACCCACATTTGACAAATTACAGAACTGTACTGAATTAACTTTGGGTTTTTTGGTCCATATCCATAACCTCATGAGTGTAGAGAATTTCTATTATGTAAATTCCCTAAACTGAAACATCTCACCAATTTATGAATAATAATTTATATTCTTAGATGCTGGAGTTGTTGTTCAGTCATTTCAGTCATCTGGAAACTTCTTGGTAAAAATATGCCTTTTTTTCTTCCAGCTCATAATGAGGAAACTGAGGCAAATAGGATGCCCAAAGTCATGACACTAATAAGCATCTGAGACCAGATTTTAACTCAAGAACATTATTCTTCCTGACTTCAAGCCCAAAACTCTACCCACAAGCTACCTAGCTGCCCCAGTGCCTGAGGTACTGAAAAGCTAAATTGCTTGTGGTCTTACACTTTGTATGTGTTGGCCTAGGAACTTTAATTAAACTAGGGATCCTAAGAGGCTAAAGTGAGTAGAGAGTGGCTAGCAAAAGGAATAGGAAATTGCGATAACTTTGTATTTAATAACCATCTACTCTGTAACAGAATTTTCATCTAACCCAATTCTCAAATTTTTCAGATAAGAAAAATGAATCCTAGAGGATAAAGTGACTTATTCAGTTCCTATTATCAATGAATAATGGAGCTAGCCTGAAATGCCAAATCTCCTCACTCCCAATCTGGCCTGCCATCTCTACCCCATCTAGGTTTACCAATGTGGCAGATTTAATCTTTATCAGCTAAAGCAACTTCTGATAAATTGGTAGCATCTACATCTAAAGCAAAGCTGTGCAGGGTACAAAATAAAGAAGGAAGGAAGAGATCTTTATGAAGTTTATTTCCTTCTCTGACTGTAAGCAGAGATAAGATTTGTATTTTTTCCAATAGAATGTCTGAGTCATACCCTTCAACAGATTCAAATGTAAATGGCTGATGTAATCTAAGGCATGGAAAGACTCATATTTACCTCCAGTTTACCTCCTTTAGGATGTGCGCAGAGGATGAACAGGTTTTATATTTTTAGCACTGTTGCTGTCATAACCAAACTACTAAGAATTATATAAGCCTCATGTGAAAGAGAAATTAGACATTTTCCACTCATCTAAATCTAGGAGGTATGGTCAGAAAAGAGGAAATTTTCAGCTTTATGAAAGGGGACATTTCATAACAATTAGAAACCATGGAAAAGTGGTTGGAATACTTAAAGAGGTAGGAATAGATTGTAAAATTTTGGGGGGCAGGGACTGTCCTTTGCCTCTTTTTGTATCCCCAGTATTTAGCACAATGCCTGGCTTTTATAGATGGAACTTAAATATTAATTGATTGATAGATTGTTCTTAATTAAAAAGCTTCAAATAAAGGCTAGATTACCATTTGTAGGACATGTTGTTAATGGGATTTCTGTTTAAATGTAGGATTAGATGCCTCTAAAATTCCTTCTCATACCAAGATTCTACAGTTTCCATTATTGTAATTTTCAAAAAGATCAGAATTATATAAGGCATTTATCAATAGCAATTAGATCTGTAACACTTTAAAGCTTGGAAAGCTCATTTGGACCTTGTAGTAACCATTTTACATAAATATTATTATTCTCATTCTACACTTAAGGAAACAGTGACTCAGAGAGGTTAAAGAGGAACCTCATTCATGGTCACAATTCAATCTATCTCTACTTGAAGACTTTCAGTTATGGGAAACCCACCATTCCTCCTCAGGCAACTCATTTCTAAGAACAGTTTGACTCATTAGTTTACCTTTAAATGAGCCAAAAAATATATTTTCTTATATCTTCTCTCCATTACTCCTGGTTCTGATCACATCATTGTGCACAAGTAAAGCAAATCTGATGTTAGGTCCATGATTTAAGCACACCTCGGTTTGTCTCATTAGAGACAAATCACTGCCCAAAATTTTTGAGAAAGCTAGTAGAACTGTAACCAAAATAAAAATAGAAAATTTCATTCAAAACTAGCAATATATTGCTCAGTGGAATTCTTAACATAGAAAAACTTTGTTTGAAATTTAATCCGTAGTAAAAACCAATGCAGGCCTGAAATAGAATTCTTAATTTTTTTTTTCATTTAATTATCTAATTCTATAGGATTGAGTTCTTTAATTTGGAAGTTTTGTTTTTTATTTTTATCTTTTTTTTTTGAGGGCTTTTTATCCAGGATGCTGTAAATCAGGAGTTCTTTACTTTGTTCATATCATGAACTACTTTGACATCTATGATAATGGTGAAATCTATGGACTCCTCAGAATAACGTTTTTCCCCAACATTCAAAGTCAAAGGAAATGTTCAATCTCATTTTGAAGCTAATGAAAATAAAGAGAGGTTTTTTCCCAATACAAATTGTTCATGGACCCCCTGAAATTTGTTCATGGATCCTTTGGAGGACTGCGGACCCCAGGTAAATAATCTCTGTTCTAAATTATATCATTCAGGAAGAAAGAAAATGAACTCATATCCTTCCCATTGGGAATATTCTTTCTACCTCTTAAATTCTTTTATATCTGCACATTCTACTTTTGTAGTGTTTATATCTCCCCTAACTTGTTAGCTCTGTGAGGACAGGGGTACCATTTTGTGGTAAAGAGAAAGCAATGTGGTATGATAGAAAGAATACTACATCTAGAGTCAGGATCCTTTGACCAGCTTCTCTATGTAAATCACATACTTTGTAGACACTGAAAAATTATTTCTTCTTTCTGAACCTTAGCTGACTCAGCTGTAAAACCAAGAGCAGATTAGATGAGCTCTGGGGTCCCCACTAGCATGACATCCTATGTGCTTTTTGTATGTGTTCAATATTGTGCATATATATATGTTTATTGGATAAATGACTAGATGACCGAACACTTCATTGTGAATCAAAGCACATGAATCTGGATGATCAGCAAAATTAACTGTACACTTGAAGGATATACCAAGGAAATTGTAGTAACTTTGTACACAGGAATTCAATACGAGTTTGATTAATGAATATATGAGTGGACATATGAGCATAGAATGATGATACTTTCTGTTTACAGTTTGTGCTTTAATAACCCCAAAATCGAATCGGGGATTTATTTAGTAAGATTATGTTTGTTTGTTTGTTTTAGCCAGTCGGAGTTGAATGACTTGCCCAGAATCACATAGCTAATAAGTGTCTAGGTCTTCCTAACTCCAGAGTCAGTGCTCCATTCACTATACCATCTAAGTCCTCTCTCCTCTAAAATTGTAAAGCTAGTTCATGTAATCAAGCTACTTAAACCCTTAACAATCATATTAATGTATCCAATGCCTGACACAGTTGTTGTTCACCCTTCCTTTCTGAAGAAAACTAATGATCTCACTTGCATGTGACTTGACTTGCATATGAATTGGATTTAAGTGAGGCATAATTGCACAAAGTCATCAATCTCATTCTCCTTTCCAGAGTCATCACAATCCAGAGGCAGTATAAGAGTCCAAGATGACTGGTGATGGTTTGGGATGTAGTGGATAATCTTGGTTCTTCAAGTCTAACCAGCTCTAAGTAAGTGCTCCACAGTGCCTTCCTCAGCCACCTTCACGGTCATTGAAACAAATTGGTCTCATCTAGTCAGTCTGCTGAAGGAAGCTTCACATGTTTCCAATAGATACACCCTAATTCACCAACAGGTTTGAGGTCTGTTGGTCACTCTCAACCTGGTTTAGCTCTTCTAGGTTTACTGTGGAGCGGCTGATTGCATGTTACAGTTTCATGTTACAGGTGAGAGGTTGGTGAAAGTGCACACCAAAAGTAGAACAGCCCCGAAAAGAGCTTGGCGAGCCCAGACAAGCTAGGGAGAACTAGCCCTCCCTATATGCCTATACACACACTAAAGTCTTAAATGCTGCTTGATTGATTGATAAATCACCTTCTGTTGAAATGGGATGGGAGATGAGCAGTGTGGTATAGTAAGAAATGAGTTTAACTGGAGCTAGACAATTACACCCTGTATGACATCAGGCAATGCACTTAACCTTCCTTAGTTTCCTCATTTGTAAAATGAAAAGATTGGATTAGCTGATTTCTAAGATCTAACATCAGGTAATAACTTTTCAAGCAAATTCCCAGGTCTGCAAATGTCTTCTCTCAATAAGCCAATTTTGTTTTGTTTCAGATACAGAGAAAAAGAAATCTATGTAACTATTGATTTAGATTTATTAAAATGCCCTGAGGTTATATTGTTGTTCAATCAGCAGTGCTTCTAAGGCTTGGATTATTTGTTTATGCCATTTATAAACTTAAAATGCTTTAAGTAACAAAGATCTTCCCAAAGTCCCCCAGAGTCCTTGGGCAGGGGAGGGGTTGGGTTAAACTAATATAGCCATCAGAGAGAAGCAAAAAGAAAGACAGAAAGCCTATAGACCCCATAAGGCTGTTTATCAGTTCTCTAAATCATTAAGCATGTCTCAAATGAACTGTATTCTTTTTTAAATGATGAATTCAGAAACCCACCTAATTAAGATAAATGGTTCAATCCAATAATTCCATTGTTTGGACTATATCCTTATCCAAAAGAGTGGGGGAAAGGAGGTCTCTGCTATAAAGATTAATTACAGCAACATTATCTATAAGTGCAAAAAAAATTGGAAGCAATCCAAATGCCCAACAATACAGGACTAGTTAAATAAATTGGAAATTTCTATAAAAGAACACTATAGTGCAGGTAAGATCAACAAGTAGGAGAAATATAAAGTTATCTGGAAAAATCTTTATGAAATAATGTAAAATGGGCCAGGAGATAGGAGGAAGAAGAACCAGAAAAATAGAGTAACTATGATTATGTAAATGAAAAAGAAAATGGGAATGGATGTAGAAACAGAGGAACTTGATGGAAACAGAATGACTAAAAAGTTAGAACATTTCACATTGGAACATTGGATTCATTCTACTATACATTTGCCGTTTTATTAGACATTGAGGATCATAGGATTGTTGATTTAGATTCTGAAGAGACATTAGAGGTCTTTGAGTCTAACTACCTCATTTTACAGATGAGGTCAAATGATTTAACCAAAGTCACATCAGCAATAATAAAGAGACAAGATGTATCTAGGTCCCTTAAGTCCAAATTTTTTTCTCTATAACACTATACCTCAAAGACATTTTAATGTAAATAAATGGAAAATGAGTTTATTGAATTAGAATGGCATTTTAATTTGAATTTTGATGAATTTTGATTTTTTTAAAATAAATAACCAGCACAGAGACACAAATAGAACTGTAGCCTTAAGCCAGAAAGCCCTAGGTTCAAACCTCTGATATAGACTGCGTGACCCTGAGTTTTCAAGAGTGAAAGAAGGGAATCTGTAGCTACTGCCTCAGTGACAAAAAGTGAAGCTAAAACTGCAGGCAACAACCATAAAGGAGGATCATTATTAATAAGAACTTAGATTTCCATATGATTTTAAGATAAACTATGAAGTTCAGGGAGGCTGTACTTTATGGAGGGAAATTCATTTAATCATCACAAAAACCCTATGAGGCAAGTAATGCAATTTTAAAAAATTTTACAGAAAAGGAAATTCAGATTTGGGAAGTTTTAAGGATTTTTCCTAGGTCACACACTATAAAAATCTTCCCACCATAACAAATTCCCTCTAAATCACAGAATTTTAGTATTAGAAAGGACTAAAATATTCATTTATTCTAATGCATACATGAACAAGAATCCCCACAACAAAGTATCTGACATATGGCCTTCCAGCTTAAACTCAAAGACCTCCAGGAAAGTAGAGCCCCCAGGCTCCAGAGATAGCCCATTCCACTTCTAGAGACCCTTACAGTATAGCATTTTTTCCCTGATATCAAATCTAAATTTGCCTCTTTGTAACTTTCATTCATAGCCCTTAGTTGTTGGTTTTTTGTTTTGTTTTTTTTTCCTTTTGGAGCCAAATGGGATATCTCAAAAATATTTCAATCAATAATCAAATGAGATGATATATCAGGTAGCTACAAATTTAAAAAGATTTATATCTTAACAGATAAGTCCCAGCGAGCAACCTGAGGCAATCTTATAAGTTAAATGACTTCCAAAATCACCTAGCTAGGAAGGGTATGAAGCAGAATTTGATCCTGGATCTTACTGCTTCTAAGACCAGTACTTGACTTATTGTGCCACTATTTGTAAATCACAAACTATTGTTTAAAAAAAAATAAAAATAAAACAAAAACCTAGTTTCTTCTATTCAATAGTCATTTAATATGTACTTCCCTCTATGTGAGGCACTATTCTACACACTGGTAATAAAAAAGGAAGAAGTAAACAAATGTAGTCTAGGAGCTTATATTGCACTGGAAGTTATAACATATAAAGAGTTAATTAAATACATGATAATTTGAGGAGGGAAAAAAAGAACAAGCAGGGGAATTAAATGGCAACTGCATAGCACAGTGGATAGACCAGGAGGCAAAAAGACCCCTGAACTCAAATCTGGCCTCAGATACTTATTAGTTGGGTGACTCTGGGTAAGTCACTTCACCCCATTTTGCCTCAGTTTCCTCATCTGAAAGATGAGCTGGAGAAGGGAATGACAAACCACTCCAGGATCTTTGCCAAGAAATGGGTTCCAATGGGGTCACAAAGAGTTGGACAAAACTAAAAATAACTAACAATAATAAAAAGGGAAATTAGGGACCTTTTTCCTGAGGAAAATGGTGCAAAGTTAAGCTTTGAAAGAAGTTAAGGGAGACAAATAAGGCAGAGCCTTCCAAACATGGGAGACTCAGCATGTACAAAGACAAAGAGGTAGAATGCTTACCCAAGTGTCAAAACCCCCACTTTTGATAACTAATACTTGGAACAACTCAGCTTTCATGGATGAGCCTGTATCTCTTTGTCTACAGGTGACTTCAGAATCTCAAGAGGAAAATAGTAATTGTATGCTGGGGACCAACCTTGAAGTGGAAGTTGGAGCAGTTGTGCAGGGAGATTGCAAAAATGCGTTTGATTTAGAATTTTAAGGGTCCTTAGAGGTCCTCTGGTTCAGTTCTTCAGTCTGTAAATAAGAACCTAGAGAAGTGATTCATTTTAGATGGCAGAAGTTGGGAAAACCAACATTCAAATGCAGATTCCTAGATTCCAAATATAGTGGTCCTTCTCTAAACCTCACAGACACCATAGTGTTACAACTGTCTTCCCCTGAGAGAAGCAGAGATAGAAATAGAAAAGTTTCTATAGAAGTGTGCACAAAAATCCATGTTCCACGATTCTCAAGTTTTTATAATGAAAAATACTATCAGCCTCCATGGAAAGAACTAATGGAATCTGAATGCAGATTGGAACATACTGTTACAATACTTTGTTTTTGCTGTTGTTGGTTTTTTTTGTTTGTTTGTTTTTTCCTGCATTTTCTTTTACAATATAACTAACATGGACAAATGTTTTACATGAACGCAAATAAATCAGCCTTTATTAAATTGCTTATCTTCTCAGTGATGAGAGAGGAACTTACTTGCAAATTAATCTGGAACTTAATTGTAAAAAATGGAGATTAAAATTGTTTTATATGTAACTGGGGAAAAGTAAAATATTAAAATTCAAAAGTAAAATAAAAAATTCATGTCCCATTTTGGGGACTGACCCTGGTGTCCAAAGGATGGGACGAAAGCAGGGAATCACCTAAGCTTTCTATTATATTTCCTAATTTAATCAAAAAGTCCCTAAAGACTTTTAATTTCCCTGGTTAATTTGAAATTGATGATGAATATTAAGAATACCCTTGAAATTATTTCTGTCCCATTCTTAAGTAGAGCACTCACAACTTGCTTTCTTGTGCCAATTCAAAATTATCTTCCATCTGATCTCCTAGCACTTTACCACTTGACATCCCACTCAGATTACTTTCCTGTCTCTGAACAGCTGTGGATGTCCCATTCTACCTAAGTGCATCAGGATTTAAGGCCTCAGTAAATCTATAAAGGCAGGAACAGTCTTGTTGCTTGTATTTGTAGCCCCAACACTTAGTTTAAATCCAGACACATACTAAATGCTTAAAAAAGACACTATCTCTCAATCTAGAAACTTACTGAGTAATGAAACCAAAAGGGGGATGTATTTTGTTCCCTGTTAAAAGAAGTCCCCAAATTATAAAAGTTATTTCAGCATTTCTTTGGCAATATTTGCTACTTCTGCAG
Organism: Sminthopsis crassicaudata; assembly: GCF_048593235.1. Lineage (NCBI taxonomy): Eukaryota > Metazoa > Chordata > Mammalia > Dasyuromorphia > Dasyuridae > Sminthopsis > Sminthopsis crassicaudata. The sequence continues at coordinate 425,900,385 of NC_133620.1, forward strand.
CAGCTAGGTAACAGTGAATAGTGTATCAGACCTGAAGTCAGGAATATTAATCTTCCTGAGTTCGAATCTGGCATCAAACACTTAAAAGCTATGTGAAACTATACAAGTCACTTAATCCTGTTTGCCTCAGTTTCCTCATCAGTTAACACTCCAATATGTCTGCCAAGAAATTTTCAAAATGTGATTCATACAGAATCACATGTGACTGGTACAATTGAACACCAAAGGAACTGGCATTGATATAGAAAATTCCTAGATAAGCAAACCTCCTCTATCAATGTAAATCTATAGCTTCTTTGAACATTCTTTCCACAAAATCTTAAAGACTCAAAATCATATAACTAAAATATCAGAGACAGGACTAGAACATAAGTTTTTCTGGCTTCCAGATCAGTCCTCTATCCATGAGGCAATGCTCTTTGCAATATATAAGATTATGCAAAACAAAATCAAGATAATTGTGAAAGGAAGACACTTAGCTGGTGGGCAGATTTGCAGATCTGGAAAGACTCCATGTGGCAAGTGGCATCTGACCTGAGCTTAAAGGGAGAGTTGGAAGTGATCTTAGAGGTAATTGGTTCCATTAATACCATGCTGTGGAACAGGTTTATGTAGGTCTAACTGTATACTTCTCCATAAAAGTTATAAAATCAAACTAGTGGTGATGATGACTCATTTAAGGTTTACGAAAAGTTTTCCTCACAAAACAACCTTGTGAGCAAAGTTTTGAAAGTAGGATTCTGTCCATTTAGTTGAGGAGACAAGTGAGATCCATTTGGTAGATGAGAAAAATGAGACTCCAAATGGTGATTTGCCCAAATTCACAAACTTAGTGAATGACAGTGCCACTATTTAAGAATCTAGTGTCCTGACTCCTGATCCCTGATCTTTCAAAAAAAGAAAAAAAATAGATTTATATTTCTGGAGAGCACTATTTGAAAGTGACATTGAGCCCCAAGGGGAAAAAAGGATTCAGAATCTTTTAATCTCTTAAGAATGTTTATCTTCACCAAGATATCCTTGGATTACTTGGCTCTAGATCCCAGGAGAGTATATAATAAACACTGTAGAAATGCTTGTTGATTTGAGTTGGTGCTAGAATTTTAGGGCCAGGAATGAGCTATTGGTTTAGCTACCCCAGATGACTGATCTATTCTTTCCTAAAGTCATTTGAAATAGTTTCTCATTTTCATTACTTTTATCACATTCAATCCCATTCTCATGAAAAAGAGAAGAAAGAAGCCTATAGAAGAGGTTATTGACCTGCCACTTCTGAAATGGAATGAAGAAGCATTTAATCTAATAATGAAGCTTTAGTAGAGCTTTAGAGAAAGCCATCTGATCAAAGCCTACAATTTTCATTTCACTGAATAATTTGAAATTGATGAGAGTTTTGGAAGAATAGACCTGAAATTATTTTTCTCCTAAAGGGATTTTCCTCTTTTTCTTTTATCCCCATTCAAAATGGTCTTTCATGATCCATTATCTAAATATCAGTTTTCTCAAAATGCCTAATTGCCCCCATGAAGACCTATTATGGGATCTTGCCATTTAAACTAAAGTCCTCTGAGATAGGGTAGAGAGAGAATAAGAAGTAGCAGGCACTTTGCAGAGATCAGACGACATATAATATAAAACATGCAGATATATTTTCCTAATTTGTTTTTAAATTTTCTTTCTTGGCTCATCTCCCTGCCCCCCAATAATTATTTCTTGAATCTTAAGATGCACTGGTACAATGTGAAGAACTCTTAATTTGGAGGCGTAGCAAAAATTGCAATCCTGATTCTGTTACTGACTACTTTTACAACTTTGGGCCTGCCACTTCAGTTCCCTTCCTCAGTTTCCTCATCTGTAAAATTAAGGAGTTGAATAATGACATCTGAGGTCTAAGCTCTAAGTATTTGTATGTATCAATAAATACAAAAGAGAAATCCCATAGTGGAAAGAGGATCCAGCTGTAAGTCAATGCATTTACTTTCAAATCCTTTCCCTGGTACTTGCTACTTGCTGGACACTGGGCAAATTACAACCTCTCTGGATCTCAATTTCCTCATTTGCAAAAGGAGAGTGTTGGACTCTGTAATTTTTGAAGTTCCTTACCTTTCTAGTTCTATAATATTATGAACTCTCTTTAGACTGTTGAAATTTTTGAGCTGTATTAGAGTTGTATTTATCAAGAATTGTTTGAAGTACCCACCTAGGGAGCTTTTGTTAAAAGATCTCCCTAGAACAACTAAAAGTGAATGAGACAAAGCAATTGTCTCAACTGCAATAATGATTGTAGGACAGTTGCCAAATGGCCACTTTACTTTGTACCTGACTATGTATACAAGAAACATATTTCATGAAAATGGATGCCGTGATGTTTTTATTTTTCCATTCACATTATTATGGGAAAATGAGGACACTAAAAATGTGACTTTGAACAAGTCCCTTACCCCTGTTTGCTTCAGTTTCTTTATCTGTCAAAAGAGCTGAAGAAAAAATGGCAGACCACTCCAGTAACTTTGCCAATAAAATCCCAAATGGGGTCATGAAGAGTTGGACATGATTGAAACAAGTTAAACAACAAGAGTTTATTGTCATTCTCAAATTTTATTTTTTTATGCTACCACAAGAAAAATATGTATTTGCAATGTTTGAACAAAGCTATCAGTCATGATTCAAACTACTCACCAAGAACATGACATATTTATTACTTGTACTCAAAGTCACATACATCAAAAAGAGCTATGACATCTTTAGAATTTCAAATCACAAGGAGGGTAAGGATATGATTTCAACCAGTCAAACCATTCTTGCCCTATGCTAAAAGTAGACAGAGAAGAAATCTCACAAAAGTCAATAAATGAAAAAAATCAGTATAAGAATGATAAATGAAAAGATAAAATACAAAGCTGAGAAAGAATATTTAACATTCTTTGAGGGTCTTTTATGTCTCATCCAAAAGAGACATAAAGCAGTCCCCATGCTCCCAATCAGCACAATAGCATTGTTTTAATCCATTTTCCTGACCTGGACTGGTTCATAGTTCCATAAGCAACCTCTAAACCCCTTGCTCTGAGGGGCTCATTACATTAATGTTGAGTTTATTAAACACATAGCCCACTGTAGCTCAGAATTCCTGAGCTCAGGCCATTCACCAACCATAATCTCCCTAGTAGCAGAGATCATAATTACATACCACCCCCTTCAGCTATAGTTAACGTTCTGCATGGCAGGGAGAATCCCCAAAGACCCCAACAGGTTAGAAAAATCTGACTCTTACAAAGATCAAATTAAATAAAGATCAATGGAAAAACATAAACTTAAGTTTAAAAAAATAAACAACACAAGTACAAGATGGGGAGATTTGGTTCAATAGCAGTTCATCTGAAAAAAAATAAAATCAAGATGTTTGAGAGGATGGTGAGATCAAGGAATAGAAACTCTTAAAAAAAAAACTTGTAAGATCTTTGAGAATACAATATTTTATATTCTCTAGTTGCAAGTACAAAGATTTAAAAAAAGAAAGTGTTTCCATTCCATTTTGTCATGGACATGACAAAAAATGTTCTTATCCCTTTCAACTCTGAGCTGTTGTCATTTTAAATGGTAATAATAATAATAATAAATAACAGCCTGCATTTATATACTATCATGTACCAGACACTATGCTAAATGCTTTTCAAATATTTCATTTGATCCTTACAGCAACAATTGTGGAAAACAGATGCTATTGTTATCACCATTTTATGATTGAGGAAAATGATGTTGAATGATTTGTCCTAGTAACATAGTGGAAAGTATCTGATGCTGGATTTGAACTCAAATCTTCCTGATTTCAGGCCTAGAACTCTATCCACTGTTCCACCACTGCCTGCTGAACTTACTAATAGATGTGCTGTTCATAATGTAGTTTTTATGTTAAGGGATCCTAATACAAATTTCAATATGTGTATTTGAAAAAAAAATAAATGAAAAGGCAAAAAAGATTGCCCGTCAAATTTAAATTTATATAAGGTATGAATAGGTTGTTTGTTTTAAACTTTTTAATACATTGAAATCCAAAGTACTGGAGAATGGATCATTCTGGAGAGTTGTTTTCATTTATTAAGTGTCCAAAATTTTTTAATTTTTTAATTTTTAATTTGGGGTAGAAATCTTTCTAATATATATTTTTCTTCCTCAAACAGAATATATCAAACATAATTTAGCCATTCCTTAATGAGTTCAGGTTCCTAACACAGCCTACTGGAAAGAGCCATAGAATGGGAAACAGATGGCTTGTGTTCTAGTTCTGATTTGCTATTAAGTCCCTGAGTCATTCATTTGAACTCAGAGCCCCTAGGTTTGAATTTTATCTACGGAGTAAGTATGTAGTATGGAGATTGTGATGTTTGGCAAACCATAAAACTTTTCTAGATCTCAATTTCCATATGTGTAACAGCTTCCAGTTTCAAATCTTAGAGGGTTATAATTCATTTAACAAACAAAACTTTAATAAGCATCTATTATGTGCCATGCATCGTGTGAGATAGTAAGGGAGAGATACACAAGACATGGACTGCACCCTCAAGGAGTTTAAAATCGAGATAGGAAAATAAAAAGTATATACAGGTAACAATAATTTTAAAATAGAATGTGATAAATTCATAAGAAGTAGGAAAAGTGGGCTGAGTTCATAAAAGGGAGAGATCATTGATGACTTTGAATATTAATTATTGAACTAAGCTATATAATACAGGGAGGGGCAGGTAGGTCAGTAGATAGAGCATCAGGCCTGGAATTTGACCTCAGGCACTAGCTATATGACCCTGAGCAAGTCCCTTAATCTTGTTTGCTTCAGTTCCTCCACTATAAAATGACTAGAGAAGGAAATGACAAACCATTCCAGTGTCCTTTCCAAGAAAACCCCAAATGGAGTCATGAAGAGTTGGTTACAACTCAATAACAACATTATAGTCAATGATACCCTCAGGACCACTAAGGTCTGTCAAACTATTTGTTTACTTAAGCAGCCTCTACTCTGTGGTCTTCAGGTATTGTTTACTCCACTGGTCCCATACCACCAACCATCACTCCTTATATTGCCAATAATACCTCTATTATAATGAGGCATTGATGTAAAAATGTGAGTTGAATGGACTTTGCAAAATCTGTGTTGGCTATTCAGAGGTCTTGTTCTTTGTTTTCTAGTTCTTATCCACATTTTAAACTAAAGAGATATTTACTGCACAGAAGCTCTGATAGTAAACTAGAGTACCATTCACAAGGACTTAAAAGGAGAGATAAGAAATTCAAATTTTACTAACATAATTTTCTATGGTGTCCATTTTGATTCCATTATGTTTCTTGTCTTCTTATTCCTTTATCTTGTTCTAGTGAGTGGAGCTGCATATTTAATAAGATTCTGCACTCAAAGTATAGCCATCCAGAGAGATAGCAGAAATAATTACATAAGACCAATTTTAGATTGCATGAGTCTATGAGATGGAGTGGATCATGGTATTACATAATTAGCAACCTGAATCCTCTCCCATGTATAAAGATACTTTCCTAGTATAAAGATTTCCCATGCCCTTTTTTAGGTTATCTGATCATAGGACTCTACTTTTTTAAGAGTTACTAAGCAGAATAATGAATAAGAGGTTGTTAATCCTGAGAAAAGAGGGAGTAGGACTAGAGAGGAAAGAAATTTATCTGGGATATAGCTGCCCAAGGGAAAGAAGAATGCTCAAGGGCACTATATAATTTATTTTATTTAAGAATAAAATTTTGGATATCCCAGGAAGGTATAGGAACTTTCTAAATTTTATGCCCGAGTACAAAGCTCTTATTGCTCTCCCCTAGTTATGCCATCAGTAAAATGTTTTGAATAATGTGCTCATATTTAGGTACAAGTTTCCAATTTTTGATCCCCTACTTCTATGAACATTGATTCTATTAAGTCCCTATATCATACCTTAAAACTAATGGGGGAAAATAATGATATTGTTGTTTTTGTCCATTCTTTATTTTTGAAGAGGATCCATGACATCACAAATGGGATAAAATAAATTATACATATTACGGGCCAGTCAAGGGCTGCTAGGTAGTGAAATGTTTAGAGTACAGAGTATGGAATCAGGAAGACTCATCTTTCTAAGTTCAAATATGGCCTCAGCCACTAACAGTGTGATCCTGGGCAAGTCACTTAACCCTGTTTACCTCATTTTCTCATCTATCTATTAACTTGGAGAAGGAAATGGCAAACCACTCTAGTTTCTCTGCCAAGGAAAAACCAAATTGAACTGAAACAACTGAACAACAACAAATAACAGTTTATCATTAAGTAACTAAACAGGGAATTAAAAAGCTGAATTGGAGACTGGACTTGGGGGTGGAGTAAAGCAGTCCTTAAGAGGAGTTTAGGGTAATAGATAACATCAAAATGATCCATTGTAGAGATCAGGGATAGGGAAGAGGGTCAGAAGTAGTGTAAAAAGGTTAAAGAACTAGCTGAAAACAGAAGGGCTGGTCAATGATAAGTTTCAATGAGACTCAATCCATAAGAGGTTCATTAGAGGTGAAAAGTAGGAAAGAGGTGATAAAGTATATTAAGAAAAGAAAAAAACAAGGTTTTGTGCCTGTTGCTCTCTTCTGACAACCAGGCCATTCCTTGGAAAGATTTAACCTTGTAAGATTCCTGTGGCCCACTACATGTAGGCAGGCTCCACCCATGCTATTCTACTGCTATATTCATAGTCTTTCCTTTTTTAAAAAAGATTTTAAAGTATAATCAAATTTACCATTGGTTCAAAAGCTTTACTATCTCCTCAAACCTCATCATTGTCATACAGTGCTAGAAGATGTGCTAGTTTGGGGGGTCAAATGGCCCAAATGTAATAGATGTTTTGATATTGGAAAGTAACTCTATCTCAGGGAACCACAGGTTTCCCATCTGCAAAACAAGAATAACAATCCTAATATTATCTTCCTCAAGACAGAACCATAGGGAACAAATGAAATAAAATGAGTGCCCACAAAGTCTTTCCTGACTATAAAGAATTCTAGGTGAAATACTTTTGTCCAAACCAAGAGTAAGATGGGTGAGAATATGCTAATATTCTGATGTTCCCAGGAAGTCAAATACTAAATTAAAATAACAGAATCCTTTACTAAAGTCCTATTCTTTAAGTACTTTGAAGAAACATAGAAGTGGATCTGGGTTCTAGAAATTTATGCCCATGGATCCAAAATCTGATAGGAGCTGCCAAGTTGAATGGCTTCAGGCATAGACAAAATCAAGACTTTCCTTTCACTTATATAGTCAACACCCTAGTTCTGGCCCTCGTTTATCTCTCAACTTGAACTATTGCAGTGCCCTCTGGCACAGTCCCCCTTCCTCAAGTTTTTTCACTCTTCAATTTATATTCCAAGTTATTTTTCTAAAGCACAGGTAGCATCATGTCACTTCCCTACTCAACAAGTTCCAATAATTCCCTATTCCCTCTGATATCAAATGTGAAGTATTTTAGTTGGCATTTAAAGACTATCATGATCTAGCTGCAGTTGACCTTTCCAGATTTATTATAAGCAACTTCCCATCAATGTATATTCCACAATCTACCCAACTTGCCTGTTTACTGTACCTTGTACATATGCTTTATCTCCTCATACCATATTTTTGACTCTCATTCTATAAATGAATAAGTGATTTTGTTTTTTATAAACAAAAAGAACTGATTGATAGAGAAGAGTCAGTTATTACTGCTGGCTTCATAAAACCATGTATGGTCAGTAATGTGACAAGATCAAGAGATGGTGAATAGATAACAATAATGCTCTACTGATATTCTTGAGATGTTTGGGGAAAACTAGAATGTCCTCTGCCATAGATGTGGAGCATCTATGAGGAACTATGAAGAATGTGGACAATAATCACATTAAATTAACAGGGATCTTCATCACTGGAAGGAATAGTTCTTCCTCCCACCCTTCCCTCCTTCTAATTGGAGTGAATGGAAGATGGACATTGGAGAGCTCCTCCCTAATTCAACTATAGTTACGGAGGGCAAGTAGGGAATTCACTTCATCATTTCCCTCTGAATGGACCTCCTAGATTTCATAATCCCGAGAAACTCATCATTCTACAGAATGAAATAAATTCTGTAATTCACAATTCTACCCCAACTTTTCTATTTCTTTTTTGCATTGCCTTTCCCCATTAGATTATGAGTTCCTTGGGACTAGGGGTATTATTTTATGTCTTTCTTTGTATCCCAATTTAGCACAGTATCTTACACATAGTAGATGTTTAATGAACATTCAATGACTATATAATTCAGTGAGATTATAGATCCATTGAAGTTTTTTTATTAGGTTAGTCAGCAAAGTAAGTGAGATTAAAAAGGAAGCAACTTCTGATGCAACCTGAACATGTTGGTTGTTGGTAAGTCCTTCATTCTTGAAGGATTCAAAATGACATCACTACATTAGAGTCAAGTTACACTGTGTCCCACTGTAGCTGATCACACCAGTATGAGCTCAGGATGCTCTGCCACAGGCCAGACACAAATAGTCCCTATGAACATTTAAGGGGGCTTCTCTAACTCTGCATATCTTGCATTTTTTTCTGAGCCAATTCAATTCTGCTTTGCTCACAGAGCACAATACCTTCTCTGATGAGGGCACACCATGCTGGGTGATCCTGTGCCAGTGTCTCCCATGTCATAGAATTAATTCTAAAGTTCTTAAGAGATACCTTGAGAAGATCTGTGTCTCATTTTTCTGACCACTTTGTGAGCACTTGCCCTCCATAAAATAATTTTTTAACAAGCTTACAATTGGCATTTGAACAATGTGGCCAACGGAGTTGTACTCTCTGCAGTAGAGTTGGAATGCTTGGCAGTTTAGTTCCAGAAAGAACTTCAGTTTCTGGCATCTTATCCTGTCAGGTGATCTTCAGATCTTCCTAAGATAATTCAAATAAAAGTGACACAGTTTCCTGATATGGCACTAGTGTATTGTCCAGGTTTCACAGACATACAACAATGAGGTCAACACAACAGTTCTATAACCTTCAGTTTGGAAGTCAGTCTAATATATCTCCTCCCCCACACTTTCCTTCCTCTCAAACACAGACCTAGCTCGGACAATATGTGTGTCAATCTCATTATCAGCATGGACATTCCCTGGAAAGTATACTACCATGGTAAAAGAACTGATCCACAGTATTCAAAACTGCACCATTTGCTGTAACTGATGGTTCCACATATGGATGCTGTGGTGTTGACTTATGGAGAACCTGTGCTTTCTTGGTGTTAATTAGTACAAGCTGCAGAGATTTGATCCATACTTTGTTGCATCTCAGCTTTGAAGGCTACACTGGGTGTATAATCATCTGCAAACAAAAAAACATGCACCAACACACACACACTCCACTTTAGTTTTGGCTTATAGTTTTTCAAGTTGAAGGATTTACCATCAGTGCAGTAGCTGACTTTGATTCCATGTTTGTCCTCATTGAAGGCAGTTGACAACATGGCTGAAAACATCATGCTAAAAAGCATGGAACAAGAACACAGCTTTGTTTCACTCCATTGGTGACTGGGAAAGCTTGAGAGCAGTGCTCATTGTCCAGTACCCAGGCAAACATGCCATTGTGAAATGCACTATACTAATGAATGTCCCTGGGCAACCAAATTTTGACATAATTTTCCAAAAACTTCATGACTGACAGTATCAAAGATTGGAAGGCAGAGTTCTTACCTAAGCCTAAACTCTTTCATTCTACATCCAGGGCAAGAGAAATAAATTCTGAAAGGTTGCCAAGGAAAGGCTTCACCAGACAATTCCCTAACTATATAACTAAGATGATTAAAAGTCACATTACTGAGAACTTAGGACAGGATGTTGAAATAAGTAAGAGTATTGTAGACAAATATTCTACTTCTTAGAAGCCTGGAATCAAACTCTAAGAATCTTTGTAAAATGTAATTTGAGAATATTTCCATTAGGAAAGGGATTCTTTTCTCCCCACTCCAGGACTACCACCCTAAATGTTGCTATAGTATGCTTCTGAATGTGAATCCTGTGTAATTACTAAAGAAGTATGTAGATTCCAGGAATTAATCGAAAGATCTTGTTGTTCCTTTTCTCTCATACAGGACATGAGTATAAAAACTGGAGTAATGAAAGAGATATGATAAATCCTTATATTTGAAAGAGACATCAGTGATCCTAAATCTGGATTTGCCAGTAGAAAAAAAAAAAATAAAGGACTACAGTCTATTGGTTTTTTGTTTGTTTGGGGTTTTTTGCAAGGCAAAAAAGGGTTAAGTGATTTGCCACACAACTACTAAGTTTATGTATCTGAGGCTGAATTTGAATTCAGATCCTCCTGACCAGGGAGCCAGTGTTCTATCCATTGTGCCATCTAATTGCCCCAAGGTAGTTTATTGTTAAGACATAGTCAGGAAAAGCCATCTGTCTGGTTGATGAATACCTCTCCACACCAGGATCAGTGACCATCCAGACTTCTTAGAAAGCAGCATCGTGCAATGGAAGAAGCTTTAGATTTATAATCATGTTACTTGAGTTTAAATCTCGGTCTGTTGCCTCCTCCTTTTTATGACCTTGATAAATCACCTACTCTCCCTAAACCAATTTCCTCATATGTAAAAATAAAGGTGCTAAGGTAAATGATCTCTAAGATCTCTTCTAGCTCAATAAACTATGAACTATAGGGTGGAACTCTACAGACCCTGATTCTGATCTTCCATCCTACAACTTTCTATCTCTTGCCAGTTGAACAATAATAAAGACAATATTACCACTAAAATGGTTTAATGACCCAATGCCCTCTGAATCAATTCACAATCCCTATCGCTATTTCAACTGAACAGAGCATCCTGTCCTAGTATCCTTCCCTGGCATATGATGCCTACTTTTGGTTAAATATAAGGTCCTTAAGGTCAAGGACTTCAGGAACATTGCATAATAAATAGGACAATGGGCATGGAATCAGAAAAACCTAGATTTTAATCCTAATTCAGACCTACTTCCTAGCTGACAGATACTGGAAAATCATTCATTTTCTGGTAAGTACCTCAATGGTTGGGCATAATGGCTTGTGAGATTCCTTTCAACTTTAAATCTATGATTCCATTTCTGACTTTTTGACCTGTAATCCCCAGCCCCTATAAGTGTCCAGCCAAAGTATGCTAATAAGTGCTTTTGCTAATTAATTACCATACTCTGAAGCCCCACCATATAAATGTGTTTTTTAAAATTCTCTCTATATTCCCACATGACAAAAATATATCTGTATCAAGCACCTTTTGGATAACTCTCACTCACTCACTTTTATCTCACTTTATCCACAGAACTACACTCTGAGCTAAGTATTCACATTTCATAGATTCAATTTATTAAGCCAATACTACATGCAAGTTATAGTGTTTGCAACCTAGTAAGTTAGGAAACAGAAAGAGATTTAACCAAAGTCACCTTTCTAATTAACATCACAGTGGAACTGGGATGTCGACTTCCGATGTTTTCCAATCCCTGTATACTTTCTTAGGATGCTTCCCCACCTGAGATATCTTACTGTAGAACAGGCAATATAACCCTCAAGTAAAAAATACTGGCCAGGTAGGGGATCTACTAGATGTTCTCTGAGATCCTTTCTAATTCTAAAATGCCATGATTCCATAAAGAAAAGAATCTTGACAGCATCCTGCCTGTCCCAAAGCCAAGCTTGTTTATTATTCAGGCCAGCTGTTACAAATCTATTTTAAGTGCACTACTTTGAAAAACATGGAAGGTGAGTATCAAATGTATCACTAAATATTCCATATTAATTGAGTCTTTAGGGAACTCCCAAGTGAGTAGCATATACTACTAGTTTCCTATTAAGCAATCACTAAAAAGCTGGCCACACTTCTTGTGAAAACAATTTAAAAGGTTTACATAGTAGAGAAAAAAAGTGTAATTTCAGCATTGTTTGTTGTTTTGGGGAGGGGGGAAATGAAGGAGAGAGGGAGAAATTTGGAACACAAGGTTTTGCAAAAGTGAAGGTTGAAAACTATCTTTGCATGTATTTGGAAAAATAAAATACTATTAAAAATTTTAAAGTATAATTTCAAAACACTAATGAATGAAGAACAGTAATCCTTGCCTTTGGTGCTCACACTTGGGCTGGTTGATTGCCTAAAATGTAGCAAAGACAGAATAGAAAAGAATGATTCCCCCAAATGCCTTGTTAATTCCAATATTACTATATCCCACTCTTCTCTTCGCTGGCTCTGACATTTCTCTATCACTGATAGGCAATGCATGAATCTAGTGGGAGAAAAGGCTTCAAAGAAAAAAATAATTGCTTCAAAGGATCATGCAAAGGGATCTGGCAAGCAGAGATTGTAGTTGGTGCATTTTGAAGAGAGAATGCTATGCTGTAGATGCCCTAGTCCCAAGCCATCAATTCTATTTGCACAGGAGACATCTAAGATCTACTAGGCATTAGGATCTAGCAGCAATTCCAAAATATTCATTCTTTGCTCTGCTTCTTATCCTCCTTTTTCACTGAATTTCAGAATTTGACAGGACCTTACCCTTCCCTGGTCTAATACATAGAACTCACTCTATCCAACAAGGAGATAGTGAGCTTTTACTAGAAGACTTCCAATATGAAGAACTCGTTACTTCACCAGGTATATCCTGCTTTTGAATAGCTGGAACTCTTGGCAAGTTTTCTCTTAAAAAACTAAAATTACCTCTTTACAATTCTATCCATCAATCTTCATTCCGACCTCAAGGACCAAGCCTAACAAGTTTAATCCATCAAGAGACAGGATTGTGTTAATAGAAGGCATAGGGAGAAAAAAATCAGTTTATTTAGTCAATTCTGAGTCTTATACGAGTATTTGTAACTCTTCCTAGGGTCTTCTTGGCAAAGATGCTAGAATGGTTTTATCATTTCCTTCTCTGGCCCAATTGACATAAAGAAACTGGGGAAAAACAGGCTCTTGCCCAGGGTCACACAGATGTCTGTCTAACTACAGATTTGTATTCAGATCCCCCTAACTTCAGGTCCAGGTACTATATGCACGATAGCAATCCCTAAAAGTAAAAAGCAATACCTCACTCAAGTGATATGGCTGCTACATGCCTTATCTAGAAAATCATGCTTTGTGGATCAAGAGTCTCCATTAAGAATACAAATGTAACATGCCTCTGGGTTTCTTAGAAAATACCACAAGAAAGAAGGATTTGAGCTCTATGACTTAGGAGCCAGTGCTCATTTCTATCAGAAAGATAGATAAGTGCTATCTTAAGTAAGTCCCTTTATTCTTAAAATGCATGAAAATCCCACATACTTAAGGACATTTTCCCCCACTTTCACCCAAAGCTAATGAAGTCTGGAAACTTCAAATAAACAAAGATTATGGTTAACAATGGAAGGAGAACAAGCTGGAAGATTGTTGTATTAACTAATCAGTCTTTCAACAAACATTACATGGTCTCTTAGAAGCTCATTAAAAGTGTCAAATTTTTTTAAAAATGTATTTATCAAAACTTTCCTGGAAATTTATTCCTGGAATACATCCTTTAATCTTTCTGAGATCCCATTACCCCATCTATAAAATTCAATTCAGCAAACAAAATGCAATCATCATAATTGCATTTCCTATCTCTTGAAAGATTTTCATGAGGAAACTGCTTTGTATACCCAAAGATACACATAAATGTGAGTTATCATATTTTATAAAGCTAGTAAGAAGAATAGGAATAATAGCTAGCATTTATATAGAACTTTGAGGTTTATGAATCATTTTACAATTAAGCTATCATTACCCCTGTGTTACAGATGAAGAAACCAAGGTACACCAAACCTAAGTGACTTGCCCAGAAATAAACATCTAGTAAGTGTGTCTGAGACTGGTTTTGAACTCAGGACTTTTTTTACTTCAAATCCAGAGTTCTATTTATTGCAGCACTTTAAAAGCCCAAATATTCATTAATTAAGATTACATTCCAATGTGACCTTGCATAATGATTTTTTTTTTTGCAGAATAGTTATAATGCTTATTAACTAAAATAGATAAGTGATCATGTGAACTTTTCTAGAAAAATATTCTAAAATAAAGAAACAATAGACAAAGCATAAATAAATCCCCAAAATGTCTTGGGGTTTTTGCATGTCTATTGGAAGGAGAATTTGAGGTAAGAGTATTTTGGGGAGGGGAGTTTTGGTTGATGAGTTATAGGTTTTTTGTTTTTTTTGTTTGTTTTTTTAACTTAGGTCATTTAATCAATAATAACACTGAAACAATTGTGGTTTTCACCATTTCCTGAGAGTAAAAATAGAACACATGCAATGAGTTGCTGTTTTATTAATCCATCATAAGTTATCAGACAACTTGCAATTAGAGTGATAATATTTTGTACTTATTTATATGTGTATATATAATGTTTCCCACAAAAGAATATAAGCTTCTTAAGGACAGGGAATTGTTTGCATTCCCAGATCTGAGAACAATACCTGCATTTGTTGATAGACTGAACAGATAAGAGTATCACTATGTTATATATGGAAGTCAACAATTATAGTAGAAAGAGGGGCAGCTAGGTGGCACAATGGATAGAGCACCAACCTTGAATTCAGGAGGACTGGAGTGCAAATCTGGTCTCAGACACTTAACACTTCCTAGCTGTGTGACCCTGGGCAAGTCACTTAACCCCAGCCTCTGGGGGGGGAGGGGGGGAATTATAGTATAAAGAATACTGGATTTGGAGCCACAAAAGAGTCAGATCTTGCTTCTGATACTTTCTTTGTGATCATGAACAAGACACACTTCTGTGAAATTGATATAACACTATAGAATTGTATAGGACTGTTAAAGAAGCAAATTAAATTATGGACTTTTTTTTTTTTTTTTTTTTTTTTTTTTTTACAAAATACATTATTATTTATATACACACACATACACACACACACAAATCAATCAATCAATAAACATTAAGTGCCTACTATGTGCCAGGCACTATACTAAGCACTGGAGATTTAATTAGGGGTAAAAAACACTCCCTACCCTAGAGGAACTCACATTTCAAAGAGAGAGATAATATGCAAACAATTCCATACAAAGCAAACTATATACAAAATAAACAGGAAATAATTAACATAGGGAAGGCGCTAGAATTAAATAGATTTTAAGATAGGATTTTAGTTAGAACTTAAAGGAATCCAAGGAAGCCAGTGAGCAGAGTTGTTATATGTAGAATATATGTGTACACCTATACATTTATGTACAGATTATTATATATAGATATACATATATCTATACATATATATATATATATATATATTTGTGTCTAATGGTAGTCATTTCTAGAACAGGAGGAGAGGAAGGGAAGAAGGGATAATTTTATATATTTAAAAGGAATGGTAAACTGTACATAATAGATTTGCAGTTTCATAAGTAACCATCTTTCTTTAAATTATATGATCTTTTATTCCATAAATTTAAAATAAATAAAATTTTTAAAAATATATTTGAAGATATAGATTCACTTTGTCCCTCTAGAGCAGTAGTCCTCAAACTTTTTAAATAGGGGGTCAGTTCACTGTCCCTCAGACTGTTGGAGGGATGGTCTATAGTAAAAACAAAAGCTCACACTCTGTCTCCGCCGCTCAGCCCATTTTCCATAGCCCATTTTCCATTATGCGGGCGCATAAACATTTTCAGCCGGGCCGTAGTTTGAGAATCCCTGCTTTAGAGTTTACAAACCACTTTTGGGGGGTTGGATGAAATAGGTAATCTCTACATTATTCTTGCTTTACAGACAAAGAAATAGTAGCTAAGTGAGAAATTAAATGACTTGACCATGGCCACCAACAAATATAGAAAATGTCAAAAACCATTATTCTGACTCAATTTTCCAGCCATTTCAACAACTTGTGTCATTAGTACTGAAAAGGGCATTAGATATCAAATTCAACTCCTTCCTTAGCTGAGAGAACTAATTAGTTCAAGGTGACAACTTTAGTGATGAAGTCAGGTATTAGTTATAAAGTCCCACAATGCTCTGCTCCAACTACTTTTTTTTTTTTTTAATTATACCACACTAATGACCAAGAATCATTGAGGAAAAGTTAATTTAGGTTTAGTATATACTCTGTTCAAATGAAGAAATACATAATACAAATTAGAAAAAGTTTTGAGGTGTTTTTTTTTTAATGTAAAGTTTTGTAATATGAAGACTTAAATTAATTTCAAGTAGCTGGCAAATTTAGTTCTATTCAAACATTTCCATTGCCCAGGAGTTCCAGACATTTTGGGTTTTATTGGATCTGCAGAATCCTGGACAATACTTTTTGCTGCTAGTCTGCACTCTGGTGCAACAGACCTTGCCGTCCAGAAGGGGCTGCAGCAAGGTAGGAAATGATGTTCAAGTTTGTTATGGTTTGTTTAGTGATGGAACTTGATGAACACTCCAAACTCCACAGAGAATTTCTGAATCTGGAGAGCTGCTTCTGATGTTACTAACATAATTCAAATGATTCAAATTTCTGTAGTAATACTTTAAGGTTTCCAAAGTACTTTGTTCTGCCCTACACTACTACCCTCAACAATAGTATCATTATCCCCATTTTTCAGATGATAGAACTGAGGCTCAGGGGTGAAATAGATAGCACAGTTAATATCAAAACACTGAAATTACATTGTTACATGAATTTATATGACATAAAGAATCATAAAACCTTAAAGCTTCACTTTATGTAACAATTTAAGTATACAAAGTTCAAAACTACCCTTCAAACTAAGTAATTCATAGAATCATAGATAAAGGTCCCCCAAAAAGGGACCTCAGAGACTATTTAGTCTAACATGCTCATTTTACAGCTGTGAAAACTTAGGCACAGGGAGATTATACAATTTATCCATGATCAAACAGGTAGTAAACATCAAGGGTGGGATTTGAATCCTCTTACTCCAGACTCAGTGCTCTTCAAGTATTATTTTCCCCATTTCACAAATAATGAAACTGTGTCTAAGTGAAAAGTGTGGAAGACAGCAGCACTCCCATATCCTGCTTGTTGCTGTGCACCTAGAAGCCAAAATCAAGGCAATCAATAGGATATCCATGAGATTGGGTTACAATGGGACCATCATGAGAGTCTGACACAGGAATTCAAAGAACTGAATGTATAATGTTACTTAGGAATCCATAGGTAATTAACAGCAAATACAGATTTCTTTATAAAGATGCTGCTACTGCTACTGTCTACAGACTGACTAGTGTGAGCTATGTATCACAATACCTCCAATTCTAAAAGCATCAAATGGATAAGATTTCAAAATGCAAGAATGGGAACTTATGGGGTTTTTTTGTTCCTCTCTCTACCCTTTGAAGTTACCACTTTTTAAAGTTGTTACAAAGAACGCTGAGACAGGATCATATTAAGGTGCTTTCTTGGCCAAAACATTCCAGCAAAGGAAAAGATTTTATTCATACTTTGGAATTTTGAACTCCCCTTTATACATGTCTCTCTCCTGAGCCCTAGCAGCCTCACAGATGGACCTCTTCCCTGTGGCCCCTGACAAAGGAACAAAATGTGCAGCAAGACCTGAGGCAGGAGGTGGGGGGGGGGGGGGAGAAGTGAATAATGTCAACCTGAATTTGAGACAGGAAACTAGTCTCTGCTAAGAGGCTGGACTCATGCTTCTCACGTGGTTTAAAGAAAGCTGTAAATACTAAACATCTCGGTGGAGAGATGTGCTGGAGACCTTCAGAGGGCAGTAGCAGTTTTATGACCCTTCCCCACCCCCACCTCCTACCTCCCCCCCCCCTTTTTTTCTGGCTCATGCAATCACTGTACAGATAACGGTATTGGACATGTTCAACTTCCTAGATTCCACACTCTCCGTAACATGGTTCCTCTTTCAAAAATGCAGATCAAGAAAACAAGGGGAAGCTGCCTTACCAAACCCAAAGAGAAAAGTGGAAAATACAATTTTATTTCATCATCTCCTGACTCCTGTTGTTGGTCTTTGGGAGTCAGAGAATATATGAGATGCACTTTAAGACAACTTTTATTTTTCAAATCACACGCTTTCCCTCCCCTTCTCCCGCCCCCCCCCAACTTACTCACAGTACCATCCCTCTTTTACAAATTCCTACATCATCTTTGGAGAGTTTGATCATTCAGCTAAAGAGATTTAAACTATATCTCGCAGCTGGGATACAGAAAAAGCCAAGACTGGCCAGGGAAGAAGGAGGGGGACGGAGAGAAGAGGCTGGCAGGGAGCACCTAGAAGATCTTTGCATTTACACAAAGAAATTAGCCAGATGATTAATGGGGGATGCTAGCGGGAGGAAGGGGAGGGGTGAGGAACACGGGAGAGGAAAGGAGATAGGGCCCGTGGAGGTGAGAAAAGGGAGAGAAAGGAGACGCTCTGCTCCCCCTCTCCTTACCTGGGACATCTGGGGCCTCAGGTTGATCTCTTTGAGATTGATGGAGTGACCCTTCAGGTTGTTGAGCAGCTGGCAGAGCAGGACCCCATCGCGGAGGGTCTGAGCCAGGTCAAACACCTGGGCAGAGTCCCAGGTCACCCGGTGGTTGGCGGGCAGCACCTTGCAATGGATGAGCCACTGAGCGCATTGTCTCCAAGGCTCCATGCCCAGGACTGAGACGGGCTGGGAGGAGAGGGATGCTAGAGCCTCCGAGGATTCCTCTTCCTCGTCTTCCTCCCGGGACACAGCCGGTGGGCTCCGGGCACCCCCTTTCTTCCTCTAACACTATCTGAGAGAGAGGTATGTGCCGCAGTGCAAGAGGGCTCGGGGATCCCCTGCCCGGCGCGGGGCGGTCAAGCAGGACTAGGCTGCCACGGCGGCGCACCCGGGCTGAGCTCTGAGCGCAGCCGAGCTCCAGACGCCTCTGCTCCGACTCACTGAGGCAGCGGCGGCGGCAGCCGCAGCAGCTGCAGTGACTCGTTCGCTCGCTAGCTCTCTTCCGTCTGTTACTTGCCCCGTGTCAGCAGCCTGAGCTGCAGCCGCGATAGAGTGCAAAAAAGCTTCCTACTCGCAATCCAAACCTCGCCGGCTACTGAGCATGCCCAGCCGAGCTCCCCGGCCCGAGCCAGTTTCGTTACAGTCTGTGGATTCCCTGGAGGGGAGGGTGGAAAGGAGCTGAGGAAGCCGGCAGGACGTCAGTTTGGGGAAGAAAGTGGGGCGGCCGGTGGGGAAAGTGTCACCGGCAAGGAGCCCGGGCCCATCAGCCCTCCCTTTCTACCTGTCAGTGCCTGAGCATCCGACATGCTTTTCAGCCCCAGCCGTGGACAAGCACTCTAGGCCCACGGTAGTTTGCCTCTTAGGCAACTGGCGGGTGATCAGACAAGAGTTTCCACAAGGTAACCACCACCCCAAGGTATTCAGTAGGGCAGCTCTATCAGTGAGCGCAGACAGAGAGGAAACAGAGCAGAGATGTCACACCGGAGAGAACAGGGGGCCACACCCCCTCCCCGGGGAAATTCGGGTGCTCTGGATGACAGGCAATCTTGAAAACAGGTTATTAGAGGTTTCAAAGACAGCAGCACCCAACCCTGCCTGGTCCTCCCTGTGCGTCCTTGGAGACGCTTCCCACAATTATACTATTCATGCCGTCTCTCTTCCATGTTGACCTAGGAGTTGTTAAAGCTCAAGTTTTTCAGAACCTCCTCCCCGCCCCCCTCCCCGCCACTTCATCTCTGTCTCCCGGCTTCCCTGCCTTCTTTCAGGGAACTAAAACTCTACCTTCTGCAATAAGACTTATTCTATCTGTTTTAATGCTAATGAGATCATCTCTAATTTGTCTTGTCTATATCTTGTTTATATATTGTTTCTCCCATTAAACTGTGAAATCCTTGTTGTTTTGTTTGTTTTGCTTTTTTTGTATGCCCAGCACTTTACCAATACCTGGCACATACTAGACACTTAATAAATGCTTCTTGACTTGGCTTGACTTCTATAAACACTTGGTGTGCCAGTTGAGGTGCCTTAAGGAAAATAGCCCAATTTTTTCAGACAAAACTTAGTTCATCACAAAGATTTTCCTGTCCTGTTGTCCTCCGACTTCTGGTCTAGCCTCTTTTATTCTGAAATGTCCTTGTTCTGTTCATCTCTAGTGATAATTCCATTAAAATCTATCTAAGGTATATTTGCCTGAATGACAAGGTAACTTCTGAGCCGGAAGGTCTGAGTTTAAGTGCTGCTTTTGACATATATTTGTGTGATCTTGAGTAAGAACTCTTAGTGAAGCTATTCCATTCTCTAAGGCAATTATAAACTACATTGCTTTTGGGTTTTGTGGATGGAGTTTCCTATTCCTATGATAATCCAGGTTCGGAGCAAAAAAAAGGTGGACCACAGATCTATGACATATAGAGGATCCTATAGGTTTTTCCTGCCCTCATGAGTGTGTTCGAATGAGCCAGGGTAAAGTTTAGATACAAACTGGAAGGCTCTCTAGTACACCATTTCCCAGCAGCACAAGCTTGAATACTTCCACAGTTAAGGCTGTCTTTACATTTACTGGTCCTAGAATAGATAGCAGTGGTTTCAATCCACACATAAGACTTCTAGGGAGATGTTTTACTAGTTATCTTGCATTTATTTCCACTATACATTTCTCTTTCTCTGCATTCCCCCAACCAAAGTTTTGTGTAATGTTTCGCAAGATTCTGCCACATGTATGTCTGTATATGCACTGTGTAAGTGTAGTTCCCAACAAGCCCTTTTTACTGTCTGATATGGTAAAATTTGATGGGGGGGGGTTGTCTTTGTTCTCTAGCATTTGCAACCTTAGGATTCTATGTATATTTGTTTAAAAATAAATCAGTCAGAGGATTTCCTTTCCTCGCTAGGCATCCTTCCTCAGTGATTTCCTTTTTCCTTCAATACAGATAGTATCAATGGTCTAAGAGAAACATTGTATAGTGGCAATAATGTTCAGAACATTCGACTGGGAATCCAGAAAACCTGAGTTCAAATCTCCCTTCTGATAATTACTAATTATATCACAGGCAAGTTAAATAAATCATCTGTTCTTATTTACATCATAGTGGTATTATGATGCTTAAATAAGATAATGTAAAATATCTTATGAACATTAAAATATCAATTGTTACTATTGTGTGCTTTTTATTATGAACATAATGATCAATAAACTTAAACATTTCAATTGGTCAGTTAACAAGAATTTAGTGCCAAGCACTAAGCTAACAAACAAAAGCAAAAACAATCCCTACTTTTAAGGAGCTCATTTATAATATCAGAGACAATGAAGGCGGTTGGGGTGGAAGGTGTAAATAAAAGATATAAACAGTATTAATGGAAGCAATTTTTAAGTATACAAATAAATATAAAAAGGATTTTAAGAGTATATTCATTTCAACATGATAGAAATAAAACTGTCCTGTTCATTTCTATTCTGAACTTTTTTTCCATTATTGTCTTTGTATACTTTTTACAAACTTTAAAACAGTATGTAAATATCCATTATGCTGTATGTCTAGTAAATAAAGAATAATGCTTTTTTATATAGTGTTCCTCTTTTTAAAAGTTAAAAATTATAATTTCATCATTTCAGGCCACAGCTTAGTCTAAAGATAACTTTTGTTGGGAAAATTTTTTTCTAGAAATAAGTGGTTTTTAAAAAAGTGAGTAATTATCTATTTTATTCTGTTTCAGATAGAAATATAACATCTGTATTTTCTAGGTAAGTCTTTAAAATCACCATGTTCAACAAGTAGCAGCAAAGAAAATTTATACTTAACATTTTCTTTTTATCAATTGAATTTACATACATATGTATGCTATATGTTTAGTAAATAAAGAATAATGCTTTTTATATAGTGTTCCTTTTTTAAAAAGTTCATTATAATTCATCATTTCAGGCCACAGCTTAGCCTATAGATAACTTTTGTTGGACAATTTTTTTCTAGAAATAAGTGGTAAAAAAAAGTGAGTAATTATCTATTTTATTCTGTTTCAGATAGAAATATAACTTATCTGTATTTTCTAGGTGAGTCTTTAAAATCATCATGTTCAACAAGTACCAGCAGAGCAAAGAAAATTTATACTTAACTTTTTCTTTTTATCAATTGAATTTACCTAGTCCCCTTCCTTCAATACATAATATTTCATGAATACTTAGTCTTTAAAAGATAAGATTTGGGGAGAAGAGCAGATATTATAACTGTTTTCAAATATTTGAAAAGCTGTCATATGGATGAAAGATTAGATTTATTCTGTGTGATACCAGGGGACAAAAGGAAGACCTTCCTCCTTCCATCTAAGATGAAGACTTCATGAGAGTCATCTTCACAAGATCATATACTTTGAGCTATAAGTGATTATATAAGTCATCTAGTTCCATCCACTAGTTTTACAAAGGAGAAAATTAATATCTGAAATGTTAAATTACTTAGCATAAGTGCTTAGTAATCAAAGCTTACACAGTCAATAAATGTGGTAAGGATGGAACTCAGATTCTCTGAATCTACATGGAGTATTCATTCCATTATGCCATGCATTCTTTCACTCAAAGTAAAGAAGAATTTTTTGGCCTATTTTTTATTTTAATAGTATTTTATTTTTCCAAATACATGCAAAGAGAATTTTCAACATTCATCTTTGCAAAACCTTGTATTCCATTTTTTTTCTCCCTTTCTTCCCCCTCCTCTCCCTCCTCTACAAGATAGCAAGCCATCCAATATAGGTTAACCATGTGCAATTCTAAGAACTTCTTGACAATTAAACATGTCCAAAGACAGAAATGAATGGTTCATTAGATAGTGCAATCACTGGAAAGGGGCAAGTCTTTTATTGTTCTTGAGTTGCTTCAATTATGTCTGACTCTTTGTGGCCCCGTTTGCCATTCTTGGCACAGAGACTGAATTGGTTTGCCATTTCCTTTTGCAGCTCATTTTACTAATGAGAAATTTGAAGCAAATAGTATTAAGGGACTTGGCTAGGGTCATACAGGTAGTAAATGTCTGAGATCAGATTTAGACTCAGATCTTACGGACTACAGACCCAGTGTCCTATCCTTATGCCATTTAACAGCCCCAATCATTAGTCTATTATAAAGAAGTTTCATGTTCCACATAAGGGTTGAATAAGATGACTTCTAGAGTCCCTTTCAATTCAAGCAATCTTTATTCTAGTTCAAGTAAAGAAGGTCAAGGAGCAAAAGAACTGAAGACTGTGAACCACTAATTGGAGGTTTCATCAAATTCACCGAGATGTTAAATGACATTAGACAGTCAGAAGGGAGGCCTCATGTCATGTTCATTCTGGGAAATAAAATGACAATGGGCCTCTCTCCCTAGCTTTTAGTCCCATCTTCTCTCTTCCCTACAATAATAAGAAATCAGGTAGTGGGAGTAGAGATCTGCTTTGTAGATTCTTATTAATGTATTACATTAAAACATTTGCCCAGGGCTATAAAGCCAACAAGCTGCTTCCCCCAAAATACAGTGTTAGAACAAAGTACAATATGAACAAACTTGTTCCCTTTTCTCTTGGTTTCTAATTTTTCTTATGGATCAGGGAGGATCAGGAGAAAAATAGTTAAAGCCCAGAGTTCTGATCTTTAACTCAGGATACATGAGTCGAATTCCTAATTCTGTTATTTATTAGCTATGTAACCCTAAGCAATTCTCTCTGACCCTCAAAATCTATATAATGCATATAATTATCCTAGTACATCCTGCCTCATAAAGAGCAGTAAGGAAAAAGCCTTAACATACTATAGTTAGCATTATTATTGTGAATCAGAATTTCAAAATTAGAAAGGAGTTCAAAGCCATCTGTTAAGAGATAGGTCAATTCTCCAAGAGCCTCCACAATTATGGATGATGGTATCTGAAGGAGTTGCAAGGCAGTCTTAAGTGACTGTGTTGCAGACTGGGAATGAGATAAATTGGAGGCAGAGGGAAGAGGAGAGAGGTAAAACAACACAATGGCCTCTCAGGTCAGAGAACAGCAACTGTCTTCCAGTCTTCTTGTATCATCCTCTCCCAAGAGGAGATCCATTCTGGGTTGGATCTCCAGCAGCCACTGTCAGGTGGCTCCCGCGTATTCCAACAGCTCTCCCATGTATTCCAACAACCATCAAATCCATAGTGAAAAAAAATCTTCACAACATACCTGAGAAATGATCATCCTGCCTTTGCTTAAAAACACAGAAGATATCAAGAACTTAGATGGCTCTGGAAGAGAAAGTGAGACTGATAACTACCCAATTCAGCTTCACTAAAGTCATTAGTCTCCCTTTAATCCAATTCATATTGAAGTCAAAATATCTCCCTGTGATATTGATCCTCTTCAAAAATGGACAAACAATAATAAAAAACTCCAGTGAAAGGAGTCCACTACTTAGAAGCAGCCCATTCATTGCCTTTCTATAGCTCTAATTGTTAGAAAGATTTTTTTTAATCTTGAAAATAAATCTAAGTTTCTATATAAGAGATATGACTATAAACATTAAGCACAACAGGCTAGGAGAGATCAAATGATCTGCAAAGATAAGAAAATAGATTATCCCATCTAATTTAAAAAAAAGAAAGGAATAATATTAAAATGCTGATATCTTAACCATGTGAGTGTATGTTTCCATCAGTAAAGTCTTTGGACAAAGTTTAAAAAACCCTGAAATCATTGGGTGAATTGGGTCTGAAACACAAAGGAAATGTTTTTGAATTGACTGAGAAAACCTACTCACCTTCTGGACCAGCTAGAAAATATTGAAGCAGTTTGAGAACTGAAAGATTTGAGCATCTCATAGCAAACAGGAGAAAGAGTTACCTCTGAGAAAGAATCACTTGGAAGGTGGGGAACAAACAAGAGTGACTTGAAACTGTCTTTAGTCTCTCTCCAACATCATCACCCTCAACCAGAAGAAGACCTAGCACATTTTAGAGGACCAAAGGATTTAGACTTTTTATGAGTGTCATGAGAATCCCAAAGACTGCAACAAATGGTGACAATATTCACAAGGGAAGCCAAGGACAAACTAACAAGATACACAGATTTGATGTTTTCCAAAGAATCTAGCAGAAAAGTTACCTCACACCCTAAATAGAAGGTGTTGAGGATTAAGAATTTTCAAGAGTTTTAAGTAATCTTTTTGGCCACTTTTCTTTCTAAACTGTGGTTCACTGTATTCTAGACTGTACCTCTATCTGGAGATTTGGGACACAGGAGGGCAGGTATTTTTTTTTTTTTGGCCAACTTTATTCCTGTAGTAAATACTTATTTGTAACACAAATCTTATTGTCTAATTGACAATAATCATAGAAGTGAGATAGGCACTGTACTAATTAAAGAATTTACAAATGGAGGCAATTAGATGGCACAGTGGATAGAATATTAGCCCTGAAATCAGGAGGACCTGAGTTTAAATCTGGTCTCACACACTTAATATTTCCTAGTTGTGTGACCCTGGATAAGTCACTTAACCCCAATTGCCTTAGCAAATTTTTTTACAAAGTTTACAAATGCAGTAGATGAAATTCTCAAGGAGCATTCACTCTAATGGAAAAGAAAAATAAGAATAAATAGAAAGTGTAATATAAGGCAGTTTGGGAAGGAAATTGTTAGCAGGTGGAATGACAGGTAAAAATTGTTTCATACAGAGGATAGTTCTTGAAATTGGTCTTGAAGAAAGGGAAAAGTTCTATGCGGCAGAGATGAAGAGGGGATGCTTTCTAGGAATGGGGGAAAGCCTAGAGGTATAAAAGAGATATGATAAAGATTATATCATTCAACTAAATTACTTTCACTGCATTCTGGGGCATGTCATGTGATTCAGGAAAATGACAGGCCTGCTTTTTTATTGACTAATTATACCATTTGACTATCACCTTTTCCTTCATTGGATATTCAAGAAATGGTATAATTGACAGGTGTTGTCTTAGCCTTAGGAAAAGGAAGAATAGCTGATAAGCACCAAGTACTATTTTCCTTTGTTCCACATCTCAAAACAATTCTATCATTTAGAATAGTAAGAATGTCAATGTACAACACAAAAGGACAACCCTTATAGAATAATAATGTTGGAAGGTATTTTAGAAATCTTATCTTGAACCTCTCATTTTTCAGATGATAAAGCTTAGGATTTAGAGACCTCAGAGTTTGGCAAAGATCACTCCAGAGACTGAATTCAATCTCGATCCCCTAAGTCTCAATGTTAGTTTTGAAATGGAGGATTGACTAATGTGTCCAGGCACTATGAATATGCACAGAGGGTATCTGATGTAATTTCCATATCAATTTTAGAACATGCTTAGACATTCTTTAACTGGCCGCAGTCTGCTAGCCACACATTGAAAAAGAGCATATTTGATTGACTATTGTAATGTCCTGTTCTCTAAATTATAATCGTTCTCTGAGAGCAGGTTTCTTGGGGGACTTCTGGGAGCAGCCTTCATTTCAGATCAGTTCAATAATCCCAAATGCAGCCAGGAATTAAAGTCTAGATCCTTCATTGTGTCTTTCAAAGTCCTGAATCTTTTCCTGGGCCCGGTTAGCTTTAATAGAGGCTTATCTCTCTCCGTGGCTCCAAGAGTTCCCTCTGAACCTCTCCAGCCAGCTTCAGCCTCTCGTCTTCCCAATGTCTCCAGCCAGCACAAAGGTGGAAGTTGGAATGAATCTTGACTCTGAATCTCCCAAAGTCCTCCTGAAATCCTCTCTGGCCCTGAGAGCTTCTTGCTTATATGCTGCACACCAATCATTTCATCACTAGGAAACCATTATTTGTTGTAGGATTAAATCAATGCTAAATTAGATTTAACCCATTGTCTCCTCAATTCTACTCAGTATACCTTGTTTCAAGTTCTGGCCCATAACATCTCCTTGTAGCATCAGATCATACTATACCATGCTAAATTAGATAATTATTGTCTCTATTCATTCCAATGACTTAGCACCTTGTAAGAATCCTAACAGACTATCACCAAAACTGGAGCAATTCAAGATGAACTTGTCTACAAGAACCAGCTCTCTTTTCAGGAAAGTTCTTCCACGCTGGTCCCAGCACTTAATTAAAGTGCCTGGAACATAGTAGGTGTTTAGTAAATGACAACTGACTGACTAATATAAGGAAAACTACATGTAAGAAAAGAGGCCTTGGGTCCTCCTCAAGATGTGACCCATGAATACGGGTCTTGATTCTTTGCTTCAGGCTATGTTCATTTGTTTAGGTAGAAGAGATTGGAAGCTACAATTTTATGAGTTTCAAAAGTCATAAGAATAAACTATTCATAAATCCAAGAGAGGAGACCATGCTGGAGTTTGTAGTCAGCCAGTGTAGTTTAGAAGTCTTAAGGAGCAAGAAGCAACCTTGGAGAGACAGTTCATCAGTACCTAAGACAAGGGTTCATACAGAAGCAGTGTCGCATTTAGACAAGCACTAGGTGAGACCAATGTTTTGTAGAAATTGTATTAAGTTCTGAGCCTCCCAGATTTTGGGGGAAAGTATTTATAGTTTTTGCTTCCTTCAAAGTAAATATCCTTTTGTAAAAGCTAATTTATGCTAATTGGTTGATTGGAATTGAGAAAATTATCACTAGTAGCTCACATTTATATAAGAATCAGGACTCAATATGATAGAATTAGGGAAGCTGGTGCTCCAACTCCTCAAAGATATCTCTAGAACTTTCAAGTGGATCTGTAGCCTTCCTCACTCTGGATGAGCTAAGTTAGAGTACTTGAAATATTGTCAGCATACCTTGCTGATTCTCTTGTGAATTAAGACTCAGGACAAAATAAGTGAAGTCTAGTTGCTAAATGATAACAATACAACAACAACTAGCACTTTAAGTTTATAAGGAATGAACAAATGAATGAATTAAAAGGTATATTAGTGTTTTCTACATGTCAAGCTCTGTGCTATATGCTAGAGATGCAAATAGAAGCAAATAAGATATTCCATGCCCTCAAAGAGTTTATATTTTAATAGGAAAAGATAATACCCACTTGGCACTATTTTACAGGAAGAAGTGTTTTGAACAGGAAGACAGAGGGGATATTTGTAATTATTGGATAATTAATGGCTATTCTTTCTAGGAATGGTAGTGCTATTTTGATAACTGCTTTCAAAGCCAGAAATCAAAAGCAGATGGGGATGAGGGAGTAGTAAAGGGTTGTAGTGTAACCTGAGAATAGCTTGTAAGAAATTGGGTGTGATAGGTGTAAGCCCAGGAAAGAGGTGAATAAATGCTCAACAATCAAAAATCTTAGGTCTAACGATAGGAGTTTGAGTTTCAATTGGAGGTGTAAGCTGGAACATACAAACAAAATCTTCAGAGTTTACTGGAAGTGATCTAAGAAAGTGGCACTTTATTCACCATTACTATGTGAGATATATGGTAAAAAAAAATCATTATCCCCCTTTCAGATGAGACAACTGAGATTCTAGGAGATTGACTGGTCCATAATCACAACTGGTAAGTGGTGGATTTAAACAGATTTTTTTTTTTGTCTCCAAGTCCAATGCACTATCAAAAAAAATTACAAAGCAAAAAGACAATGTAACAAATATTTACTATGTGTTTGGCACAGTACTAAGCATTGAAATGCAAATACAAGAAAAAATTCCTCAAGGAGTTGACACTCTAGCCAAGAAAGATAACATGAAAAAGAACTGAAAATCAGGTGAGAGTGAAGTCAGAGGTGGGAAAAGACACAGACAGAGGCAAGCTGGTGAAATCTAGAAAGTCAAAAGCAAAGCTGGAAGGGGAATAGATAGTCAGTCTCAGCTTTTCCTCAAAATGTAGACAGTGGGAGAATGAAGTAAGTATAATGGAAGGATGTTCCAGAGTGAAAAGTTGGCAGGGATTAGCAATGGATGTTTCAGGGTGAAGAAGCCCCAGGCACTAAGGCAGCACATGATATCACAGTCTGGAAAAGACAGAAGTAAAGTTGGAGAATGAATAAAATTCAATTGATCTGGTCCCTCCTCAAAATGGAGGCTTAAGGAAGAACTCACCAGTGGGAGAAGGGCGCCAGCATGGAAGAATGATCCAGGAAGATTAAGTCACAGAGATTAATGGATGAGGATGTTCCCAGGTGAGAGTTCCCAGGCATTGCTACTGATGAGGCAAGGTGTCAAAAGTCTACAAAATTAAAAGCAAAGCCAGGAGGGGTAAAGTTTTCCACAGAATTCCTTTCACTCAGCTCATATATTTTCTTCCTTTCTTTGGTTATTACTAAATCTTTCCACTTTCCTCAATTTCCCAAAGCCTTCCATCAGCTTTATTCAATCTCAGCAAATAACGTGGGGCTCTACTTTATTAAACACTTGGGCCATTTGCCATGATCTCCCATAAGTCCTCGATTTTGTATAGTTCAAAACTACTGTTGTCACTTATTTCTTCCTTTTTCCCTCCTGTAATAGAGGAATATGTGTCATGTTCTAGGAAGGAAACTGAAAAGATAAAACCATTCAGAAGAGGGTAAGATGGGAAATTTGTAAGGATTTTTAGCCTTCTTTTCAATAAATACCAGTGATTTCTTTTTAGCTCCAGAATCAAATAGAAAATGTTCTATTTGACATTTAAAGCTCTTCTTTATTACCTTTACAATCTTCTTATACTTGTACAGACTTCTTCCACTTCCCTCCACACTCTGGCCTACATACCATTCCTCACACACTGGACACCATCACCCAAACCTGAGCTTTGGCACTGTGTATATCCCAGGCTTGAAATGTTTTCTCTCTTCACATCTGCCTCCTGGCTTCCTACATGTTGTTCAAGACACATTTTAAATCCGAATTTCTACAAGAGGCCCTTCCCCATCCATCCTCACCCCCACTACCTGCTAGCGTCTTCCCTCTGATGTTACCCTCCATCTTTCTTTCTGTTTTGTACCCTGAAGGTCTTTCCTTCACAGATTATTTTAGCTTTTTTTTGACTGGGTAAAAGAGCCTATTATCAGCTTCATTTCTTACTTACCCTTAATTACCAAATGGGCATTGCTTCAGTCAAATTGTGATATGTTAAAGACCTTAC
Source organism: Sminthopsis crassicaudata (assembly GCF_048593235.1). Taxonomy (NCBI): domain Eukaryota; kingdom Metazoa; phylum Chordata; class Mammalia; order Dasyuromorphia; family Dasyuridae; genus Sminthopsis; species Sminthopsis crassicaudata. The sequence continues at coordinate 425,930,411 of NC_133620.1, forward strand.
CTTAAAAAGGCTAAGGTCTCCCACTGCATTCAGACCCAACTCCAGTCATCCTTATCTATATCTTGCCACTGGATCTAGATGGCTCTGGAAGAGAAAGTGAGGCAGACCTTGCACAGCCCTCCCTCAGTTAAATCTAATTCATTTGCATGTCATGGCATCTGTTGTCATGGTCCTCTCCAAGAAAGAAGGATGAACAAAACCATCCATCTATTTTGTTCTGTATGTACCTTATATGTATATATTGTCTTCTTCGTTTGAATGAGAGATCCTAAAAGCAAGGATTGTACTATTTTTCTTTTGTTTTTGTTTGGTTTAAAATTTTTTGTATACTGGGTTTACAGAGGCCCCTGCAAGTTAAGTAAGTGTTTAATAAAAAAGTGCTCATTAATTGATTTGGGAAGAGCAATGATAGATATCTTTGTATTTAAAGAGGAAATATAATATTCTTAGAGCAGTTAAGTGGTGTAATGGATAGACTACCAGGTCTGGAGTCAGAAAAACTGACCTTTTCTAGTTCAAATCCTGCCTTAGATGCTTGTTAACTAGAGTAATCCTGAGCATTTAACCTCTTTTGACTATTCTTGATTTTATCATCACACATCAGGGATCCACTTTCATAATTAAAAACTCCAAAATTCCATTATTCCATCATTACCTCCTGTCATCATTCCTTTTGATGTAATTATCCTAAAACTTTTCTTCTTCGCTATGATCTTTAATCTCTCCAACTCCCTGGCTGCTTTCCCAGACCATCAAATCTGCTGTGCCATCTCTTTCCCCTTTCCCTGCTCTTTAGATGACCAGTTCAACTCTACATTCTTCTCTACCCTTAAGTTCCTTGCACCCTGTCCTAAAACCATTCACACCCTGACAAACCTGAACCCTGATTAATTCTCACCATCTGCTTGGTCTACATCTAACTTACTTGCTACTGATTAGCTACAGGAAGTCAGGATATTGCTATATGTTTAAAAAGAAGAAGCATGATGCAGTGGGAAAAGACCTCTGTCTACAACTTCCCAAGTTCAAATTTCCTCCCTCTCGTGTGACTAGTAAAAAATTATCTTTCCTCTATGGACTTCATTTTTCTCACCTGTAAAATGAAGTGGTTAGACTATATGGCCCCAACAGCCCTTCCTGCCATTCAAAATCAATGATCCCTATAATGATTGTCACTGGCTTGTAACATTCATTTGTTCCTGTTCTAACTAATCATAAACTGTCTCTTTTAATAATTGTTCTACTATCCAATCTCCTCTTCAGCCTTTGTTGTTGTTGTACAGTCATATCTGACTCTTGGGACCGTATTTAGGGTTTTCTTGGCAAAGATGCTGTAGTGCTTTGCTATATCTGTCTCCAGCTCATTTTTACAGATGAGGAAACTGAGGCAAACAGGGTTAAATAACTTTCACAGGATCATAACCTAGGAAGCAGCTGAGACTGAATTTTAACTCAAGAAGATGAGCCTTCCTGATTCTAAACCTAGTGTTCTATCCACTTTGCCACCTAGCTGCCCTTCATTTCCACTACCACTAATTTATCCCAAGTCCTTAATTGGATTAGTGTAATAACTTCCAAACTAGTTTTCTTGTCTCCAATCTCTAATTCAACCTATGCTATCACAGTATTAATCCCCCTAGTGTTTACCTCTGATCTGATCAAATCTCTGTTCAAAAGCCTTTAATAGTTCCCTCTGGTCTACTGGCCATAAAGTCCAAGCACTTGGAATCCTACACAGCATAGCCACAAACTCCTTTCCAGGTTTACTTGTATAAAAAGTAAACTTATTGTTTTAAAAGCCTACGGCTAATGAAATCTAAGAATAAAAAATGCGTAAGGGAAAAAAGGATGGTGACGAGAAAAAGATTATATCCTAAACCACCCCCAAGAGAAAAAAGAAATGGACTAGAAAAAATTCTCCATTTTCCAACAGGGAGAAGGAAGCAAAAAGGAAACAGTAATGGCTAGCAACTATAGCTACCACAGTAATACTCAAATGGTGTTATTACCCCAGTTTTCTCATCTGTAAAATGAGAGGGAGAAAGAAATCACAAACTGCTCCAATATCTTTGGTACAAAAACCCCAAATGGAGTCATGAAGAGTCAGATATGGTTGAAATGACTAAACAACCTTTACTCTCACTGTGCCTGCCACCTAGATTGCATCTCCATCCCATTTCAATGTACTAAAATTATACTTATTCTTTATGAATTGGCTTAAATGCAACCTCCTTGAAGTCCTCCATGTTCTTCCCCTCTGGAAGTAACCTCTGTTTTATAACAGGAAGTACCCACATCAAGGTAGGGAATAAGGGAGATCATAGTTCTATTGAAACACATCATATGGAAGTGGATATCTTCAACATAAAGAAGATCCAACTCACTTCCAGCTGATCAATGGTGGACAGAAACAACTACACCCAGAGAAGGAACACTGGGAATTGAATGTAAAATATTAGCACTACTGTCTATCTACTCAGGTTACTTATACCTTCGGAATCCAATACTTAATGTGCAACAAGAAAATGGTATTTACACACATATATTGTATCTGAGTTATACTGTAACACATGTAAAATGTATGGGATTGCCTGTCATCTAGGGGAGGGAGTAGAGGAAAGGAGGGGATAATTTGAAAAATGATTACAAGGGATAATGTTATAAAAAAAATTACTCATACATATATACTGTCAAAAATGTATAATTATAAAATTAATTTTAAAAAAAGAAATACATCATATTTATATGTTGACCTAATCTTTCTTCCTTTAGTAGATTCTTAAAGGCATAGACAGTACCTATGTTTTTCTAGCAATATCCTAAAACTCATACCTCCCATGTCCCCTTGAGTTTCTTAATTTACTCTGATTGCAGAGGGTGGAAGGTAGACAGCTGAGAGTTCCTCCTAGATGCTCTATTTAAGGAAGGAGCCCAGACCAGCAAGCTCTTTATTTCCTGCCTAGCTATATGTCTACATCAAACTCCCATATCAGGTATTTAACGCCATCCCCATCCCTTTTATATGTTGTTTTCCCTCATCAGACTATAAGCTCTCTGAGAGCAAGGACTGTTTCAACTTTATTTGTATTCCCATTGCTTGGCCTGGTGTTTGTCACATAGTAGGATGTTAAATGTTTATTGACTGACTACCACAGTTCTTTAGATATAATAAACACTCATTGATGGTCTTTGGTGTGGTAGGGCAATTTGTTCATATTCCACTGTATTTATTCTGTATTTAAACCTTTGTAATGTATCATGGGACTTTTTTTTTCCTTCTCAATCACAAGCTAGTGCATTGAAATGCCTTAGATCATGAGAGTACTCAGCATATTTCAGGAAACTTGGAAATTCACATTTTCCATGTGCTATTATTTTGTCCCATACTAAATCATTGATAGGATAAGACTTACATAAGAGAAATTCATTTCTAAAAGAATTAAAAATGAAAAAAAGGAGAAAGCTTATAAATATTGTAGTCTTTTGACTAAAATTGAGCCTGTACTCAATCTTAAATTGGCCTTGATTAATATTCTACAACCACATTCAAATTAAGCCATGCTTAGTCAGTCTGGTTGCTTTTAGTTATTAGGTACCTACTACCAGCACAGAAAGAACATTGAATCAAGAGCCAGACTATCTGGTTTTTAGTCCCAATTTCACTAATTACTAGTTTTTTCATATTGAATCTCTTACTCTTTTCAGGACTGCTAAGAGACTAATTTTCATTTTTTACAGTCATCTTGTTTTGTTGTTGTTGAGGCATTTCAGTCATGTCTGACTAATCATGACCCAATTTGGGGTTTTCTTGGCAAAAATACTTGAGTGGTTTTCCATGTCCTTCTCCAGCTCAGTTTATAAAGGAGAAAACTGAGGCAAACAGGATTAAGTTGCATGCCCAAGGTCATACTAAGTGTTTGAGTCTGTAATTGAATTCATTAAGAGTCTTCCTGACCCCAGGCCCAACATTCTTACCTACTTCACTATCTTGCTATCCTTGTTTGTGTATAGTTAATTTCCAGAACACTGCCTAGCACATAGTAGATCAATAAATATTTATCGATTGATTGGTGGATTGATCTACTGGCTGTTAGGCAATAAACATTTGGTAAATGTTTGTTATATGCCAACCACTGTGCTGAACACTGGATATGAAAACATTTTGTAACTTGTAAAGTATTACAACTAACATTCAGATAGTACCAAAATAGTACAAGTGCTTTATATCTTTTCATATATCTTTTCATTATATTCTCAGAACTCTATGATTTGAGTACTAATATTACCCCCATTCTACAGATGAGGAAATAAGCCAAGAGGTCCCACAGCTAGCAAATATCTGAGTCAGGAATTAAACTCAGCCCTGCATGACTGCAAATCCATCTGCATGTCATCTAGAAATGTAAAATAGGATTATTAGATGAGTTCTAAGAATCTAATGATTTATTATTATTGTATTTTATACAGGAAAAAATAACATTTTCCACATAATTTTTGGAGGGGGAAGTGAGATTTGACTAAAAATACCTTTAACAAATTGCCTTTCTCACCTTCCATCCAAATCTCACTATGTGACTCCAGTTTTTTAAAACTTTTAAACAAAGCATTTTTTTTCCTGACCTCTTGACTATGAAGTTAAAAATCTTAGAAAAGTTGTCTGCTTGGTTTTTCCCCCTGCCAATTCAAAGCCCTGAAGAGAAATCCTTTTTTGAACTGCCACTAGCGATAGAACAAATTATTTTCATTCAAGATATTGTTGTATAAAAGCCAAACTATTTATAATGGTACTAGTTTTAAAAGTTACATGACCATTATTTTTATAGCAAGCATTTTTTTTTCATTTTTTTTGTTCATTTATTTGTTTTGAAAGCTAATCAGGGTTAAGAAACTTGTTCAAAGTCACACAGCTAGTAAATTGTCTGACACTAAATTTGAACTCAGATCCTCCTGTCTCCTGGGTCTCTGCTCTATCCACTGAGCCACTTAGCTTCCCCTATCTTGTGTTGTAAGGTCTGTAGAACACTTTGCAGATATTATTCCATTTGATTCTAACAACTACCCTATAAGATAAGTGCTCTTACTAGCAATATTTTACGACAAGGAAATTGAGACACAGAAGTTAAATGACTTACCCAATGTCACATAGCCAATAGATATCAGAGGGAGGATTTGAACTCAGGCTTTCTTGGCTATGGGGCCAGTTATCTATCCCATAAGCCCCAGATTCTTAAACTGTATTTTGTGACCCCATATAGGGTCTTGTAATTGAATGTGGTATCATGAAATTATGATTTGTAATAGTAAATGTTTGATTTATATATCTATTTTAAATGCCCATATACCCTGATTCACATAAAACTTTCTTGAGCAAAAAAAGGGTTGTGAGTGAAAAAAAGTTTAAGAAGTTCTAAGTCATGTTGTCTCCTGGTGTTCTTGTGCTTATTGGCAATTAAATGAACTACTCTAATATTGGCAAATTCTAAATTCCTTTCACAAATTTGTACTGGCCAATTGTGAAATCAAAAGGAAATATCTCAAGAAAACTATTTAGGACTGCTGAAAAGGAAGAAATTGAAGTTAGAGAGAGAGCTCTACTAGGATCGTGTAGAAAGAAATGACACTAATCAAAGAATGGGGTAAATTAACTTTTCATCCTCAGAAGACCTTGACTCAATGGGTCTCAAAGGTCCTTTTCCAGTTTTATACCTATAACCCTATGAACCTTGGATATTAGCAAAATGAGAGTAACACATAATTTTTAGAACACACAAAGGCCCGTATTTCTTCTTTCTCCCTCCATGCCATCTAAGTGAACTTGGTTAAGTAGAATATAAATATAGGAAAGGGAAAGAAGACAGCTTTATATGTGATTTCATTTTAAGAAGTATCAGGGCCTCAAACACCTCTACAAAGCAGTTGCTGATGCTTAAAATTCCTCCACAAGTTCCAAATGATTATATTACAAAAATCCTTCTCTTCTTTCAAAGCAAAATTCATGTGTCTTCTTCTCCATCAAATTTTCTTTGGACACCTCCATTATCATGTTTTCATAGAGAATTTTATCTTGATTTCTATTTGCATCATATGCATATGTGCGCACATACCTCAGAGACATGGATTGGAAATTAGGCTATTGTTCATTTCTATTCCCCCCCATCCCTAGCACATCACAGCGCATAGCAGGCACTTAACATATTTCACATTTTTATTGAATTCAAATGAACAATAACTTAAAATGAAAACTGTTCCCAAAGTCCATAACTCATATTTATGAAGTGTTTTAAAATGGACAGAGCACTTTTCTGCAGAACAACTCAGATTGTCAAGGCAATAGTGACTGGGGAAGGGATGTGTGAAAATTATGGGGCCACATTTTATCCTTCTTTTGTGACTTAAGTCCCTTGTTCCATAGTCACAAATTTAGGAACTTGAAACCAAATTGAAGAATAATCAAATGAATTTATCTGGTTCAGTATTAATATTACTATTAATATGAATTGTAATTGAAGATTAAAGGACACCCAACACATTGTTCATATATACTGGATGTTCAATAAGCGTTTGTTGATCAAATGAGATATTTGTAAAATACTTAGTACAGTACCTGACATATAGTGGATGGTTAATAAATGCTAATTCTCTCATTCTTCCTATCTTATTTACTTTTTCCTTCCTCTGTCCCTCTCTTCTTAGCTTCCTTTTTTCTTTTTTCTTCCCTCCCTTCCTTCCACAAAGAAACAAATGAATGAATAAATGAACTAATAATATCAAGGACACATTCAAGCTCTTAAAATTCTTAAAATACACAAAATTCAAATAGTGATAATAAACCCACTTAGTTCTTTTATATTTTAGAGCCTTTTCCATAAGTCATCAGTACTTATGTTCTTTATACTTCCATAGCAAGTGATCCAGGATTATATTAAAATAGAATGAGAGAAGCCCCTGCAAGCCACTGCTGAATACTAGCAATCAATAGGCACTGGTAATAGAAGCCCTCCAAAGGCTAGAGCTTCTCAAGCTGTCTCAATCAATGTGCCTTGATTACATTGATGGGGGAATTGAGTTACACCAAGTCAAAGGGAATGGGATTCTGCTGTTGGTGTCTATCTGGGTCTTTCATTTTGATCTGTCTTCTCTTTGAATATGCCTGGGAAAATGTGGCTGCTGGCTAGAATTTCTCATTAAGTCGGTCTGCTTTCATCTGGTTACAGATGGTAGTCCGTGGCTGCACACCAGCATTTTTAAGCCACCTGTTTACTTTCTAAGGAAAGTGAAAAGGAGTCTAAAAAACTGCTAGCCAGACTCATCTTTTTCAGCATCTATCATTCAGAAGGAGGAGGATGGGAATGTTTTTTGATTCCCCAACCACCTCCCATTTTCACCAAGGCAGATGTCTTCCTCAGTGTTGTGCCTTCTTGACATGAGCAAAGGTTAGATTCCCTTTACAATTAACTAATGGAAAATAATAGCAAAGGTGACATCAGCATGCATTTTATTGGGAAAAGTTAGGTCCAGCATCAAGAAGCATTTTTCTTCTTGAGGGATTCCCCACTCCCCCAAAAAATCCAGTGTCAAAAAAAAAAAAAACACTTGCTTTAAGAAGAATCACCTACAGAATGTACTTTTCACAAAGCAGTAAACATAAAAGCAGATGGGAGGTGCTTGTTACTTCCCAGAGGGAAGCACCTTAACATAATCTGAGGAGTTCTGAGTTGGAGGTATATCTATTGATTGGTTAAGGACTCCCTGGGTCCAGGAGAAGTTCAAGGAATATAGTTAATGTATGTTTTAATAGATTTTGATTTTTGGTACAGTGGAAAGAACCCTTGTTCTCTAGTTAAAGAACAAATCCTACCTCTGATGCTTAATATGTATATCATCATGGATAAGTCACTTAACCTACATGAATTTCAGTTTCTTAGTCTGTAAAATAAGGAGGTTGAACTAAATGGCCTCTGAGATCTAGATTATGATCCTATGATTCTATGGTAATGAATAAGGACATAATCCATTTTAATAACAAAATCCAAATCATATGACCTATCCAGGCTCTCTTAAATGTCAATACCATGTCTTCCCATCATGTTGGATGCAAGTTTCCATAGTTAAGTTGTTAGAATCAAAATCATAGGCCGTTGCAAAATTGTTTGGATAAAGACAACTGGTTACCCATGTCCTATTTGATCAGAGTTCAAAATTTTCCACCCAAATGTTTCTCCATCATATTCAGATGTTCTACAGATGGAGAAGAAGAGAGATCTAGGGCTCTATTCCACTTTTTTTCAAAGCACTGGTTAATTTTCTATGGGATTAAAAAATAATGTGACATCACCCTTCAAGTGATATACGATGACTGACTAGCTCACAGCTGGCCAAAATATGTTGCCAAAGAGAGACGCCAATGCTCCATATTTATAATATTATCTAGATTTTCTCTACTTCGTGAATACTGAAATGCAAATAAAAAATAAGGCATCAGCCTATGGAAATAATTAGCCACTGCTTGGCATATTCTTGAATTTTTTTTTTGTTTTGTTTTTTTCAATTTGATCTTTCAACAGAATGATTACTTAGTGCTGTACACTATGCTGGGAACTAGAGATCAACAAGAAAAATGGAAAATGTCTTCTGTCCTCAAGGCACTTATAGTCTATAAGGGGAAAATAAAATATGTGCACAAATTATTATAAAAAAGACTTTAAAAAGGCAGACTATAAAACTAGGTTCTAATTTCTCTAATGATTTTGAAAAATAGAATGGTGTCTGTTTTGTTTTGTTTTAAAGGGACCAACATTGGTCATGGACTGAAAAAAAGAAAGACAGAAGAAATCATCTCTTAAGATTTCTTGAGCCTTTTGAATACTTGATTTGATGAAAAACAACTTAATTTAACAATTATTGGATAACAATAACTCAAATATCTAAAGCTATTTAAAGTTTACATAGTGTTTTCTCCAAAACAACCCTATTACAAGAATAGGGGAAATGTTATTTACTCACCTCAATTTTTAGATGGAGAAACTAAGACTCTAAGGTATAAAATGATTTACATAATGTTACCTACCTCATAAGTGCTAGAACTGGAATTCAAGGATTCTGAGTCCTGTGATTTTCAGTAACAGTGATGCTTTCATAAAATCACTAGATCATAAAGTTAGAGCTTGAAAAAGATAGAGACCATGAAATCAAACTCTTCCATTTTTAAAATGAGGAGACTGAAGTGAAGTTAAATGACTTATCCAGGGACACATAGCTAGTAAGTATCCAAATTTAGAATTTGAAGTTGGTTCTTCCTAACTCCAATCCACTGTCCAATTATGATACTACTAGCCATCTCAATTTTCTACTATCTTGAGTTTGACTGAAACAAATGCTTAGTGCAATATACTTCGGTGTCCAACAGTTTTAGTTTTATTTATTATTCATTTATTTATATGTCTATTTATTTGTGTATCTGCTTATTTATTTATTTACATGAGCTATTCTTTAATGTGGCACAAACTAGTTATGTCTAGAAGTATTCTGGAGGCAAGGATAGCTAGGTGATACAAAGGATGGAGCTCTGGTCCTGGAGGCAGGAAGACTGTTAGCTCAGATACCTACTAGCTATGTGGTTCTGGACATATAACTCAGCCTCTGCCTTTCTGTTTCTTCAATTATAAAATAGGGATAATAAGAGCATTCACCTCACTTCTTATTATGAAAATCAGAAAATATATTTATAAAATTTTTAAAATTTATTTAAAAATAGAAAAGATTTATTTATAAAAAAATTTATATAAAAAATATAATTACCATAGCCTCCTTCACACAATAGACACTCAATAAATGCTTATGTTTTCTTTCCCTCTCATGTGGAGAGCCTGTCATTAAATTTTCAGTGTGAGTATTTATAAATTGGACATCAGCAAATACTATAAAATCATTGATTTGTTATTTTGTGTTTATCTAGACTTAAGAATGTTTCCCACGTATACTATCTTCTCTTAAATAGTTATTAAACATTTACCAGCACATCATTTTCTGAGACTTTTAACAAGTTACTTAACTTCTTGTTATACTAGGTCAATCTCTAAGACTATAAGTTGCAGCAAAAATGTTTAGGAGAGGGAGTCTCTTCATTCCCAAATTCCTATACCACTAAAATGCCAGATCCCCTCTCCATCTCTTGATGAAGTACACTGAGCACAAAATACTCTACAAATCTAAGGAATACTGCATGCAAATAGTATATGTGAAGAAGAAATTGCACAAGACACAGCACAAAAACATCTTAACAGTTAATATTTAAAACATAAAATCAATTCAAAATGGTAATATAAATACAATTAATGAATCAAACACAGAGCAGGGGGTATTACATACTTGTATGAAGACAGAGAAAACAAAACTGGGAGAGAGAGATGTTTAATAAAACTTTCCATTTTCTCCCTCTAAACCTTTTTTTCCTCTGTGACATCAAGAGATTTCTTTGCATGGCGGTTTTCTTCTCCTTAATGCTTGAACCATAAATGATGCATGTGTGAGAGATAAGCCCTTCCAGCTGCTCAAAATTAGCTTCGTCACCAGTCTAGTGAGACCATCCATGAAATATTCTAATGCCTGGCCATTTGTTACCACTGAACTCCAAGGTGGGGGCTGGGGATGTAATTAGTCTTCTAGTTCATTCAGAGTGGGGTCCAATCATTTGCAGAACATAGAAAACAAAGAATGGATTATTCCCATAATTTTTCCAACCCTTTTACTTTTTGTACTTTTTTCTGTGGATTTATTCAGTTGACTATGTTCATGCTCTTTCAGGATTGAATTGGCATTGATATCTAACCGATTTTTGACTTAAAGGGCCTTCCTCAGCCATTTGTATTCAAAAGAAATCACCAATAGCATACATCTGAAACGTGGTCATCCATCATTTTTTAAAAACCTAACAATGAGAGGAAACCTGCCCTAAGTGAAAATGATCCATTCTTTTGGAAAGCTCTAATTAGCAGTATATTTTTTTCAGTCATTGAGTCTAAATGAGCCTCTTTGCAACTCCTCCCCATTACTCTTAGATCTGCCCTCTGGGACCAAATAGATCAAGTCTAATCTCTCCTACTTTTGATAATACTTTGATACAATTATCATGTCTTCCCCTTGCCCAGTAGGTTTCTTTTCTATAAATTAACCATTCCTAATTACTTTAGCTAATACTCTACATATGGTATAAAGTCAAGGTATCTCACCAACCAGGTTGTCCTCTGAATGATTGTACCCAGAACAGAACACAACATTTTAGATGATATCTGATCTGATAACACCTCCTTGGTCTTAATACAGCTCAGAATTAGACTGGGTTTTTGGACTGCCACATCATACTTGTTGATAAATAGTGAACTTGAAGGACAATGAAATTTCCAGTCTTTTCCAGGCAAACTGCCATATAACCATGACTATCCTTTCAGCATTTGGAATTTTTTTTTAAACTAAGTTCTTACACTTATCATTAATGAATTTCATCTCATTAGATTTATCAAAGTGTAGTAGCCTATCACAAATTTTCTTAAACTGTGGGTCAGGACCCTATATGAGGTCATGTTACTGAATGAAGGATCATTAAATTGTGACTTATTATCAATACATGCTTGATTTTTATGCCTATTTTTATACCTATATACCCAGGGCTGAGAAAAATTTCTTAGGCAAAAAGTAGGCATGAGTAGAAAAAATTTAAAACCTGGAACAATCAAGGTCTTTTCATATCCCAGCTCTGAAATTTAGTACTTTAGCTGTCTCATTTAGTGTCATCTACAAATTTGGTGAATGTGCCATTTATGCTTTTATCCAAGTCAATAATAAAAAATATTAAATGTTACAAGGCAAAGGACAGTTATCTAAAGCCTCCTGCTCTGGAGGCCTCCTGCTAAATTGACTTTGAACCATTAACAATTACTCTTTAAGTTTGTCCATCCAACTGGTTTGGCATCTATCTCATTGTATTATCAACTACTCCACATCTCTTCATTTTCTCAACAAGAACAGCATGATATATTTAATCAAAATCCTTGTTAAGATCAAGGTAAACCACATGTCTAGCATTTCTTCTAACACCTAACAGTTTATTAACCTTGTCAGAAAGAAAGAAAATTTTAGCTTATTTTAGCACTACCTGTTCTTTATGAAACTGTGTTGACTCCTAGTAATTACTGTTTTCCTTTTTATATGTTAAAGAATCATCTCTTTAAGAAGCCATTCTGGAATTTTTCTCAAGAATTGAAAATAAGCTCACACAACTTATATTTTTATGGATTTTGTTCTCTTCCCTTTTTTGAAAATCAAGACATTTTACCTTTTTATATTATAGTCTTGTGTCTTCCTCTTCCATTTTCCATTATCTTTCAAATATTAATAATATTAGTTCAGCATCAAATCAGTTCTATTAACCTGTGAATGAAGTTTATCTGAGCCAAATGAATCCATCAAGAACAACTAGGCAGTCTCTTAATATTTCTTTTCTTATCTTGTATATACACTGTCAGTTTTCTCTGTCCTTTTCAGTAAAAAGGTTACTTTGACAGAGAAAACAAAAACAAAATAATTTACCAGCTCTGTGCTCTCTACACCCAGTAAAATTCCAGTCTTTTCTTTGATACTCTTGTCTACTCCATCACAAACTGGCTGTGTGATTCTATGAAAGTCATTTAATTTGTCATTTCCCAAAGCAAATGGTTTCATTTTTGCCTTTTTACACTCAGTGACTGGCATAATGCTTTGTAGAGAGTAGATGCTTGGTAAGCGTTTGCTGAATTCAGTTAAATTGAATTGAAGCTGAACTACTCTATGCATATCTTTCTTTTTTCTTCAACTAGATTATAAGCTATTATGACCTAATTATGATTATATAATTAAGATCTAATATATTAGTATAAGACAAAAATAACTTGCTTTGCTAGGAATTTCCTTATCTAAAAGATTTTTAAATTAGTGAAATCACAAATCTATTCCTTATACCCATTCTATAGCTAACTTTTTTTTTGTAAGCCCTGATTTCTGGTCAAGGCTTCCTACACCCTGAAGATATGGGGTCCTGTCTGATTTAATTAATTAATTAGGCAATCATTTGTCAGATACATACTGTGTTTATTCTACTGTGTTTGGTAAGGAAATATAAAACAGTAGAGCCATAGTGAAAAATTTCTAGATGTGAAACAAAAACAACTAAATAAATAGAGGTAAGGATCACATCACAGATGTGATCACAATGGGAGAATGAAAGATTGGGGGTTTGGAGAGGAAAGTATATCCAAGAAAGGTGTAACCTAATAACAATATATAGAGGATAGTATTTATTTTGCATGGAGGCAAAAGCCAGAAAATGTTTGTAAGGCAAGATGTAGTGTTGCTAGTTGCTACAAAGAGAAATTAGTCTTCCAGAAAGGAAGCATGTTCTTCCAAAAAAAGATGATCACCGTGATCACTTAATCTAGATACTGATAACCTGAGGCAGAATTCTATGCAAGTTATGACTGAAAGGAAGTCAGATATAGTTGCCATGGTGAAATGAATTGAGCACCAGCCCTGGAGTCAGAGAAACAAATTCAAATCTAGCCTCAAACACATACTAGTTTTATGATCCTGGGCAGATTACTAAATCTGTTTGCCTCAATTTTCTCATCTTTAAAATTATCGTCATCCATAATGAGGGTTATGATGATTAAATGAAATAATTTTATAAAATGTTTAGCATTAGATCTGTATCCCAAAGATACAAAAAAGTAAGAATACCTATATGTACCAAAATATTTATAGCAATTCCTTTAGTGGTGACAAAAAATTGAAAATTGAGGGGATGCCCATTAATTGTGGAATGGCTGAAACAAATGTATATAATTGTGATGTAAAACTATTGTTATATAAGAAATGCCAAGCAAGATGCTTTCAGGGAAAGAAAAAACCTGTAAAGACAAGAAATGATGCAAAGTAAAATGAGCAAGAGAATAGAACTTTGTATACCATAAAAGCAATATTGTGTGATGATCAGCTGTGAGTGATTTAACTAATGTGAGCAATACAATGATCCAACGAAATTCTGAGACCTTACTTATGATGAAAAATGCTATCCATCTCCAGAGAAAGAGCCGATGGAATCTGAATGGGGTTAGAAGCATACTTTTTCTTTACTTTATTTTTTGAGAGGATTTTTTGTCTGTTTTCTTTCAGATCAGGAGTAAAATGGGAATATATTTTACATTTCTGCACGTATATAATCTACATCGAATTGTTTGTCTTCTTAATGGGAGGGGAGGTAAAAGAAAGAAGGAGAAAGAGAATTTAGAACTCAAAAAAACTTTAAATAAATGGTTAAAATTGGTTTTACATGTAATTGGGAGAAAAGTAAAATATCAAATTTAATTATAATCCTTAAAATGAATACAATAAAATGCTCAGCACTGTTTCTGGCTCATATTAATCATTATATAAATTCAACCCATAATAATAATTGTTATTAATAATAGTTATTAGTTTTATTCAAAATTACCGCCTACAAATTCCCAGCAAAAAGCCTTTACTCTTTCCTCTCTGTCTTGAAAACATCCTGTCCTCTGACCCCTTGATTAGAGACTATTTACCTTACTTAGGAAATTTCTTCCCTTTCCCATCCACTCTTTTCCTCAATTAGATTTAAGATTTTGGAATTTAACAACCATTTTTGTTATTATTATTGTCAAGTCATGATCGATACTTTGTGACCCCATTTAGGGTTTTCCTGGAAAAGATACTAAAGTAGTTTTTCATTTCCTTCTACAGCTCATTTTACAGATGGGGAAACTGAGGCAAATAGGTTTAAGTAACTTGCCCAGGATCACTGGGCATAGTTAGTAGTCATTCCAGTCCACTGACTCTAGGGCCAGCATTTTTTCTACTCTGCCACCTAGCTGCCTCTAAGATGAAACCACATCATGAAATAGTTTTAGAACAAGAAAAAGAAATGATGAAATTGGCATTTCAGGAAGATCAACATTATAAGAACATACAGGAAACATTCAGGGATGTGCTAGAACCAGGTTATACTGGCTCAGGAAAAATGATTGTTTAATTTTCAGCTTGAACATCCACACCTCAGAAATTGGAAAATACTAGAAATTAGGGATTGATTTATTGTCTTATTAATTTCTAGACTTGATAAAGTGATGCAGAATATGTTAATAGTATAAATTAAATTTTAAAATGTGTAATGAATACATTTTCCAGAGATAAATGTTTAAACATTTACTAGTACACTTAGAACAAAGCTTTCTGATAGATCACACATAAAATGAGCATAAGATATAGTTTGGAGGAAAATGTATCAGGATTTGACTACTGATGTAAGATAGGAGAAGGTTAAAGACAATGACAATTCTTGAAGCTAAGTGATGAGGAAGATTGTGGTACCATTGGCAGAAAAAGAAATGTTGAGATGAGGAGGTAGTTTTAAAAGTAAGGTAAGAAGATCAGTTTTGAACCTGGTAGATTTGAACAATATTTTAAATATTAACTTTGAATAGTAAACATCCAAATGACAATATTTTGTGTAATTTAAGACTAATATATGGATTAAAAAATCAAGACTAAAGACATCTTCCCCACATAGTCTAAGATCTTATTATTAATTTTTCCTATTATTTCATAATTTTATTATCGTATCAGTTTTTAAATGTCCACATTTTAGTATATATTTGTGGTTTGCATTAAGATATTATTTTGTGCATGTCTTTATCATATACTCTAAATGAAATGAATAGTACATATAAAGTTCACTTTATGTACAGGTCTGTAGAAACAAAAAGCAAAAACTGTCCATATATGTGAATTGAGACGCCCTTTCTAGAAGGGCCGGTATAGTCTTAGATTAGTTGAGTCCAGAACAGAAGAAGAAAGAGAATGCAAAGTAGGCATAGAAGAGGTATCAGACAGTGGTAGTAATAGATTGCAAGATGCTAGGTAGTATACAATTGGATGGCTATATGGTATATTAGAGTAAATCATGGACTAGTCACTAGAGTCTGGAGGCTGGAGAACAGAGTAGCCTAAGAGATAAGGTGGGCTAAGAAAGCAATTAGTCATCAATCAAGAGAGTTGGGCTCTGGGTTGAGAACCATAATGATAAAGAATTAACTTCTGTAGAGACAAGGACAATGGTTTCTGGAGGTCAAGGTCTAGTATAGAAGTTCAGCTGGGAAGAAGCAAGAGCAGTCAGGTGACAAGATGACCTAGTTGAAGGATTTGATGGGTGAGAGGGATAAAGCTTGTTTTGGGATCTGGGATAAGCTAGTAGTTAATCATCAGAAAGAATCATTCAAAATCTTCCATTATACCTCTAAAAAGGTTGCTTTCCTTGTCACAAAAGCTCTTCATTCATTTTATTCTAATGATGAATGTGATGAATAACCATTCTTATTTGTTGAGTTCTCTACTGCTACAGAGACCAATAGCATCCCAATACTCAGCATTTAGTAGGTATTTAATCAATACTTGCTTCCTTCCTTCCAAGAATCAGTCATTTCACCACTTATCTGTCTGCAGAGTTGGAAAACAATGGAGACCTAAACCCTCAGTTTACCTTCTGTGGCTAAAAATATTTTTAGAAGAAAAATAGCTCCCTACAAATTCAGATCACAGCAAGCAGAGTTGTCTTGAAATGACAGCTTCTTAGTTCGTGGTATTCAGTATTATGAAATCATTTTAAAATATCTGATGCAGAACATTTTAATCAACATAGTTATCAACCAACAAGAACTTATGTGCACAGCACTGTCTTAAATGCTATAGATTCAGGGGGGAAAAAAGCAAAAGCAGTGTTTGCTCTCAAGGAGCTAATATTCTAATGGAAAAATAACATCTATCAATCAGCAAATACAAGTTAAACACAGAATAAATGGGAGAGAGTCTTTAAGTGGCTGGTACTAACATTTAATTCAATGGTTTCCATAAAAAGCCAGGTTGTACTTTTTAAAGAAGTCCTCCGATAGGTAATTGACATCTTTCATTGAATGCTTCCAGGGCAAGGTTGGCCACATCTGAGCAGCTGCAAAGTTCTATCTCCACAACATCTCTCTCCTATGTCCTCTTATATTCATTCATCTGGCTAGAACCTTGGTCACCTTTCCCTTGACTTACTAGTCTTGGTTCCCTCCAAACCTTCCTACAATTCAGTTCATTTAACAAGTAAGTATGAGGTGTCCAGGAAGAGTACCACTTTGGAATGGGGGCTTGCTGAGCCCTTTTAAGGGCTACTTTGTCCATCTCTCACCCAACGTGACTCCAAGAAGTTGTAACTGGACAATGGATACACCCCAGTAAGCATCTTAGTAGACAAGCTAAACCAAATTGAGAGTAATTGACAGGCTACAGTGAGTTAAAGTAATGTCTACCCCAAGCATATGGAGTCGTCATTTGGTAGAATGGGAAAAAGAGAACAATTTGTTCCAATGGCCATAAAGGTGAAGGAAGCTTGTGGAGCACTTAGAGTTTGGTCAAATAGTGAAGATGCCAAGGCCATCCGTTGCATCCCAGGCCATTGCTAGTTGTCTTAACTTTGTCTTGCTTTGATGAATCTGGAAGAGAGTGATTTTGTTCAAGTCAATCGCACTTAAGTACAATTCACGTGCAAGTTAACACCTCATCCATGACGTTACTGGTTCTCTCTGAAAACCAACAATAATATTATAACGTTTATTTTTCCATTAGCTATAAGTTGTGATGTGGGAATTTTGTGCAATTCTACTACCCTTTAATCCAATTCATACATGAGTACCATACACTGGCATCAATCCTCTTTGAAAATCAAAACAAATAACATTAAACATCTATTAGTCCCAGCACTGTTGGGTACTTGGGAAACAAAATAATAAAATAATCTCTGACTCCATCAAGCTTCCCATTCTATAAGTGGGAAACAACACACATGAAGAAAATCAAATACAGGCAAAAATATAATTTCCAAAGGGATGGTGTGTATTTAATATTAAACATAGTTTGATAAGAATTGAGCAGGGGTTCTGGAGAGTACAATGGAATAAAGGAAAGCACAAGAAGAATGGCGATGAGTGTGAATGAGTATGGCATGGAAACCAGGGAAGGGAGTTTTAGGGAAAATAGACTATTTAACTGAGTCCTCTGTCACTTACTAGCCGTGTGACTCAGGACAAATCTCAATTCTCAATTCTTAATACTTTTAATCTGTTTCCTCATTGGAAAATGAAGGGGATTAGACTTTATAGACTGAGGTCCCTTCCAGTTCTCAATCTCTGATCCTATATTCCATAAGAAATAGATTTGCATAAATAAAAACTATTAAAATAATTTTTTAAAAAGTAGATTTGCCAAATCTTCATAGAAACAATGAGAATTATCTACACAACTGCAAAAATGTATGCTCCTAATATATAAAAACGAAGAGAAGTTCTGTAAGAAGGAAGGAAACAAGCATTTATCAAATATCGATTTGATATTTGCTCTGTGACAACCAATATGTTAATTAAGTGCTTTCCCAGTACTTCATTTGATCCTCTCCATAATCCTGGGTGTAGGTTCTATTATTATCATTTCCAACCATCTTCCTCAGACTCTTCTCTGCTCTCATTGGAGGGTTGAAGGATAATACATGAAACTCTTCCAGATGCTTAAATGGCAGAAACTGGACTTTTTGACTCTATTCTGCATCTCCTGCTCTACTAATTTTCAACTCCATCTTTGTCTCCTTTTATGCACTGTTCCTTTCTCTCCTCACCACCCTACCCCCATTACATAGTAAGCTCTTTAAGGACTCTAATTATATCCCTAGGACTTAACACAATACCTGGAACATAGTAGGTACTTAGTAAATATTTATTGGCTTGTATTAGATCCCTATTGAACACTTGAGGAAACTGAAATAGAAACCAGTTAAGTAAATTCACCAGAGTCACACAGCTAGAAAGATCAAATTTGAATTCTGGTCCTCTTGAGTTCCCATCTAGCATTCTGTACAAATAATTACCTCTAGGATTAAAAAAAGAATCCTTTGTTTAGGTCTTAAAGCTCTTTCTAGTCTAAGTCCGAAATATCTTTCCAGATTAATTTTAATTACTCCAATTCACACTTTATGATCCATCCAACCTGATCTACTAGTTCTCCCTACACAATATTCCACCTCTAGGTCCTGCCATTGCTCAGAGTGGCCCTTCAGCCGGAAACGCTCTTCCTCTTGGAATTCCTAGTTTCTTCAAGGTTTAGATCAAGAGCTTTCTTCTACACAAAGCTTTGCCAAGTCTTTGCTTCCCCTCTCATGTCAGACAAGCAAGCATTTCTCACAGATGTTAGTAAAACAAATCTCTGAAAATTACTCCCTCTATATTTATTAACTGTGTACATGTTATTTCTTCCAAAGTGGAATGTAAATTCCTTGATGAGTTTTGTTTTGTCTGCATATAGTAGTTACCTAGGTAGTACAATGGATAGAGCACCAGCCTTAGAGTCAGGAAGACCTGAGTTCAAATGTGACTCAGACACTTCCTGGCTGTGTAACCCTAGGCAAGTCATTTAACCCTATCTGCCTCAGTTTTCTCATCTGTAAAATGAACTGGAGAAGGAAGTGTCAAACCCACTTCCGTGTTTTTACCAAGATAACCCCAAATGAGATCATAGAGAATTGGATATGACTGGAAATGACAAATAATTAAGGAATGAAATTGAGCATGTATATTTATTTTTTCAATCCTTAATCATAACATTAGAATTATTAAAATATGTAGTCAAGCTAGAGGGAAGAATTTTCTTTTTCAAATGCTGAAAGAGCTTTCACACTGAACACAGAAGATCCAGTTTGAGTCCTGTCTGTCGTATATGGGCAAATCACTTGACCTTTCTTTTCTATAAGTCCTACACTACTTACCTCTCAGGACTGTTGTGAAGCTCAAACGAGATAATCTCAGGAAAATGCTTTGTAGCTATAAAGTACTGGTTAAGTGGAAGCTATGATTATTAGTTTCAAAAAGCACAAAGCAGTTGATAACAGTTCAGTTGATTCTCCCCCCCCCCCAGGAAGATAGCTGCTGTTAATAACCACTGTTAACAATTCAGAGATGGTATCAACTATAAGAGGAGGGAATCTGTCTTTGCATCTGTGAAATGAGGATAATACTGTTTATAGAAGCTGCAATCAAATCAAATAATTTTTTAAAAAGCATTTTGCAGCTGTTAACACACTAAAAAAAATGTAAATTCTTTTTGCCATTGTGGAACTTGCTTCAGAAAAGAAATTGAAAGTTTGAGGGTTTAAAAATGTCTCTGGAGCAAAAGTCAAGAGTTGGGAGGGTCCTTTGAGGTCACCTAGTCTAAAACCACCTTACTTTTCAGATAGGAAAACTGAGGCCTGGAAGTTAAGTGCCTTACCATCACTCAACAGGCAAGTAAAAAAAAAAAAAAAAAGAATTTAAACTTAGTTCTTTTACTCCAAGTCCAACCTTATTTCCTCTGCACCACCCTGCTATTCTAACTGATTCATAACTGTCTTCTCTCCTATTATATCTTTATCTTCCTACAATGAGTAATGTATAAAAATTTGAGACAAAATAGGTACTAGTTCCATCAGGAAAAATCAATGAGGGAAATTCTCCACCAATGCATGTTGGAAAAAAAAAAAAAAAAAACAACTCTTTCCTGTCCAGGTGGATTATCTGTTCCTGATTTACTGTAGATACCCAACTTGTAACTTCAATTAAATAAAGTATCAACCATTCAATTATAAAACAGTTTAAGCCCTGAGGCTTCCATGTACCAGAAAAGTGATTAATTAGTCTTCTGGATGAAGATGGTTCATTGCCATAGCCTTACTCTATCTAGCCTATTTCTTTTCAAGATAAAATGACGAATGAAGAATTTCAACTAAGGGTTATATGGAGTTACCTGGAATTTGTGGTAAATTATAACCCAATTGTTCTTTAAGTAACAGTGAATTTAATGCATTTTCTTGTTGAATAAAAGATCCTTGGATCTTTTATTCATCTCAAAGACAAAATAAATTCCTTTTCTTGAAAAGTAAAGAAACCAGAAATTAAGTATTATCTCCTTCTCCTGACAATTCAATTAAGTTCAGCAAATATTTATTTTTTCCACCATGGTATTTTATTTTTTCCAATTACATGGGAAGACAGCTTTCAACGTTCACTTTTTAAAGATTTGAGTTCCAAATTTTTTTCTCTCCCCTCCCCCATCCCAAAGATGGCAAGCACATTAAGTATATTTCCACATTAGTCATTTGTGAAAGAAGAATCAGAACAAAGGGTGGGGGGAACCACAAGAAAGAAAAAAACAAAAAAAGTGAAAATAGTTTACTTTGATCTTCAGACTCCATAGTCCTTTCTCTAGATGTGAATAGCATTTTTCATTGTGGATATTAAAATTATCCCACCTACAATAAGAGAGACTGAGGCAGAAGTCTGCGTCTTTATTAAAGGATCCATGACCCTCTCTAATGAAGTGGACCCAAATCTTCCTCACAATCTGAGATGACTCTTCCTTCCAGGGCCCTATTTTTAAAGGGCTATACATCTAATAATTCCAGAACAGCTACACTGAATAAGAATAATTCCATTGGATGGGCAAAATAATATGTCAGCAGGGTCACAAGTTGGATGAATCAAGGAATATCTCCACATAAGATAAACAAGCATCTCCTTAATTTGGCAGGAGGAAATGGCACAAGCCACCACAATCAGTGTCGTAAGGAATCATAAGATGGTCATCTGGTCCTATTAGACAAATGATTGGTTTGAGGGTAAAAAATATTTTGGGAACTTTACATTGCCAATCTAGATTTGGTCATTATCACAAGGCAAAACAAGGGTAAAGGGCCATTACCTAATTTTATAATTAAGTAAGTGAACTTAGAATCTGTGTCTCACAGGTCTGGAGTCTTACAGAACTTTGATGTGATTCTATCAAATTGATTAATATTGATTGGAATAGAATAGGAGTCCAAAATAACTACTTCTCTCACCATCATGAGGCTTTTGGAATTATCTTAAATCATTATATTACTGAGGTGAACTAAGTCCATCAATGTTCATAATCCTGCAGTGTTGCTGTTATTGGGTAAAATATTCTCCTGGTTCCACTCACTTCACTTAGAATTAATTCATGTAGGTCTTTCCAGTTTTTTTCTGAAATTGGTCTGCTCATCATTCCCTTACATTCATGTATCAAAATTTGTTAAGTCATTTCCCAATTGATGGGGATCCCTTCAATTTCCAATTCTTTGCCACCACAAAAAGAATTACTATACATAATTTTAAACATGTGGATCTTTTTGCATTCTTTATGATCTCTTTGGAATACAGACCTAGTAGTGGTATTTAAGCAAATATTTATTAAAGTACTTTTCTTGTTGCTGTTGTTCAATTGTGTCTGATTCTCCATGGGGTTTTCTTAGCAAAGGTAATGGAGTAATTTGGCATTTCCCTCTCCAGCTCATTTTACAGATAAGGAAACTGAAGCAAACAGGATTAAATGACTTGCCCAGGATCATGCAGCTAATAATTATCTGAGGCTGAATTTGAATTCAGCTTCCTGACTTCAAGTGCTCTATCCAGTGCACCACCTATGCACAAAATTGTATTCTCATGATTTATCTTGGTGTGGAAGTAACTGTAGTATCTCAAGATGGATTTCAGCAAAGTATATGCCTTCCCATGCAGGTCTTAGCATGATGTAAAGGTTTCAAGTACAGTTCCTATGCAAACTGAGCCTGCTTTCTGAGGGTGAACATGAGGCATCTCATCAGTAGAAGACTAGTCATATGATGAGGAATCCTTGACTGTGGCTGCTCATGGATTAAAGGAAAATACAGAATTGTTCAATCTTGTATAATACCTTTCCAGTTCAACAATGATGGTGGCAAAATTACAAGTAATGGGGCAAGGGATGATGTTAAAAATCACATAATGTTTAGACCACTCATAAACATGAACTTAATTGTTGATGCTCGAACAATGAACTCTTGTACACTGACCAGTTAGAAAACATAATTCTGGAGGAAATCAATCACCCATCATGACATTCTTGGTATAAACAAATCAGGAAGTAAAAGGAAATTATTACCAAAAGGAAGGATGGTCCTTGGACAGACAAATAAAGAAAATGGCCAAGTTGATCTTTATCATATCTGCAAAAGCAATAAAAAACATTTCATGGGACATTTAATCATCTGATATTAAAATGCTTTTAACTGATAGCTGTAAAAACACCACCAGGAAATGTTGTAGCTTAGGAATTAAAAAATCTATAGTAAAAAATAAAGAGGCAGAAAATTTCTTCAGAGAACTTGACAATCATCATGTGTAGTATTTACGTGGCATTTCAAGGTTTGCAAAGTACTTCACAAATATTAATTCCATTTTATCTTCATAATTACACAAAGAAGTAGCAAATGAGGAAACCAAGACAGATAAAAATTAATAGCCTTGCCCAGAATCCTGTAGTTAATGAGTGTCTGAAGCTGGATTTGTCACTGGGCAGCTAGGAGGCACAGGTGATAGAACGCCTGGCCTGGAGCCAGGAAGATCTAAATTCAAATCTGGTTTCAGATACTTACTAGCTGTGTGACCCTGGACAAGTCACTTAACCATATTTTCTTCAGTTTCCCCCCCTATAAAATGAGCTAGGGAAGGAAATTACAGACCACTCCAGTATCTTTGCTAGGAAAACTCTAAATAGAGTAAGGAAAAGTAGGACATGACTGAACAACAACAATAACTTCCTGGTTCTAGGGACAACATTCTATCCCCCCACCTAGCTACTTAAGAATAAGAGCTTTCAAATTAAATAAACATATATTTTGATGCACAATGATTTTGATTCAAAGATGAAAATTAGTAAGGATGACAAGAAATAAATTGGGAAATACAGATCAAGAAAAAGGAATAATTATCAGGAGTACCATCCTAAAGAGAAGAATCAAAAGGTACTGCACGTGGTGAACAATATATAGCATCAACCAAAAAAAAAAAAAAAAAAAAGGAAAGGAAAGGAAAAAAATGATTATATAATATGAGAAGTAATTCACTATTGATATAGGAGTCATTCCTGAATTAGTTGCTTATTATCAGAATAACAACTTGGTAGGAAAAATATTGATATAATAGGAAGTTAGAAAGAAAAAATGGCTGAGAAAAATATAAGGCATCCAATTAAACCCATTCCAATCTGTCCTGTTTACATAAGCTATTGGTGCCTCACAACCCCCAAAAATGGATAAGAGAAAGGATATTGCCATTTACTACAATAATTTCCTGTAGAAATTTAGCCAATTGACATAAGAAGATCAAAAGAACCTAAAAAGCATCTAAATTTGCAAACACAAAACCTATTAGCTGAACAAAGAGTTATGGAAGCCAAGAACCACATGGATTTAGAATGTGATAACAGGTTTACAATGTGGAATTGGTTTGCATACTCAGTTGTAAAATCTTATAGAGGAAGATAGCAAAATAATATGTGTAGTATCTCATAAAAGAAAGGGAAGCAGTAGAAGGTTAAAAAAAAGTTTTAAAAAAGCTTGAGAAAAGATCTAAGAAAAATCATTTCAAAGGATGAAACTAGAAGGAGAACAACAAACACAGAAAAGTATAAAAGACGTGCAGATTTATTAATAATCTTTTTTTGCCACCAAGAGCAATTGTGCCATCATACTTGGGTTCTAATAATATATCCTCAGGTGAGCTCATCAAGGTGATTGGAATGGCTCAAAAGAGGACAGATATAGGAAAAGCAGCAAAGTGTATCTTTTTTTTTTTTTTTAGGGCCAAATCTCAAACTATATTACAACTCATTATGATCAGTGGAATAGATTAAGTCTACAATATACTAACATTTTGATTATCTGATATTCAATAAGCACAAAAACTAAAGCTACTAAAATAGTATTCCCTATTTGTAAAAATAAAAAGCTTCTGGGAAAACTGGATAGCAGTTTGGAAGAAATTAGATTTAAAGAAACACCCCACCTGTTATACAATAATAAGTTCCAAATGGGTCAGTGACTTAGCTATAAAAGGTCACATCATAAACAATTTAGAAAAAACATGAAGGAGGGGAATTACTTTAGATTTATGGATATGAAAAAAAAGTTTATGGCTAAACAAGGAATAAAGAAGATCACTGAAGATAAAATGGATTCTTTCAATAACAAAAATTTAAATTATACAAATTGAATAAATGTGAGATTAAAAGGGAAACAACTATGAAAAATATTTGTAGCAAATTTATCATATAAAGGTCTCATTTCCAAGATAAATAAGGAACTGATTTCAACTTACAAGAAAAAAGACAGATTTTTCAATTGTAAAATGTTGCTCCATTCTACATTAAAGTACAGAAACACAATGATCTCAATGGTAGAGATTTCTTAGGCTCTCCCCAGCATCTAGAAGTGCCATGTATGGATGAGTCTTTTAAATACTTTTAAGGACTCAAATATTTCAGAATTCAAGGATGGCTAGTTTGTTCATCATGTATTCATTATTACTGCTATAGTTTTAATTTGCTCTGAAATTCTTTGTTATAATAAGGATAAACTTTTTATTCATTAAGTTATAATTCATTCTACATACTATAGTTTGTAAGTTGTGAGAGAATTCTAGCCTTTGTCATTTAGTGAGGTGCTATTTTTCTTTAATCTTCTGCAAGGTATTATTACCCTTAAAATTGTATAGTTGAATATCCTTTTTTAATATTTTTTATTTTTTTAATTTTATAATTATAAAATTTTTGACAGTATATATGCATGAGTAATTTTTTTTATTTATAACATTATCCCTTGTATTCATTTTTCCAAATTTTCCCCTCCCTCCCTGTACTCCCTCCCTTAGATGACAGGCAATCCCATACATTTTACATGTGTTACAGTATAACCTAGATACAATACATGTGTGTAAATCCAATTTTCTTGTTGCACGTTATGTATTAGATTCCGAAGGTATAAGTAACCTGGGCAGACAGACATTAGTGCTAACAGTTTACATTCACTTCCCAGTGTTCCTTCTCTGGGTGTAGTTGTTTCTGTCCATCACTGATCAACTGGAAGTGAGTTGGATCTTCATACAGAATATATCAGAATATATCTTCATACAGTATTGTTGAAGTGTACAGCGATCTTCTGGTTCTGTTCATTTCACTCAGCATCAGTTCATGTAAGTCTCTCCAAACCTTAGAAGTACATCTTGAAAGATGTGAGAGAACAATTGTGAGAACACTGAGAGTTTTATTGCCAAGGTATCTGAATGAGGGAAAGCTATCAAAGACATGAAGGAAAAATGTCTATTTTATTAAAACAAAACAATAATCAGTTAAGAGAAAGGTATCAGCTACTAATCATATTTCCTATCTATATAAAAATTTTATGAGAATTTTCTCCTAAATAAATCCAGGGCACTCTTGATGAGAATATTTATTAGGAAGGAAGAGAATGACTTTCCCAAGTGATATCCCACACAAACCATATCTTTACTATAAAACAATTGATTTAATGATATAGAAAATGCAAGATTCATCAGTATTGTTTATTTTTAAAGTATTTGATCCAGTACAGAAAAACACTTCTTTAGGGGTTCTCCTTCAACAAACCAATAGCAAATTGGCCACAAAGAATTCATTCAGAAATTACAAGGTAAAATGAAACTTAAGTAGATTGGATGATGGAGGAAGAGACCTGAAATTCCATGAATTCAACATTATAACATACTGGCTCTAGATGAGTCAATATTTTTGTGGGACTAACCTGCAGAATGGGAGGCTGCATTTAAAGGGAGAAAGAAGGAGGAAGATAGCAGGGAATGTGTAATGTTCTCTAATCCGGTCATGGTAAATAATGAAGAGGAAAAATGCTGTTGTCTCTCAGGAAGAAGAGAGGTCAAGATAGGAAAAGGGAGGAATTTGAAACAGATGGAAATAAAAAGTGAAATGTTTACCCAGGAGTGGGAGAGGGTCCTACTTAAAGGTCATTCCCATGATGGGGGAGAGCTATTCTTTAATCATAGATGGGGATCTTAAATGAGTATAATATTCAGGCATTTGGTCCTTAGAGAAACCACTACTCAGAGAATGTTGTTCATGGGTAGCATACTGTCTCAGGAGAAGGGGAATTATTGTTCTAAGTAAGCAACTGACTTCCAGAAGGATGGGAGAACACAAACCTAGAGGGTAGATTTCCAAATATAATGACGATTGACTGGGCAGAGGGTTGTAATGAATTGCACAATCAAGGACACAAAAAAATGTCTACTATAGGATAATATTTCATTTTCTATCTCCTATAGGAATTGATACTTTGAGTGAAGTACAATTAAAAGCAAAAGGGCAAAATCTGTAATGCATTTACAAAGATATTATTTAGAAGAGGCAGAAGTGATGAGAGAGAGGATTTTAGATTTTGTGGACAGCCAATGAAAAAGCACATAATTGGAATATGCCATAAAACCAGCAAAGTCACTATCAATGAATGGTTGACTATATGTCAAGATTGTAGAAAAACAGGCACCCTAATACTTTGTTGATGGAATTGTGATTTATTTTAACCTTTTTGAAAAAATATTTTAAATTATAAGACAAATGTCACTAGACACATCTATCAATAAGCATTTATTATCTACTTGCTATGTGTCAGTGACTATGCTTGATATACAAAGATAAAAAATGAAGTTGTTCTTCCTTTAAAACCACTTACAATTTATAGAAGAAAAATACATACATATAATATATATATATATATATATATATATATATACTTATTTTGATATATTTTATGTAAAATATACCAAAATAAGTATAAGTTAAATTTAAGGAAAGAGGGTACCATTTGCTGAGGGAGAGGAAAAATCAGAATACATACTTAAACTAAGTCTTACAGGAAATAAATGATTCTATAAGGTGGAGATGAAGGAGTGTGTTCCAATTTTGGAGTACAAAAGCTGCTTGATGAACAATAGAATGCTAAATGTAAGAAACAGTAAAAAGACTAAACCACAAAATGAGAAGAGGGAAGAGTGTTAATGTACAATTATCCTCAAATTGCAGGTTGGAAGCAGGCTATGAAGGATTTTGACAGCCAAACAAAATTTATGTGTTATCCTGGAGGTAATATGAAGCCTCTGAAGTTTACAAAGTAAGGAAGCCATAGATGTGATGTGGTCAGATCTCTCTGATATAGGAAAAACATTATATACCTTTTGCTCCAGGATCAGTGATATCAAAAACGGATAAAGTGTCCTGTGTGTGTGAAATTTATGCAAACACATACATACATATAAATGTATATATAAACAAATATATTGAAAATAAAGTAGATTTCCATCCATATGGAACTGACTGAACAAATTATGGTATATAAATGAAATGGAATATTATTATACTACAAATGCCATAAATATGAAGAATTAAGAGAGCCTTGGGAATACTTGTATGAAATGATGCATAGCAAAATAAAAAAGGAAGAGAAATATGTACACAATGTACACAATAGAGCAATAATCTTAAGGGAAATAGTAATAAGAGCAGGACTAAGATCTCTGCAATGAATGATCTTGATTCCAGAGGACTAATAATAAAATATGCTTCTCTCCTCATGATACAGAAATGTTAGAAAATTCATAGAGAATAAGGCAAACACTACCAGATACAGTGTTTTAGTTTGTTTAGCTTAACTTTTTTTTTTCTATAAAAGAGCATTCTATGGTGGGGAGTGGGGAGGTAATGATTATTGGGAAATGAGAATGATGTTAAAAATTTTTAATAAAATAAGAAAATTTACAAAAAGAGAAAGAACTACTACATATGGTAACCAGACTAATCTTTTCAAAATACTATTTTTATTATGTCATCCTAAAGCTATGAATCTATAATGAACATCCATGCCTATTAATTCTAAACTCCTCATTAAACATTCAAGGACTTAAAAAGGCTTCCCAATGTAGTCAAAAGTCTGGTCATGTTGATCAGAGAGGAGGATGACCTCTCTAAATGGTTCATCCACTACCAGTGTGGAGACATGATCCAAGAAACATATCTATGTGCCAGTGGAATCCCAAATCAGACTCTGTTATTAAATTTGGACCAAGCTAGCAGCTGCATGGTTTAATGGAAAGAGCTACAGACCACTAACTTTGGGGTCAGAGGACCCAAGTTCAAATCCTATCTATGTCATAAATTCCTTATTTGAACAAACTCAAAAGTCCCTACACTTCTGGGTGCCTCTGTTTCCTCTTTTATTAAAAAAAAAAAAGAGCCTGGGATAAATGGCTTCTAAAGTCCCCCTCTCACTTTATTCTCTGATCCTTTAATCCCACTAGACTGGGGAAAACAGAAAAGTCCCAGCTTCCTATCTCTGCCATTAAGTAGTAATTTTGTCTTTCAACTAGCATCTTAGTTTCTTCAAGCTTAAGTAATATGATTTGATCAAATCAGAAGACCTCTACTACTCTTTCCAACTTTAACATTCTTTGACTTTATTATTTTAATAATACTCCCATCCTTCCAGTTTCTCCAAATAAGTACCATAAAATCACCTTTTTTTCCACCCCTCTCTTAATCTCCTTTAATCATTCTGTCTCCTTAATCTGAAGAAAAAAAGACTGGATGTGGGCATGATCATTTTCTTGAAGTAATAAAAAAGGCTTAGGGTTAGGTTTAGAAGAGGCATAGAAGCTATGGGAGAGAAACAACCTAGGTCAATATTAAGGAAAATGTTTAATAATTGAAATTCTCTAAAATTAAGTGAATTCCTTTGGAAGTCATTACTTTTTTTTCATAAGAAGTGTTGGATTTAATTTTTTGTTTGTTTTTAATATTTTTCCCCAATTACATATAAAAATAGTTAACATTTACTTTTTAAAATTTTGACTTACACATTCTTTCCCTCGTTCCCTTTCCTTCTTGGCTTCCTGAGATAGTGAGCAATTTGACATGGTTCAGATATATGAAATCATGTAAAACATATTTCCATATTCATTATATTCTTTTCTTTAAAAAAAGATAGACAAAAATTAAAAGTAAAAAACAGTGTGCTTCAATCTGCATTCACACTCTTACCATTTATTTCTGTAGAGGTGGGTTGCATTTTTTCATTATGATTTCTTTCATTTTATTCCTGAGAATAGCTAAGTCATTCACAATTGATCATCATACAATATTATTATTACTATACATAATGTTCTCCTGATTCTGCTCATTTAACTTTGCATCAGTTCATCTAAATCTTTCCAGGTTTTTCTAAAATCATTGAATTTATTATTTCTTATAGCACAAGAGTATTCCATTACAATCATATGTTAGTTACCATTTGTTCAAGCATTCCCCAATTAATGAATATCCCCTCCAATTTCCAATTCTTTAGCACCACAAAAAACTGCTATAAATATTTTTGTAAAAGTAGATCCTTTCCCCCTTTTTTAATCTCTTTGGAATATAGAGTGGTATTGCTGGATTAATGAGTAAAACTTTGGGCATGTTTCCAAATCCACTCTGGAATGGTTGGATCAGTTCACAACTTTACCAGTAGGTATAGTGCCCCAATTTGTCCACATTTCCAACATTTATCATTTTCCTTTTCTGTCATATTGGTCAATCTGATAAGTATGAGAAGGTGCTTTGGAGTTGTTTTGATTTGCATTTCTCTAATAGTGATTTAGAACATTTTATTCATATGTCTATAGATACTTTTGGTTTCTTTATCTAAAAACTGCCTTGTTTATATCTGATTATTTATCAATTGGGGAATGACTTGAATTCTTATAAATTCGATTCAGTTATTTATATATTTAAGTGTCAGGGACATTTCTCTCTCTCTGAGAATTGTCATGTATGCCATATCAGCTGGTAGGGTAGAGTAAAAAGGGGTTTAGCCTCTGAGTCAGGAAGTTGTGTCTTGCAGGTGTTAAAGGAACTGCTAATAGGTTCTTTGAGATGATAAGGGGTGTGCCCTCTTTCTACATCTCCAACTAGGACACAGCCCTAACTCCAGGTATCTCCCTTCTGCAGATCCACCTACACAGTTCTGAGTGAGCAGAGCATGGGGTGATCCCAGAGAAGGGTAAGTATAAATAGATAGCTTTGAGTCAAACTCAGAGAGAGAGATGCAGGTACCCATATGCACACTTACTCTTGCACTCTCTTGCTCTTGCTTCTTGCTAACCTCTGCTGAGATTACTAATAAAGAAAAGTCTGTATTGTACTCCAAGATTGGCTCATCTTCATGTGTATCCGGGAATATCCCAAAGACTGGTATGTATGGCCCTGGCACTCTAGAATAGTATGCACGGACAGTCCAACACATTTGATAAATGAGGCCTTTATCAGTGATACTTGCTGGAAAAAAATTTTCTCCAGCTTTCTGTTTTCCTTCTAATATTAGTTACATTGTTTTTGGTTTTTTTGTGCAAAAACTTTTTCATTTAATGTAATCAAAATTATCCATTTTATATCTTATAATGTTTTATCACATTTATTCATAAATTCTTCCTTTCTTCATAGATATGGCAGGTAAACTATCCATGCTCTCCTAATTTGTTTATGGTATCATTCTTTATATCTAAATCATGTACCCATTTTTAGTTCATCTTGGTATATAGTATAAAATGTTAGTCCATACCTAGTTTCTGCCATACTGTGTTCCAGTTTTTCTAACTGTTTTGTCAAATAGTAGGTTCTTGCCTCAAAAGCTTGGGTTTTAGAGTTTATCAAATATTAGGGTAATACGGTCCTTTCCTACTGTGTGTTGTGTATCTAATCTATTCCTCTGATCCACCACTATTTCTTTGCGGACATAAATATTTTGGGAGGGCCAGACATAAACTGTATCCCCTTCAGGAGCTTCCAGACCCTGGGAAAAGCAAACAAACTTCCAGTTAAGTAGTTTCATTCAATTAGAGATCTTGGTCAATCACCTTCCATTGAATTGCCACAAACAACTCTCAGTGGCTCAAACTCCCAGCTAAGTAATCTCATTCAATTTTAAATTGAATTGAAAATCAGTCTCTCAGGGGTTGCCCTTCCCCTTTTTCCCCTTCTTTGGGCCAAAGATCAAACCAAGCCCCAATATATCTAGGGCTACATGCCCAGATAGCTTTGCAGAAGTTCTAAACAGGATTATGCTTGCTAAGGAAGCTGTCTTTTTAGCAAGCTGTCCTGCCAGGACTTTTTGCACACTGGTGAAGATATTTTCTTCTCAGTGTTAACCTTAACTATCTTCCTAACAGGACCTTTTTGCCCACTAAGAAGTCTCTCTTCCTAGAAAGCTAGTTTTTCATTGCTAATAAATCTCTTTTTGCCACACAGATTTCATGTTTTTGAATACTTTCGCAAGGGACCTGAACCTCTGACCAGCAGGGATTTCCCACTCCAATTTTCGCATCTCATCACAACTACTACTAACCTCATTATTTGCACCTCATCATAGCCACTACCAAATTGTTTTGATGATTACATTTTATACTACAGTTTAAGATCTGATATCTGATGAGATCTAGGCTACCTTCCTTCAAAGTCTATTCATTAATTCCATTGATATACTTGACCTTTTCTTCTTCCAGATGAATTTTGTTGTTATTTTTTTCTAGCTCTAAAAAGATATATTTAAGTAAAATATTCTACCTACAATATTTTTGGTATAACCATACTGTTGCTGATGGGGTTCTGGTGAAAGAGAGAGTTGTGGAAATTCCCTTCTGAATGGAGAGGCAGATCTTTCGTGAAAGAATTGACAAGCCTGAAGAGTTTTAGGTGGCAAAATTGGAAGTTTATTGTTGGATGAAAAGTCAGCTTTGCTAGAAAAACTGACTTCTTCAATGGCAAAGTCCTTTTAGAGAAATGGAGGCTGGCACTGAGAAGAGAATGCCTTCTCAGCAAGTCCCACCTTTGGCGGGCAGCTATGCCAAAGAGGCAACTTTGGACATTCTGCAAAAAAATGAGAGAGCAGATACCTATTTTATGAGTAGATCTTGGTGAGGGAGGACAGGGAAGGGGGCTGGGGACAGTTTGAACTGATAAGACCAAGATCTCCCAATTTAAATTACTTTGAAGGATTTTTTAACTTGAATTTGAATGGAGATCCTGCTATCAATGGAGGTGATTTGCCTTAGAAATGGCCCAGTCTGATGAAGCCACTTAACTTGTCTGGGGAGATATGCTTCCCAGGAGGGCCTGAGACTAGAATCTTTCTTTTTTACAGATCAAAGGGTACACAATTTTAGAGTGTTAATTTTACAGATCAAAAGGGAACACAGTTTCATATCCCCATCAGTCTACCTGCTGTTCTTCACATGCCATGTTCTATCTCTGGATTCTGTGCCTTTGATTATACCCTTCATAGATATCCCTATGTTTGAAACATTCTTTCTTCTCATCTCCACCCCTTAGAATTCCTACTTCAAGACTGAGCATAGGAGGCTTTTTCCTATTTCATCCTCCACTATGTCCCCACCCCAACCTTCACTAACAGCCACTAAGGTCTTCCTCTCTAAGGCTTCCTTGTGTCTACTTTGTATATACTTTTCTTGTTTGTATGCATATATGTGTGTTTATGACTTGTCTTTTTTATACATGTGATTTGGTTGCTGATAGGGAAGGGGGGAAATTTATTTGTAGAACTATTGTTAAAATCAGCTTGAGAAGACTCATAATCATCATACAAAAGTGCTTAGTTTAGTGTTACAATTAGAATTTATCAGCAGCCACAGTAAAAGACCACAAGTCCTGGAATCATATCTACCAACAATCAAAAGAATTAGTTTTATGGCCAAAAATGTCATATCCAGCAAAATTATCTATAATATTGAATGAGAAAAATGGGCATTCAACAAACTTTCAGATTTTCAGGACTTTCTATCAATCAAATCTGAACTTAATAGAACATTCAACATATAAGAGCAATATCAAAGATCAGTTTCAAGGAACTCAACATGGACAAATTGTTTATGTTTTTTAACATGGGAAATATATACCATATGTTTAAAATTGAAGACTCAAACTAAAAACTGGAACAGAGTTAAGGTAGAAATAGCAATTATGTTATACATACAAATGAGGTGCAAAGGCAGGAACAGACACAGAGTCATAGAAGGAGAAGAAGGGTTTGTAATTCTGAAAACCTGCTCACATTGGGAATAGGTTACACTGTGAAAGATATAGCACCCTCCAAAATCTATAATGAAATAAGCTGACAGGGATGGACAGATGGGGGAGCAAAGGGTGAGGGAAGAAGACAAGGGAGGGATTCAAGGGTGGGAGGAAGTTAAGTAATAGCAAGGCAAGTTAAAGAGCAGAATTAAAGCAAAAAGCCAGCAGGGATAGGAAATATATATGTGTGTATAGGGGGCAGTGTGTGTGTATGTGTATGTGTATGTGTGTGTATATATTCTATATACACACACATATATCCTTTCTTAACTACAGCCTGCTTGGGGATGGAGGGAGAGATGAAAGGGGGACAAAAAGAATAAAATAAAAAAGGTGCACAGCAGAGAATAAGGAAATAAAGAAAATATAGACACATGAATATAATTTCTTCTACTAAGATATATGGTTTCTTGTATTGGTAATTTGTTGTTATATATTTTGAATCCGCACTAGTGTTCTACTGGGAACATGACAGTGTTCTCTTTTGTTTTGTTTTATTTTTTATTCCTTTTCTGTTTTTCTTTCTTCTTACTCTGTTTTTTAAATAAAATAAATTTTAAAAGACCTAAGAGAAAATTTTTCTTAAAGAAGCAGAGTACTAAAGTAAAGACAATCCTATAATGAGCATTTCATTTACATTTGACAATTTTCAGAGTTTTGAAGGCTATAACTGAGAAACTATAAATCAAAGAATTTGGGGGGAGTATAAAGAGAAGGATAGAGGGACCTAGCAGCTGTTAGAATTGCATCTGACAGATGGATTTTGAACCATAAGGTAGAGATGAAGCACTGAACACAAAGGTCCCGATTTCAGGCAATAGAATTTATTTGAGAGACATAACAAGAT
Organism: Sminthopsis crassicaudata; assembly: GCF_048593235.1. Lineage (NCBI taxonomy): Eukaryota > Metazoa > Chordata > Mammalia > Dasyuromorphia > Dasyuridae > Sminthopsis > Sminthopsis crassicaudata. The sequence goes on from NC_133620.1 coordinate 425,965,425, forward strand.
GAAGATACGGTTGAGCAAATAGACAGTTCTTAACCTGGTTTGATGAGAGTTATACTAATTAATAGAAAGGCAGTGTTTTGCTGGGAGCTGATTAGTTGAGGAAAGGCTGACTCAACAGAGAGAACCAACAGAAGTCAAATAAATCATGAAAGTACTAACCCCTCATTGGACAGCTGACTCTTGCTACTATGTGAAGAGTTGTCTGAATTTATTGCCCTCTGATTCTATTTATAGCTTGAGAATGGGGAACTTTTTACTGCCCTAGATAACTTACAAGAAAGAGGAGAAACATGCATTTTGCAACTGTTTTGCTGGAAGTTATGTTGATATATTTTTGCAAAATGAGTGTAACACTTTCTCAACACTCTGCCAAGGGTGGCTTTCTGCTAAAAGAGAGTTTGACACTACTTTAGTAGTCTATGAGTAACAGAAAAGCATCCTTGTCTAGCAATTGAGCTAGGAAAACCAAAGTTAGCTACTGATCTCCTTAAAGAGACAAAGAAATCAAGAACTTCAGTCCAGAGGTATGAGTTGTCAGGCACGTGGGTTTTTGCCTCCTTGTTAGAGTGCTTTAATTGTGCATCTATGTCTCCTCCTTCACAATGAACACTATGTTCATTGGCAGAAGAGCATGATACAGGTTTATGAGTAGACTATAATATTTCGATTATTCCTGCTTCTAAAATAATAATTAAAAAATAACAAAACAATAATAATAATGTAACATTATGTAATACTTTGGGCTTATAAAAAACGTTATATTTGTTATCTCACTTGATCCTCATAATAATGCTTTGAATTAGGTGCTATTATTATGCCTGTTTTACAGATGATAAATCCAAAGCTTAAAGTAGGGTAAGTGATCTGCCTAAAAATCATATAATTAATAACTATTTAAGGCAGGATTTGAATTTAGATTTTCCTGAACCCAAGCCCAACATTCTATCCTTCTACCACCTAGCTGCCTTCTATGCACTAAGAATTATGATTATTCTTATTTTTGCCTCATCATTTAGCAAATAGAAATAAACTGTTTTAAAAATTGAGGGCCAGCCTTAAAGCTGAGAAGATCTGGATTCAATTACTGGCCCTGACACATATTAGCTGTGTGACCTAGGTCTTCACTTTATCCCTCACTGTTTCATGAAACCTAAATTTCAGAGAAGGTACTGACCTGCACTGATATACAGAGCTCTCTCCCTTTCAAGAATTCCTGGTGGAGATCCCCACTATTATGATTTTGCTATTTCTTCTTGCAACTCTTCTCCTCTAAAAATGTGGATGTTGTACCACTCGATGCATAAATGTTTGGTATTCATACTCCTTTATTATCTATGGTATTCTTTAGCAAGATGTAGTTTCCTTCCTTATCTCTTTTAATTAGATCTATTTTTGCTTTTGCTTGATCTAAGATCAGGATCACTACTCCTGTTTTTTGTTTTTACTTCACCTGAAGAAAAATAGATTCTTCTCCAGCCTTTTACTTTTACTCTGATTATATCACTCTCCTCTACATGTGCTTCTTTTAAACAACACATTGTAGAATTCTGGCTTTTAATTCAGTCTCACATTCACAGTTAAAATTGCTAATTCTGTATTTCCTGCCATCCTATTTTCCCCAAATTATACTTTTATTTTTCCTTTCCCCTTTTCCTACTCATCAGTGTTTTGCTTCTATCACCTACCTCAATCTGCCCTCTCCTTTTACAGCTCTTCCTGTATTTCTTATCCCTTTCCCCGTCTGCTTCTCTTTTTCCTTCTATTACCTTCCCTGTTTCCTTTCCCCTTTTCTCTCCTACTTCCTAGAGTGAGTCAAGTTTCTATATCAAACTGCATATGTCTGATATTCTCTCTTTGAACCAAATCCTGTGAGATTAAGGTTCAAACAATGCGCATCCCTCTCCCTTCTTTCCCCTCCTGAGAATTCCTTATACCAGTAAAATGAAGAGCTAGTCCCTATCCCTCTTCAATAAATGCCTTATGTGTGAGTCAGTATTGTTACCATGCCTGATTGTGTGTAAATGGGAAACATATTGGTAGGGGCTCAGCAGGTACTGTGATAAGTTCTATTTGTATGTGTATGTATATATCCCTCTACTTGAAGGTTAACACTAGAACCCTAAAAGCCTTGAGTGCTAGCAGCATAGTCCTAGTCATACCCAAATCCTAGCACACCTCAGAAAATTGTTCAAAGCTTCTAGTTAAAGTTACTAAGCCTGATGAAAAAGTTCAGGGCAGAAAAAAGAGAGAAGGGAGGAATGGGTGCCACATTGAAAGCAATCCTTATGTTGTCTCTTCTATTAGAATATAAGGTCCTTGAAGACTGATCATGTTTTTGCTATTTCTTTGTATCTATCCAGGGTTTAATACAGTGCCTAGAACATAGCAAATATTTAATAAATGCTCCTTGTTTGATTGTACATCAGAGAATTTAAAAGACAAACCAAGCATTAGTGATCATAGGAGCCCTTTTAGCTCTACATCTAATATCCAAAAGTCTGAGATTTTATTGCCATCAAATTTTGTAATTTTTCTTTCAAAATGTTCTTTAAATTTTTCCTTATTCTAATTGTTATAGATTCACTATTACATGACAGAGTTGTTGCAGTATCCTCATAAATACTTCCATATAATTCTCTTTCTCTTATGCACTTGACAGCCAGATATCTATTCAACCTTCCCTACTGTTCCCCAACACAAGCCATTAAAGATTATTGAGTAAGGAGATAACATGGTCTGACTTGCACTTAAGTAAAATCATTGAAGCCCCTGTGGAGAGGAAGGATTGGAGAAGGGAAAGACTGGAGATGGGGAAACCAAATAGAAGGCTATCATAATAGTCCAAGTGAATGGCTGTTTGGGTCTAATCAGTGGCCTCATTGTCCTCAATACAAGTTCACCTGCTCCATGCTGTTTCTTCCTCTTGACATGGTTTTTATTTCACAAATACATTTTTTCAATCCCTAGCTTAAAATACTCTCACTTTTCCCGTGAAGGATTTTTTTGGCTACTTCCCATTTCTCACTTGTGGCACAACTTTGGGACTTCTCTGATTTTCCATTATATCCCAGGAAGTACATTATTGAGAAAAATATCATCAGCCTTGGGACTTCACCTCTTTAATGACCATTCTCCTCTGTTCCTTTGATTGGAGGGTAGAGCCATGAACCTCAAAATTTCCATCTAAGGAGGGAGCTTAACTTAGCCCATCTGCTTATTTCCTTGGGCCCCTTCACCTTTCTTTTGCTTGTCATTTTTTCCCAATTAGATTGTAAACTCTCTCCTGAGGGCATCATGATACCTGATACCTAATAAGTTCTGAATAAATGTTTATTGTATAACTGACTATGGTATATATTGGTCATTTCCTCTTATGGCCTCCCATAACACTTATTGCCAGTGGCACACTCTCCAGCATTAAAAGGCCTTGTAGTATAGTGGATAAAGCACTGACATCCTGCTTCTGATATATACTTGCAATGTGATCATGGAAAAACTATTTAAATGCTTCAAGTCTTAGTTTTTTTCTATCTGTAAAATAGGAACAATACTATTTTTAGTACCCACCTCATAAGATTGTTATACAGTCAAATGAGATAAAATGTGTAAAGTGTTTTATATATTAAAATACTATAAAAATGTGTTATCATTTGGCACTTGATTATGACAATTCCTCATAGAATCAAATAATCTGAATTGGCAAAATAGCAGAGACCATTAAATCCAACCCACATCTGAAAAAAAAAATCTTCTACTGACATTCCTAACAACTGGTTGTCCAGGATTTGCTGTGAGGAGTAACCCACCACTCCCTGGGGCAGCTTGTTCCACCCTTACATAGCTCTAATTGTTAGCAAGGTTTCCCTTTTATCAAACTTAAATTAACCTCTTTTTAATTTCCAACCATGGCAACTACTTCTGCCCTCTGGCAGACTAAACCAGAACAAATCTATCTTTCCCCACATGACAAATATCTGAAGACAGCTATCAAATCTTATCTTCTTCAGCCCAAATACCTCCAGGTCTTCCTATGGATCTATGGGTGGTATGAACATAAGACCCCCTTCACCCCTACCATCCTTCTAGATGGTCTCTTATTTTACAATGTTTAGAAGAAAATGTTATCTAAAGCTGAGCCCATTATTTTAGATATTTAAGATTAGATTAAGATTAAGATGAGATATTTAGAGATTTAAGATTAATGCTCATCATTAGAGGCTCAAGCATAGATTCATAAGATCTTTTTTCCCAACTGGAGGAATTGAATTGCTCAGTACTTCATACCTACGTGCAAGGCAGAGTTAGCAAGAGTTTGGTGACAAAGAAAATTCTGCTCTTCTGGCTTCCACCTTCAAGAGAGAAGAGACATAGTTCTAAATTCTCTTCAGAAAGAAGCCTCTGAAGAGAGAAAGATTCTAGGAAGAAGCTATGATATATCAAGGAGCTGACATCTTAACCATGTCCCTATGCCCAATTTACTACACTAGGGACTTTGGGGAATTTCTCCTTGATTGAGATCTGGGATTTTTCCCCTTAGTTGAAGTGAATATAGCCCTTTAATTGAAAAGCTCATTCACTCTGTATATTGTCTGATATGTTTCATCTATATAACTTCTCTGATTTCTATTTATAACTAGCTTAGATAAATGGATTTCTTTCCTATTCATGATTTTTTGTTGGAACCACCATTTGGATATATAGCTTGGGGCATCTCTTTCCCATTAAAAGATAGCAATTAGGAGCCCAACTTGAACTTAAAAAAATTTTTAACCTAAAAACCTTCAATCAACAACATTTAAGAGATTGATAGATAGAATTCTAATTTGGTACCATGTTTCTCTGAGAAGAGCAAAGTGGCTAGCTTTATGATGTCATTTTTTTCAGGCAGGAATCAAAATCTCCTTTAGCTTTTAACAGATATCTATCGATGTCTCCTTTCAAGCTGCATCTAGAGAGTCCATTTACATGGACACATATAATCTACAAGGGCAATACATATAACTTATGTGGGCAAAACATACACAAAACCTACATGGGCAACATACATATATCTTACACTCAGTAAATTAAAAAAAAATCATAATTTAATAACTCAGAGTCAAAAAGAGTTGGGTTTCAAGTTTTGCTTTGACACACATTGGCTGACTTTGTGACCTTGAATTAGTCAATACTCTCCCAAGGTCCAGGAAATTCTCTAAAGCTATAAGTCATAGATGAGGGGCTGATCACATTCCTCACTGGGAATTCCCTTGCTATATCAATGAAATCAGATCCAGTCATTTTTTTGTTTGTTTTAATTGACTTAGCCCAATTTATTGAATAACTTTACGCTTTTGTCCATAGAATTTTCCTTCGCTGTCAGCTTCATATCCTCTTCAAATTTAATAAACACACTATTTATGTCTTTAACCATGTCATTGATAAAAAAAAAATGTTAAACAAACAGCCCAGGACCAACCTCTGTCTCCTGAGGCTTTGCATTGGAGATCTTCTTCCAATGGTACTAAATCATTAATGACTCTTCTTTGAGTCTGACTATTCAGCCAATTTCAAATTCAGCTAATTGTCCTATTTTTCAATTGTTCTCTAGTTTCTCTTATGTGTGTTTTAGTTCCCCCACTGGATTGTCAGCTAACAAAGGGATGGAGACCCTGTCACTTCTTGGATTGCTCATAACACCTGGTTGAGTCCTTCATACAGTCCTATGTCATTTCCTGGGCTCTGTAACTAGAAAGAGAAGTTGGAAATGAGAAGGTAGTTCAACAAAAAACATAAAGATGATGAAAGGTCTAAGAAGAAAGGCTAAAGGCTAAAGACCAAATAAGAACCATTCATTGTGGGAAAGAAGTTGAGAGACATTTTAATAAAATTGTTTAAAACTCAAAAGGCCATTATAGTGAGAATAAAGGCTAACTTTCATTCATTTCTATGAACAAAAGAAAATGGTCTGCCACATTAGTGGTTTATATGAGATTTTCAGCACTAATCAAACCAGTCTCCTCACTGCCCTCAGAATAAGTCATGTTTATTCCTATCTCCCATTTTTCCCATCCCATGCTTGTACTTCTGCTCCTCTTCACCTCCATGAAATTTTCTTCAGGGACTTTATCCCACATATCCCTCTCCTTAGTCTAAAATTTTTAGACTTAACTTAAAATAATAACTTTTAAAAATAATAATAAATATAATATTTATTTATATAACTAATTAAAATTAACACAATAATAAATAACAAAGTTCATACTGAACAATGTAGATCTTGTTATATCTTAGTGTCTGTTTCATTGTTCGAGTGGGTGTGCATGTATGTATGCATTTATCATTCACTCCCCAAGTGTATTCTGTTTATTGTTCAGTTATTTTCAGTAGTATCTGACTTTTCACAACCCAGGTTGGGGTTTTCTTGGCAAAATTACTGTAATGGCTTGACGTTTTCTTTTTTAGTTCATTTGATAGATAAGGAAACTGAGACAAACAGAGTTAATTGACTTGTGTCTAAGGCTATATTTGTTACTTAGGAAGTTGAGTCTTCTTAACTCCAGACCTAGTGCTCTATGTACTATGCCTCCTAGATGCCCTGTGTTCTCTTTAGGAGCATACACTTGGAGTTGGAAGATACATTTAAGACCACTAAGTCAAATGATCTGATTTTTATAGATGAGACAACTGAGACAGAGAGATTAAATAACTTTCCCAGAGTCATATGGCTAGAAAAAGTTCAGGTAAGATTTGAACTCTAATCCTCTAACTCTAGAGCCAGGACATATACCATGATAGCTATTTAATTCATTTCACTTCAAGAAACATTCATTGAGCACCTGCTACATTCAAGGCACTGTGATAAGTGGACTAAAAAGACAACAATGACTCAGGAAATGTATTCTCTTCAAGCGATGTAGCCTGTAAACAAAGAAGTAAATACAAAATAACATAGGGGTACCAAGTGGGGGATCAGGAAGGATAGTTGGCATCTGAGCTGCACTGGAAGGGATACCAGAATTCCAAGAAGTGGAGGTGAGGAAAAAGTGAATTCCAGGCTTGGAACTCACCATCCTTTTGTTTAATCCTGGAAAACTGAGTACAAATCACTTTTTAGTTATACTCAACAGGTCAAAATCAGCCCTCCTTTGCAAGTGAAGACAAATATGCAGAGAAACTGATATGTACAGTCCAATAACAATTGAAGACTTGCTTTATTCTACCAAATAATTGTTGACTTGCCTCTCTGCCCTTCCTCTCGATTTAAATTAAATTGGTCCAGCCACTATAAAAGTTTAGCAGAAACTCCAGAACCTTTCAAAACTTAAACCTGAAATTTCCTTCTAAATGGAAGATAACACTAGATAACATCAGGAAGATCTGAGTTCAAATGTAGCTTCAGTCACATCCTAGCTGTAGGACCTCTACCTCAGTTTCCTCATCTATAAAATGGGGAAATAATAGCACCCACCCTTCAGGACTGCTGTGAAGATCAAATGAGACAATATGTGTATAGTGCATGGTACATAGTATTATGTAAATGTTAGCTATCATAATCATTACATATTAAGAAAATTAAATATTGTACTATCCCACAACTCCCACAAATAACAGCTTGATCAAGTTGTTATTATAAGTTAAACCCTATAGATCTCAGAAATGTTAATTGTCTTATAAATCTATTTTGGAACTCTGTCTTCCCTGAAATCAGCCAGAGTCAGGATCACCAAAAGTCTTTATTTTTGGTCTCTCAAAGTCACCGTCAGGGGATTAGATCTAGTAATCTCCACACCACCTTCCTCTCTCAACCACCAGGAGAGAAAATGCCTCAATTTCCTCCTCCTACTCTCCCCACACACGTCACTTCCCCCTCTTTGTCCCACCAGCCAAGTCAGCACAGAACAGCTGGCGGGGGTTAACCTTCAAACAAGTTAGTAGAGAACCGTCCAATTGGCAATTAGTCTCACGTGCTCCATTATCCAAGTGCATTTGCTCAGTTCTAGCCCTTTACAAATCTAGGCTTACCCATGCTGGAAGTATTTGGGGAATCCTTTATATTATAAAATACCAGTGGTAGTGTTTGTGTTTCAATCCAGAATTACCAAATGCTCACCAAGTAAGTAAATGTAACTAGGAGGTACAGTGAATAGAATGCTGAAGATCTGATCACAGCCTCAGATACTTAACAGTTATGTGGTTCTGGGTAAGCCATTTCTCCTCTGCCTCAGTTTCCTCATGGGCATAATAATAGGACTTACTTCCCAGGGTTGTAGTCAGAATTAAGTGAGATGAGGTAGGTAAAGCACTTTGCAAACCTCAAAGTACATATAAATGCTAGCTATTAGCTATTATTTACTATCTAATGACTACAGCTATTATTAATATTAAAACTTTAAAATTCCACCTTCTGCAGGAAGCTTTTCCTAATCCCTCTTTATTCTTGTGCCTATCTTCTATCCATTACTCCTATTTTATTTTATTTATATCTTGAACATGATCTCCCCCACAACACTTGAGCTCTTTGAGAGCAGGATTGTCTTTTGCCTTTCTTTGTATCCTCAGTACTTAGCTCAGTGTCTAGCATCAGAGTTGATGGTTGCTTAATAAATGTTTCTTAGCTAACTGACCAACATTAGCCGCCATCTAGTGTAACTTGTATTTCAAAAAGAATGTCTTCTATTTCCTGCCTTCCCTCTGGAGAGCTCAATAGATTTATAAACCAATAAATCTCATAATATCACATCATTCCTATTCTTTCTTACCACTAAATACTAGTAGCCTACTTTAAGCAAACCAAAAGCAGGATATGTGTATGTGTGTGTGTGTGTGTGTGTGTGTATATATACTATATATATATGTATGTATTATATAGAGAGAAACATATATGTGCATGCACATGTATGCATATATACATGCACAATACGTGTATGCATATATATGCATGTGTATATATATATATATTGGCACAAATATATATGTATTGCACACACATATATGTATACACACATATATGTACATATATATGCTAAATTAGGCTGTATATTTGCTTTGCAAAAGAATTCACCATTCCTATAACTTTCAGGTGCTTCTAGTACAATTTAAATGATCAAATATGCAAATACTTGTATATTCAATGTGCAAATATGCTAAATATGCCACAGACATAGTCCTAGATAGTTATTTGTAAATGTACAGATTATCTGTATTGATATTTTGCAGTGGAATGAATTCTGGTCTTAGAGTTAGAAGGAGAGTTCAAATCTCAACTTTTCTATTTTCTATCTATGTGATCCTGGGTAATTTACCTAAGAGGTCTTGGGACTTCAGTTTCCTCATGCTCATAAATAGTAGGACTAATGAACTCTGAGTGCCCTTCTAATTATAAACCCATGACTTTGTGATCATAAATCAATGATTCAGGTACAGTAGAAAAGAAGGTTAAACATGGAGGAGGGAAACCAAATTCAAATGCTAGCTCTGTTGCTCACAAACTATCAATATTACTTAAATCATTTGATTTCTCTAGGCCTTGATTTTTAAAATAGGAAGATTGGTCTAGATGACCTAGCAGGTAGGTTGTACAATGCATAGGGCACTGGGTCTAGTTAGGAACTTGTTGTACAGTCATTTTTCAGTTCAAATCTTTGTGGCCCCTTTTGGGATTTTATAGGCAGCAATACTGGACTGGTCTATTGTTTCCTTCTCCAGCTCATTTTATAGATTAGGAAACTGAGGCAAACAGGGTGAAGTGATTTCCTCAAGGTCGCAAATAAGGTAAGTGTCTGAGACCAGCTTTGAATTCAGGAAGATGAATCTTCTTGACTCCAGGCCTGGTGTTCTGTCCACCTTACCACCAGCTGCCCTACTCAGCTAGAAAGTCAGGAATACCTGAGTTCAAGTACAGCTTCAGATACATACTAGTTTGGGCACATCATGTAACTTCTGTTTGCCTCAGTTCCCTCAACTGGAAAATGGGGTGACCCCCTTTTTAATAGCATCTGAAAATACAAGAAGCCTATTCTTTGAAGGAAATCTATGACAAATCTGGATAACATACTAAAAACTAGAGATATCATCTTGCCAATTAGGTCTATATAGTTAAAGTCATGGTTTTTTCACTAGTGGCGTATTCCTTTAAGAGTTGGACTACAAAGAAATGTGAGGACCTCAGAATTGATGCTTTCAAATTTTGGTGTTGGAGAAAACTTTTGAGATATCTTTGGATCAAATCAGTAAACAAAAACTATTCTTTGAAAGGACAAATACTGAAGCTGAAACTTCTAAACACTTTTGCCACATGATGAGAAGAGAGAACTCATTGGAAAAAACCCTAATGATGGGAAAGATTGAAGGCAAATGGAGAAAGGGATGAGATGGATTGATAGTGTGATGGAGGCAACGAATGTGAATCTGGACAGAATTTGGGAGATGGTGGAGGATAGAAGGTCCAGGGGTCACATAGAGTCAGCCATGATTAAACAAGCACTGAGGGCAATTGTAAGAATCAAATGAGATAATTTGTAAAATCTAGCCCAGTGCCTGGCTAGTTGTGTTATTCATCCTTCATTCTCAAAGAGGACTCATAACATCATATAATATATATGATATTATAATAATAACATTAATAATGTCTTGATTTAAACATGAATTGGATTTAAGGGAGTTAAAGCTTCAAAAAGTCAGTAGCCTCAATCTCCTCCAAAGTCATTACAGTCCAGTGGCAAGGCAAAAGTCAAGATGGTACTATGTAAATACTATCATCAGAGTCTCCATCAACAGCATTATTCCTAGAACAACTACTTCTGAAGTCCCTTCCGATTCTCAAGCTATAATCTGGTTTAAAAAGCCAGAACAGAAAAATGCATTATTCTAAATCTCTGAACCAACTTTACTTCTTTTTTAAGATATTAACACTCAGTCTGCTTTAAGCTAAGGTTTTACCATTAATTTCAAGAAACTTTTTCAGATTTAACTATAAGACAGCAATCAGCTACAGCATTACAAGATGTCTTAAAAAAATTCCATGAGTTAAGGAAGCAATTCTTATTAGAGTGAGAAAAGTAATTATTTTTTCTAAAGAAAAAAATCCAGTCACAGCCTGTGGAGATGAATGTCTTATTCAGATCCTCTTAATTGCACAATGTGATTTCTAAGCCTACGGCAGACGTGACATTTAGAGCAGTGCAGAGCAGAGGCTGTGTCTGTTGCTGTCTCTGTGTAATGCCCATGACAGCAATGTGAACGTAAGAGGAATTATTAAATACTACTTGTTGATGGAAGAAAAATACCAGTCTTGAGAAGCTTTTCATACATTCTTAATAGAGGTAAGTATTGTGCTGTTTTTAGCAGCAAACTCGGACATTTCCTTTGGAAATCTGACCACCTGGTCAGATTAATGCTGACAAAGAGTATTGCTCTCAACTACTTATGCATTATTAATTGTAGGAAGCCAGGCTGGGGCAGGCATCCGTCTAAAATACTCTCCACAAGGTTCACATTGTGATATTGCTTATGGGCGAGAATATTTTGTAATGAATATTTCACTAAGGAGATCTCCTTGGTTGCAGTCCCAGATAATTCTGCCTCCACTGAATGCTACCCAATAGAGGTATTTATAGTGTTCTGAAAACATATCAAAATGTAAGTATCTACTAATTCATGCAATAAGATTAATAACTGACATTTCCTCAGTTAATTAAGATTTACAAAATGTTTTATTTATAGTATCTCATTTTATCATTGGAAAGAAGCCCAGGGTAGGGTAAAGAACACCAAATGTAGGGTCTGTCAGAGAATCACCTCGAATCCTCACTACATCTATAAATTTAGGCAAGTTACTTAATCTCTTCCTTCCCCGTTTTCTTCATTAGTAAAATGAGAAGATTGGACCAGCTCATCTCTGGTCCCCTCCAATGCTCAGCCTATGAGCCTCTGATCCTTATAGTTTGTTGTTCATTGTTCATTCTCTAAAAGGACCAATAGCATCCTTATGATACCTCTGTAGAATTATCAGAGACTATTATCCCCATTTGATACATAAAAAATTGGAGTCTCAGAGATTTTAAGTCATATACTCAACACATTGCAGAGGTAGAATTTGAACTCATGTTCCTTTTGGTTCCAACTCCCTTCCTTTTCACCATATTATGCATGAAAATTTTATAAAAATATTAACTTGAAGAAGGAAAGGATTTGAGAAGCTAAACTATCTATTCCTCTCATTTCCAATTCATTCCATAAAGATCATTTATCCATAAATGCCAAAAATGTCCATAATGAAAATCTTTCTGGTCATCAGTTTCCCAATCTGTAAAATGACAGCGTTGTTGGGTTAAATAACATCTAAGATCTCGTCTAGCTATAAACCTCTCCTAGTCCTGCTTCCTGGAGCTGTACAGAATCCATTTACATATTCTGTAGATGACAGCCCTTCAAATATTTCAGCCTTTCAAAAATCTTTTTATTCTGTTCTCCCATTCCTCTATGGTGGGGAACATCTCCTATAATGTTTTTCTTCTTTGGTGAGGTATGTTAATTGAGTTCATTTAGTATAATATCAAGGATCTAGCTATTGCCAACAAGACAAAGTGCCTAGCACAGTCCATAAAACTTAACCCTCTGGATTTACAGGGTAGCCAAGTGGTAGACAAACCAAACCATTGAGACACCTTTTTATGACTTGCTCCCAATTCACAGAGATAGCTTCAGATTTATGTATGATGTCGAGGCCAGTGGAGCTAACTGCTGAGACTGCATCATGACGAGAGAGAGAGAGAGAGAGAGAGAGAGAGAGAGAGAGAGAGAGAGAGAGAGAGAGAGAGAGAGAGAGAGAGAGAGAGAGAGAGAGAATAGGATATCAACTGTTCATTAGATTGTTGCTTAGTGCTTCCCTGACATTAAACCCTAGCCAGGGGCAAAATTATTAGGGCAAATAGAGGGAATACATGTGGGCATCTTGGAAAGATGTTTTAACTCGACCTTAAGTATTTCAGTCTTAATATTTGGAAAGCTCTGCTGAGCTGCCAGCCAGCAGGAGCCCTCTGCAGCATTTAACGATTCAAGTCTTTGCTTGTCTAAATGCTACAAATTCCTACACTCAAACAAGTTCATCAGACCAGTGCACAGATTCCACCATCATATTCCCACTAGCAGCTTGCCTTGAACCCCTAGAATTAGGGTTCAAAGGAACCTGAGAGATAAATTTCTAGTACATCTCCTTTCCCTGAACAAAATAACCTCCTCTATTATCAATGGTTTTCAAACTGCATTTTTAAAGATTGAGGATTCCAAAGAACTTTTGTTTATGTGGATTATATCTTTCAAGATTTACCATATTTGAAATTAAAATATAGTATTGTTTTGAAAATAATTTTGACCTCATAGATTCCCTAAACTGTTCTTGGGGACCCCAGAGGTCTCTGGACTACACTTCGAGAATCATTGAACTATATCATTCATAACAGACAATTGTCCAAAAAGTCCTTGCTTTCTCAGTCAGATCGTTCACTACTTATTACAAAATGGCTCACTCCATTTTTTTTTTTAGCAGAGGCTAATTTTTAGAAAGTTCTTCCTTTATTAATCTGCCTCCCTATCACTTAAAGGAATTTTTGTGTAGTTCTATCTATCTATCTATCTTTCTATATTATCTTACTCGAATTTAATTTCTCCATACAGAAAAAAAATTGCAAATTGTTAGGAGGCTTTAACAATCATTTTCTTATCATCTGCCTGATCTTGGATCTTTCTGAGCCTCAGTTTCCCCATCTGTAAAATGACAGGGTTATTGGGTTAAATGATCTTTAAGGTCTCATCAAGCCTTAAACCTCTTCTAACCCTGCTTCCTGGAATTGAACAGAATCAAGTTAATTATTCTTTAAATTAAAAAAAAATTATTCTTTAAATAATAGCCTTCCAAATATTTGAAATTTTTTTTCTTTTCTCTAAACTTAGCTACTCTCTCCAACTGTTCCTTGCCTGTCATAGCTCACAAACTCCTCATTTTCCTAGGCTCCCCCTAAACAAATTCCAATTTGTCAGTATCCCTCTTGTGATGTGGTACCCAGAACTGAACACAATATTAGAAATGTAACCTTGGAGGGTAACTGTTAAAGTTTGTTTGTTTGTTTTTTGTTTTTTGTTTTTGTTTTTGTTTTGTTTTGTTTTGTTTTAGGAAAGGCAGGGTTTTTAGTGGAAAGTGTGCTGGTATTGGAATCAGAAAATTTGGACATGAATTTTACCTTAGTCATCTGCTAGCTGTGTGACTGTAGGCAAGTCATTTAACCTCTCTAAGCCTCAGTTTTCTTATCAGTAAAATGGAGACTTGTACTACCAACCCTTGCAAGGTTCTTCCTCAGTACTTAGTACAGGGCCTAAAACACAGGATAAGACTAACAAATATTCATTGATTATGAGAAGAAAATTTTGTAAAATTTAATTCTAAATATATATATATATATATATATATATATATATATATATATATATATATATATATATATATATATATATATATAGTTATTATCATATTTTTAGCTAAATACAAGCTGTAACAATGCTCCTCTTTTTTGATTTACATAAAAACTTCTGTTTCTAGCCCTTATTTTGGATACTTATTTATAGGCAAGCATTTCAAGGGCAAGCAGAATTGAGAAGTAAGTGTTCATAATGAGGTTTAGAAATGTTTTAGATGTTGAGGCAGCTGGTGTACAGTGGATAGAGCTTTGGGCCAGGAGTCTGGGAGGCCTAGGTTTGACCTCAGATACTAATTAACTGTATAACCTCAATGGGTTGCTTGACAAAAAAAGAACAAAAAGGAAGGGAGGGAGGAAGGAAGGGAGGAAGGAAGGAAGGAAGGAAGGAAGGAAGGAAGGAAGGAAGGAAGGAAGGAAGGAAGGAAGGAAGGAAGGAAGGAAGGAAGGAAGGAAGGAAGGAAGGAAGGAAGGAAGGAAGGAAGGAAGGAAGGAAGGAAGGAAGGAAGGAAGGGAGGGAGGGAGGGAAGGGAGGGAAAAGAAAATATTTTATTATAATCATGGACCCAAACACTCTATCCTAATTTGCAGATCACTCAGTCCCATAATTTAATAAATATTATTTCATAATCATGAATGAAAATCTCCAGGGAGTAAAAGATTGACTTGAGTGTAAATGTCAAAGTTTTAGGTCATGTTTACTCACTAGTCTATTTATCTGTAATATTAAAAAAAATCAGTAATAGTCAGAGAGGGATCAGAGCAGTTGGAGTATAAAGTAATAAATTAGGAGAAGGAAACAAGCATTTATTAAGCACCTACTAGGCACTGTGCTAATAATTTAAAAATATGACACTTTCTTCACACAATTCTGGGAGGTGGATTCTATTGTTACTAGTGTTTTACAGTGTAAGGAACTGAGATAGAGATTGAATGACTTGCCCAAGTTCATAAATAAATGTGTGAGATAAGATTTGAACTCTAATCTTCCTGATTCTGACACTACCGCTCAGCTGCCTCTCAGATAATACACAGAGAACCTAAGGTCTGCATGCAACTTATTTTGAAGGGAAGTGCTTTCACCATAACTGAGTCTTAAGGGTGAATGCATTAATCTTTGTGCTTTCTCCCCCACTCTGACTCAAAGTTTTCTTCAAAACACAGTTCCAATAATAGTTCCAACAAGCTTCACATAACATAGTGCTCCATCCCCAAAGTAAACTCCTTGAAATTAGGGATCATTTTGTCTTTATCTTTGTATGTCCAGAAATCTGGCCCAGTGCTTTGCAACATATTGCTGTTATTGTTCAATCATTTTGGTTGTGTTTAACTTTTCATGACCTCATTTAGGATTTCTTGGTAAAGATATTGAAACATTTGCCTTTTCCTTCTCTAGCTCATTTTATAGATGAGGAAACTGAGGTAAATGGGGTTAAATGACTTGTTTAGGGTCACACAGCTAGTTTTTGAAGCCAGATTTAAACTTTTGAAGATGTCTTCCTGATTCCAAGCCCAGTGGAATTCACTGCACTCACTTTACAAACATAATAGGTGATTAATAAATATTTGTTGAATTGAAAATTGCTATAAAAATAAAGCCTTGGTCTGTGGAACCTTACTCTAACTATGAGTTGATGCAGATTATGAGTGTCTTTTAAAGGTACCAGAAGGAATATCCAATTCTTTTATTTTTATTATGAAAGCTCCAAGTGACCCGCCTTTCTGTACACAGAAAATTCCTGCCTGATATTAATGAAGTTCTTTCTCTGGGCTGCTGAGGGCATCTTTCTGATACAAGTAGAGAGGGTAAAAAGGAATCTGAATTTAGCAGTCAAATCAGTTGGAACCAAATATCCACTGATTTGAAAAAAATATACTTGGGATTGAAAGGGAATCTGATGAAATAAGGAAGAAGCCTGCCCCTTCCATGACTCTGGGTGCTTCTGGAAACTGTCTTTTTCTCCCACCATCACAGCTGCCATCTTTCATCACCTATTCCTCCCCCAGATGTGGCAGCAAATGCTTCTCCCGTTGAATTTCCTCCTACACCAGAAACATGTTGAGACTTTGCTGCCTGCTCCTGGAACTCTCAGGAAAAATGTTCCATCCCCCACATAAGAGCTATTCCTCTCCTCCACAACATCCAAAGGATAAAGGAAGAATAAACAGTGATAGAAAACAAAAAGTGACAAACAACTTGAGATTGGGGGCTGAAAAACTGTTTCTTTTTTTTTTTTTAATCATTACAGTGTTAGAGAATTGCTGAAGAAATATGAAAAGCACAACTCATTTAGTAAAGAATCAGTGTCCACGTTCACAGAAGAAAAAGATGAGGCACTTTAAAAGCAAGACCTCTTCCATTTCCAGGATGTGATTCACAGTCTGGATAGTATTGCTTCAAATGCCAGAGAAATAATAAAGATCAGCTGGGCTGTGGCAATTAATTGGTTTCAGTCAAAGTCACAGCATGTCCACGTGAAAGAATTAAAGCTTGGTCCAGCTGTTTTCATCACATTAAAACAAATAACAGAAGGCTTTCACCTTCCAAGGTCAGGCAGCTCTATCTCTAGCAACTTATCTATTATAAAATCCTAAGCAAAAATTTCATCCTTCCTTTCTTTCCCTGTCCCACTCTCTCCCTTTACTTTCCCCTCTTCTCTGTTTCCTTTCCTCTTCTTTTTTATTTAAAAAACAAAAGGCATTCCTACATCATACTGCCACTCTGAAAGCAATCCATATAAAATCAAGATTTATCTCTCATGTTGCTCTAAAAGCCCCCAGGAGGGATATTTATAACCGCTTTTATTTCTGAAAGACACTAAAATTGCTGAAGCAGGTAAGTTAATGGGGATTTGATAAAATAAGAAGGCTAAATCCACATGTGACCTTGGTCTTCAACAATTTTAAGGAGGCTCCAATCTGAGCTCTATTGTTTTATTTATTTATTTTTGAATCTGTTTTCTCTCTCTCATCCAGGCTAGAAGTACAATTGCAACTCCAGAGCTCAACCCCACTGCTGCCTGGTACAGAATATTTAATTTATCTGACCTTGGCTAGTCTGCCTCTCCTTAGGCAGCTTGGAGGTCCCTCTGCCCCCAGAAACTCACTACCCTGGCACTGGATTTACTGTTTAGCCCTATGGCTACTTGGAACTCCCAAGCTCAAATCATCCCTCAGCCTCCCCAGCAGCAGGAGTTATTGCAGGTACCACCCCACATTGCCCATCTCCTAAGTATAAATAAAATGCAACTCATCTATGAATTGTCTTGAATATGATATGTTTTGGATTTCTTTTGTACTTGTTGAAAGTACAAGGAAGAGCAGAATTTCTTTTTTTTTTTTTTTAATTTTTATTTTATTTTATAATTATAACATTTTTTTGACAGTACATATGCATGGGTAATTTTTTACAACATTATCCCTTGCACTTACTTCTATTCAGATTTTTTCCCTTCCTCCCCCAACCCCCTCCCCCAGATGGCAGGCAGTCTTATATATGTTAAATATATTACAGTATATTCTAGATACAATATATGTGTGTAGAACCGAATTTTTTGTTGCACAGGAAGAATTGGATTCAGAAGGTAAAAATAACAGTTTACATTCATTTCTCAGTGTTCCTTTTCTGGATGTAGCTGGTTCTGTCCATCATTAATCAATTGGAATTGGATTAGCTCTTCTCTATGTTGAAGAAATCCACTTCCATCAGCATACATCCTCGTACAGTATCATTGTTGAAGTGTATAATGATCTTCTGGTTCTGCTCGTTTCACTCAGCATCAGTTGATGTAAGTCTCTCCAAGCCTCTCTGTATTTCTCCTGTTGGTCATTTCTTATAGAACAATAATATTCCATAACATTCATATACCATAGTTTACCCAACCATTCTCCAATTGATGGACATCCATTCATCTTCCAGCTTCTAGCCACTATGAAAAGGGCTGCCACAAACATTTTGGCACATACAGGTCCCTTTCCCTTCTTTAGTAGTTCCTTGGGGTATAAGCCCAGTAATAGTATGGCTGGGTCAAAGGGTATGCACATTTTGATAACTTTTTGGGCATAATTCCATATTGCTCTCCAGAATGGTTGGATTCTTTCACAACTCCACCAACTCCATCAGTGTCCCAGTTTTCCCACAGCCCCTCCAACATTCATCGTTATTTGTTCCTGTCAACTTAGCCAAACTGACAGGTGTGTAATGATACCTCAGAGTTGTCTTAATTTGCATTTCTCTGATCAATAGTGATTTGGAACACTCTTTCATATGAGTGGAAATAGTTTTAATTTCATCATTTGAAAATTGTCTGTTCATATCCTTTGACCATTTATCAATTGGAGAATGGCTTGATTTCTTATAAATTAAAGTCAATTCTCTGTATATTTTGGAGATGAGGCCTTTATCAGAACCTTTAACTGTAAAAAATTTTCCCAATTTGTTACTTCCCTTCTAATCTTGTTTGCATTAGTTTTGTTTGTGCAGAAACTTTTTAATTTGGTGTAATCAAAATGTTCTATTTTGTGATCAATAATGGTCTCTAGTTCTCCCTTGGACACAAACTCCTTCCTCCTCCACAAGTCTGAGAGGTAAACCATCCCATGTTCCTCCAATTTATTTATGATTTCGT
The DNA here is from genome assembly GCF_048593235.1 of Sminthopsis crassicaudata. Taxonomy (NCBI): domain Eukaryota; kingdom Metazoa; phylum Chordata; class Mammalia; order Dasyuromorphia; family Dasyuridae; genus Sminthopsis; species Sminthopsis crassicaudata. The sequence goes on from NC_133620.1 coordinate 425,984,503, forward strand.
TCTTTATGCCTAAATCTTGGACCCATTTTGATCTAATCTTAGTATGTGGTGTTAAATGTGGGTCCATGCCTAGTTTCTGCCATACTAATTTCCAGTTTTCCCAGCAGTTTTTGTCAAATAATGAATTCTTATCCCCAAATTTGGGATCTTTGGGTTTGTCAAAGATTAGATTGCTATTTTTATTCACTATCTTGCCCTGTGAACCTAACCTATGCAACTAGTCTATTTCTTAGCCAATACCAAATGGTTTTGGTGACTGTTGCTTTATAATATAGCTTTAAATCAGGTACACTTAGACCACCTTCCTCTGACTTTTTTTCATTAGTTCCCTTGCAATTCTTGACCTTTTATTCTTCCATATGAATTTTGTTGTTATTTTTTCTAGGTCATTAAAATAGTTCCTTGGGAGTCTGATTGGTATAGCACTAAATAAATAGATTAGTTTGGGGAGTATTGTCATCTTTATTATATTCGCTCGGCCTATCCAAGAACACTGAATGTCTTTCCAATTATTTAAATCTGACTTTATTTTTGTGGCAAGTGTTTTGTAATTTTGCTCATATAATTCCTGACTCTCCTTTGGTAGATATATTCCCAAATATTTTATACTATCGACTGTTATTTTGAATGGAATTTCTCTTTGTATCTCTTGCTGTTGGATTGTGTTGGTGATGTATAAAAATCCTGAGGATTTATGTGGATTTATTTTGTATCCTGCCACTTTGCTAAAGTTGTGAATTATTTCTAATAGCTTTTTAGCAGAGTCTTTGGGGTTCTCTAAGTATACCATCATGTCATCTGCAAAGAGTGATAGTTTGATTTCCTCATTTCCTACTCTAATTCCTTGAATCTCTTTCTCGGCTCTTATTGCCGAGGCTAGAGTTTCTAGTACTATATTGAATAGTAATGGTGATAGTGGGCAACCTTGTTTCACTCCTGATCTTAGGGAAAGGTTCTAGTTTATCACCATTACATATGATGTTTACTGAAGTTTTTAAATATATGCTCATTATTTTAAGGAATAGTCCATTTATTCCTATACTCTCAAGCGTTTTTAGTAGGAATGGATGTTGGATTTTATCAAATGCTTTTTCTGCATCTATTGAGATGATCATATGGTTTTTATTAATTTGATTATTAATATGGTCAATTATACTAATAGTTTTCCTAATATTAAACCAGCCCTGCATTCCTGGTATAAATCCCACTTGGTCATAGTGTATTATCCTGGGGATGATTTTCTGAAGTCTATTTGCTAATATCTTATTTAAGATTTTAGCATCAATATTCATTAAGGAAATTGGTCTATAGTTTTCTTTCTCAGTTTTTGATCTACCTGGTTTAGGTATCAGTACCATGTCTGTGTCATAGAAGGAATTTGGTAGGACTCCTTCAATCCCTATTTTTTCAAATAGTTTACATAGCATTGGAGTTAGTTGTTCTTTAAATGTTTGGTAGAATTCACCTGTAAATCCATCTGGTCCTGGGGACTTTTTCTTAGGAAGTTGGTTAATAGCTTGGTCTATTTCTTTTTCTGAGATGGGACTATTTAGACTACTTACTTCTTCCTCTGTTAATCTGGGCAAGCTATATTTTTGAAGGTATTCTTCCATTTCATTTAAGTTATAGAATTTATCGGCATAAAGTTGGACAAAGTAGCTCCTAACTGTTGTTCTAATTTCCTCTTCATTTGTGGTGAGTTCGCCCTTTTCATTTTCAAGACTATCAATTTGCTTTTTCTCTTTCCTTTTTTTAATCAGGTTTACTAAGGGTTTGTCTATTTTGTTGGTTTTTTCATAAAACCAACTCTTAGTTTTATTAATTAATTCAATAGTTTTTTTACTTTCAATTTCATTAATCTCACCTTTTATTTTGAATTTCAAGTTTTGTGTTTGTCTGGGGGTTTTTAATTTGTTCCTTTTCTAGCAATTTTAGTTGTAAGCCCAATTCGTTGGCCCTCTCTTTCTCTATTTTATGCAAGTAGGCCTGTAGAGATATAAAACTTCCCCTTATTACTGCTTTGGCTGTATCCCACACATTTTGGTATGATGTCTCATTATTGTCATTTTCTTGGGTGAAGTTATTAATTATGTCTATGATTTGCTGTTTTACCCAATCATTCTTTAGTGTAAGATTATTTAGTTTCCAATTATTTTTTGGTCTATTTTCCCCTGGCTTTTTATTAAATGTTATTTTGATTGCATTGTGGTCTGAAAAGGATGCATTTACTATTACTGCCTTACTGCATTTGATTTTGAGGGTTTTATGCCCTAGTATATGATCAATTTTTGTATAGGTTCCATGAACTGCTGGTTCTCATCCCTATAGTGGAATCTTTAACTCCATTTTACTGGAGAGATTTATATCATATTCCTGGACTATCTTATCCCAATAAACCCAAAAAACAAACAATTTAATTATCTTTATAATGTCACTTACCAAAAAGGGGGCTGGGAAGAGAGAGAAGATCCTGCATGGGAAGGGAAGATGTGGGGAAGAGGGTGGTGGAAGAGGTAAATAGAATGGTTCTATTCTATTTACAAGACAGGAACAATTTCAATTTTGTATTTTTATTCATAAGCCATGACAGTACTTGGCAACATAACAGCTGCTTAGTTGATTCAATGATTTTCTTTCTGTCTCAAAAAGAGAGAGAAAAAACAATTAATGATAAAGCACAATTGAGACTTTGTTTTCCTACCTGAGATCAGAGGAAGCAATATATATATATATGTGTGTGTGTGTGTGTGTGTGTGTGTGTGTGTGTGTGTGTGTGTGTATAGTGTTTAGCCTTATGGTTACTCAGAATTCCCAAGCTCAAGTTTTTATATATATATATATATAAACTTTATCATCTTTATGTGTTCTGCACTGTATTCTACAGATGTGAGTTCTTGGAGGAATTTGTTGATAATGCTGAAAAATAATCCAGATATTAGAAAAATAGCTACAAATTACTAATTACAAAAAAAAATCCCAAAAGCAAACATCCACATAGCAAAGAGTGAGAGTTTAGACTGGCTGTAAGAACTTTATCCGTGGAGTCACTTCTTTTCTCCCCAATTTTGATACTCCTGAACACTTTTGTTCTTAAAGAACATGGTGTTCATGCTCAGAAATCCTGACTATTATGAGCAGGACATGTGCAGAGTCAATAAATATCCTTTGACTTGATTTTTACTGTGACTACTCAGAAAAGCACAGAGTAAATGTGTAAATGTGGAAGAGTCACTTGGGGCAATAGCACAATCCATGACTAATATGTTATTTCTCAACAGACCTTGATCTTATTTTTCAAAGTGTACCACAGGAAGCCTACTTGATCTGAGTGAGTATTGATTGACATGCAGAGTTTGACTTTTTGGTCCAAATCAAACCCAAGATGAAAGAGGGAGGATGCAAAAGTCAAGAAAAGTAATTGACCAGCTATCCTGTGAAAGATACTGATAATTCTAGGTCATTGTCAAATAAATGGATATATGAATTGTGAATTCACTCTGACATTCACCATGGATGGAAGTATTGGCCAAGCACAGGTTCACAGAGAAACAGCACTATCCCATCACCCATAGTGAAGAAATATTGGCTTTTCTTGCTTGCTGAGAGAGGGCAAACTACCAGGACAGCAACTAAGACTTTGCTACCCCTAGAGCCTCCCTGTCCCACAAACAGAACATCTGTTTGTCCAACAAACCGGACGCCTATTTCTCAACTAGCCATCAATCCAGCCTGTTGGACAATTAAAAAACATTTAAGGTACAAAGTGGTAAAGAAAAATAAAATAGGTTTTTGATCAAATCAAAGGTATTTCACCATCATATTCAGGGGCAAAAATTTACCTACTCCCCATTCACCCCTCCCCCATCACTGATGTAGCTGAGTCTTTGAGAGATGGTATTAATCACTTCAATGAACCTCCTTCAACCCCTACCTGTCCATACATGTACCCAAAAGGGAACCTCTCAAACCTGTCGAAGGGGGTGGGGATGGAAGAACGTGATCATCCACTTTGTAACAAGAGTAAACATTTTTTCACGCTTCCTTTTTCTTATAATTTCATCATTTATATTCTGGAATAAGAATTTTAGTGGAATCATAAATGTATGTCCCATGAACAATCTGTTGCTGCCAGATGTCTGAGAAAGTTTTGTTTTAATCTCTTTTTAAAGCATTTTCATCTAATTAGTACTCTGCTCAGATCATCAATCCATTCAGTAAGAATGCCTAGGCAAGTACATACAAATCAAGGTGTTAAAGGAAAGAACCCTGGATTGCAAATTAGCAGACTTGGTCTTGTCTCTCAGCCCCATCATTTCCTACCTGTGTTACCTTTTGCAATTACTAATGTTACTCTAACCATTCTAAACATAAGTCTCCTCATCTGTAAAATGGAGTTTAATAATACTTGTACAATCTACTTCATTGAATTGCTGTGAAGAAAGCACTTTGTAAACTTTATAGCATTCTATAAATGTGAATTGCTAAGATAAGTCTATCATGTTTTATTGAGTTTAAAGTACTTTAAAATTTTATGATTTTAAATTAACTTCAAATAAATTTTAATTTTAATTAATTAACTTTATATTAGGAATCTTGAATGAATCAAGATTTTTTTTATTATGTTTAACGTTTAGGAGGAAGATGCCCAATGGCAGGAAAAAAGCCACAATATCATATATCAATTTTAAAAGCATCTAATGACAGAAAAGGAAAATGTCAAATCCTGGAGGTGATGTAGAAAAATAAAGACATTAATGCATTTTGGTGGTTTGGGGAACTGATACAACCATTCTGGAGAACAATTTGAAACTATACCCAAGAGCTATAAAACTGTGCGTACCCTTTGACTCAGCAATATTACTATTAGGTCTGTATCCCAAAAAGAGTAAAAAGAGCCCCCACCCCCACCCCCCCCCCCGAGAGAATGTATTTATCCAAAAATATTTGCAGCAGTTATTTAGTGGTGGCAAAGAATTTGGAGATTAAGGGGATGCCCATCAATTGGAGAATGGCTAAACAAGTTGTGATATATGGTGTGATGGGATATTATTGTACTAAAATAAGCAGGATGATTTCAGGAAAACCTTGAAAATTTACGTGATAACTGATACAAAGAAAGTGAGCAGAACCAGGAGAATATGAATACATAACATGATGATAAACTGTTAAATAATTTAGCTATCCTCAGCAATACAGTGATCCAAGACAGTTCTAAAGGACTTATGATGAAAAATGCTATTTGTTTCCAGGGAAAGAAGTAATGTAATCTGAATGCAGATTGACACATTATTCTTCCTTTTTTATTTTTTCTTAGGGTTTTTTTATTTTGTGTTATCTTTTGCAAAATAGTTAATATGAAAATGTCTTACATGACTTCATATGTATAATGCTTGCCTTCCTGGGAAGGGGAAGGAGAGAGGGAGAAAATATGAAACTCAATTTGTTAATAGTAAAAAAAAAAATTGTTTACATATAATTAAGAACAAAATAAAACAAAAATGAATAAGAGAGGAAACAGTCAAAAATATCTCAACGATTTCTTGGGATCAATACACATTCATTCTAATCTCCTAAAATGACAGTGTCAATTGACTGCAACAATAGCATGATTTTTTCATCCATAAAATGAGTGGGCCAGAAGATTTCTGATTCCTTCCAATTTTGACATTCTTTGATACTTATGTCTAACATGCAACTCTTGACTCCAGTCTCAGTCCAGTCACTCCTACCAACATATCATACAAAAAAGACACAGGCATTCAGTAGTAAAGTATGTAATTAAAGCGTAAGAAAATACAAATTACAAGCGAATGAAGGGGTAAGCATAGTGAGAAAGTAAGAGTAGTGAGAAAAGGACATAATCACTTTAAAACACAAGCAATCATTTAGAATGGGGGCACTATCAGTCTTATGGAAGGTTTTTCTTTTCTTTTTTTTTTTTTTTTTTTTTTTTTTTTTTTTTTTTTTTTTTGAGTGGGGGAAAATGGTGGGCATCCCTAAGGTAAGCCAGAGAGCATCTAAAACTTTAGGACAGAAATGGCTCAAGTAGTTCTGCTTGATTCTGTAGTCATCAGAGAGTAGCTAGAACTTCTAGGTTTGAGGATGCTATGACTATATGATTTCTTAGGTTCTTCTCCAGCTTCCCCCTTCGACTTCACCTACCTGCCTTTCTCATTCCTGTTCCTGCCATAATTTGGGCTGACCTACTTTTTTAATCGTCTTCCTTGTAGAGCACTCCCCACAGAATCTTCATTAGATACACTCTCTTCTAAAGGAAATGTAGACTCTGTCTCTAAGAAATGTGGACTACAGAATTTTTCTGAATTAGAGATGCTTTCTGTGCCCTAAGCATTGTGGGCTTCAATAGATTCTGTAAATATATCCATTTTCCCTCTCTCCCCTCTCTCCCCTCTCTCCCCTCTCTCCCCTCTCTCCCCTCTCTCCCCTCTCTCCCCTCTCTCCCCTCTCTCCCCTCTCTCCCCTCTCTCCCCTCTCTCCCCTCTCTCCCCTCTCTCCCCTCTCTCCCCTCTCTCCCCTCTCTCCCCTCTCTCCCCTCTCTCCCCTCTCTCCCCTCTCTCCCCTCTCTCCCCTCTCTCCCCTCTCTCCCCTCTCTCCCCTCTCTCCCCTCTCTCCCCTCTCTCCCCTCTCTCCCCTCTCTCCCCTCTCTCCCCCCTTTCTTTCCCTCTCTCCCCTCTCTCCCCCCTTTCTTTCCCTCTCTGCCTCCCTCTCCCTCTCTTCCCCCCTTTCTTTCCCTCTCTGCCTCCCTCTCCCTCTCTTCCCCCCTTTCTTTCCCTCTCTGCCTCCCTCTCCCTCTCTTCCCCCCTTTCTCCCCTCTCTCCCCTCTCTCCCCTCTCTCCCCTCTCTCCCCTCTCTCCCCTCTCTCCCCTCTCTCCCCTCTCTCCCCTCTCTCCCCTCTCTCCCCTCTCTCCCCTCTCTCCCCTCTCTCCCCTCTCTCCCCTCTCTCCCCTCTCTCCCCTCTCTCCCCTCTCTCCCCTCTCTCCCCTCTCTCCCCTCTCTCCCCTCTCTCCCCTCTCTCCCCTCTCTCCCCCCCTTTCTTTCCCTCTCTGCCTCCCTCTCCCTCTCTTCCCCCCTTTCTTTCCCTCTCTGCCTCCCTCTCCCTCTCTTCCCCCCTTTCTTTCCCTCTCTGCCTCCCTCTCCCTCTCTTCCCCCCTTTCTTTCCCTCTCTGCCTCCCTCTCCCTCTGTCTCTTTGTCAGTCTCTCTCTCTCTGTCCCTGTGTGTGTCTCTTTTTCCTTCCTCCTGCAAACACATATACACGCATATTTGTATATAGTTTTCTCCAACTTATCTTAAGGCTTTCGATGTTCTCTGGATCACCCTTGAAAACTTCAAAAATTAAAGAAAAGCCTACATAAGACTGATAATATCATGTTCTAAAAAATTACATACACACATAATTTTAAAGCATGGAGAGATTCTGAAAGATTCATTTATGTTACATAAACAGTATTTATGTAGGAGACTGGTCTAATACATTTTAAGAAAATGTTTTCAGTGGGACAAAAGAAGAGTTTTGATTAAAAGAGTTAATCGGAAAACTTGAACCAGAATACTTCATTCTCTGAAAATTTGTTAATCCAGATTTTATTTTCTATAATTGAATGTAACCAAAACCCAATGTGAACTTCAAAGGTGAAAACTCATTAAAATGTAACAAAAGATTGATAAGTAGGTTAATAGTTGAATAATGTTTAATATTTTTTAATTAGTGACACTTTTTGAGCCAGATATAAAAAAAATGAATATTTGTGACACTTCTATGATTATACAAGGAATTATGTTATATAGTGAAGATTCAAAGAAGTGACATTCTCTTAAGGAATTCCTTAATAAAGGGAAGCAAGAAAATATACAAAAAGGGAAACAATTCAATTCAACAAACATTTATTAAGGCATATTATGTTCTAGGCACTATGCTAAAGCCTGAGACTACAAATGCAAGAAAAAGAAAGACAGCCCCCCTCCCCCAATCTTCAAGGACCTTACATTCTATTGAAGTCAACATCCAAAAAAAAAAAAAAAAAAAAAAAAAAAGACAAAAAGGGAAAGGGAAAGAAGTCCTCAGTGGGGAGCAAAACCACAAAAACTATATATAGCATATGCTACATATCAGCTGCCATTGCAATGATTCCCCAACATTATTCTTTACATTATGGATGGAGAAATTGAGGTAGAAGTTGGCTGGATGTTGTTTTTTTTGTTTTTTTTTTTTTGTTTTTTTTTTTTTCAAAATCACAAAAGCAGAACAGAAAACAGAGTCTATGGAAAACTATATTAGGGGATGTTATTTACCCTTTTCATTGAACTCTTCATATTATGAAATGCATAAATGTATGTACACATTATGTGTATATATATACATATATATTTTCTGTGTACAATTATCCATTTCAAATAGTGCTAATACATTTATATGTGCTGTATGTGAGAGTGACACACAGAGACAGAAACGAGAGAGTCAGTCAGAGACAAGGAAGATGAGAGAGACAGACAGAGACACACAGAAGGGGGGAATAGGAGTCAAGGGATATTTCCCATTTGAAGTGGCAGTAAAGAAATAAATTAATGATTTATAAAATATTAAGTACTTACCATATTTCAGATACCATGTTAAGCTCTGAAGATACAAATATAAGAAATTAAGTTGGGGAGGGGAGAGGGTACTGGCCAATGAGAGAGATGAACCAGTTCAGCTGTACACTGTCTTCTTCATGATCATGTCTGGAAGGTAGATACTATTATTATTATTATTATTCCCCTTTTGCTAATGATGAAACTGAGATACAGAGAGATTTAGTGTCATACTCAAGAGTTTCACAGATAACAATAAGTGTCTGAGTCTGGATTTGAATACAAATCTTCTTGAATCTAAGTTTACAGTTCTATCCACTGTGTGACTAGGCTCCTTGGGGGTAGTGATTGTTTTTTGGTTTTGGTTTTTGTTTTGTTTTATTTATTTATTTATTTGTTTATTTTGTATCCCCACTGCTTATCACAATGTCTTTCACAGGAGAGGTGATTAATAAATGTTTAGTGATGGACTGACCCAGTTCTAGCTCATCAGACAATCAGAGGATACCTGCTAATACTCTGAAATAGGAAACAGGGTCCTCCATGATACATCCCTGAAAGTGAGCTTGCCAAACAACCACATGGGTCTTAATGTTCCTAGGACTGGACTCTCATTGATTGATCCCCACTACACAGGACAATCCCTTCTTGAAGGAGATTACATTGTCATAAGGGGAAATCAAGACAAAGAGAAGCTGGAAAGACTTGGGATAGAGAACTCAGCTACTAGAACGTGGTTTGGGAAAAGTATCTGAGAACCAACAAAGAGACCTAGTTCCAAAGGTAAGACCAAAGACCGTTCAGAACCCAGAGTGGTTCCAGGAACAGAGCTGGATATTTGGATAAAACAGATAAGAAGGATGAGAATGATGACTAGGATATGGACTTCATGGCTTGGAAATGGTGAGCAAGTAGTAAAACCACTGGTTTTGGAATCAAAAAGCCTGGGTTTGAGTTTACCTCTGTTATTTTATATCAGGGGTTTTCAAACTACAGCTCATGGGCCACATGCGCCCTGCTGAGGATGTTTATGCAGCCCGCCGGATTATGGCAAATGGGCTGAGGGGCAGAGACAGAGTGTGAGCTTTTGTTTTTACTAAAGTCCGGCCCTCCAACAGTCTGAGGGACAGTGAACTGGCCCCTATTTAAAAAGTTTGAGGACCACTACTTTATATCTCTGTGGGCAAATAATTTCATGTGTTTAGGTCTCAGTTTCCTTGTCTTTGAAACGGGGATAGGAATAAAAAGCTTTTTTTCCAAGGACCTTTCTTGCTCTGAATCCCATAAATGATGAACTCAAATTTAAAATTTAAAAGCAATTCACTACTATATGTGTGCAAAGAAATTAACTTTGTTACAATTATTCTATTTATTTCTATGGTTTCCTTACTTAGCAGTAGGCTATTTTAAGGGGTTACACTCCTTTGATCATATTCCAAATTGTGTAGGGATTATTTCCAATGGGTTTTTTTTAAACCCACTTATCCGATAGGACAAACTCCACAATAAGAGCCTCTAAAGTTGTTCAATGGAACACGAGCAGATTCCAATGGCATACCAGGATGGATGGTTGGCATTTTTTCAGAGGTTCCTGGGATTGCATTGTACATTCCTTTTCATTAAAAAACATCCCTCATAAAAGTGTTCATTAGTGAAAAATGATTACCCTACTTCCACTCATGAGTTAGCATATGTAAAATACTTTGTAGCCATCAGAAGCTATACAACAGTTTCGTGTTATTATTGTTTAGAAACAATGTTTATTATTTAGAAACAATATCATTCAGAAATAATCAGACAGACTAATATTGGGCTAATAATATTAGTCTTAGTTTTATTTTTTCTAAACAATAATAAGACACTAACACCAAACAATTCTAAAACTTCTAGTGGCTATTTCATTATGTTATGTGGTGTGGAAAAAATATTTGTATAAATTTGTAAATAAAAAATTTCAATTCAGTACAAAACAGATAGTGGGATAGCTAGTCAGACTAGTGGATTATCTCCTTTGAAGTAATGTTAAAAAAAACACTTACCATTTGGAAAAAGTAGCCAGCAGCTGGCCTAATGTAGATCATTTGGGCCTGTGTACTGTATGTATTAATTATTATTACATTATAGTTGCTGTTTGTCCTTCATTCTAAAAAAGGACCATGAGATCAGGAAGGTGATGCCATGATATGCAGGTGAATTAGATTTAAGTGAGTGAGGGCTGTGCAAAGTCATCAGCCTTACTTTCTTCTCCTGAGCCATCTGGGTCCAGTGGCCAGAGATAGATCAGAATGTCTGGGGATGACCCTGGATGCAGTGCATGTTGTGAAGGCCAAGGGATTAAAGTGTTGAACTACATTATACTTAAGTGCTGACCACAGGAAAACCAATTCAATCCAACAAGTATTTAGAATGTGAGTTCCATCGGATGCTGAGCTCCTTGCTTTTTGTCCCCAATGCTTAGTACAGTGTCCAGTGTAGAATAAACCCTTAATAAATGCTTTTTAACTGACTGGAATTTATTTATTAAATATGTACCATAGCCTACCAAAGAGAAGATTTGACTCAGGAAGACCCATATTCTCAACCTGCCCATGACACACACTGTGTGATCCTGGATAAATCTTCTGTTCTCTCATGTCTCAGATTATTCTTTTAAAACACTAGAAATTGGAGAATAGATGCTAATCTGTGCTGGTAGAGGAAGTTCCTCACTGGGAGTTCTTGAGACTAATGAAATCATAGATCTGTCTCTCACCCCCACCTCACAAAAAGTAAATATACATAAATGTGCACTTCCTTGTGTGATATGGCAACCAAAAATGATGATAATGATAATAATAGTAGCATTCACCCAGCACTTTAAAACTGGTAGAATATTTTAAATGTTATCATACTCAGTTAATCCTGTGAAGTAGATGCTGTTCTTTTTTCCCATTTTACAGATAAATAAACTGAGGCTGAGAGGATAGGTGCCTTTTGTTAGATCACTCAGCTATAAGTAGGATTTGTCTGATACTCTTTCCATTGCACCACCTAAACCAGGATAATTCTGCAGCAATAGCCGTGTAGAGCACTGGATAAAGGGCTAGCCTCAGAAGCAGAAGACATGAATTCAAATCTCATTTTTGTCTCATAATGGACTAGGTGCTAGAGATATAAAAGCAGAAACACAAAACATTCCTTGGCTACAAGGAGCTTACAATCTATTGAGGGCATTTAGCATGTAAATAGACAAAAATAGACCTCATTTTGTGAGGAAGGATCTCCAGATGGATAAAGAAAGTCTTCCCAGAAGAGGTGACATGTCTTGTAATTACTGAGAACCCATGTGAAGTAGCTAACAAGCAGCTATAGTGGAAATCAACTCTTTCTTTTCCCCGTTTCTCTCTCCCTAACCTTCCCTCTCCCCCTTCTTCTCTCCCTTACTCTCAGGCCCCATTCCTGTCCCTCCCCGCCTTCTCCCTCTTCCCTTTTTTCCCCTCTCTCCCAATCCCCACCCCATCCCTCCTTCACTAATTGCTCCAGAGGGTCCCAATTTGCTTTTTGTCTCTGGAAATACTAGGATTAAATGAAATCATCAGATCCACCAAAGACATATTTTCAAGAACCTTCCCTCTCCAACCTCCTGGCAGCCACCTTGTTTTCTGTCAACTTTATGTGTGCAGCAAGAACAAAGTTTCCTGAAATATGTAGGTCTTAATTCCATGCCCAACTCTCAGCTGTTTCAGAGCAAGTCAGAGAAAGTAGGGCAGCATTTCTATTCCATGCAATAAAGGAGGTCTGTTTAAGGAAGGGGAAAGAGACAACACTAGTAATTCTCAGAAACATAGTGTGGCCTAGTTGTACACAGTCGTTTTGGAATCATAGAGCTTTAGTTACACTCCCTGCTTTTCTCCTAACTGGGCCATTTTCTCTGATTTTTCTGAACTACAATCTTTCTGTACACAGAATTTTTTATATTAAGCCAAAATAGTTTACCAACATTGGGAAATGTAAAAATGCATGATCATTTTAAAAAGATGCTATCAGATTCTTGACTAAAGTGATAATAAATCATACCTAACATTGATAATAGTAATACTAATAATAGCATAATGTAGAGATTTTAATATTTGGAAAGTGTTTTGCATATGCAATCTCATTTGATCTTCGCAACAATCCTTGGAGAGAGGTGCTATTAATTGCCCCCATTATACAGATGAAAAAACTGAGGCATAAAATAGATTAAGTGGTTTGCCAGGGTTACACAGCTTGTAATTGTCTGAAGCTGCATTTGAACTTGGTCTTCCTAATTCCAAGTTCAGTGATCCATCCATTGTACTACCTACCTGCTTCCTAAATTTATATAACTTTGCAAGATACTCTGTTAACATCAGTTTTTTACAGTCTCACAAACACATTTATGAGATAAGGATGGCAGATATTGTTGCCCTCATTTTATAGATGATAAAACTAAGATATTTTTGAGGGGGAAAGCAAAGAAAGAGAGGAGATGTGTTGATAGATAAAAATAGGCAATGAAAAAATTTTGAAGTTATGATATTCTCTTCATTGACATTAATTTGAATGGTTACTAAGTAATCTCAGGTGGTTGTGTTGATATTCAACATGAATTTTCAACAAAAAATTTAATTTAGATTCTTTAAATGATAATTGTCTTTTTAATGGCTGATGAATTCTTTTTTTAAAAAAAAGAATCAGATGGTATTAGAAATAACAATATTTTATGTAAATCGCTTGATTTATGTAAAATGATATTTATTAATATGATAATGAATAGCTGTTTTAGGATGAAATGGTATGGTAAAATAGGCTAAGATTCTAAACCAGAAGATCTCAAGCTAGTTGGCAAATTTTCCCAAGGTATCATCTAAGGTAATGTGGGTCCACAGCCATTCACCTTTGTTATCCTATTGGTACTGGCCATTTCATGAGGCCCTTCTCAATATAGCACCCAATGATGGTTCACATGGCCCATAGCATCTTGGGGTTTACAAAGTGCTTACCACATGGTCACCCCATAAGCAGTATGGTACAATGAGATGTACATTCATTCTGGAATCAGAGGACCTGGAATGATGGGAAAGAATAGGTCAGTGCAAGGTCAGCAGTAGGTCAACCAAGAAAATTCATGTGATCTCAGGCTACAATGAAAAGAGTTGGTTCCAGGAATAAAGATCATATTTCTTGGTAGTGTAAGGTAATGGATAGAAAGTGGTTCTGGATTTAAGCCTTTCCCTCCACCACATGTCATATGTGTGACTCTTGATAAGTTCTTTAAACTCTAAATGTTAATCCCCAGCAAATCTCTAAGGCAATTGCAGAACAGATACAGATCTACAATGGTAGAGGGAATTTCCTCAGTGGAACTTCCTTGTATTGCTACAAGCCAGCTTTCTCCCACCACTCCTCCATTTCCTAAAATGCAGTTCTGTTCTATTATGCATTGGTCAGACAATATCTGGAGTATCATGAGAAGCCTTGGAGGACGTGATTTATTTATTTATTTATTTATTTATTTTTAATTGTTCAGTCATGTCTGACTCTTTTTTTTCTTTTCTTTTTTTAAATTTTATTTATTTATTTATTTATTTTTTACAAAAAATTTATGCGTAGGTTATATTCTAGCATTGACAATTGCAAAACCTTTTGTTCCAACTTTTCCCCTCCTTCCCCCCATCCCTTCCCCCAGATGGCGGGTTGACCAATACATGTTAAATATGTTAAAGAATAAGTTAAATACAATATATGTATACATATCCAAACAATTATTTTGCTGTATAAAAAGAATCAGACTTTGAAATAGTGTACAATTAACCTGTGAAGGAAATAAAAAATGCAGGTGGACAAAAATAGAGGGATTGGGAGTTCTATGTAGTGGTTCATAGTCATCTTCCAGAGTTCTTTCACTGGGTGTAGCTGGTTCAGTTCATTACTGCTCTATTGGAACTGATTTGGTTTATCTCATTGTTGAAGAGGGCCACATCTATCAGAACTGATAATCATATAGCATTGTTGTTGAAGTATATAATGATCTCCTGGTCCTGCTCATTTCACTCAGCCTTAGTTCATGTTAGTCTCTCCAGGCCTCTCTAAAATCATCCTGCTGATCATTTCTTACAGAACAATAATATTCCATAACATTCATATTTTTATTTATTCAGCCATTCTCCAATTGATGGGCATCCATTCAGTTTCCAGTTTCTGGAGGCCATGATTTAGAAAAGGCTAAACTTGAAAGCATCCACAAGAGAGCAATTAGGATAATGAAAGGTTTCCAGTCCATTCTACATAAAGCTCACTGTAAAGAACTAAAAATATTTACCTGGGGAGAAGACAATGGGAACACATTCTCTACTTTCAAGTATTGGAGAGCTGTCTTTTGGAGAAGGGATTAATTAGCCTTTCTCTTTTTTTACCTCTAGAAGACAGAACAAGAAACCATGAGCTTTTCCATGTTCCCAAGTTTGTGCTAGACTAGCTAGACTAGACTCTAGGAAAATCATACTAAAAATGAAAATTGTCCAAAAGTAGAAACAACCGCCTCAGGATGGTATTCACTTGTCAAGAATGATATAGTGGGATCTTATTTTGGGATATTGGTTGGACCAGGCGGCTTTTAAAGTTCATTCCAGCTTTAAAATTCTGAGATTCTTATCCCAATTCTATGACCTCAAGTAAATCATTTAATCTTTATGGGCATCACTTTTCCCTTAGTAAGTGGGAGTCTGGACAGGGGAAGACTCAATGATTTCTAAGTTTCCTTCTAACCCTATATCCATGATTTAGTGACATAAGGAGGAATTCCATTAGGATCCTCTTATAAGACTTTCACCAAAACTATTTTTAGACCTGATGACATAAATTAGATCAAGATTGACAATCACAAGTTCTGTCTTGTTAGCTGTTGTTAAATGGCACGAACTATATAACTAACATGACAATCAGGTTTCTAGATTGTGGTTGTCCTGTCTTGTTACAGCCTTTGAGTCTACCTTGACTATTATCCTGGTCTTGTGCCAAAGCTATTTCTATCAGCTCTCTCAGGGACTTGCCTGGCTGTTTCATGAAAAAAAGTCTTTCTTAAATATTTACTATGGGCTAGGTACTGTGCTCAGAATTGGGGATACTATACAAATAGTTCCTTCCCTCGGGGAGCTTATATTCTATTTGAGATAAAGAAATATACAGAAATAAATAAATGGAAAATACATATTAATTAAGCCAAAAGTTCACCCTCAATTTGATGGGGTTCTTGGCTTGCCATTTTATTACATGAATGTCTCTTAACTAACTCCTTTCTCTGGTCATCTGTCAAAAAAGAGGCTTTCCAATTCTTTCTTCATATCTGAGATTTCTGTCCTGATTGCTACCACTTTTACCTCAAAATTATGCAATATTTACTTTTTAGTTTAATTACATGTGTATATGCATAATATAATTTTGCAAATATACATAATTATATCTGTAAAACACAGGCACATATGTATTGTGTGTATATGTATATATACATATGGGTATGTATATATGAAGCAGTATGAGTTCCTTGAGGGCAAAAGTTATTTCTTTTTTTGTCTCTGTAGCCCCAGAATAATAGATATTTAATAATATTGTTGATGGATTGGTTTGTTCTGTCCCCTTTACTCTAATGCTTTTTGACTCTCAATCTCTCTACAAAATATTTTATTTCTTTTAGCATTACTGCTTTCCCATAAGAAGCATCTTTTTGGCTTCCTATCCCTGGTGACAAAGTTTCATTGTTCTAATAAAATGTCATCATATATATTGCATGTAAAGCAGTGGACCCATAGATTTTTTTTTTCCAGTTGGAAGGAGTTTCATCGATCATACGGTACAATGTATACCAGAACAAGAAACTACTCTACATACAACGTACAGGCTCTACTTAAGAATCTTGGTTGACTATGGATGGCTCAGAGAAAACAATAACAACAACAATAATAGATTTAGTATTTAAATAGCATACATATAATAGATAACATTTATATAGCTCATACAATGTACAGGCCAAGCACTTCACAAATATCTCATGTTTGGGCAAATTATTTAACAGAATCTTACAGATCATCCTATTCAATGAGATAGTTTTACACAGGTCATACCTGTGCAGATATAAAAAGCATTAGATTAGTAAATTCATATAAACCTAGAGCAGGAAGAGGCCTTAGAAGTACTCTAGTTCAAATCTTTCATTTTATTGATGTGGAAACTGAGGACCAGAGAGGTTATATGACATATAAATGTCACAAAGGGAGGGTTGAAAGCTTGTATTGTGTTTTCAGCTTTAAACCTATGTCAGAACAGAAGAAATTGGGTTATAGTGCATAAACATCAAAATAGGATAACTGAAAAATGGGCAGCTGAGATAAGATAGACTTGTGCTTGTGAGTTTAACCAAGGCACAGCATTCAAGTAAAGAAGAAACTAAGATACAAGACTAAGATATATAGCTATATGGCTCAGTGGATAGTGTACCAGCCCTGGAGTCAGGAAGACTCATCTTCATGAGTTCAAATGTGGCCCCAGACATTTGCTAGCTGTATGACCCTAGGCAAGTCACTTAACTTAGTTTGCCTCAGTTTCCTTTTCTGTTAAATAAGCTGGAGAAAGAAACAACAAACCACTCCATTATCTTTACCAAAAAAAAGAAAGAAAGAAAACTCCAAGTAGGGCCACAAAGAGTCAGACATGACTGAAAGATGAATGAACAAGATGCATTTTGGAATTCATGATGGAGCAGAGGAAAAAACGGTACCTCTCCCAATATATATATATATATATACATATATATATATATATATATATAAAGAGAGAGAGAGAGAGAGAGAGAGAGAGAGAGAGAGAGTGAACTGTTTAAAAAAGAAACTTTAGACTATGCAGTCCATCATTACTTAACAGATTTTTTTGAAAGGCAATGTAGCATGGTAGAAAGAGCAGTAAATTTGAAGTCAGAAGATCCCAAATGTGTGACTTTGGGCATCTCTGGGTCTCTGTTTCCTTATCTGTGAAATAAAAGATTTAGATTACATGATGTCTGAGATGTCTTTTCCATTATGATCTATGATGTTGCCATTGTTGGGTAATTATATGATCTCATAATCAAGCCTAGGTAAACTCAGAACCTACATAAAAGAATATCCTCACATATAACATTAAACATAGAATCATGGATATAGAAGAAAGAGATTTTAAAGTTAATTCCTTCATCTTATAGATGAGGCAGCCCAGGACCAGAGAATTAAGTGACTTTGCCATGGTAGGTGACAAAGTGAGGATTTGAATCCAAGCCTTCGGATTCCCAGAATACTTTTCTATTTAAATCATTAAAAGAATATGAATTTAAACAACTGTTGCCAATCCTATTGCATTTCCCCCAACAAAGTACCTCACACCCTATGCTATTTTGTTGCTGCTGTTGGAAACTTTTAGTAACCAGGGGAACCTCATTATACACACCAAGCTGTTCTTTTGCAGCTTTTTCACTATTGGCCAAGCATCAACAAATATTCATATGGTAAACTTGGCAACCTCTAGACTCCAGACTGTACCTTTCTCCAGGCAAGAAGAAACTGTGATGCTTACCTCCCCTCCTCAGGCCTTCCAAACTGGAAGGTGCCTGAGATCAGCCAATTGATGCGTCATAGAGCCCCTTCAGTCATCTTATATTCAGAAACAACCCAGCCTAATGACAGATAAAAAAATCACTATCTGTCCTGTGGTCATTAGAAGGTAACTGTCACAAAAACTCACTATCTTCCTTTGACCAAATCACTTAACTTTTCTCCTGCTTTTTGAGCATATCTGATGAGACTTAAATGCATTTCTATTCTGGCTTTAGGTAATGAGTTAGAAAATCTAGAGAAGATTTCAAGAGATGCTAGTACTGTGCTGGTATTCAATAATATAGTCAAAACTTTCATGGACCTTACTGAAATGTAAAGTCATGATCTAGGTCAATATATGTGCTGAATTGAAAGGAAACAGCATTGGACCACCATGGTACAGGAGGAAGCTCATTGACTCTGGAGTCAGAATATTGATTCAAATCTTCTGCCTCTTAGCATCTGTGTGATCTTAGATATCACCTAAACTCATTTAGATGAGGGGGTTGGAGCAGGTAGCTTTTGAGGTCCCTTGTAAATTGTTACAAGTAATAGTTACAATATTTATAATAGCCTCAGAGCTGGGAGACCTGGTTTCTAGCTCGGGTTCTCCACACGACATGGGGAATTCATTTTGCTTCTTGAGACCTAGAGTTCTTATTTCTATAAAATGTGGGGTTCCTGTTAGATAATTTCTAAGCTCCTTGCCAGAGCTATCATTCTATGACACTTTGTCTTCACTCTAAGTCAATATGAGAATTATTTTTTGATTAGATTAGACTTAAAAGTTTTTCCATAAACAAAACCAATGCAGCCAAGATTAGAAGGGAAGCAAACTGGGGGGAAAAATTGACAGCCAGTGTTTTTGATAAAGGTCTCATTTCTAAAATATATATAGAATCAACTCAAATTTGTAATAATACACACCATTCCCCAATTGATAAATTAGTCAAATGACATGAATAGACAGTTTTCAGATGAAGAAATTAAAGTTATTTCTAATCACATGAAAAAATGTTCTAAATCACGACTGATTAGAGAAATGCAAATTAAAACAACTCTGAGATACCACTTCACACTTCTCCGATTGGCTAAGATGGCAGGAAAAGATGATAAATATTGGAGGAAATGTGGGAAAACTAGGACACTGATGCATCGTTGGTGGAATTGTGAAATAATCCTACCATTCTGGAGAGCAATTTGGAACTATGCTCAAAGAACTATCAAGCTGTGCATTTCCTTTAAACCACCAGTATCTCTTTCCCAAAGAGATCACAAAGAAAGGGAAAAGGACCCACATGTGCAAAAATATTTGTATCATCCCTTTTTATATTTGCAAGGAAATGGAAATTGAGTGGATTCTCTTCGTTGGAGAATGGCTGCATAAGTTATGATATATGAATATAATGGAATATTATTGTTCTGAAAGAAATGATGAGTAGGCTGACTTCACAAAGTATTAAGAAAACAAAGAATTAACAATAACATGATTATATGATAATCAAATGTAATGGACTTGTCACTTTTCAGCAATGAGGTAATTCAAGGCAATTCCAATAGATTTGGGATTGAAAATACCATCTGCATCCAGAGAGAGAACTAGAGACACTGAATGTGGATTAAAACATAGGATTTTTGCCTTCTTGTTATTGTTCACTTGCTTGCTTGGGGTTTTTCCTTTTTTGTGCTTTTTCCCCTTTTGATACAATTTTTTTGTGCAACATGACAAATATGTAAATATGTTTAGAATTGCATATGTTTGACTTTTATTATTTGCTCTCTGGGGGAGAGAGAGGGAGAGAAATTTGGAACAAAAGGTTTTGACTGGTGAGAGCTATATTTGCATGATTTGCATGTATTTGGGGAAATAAAATACTATTAAAATGTTCATTTAAAAATTGACAAATGTTACTTTCCAGTTATCCTATATATAGCTTGCTTTGTATATACAGTGGTACCTTGGCACTCCTCTGCTTCAAAATTCATCAAATTTGAGATTTAATACATTTAATGCTTGCTCATTGAACAGTAGGGATGTCAGATTGGCCAGGCATAAAGCATAGCCTCCACTGCCACTGCTTCTGCTATAGCTTCTGTTATTGCCTTTGATAATAGCTCCTCCCCAACAAAGGAAGCCCCATGCACAAGATTGTCTAGTTGGAGCCCACAATGTTGTGAACTCTGGTGACAGATCTCAGGGCATTTCCTGCAGAATAATGTGGCTGCAGCATATGGTCTCTCAGCTCCCAAAACAGTAGTACAGGAAGGGGCACCAAGCAGCTGGCATACTCAGCAGGAAGAGAAGCAGCAGGAGCAGCAGCAGCAGCAGGAGCCCAGCTGGAGGATCCAGGACTCCTATTAACCCCAAATCCCACCTTGGATAGTGAACAGAGCTCTGAACAGTGGAGGGCTTGGAACCTCCACATCCAAGTCCCTAGCCTCCACCCAGAAGGAAGCTTGACAGCATGGGGTTGAGGGACAATATAAAGGTTATGGTTCCTCTCAGAAAGTGAGTTGGGTCCGGAAGGAAGGAGTCCATTTGGGCTGGGTTGGGCTGAGCAGGAAGCCCCCATTTTCTGTTTTGGAGAATTGAGTGGGGAAGAATGGTTGGGTTTCAGATTGTAGATGTATTCCTTATGGGAAAAAATGTGTTGAGTACTTATTTTCGCCATTTGTCATGCCTCCTGGAACTAGTTACAAAGAGGTACCAATGTATTTGCTTACATATTGTTTCTCCCATTTGATTGTAAGCTCCCTGAGGACTAAAACTATCTTTTGCATCTTCCTCAGTACTTAGCACAGTGACTGGCACATGGTACACACTTAATAAATGTTAATTAATATGTGTAAATACCATTCAAACAATCTCTGTATATGGGAGGAATTATAAAATGAATGTAAAATTTTAATTATACTACTACAATCAAGAACCTGAATATATAATAATTTTAATTAATTAATAAACATTTATTAAGTGGTAACTTTGTGTCACAAGAACAAGTCACTCCTAGGTGACAGATTTTCCCCAAATAAATAGAATACTGAGCCTTTTGTTCCCAAATAATACATTTATGAAGCATAGCAATATAACACAAATGCAATATATAAGCCTGAGGCTGACACTAGCATCTCAAGACAGCTACAGAAAAGTCTGACTATATTCCTGAGATATTTTGGTTTAGAAGTCAAATGTCAGAGTCAATATTGGTTCTTTGACATTTTTAGAAGACAGTGAAAATAAATGCCTGAGGAACAATTGAGGCCTTCTAGCTAGTAAAAAATATTATTTATAATAATTTTTTTTATAAAACTTAAGAAGAGGATTCATTTGGAATTGTTACTTCACAATTTTTTGTCATTCATTTATTTGTTATACATTTATTTGACTCAGTGACTCAATTTGGGGTGTTCTCAGCAGAGATAGTGGAGTGGTTTGCCATTCCTTACATGGCTCATTTTACAGATGAGGAAACTGAGGCAAACAGGGTTAAGTAAGTTGCTCAGCTTCACACAGCTAGGAAGTGTCTGAGGTCAGAGCTCCTGACTCCAAGTCTACTTCTCTAAACACTGTGTCACCTAGCTGCCCCATTCCATAGTATCATCAATCAATGAATAAAAATGTATTAAATAAATGCCTACTATGTGTCAGGTACACAATAATTCAAATAAATACTGATATCCTACATTTATTGCTATTGCCAATAATTTCAGAATGCAATGTCCTTAATGTGCTTACTCCCCCATCCTTCTATATTTATTTTCTAATACAAAATATATCAAATCATTATGTTTAGAGTAATCAATCAGCAAGCATTCATTTAGTGCTTGCAATATACTAGGCACTGTGATAAGTGCTAGTGATACAAATACAAAAGTAAAACAGTCTCTATTCTCAGGGAACTTATGTTCTAATAGGCAATATCATCCTAAGGGCCTGACACTTCAAGGAATTTTTCTAAATTTATGCTTTAGATGATAAACTGTAACAGCCTTAATATATCTACATCTACATACATAAATCTACAAATGTTTATTTATGACAACACATGCATACATACATATATATATGTGTGTATATATATATAGTATAATATATGTGTGTACATTTATACAATGTGCTTATAAACAGAAGGAATAAGTATTTGTTTTTTGCCTTCTTTTTGTCAAGCACTATGCTAACAGTTTTACAAATGAGTCATTTTCACAAAAAGATAATGATAAATGTTTGAGGGGATGTGGGAATACTGAGTATTAATACATTGTTGGTGGAGTTGTGAAATGATCCACCTATTCTGGAGAGCAATTTGGAACTATGCCCAAAGGGCTATCAGTCTGGGCATAACCTTTTATCCAGCAGTGTCTCTACTGGGCCTGTATCTCAAAGAGATAATAAAAATGGGGAAACAACCCACATGTGCAAAAATGTTTGGAGCATCCTCTTTTGTAGTGGCAAGGAACTGGAAATTGAGCAGATGCCCATCTGAAGACAGAGTTCCAGCAAGTTGGAGAATGGCCAAATAAGTACATGAATGTTATGAAATATTGTTCTGTAAGAAATGATAAGCAGAATGATTTCAGAAAGTCCTAGAGAGTCTTACATGAACTGAGGCTGAGTGAAATGAATAAAACCAAGAGAACATACACAGCAACAGCAAGGTTGTGATGATCAACTATGAAGCATGTGGCTCTTTTCAACAATGAGGTGATTCAGACCAATTTTAATAGGCTTGTGATGGAGAGAGCCATCTATGTCCAAAAAGAGTACTGTGCGATTAGTATTTTCATCTTTTTTGTTGTTTGCTTGCTTCCCTTTTTGATCTGATTTTTGTTGTGCAACATGATAATTGTGGAAATATGTATAGAAGAATTGCACATGTTCAACCTATATCACATTGCTTGCTGTCTAGGGGAGGGAAGTGGGGAGAAGGGAGGGAGAAAAATTTGGAACACAAGGTTTTGCAAGGGTGAATGTTGAAAACTATCTTTGGGTGTATTTTAAAAATAAAAAGCTATGATTAAAATAAATAAATAAAAGAATTGGAAATGGAAATAGAAAAAAGAAAACACATAAGTTATTTTATCCTACAACAATCTTGTGAAGTGTGGATTCTGTTATTGTCGCCTTTTCACAACTGAAGAAATTGACACAGGCAGATGTTAAGTGGCTGGACCAGGAAGTGTCTAAAGTAATATTTGAACTCAGGCCTTCCTGATTCCAGGCTTAGCACTCTATCCACTGTATCACCTGGGAAAAGGGGAGAGAGAGAGAGAGAGAGAGAGAGAGAGAGAGAGAGAGAGAGAGAGAGAGAGAGGAGAGAGAGAGAGAGAGAGAGAGAGAGAGAGAGAGAGAGAGGAGAGAGGAGAGAGACAGAGAGAGGAGAGAGAGGAGAGAGAGAGAGAGAGAGAGAGAGAGAGAGAGAGAGAGAGAGAGAGAGAGAGAGAGAGAGAGAGAGAGAGAGAGAGAGAGAGAGAGAGAGAGAGAGGAGAGAGAGAGAGAGAGAGAGAGAGAGATGAGAGAGAGAGAGAGAGATTGTAAAACACTGACCTCAGAGTCAGGAAACCTTGAGTTCCAATGCTACCTCTGCCATATCCTTTCTATCTGTGACCCTAGCCTAGTCAGTTCTCCCAGGAGACAAGTTTCAGAGAAAGTTGTAGAAGTAAATTAAGTTCCTTATTCAGAGCTCCCAGCACTGATGAAATCTCAGGTCCAATAAAACAAAAGAAAAATGGATTTGCATCCATCAGCATTGTTTCATCTTACCAGTTTCAATCCATTTTTCAAGCTTATAATTAACAAAAATCATCATCATCATCATCATTATAATAGTGAAGTTAACACAGAAAGTGGAAACCACTCCCTGCTATGCTCCATATACCTCAGAGTACATATAACTGCAAGTGAAATTGAATTGCCATTGTCCCTTCTGGGAAGACTGAGAAAGTCAGACCACAATGGAAACTATAAAAAGAGTCTTATACAATAAATCTCTTGGGAGGAATAGCTGGAAATATATCATCCTGGACATCTAATTCAATAAAGAAGAAAAAGATCATTTTTTTTCCTGGTGACTACTCGATATACAACCATTATAATGTGGCCTAAATGAGACTGATCTCACTTAGATTTGAATCAGGTCAAGAATGTGAAAAGAGAGACTGGACAAAAGCAAAAAGATAATGGGAGCAGAGGAGGAAATGGGGAGAAAGGAGAAGAAACTAAGAAGGTCGACAATTTTCTTGGCCTCCATCATCATTTTTTTCTAACTCCACCTCATGCCCATGGCAGGTTTAGTAAAAAGGATACTGTAAAAGGGAGCCCTAACCCCTCCCTTCCAAAGCTTTTCTTTCAGCCTACCACAGTTTTTAGGTAGCCTCTGTCTCCTTCCTTGTCCAAGATTTCCATCAGTAATCTTTCAACTCATATCTCCTGAATACCAGCTAAATACTATTTCCATGATACAAGTTTCGATTTATGAACCCACTCTAACCTACGATTGCCTCAACTACTCCAAGGAGTGATCCACTTGAACACCACATCTAAGAAATTTTCTTTCTTAGTTCAGAGACTATCAGAACTTTGTCCTTCAACTCATTCATTTCTTAGGAATCTTTCCACATGACTTCCCAAATGCTGATATCACTGCAAAAGTTTCCTGGGATATAGATCAGAGCTGTCAAACTCAAATAGAAATGGATCCCTGAGGGCTCCACATTAATTTAGAAAATTGTATATTATTATTATCTATGTTTTATTTCTTTGATGTTGTCGTTTGTCCTTCATTCTCAAAGACAATCATAACATCAGGAGGTGGTGCCATGACATACAAGTAAATTGGATTTAAGTAAGGAAGAGCTGTGCAAAGTCACCAGCTTCACTTTCGACTCCAGAGCCAGCTGGATCCAATGGCATGATATGGATCAGGATGATTGGAGATAGTTCCGGATGCAGAGGGAGACTTTGGCCTTTTTAGCTACAGTCTTTAACAGGTCTTAGTATTATAATGACCAGATTTTCAGTGATGAAGACTCGGTTTCTAACAGAGAAGGAAATGTTAAAGCACTCTAGTATCTTTGCCAAGAAAACCCAAATGGAATTAAAAAAAAAAAAAAACTCAGAGACAACTAAAATGACTGAAGAACAACAAATATCTTATTGTATTTTTGTTTATTTTGCTAAATATTTCCCAATTAAATTTTTCATCTAATTCAAGTCACTCTCAAGAGTTATATGAATGCCACAAGAATATTGTATATATGCCCCATGTTTGGTGCATCTGGTTGAGTGTTACACATCATCTCGAAGCTTAAAAGTGCCAACAAAATGTGACAGGTAGATATCTACTCTCTCCATCCCTCCATAATGTAAGGATCTCTAGAGGGACAAATCTAATCCTCCTGTTAAGTCCACTCACACAAATGGCCCACAAATCATGCACACTGGCTCATAATCAGATAATATTATCTCTTACCTGCTAAGTCTCATCCATTTTAAAGTCTCCCAACAAGACACTAACCCTTTGTCTATCCTCTAAACCCAATGTGACCTCTCTCCACACTACCTGTTCTCCACATGGCTTGATGCTCTACTCTCAGGACATTGTCAGAAAACAGCCAAGGACCAGCAATTATAATACATTCCAAACAACACTCACTAGTGTCAGGAGAACAACTTGCTGCTCTTTTACAACCTAGGGAGTAATTTGGAATAATTGTGTACCTACATTAGTTAACAGTGTAAGAAAGATCTGGAGTCTCAGGAAGTTCTGAATTCAAATCCAACCTCAAACTCTTACTAGCTGGGTAATATCTGAGTGAGTATTTTTACCTCACTTGTAAAATTGGAGCAATAATAGCCCCTATCTTCTAGGGTGGTTGTGAGAATCATATGAAATAATACATGTACAGAACTTTGTAAAACTCAAAGCACAAGAGAAATCTAGGGTTGATGATGATGATGACTTTATTTTCCATACATAGCTATCTGTCTTTAAAGCTGGGTTTCCCCCCTTGGGGAATATTAAGGACAAGGACTGCCAATAATAAACTTTTGTCTACTTTACAACTCCCAATATAGCCAGACCCAGAGTGGGTTAAGAGTGGGGAGGAGTTGGCTAAGAAGCAACTATTTCAATTATGTCAGATTTTACTTTCCAGCCCTTATCTTTCTCCTTACCTCCAGTATTGTATCTCCTACTGCCTACATCACAAACTGGTTGTCCTCATAGACAGCTTTAACTCAACCTGTCCAAACATCAGCTCATTATTTTCCCCCTAAGTCTCCCCCTTTTCAAACTTCTTCATTGCTTCTAAAGCACTGCCATTTTCTAGTCCACTGAACTCACACATAGCCCAGATATCATCCTCTACTTGTCAGTCTCTCTCATCTTTTCCATATCCAATTTATGGCCAAATCCTGTAGAGTTTACTTCATAACATGTCATATACATCCTTTTCTCTCTTTTGACACTGTTAGCACCCTCATTACCTCACACCAGAACTATTGCAATAGCAGCTGGCGGGTCTGCCTGCCACAAGTCTTTCTCTACTCCAAAGGCCCTCCATTCAGTTGTCAAGATGATCTTCCTAAAATCCTTCCATGTAACATATCCATCAATTCTGGTGGCTCCTATCCACCTTCAGTATCAAATATAAAAATCCTCTGTTTGACATTCAAAATCCTTCTAACTTAATACCTTTCCTGTCTTATATACCTTTCCCTTTTCCTGTCTTATATACTTTACACCATGCACACACATACACACACACACACACTCTCTCTCTCTCTCTCTCTCTCTCTCTCTCTCTCTCTCTCTCTCTCTCTCTCTCTCTCTCTCTCTCTCTCTCTCTCTCGCTCATAATCAGATAATATTATCTCTTACCTGCTAAGTCTCATCAATTTTAAAGTCTCCCAACAAGACACTAACCCTTTGTCTATCCTCTAAACCCAATGTAACCTCTCTCCACACTACCTGTTCTCCACATGGCTTGATGCTCTACTCTCAGGACATTGTCAGAAAGCATCCAAGGAAGTCTTTCCCATTCCAATATTTCCCCTATATAAATCATCCTCCACACAGCTGTCAAAATCATTTTTCTGTGGCTCAGCTCTATCCATGTCAGTCATTAGACCATAAACTTTTATGTTTTCTCATTGCTTCTAGGATAAAATATTAATCCTTATCCTAGCATCTAAGGCTCTTCAAAATCTTGCTTTTACTAACATATATGTGTATTCATGTATGTATGTATGCCTCTCTCCTTCTCTCTCTCTCTATATATGTGTGTTTATGTGTGTGCGCAATGTACATATACAAGCTGTTTCCCGTAGTCAGAAAGCTCTATTTCATTATTTTTAATTTAATATTTTACTTTCCCCAAATTAAATGTAAAATTTATTTTAATAGTTTTTAAATTTTGAGTTCCAAATTTTCTCTCTCTCTCTCATTGAGACGGCAAGACATTTGATATAGATTACGCATGTGTAGCCATGCAAAGCATATTCCCATATTAGTTATATTGTGAAAGAAAACAGACCAAAAAATAAAACAAGAAAAATAAAGGGTTTTTTAAAGTATGCTTTTATCTGTACTCAGACTCCATCAGTTCTTGCATTATCTTGGATCACTGTGTTGCTGAGAAAAGTTATGTCATCCATAGTTGCTATCATTGAATACAAGGTTCTCATGGTTCTGGTCATTTCACTTTGCATCAGTCATGTAATTCTTTCCAGAATTTTGCATCATTTCTACTTCTAGACAATTTTATATTTTTTTAAAGTTCAGCTCAGTTCCACCTTTTCCTTACAGTCTTCCCCAGCCCCTTCCATCCTTAGTTTTCTTTGTTTTTTATTTATACATAATGTAACCTCACTCAATGAAGACAGGGACCATTTCTTTTTTGTCATTGTTTCTCCAAGTTCCCAGCACAGAGTTCTGAAGGAATTCACACAAAGCAGGTCCAATGGGTTCTCTACAGTCTTATGTTATGTAATCTTGATTAGATCCTCACTATGTATGGCAATCCTTTTATTTTTTCCTAATTGATAGGGAACTATATTTGAAATCTGGGTTCAAATATAGCCTTAGATAATTGCTAGCTTCATGTCTCTGAGTAAGACACAACTTTTTATGCCTCAATTTCCCTTTCTGTAAAAATAAGATTAGATTGGATGGATTCTAAGGTTCTTTCTGGTTCTAAATCAATGATCATTTGAAATCAGGATAATTCCAAAAAATTAGTCTCAACGTCCAAGAAAATAAATGAGCATGGAAACTAGAGTTCACAAGCCATGTGTTTTACTTCTGAGGAGGACTAATGACTTGATGACCTAAAGTTTCTTCCAGCTCCAAATCTGTGATCTAATGACTTCATGATTCTATGGCACCTGGTTCTTTTACCTCTCCCCTGGGCCTCAATATACTTTCTAGCCATTCCATCCTTCCCTGCTGTCCCAGGTTCTCACTCTACTCTATTATTTCCACCCTCCCAGGGTCCTACAATTAACAAATATAACATTTTCACTGTCCTCAACACTTGCCCTTCCTTCTGTCCCTTTTCTATTCCTTCCTTTCCAAAACCCAACCCTAGATTTTCCCATCCCCTGCATTTTCTTTTCTTATTTGCTAGAGAAAATCACACAACCACCCTAATGGAATCCACTGTACAGTTATATCAACCAAGTTATGTCCAAAAGGCTTTCATTTCTGTATGACAATGTTTATTCTTCTCTGATTATCACATTTTCTACAGTGGCTGTTCCAAGAGTGATCTTCCCCCCTCACTGCCACTTTTATCATCCTTTATTTCCTTTCTTCTTACTGCCATAGGCTCCCCTTGCTTTATACTTTACTGAAAAGAATTCCTTCTCCTTTTTAATTACATACCTCGAATCATCTCAATACTCTTCTCCATCTTTCACCTCTCCATTTCATCATCAAAGAATTACATAGCCTTTTCACCTCCCATCTATGTACTTTTGCCTGGATTATACCTGATATCTGTAATGTTCTTTCTTTTCAGCTCCACTTCTTAGAATATCTAGCCTTCAAGGCTTGGCTCAAGTGCCATCCCCAACAAAAAGCCTTTCTTAATATTTCCTTTCCCTTTCCCCCTCAAAAAATTATTTGTATTCAGTTCATATGATTTTTGAATTTTCTTCTCTGTATACATGTTGTTTGTCCATTATCACTACCACCACTTTGCATTAGAACATAAATACTTTGAGGAAAACGATTCTTTTGACTTTGGATCCTTAGTACTTCATATATTGGCTAGCATATAACAAAACTTCTTCCACTTGTGACTCCTTTTCACATGAGAAATTTTTATGTGATCCCAGATATATAGGTATATAAAATAGGTATACAAATCAAACATTTAGAGATAATAAATCATAATTGTGCAACCCCATATTCAGTTATGAGACCTCATATGGGATCATCACGCACAGTTTAAGAATCTGGGGCATATAGTAATAGTTTAATAAACACTTGCTGAAATGAGTTAAACATTTACTACTGAATAAAGACTGGGTTAAGAAACACATGTTTTCTCCTTTCAATTTTGGCTAGGGCATATTATACTAAAAATTCATAATGTTCTCCTAAAATAACTATCATGGTTGTGGCAGGCATATGGTCTAAGCAGTAGATAGCTGTTGTTAGTTTTCTTTCAAAACATCTAACACCTCTCTTTATATACACACTTTCCTCTAGCTGCTTTGCCAGAAAGAAAAAAGGGAAGGAAGTAATGAAAGGTGGAGAAAAGGAAGAAGGAAGGAAGGAAAGAAGGAAGAAAGAAAAGGAAGGAAGGAAGGAAGGAAGGAAGGAAGGAAGGAAGGAAGGAAGGAAGGAAGGAAGGAAGGAAGGAAGGAAGGAAGGAAGGAAGGAAGGAAGGAAGGAAGGAAGAAAGAAAGGAAGGAAGGAAGGAAGGAAGGAAGGAAGGAAGGAAGGAAGGAAGGAAGGAAGGAAGGAAGGAAGGAAGGAAGGAAGGAAGGAAGGAAGGAAGGAAGGAAGGAAGGAAGGAAGGAAGGGAAGGGAAGGAAGGAGGGAAGGAAGGAAGGGAAGGAAGGAAAGAAGGAAGGAAGGAAGGAAGGAAGGAAGGAAGGAAGGAAGGAAGGAAGGAAGGAAGGAAGGAAGGAAGGAAGGAAGGAAGGAAGGAAGGAAGGAAGGGAAGGAAGGAAGGAAGGAAGGAAGGAAGGAAAGGAAGGAAGGAAGGAAAGGAAGGAAGGAAGGAAAGGAAGGAAGGAAGGAAGGAAAGGAAGGAAGGAAGGAAAGGAAGGAAGGAAGGAAAGAAGGAAGGAAGGAAGGAAAGGAAGGAAGGAAGGAAAGAAGGAAGGAAAGAAGGAAGGAAGGAAGGAAGGAAGGAAGGAAGGAAGGAAGGAAGGAAGGAAGGAAGGAAGGAAGGAAGGAAGGAAGGAAGGAAGGAAGGAAGGAAGGAAGGAAGGAAGGAAGGAAGGAAGGAAGGAAGGAAGGAAGGGAGAGGGGGAGGGAAGGGAAGGGAAAGGAAGGGAAGGAAAATCTAGACTTTTGCTCAAATAGTTTGCAGAACAAAAAAAATTATATCAGTGATATTTTCCATTCTAAAATATGAAATTACACATAAAATATTTGTCATATTTTTTCATGAAAATTGATTTATTTCCTACATTTGTGTCACAATTTCCATAAACTTAAAATAAGGTATATTTTATGTAACTCCACTTAAGCTCTACTCTTTTGCCTCATTTTGATATTGTAGTAACTTCAGCTTCTAAAAGGTTATGCCAATTAAGCATAAGCTTAAGTAGATCACAACAAATGGGAAAGATTTCAGCTGTGGGCTCAATCACTGAATATATGTCTTATTTTCTAAAAATCCAGCTATGGGTTTAGAGGAGCTCATTAACAATTTGATCATATGATAATAAATTTTCTAGCTATAGCAACTCTTAAACATCATATATTAAGTCACAGAATAGTAATAATCTTTGTTGGTGAAGGAAGTTGCCATTCTGATGAAATTATGGCTTCTTAAGAATAACATTACATTTATGTAATTCACATTACATTTACATATACTTTAGAGGTTTACAAAGTTTTTTACAAACAATATTTTATACAGAATCACTACTTTTTAAAAACTCTGGTTATCCTAAAAGATTTGAATTCTATGATTTGCAAAAGAATTCTGGTATAATGGTCAATGACAATTTTTCTGCATAGTTATATGGGTCCCCAGAGTATTGAGAAAAAGCACTGGTAAGTCAGCTACCATAGAGAAGAAAAAACACAGCACCTAGGGAAGCTGTGCCTGCTCAGATGTCTGCTGTGTGAGACAATGCCTCATTTGGTCTTTAATAGTTATGGCTCTGGGAAAACCCCAGTACATTAAACAGATTCCCGTGGAACATTTATAGGAGCAGGTAGATAGGAATTATACAAGATAATGGTAGTATACATCTATATAACTCATGTATGTATATATGTGTGTATGTATATATGTATGTATATATAATTATACACACATATGTATATATATATATATACACATAGACATACTTGTAAAACTTGATCTTTATAAAGTGATCTTATCATCCCTATAAGGTAGATGCTATTGTCCTATTTTATAGATGAGAAAACTGAGTTTGCAAAAAGCAAAGTGGCTTGTCCAGGGTCACACAGCTAATAAATATGTAAGGCATGATTTGAATTCAAATCTTCCTGACAGCAAATCCAGCACTTCATTTATATATAGCACTTTAAGATATTTTTTAAGAGGCCTACAATCAAGTGGGGGAAATGTGACAGGTACCCAGATAGAAAAATTAGGAATAATGGAAGATTCAAGAGGCAAATTTTGGTACAATAAGAGGAAACACACCTGCCTGTTGACTGATTTCACATTGTTGCTTTCAGGGTGCCCTTACTAGGGCAAACCTCTCCTAAAGCCCACCTCCTTTCCTCCAAACACATATACCTTACCTAAGGAGGAGAAAGTCAGACCCTCTAGGCTTCTTCCTTTTCCAGTAAGAACTCTATCTCTTGCCTTACTGTCCTATTCATCCTCACTCCCCACCTCTAGATTGTTTTCTACATTGCCCATTTTTCCATATCCCTCTCCCAACTATTTTTACTACAGATGAAAGAATTCCCAATTATAGTTGTTCATGTAAGTATACACAAGATTCTTTGAGAGATGTGAGAGGAAAGACATGGCTTCTGGATAGAGAAATGGAAAAGATTCAGGGAGAAGGTAGAACCCAAGTCTCAATCCTGTCTTGAAATAAGAGACAAATTTCATTCAATATATGGAAAGAAGCAATAAGAAGTTTTTGAATTTGAAGTTTATCATTATGTTTCAATTTCCTAGAAATATTTTCCAAAGAAACATGGATGAGTTACTCTGCCTGGTATTCAGCAAAGTGAGCATCTGAAATACATTTCTCACCATCTGGAGAACTTTGCCTAGCACAGATTTAATGATTAAAATTAGAAACATGGGCATTTCTTTGACATCAAAATACATCAGAAATCTGAATTCAGAATGGGCATTTTACACTGTATTCAGCAATACAATAAACTCTCAGGACCATGAAAAACCATACAATACAGACAAGATAGTTTCATGCTTCAAGGCACAAACCTGCTGCCATCAAGATCAGTGTGATTTCAAGGGAATGTCATTTCTGAGCTTCAAAATGTGCCCTTAACCAAGTTCAACATGGTGAAACTACAAGCTGTGTTTGTGTTGTTGTTCGGTTTGTTTTTATTGTTGTTTTTAATGATGCTGCCCTGTCAATATGACAAGAGATGTCCAGTGGAGTATGTTATAGATACGGTTTTGGCCAGATGCTGCTTCACATTTTTATTAATGACTTGTATATAGATGTAGATGAAATGCTTATCAAATTGGCAAATGACATAACATGAGAAGAATAGCTAACACATTGAATGGCCCAATAAGAATCCAAATGGAACTTGACAGGATTAAACACTGGATAAATCTAATAAGATAAAATTCAATAGAGATAAATGTAAAAGTCTTGCCTAAATAAAAAAATAATTGTATGAGTCTAAGATGGGGAAGTATGGACAGATTGGAGCAGCTGAGTGTCACAATAGATAGAGTGCTAGTCTTGAAATCAGGAAAATTCTCATTTTCCTTATTTCAAATCTCATGTCACTAACTGCATGATCTTGGGCAAGTCGGCTAATCCTGTTTGTTTTAGCTTCCTTATCTATAAAATGATCTAAAGAAGAATATAACAAACCATTCCAGTATCTTTGCCAAGAAAATGCCAAGCGGGGTCACAGATAGTTCCAATTATCATCTGATCAATGGCAACATTCCTTTCAAAGACAATCAGATACAAATTTGCAGCTAGTTATCATCTGTCTCTTACTTTATATGAAAATATCAGTAGGGGGTGGGAAGTAGCAGGAGGAAGAAAAATCAACAGGTCTAAGCCCAACTACTTGTTTTACATGCTATACAAATGTGAGCACTCTGGGTTTTGGGGTGCCAGCTCTGTTACTAATCGGTGGTCTGACTTTGGACGTGTTTCTCTCTGGACCTCCTTTATCCTACTTACAAAATGAAAGATTTAGACCAACGGGTTAAGTAATAGAAAGATTTTCTTTGTTTCTTTTGCTTAAAGTCATCTGGAAGTTACAAAAAAATTAACTTTTTCCTTTTATTTTAATTAAATTTATTTATAGAAAACTTAAATGCAAAATAGAAAAAAATGCCATGTGCATAGCAGAACCTAAACCATGATTTAAAATATGAACCAATAAATTTCCATTTCAAGAAAGCCTATATGTAAATGGTACACATTGTTTTAGAGCTGAATAGTTTTTCTTTACTTTCTTGTAGGTTTTATTTTGTTCTCTGCTGTACAAATTTTCACTTTTTCAAGAGTACAATTGATTTAGCAAGTAATAAAAGCCATCAGATTATCAAATGGGAAACTCCAACCATGTACATCAAGACCCATCTATTCTTCTGTCCCCTTTCCTTGCTGAATATAACTATACAGGAAATGGAGCTCAAGTGCTAGGTATCTTTTTTAATCTAAATTTTCTTTTTTTTTATGAACTTTGTAATCATAAACATTTTCATATAGAAAGCAGAGAAAAAAGAATTGGACATTGAATGAGGAACTTCTGTTATATATAGTTTGATGCTTTTCATATTTCCCTATTTTCTGTTTTTGTGGCACTTAATAGGTGGCAAAAAATTAAAAAAAAAAATAAAAACCTCTAAGACGTCCTTTAAATCTTTAAATCTTAAAACCTTTAAATCTTTCCCCTTATCCAGTAGTTACCTAGTGCTTCTACTGTGACAGGCATAGTTCTGGGATGTGACTAATATCATGATGGATAGACTTGGCATTTTAAAACATTTTATGAGGTAATATTATGTTTTATATGTACCCTTGAGCTCTTTGATATTTGGTAGAACAAATTTTATTCTAAACATATTTCCTCTTCATTGTCAGAATACATTGCAACTGTAGCAGTTTAGCAAGTGATTTGTACTAGGTACTGAGTGTTAGATAATTGAGCACATCTAGGACAGAGTAACTAGAACTTTGCCCAGGGGACTGAATTTAAAGGGTTGCAATAGAACTACAACATAGAAGAGAGCTTTGTAGTTAGCAACATTGATTAGTAAAAAGAGAAAACTACCAGATGGTTTTCTTTCTCCTAATGAAAGTATCATAAGGAACTGCTTTGCCAGATCTTGAGTTTCCTTTTTATTCCCACATTTATACCCCCATGACTGAAGCTTTCCCCACAGTAATCACACTGTTTCTCTCCTGTGCTCATACAGTGTTTATGGTGCTTGTCTGACCTATGAACAAAAATTCCTAGTTACTTCTCTAGGAGATTATGCTTTGACCTTACATCTATGTTCTTCATATCTGACATCATTTCCATTTTTAAAAAAAGCAAGCCACTGCTTTCAACATAGCTGGATGTTTTCATTCCCCATTTAAAAATCTGGTTCCATTTGCACTGTCCAACATGGATTAAAATGAACAAATTTTGCCTGGCCCCTTTTTTCTCCTTAGAAAATAAATCAAGAATTTTTGATACCAACTGACTTCACAATCCATCATCTTTCCATCTCATCTCTGGTAACTCCTCTTTAAAAATCACCACTGATGAAAAGACAAACTAGAACAAAAAGCTAAACATATATTAGCTATCAAAAGAAAGTTGTCCATGGACATAAATAATGGATTATATTGATAGAAATCTTCAAGCTTTATAGAATGTTGTCCTAACAGCAACACTGTGAGCTGGATAATGGAATCATTATCCCCATTTTAGAGATGAATAAACTTAACTTAGCTTAATTAATTTATTTATTATGGTCAAGTAGCAAGTAAATAGTAAAGGCTAGGACTTTAACCCAAGTTTCCTGACTCCAAGTCTGGTGTTTTTCTACTGTACTATCATATTGTTTCTTGGAATAAATAGAGCAAACTGCTTTGATCAATTCTAAAATATTTTCAGATCAATAAGTATTAGTAAGTTCTTGCTATATGCAAGGTAGTATGCTAAAATATAGAATAGAAGACAGAAACAAAAATAGTCCTTGCCCACAGTGCTTATATTGTTCTGGGAGCTATAATGTGTACATGTGAGTGTGGAACAAGATAGGAAGTTAAGAAGAAAGAAAAAAAAAAAAAACAGAATAGAGATTCTGGAAATATTTGAGGAAAGAGATTAAGCAAATGAAAGAATCATGGAATCTCCTATTACCACATGGTTGGGTTTTTTTTTTGGGGGGGGTTGTTTTTTGTTTTTTTGTTTTGTTTTGTTTTTTGTTATTGTCATTTAAGAGTTATTAGTCCTCTACCTAGTAGAGTTTTTCCTATATCATGAATCTTTTAGTTGTTTTTTAGGTTTTGTTTTATTGTACCTTTCATCGTATCCCCAGGACTTAGCACAATGCCTACAACCTTATAGGTATTTAATAAATGTTTGTTTACTAATTATGATTGCTAAGATATCAGTAAACAAGTATTTTTTAATTTATTACCTTCCATGAGTCAGTTCTTTAGGTACTCTTAATCCCTTAAACAATCATCACTTTCACTTCATATATATAAGGAATAATATTTAGGTCACATCTATACATTCTAATGGTTTTTCCTGCTTCAATTTAAATTTTACAATTAAAAAAAAAACCTATAACCTGAACCAAAGTCAACTCTAGATCTTGTTTTAATTGACTGTTCAAGCTTTTTTAACCTTTGGATACAAAGTATATAGTCAATCTGATTTTGATATCAACAATTTAGTGATATCCATGTGTAGAGTTGTCTTTTGGGTTATTGAACTAGAGTATGTGTTATGACAAATGTTGACAAAACTCGATTAGTTTTCATTTTGTACTCAAAGGCCAACCTTGCATATTATTCCAATTATCTTTTGACTTTTCTACTTTAGCATTTCAGTGTTATATGATGAATGTGACATCTATTTTTAGAAGATGTTGTAGATCTTTATACAACTGATAGACTTTTATCTCTTCAGCATCAGTGGTTGGAGCATAGATTTGTATTATTGTGATAGTGAATAATTTGGCTTGTTTTAAAATTATATCCCAATATTGCTTTGTTAAACTCTTTTTATGGACTTTGAGAGCTACTCCCTTTCTTTTAAGGTATCTTTCCCACTGTAGTATATGTAATGATCACCTGAATTAAATTCACCCATTCCTATCCATTTAAGTTCACTGATACACAATATGTTGATGTTTAATCTTTCTGTCTCTTGTTTGATCACATCCAACTTACCTTGGTTCGTAGATCTTAGATTCAAGATTCCTATGCAATCTTTATATCATCAGACTTTCCTTTACAACTGGTTTTTTCTGACCTGCTTTATTAGTATTAGAACTACTTGTCGTTGTTCTCCATTCTTCCCCAATAGCACTTTGGACACCTTCTGATCTGAGGGACTCATTGTTTGGTGTTATATCTTTTATCATTTTAGTATTGTTTTCTTGGCAAAGCAGCTGAAATGGTTTATTATTTCCTTCTGCATTAGTTCAGCTTTTGTCAAAACTCTCTACTATGGCTGTCTGATGAAACTTTACAAATAGCTGAGGAAAGAAGGAAAGCAAGAGGTAAAGAAGAAAAGGAAAGATATACCCAACTGCATACAGAAATCCAGAAAACAGCAAGGAAATAAGAACATTTCCTTAAATGAGCAATGCAAAGAAATAGAAGAAAACAATAGAATGGGGAAAATGAGATCTCTTCATAGAAATTAGAGATATTCCAGTAACACTATATGCAAAAACAGAAGATAAAAGACAAAAATTATAAGGGATCAACAGAAGTCAAAGAAAGTAAGAACAGGGAGCAAGGCTGTGGGAAAACTGGGACACTGATGCATTGTTGGTGGAGTTGTGAAAGAATCCAACCATTCTGGAGAGCAATCTGGAATTATGCCCAAAAAGTTATCAAAATGTGCATACCCTTTGACCCAGCCATACTACTACTGGGCTTATATCCCAAGGAAATACTAAAGAAGGGAAAGGGACCTGTATGTGCCAAAATGTTTGTGGCAGCCCTTTTCATAGTGGCTAGAAGCTGGAAGATGAATGGATGTCCATCAATGGGAGAATGGTTGGGTAAATTATGGTATATGAATGTTATGGAATATTATTGTTCTGTAAGAAATGACCAACAGGAGAAATACAGAGAGGCTTGGAGAGACTTACATCAACTGATGCTAAGTGAAACGAGCAGAACCAGAAGATCATTATGCACTTCAACAATGATACTGTACGAGGATATATTCTGATGGAAGTGGATATCTTCAACATAGAGAAGAGCTAATCCAATTCCAATTGATCAATGATGGACAGAATCAGCTACATCCAGAAAAGGAACACTGGGAAATGAGTGTAAACTGTTATTTTTACCTTCTGAATCCAATTCTTCCTGTGCAACAAGAAATTCGGTTCTACACACATATATTGTATCTAGAATATATTGTAATATATTTAACATGTATAAGACTGCCTGTCATCTGGGGGGTGGGGGGAGGAAGGGAAAAAATCTGAACAGAAGTAAGTGCAAGGGATAATTTGTAAAAAAAAATTACCCATGCATATGTACTGCCAAAAAAAAATTATAATTATAAAATAAAATAAAAATTAAATTAAAAAAAAGAACAGGGAGCAAGAATGTAAGAAGAATCAGTGGAATAGGTTAGGCTCACAGGGCAAGATAATGAATAAAAATAGCAATTTAGTGTTTGACAAACCCAAAGATCCCAACTTTTGGGATAAGAATTCATTATTTGACAAAAACTGCTGTGAAAACTGGAAATTAGTATGGCAGGAACTAGGCATGGACCCACATTTAATACCACATACTAAGATAAGATCAAAATGGGTCCAAGATTTAGGCATAAAGAATGAGATCATAAATAAATTAAGAGGAACATAAGATAGTTTACCTCTCAGACTTGTGGAGGAGGAAGGAATTTGTGTCCAAAAGAGAACTAGAGATCATTATTGATCACAAAATAGAAAATTTTGATTATGCCAAATTAAAAAGTTTCTGCACAAACAAAACTAAGCAAACAAGATTAGAAGGGAAGTAACAAATTGGGAAAACATTTTTACAGTTAAAGGTTCTGATAAAGGCCTCATTTCCAAAATATACAGAGAATTGACTTTAATTTATAAGAAATCAAGCCATTCTCCAATGATAAATGGTCAAAGGATATGAACAGACAATTTTGAGATGATGAAATTAAAACTATTTCCATTCATATGAATGAGTGTTCCAAATCACTATTGATCAGAGAAATGCAAATTAAGACAATTCTGAAATACCACTACACACCTGTTGGATTGGCTAAGATGACAGGAACAATGATAAATGTTGGAGGGGCTGTGGGAAAAACTGGGACACTGATGCATTGTTGGTGGAGTTGTGAAAGAATCCAACCATTCTGGAGAGCAATCTGGAATTGTGCCCAAAAAGTTATCAAAATGTGCATACCCTTTGATCCAGCTGTGCTACTACTGGGCTTATATCCCAAAGAAATACTTAAGAAGGGAAAAGGATCTGTATGTGCCAAAATGTTTGTGGCAGCCCTTTTCATAGTGGCTAGAAACTGGAAAATGAATGGATGTCCATCAATTGGAGAATGGTTGGGTAAATTATGGTATATGAATGTTATGGAATATTATTGTTCTATAAGAAATGACCAACAGGAGGAATACAGAGAGGCTTGGAGACTTACATCAACTAATTCTGAGTGAAACGAGAACTAGGAGATCATTATATACTTCAACAATGATACTGTATGAGGATGTATTCTGATGGAAGTGGATATCTTCAACATAAAGAAGAGCTAATCCAATTCCAATTGATCAATGATGGACAGAATCAGCTACAACCAGAAAAGGAACACTGGGAAATGAATGTAAACTGTGAGCATTTTTTTAGTTTTTCTTCCCAGATTATTTTTACCTTCTGAATACAATTTTTCCTTTGCAATAACAACAACAACAAAATTCGGTTCTGCACATATATATTGTACCTAGGATATACTATAAGATATTTAATATGTATGGGAATGTCTGCCATCTAGGGAAGGGGGTGGAGGGAAGGAGAGGAAAAATTTAGAACAGAAGAGAGTACAAGGGATAATGTTGTAAATAAAATTATCTATGCCTATGTATTGTCAAAAAACATGTTAAAATTATAAAATTAATTAAAATAAAGAATGTAAGAAGAACAATACAACAAAGATTTTAACATCTTGATAATCACAATGATGTAGTTGTTGACCAAGAGCCAGACATCCTGAAGAATGAAGTCAAATAGAAATTAAGAAGTATTGTTAACAATAAGGCTAGTGGAGGTGACAGAATTTCAGCTGGAATATTCAAAATCCTATAGCATATAAGAGTATGCTATTAAAATGTTGCACTCAATGTTGCCAGTAAATTTGAAAAACTCAGCAGTACCATTGGTTTGGAAAAGATCAGTTTATATTCCAATCCTAAAGAAGGGCAATATCAAAGAATATTATATACATTTCCCCTGCCAGAAAGATTTTAGTTGAGATTCTGCAAGTTAGGCTTTAGCAATATGTGAACCAAAAATTACTAAAATAGGCTGGTTTTTGAAGAGGCAGAAGAATTAGAAACCAAATTGCTAACGTTTGTCGGATTATGGTCAAAGCAAGGGAGTTCCAGAAAAATATCTATTTCTGTTTCCTTGACTACAGTAAAGGCTTTGTGTGAATTACAACAAAATGTGGCAAGTTCTCAAATAGAGTATCATATTATCTTATTTGTCTCCTAAGGAATCTGTATGCAGGTCAAGAAGCAGCAATTGGAGTTGAACATGGAACAAATGATTGGTTTAGGAGTGAGAAATGGCATACTACAAAGTTATATACCTTATTTATTTAATTTATAGGCAGAGCATATCATGTAAAATGCAAGGCTAAAAGAATCAAAATCTGGAATTAAGATTGTCAGGAGAAATATGAACAATCTCATTCATATATGCAGACAATACCACACTGGTTGTAGAAAATGAAGAGGGGTTAAGAAGCCTCTTGTTGAGCGTGAAAGAAGAAAATATAAAAGTTTAATATTAAAAAAAAAAAAACTAAAACCTTGGCAACTGGTCTCATCATATCCTGGCAAATAAAAAGAGAAAAATGGAAATACTTTTATATTCTTGGGCTCAAAGATCATTGCAGCTAGTGACTGCAGCCATGAAATTAAAAGATACTTGCCCCTCAGAAGGAAAGCTATGGCAAATTGGGACAGCAAACTAAAAAGCAAACACATAACTTTGCCAACAAAGGTCTATATAGTCAAAGCTCTGGTTTTTCCTGTAGCAAGGTATAGCTGTGAGAAGGAAAAGTTAAACAGAGAATCAATGCTTTCAAATTATTGTGCTAGAGAAGACTTTTCAGAGTCTCTTAGACAGCAAGAAGATCAAAGTAGTCAATAAAGAAATTAATTCAGACCATTTATTGAAAAGTCAAATATTAAAGCTGACGCTTAAATACTCTGGCTATATAATGAAAAGACAGAATTCACTGGAAAAGACTGATATTGTAAAAGACTGATGGAGAAAGGAAAGGGAGATGGTAGAGGAGAGATGGATAGGTAATACAATGAAAGCAATAACTATGATCTTTGACAAGACTCTGGGACAGAGAGCAGAGAACAGAAGGACCTGACTCGCTATAATCCATAGAATCATAAAGAGTTGGACAAGACTGAATAACAACAACATTAGCCAGGTACTGCTCAGGGAAGAGATGGCACCTTAGGAAAAGAAGTAAAGGTTCATGAGACTAGGAGATGAGCAAGGAATGTAGAAACAAAAGCAATGGATCAACATATTTAAGCTTGATGAATAGGACAGCACCCCGATGGTGAGTTATCCAAAAGTAAAATGGTCTGCCTTGGCAAAGAATAGGTTTTTATATATTACATATTATAATACTGGACAAGATAGTCTCAGAAATTGTGTGCATCTGTGAAGGCACCAAAGGAGATTCAAAATAGCTCAAAGAAGAAAAGATACTGAAGAGGTCAAAGAATTCTCAAATGGCATTTTTAAAATAAATAAATAAGGCAATTGGGGACACCTCTAGCTATGAAACCATATGTCTGATTACATTAAGCTTTTTTAAAGCTCATTCCTACTTTTTTAATAGAAATCTGAAAGAATGAGTTTTATTACTTCCTGGGTTTTTTTGTTTGTTTGTTTGTTTTGTATATTTTCTTCTGATAGTTACTGGTCCTCTCCTTCTACAGAGTTCTTCCTATATCATGAACATTTTAGAATATTTTTTGCCTTTCTTTGCATCCCCGGGACTTACTAACATAGTATATTGTATTGTGCATTTTCATGTAAATATTTAATAAATGTTTATTGACTGATTAATCACAGTTATTAAGATATTAATAATAATTGATAATAATCAAGCATTTATTAAACTCCAAGTATGAACCAATTGCTCAGGAAGACAAAATCAAAACAATCCCTGTCTTCAAGATATTTCTAGAGGGAGTGTGTAATAAGGGAGGTTGGCAAGGTACAACATACAATAATAAATTGTTAATAAATAATAGCTCCTGTATACATACTTGGGAAACATGTAATGTAGATACAGAGTAACATTGGAAAAGAAGAGTACAAGAAAAATCCAGGAAATGTTTCAAGAAGGTACATTAAGTCTAAGCTTTGAATGAAACTAGGGATTTTAAAAGGAATAAGAGAGAAGGGAAAGAAATCAGAGGAGGAGGAATATTTTAGGCTTAGGGATAAGCACTGCAAAAATAAGGAGATGAGAGATGGAGTAGGGTTTGTAGGGAGTAACAAGTAGGTCAGTGTGGCTGTATGGTACAGTGGAGTGAAATAAAGAAAGAATGGAACTCACTTATGTGAGTCAGAGCTTCAAATGCCCAAAAGAGAAGTTTATATTTGATTCTCCAACCATTAGGAGCCCTTGTAGTTTACTGAGTATGGTGGGTGGTGTTCAGTTGCTTTTTTTTTTTAGTCGTATCCAACTCTTTGTAACCCCATTGGGGTTTTCATAAAAAGATAATGAAGTGGTTTGCTCTTCTTACCTTCTCTATCAAGATGAGTGTTATAAAGGATGATTTCAGAAAAATCTGGAAAGACATACATGAAGTGATACAAAATGAACTGAACAGAACCAGAACACTATACACAGTAACAGCAATATTATATGATGAAGAACTGGGAATGTCTTAGCTATTCTTAAGAATACAATGATCCAAGACAATCTCAAAGGAGTCATGATAAAATATGCCATGTATCCACCTCTAGATAAAGAATTAATATTATGTGAATACAGACTGGAGAGTATTATTTTTCACTTTCATTTTTTATTTTGTGATCAACTTCTTGTACAAAATGACTAATACAGAAATATTTTTTTTAAATTTCTAACAGTGTTTTTTTCCAAATACATTCAAAGATAATTTTCAACATTCAACTTTGCAAAACCTTGTGTTCTGAAATTTCCTACATTTCCTCCCTCTCCTCCC
Source organism: Sminthopsis crassicaudata (assembly GCF_048593235.1). Taxonomy (NCBI): domain Eukaryota; kingdom Metazoa; phylum Chordata; class Mammalia; order Dasyuromorphia; family Dasyuridae; genus Sminthopsis; species Sminthopsis crassicaudata. The sequence continues at coordinate 426,027,784 of NC_133620.1, forward strand.
TAACACAGCAGGCAATCCGATAAAGGTTAAACATGTACAATTCTTATAGAAATGTTTTACATGATTGCATATATATGTGTGTGTGTGTGTGTGTGTGTGTGTGTGTGTGTGTGTGTGTGTGTGTGTGTGTGTGTGTAACCTATATCTCATTATCATTGCAACAAGAAGAAGGAGGAAGGGATAGAATTTGGAACTCAAAACTTTTTAATGTTAAAAAACTTAACATGTATTTTGGAGAAAAAAAATATTATTAAATAATCACTTTGGTGACTATATAGAGGATGGATTGGATTGAAGAGAAATGTCTAGCGGGGAAAATAAGTCAGAGGCTGTTGCAATAGTCCTGGCAAGAGCTAATGCCAGAACAAAGATGGTTGTTATATGAGTGAAGAAAAAAGAATAGTATTTAGCAACTAATTAGATGTTTGGGGTTACTTGAGAATGTTTATGTTGTGGCAGCTGAAACTACTCTTCCCAATTAATTGATTTCTTAATTGCCATATTTTATGATCCCCACATACTATATGTATACCTCTGGACTTGATCAGGGCCTCTTACTTGGTGACATCATAAGCTTAACTTGAATAATCATTTCTATATAGATAACTCTCAAAACAATAGAATAACTTCTATTCTTTCTCAAGTGGCTGCACCACAATATAAACCATTAGACATTTAAAACAGGATATCATACTCAATAAATCCAAACTATAACTCCCTACCTTTTCTCCCATATCCATTTCTCTTCTGAATTTTCCTATTTGTGATAAGGAAATCATTGTTTTTGTCATCTTCCAGGTTCAAAATAAACTTTTCTTTCTCATGTAATCCCATATATCTAATTAAGAGCCTTTTATCTCCACTAGCTATCATTTTGTGCTTCAGAAGTAAGCAAGGAGAGAAAGGAGAAGTCAAAGTAGAAGCATCAAGAGTATGTGGCATTTTCATAGAGTTTAGCTGAGAAGTAAAGCAGAAGAATAAAATGATAGTGGAGATAATAGGACTTAGTGAAAGCTTTTAAAGGATGAGGGAGATATGGTATTAGGCAATGGGAAAAGCAATAAATAGGAAGCAGTTGAAGTTTAGAAAGGAAGTGGAGGTAATTTTCAAAAAGTGGGAAGGAGGGAATCAAGGTAACCCTTGGTGAAGAGAATATTCATTTCTTCATCAGAGATTAGAAGAAAAGAAGAAATAGAGGACTTGTGACAGAGAGAGATAAGATGAGGAAATTACGGGAAGAGGCAGCTTATGGAAAATGGCTTGAGTTTTCACCATAAAATATGAGACAAAAACCTCAGAGTGGGAAGATACAGTGGGATATTTGAGAAGAAATGAGTTTGGACAAGCATCTTCAGTGAGTAAGATAATGTCAGTTATGGAGTAATTATAGAATTACCTTGCTGCAGTGAGGGCCCAAAAAACAGCCACCTCACCCAAACATAAAGCTAGGTCTTAAAGAGACCAGGGATGGTTATCCAATCTTCTCATTTTACAGCTGAGGAAACTGAGGCACAGAGACACTTAATGCAAGGTTACATAGCTAGTAAATTATTTCCTCCTGACTCAATGCCTATTCACCATACCATGCTCCTTCTCAAGATATTTGTATCCTCAGTACCCTGTAGATATGTATTCCTTTTTCCTCATTACCAGATAGTCTCCCCCTTGATGGTGCCAGGAGAGCCCCACCATGATTGTGCTTTTTGAATGCTACCTCAGAATTCCCTTTTGCCTTCTTCAACCCTTGCTGGAATCAAGATTCTCGGTTCTTTACCACTTCTATGGCTAACTTTGGTGGTTAATTCTCTTGGCTAACAGCCTGTGTGTCTTGTTGTGCAGTGACACTAGGATTCAATCTCTAATTGCCCCTGAGAGAGAATTTTTATCCATAGTAGGATCTGATGACCTTTCTTGGATCTTTCTCAACCTTTTTTTTTTTCACAGTATGATCCTAATTGTCTCCTTGCTCAGATGCTTTTGATCCACAATTAACAGACTGCTGACAGAGGCCTTAAGGCAAACAGAGTTGCCCTTAGCTGCCCTGTGTGAGTCTCAAACATAAAGCCAGCTTCCAAACACTCCTTACTTTTTCCTTTCTCTTCCCTTATGAATAAGCATTTAGACAATTTCTACTACCTTTTCCCCCTGAGGTATAATAGGCAAAAGAATATAAAGAGGAATATCTTTTAAAATATTGCTGTACCAGCAAAACAACTGCTTGGACATGTATACATATATTTTATTTTATTTATACTTTAACATATTGAACATGTATTGGTCAACCTGCCTTCTTGGGGGGGGGGGGGAAAGGAGGGGAAAAATTAGAACAAAAAGTTTGGCAATTGTCAATGTTGTAAAATTACCCATGCATATATCTGGTAAATAAAAACTATTTAAAAAATTTTTTTAAATAAAATATTGCTGTACACATATTCTAGTTCCAGAAAATTCTGCCCTCTATAATACATAAGGGATTTTTTTTTTGTTTGTTTTGTTTTGTTTTGTGAAAAGCCAAATTCCCATATTACAATAAAGCCTCATAGCCCCTGGTGATCAGAGGTGCAAGCAGCAAATTACAATTTCTGAGCTTTGCAAAGAATATACAATAGTGTTTCCTATATCTGATCTGGTCTCTTCTTTGAGCATTCATTTTAAAACACCTTTGAATGGCATTGCTTTGAAACAGAGCCATAAGATACTAGCTTTACAGTTACATACAGGAAAAGTCATCTATTCTTGCTTCAGAGCCCAGCATAGTTCTAAGTCTTCCATCTTCTAGACACTTAATTAGAGTAGGAATAAGGGAAGGTGTCTTGGGAGGTTATGGCAGGAACTTAAGGTATTTCAAAGAGAACACATCAAAATCCATATAGCTATATTACAAGACACTGATGCATAGAAACTGTCAGAAAAGACAGATTCGATCTCACTTAATGGGGAAAAAAACAGCTTGAAACAGGTCACACTCAACCAGTCATATGACTTGAATAAAATTATAGATGGTATGCTTGTCAAATATGCAGATGGCACAGAAGTGAGAGGGATAGGTCAATCAATCAGTGAAAAAATGAAGAAGGATTTATTAGGTGTCTACTGTATTCTAGGATTTTGATAAGCACTGGGAATTCAAAGAAAGGTTAAAAAAAAACAGTCCCTGCCCTCAAGTAGGTTACGTTCTAATAGGGGGAAAATATGTAAAGATAAGACATGCCCAGCATTTCCCAAAAGTCATTAACACGATATATAATGTCTACAAAGACAAACTATACAGTGTCCCAAAAGTCTTATTTCAGTTTTAAATTTTTAAGTTTAAAATTTAAATTCAAATTTTATTTAATTGTTAGGAAGACTGTAATTAAAGAACACATAGAACAAGGTGGACATCATAAAGATTCTATAGTCCAGAGAAGTCTAAGCATGACCTTGAGGCAGCAACACTCCCATGTATGGCCTAAACCAGACTAGTTTATTGAGAAATAATTAACAAAATAAAAAATACAATTATTTCATTTTAAAACCCATTAAGTATGCAGCCCACAAGGATTCTTTTGTATGGCCCCATTTCAATTTGAGTTCCGTAACTCTGCTCTATATGTTTTACATGAAGATTGGTCAAAAGAACTAGATATAGCTTAGAGAAGAGAAAAGGGAGAAGAGGGAGCAAACAATAGGTATCTTCAAGGATTTGAAGGCCTATTAATTTGAAAGTTCTTGTTATTCAGTCATTTCAGTCATGTCTGATTCTTTGTGATCCTATTTGGGGTTTTCTTGGCAAAGATACTGGAGTGATTTGCCATTTCCTTTTCCAGCTCATTTTACAGATGAGGAAACTGAGACAAACAGTCATATGTCTAGTATCTAAGATCATATTTGAACTCAGTCTTCCTGATTCCAGGAATCCACTGCCCCATTTAGCTGCCCTGAAAGAGAGATGAGACATGTACTGTTTGGGCTGAGAGGGCAAATTAGGAGCACTGAATGAAGTGAAACTGTCAAAGCTGAAATTTTGAAGCCTCTGTTTTTCAGTCCAGCCCATATTCCACTGTACTATTCCTTATCTTTTTTCTTGTTGTTATTCACTGGAACCCAGGTCCTGACTCCAAATCCAGCAAATATTGGATCTGGAATTAGACTTGTTCTCTGCAGCCCCAGAAGGAAGAGCAATAAGCAGAAGAAGAGATTTATACATTATAATAGGGAAATTATCAACAATTAGTGCTTTCCAAAACCACAAAGAATGCCTTAGAAGTTATTGCACTCTCCTTTTGAATAAGAATCAAGCAAAGACTGGATGTCCATGTATCTAAAGGTTTCTCTTGCTCTGGCTTAAGTGGGCTAGCCCTAAATCTATGAATAATGCCATCATCTTGCTCAGTCAGTTACTAGCTCTGAGCAAGCCTCAACCTCTGGGGGCTTCAGTTTGCTCATCCATAAAATGAGTTCTGCTGAGATCCCTTCTCACTCCAAATCTATGATCATTTGAAATCAGACTAAGTCCAAAAAATCCTGACGCTGGCTAGTCAGAAAATAAATGAACAAAAATACAAGCGCATACAAGCCTTCTGCAGGACTCTCAGATTCATTGCTCAGATATTACCAAGAATGGAAAAGGACAGATATTTTACAGACTGAGGGAAAATATCAATAGAACATTTTAAAAAACTATTAGTAAGCCTACTCCAGGGCTATGTGAGTACCCATCAGCCATGAAAGCTGCAAGCTGAGAAGATCAACAGGCTAACAGCCTACGAAAATCAGCCTATTTTTAGGCTGAATTATCCCAAATAGGATTACTTTAAGACTCAAAAAGGGGAGAGGGGAAATGAATTTCCTGTTAGGTTCTGTTCTACCCCTCATCATTTGAGAGAGAACCAGGGCACATTTCCTAAGTGCTTTTATTCCCTTCACATAAACAGCAATGACTAGATTCAATTCCCTAAGGTGGAACATTGCCTGCCCTTCCTGCCAATCTTCCTGCTGTACCCTTGTCTTAGTACTGTTTTTTTTTTTTTTTTAACCATGTATGAGTTCTCCATTTCTTTCTCCAGTCTCCATCATTAATATTATTGTTATCTTATTTTTATTATTATCTTATTTTTCTCTCTGTTCTTAGTGAAATTCAGATAAGCGTCTTAGAACGTCACCCTATTTGCTTATTTAAAGTATTCATTATATCTGGACTATTGTTCAAGTGAATAAAATTAATATTTTTATTTGGGCATTTGGGATATGTGGGTAAGGAGGGTGTTGATAATTGAACAAGAATATTGGGATTCAAAACTCATTTTCTGTGCACTCACGAACAGCAACTTGGGTCAATTCTAATAACTATCAGACAATGGGGATGGCACACGTCTTTCCACATGGACCCATTTCTCTCTGCTAAGTCTCTAGATTTTAAAAGCTTTACCTTCTGAAAATGATGAATGTTCACAATAGTGTCATCTATTAGAAATGTTCTTAAATTTTTGTTATTTAGCATTATGTTCTGGCTCTTGTGGGAAATCATTCTTTTTGTAAAGATATTCTACTTCTAACAGCTACTTTGTTAAATTCTCAAGGATATTTAAGGTTTATGTTTGTGTAATGAGGATTTGTCATCTGATAGTTAACAAAGAATAGTGAATTTCTGGTGTATTATTATAGCTACTTTACACTAACTGATTTCAACTCCACAGAACAAGATTCCCTTCCCCCATCTTGTCAAGTACCGCAGGTGTCTAGTTCATACCCCGACTCTTTTCCTGCTTCCTTTTGTGTGTTGACTACCCATTTAGACCACAAGCTTATTCAAAAGAGAGACAGTCTTTCTTTTTTATTTATCATATCTTTGGAGCTTAGCATGGTGCCTGGAACATCAAAAGTAACTGAATAAATATTTATTGGATTTATTGTCAGAACATGTATAATCCCAAACAGTAGATATTACAAAACTATTTTTATTTGAAAGCCAATTTAGTGATTTTTTTAAAATTAATATCTAGAGTAGTAGATCAATGGAATATATTAGATACACACAACACAATGATCAAGGTCTATATTAATCTAATATTTTATAAACCCTCAAATCCCAGCTTCTGGAATAAGAACTCATTTTGACAAAGATTATTGGGAAAACTGAAAATAATATGTCAGAAATTCAACATAAACCTACATCTCATACCCCGTATCGAAGTAAGATCATAATGGGTACATGATTTGGAAACAAAGGATGATATCATAAACAAATTAGGAGAATAAGGAATAGTTTACCTATCAGATCTTTGGAAAAAGGAGGAATTTATGACCAAAGAAGAACTAGAGAACATTATGAAACTCAAAATGGACAACTTTGATTATATTAAATTATGAAAGTCTTCTACAAACAAAACCAAGAGAACCAAGACTAAAAGGGAAGTACAAAGTTGGTGATGGGGGGGAAACCATTAAAGTTAGTGTTTCCCATAAAGGTCTCATATGTCAAACATATAGAGAACTGTATCAAATTTATAACACAAGTCATTCCCCAATTGTTAGATGGTCAGTGGATATTTTTTTTAAATGACAAAATTAAAGCCATCTATAGTCATATGAAAAAATGCTCTAAATCACAATTGATTAGAGAAATGAAATTTAAGGGAAGGAAGGAAGGAAGAAAGGAAGGAAGAAAGGAAGGAAGGAAGGAAGGAAGGAAGGAAGGAAGGAAGGAAGGAAGGAAGGAAGGAAGGAAGGAAGGAAGGAAGGAAGGAAGGAAGGAAGGAAGAGAAAGAGAGAAAGAGAGAGAGAGACAGACAGACAGACAGAGATAGAGACAGAGAGAGAGACAGAGAGACAGACAGAGAGAGAGAGAGAGAGAGAGAGAGAGAGAGAGAGAGAGAGAGAGAGAGAGAATCTATGAGTATCCCCTGAAAATACATGAACTGAAGGAAGGAAGAAAGAGCCCAGAATTTGCCTAAAATGCAAGGTGATGAATTAATAAACTAGATGATCCCTGAGGATAATTCAGAATTGATCATAATAATTTAGTAATAACTGCCACTTTCCTTGTAAGCTAAGAATACTTATTTGATTGGTCTCGCCTATCCTAGGACATTTATTCATATTAACAGTTGACATTGATACCATTTAACATTTACAGAGTACTTTAAATGACTTAATTCATCTAAATCCTGAAACAACACTATGAGGAAGGAACTACAGGTATTCTTATCTCCATTTTACAGATGAATAAACTCTGCTTCAGGTTAAGTAATTTGTCCATGCTCACCCATTAGTAAAGGTTAGAGATGGGATTTTTAACTCAGATCTTCCTCATTCATTCCATATTTGGCACCTTCTACTATATCGCACTCTCTCATTCAGCCAAAAAGCATTTAGAATAGAATGAGAGATGCCTTAGACTAGCATTACCAAACTTAATTGATTCCAGAAAATTCTGGGACTTTTACATATACACAATATGCATATATATTGCATATATATAAAAATATGTGTTGCAAACATATGGCTATGTGTGTAGACATAGATTTAAATGTGTATATGTATGTATATATATATATATATATATATGAAATTTATAAAAGCTAGTTTGCGAGGTCAAAAGAATGGATTAATCCTAGTGGTATGAAATATCATGGAAATGATGATGTAGAATAGAGAAAGTTCATATTCCTGCATGCTGGAAAAATTGGCACAATTTATATTTCATATTGTAAAGGGTAAAATATCATTGTTATTGTAAAATTTCTCATAGGTCCCCGCTTAATATCATATAGAACACGAGGATTTCACAGACTATAACATATTCTCTTAAATATCCTCTGGGGTTGCAAATCATTAATTTAAAGAATAAGTAATGATATTTAGAAATAGACAAAGACATTTCAAGACAAGTCTGCCAAATAAGATGAATAGTCTAATCATACTGTTTTTGGTACCAAAAATAATATTTGACTTTATATTCATCTTGAAGTGCTCCAGAAGAGCAGAAGCCAAAAGACCACCATGAAGATGATTGCAGATTATGTGTTAACATCTGTTGCAAATGATGAGGGAGTAGAGAAATTCTATGAAAGATCTGCTAGGACCTTTCCCATAAATATAATACATGCAAAGAAGGACAGGAGACATGAGGAAGGATATGCAGGGAAGGGTTGTGATATAAATCTGTCTGGAGATTACCCAAATCAGTGAAATCATAGTTTCACTGGCATTTTGGAGTGGTGGAGCACACCTTGAAACTCAATCATCCAGGGCCATCTCCAATCACCCTGATCAATATCTGGCCACTGGACCCAAGTGGCTCTGGAGGGCAAAATGAGACAGGTGACCTTGCACAGCCCTCCCTCACTTAAATCCAATTAACTTACATGTCATGGTATCACCTCCCTGATGTCGTGGTCCTCTTTAAGAATGAGGGACTAACTGTATGGACATATATATACATATCTTGTATTTAAACATCTACTTTAATATATTTAACATGTATTGGTCAACCTGCCATCTGGGGGAGGGGGTGGGGAGAAGGAGGGGAAAATTGGAACAAAAAGTTTTGCTATTGTCAATGCTGAAAAATTACCCATGTAAATATCTTGTAAATAAAAAGCTATTAAAAAAAGAATGAGGGACAAACAGCAGCAACAATAACATTCAATAATTTCCATTGCAAAGGTGAACATAGGGGAGTTCAACAAAAATAAGTTGGAAAAATATTGTTGAATGTGACGAAACAAATGGTCACATCTTTGATAACTGATGTAGCCTCACGTCTATATATTAGCCAAGATTTTCTTCAGGAAGAGGGCCAGGTAACATGGTGCTGACTGCATCAAACCTTGGAATACAAAGACCTTTCTCCATGAGAGTCAAGAAGTCAACAAGTATTTATTAAGAGTCTATGATATGCCAGGCAACTGTGAAAAACATTGAGGATGCAAAGAAAGGCAAAAATCAATGTGTGCTTTCAAGAAATTCATGGTCTAATGGGATAGAAATATGGAAACAACTTCTTCTGGAATTGTGATTGTTCTTTCTACAGACTCACATTATCTTGATGACTGCAATAGTCTGCCAGTGGGTCTGCCCTCTTCAAGGCTCTTCCCACTCCAATCCATCCTCCATTCAATTGCCAAAATGATTTTCCTAAAGCACAGGTTTGACTATGTCACCCCCCTCTCAATAAACTTCAGAACCAAATACAAAATCCCTTGACACTCAAAGCCCTTCATGATCTAGGCCACCCTACCTCTCCAGCATTCTTATATTTGTTTTTCGATCCAGTGACATTGCTCTCCTAGCTGTTCCACCAACAGGACTCTCCATTTCTTGGCCCTGGGCACATTATCTCTGACTGTTCCCCAAGCCTACCATGTTCTTCCTCCTCACCCCTGTCTCCTGGCTTCTTTCAAGTTCCCAAAACAATTCCAGGTTCTACAGAAAATCTTTCCTAAAGCCTCTTAATACAGTGACTTCCTTTCTTTAATTAACTATGTGTAGCTTGTTTGTGTATATGCTTACTGTTAGTATTTATTTATTTTGTTGTCTTCCCCATTAGACTATGGAGACTACTGATTGTCTTTTGCCTCTTTTTGTACGCCAATAATCTAACATGGTCACTGGCATACGGAGGTGCATGTCATTATTGCTCTTGTTCAGTGTCTTACTCTTAACCTCTGTCTCAGTTATCTTTTAACTGCAAAAATGTGGATAATAATAGCACCTACCTTCCAAGGTCATTGTGAGGATAAAATAATATTTGTAAATTATTTGCATATCTTAAAATGATTTAAGTGCTAAATATTATTATTAAACAGTGACCAATGGTACCTGCTAAAACTAGTAGGAGGCTTTGGCAATTTTTTTTAAACCAAGCAATGTTGGGCAAACAACAGAACTTTGGTGGGCAGAACTAAGGTGAAGAAACAGGTTTGAGGCTGTGGGAATCCAGGTTTTCACTTCCCTCACTAATCAAGAAGTTTAATATGAGACATCTTTATTTTTCATATACTGGGTCCCTTCAAAGAGGAGAAGAGAGGGCAGCAAGATGAAACAAATGGGCTAACATGAGCTGCTTTATAAGAAAGTGAACTCTCCATCACTGTAGATGTCCAAATAAAGTCAGTCTGAATACCTAGCACAAAACCATGTATTCCTATGTTGAATTGGAGTAGGAGTTAGATGTCCTTTAAGACATCCCCCAAATTCTCAGATTCTTTATTCTCTGAAGTTCGTCAGTAATGAAACTTTCCTTCAAGAAACTCAAGGGAAAATATTTTAAACCAACCTCTCAAGCAAAATGTCATAGTCAAATTCTACTGGCCTTCCAGATTAAAGTAGTTTTAAAGTGACATAAATTATATTACTCTTAAACGGAGGACCAACTTAAGAAGAAATCTTTGAGCAGAGTCAAAGCCAAGAGACAATCTCTTTCCTATTTTATTGCCATGGAAACATAAGACTTCTTTGTTTAATTTTTTAAAAAGCCAATTTTTCAACTTTATTAGATAAAAAAAATTCATCATTCATTTCTCTCTGTCAAAGTTATTTCCTCAGAAGCATGAATCATTCAGCTCATCCATTTCAATTAAATGCAAATAAAAGGGGGAAAATAAAGTACATTGTAAAGAAAGGGCTCTGTAAGAAAATAGGACAGTCAAAATATTAGTACTTTCCAAAAGTGCTTTTCTATGTACCGACCAAAAAGTCTATAACTAGGTATTCTGAAAATGAAGGGATCTGCTACATATTCATCTTTTATTTTTAAAGAAATAAGATGCTGACAGACTCATCACATGAGAGAGAGAGAGAGAGAGAGAGAGAGAGAGAGAGAGAGAGAGAGAGAGAGTGAGAGAGAGAGAGAGAGAAAGAGAGAGAGAGATAGGGAGAGAGAGAGAGAGAGAGAGAGAGAGAGAGAGAGAGAGAGAGAGAGAGAGAGAGAGAGAGAGAGAGAGAGAGAGAGAGAGAGAGAGAGAGAGAAGTAGAAATGTGATAGATCAGTTCAGTTCAACTCTACTCAATTGGGAAAAAGGAAGTGAAAAGAAAGAGGAGGAAAAAAGCAGATGAAAATGCATATTGCTCAGGTGAAATAGATTCATCATTCAGTTAATCTGTTTGTCTATATGTTTTCTTTTTAAAATACCTCCTATATAATCTGTATGTAGCTTTTCATTCCCTCTTTTCCTTCTTCTTTTCCTTCTCTTTCTCCCTTTCCTTTCTCTTTCTCCCTTTTCCTCTCCCTCTCTGTATCCCTTCTTCTGAATTTCTACTTTTCCACTGAGTGGAAATAGAGAATTATATTTAGATAAGACCAGTGATTCTCAAACTTTTTAAACCCTTAAAAATAATTAAGAACCTTCCCCAAGAGCTTTCACTTATGTGGGTTTCATCTATCAATATTTTCTGTTTATGTGATTATATTTGTCAATATTTTCTGTATTATGAATTAAAACATCTTAGAATTATTATGAAAATAGTTTTAACATTATGGACCTCTTGAAAGGATCATCTCAGACCATACCTGGATACTCATTGGACTGGACTTTCAATGGTGACTTTTCAAAATAACACCTTATCAAATGAGATTAGTTGGAGGTTAGCTAACTTAATGGAAGCAGTTTAGTATAGTGAAAATAAGGCTGAACTTTGGTCCAATAAGATGTTTTCTTATTCTTTAAGTACCTATTTCAGGCACTTACTAGCTATGTGATCCTGGGCAAGTAATTTCTCTGCATCTCAGTTTCCTCTTCTGTAAAATGGAAATGGCAATAGCTCCTATCTCCCAGGAATGCTAGGAGATTCAAAGGTGAAATATTTTTTCTCTTCTTTTTCTTTAAAAATAATCTTCTTTAAAAGGGAATGTTGTTCTCTGAGAAGACAGATAAGGAGCAATAGAGACAATTTAGGCTATGTGAAAATAAAAAATTATCCCAAAATTGATTTTTAGATGAGATCACATATGTACAGTGCTTTGCTAACTGGGAAGTGCTACATAAATGTTACTATAATGTTTTTAATTTTAGAGTCTTCCTTCTGTTAATCATTTCCTATTTATCATAAATAGAGCTTATTTGTATATATTTGCTTGCATCTTGTCTCCCCTGTCAAACTGTCAGCACTTTGAGACAGGGACTATTTTGTCTTTTTTTGTATCCCCAGAATTAAGCCCAATGTCTGATATATTGTATGCCCTTAAAAATTTTGGTTGATTGATTCTTTACCTATGAGTCTGCCAAAATATTGAGATCTTATGCCAGGTTGACCTCTCAACTAAGTGATATACAGATTTCCTCATTATCTGCTCTAGAATGGTTATCTCTATAATTCCTTTTTACCCCATGTCAAGAAAAGTTCATGAAAGTAGAATATCTACTACCCTAGCCTGATTGCTAACATAACCTTATGAATCTCAAATGCTAAATAAAAATTCACATTATCACAAGGGAAACAGAGAAGATCTTAGCCACATATAGGGTAGAGAGTTGCATTTAAAATGTGATGTAAGGAATACCCAGAAGACCTCTTACTCAAAAATCTCTCCCACTTGAGTTTCCACTATTAAAGATTTATTCCTTTGAGTTAAACACTTTCCTATCAAGTATCCTTTTTTGAATTTAATTTTCTTTGACAAACAGATCTATTTTTCTTCTTCTTACATACACCCCATTGAAAGGAAAAAAGAAAAAAAACTCATTATAACAAATATGTGTACATGTGTATGAAACAACGTAAATTCCTTCATTGATTATATCCAATTTTCCCAATAGTTCTAATTACAGCAAGTTCTCAATGAAATATTTTTTCTTAGAATCGCCAAAAATTTCCACCAAAAATTCCTTCCCCTGTTCCTCCAAGAGAGCCATCCAATATAATAAAGGATATTTTAAAGGACAAAAAAAGAGAGAAAGAAAATCAACAAAACTCATCCATATAGTATTGAAAAATTCTGAAAATATATACAATGGGTAATATTTGGGGATATATCATTTCTACAAAGGAGTGGGGTGAAGGTTATCTTCTTACAACTCCTGTCATGCTTGATCCTCATAATTGTGCAATATTCACTTTTTTAAGGATTAAGTGATTTGCCCAGATGTCTGAAGCCAAATTTGTATTCAGGTTCTCCTAACTTCTGGACCAGTATTCTAACCACTATTACTATCTAGCAGCCCCTGCAAAATTCTCTTTTGATTCTTTTGATGGTTTTTTTTCCTATTTACATTGTTATAGACAATATATATTGTTTTCTTGGTTCCGCTTACTTCATTCTGCATCATAATTATTCTAATTTAAAAATACAAATGCCTTAAGAGAGCATGATCTCTAATGTCACTTTATAGGTTTCAGTGTCTAAGGCCAGTTCTTTCTATGCACAAAGGATATAATTCACTTAATAGTTACCAGATGAATGATAGTACTTGAATGTGATTATGTTTTTGTTGAGTCATTTTTCGGTCAGGTCCAACTTTTCATGACCTTATTTGGAGTTTTCTTGGCAAAGATATTGTAGTGGTTTCTCATTCTCTAGCTCATTTTACAGATGAGGAAACTGAGGCAAACAGGATTAAATGACTTGTCCAGAGTTACACATCTAGTGTTTGAAGATGTCTTCCTAACTTCAGGGCTGACACTTTTCCTGCTTCACCACCAAGCTGCCAAGATGATTATATATACCAAATATAATAATAGCTGGCATTTACAGTTATCCCTTCCATGACATGACTTTCCTCATAGAAGTTTAGATATATCACAATTTTTATCATAAAGAAATTTGAAGGGAATTTTGTGGAAGCTGCAGATGATGGGAAAACCAGAAGGCAACATAGAGCCTATGACCAAATACTTAACCCAAATTTTATAGTAAAGTACTGAAAACACCCCATAAAAGAAAAAGAAAAAATTAAAGTACTTCACAAAGTGTCAAAAAATTTTATACAGTTTCCAGATCATGGAGAGGGAGGTCGCTCTATCCCTAAACCCCTCACTATGAAAGGGATAATTACATATAGCACTTTAAGCTTACAAAGAACTTTATAAATAATATACTTCAGTACTCATAGCAACCCTGGGAGAAGGTATAATTCTGATTACCATTTCACAGATAAAGAAACTAAGTCTCAGAGAAGGTAATTAATTGCCTAACATCCCTGGAATACTAAACAAAGTAAATGAAATAAAATCTGAAGCCAGGGCTCCTGTGCTAGCATTCAAATCACTATAGCTATGCTACCAACTAGACAACCTTTCCCTAGACATAAGCAACCAACAGATATTCGCACACAATCCCAGTGTCTACCTCTGCTATAAAAATGTCATTTTCCCTTGGAATAATGAGATTATTGGTTAACCTCTAATTTGCTTATAAATTTTAAAGACATAATTTAGAGAGAAGTTGAAAGAAACACAAACATTTAGATATAATGACAGCATAATGGAGTAGTTAGAGCTTTGGTCTGGTTTGTCAAAAGATTTCAGATTGTCTTGGCTCTGTCATTGACTCCATGGATGAATTTTGGTAAATCCTACGACTTATCTGTCTTTTCAAGTTCCTAGGGACTGAAAAAATCTGATTCTAGGTACCTTCATCATTAAATTTCAACTTCTATAAATATTACATATATTTATGTATATTATGTATAGCATGTATATATATATATAAGCTTCAATTTATATAAACTATTATATATATATATATATATATATATATATATATATATATATATATATAAAATAAAAATGTTAATCTAACTGGAGGTTTCTTTTAATTCTGCTTTAGAAAGAAACCTTTAGCCTTCTTTGCCTTAGATTATTTTGGAGATTTGGCCTGACTGACCCAGCTCTGACTTTTCTTATCCTAATGAAACATCTCATCTGCTAATCCCAGGAAAAAATGTTAGTATCCTATAGTCTCTGCTCACTTACCACCCCTTTTGTATTAGCATACAACTGCTTTCTTGTTTCTGATGACTTCCTTCCAATAATAACAATTATCACCACCCTCTACTTCCCCTTCTTTCGATATACACATACAGAAAAGATGAACAATTTGTCAGGGGTATGAGATTTCCCTGACTCCATGAAGAAACCCAAGTAATGGCCCCTTTCTGACCAGGAGAGAGTAATTTTCATCTACCAGACTCATCCTTTCCTCTCCAATATTTGACCTGCAATCTAAGTGGGATTGATTTCTTTAAGAAGCTTGGCCGTTTTTCTATTCTTGCCCAGACTGACTCTTGCCTTTGACAGACCTCTGGCACATCCAGCTGTAACAGCTCAATATTATAAAACATATAAACAGGCAATTTTTAGACAAAGATGCAATGGTTTCCTTGGGGGAGTTACTGACATCATAGAATGAATCCATTGTCAGATTGCTTTCCCCTCCTAAAAAAATTATGGGAAAGAGGAGGGGGCTGAGATCACTGGTCACAGCTGCCTTGCTTTATTTTATCTTCATATACCCAGCACAGATTACAATGTTTCTATAAATGCTTATGAAGTGAACAGAAAAGTACAGGAGCAAACCTACCAACTCGACCAGCTATCAGGAGCTACATTAGAAGTACCAGAATGAGATGTTATTCACCCATTAATGAAACTAATCCCTAGAGAGAGCTTTATGGCATTCAGGTGTAAAGCCAGCTGCTTTCTATTGAGCTAAAAGGCCCATAATTCCAAACATAGTGCAAGTAGCAGACCCAATAAATCCTTGGTAAATGAATGGCGTTTTCCTACATTATTGCCAGTGAAGACACAGGTAGTCTAGGAAAGTTTATTTCATGCTAAGAGCAACTTGAAATCCCTGCTAAGAACATCATCAAAGCCAATACATAATAGAAAGTACATCAGATTGGCAATGAGGAGACCTATTTTATACCTGGCTCTATGGCCAATTGGCTGCAGTCTCTAAAGCCAGTCAATGTTTCTTTCTGGCCTTCATTTTCCTAATCAACATGAAAGAATTGGACTTGGATGACCCCTAAGGTACATTTTAGCTTTAGGATTCCGTGTTTCTGTGATTTCCTCAAACCCTCAACAATTCCACTCTTCAGTATACTATATGCCAAATACAAAAATGAAAACAAAAATAAGGAAATAGTTTTGCAAAGGCCCATTTTTTCTGTCATTACAATCGTGTCCCCATTTGGAGTTTTCTTAGAAGAGATACTGGAGCAGTTTGCCATCTCTTCGTCCAGCTCATTTTGCAGATGAGAAAACTGAGACAAACAGGATTAAATGACTTGCCCAAGGTTACTTAGCTAGTATGTAACTGAGAGTGGAGTTAAACTCAGGTTTTGCTGATTCAAGCCCAGCATTCTATCCACTGTGCCATCTAGTTGCCACTTACCCATATTACTATTTTAAATTTTGTTCAGCCCCACCAAAATTGAATTGCTTCTTACTGATGTCAAATTAACGTGTCTAAAATTATTTGTGGAAATTTCAAAATTCATTCTTTTTAATTATCTTCGTGTGATTTAGGGAAATAGATTGATCCTAATGCCCTTGCTTCTTGACAATGTTGTCGCGTCTTAACTTCCTAGGTAACCTTTTCTAGCTATCAAATTTCTGATGAGCTTATCTGAATATTCAGCAGAAAAAATATTGCAGGCAAGCAGCAATGGATAGAGAATCTTAAGTAATCTTAAGTAATAAATGAAAAGAGTTCTTTCTATACTAAATTTATAGAAAATTCTCAAAAGATAGTAGGCAAAAAGGGTCAGCTAGGTGGCACAGTGGATAGAAAATCAGTCCTGAAGTCAGGAAGACCAGAGTTCAAATGAAGTCTCAGATACTTACTAGTTGTGTGACCCTGAGCAAGTCACTTAACCCCATTGCCTCTCCCTGTCCCCCCCCCCAAAAAATAAAATAAACTAAAAATAAAAGAGACACAATGGAAAGGATGGAGGGTTTTTGTAGTCAGAAAAACTGCCTTTGATTCCCAGCACTTAGTGACTCTAGATATTTCCCTTTCTTAGCCTGTTTCCCCACCTATAAAATGAGTGGGTTAGAAAAAATAACCTCTATGGTTCCTCCTAATTCCAGGATCTCCCTCTCCACCTTCCCCTTTCCCCCTTCCCCTTCTCCTCCTTTAAAAGGAAAGGGTGATAAAAGATCAAAACATGTTAAGAGCAAACTAATTAGAAAATTCAAACCTTAAAGGTAAATAATGTGATATGATAGAAAGTACAGAAAGTCAGGAGATTGGGGCTTTTAGTTCTGAAATGATTTTTAAGTCTTTGCCAAATAACAATAATGTAATAGTAATTACTAGCACTTATATAATGCCAACTATGTACCAAGTACTTTACAACTTTTATCTCATGTAATCCTCACAACAACCCTGTGAGATAAATATAATTAACCCCACTCTATTTTTATTTTTTTAATTAATTTTTATAATTATAACATTTTCTTTGACAGTACATATGCATAGGTAATTTTTTTTTACAACATTATCCCTTGTACTCCCTTCTGTTCCGAGTTTTTCCCCTCCGTCCCTCCACCCCCTCCCCTAGATGGCAGGCATTCCCATACATATTAAATATCTTATAGTATATGCTTGGTACAATATATATGTGCAGAATGGAATTTTGTTGTTGTTGTTGTTGCAAAGGAAGGATTGTATTCGGAAGGTAAAAATAATCTAGAAAGAGAAACAAACAAACAAACAAACAATCAATGCTCACAGTTTACACTCATTTCCTAGTGTTCCTTTTCTGGATGTAGCTGATTCTGTTCATCATTGATCAATTGGAATTGGATTAGCTCTTCTCTATGTTGAAGATATCCACTTCCATCAGAATACATCCTCATCCAGTATAATCCCACTTTATTTTACAGATAAAGAAACTGAGGTAAATAGCAGTTATAGTGTGCTGGTGTCCTGCAGCTAACTAACTGTGTAACCTCAGTTAAACCAATCATCTTCTTTGGGCTTAAAGTTCATTATCTGTAAAATGAGAATATAAGACTAGACAAAATCTAAAGTTCTGTTCAGCTCCATGGACATAACATGTGCTTACTAAAAACTCATTTGGAGGAACAAAATTCTTCTATAAAGACTTTCTTCTAACAATTCATCTCTGTTGTACATGTCAAACTCACAAAAGATTTTTTAAAAATTGTACCAAAAGGAATGATACTCTGACCTTCTGATAATTAATATCAAGTGAGACATAAACCAGGGAGATGTTTGTTCATCAAAGTAGTTTCCTGCTGTCATGGAACAGGTCATCATAGATAAGCACCAACTTAGCACAATGGTTTTCAAAGTGTGGCCTGTGACCCTGATACACCTGAGAAGAGAAGGATTGCAAAGTCAAATCTTATTTCATAATACTAAAATGTTATTTGTTTTTTTCTCTCTTATTCTCTTACAATTGTAGTGGAGTTTTGCTGAGACTATATTATCTGTGAATTACAGATTTTGCTGCAAACATGAGACTGAGTTATTATCTCATCCATAGGATTGTACTTTTTTCCTTACAAATGACCAAATTGACAGACATGATCAGATCAGCTGTCTTTTTCTGTATTTGTCCATTATTCATGGTTTCAAACAACTTTTTAAAATATCATGGTTTCTCTTTGAAGAATTGTGCTGACATTTGCTAACATTGCACTGATAGGGCAAAAGCAATGATGGGTAAAATTTCTCAAACTTTAGCACAAATCAAGATAGCAGCCCCAAAACTCTAATAGTCATCATTCTATTCTTCAGCTCAGCACAGTCACAGTTTAAAAAAAAAATTTAAATCAGTTTTACTTTAAAATTTCCAGTAATAAAATTATTAGTTTTGTTAAATCTTGACCCTTGATATATCTTTTTAGTATTCTATGTAGTGAAATGGGAAGTACACATAAAACAATCAGCTAAATGACAAAATAACAATGGTTGCCTCAAGGAAAAGTCCTTGTTCAATTGTTTGAGTCACCAGCTAAACTCACCATTTTTTTTCATAGAATACCATTTTTACTTGAAAGAATGACTAACAGAGAAACGATGGTATTCAGAGTAAGGTAGTTGGCAGACGTTTTCTTGAAAATTAACAAAGTGAGCCTGTCACTTCAAGGAAAACAACTGACAGTATTCGTTGCCAATGATAAAATTCAAGCTTTCAAGTGAAAATTAGAATTTAAGAAAACTCATATTTGTAACTGTGAACTTGACGGTTTCCTAACAACTTTTTTTTTAATAGATCAGTAGCAATATTAATGAATGTAATCTGAATTACATAGTGAACAAATAGTTTCCAGATAAACATCATGCATTGGGTAAATGAACCATTCAAAATACAAGACAAATCATTTTAGATTTTAATGTAACAGAGAAGGAAAAAGAAAGGTTTTAGATTTACATTGCAATTAACCTATAGGAAATTATCACTTGTTGAATTTTGACAGTGTCAGAAAAAATATTCACATTACCATTTCCCCCCTTTTTCCAACAACATACCTGTGTGAAACCAGATTTTTTAATATATTAAATTAGAGCAACATATGGCAACATATTGAATGCAAAAAGTAAACTAAAGAATCCAGACCTTGGAAACTTGCAAAAATATAAAACAATGCCACTCTTCTCACTAATTTTTTTTTGCTTCATAAAATACAAGGGTGTTAAAAATAAAAGTATATTATTTAGGTGAACATGTAATACATTTATTGTTATCTTAAAATTATTAAACATTTTGAAAATTTTATTTTAAATACAATAATATCAATAGTATGACTTACATGAAAAAAAAGCTTTTTGGAGTCCTTGATAATTTTTAAGAGTAAGGGAGTCCTCATGATGGAAAATACTATTTCGATCCAGAGAGAGAACTATGGAGTTTCAATGAATGTTGAAGCATGATATTTTAACTTTTTATTTCTTTCTCATATTTTTCTCTTTTGATCTAATCCTTCTTTCATAACATGACTAATGTGAAAATATTTAGAATGATTGTACATATATAACCTATATCAGATTGCTTGCCATCTTGGGGAGGGAGAGAAAGACAGGAGGGAGAAAACATGGAACTCAAAGTCTTCTAAGAGTGAATATTTGAAAAGTACCTTTATATGTAATTGGGAAAAATAAAATAAAATTGAAAAAAATAAATATTAATACGGTTTGAAAAAAGGGTAAAGGGATATTGAGACTACAAAGTTTGAGGAATGCCAACTTAATATATAAGCCCAGAAGAGCTAACCCAAATCTCATATCCCTTCTGCTCAACTAAGACGACAATCAAATGAGACAAGTGCCAAGCAAGCATCAAGTGCTGAAGCCATCCTTGACTCCTCACTCTCAATCCCCATATCCCAATATCTTGCCAAGACCTGTTGATTTTATTCCGGTAACTTCTCCTTCTCCACCCTCTCTAATGCTTCCATTATCTTAATGCAGTCCTTTATCACCTTACACACAGATATTGCAATATGAATTATAAGGATTATTTGTGCCCGACATGGTGGAGCTTTCCAAGTTCATTTGAGTCTGATTAGCCACAGTCAAACATACTCTATCTTGAACCCAACATTGTAATGTCATTTTGGTCCTCTTTGAGAACGGACAACAAGCCCCAATCTGCTGGTTGGTTTTCATGTTATTAATATGTCCCCATTTCAGTCTATCCTCCAAGTCAGTGTCAGAGGAATGTTCCTAAAATGCATATCATTCCCCAGTTCAACAAATTCCAGTGATTCCTATCACTTCTAGGATCAAATATAAAATCATCTTATCTTATCCCCCCATTAATTCTAGGATCTTAGCTACAACACTTAGCTTCTTGCTGCTGCATGGACAGAAACTCTACATCCTGACAGGTATTACTGGTTGTTCCACATATGTAGAATGATCTTCCTGTTTATCTTCACCTTCTGGCTTCCTTCAAATGCCAGCTTAAATCCCACAGGAGGCTTTTCCCAATCCCTCTGAATTCTAGTCCCTTTTCTTTCTTGATTACTTCTTTTTATTTTGCATGTAGCTTGCTTGTACATTTTTATTTATATATTGTCTCCCTCATTAGGTTGTGAGCTCCTTGAAGGTTTTCTTGGAATCCTTTTTGGAAGGATTTGCCTTCTTGGAACCCCAGCAAGTAGCAGAATAATTTTCTGGAGTGAAAAGGCTGCTGTACCATAAAGGAGAAAAAAAAGTGCAGAGATTCAGGAGTGAAGACCAAAGAGGAAAGTTCATCGATTATTAGAAGTGTAGATTTAATCCAGATCTTCCTGAATCTTAAACTAGTCTCTGTGTCATGCTGCCTTTTGCATACTTTCATCCAAAGATAATAACAGATAGTTCCTACTTCTACAAAGGCATCTAAGTAAGTTAGTTTCTTTTCTAAATATTCATTACAGATTAAATAGACAAGATTTTAGGCAGCACATTCCCAGATGCCGTTTTCAAGTGCATTGAGGTTCCCCTTTTCAAAATGTCAAGTTCATCTCTGCTGACCATAAAAATATCAAATGCAATGAAATTTGCCCAGAATTGACCCTGCATGCCATCAAATAATCAGTAAGTAGCCAAATAGAAGCACAATTCAATTACACTAAAAACATTGTTGCTCAGCTTGAAAAAAGAAAGAAAATTAGTCTTGGCTGTTTGGGTGTGAATGACTAAGAGCAGGCCAGGAAAACTCAACTATTGCAGTAAAAAGAGGAATAGAGATGTTAAGTGAGATGGCATGAGGTCAGAGATGAGTCAGTCAGAGTCAGGATTTGAATCTCAATATAGCTCTTCAGAAGATATATCTCTTTTGCTTTCATCATCTTCTGTCCAAGTTTCCCAGAGGCAACCACAATCCCGTTTAATTTTATAAAGTAGATAAAGTTTGCCTCTTGCTACTTACTCATATTTGTCAAAGGGACTAATTAATACTCTTTCCATGTCCCAAATACCTCACTGAAGTCCTTTATCCAGACAATGGTTCATTCTCCTACCCATTAGCTCTCCCTCTGAACCTCCATCAAATATCATCACCAGATTTCTGATCCACGCCAGGGCCATTTATGCTGGGAACCTTCCAAAATGACCAAGAAGCTGCTCTGATGAGCTTAAACTAATCATTAAACTTAATATCTTAATAAATAAATGCTAGCCTCTTGGTATTCTCTCCCCTTCCAAACAAGAGGCCCAGAACCATGATTTTTTTAGGTATAGATTGTTCCTAGAAGAAGAAACTCCCTCTACTAATGCAGGTTAGCATGTTCTCTGCAACTTTTAGTCTTTGAGAGATATCTAAAGTTTTGATAGGTTAACCAACTTGTTCCAGTTACACAACCTATGTGTCAGAAGCTAGACTTGAACTTAGGTTTTTCTAGTTTCAAAGCCAGCTCTATTCACTCTACCATCCTTTTCTCCTGCAGATAACTTATATGATCTTTAATATTTTCCTTTCTAGAAGGACCATTGAGAAATTTTTACATGATCATGTAAAATATGGGCATATAGCTATAGCAGTACCTTGGAACCCACTCCTTTGAAGCTTGTTGAATTCAGTATTTGATACATTTCAGTGAGAAAAAAAAATTCTTCAAATTGTACATGTTTAACATATATTGGATTATCTGCTGTCTAGGGGAGAAGAGTGGGAGGAAAAGAGTTGGAACATAGGGTTTTGCAAGGGTGAATGATGAAAACTATCTTTGCATGTATTTTGAAAATTAAAAGCTATTATTAAAAATAAAAAAAAAATTCAGCACTTGATATTTACTTGGCATTCATCCCACTTGGCTGTTGTCTTAGCTGAGCAGCAAGGAAGTGATGTTGGACAAACATACTGCTTGGTCCCATCTGCCACTATTAAGGCCCTTAGACATGGACAGCTCCTCCTTAGCATAGGCAGTGGTTTACAGGACTATCCAGGTTGGAACTCACAATGCTGAGGTTGTGTGTGTTGCTGAGCAGGCCATGGGACAGTTCCTACAGGATAGTGGGGCTGCATCAGGTAGTCTCATCTAGATCCCAAAATATAGTGCTGGAAGAGGCATGGATCAGGCCAGTGTGCTCACCAAGAGGAGAAGCAGAAGGAGGGAGCACCAGCAGTGGAATCCAGGAAGAGGCAGAAGCAGAAAATGACCCAAGACTCCTGGCAGTCCAGCCCCTGCAGTGGCCAGAGCCACGGGCAGCAGAGGGGCAGCATCATAGCTTCTGCCTTCACATCCAGACCCCCTATCCCACCAAGGAACTTTAGACAGTGTGGGGTGAGGGAGAGTGTAAAGGTCAAAGGTTCTTCCCAGAAAGTTAGTTGGGTCAAGAAAGGAGGAGCCCAATGAGGTTAGCTCTGCATCTGGAAGTCCCACTTGCAAGTAGAAAAGAAATCTATTTACCCAACTCGATGCCAAAATAGAAATCAGACAAAGTACACATTTGAGAATACATACTAGACAATACTGATTGATGGAGCTTTCCCATTCAGAGCAAGATGTCTTAATTTGACCACTAAAAGGAATCTCATATCTCACTCACGGGAAAATAGTGTAGCGAGTTAAGAATAATGACATGACTGAAGTTTTATAGGTTGGCTTATTTCCAGGGTCTTTTTCTCCCTTCAGTGACCTGAAAAGAAGTTAGCATTACTCAAATCTCTCAAAAAAAGCTGAAAGCCAGAAAAACCCAAAGAGACTCAAGAGACTGGATCTCTTTTTGTTCTTGTTCTTTTCAATTTCACCCTTTCTCTCCCACAAGCTAGGGACATTGAACTGGCATCTGGGGGGAAAGGGGTCAAGTTTTGCATAGAGGGGGCTTGGGATTTTCCTTTCTCTGCTAAGAAATAATGATCAGGAGTTTAGTGCGAATCCAAACAATTACAGCTTCTAGACTAATAGTATTTAAGAGAGCAGAGAGATATAACTCTCATCTAGTACACCCTTTCTCTGAGGAAAATGGAATTATATCCTTCCTCTGACCCCAACTTTCTGCTTCCTTACCTCACCTCTCAGAAGTCATTAAAAAAGTCCCTTGGAGAAGTGTAGAGATACTAGGTATGTGTCTATGTTTATCTTCCTTTGAGCCACACACAAAACTCAACTTATTACTGTCAATTTGTTACACTATTAAATGGAGAAGCTAAAACAACCTCAATTTCTTGAATACATAGGACCTGATACTGGAAGAGATCACCTTACAAGTCACCTGATACACTCGTCTCCTTTTACATATGAGAAAATGAAACCTGTCCATACATAGGTTTCATAGGCAACAAGACCAAAACCATCCTCTTTCCTAGATAGCTTTATACTGCTCAATTCCTAATTAAGTAATTATAGGATGAGTAGGAAGAAAGGACAACACTTGGTGGACCAATGGAAGACATATTTTGAGACTCTATGTCATTCAGGTACAACTCTAGCCTCAACTGTTAAGCAAAAAAAATATTCCTCTGTTTTTAGAGTTCTCCCACCCACACTTCCAGGCACTCAGTGTAACTATTTTGCACCTTGATTACTTTGCTAAGCAACTAGATGGCAAAGTAAATGGAATATTGGGTTTTGAGTCAGGAAAATTGAATTTCAAATCTTGCTTCAGACATTTACTAACTTTGTGACTCTGGAGAAGTCACAATCTATCTCAGTTTCCTCAACAATGAAATTGTGATGATGATAGCACCTTTCCCATAGTGTTGCTGAGAGGATCAAATGAGATGATATTTGTAAAACACTTAGGACAAAGTCTTGCAAATGGAAAGGATTTAATAAATGCTTATTTCCATTTGATCTCTCATGTACTCAGGGTCTTGTTAAATAGCTGAACTTGTTATCCCCGGAAAAATGAATTTAAACTCAGTTCTTAATGACTATTTATTCATTAGAATAATCTCCCTATCAAGGATATTTGAATTTTTAAGGGAGTCTTAGATTTCTGAAGAAATAATTTCTAACTTCCCCCAAAGTTAATCTATAATGGTAGAATTTCAGGAACCATTTCAAGTCATTAGAAGAACTGCTCAGAGACAGAGAGGTCTTTCAGAAAAAAACATTCCTTGAATTCTGTTGTTTAGAATTCTGCAGAATGGTTGTTGTATACTCCTAACACAGAGAAAAGTATCTACTCAGATACTACATGAGTTCATACGCTGAGGCACAGTGGTATAAAAGAGAGCATCAAACTCTGAATCTGTAGAAAAGCAGAAAATAGTATGGTTCAAGAGTTCTAGTCCTAGTTTCACCTACTTGCATCACCAACTAGCATTATGAACTTAGCTCACTTCATATCGTAAAGCTACAATTCCAACCTCCTCTGTTAGGATTTTTTCTTCCTTCAAAACTCAGTTCAAGTACCTCCTCCTCCAGAAGACCTTTCCTGGTACTCCCAACTACTAATCCAATAGCTCCAAAATTTCCACCTGCTTGTATCTTGTTTGTACTAATTTACGTGTGTTGACTCCTCCCTGATTATAATATAAACTCCCCGAGAGACTGAAATGACTTTTACTTATTCTTTGTATCTCAGCACTTAGCACAGGGACTGACACATAATATCATGCTTAATAAATGTTTGTTGAATGAGTAACCCATAAAATAAGGGAGCTAGGCTTAGTGATGTTCTATAGTCTTTTCTAGTTCAAAAAATCTGGAGGAACAAGAGGTCAAGAATCTCAAAGGAAATAATGAAAACAAATCAGAAAGAAAGGGATTCAACAGTACCAGATTTCAAACTTTATTACAAAGCAGTTATCAAGACTATTTGATGCTGATAAAACAAAAAAGCTAATCAATGATAAAGTGTGTGAATAAAATCCAGAACAATTGAACACAGTAGCATAGAATTAGATAAATTCAAGAACTTTGACTACTGAGGTAAAGGCTTGCTATGTGACAGAAAATTTAAAAGCAATTTAGAAATTAATCTTAGATCAACTTTTCACTTTGTATACCACATGAAGCTCTAAATGAATACATGACCTAAATATAAGGTGCTGTATCATAAACAAATTACAGAATAATGGGAGGAGATACTTTTCACAACTATGGATAGGTAAAAAATTTTTGATCAGATGAGACAGGGAAGCTTCTGCGAGATGAAATGTGCAATTTTGAGTACCTAAAATTGAAGTTTCTAAACAAACAAAACCAATACAATTATGATTAGAAAGGAAACGACTGTAGATGTGAAATTTTGTTAAAATTTTCTCCAATAAAGGCCTTACATCATATATATATATATATATGTGTGTGTGTGTATGTGTATGTGTGTGTGTACATATATATTTATATATATGAAATTGATGCAAATATATAAAAACAAGAAGCATTCCCACAGAATGATCAAAAATATGAATAGGCAGTTCTCAAAGAAAATCCAAGTTTTCAATAAGCAAGTGGAAAAAAAATGTTCCAAATCACTAAGACTTAGAGAAATGCAAATTTAAACTCTGAGGTTCTATCTCATATCCATCATATTGGCAAAGAAGACTAAGAAGAAAAATGATGATTCTTACAGGGGCACACTAATGAACTATATAGGTGGATTTGTAAATTCATCCATTCTGGAAAGTAATTTGGAATTTGTCCCCAGAATTACTAAATAATATATACCTTTAACCATATGACCATACTTGACCTGTACCCCAAAAATATCAAAGATTGAAGAAAAATTCATGCACAAAAATATTTATAGCTGCAATGTTTTGTTATAGCAAAGAACTGGGCATTGAGGGAATCCCCATCAACTGTGATGGGTAGACAAAATGTGTCATATGAAGATAATGGAATACTATTATGCTATAAGAAATGGTGAAAGGAAAAGATTCACAGAAATATAAGAAGTTTTATATGAACTGATTCAAAGTAAAAAAGAATCATTTGTACAATGATCACGACAGTTTAAAAGAAAACAATTTTGAAATTCTTAATCATTCTAATCATGTAACAATTAATCATGACTCCAGAAGATGAAGTGTATCTCCAGCTCTTGGTAGGAAACTTTAGATGCAGAAGAAGGAAAAAGTTTTCAAACAATACACATTTTGCTTGTTTTGTTGGACTTTAATTTGGTAGGAATGCGAGGAAATGAGGGCAATGAAAGATATTTTTTAAAGAGGAAGGAAGAGGTATCAATAAAACATTTGAAATGTACAGAAGTGAACATAAGGAAGCTCAAAAAAGGACACAGATCAACAAAGTAACACTGGTACTGTTGTATTGAATTTTGGCAGTGAAGTGGCTCAGAGGATAGAAAATTAGGTCTGGAATTAGGAAGACTTATCTTTGTTAGTTCAAATCTGGCCTCAGATACTTATTAGCTGTGTGACTGGCCAAGCCACCTTAACTCAGTTCATTATAAAGTGAGCTAGAGAAGGAAATAACAAATTGCTTCAATATTTTTTGCCAAGAAAACCCCCAAAGTGGTCACAAAGTGAAGAATGACTAAACAGCAACAATACTGAATTTCATATGTATGTTTTTGAAAGCTCTATTTTCTGACCTTTGTATATAGAAATGGTCATGTTTGTCGATTTTAATTTAAAATTTTCTAAAAAGAAGATGCTACAAGTCTACTCTATTTAATTACAGGACTGATCCTGATTATCACCTCTACCAAACTGCTCATTCTAAAGTAGCTGGGAGATGAAGCAGAAAGAGCTATATTATAAGCAAGATTCAGTATTAGCATAGTGGATAGAGAGCTCACCTTAGAACAAGGAAAGGAAAGGTGGAAAAAAGGGAAATATATATATTAAATGTCTATTAAGTGCCAGACATTATCTTAAATGCTTTACAGATATTATCTCATTTGATTCAAAAAGACTTGAATTCAAATCCCACCTTTGACACATACTGATTTTTGTGACTGTGGCTGAGTCTCAGTCTCTCAGGACTCTAGAAACTATCTAAGACTAAATTATAGAAAAGGTTCTGATTTCCATTAGTTCAAGGGAGTTTCCTTATGCAGGAATTCCCTATGCAATTAAAATTGATGATCTAGTCCCTATCCCTATTTATAAGCTAGCCAAGACTTCTTGTACATAGAGTCACCCACATACCTTCCTCCACTAAGGTCTTTTTCTTATACTTCATTATATTATAAAGGTGATCCTGAATTCTAGAAGGCTGAGTACAAGCTCTGACAAGTCTCAGCTAGAAAGATACCAAGCACAGATCCAGCAATGAGTAATCCATCCGAGATCCAAATGAACTAATTTCAGAGAGATTGTTCACCAAAAGACTAGCCACCAAGGATTGACACTTTTTAGCCCCAACAAGTCAGAAAAATGTCTACTGAGGCACAGAGAGGTTGTTATCAGCAGGAGAAGTTCTCATGTACAAAAAAATCATAGATCTTGCTGAAATATTAAGTATACACAGGAATATAAACCCACTTTCATATTTTGAAGGGTCTGTGATCACATTAATATGGAATCTCTCTCCAACTGTGCTCTTTTTCCCCTGGCCATAGCTTCTTCTTTGTTCTGAGGCTTCTTCATGTCCTTTTGTAAAAGAATAGGCTTCCCAATGGGCTTCAAGCCTTCCACTTGATGTTAGGTGAATAGCAATAGATCACATAGGCTATCTATTGTATATATCTCACTTTCACTAAATGACCCACCTACTGCATTTTTCAGTCAAATATTTCTTATGATATACTTTGCACAATCTATTCAACATCATCCTTAATTGCCTATATGTTGAAATTTACTGATCCTTCTATATCTCTCCTTTGTCACAATAATAGTGAATATGTCTTTATGTAAATATTCCTTTTTATATATAATGAAGAAGGATGAGTTTTAGACATGATTACCCTCAAATTCTTCCCCCATGAGAGGTTGCCTGGGAAGACAAAAAGGTAAAGCCAAGAGAAAGGTATCATGTGGGAGGACAGAACAACCCAGCCAATTCATCAGCCTCAGCTCTGGCTGGCAAAAACACCCAAGTGCTGGTAAGCTGGAGCCCATCCAAATGGAGAGATTGTACACAAAGAGAACTGTAACACAGGCCAAGGAAACTTCCTTCCAGAACTGCCTCCCTAGGTCTCTATTTGCTGGAGATATACTTACCCTCAGCAAGAAAAAAATGTCACTCTAAACACTTGGCCCCTATGCATGATAATTAGCAAACACACTCAACCTAATCATTGCTTCTGATGCCATCAGACCCACAGTGGGAAAAGATAAAGCAACAAAATGGAGAATGTTGGTGAGAATCCAATAGATGGGACTCACTCAATAATCAGGTTTAATTTCAGATATTCATTTAGCACTGCTTGAACAGAGCCATTTACTATCTGGCTGAGGAAGTAAGAACAGGTGAAAGGATGTTATTCATCACCCAGACTTTTATAAAATGCCCCTTTTTTTCACTGCTTCTGGGACCCATGAATTTCTAAGTGGGGGTGTTCCCTCCCCAAAAGATTACAGTCGCTCTTTAATTTGGCAGAAAGGTTTTAAGAATTGCTAGGGAGGGAAAATTCATCCTCTTGTGGCTAACCTCACAACGAGCCTTTCCAAACTTGGCTAGAGTGAGTCCTCGGGCAATGAACAAATTGCTATCACTGAGCCTGTTATTCAAAATCTTTCCACTTTCATACAGCACATGCATCACTATCAAGTCCAAGGTCACTGTGACATTGCTACGAGGTGGGGAAGGACACTTCATGTCAAATGCTTTGGATTTTAGAAATTATATAATGTCATTGTGATTATTGTTCACAGACAATAGAAAAACATTTAATTCGGTAGCCATTGTAAGGGCACTCCTTCAACAACATTTTCCCCACGGACTTCACAATCACATGAGATTGTAAGGTAATATGATATAGTGAAAAAGACACTTGATTTAGAGACAGAATGCTTTGAGTTCAAATCTGAAGTCAGATGCTGTGTGACTGTAGGCAAATGATTTAATATCTCTGTGCCTCAATTTTTTTTCATATTGGACCCAATAATCTAAAAGACCCCTCTACCTCAAAGATACAATGACAAAGCTGTTTTTTTCAACCACCTTTGTATTGTTAAGCAAGAAATAGAGAAACACTTGCTCACCAAAGATATTCATAGATTTCCAACAGAGTTGAAGCTCTAGGAGGCCTATGAATTTGAAAGTTTTTAAGTATTTTTCATAGCTATATGTCATGGTTTTTTTTTAATTTTGTTTTAAACCTAAATAGAAAATAGGAAAAGAAAAACCCATTTCCATATGCACAATAGAACATAAGAAGATTCAAAATATAAAGCAATAAATTTCCTTTTCAAGAAATCCTATATAATAAATACTATACATTATATTCACAGCCATCCATCTTTTCTTTGCTTCCTTATAGGTTTTCTTTTGTTCTTTGTTGTTCACTTTTTATTTTATTTTTTTCTTCTTCCCACACACTCCCACATAATTAAGCATAGATACATATATACATACCTATACATATCTATAATCATACATTTACATGCACACATTCATTTATATATATCTATATAAGATTGTACCATGCTTATTTGTCCTGTTTCTCTGAAAGCGGATAGCATCTTTTTTCATAAGTCCAAGTCTGTCTCCATATTCCAATTGTCTACTTATTTTAAATAGTCTAAAATATTATTGATTAACATGGCTGACATATAGGATAGTTTTTCTATTTTTCCCTTTAGACTATATATATATATATATATATATATATATATATATATATATATATATATATATATATATATATTAGCTTTAACTTTGTCAGAGAGCATAATTACTATCCTGATAGGTATATTTCAGTAAAAGTTGTCCCCAAAAGTACAGTTTTTTGCTTTAGTATATTAAAACTTTTAGATTTAATGGATTAATATTGTACTTTAATAGCTTAAAGCTAAACTAAGACTTTTGGAATATCCTATATAATTAGCTTCTTTTGTAATCTTATATATTTTATTTTATGCCTTTAAAATAATATTCTAGGAAGTAGCTCAGTGACTTTATCAGATTGCCAAAGGGGTCCCTCACACAAAAAAGGTTAAAAACCCTTAGTCTAGATAGATGAGTGATTCCCCATAAATTTTAAGGTTCTCCAGAGCTTCCTAACTGTGGATGACCTGTGAACCCTAGAATATTGAAGAGCCTTCTAAATGCAATCCATCATTAAATGAGTTTGACCTAACTATTCACCTAGGACAAACCAAGTAGATGAAGAGTATGTGATTTCTAAATTATAACATTTAGTTAGATGGGGTAGCTAGGCAATGCAGTAGATAGAGTACAGGGCCTCATCTCAGGGACATTCATCTTTATGAGTTCAAATCCAGCTTCAGACATTTACTAGCGATGTAACCCTGAGCATGTCACTTAACTCTATTTTCCTCAGTTTTCACCTCTGTAAAATAGCTAGAGAATGAAATGGCAAACCACTACAGTATTTTTGCCAAGAAACCCTAAATGGAGTCACAAAGAATTGAGCATGACTGAAATGACTCAACAAACTCAGTTAAATGGAAAACCAATACAGCTCATTTCCATTCTATCTTGCATAGACAATGAATAATATAAATTCAAAAAACAGGGAAGCAATGCATGATGGGTGTAAGTAGGCTATAACGAAGTGAGTAGAAGATGTTAAGGTTTAACAACAGAAAGATAGGCTTGTCATTTAAGTAAATGAAGGATAACTTATACATAGATGATGGATGATGGATAGCTAAAATGCTATCCATCCAATATCAAGAGACTTAGAAGAAGATCCTTAGGGCAGACTGGATATATACTCCATGTTGTCTTTGTGGGGAAATGTAGACAACAGCTACATGAGATTAAAAAGGTGTGAATAGGTGTAATCTTAACCTTTGGAGGGAATCAATAATAACATTAATGAAATTGTAAACTTCATTAGTAAAGATCGGTGTTACAGGATAAGCCCTAACTGCTGCTTGTAGCTTAGTCTTAATGCTCCATCAATGCTTATCTGTTGAAAGGACCTATCTATTTTCTCAAGTTGGGATTAAATCCTTTAATATTTACCCTTTCCTTCTTGAGGAAAGTTCAAACTCCTTTGTGCAGCATTCAAGGTCTTTTACAAAGTAGCACCATTTGACCTTTCAAGGTTTTTTTCATGCCAGCTCCCTCAACTTTCTCTATTCTTTAGTCCAACTTAGTTGTTCTTTTCTCACATACCTGCCCTATATGTATTAAAACTTAAAATTTTTAGATTTAATGGATTAATATTATACTTTAATAGCTTAAAACTAAACTATATGTACATAACCTCCATGTTTTTTTCTCAAGGTGTTCCCTTACCTTTGGAAATTCTCCACTTCTGTCTGTTGAACATATATCTATCCATTCTTGAAAATCCAACTCAAATGCTACCTCCTCTGAGAAACATTCTCTGATATCCCTCATTGATAATAAACTCCACTGCTCCCTATATTTTGCCCTAACATAACACTTTTTTTCACATTTCTCTTTTTCATCTACTTTGTATTTGTATAATATTTATATATTATAAATATAATATATAATCCAGATTATATTCTCCTTTTAGATTACATATTCCACAAGAGGAGAGTGCATGTCTTAATTAAACTTCCTTTCTCCTCCTGTATTTATGGTAGAAACTTAATTCACACTGTTCAATTGAATAGAATTATCCAAATGAATTTTATTAAATTCAGTTCTTTGCTTTTTCCTCATCCAGACAAGGTATATTAGAAAGTACACCAGATCTTACCACTTTGAGCCTCAGTTTCCCCATATATAAAATGAGGTTGGTAGTATTTAAATTGTAGAGCAATGCACTAGCAGAAATGTCAAGCTGCAAGGGACTTCAGAAATTATCTGGTCTCACCCAGAGTTGAAAGGAATCCTCACTGCAACATACTGAATTCTATAAAATTATGCAGCATCTATGATGATTCTACAGCAAGAGGGTAGGAGAGAGAAACAACTAATTACTCCCCCCCAATAGCCCATTCCAAAAAAAATCACTTTCTTTTTGTTTCATAAGCTTTTATATTTATTTTGATAATTTTATGTCACTGTTCCCAAAATCTCTCCTCACAACTCTCTCGCAATACTCTCTCACAACAAAGAAAAACTTAAGCAAATTTGACACATTTCTGACAATGTATGCTCTATTCCACACTTATAGTCCACTAACTATAAAGAAGCAAGCAAAAATGTTTCATTGTCAGTTCTCAAGAATTAAAATGAGATTTCTGTCTTATGTTGCTTTTTTTATATGACTGCAGACATTGGGCAGATTGTTCCCTAGATTTGTCTGGGGTTTCTTGGTTCTTCTTTATCTGCTTTGCACCACTTCATAAAGTTATTTCAAGTTTCTTTGGATTCCATAGTTGTTGTTTCTCTCAGTACAATAGTCTACCATTGTATTCATGTATCATAATTTGTTCAATTTTTCTCAATTGTGTTTCCAGGCTTAATTGCAAAAAAAAAAAAAAAAAAGCAGTGCTACAAAGTAGTAGGTAATACAATGAATATTGATCATTGAGCTTGAAATCTCATAAGTCCAAGTTCAGATCTTACCTCAAATGCTTCTTAACTATGTCCTAGGCAAGATACTTAATATCTCTTTGCCTCGGTTTACTCAAATGTAAAATGGTGATAATAATAGTAAATATCTCACAGGATTGCTATGAAGATCAACTGCATGGCACATAGTAGGCACCATACAAATGTTCATTCTCTTCTTCTTTCCCCCATAAATATTTTGATAAATATCAAAGAATCTTTGATCAACCTTTGATGGACTTTTTCATTTGCTTTAGACTGACATGAAGAATTCACCTAATATTATACAAAAACATGAATAGTTCAGCAGCTTGTCTCAATTCTAGATTCCTTTCTATAATGATTGGATAATTCATAGCTCCACCAAGAATATATTTATATATCTGTCTTCCCTCCAACACTATTTCCAACTTTTTTATCTTTGTCTATTTTTAGTCATCTGTGCCAACTTTTGTTACTTTTCCCCTGGGTTCTTATGAAGATTAATTGAGAAGTGTTTTATTTTTTTTTACATTGAAATGCTTCTTAAATGTTGTTTAGTCATTCAGTCATGTCTGACTCTAGGTGACCCCATAGACTTTGCCCATGGGATTTTCCTGGCAAAGATACTGGAGTAGTTTGCCATTTCTTTCTCTGGTGTTTCCCCATTTTACAGATGAGGAGCTGAGGAAAATAGTGACTTGCTCAGGGCCACATGGCTAGTAACCATCTAAGGCCAGATTTGAACATAGCTGTTCCTGATTGCAGACCCAGTGCCCTTTTTAATTTTTATCATTCTATATAGATAATGAAAATCTAAAAATCATCTATAATTGCTAAGATTCTAAGAAGGAACTGCAAATGCTTAAATAGTGATTAAAATTTAAAAAAAAACAAAAACAAAGAATGAAAACTCCATATGATACTATGAACACAGATTTTATGAATCTAGATTCATAAATAGATTCATAAACTCCTCCATGTTGAAATACTCCAAGTGTCTTCTCAGTCTGTAAATTAACATTTATAAGGGGTTCATTTTTTGCCAATATGAAAGTTGTTTGGGAAACATCCAACCCATCTGGAAAGCCGCATGTGTCTACATATTTCACGTTTACACAAAGTGTTTATTTGTTCTTGAGTACACTTATAACTAGGACCAGGGAGCCCTAGCAACCAGACTGGCCTCTCCCTTTCACTATTGCTCCAACTTTGTCGATTATGGTCCCTGAGTCATTGCTGAGAGAAAAAAAAAAAAAAGCAAGATTCTAAAGTTCTATCAGTCAGAGCAAATTGAAGGAAAGAACATATTATAGCAAAGATGCAACCAGCAGTAGGCAAATTTGGCTTTGTCTCCAGGTACTAATATCCAAAATGAGCACTTCTTCCCCATCAGTAGCACTTTCTTTCACTGCTCTGACCTTCCATGTAGGATAGCTATCCTTCCAGAGATCTCATAGCATATTCTCTAAGCTCACCTCTACCATCCCACCAGGAGTGAACCACAAAACCCCATCCTATATCACCATCAGAACATCCTGCAATCCATATTCAATTCTACTTTAATCCAAACTATTTTAGCCTCAGGTTAAAAAAGTATTTAATTACTACTCTATAGTGTAAGAAAACATGGTATTCAATGTTGGCTCTATGACCTTGAACAAATCTGAAATTTGGGAAGCCTCAGTTCACTCATCAGTAAAATGAGGGAGAAAGGATTAAGGCTGAATTTTGTGGTCCTGCTAACTCTAAAACTCTATGACCCCAAGTGCCATCATATTTTCCCCTTCCCTTCAGCATACTTTCTTTCCAATCCACAAATTCATAATTTACTTTACTATCATTAATATATTTTTTTCTTGCAAATTTTAAACTCCAATTCAAACATAACTCCTATAAACTCTGAATGTAGAATTTGAAAATATTATATAATTTGCAGAAATAAATCATGAAATTTATGTTAGATACTTATAATCACCTTTCTGAAAAGCATCTATGATATTGTGGGCCCATAATGAATGGAAAATAACAATATTTCAAAAACAACTGGTTATACTTAGATCTTTGCAACAGGAAGCTCTCAAAGCATGAATTTGCCAGGTAACTAAAATTCAACCTCCAAAAAATTAAAAAAAAACACACAATTGATGAACTTTTGAAAATGTATATGTATACTTTCCTGTCTTATGAGTTTAGTTAGGCATGCTTTCATAATTTAAGAGCTTTACTCCAGAGGGTAAAACTATAATCATAAATGAAGAGCTGGAGGGGAAGTTGGAAGTCTTAAATTCCAACTCTTCCTTTTATAGATGAAGAAACAAAGACATAGAGAAGCTAAACAACTTGTCCGGAATTACCCAGCTACCTTGGGAAGTTCTAAGGATCTGAAGGTTGATATAAGTAATAATAGCCTTCCAACAGAAAAATCCAATAATGGAATGAGCTGCCTTGGGAAGTGAATTAATTCCTCATCTCTGGATATTTTCAAGAAGAGACTCAATGGGAATCTACTCATCCAAAGACCAGCTGCCATATGTAGATAATATAACTACTATCCTGTTAGTTTTCTTAAACTTCCACCATTTTGTTCCCCTATCTGCTGCCAAACCACCACAATCATTATCCTAGCAGAAAAAGTCTAGCTCATATTCTTCATGCCTGAGGTAGCTGACATCATTAAAAATAATGTTTCCCATGTATCTCTGTGAGGGAAGTCTTCTGTATCATATACGTAGCTTACAATAGCACAAACATTGCTTTTTCCACAGATGATCATTCTAGTCCGTAAACACAGCGGCTAACATCTCTTCTTTTAATATAACTCATTTCCTGCTAAACATCTCATTAGCATATTGCATGAGACTTTATCAGAAACAGCTTATCAGAAATACTATGTCTGGGATTTCTGCCCAGATATGATTTAGTCCCAGTCAAAGTGAGGTTTGCCTACATAACTAAACTTAAGAACTAATCCAAAAATCAGATACAAAGTAAATAATTTTACTTTGAATTTTACCTTTTCCACCCTCTCCTGCCTCTGATAAAGATATATTTTCACTGTACCAAATGTACCCAAAGTATATAAGATCTGAAGTTATAACTATCATTCTCTTCTCTCTACATTTCCCCACATACACAAACTAGAACCCTGAATTCTGCCCTTGCAACCACTCAAAACTCTGATAGATGACCTTTAAACATTCTCTTGCCCAAAACTAGTGTTCCATGTTACAATCTAGGTACCATTTTCAAACCAGAATATCTGCACTGCAGCCATATTCCTCATTCTTCCTAATCCCATCCCACTGGATTCAGACTCTGCCCACAGATCCAGTCTGGACTCTTATTGGTGACTTTTTGTCTTTTCTTGCTTGGAATCAGGCTCCTACTTCCTGGCCATTCTCTTCACTTATCTCTAATTCTCCTTTATCTATTTTGTCTTACCCCAATTGAGGTATATATAAATATAACATATAATATATAAATGTCATACAATATATATATAAATTTTGTAAATGAAGAAGCTGCCCTGTATGATTACATGTATACCCTTAGTGTTTAGCACAGTTCTGTATTATTGTTCAGTCATTTCAGTAGCATCCAACTCTCTGTGATCTGAGTTTGGGAGTTCCTTGCCAAAGATACTGGAGTTATTTGCCATTTCCCTCTCCAGATCATTTGACAGATGAGGAAATGAAGATCAACAGGATTAAATGTTTTGCCCAGGATCACATAGCTAGTAAGTGTCTGAGACCAGATTTGAACTAATAATGATTCTTCCCATTTCCAAGCCCAGTGTTCTATCTACTGCATCACCTAGCTGCCTTATCTATCTATCTATCTATCTATCTATCTATCTATCTATCTATCTGTCTGTCTGTTTGTCTTTCTGTCTATGTATCTAAAATTTGGAGCCAGAAGACCTTGGTTTAAATCTTGCATCTGCCATATGCTACCTGTTTACCTCGGGATATCACCTTTCTGGACCTGTTTGTTTATCTTTAAAATGAAGAAGATTGATTAGATGACCTCCAAAGTCCTTTTTAACTCTAATGTATGGGTCTATAATCCTAAAATCATGTAGACCAAGATTTCAAATCAGGATTTTAGTTTTGAAATAATTGGTCATATTTTCATAGTTCTCTACAACTTATAAAGTCTTTTCCTAAAGAAAAACCTTGAGAAGTCACGCAAGTCTTGATATCCCCATCTGTCAGATAAGGTAGCTAAAGAATAGAGAGGTTATTATACAAGTAACCTGTGGTCATACAACCAGTGCACAATTGAGGTTTCAAATCCAACTTCTCTCTCCAAAATCCGTTTTTTAGAACAACTTTCATAAAGTCCTTAAAACCCAAAGGAATTAGTTTCTAATGGTGCAATTTATTTGAGGAGAGGTTGAAAAGAAATCAGGAGAGCCATCTTTCATTAATATCTCCTATCACATCAGAACTGCAACTGCCAATTTGAAAAACTAGCTCTAGCTACTGTTTTAATAATATTAGTCTTAGCTCTTACTAAGAGCTAGTGAACAAGGGTATATCCATAACATTCTTGAATATTCATTTTTTCAGATGATGGCAAAGGTGGTAGAAGGTTAATTCACTACAGGGTTTCAGACAAAAGCTTGTGCAATACAGTACTGAGATGTTTAGCAAGAAAATGAGTTTTCTTAAAAGAAGAGATGCTAGCTTCTGTGTTTACAGGACTGTGGAATAAGTAATGTCTGTGCTTTTGTAGGCTAGATATATGATGCAGAAGATTTCTCCCACAGAGACACAGGGGAACCATGATTTTTTTAAATGATTTTTTCCCCAGACATGGAGAATATGATCTGGGCTTCTTATACTAGAAGAATGATTGGGTGATTTGGCAGCAGACAGAAGAACAAAATGATAGAAGTTTAAGAAAACCAACAGGATGGTTATTTGATCTTTGTGTGACAGCTGGTCTTTGTATGAGTGGATTCCCATAATTATTTGGGCTGATTTTATTTAATGTCAATGCTCTCTCTTCTCATCTCTGCTTCAGTTTCTCTAGAGGAGAAAGTGAGGCTGGTGACCTTGCCCAGACTTCTCTCACCTAAATCCAATTCACTTGCATGTCATGGCATCATCTCTCTGAAGTCATGGTTCTCTTTGAGAATGAAAGACAAACATCCTTCCCTTATGGCTCAGGACAAATCTTACCCTCTGCAGGTCTTTTCTGTACTTTTGCCCTACTGCCTGCCCCCTCCAGCTGCTTTTGTCTTCCCCTTTCAGAGTACCTTCTGTATTTTGTATATGTCATGTATGCACATCATTATTTGCATTACTTTCTCCCTAATTTGAATGGGAGTTCCTTAAGATAAGGATAGTATTTTTGCCTTTCTTTGTATTTCTGACACTTAGAATAATATCTGGTCCTTAGTAGATATTAAGTACTTATTAACTAAGATGCCAGCAACAAAGAATGTGAAAAACACTTGGTTGGAAACCAGAAAATGTAGACTAAAGTCAAATTTGTATTTTTAAACTGTTGAAACTGTTGCCATTGCAGTATCATTGCCTCATCTATGGACTTAAGCATCCATGCACAAGCAACCTTACAAGGTTGGGAGGAAAGTGTGCTGTAAATATCAGTAATTTTCAAAATTCTTGTTTCCCCAAACTATAAGCTTCCTAAGAGCAGGTCTATGCCTTATGTCTCCTCCAAGTAACTTCTGCTTAATGTTCACTGAAGTTAGTTAATGAATTGCAATAAAAAAGAATGACTACCATATGTACAAAGCCACTACTAACATTTCTTAAGCCTCCTCATGGATTGAGGCCTTGGTACTGAAAATCAATAGTGTAAAATAAAATAAAGGATGACTAAATTTGCTAAACACCAGGATGTTCATCTCCTGATGACTGAAGAAGCTGAGTTAATTGCACAGGGTAGAATATTGAATTGAGTCGCAGGAAGACTTGAGTTTCAATTCTGCTTCAGACACTTACCAGTCATGTAAATTCCCAGCCATTTGTAAAATGGGAGTAAGAATCATAACCATCTCATCTGTTTGTTGTGAAAATTAATTTAAATTATTTAAAACACTTGGCATTGAGAACCTTACATATTTTTAAAAACTCAATGAAAAACAAGATATTATTATTAGCAGTACCTTGCACAGAGTTGGGGAAATAAATACAAAAGTAAAGAAAATTGAATCCCTGTCTTAAAGAGGCTTACCAGTTTTTTAAACTTTTCTTCTTGAAGCTGTAGTGCCCAGTGGTGGTTCCTTGACTGATGGAATTAAGAAACACATTTGAAAGATATATGTTGGTAAGAGGTATAATAATTAGCACTTTCACATTGTGACTTTCTCCATCACAATTTCTATATATACTGGGACAGAATAAAAAAATCAAATGGGAATTTGGGGGAGTGGGAGTTGTGCAGGAGCCATAGACAATACACAAAGGCCAGCAGATGACACAGAGTCTACGATCAAACATTTACCCCAAATTTTACAAGAAGACATTGTAAACAATCCATAAAAAAGAAGAAATTCAGACTTTTTCTCTGGTATGAAGGGAAGGCCAAAATATTTTACATGGATTTTCCAGATTGTAGGATGCTGCACCCCTAACCCCAGTGATGTGGAAGGGATAACTGTGTAGAAAATGGGATTGTAGATTCAAATGAAAGAAATGAGTTCTCATCTATCTAACCTATCACTAACAAGTTCATTCACCTCTGCAAACTTCAGGTTTCTCATCTATAAGGGATTTGGAGTGGATAATAAGGTGAGTAGGTTTAATCTCCTAAAGTCCCATCCACTGTGACATCCTATGATAAATCTCTACCATCATGATATTGCAAGAGAGCAGTTTCACTCATTTGCAGTTTGCAAAACCATCTTGCTGCCTGCCAATTTCCCTGTTCCCTCTGTGTGCAAATACAAGCTGCTTTGATATTCTCAGATCAGACTCTGTCTCTCTCCAGAATGAGTCATCTTGACTTGGAAAAAAACATGGACATCCTGAATAGTCACCTTCTCAATTAGACCTGACCTAATTTACAAAAAGAGAAGGGAGGCATTTGGTCTTTGCAACTCCCCTGAAGTATCCTAGGAAAACCCTATTATCACACTTTTTGGTGCCCAAGGAAGCATGCTTGACCTAGTTGATGATACCGACAGTGGTTCTCAACCACCCAAATGAAACTTTGAAAAGAGTGATTAAATACTAAATATCTGCTGTCACCTCTGGCATGTTAGAATTGGAAATTATTCCCTTTCCCAATAAAATAATAAATAAATCCCCAAGGCAGTTTGATTCTGTTTATTGTATTATGCCCACACAGGCAAACAGGTATAGATGAAAGAGCTGTGTCTGAAATTACAGAATCCAGATTCAATTCTCAGCTCTGCCATCACTATCTATGTGACTTTGGGTAAATTTCTTAATACTCCACTTTTCCATCTATAAATCAAGAAGATTGGACTCAATGATTTCTAGAGTCTCTTTTAGGTATAAATCTATAATCCTATATTTATATTGCTAATAATATCTAGGTCAAATACCTTTTCTGGGCTTTTTTTCTGGACTATGCTTTTTCCGGTCTGTTACTGACCAACCTTTCTAATCCTATTTTCTAACATCCTATTTCTTATATTCTATCCTCTAGTTAAATGGAACTATCCATGGTACTCTATAGAATACCCATACTTTGAGAGCTTTGACAAAAGAAGGCAAAGAAAAGATATGGGATGGCCCTTGGATCTGAGGTAAAGCCTGTAGATCATCATCTGCTTGGGTCTACAGAGAAAAAAGGATCCACACATCAGGGAACAAAATATATCAGAAGAAACTCAAACTTCTTTACTGATGCCATAAGAATTTTCATATCCCATGCTACCTCTCTGATTTGAAGAACCTTGTCTCTAAAGTTTCTGGTCTAGATTCTGCCCCTTCCTCCCATCTCAACTTTCCCTCAATCTTTTCCTTCAATTGCCTGGATTCTTTTGCACCTACAACTTTTCTTGCCCTGTGCTTGTACAATGGGATTTCACTAGTCTGTAACTCATGTCTCCCTTCCTGTGACAGCAGAGAACTAATTAGTTTCACATGAACAAGAAGCAACCTCTATTTATACAGATAGGAAGCAGAAAAGCTGGCAAGCATCAAGATGATTTTATAAATTGCTCGTCCCCATAATAATAACTCACATTTATATAACATGTTCAGATTTATCTCATTTGATTTTCATAACAAACCTTTAAAATGTGTTACTATTATTCCCCACTTTTCAGAGAAGCAAACTGAATCAGAGTTTAAATGACTTGCCTGTGGTTTCACAGCTAGTCAGTGCCTGATGCATGGTTGAAACTCATCTTGATTCCAAGTGCACCTCTCTATCCACTATAGTACATAGCCTACTAACTTGTAGCATTGAGCATCTCCTTTCCCTGACCATGTTGAGGAGTACTGGTGTATGGACTATCTCAGATTAGAAGTTTGAACTGCCACCTGGCTCAAGAATAATCTGTCAACTGTGCTATGGAAATGGTGATTGTCATTTGGGTTTCAAGCTATCCAATGCTACTCTGGTTTAGCAGAGCTAAAAATAGCTGGGACAGCCAGGGGTCATCCAGCTGCTCTATAGGTGTCCTGCCTTACTGCCTATGTCCATATCTACAGGTATTTTTGAAAATGTTAAGTCTTTCTGTACGTGAATTTAAATGTGCCCTGATAAAAATGTGTTTTAAATATATATTGGTCACCTGCTTTTTTCTTTTTAACTTCCTTTAAATCTCAAAGCTACTATAATAAATAGAAACAAGAACAAAGAGAAGCAAAAGCTACACAGAAATGGACAAGATCTTCCAAACCAAGCCTACATATATCTTGATACTTTGGTGGTTTAAGTGTAAAAGGCATAAGGAATCCTTGTAATAGTTCTCTTTAAAAATGTAGCTATCATTTTTATATAACCTTTATTTCAAAATATATTTTCCCCCTGTCTTAACCAAAGAGTCATCAGTGATAAACATGTTCCAGTAAATAGCTCTTCATTAAGCCAGAAAGATATAGGTTAAAATTTTACCTGTGACACATACTGGATCTGAGCCTGCAGACAAGTCACTTAGCCATATTCTCACAAACTCTCTAAATTGAACTAGTAAAGACTAAAAACCAGATTCTAAAAGTGTTTACCTGCTTTGGCAAGAGTTTCCTCTCCCAGGAGTTCCCTATATCAATAAAATCACAACCTTGTAACAAAAATTTGGAGGAGGGCAGAGGCAAAGTTACTCATCAAAATAAACCAACACATCAATTGAATCTGGCAGTCTCTGTAATACTCTATACCCATAGTCTCTGTAGAGAGAAAGGGAGTGAATTTTCTCATCTTCTCTGCCCAACCCAAGCTTGAGAAATTGACAACAGCTTAACAGACAGGAAATGACTCTTTGATGACATGAGGATCATTTCAGGCTGAATGGGCTATCTATAGGATGTGATTGCTGAGCTACTGTCAATGTAGCTCAAAGATCATGAATAATACAAAGATAAAAAAGTATGTTAGATCCTAAAGGAGCCCAGATACCCATAAACATCCCCTGAAAAGCTCAAAAAATACACAATAAAGAACAATACATAAGGTATATAAAGAAAAACAAAAATATAGTCCCTGACTTCTAGAAGTTCACAATACAATGAGGATGACAACATACAAACAACTGTGTACTTATGAGATATGTACAGAATAAATTGGAGCTAATCTCAAAGGGAAGGCATGGTGCCAATTATATCAATCTCCTGCTCAGTGATAATTACAACCACTCAAAAGAGATAAGTGTAACAAACCAAACAGGAAAAGACAAGTGAATGAAGAATGATCACTGTTTATATTATGAGATACAGATGTACCCACAATCCACTGATTTAGCTCATATGTACA
Organism: Sminthopsis crassicaudata; assembly: GCF_048593235.1. NCBI lineage: Eukaryota > Metazoa > Chordata > Mammalia > Dasyuromorphia > Dasyuridae > Sminthopsis > Sminthopsis crassicaudata. The sequence goes on from NC_133620.1 coordinate 426,071,098, forward strand.
CACATACATATTGACAGACCCTGCCGTTAAATGATGAGATGGACCAGAATTAAATAGAGGAAGGAGAAAAAGCAGTATTGCACTAGGAAATTGGACAGCACATTCAATGATTCCAAACTGCTCTCTGAAACAAAAAGACATCTCTTTAACATCTCTATTCTTATGGAGCATCTCAATTTTTAAAAGATTTGAAATTGAGGGTAAATCAAAAGACAATGGGAAGAGGCTCAGTGAGAACAATTGAACAGTAGTTTCATGCAACCAACAATGACATGTACAAGAAGTGCTCTATGAGATGTTATTGAAGAAATGTATTATTGGAAAAGAGAAGGTGGGTTAATATTCATAATAAAAGATTTAACATGAGCAACCTCAGTGCTACACTGGCATCTGTGAATTGATAATCTACTAATAACTGAGAACCTACCCAGTAAATTGTCTAGGAAAATCTGGCCAAGAATAACACAGAAGAAAGAGATGTGGATAGATTACAATCTGCACTAGTAGAGGGAGTTTCTACTTTGAAAGGTACATCTATAAAAATAATCAAAATAGTAACTTATATTTAACCTTATATAAAGCATTTTCCATCTTCCATAGTACAATTCTTCTGTGGGGAGACATATACTTGTATTATTATCTCCAATTTAAAAATGAACTAACTTGGGGCAGCTAGGTGGTGCACCAGACCTGAAGTCAGCAGGACCTGAATTCAAATCTGATCTCAGGCACTTAATACTTCCTAGCTGTGGGACCCTGGGCAAGTCACTTAACCTCAATTGCCCCAGGGGAAAAAATGTAATAACTCAGACTCAAAGAAGTTGAGATTTTTTTTTCTCATGGTAGCACAGTAAGTAGTGAGGCCAGGATTTGAATCCAAATATTCCAGCTCCTACTCCAATGTTATTTACACTACAATCCACAGCTTTTTAAGGATACCAATGTTATTTATACTACAGTCCACAGCTTCTTAAAGATAAACAGAATTGGGTTTTGCAATAGTAGAAGTTTAATATAATATTTATTGAAGAAATTATTCCAGGGTATGCTGGGAGGTAATTCATAATTTTAATCAGAGATTAGATTACAAGACTTCAATGCTTTATTTTTAAATATATATATATATACCTGAATAATATTTCCTCCTTAAAATTTTACAAAATGCTATCAAGTCAATAGATTTCATTCTCCCTGTACCAATCAATACATTCTGAACTTCAGAAAGACATGTGAGGAATAAGATAGTCTAAGATTAGAAGAGAATATTGAAATTGGCCCAATGTATTTATGAGGGAGTAGCATTCAAGTCAATGTTTCTTCTAAGAATGGATTCTTTTAATAGCTCAATATTACATCACAATCTTTAAGGCTGAAAAGATGATTTAACACATCAAAGAAACATCATTCATTTTATGAGATGCTACTTCAGAGAACGCTCCTGATTAATATTTCATATAATAGGCTACCCCCAATGAGTCTGCAGGATGAAGGTCAGGGAAATTCAATTGCAATAAACTTAGAAATCTGGTCTCAAAACTCCCCAATATACCTTTTAGAAAATATATACAACTAAGAACAAGAAAATATCACTCCTAAGTCAGTTTCATAAGAAGTATTTCTAAATGGACATTATTTTTAAATAACTTTGTGGGTTTTTAATTTATAAACATTTATTTTCTCTCCCAACTCATTAAAAAAGAAAAAAATGAAGGAAAAAAATCTTTGTTAACAAATCTGAAGAGTTAAATAAAATACATTTCTCCATTGGTTATGTCCAAAAAAGGAAACTGATTTTACAAAAAATAAAAGCTACAGCATCTTGTTAATCATATATTTTGTTTATATTCACAGATGATTGAACTCCTTACCATTGGAAAACTTCTTGAGGGTAGGGATAATTTTGTTATTTCATCTTTGTATACACAATGTTTAAAACCATACCTTAGCATATAGTAGATGCTTATTGAATTGGACTGAAAGTCAGCTTCCTATTTCAATTGGACATTTCTACCCTATTTCTGTCAAATAAAATGTATACCAATTCTTCATCATTAAGTCTTTTTGAACACAAAGGCAGACAGACCATGGTTTATTTAATCTCTTTGGGGGTTTTTAAAAATCATACAAACTTTATAAAATGATTTAGGCTAAGGTCCACAGAATACACACACAGTCTCTGAAGACTGAAATTGAGAATCAACCAAAGAGCAAGGGGGAGGTGCATGATGGATGCTAGTAAAATGTAATGCATTACAAATGAGAAATTACCATGAGAAATGGTGCAAAGCAGTGGTATCAAATTCAAATAGAAATAGGGGCCACTAATCTGAAGATAAGGATTTCTAGTGTCCACATATTGACATGGTTTTTAAATATAATGTTTTATCCATTTTCAAAATTAAATCCGGTTTTAAATATAACACATCCATTTTATTGTATTCTTATTTATTTGTCAAATATTTTATTTATTTTGTTAAACATTCCTCAAAATTCCAACATTTTAATCTGATTCATTTGGAGTGTTGCTGGCCATGCATTCCCAGTGTGTTTGAAAACCTCTTCTGTAAAGGGTGCCATCAGAAAGAAAAATGTACATTGCGGGGGTGGATAATTATGAGCCTGCCATATAACAAAAGGGACAACTAACCCACAAGTACCATTGATATCCATGGAATGTCAAAGAATAAGAGGAAATATCTCAACATTGAGCAGAACTGCAGCAAAATATACATCAGGTCATGAATAAGAATTGCATAGGAAAGACAGGCACAAATGGATTGCTCTTTGCATGAATGGAGAGAATGGTCACATCAGTGAGATCACAGATCCTGGTCTACTGTATATAAGAACAAAGGATGACCCTTCATTATTCTATTTAGAAGTAAAATGGAGGGAGGGAGGGAGGAAGGGAAGGAGAGAGAGAGAGAGAGAGAGAGAGAGAGAGAGAGAGAGAGAGAGAGAGAGAGGGAGGGAGGGAGGGAGGGAGGGAGGGAGGGAGGGAGAGAGAGAGAGAGAGAGAGAGAGAGAGAGAGAGAGAGAGAGAGAGAGAGAGAGAGAGAGAGAGAGAGAGAGAGAGAGAGAGGAGAGGAGAGAGAGAGAGAGAGAGAGAGAGAGAGAGAGAGAGAGAGAGAGAGAGAGAGAGGAGGAGAGGAGAGGAGAGGAGAGGAGAGGAGAGGAGAGGAGAGGAGAGGAGAGGAGAGGAGAGGAGAGGAGAGAGAGAGAGAGAGGAGAGGGAGAGAGAGAGAGAGAGAGAGGAGAGAGAGAGAGAGAGAGAGAGGAGAGAGAGAGAGGAGAGAGAGGAGAAGTGGAAGAGGGGAAGGAGGGAAAGAAGGAAGTAAAAGTCAGGAAAGCAGGCAGGCAAAGAGGAAGGAAGGAAAGAAGGAAGGAAGAGAGAAAAGGAAGGAAGGAAGGAAGGAAGGAAGGAAGGAAGGAAGGAAGGAAGGAAGGAAGGAAGGAAGGAAGGAAGGAAGGAAGGAAGGAGAAAGAACAAGTTAACTACTTTTTATATTATTTTCCTTTTCTATTTTAAATGATGTTATTGCTAATATCACATTTTATCATTCACAGTAAAAAATTATAATGCAAAAATCTATCATTTAGAAATAATAAAGCAAATAAAGTCCATTTTATTAACTTTAATTTTCTCATCTGTAAAAAGCTAGAGTAGGATAAGACAGCCTCTAAAATAATGCTGCGCTAAATCTTTGCACCCAAGCTCTCAAATTATCAACAAGATCTGAGTATTTTGATGTGAATGGAGTCTTTCTGATTGACTGAAGTGTGAAATCCATTACTGCAGCATGCAGAAGTGCAAGGAAAAAGGAAAAGGAAAAGGGACAGGGACAGGGACAGAGATGGAAAATGGAGGAAAAGAGGATTTCAGTAAAGAAATGTTAGCTCTTCAAGGTGAGTCTTACAAGTTTTCCCCAGCTTTGACTAATTTCCCAGAAGCTCTTTTTCCCTATATGAAATTTAGGTCATTTTCATTAAAATAAAAGGCAAGCAGCCTGGCACGGTAGATGGAGTGCTAAATTTGAAATGAGGAAGATGAAGATCAAATGGTACTATCAGGTACTATTTAACTTTACTGTGCCATAGGAAACTTCCTAGGACTTCTCTACTAATTCAAAGATGAGCTAAAATCTGTGTTGATGAAAGAAATGTCCATTTCAGGACTTATCCATAATGAGGACATTACATCTTTCCCATATTCATTAAGATGATAGATTCAAGAGTAGATTGCATGTCAATTGGGATATACGGGTACTCAGAGGTACCAGCACCTCTAGTGTGAGAGTTGTCAAGCCCTGTTTAAGGCTGCTCATCTACTTTTGCTGTCCACCTGCCACTCAGCTCTTACTTGGAGCTCCAAGAAGCTATAGCATACAGAAAGGCCATACCCAGGTAAACTATTTCATCCAGATGGGTTATAAAATATTGATGATAACCAATAGATGACAAATCCATCAGTAAGTTAGGGGAAGGTGTCTAGTCTAAACACATGAAGATTTCCTCATCAAAATAGGCAGATGGGAACAGTTTCAAATGAAAGCAACTGAAACAGTTGCTGCAGAGCACTTAGAGCTTGTATTCCAATCTATTCCTAGGCATATTTTTTTATATAATTCTATTTACTATTTTATTTTACTCCAGTTATATGTAAAACAACTTTTCACATTTGTTTTTAAAATTTTGAGTTCCATATTCTCTCCCTTCCTCCTTTTACTCTCCCCCCTTGCCCAAAAAGCCCATGTGAAGGTGTAAAAAAAAATTCCATAAAAATGATGTGAAAAAAAAATAAAGATCTCCCCACCACCACTAAAGTAATCACAAGAAAAATAGTTTTTTTTTCTTTTTTATTAATTTTTATAATTATAAAATTTTCTTTGACAGTACATATACATAGGTATACAACATTATTCCTTGTACTCCCTTCTGCTAACGAGTTTTTCCCCTCCTTCCCTCAACCCCCTCCCCTAGATGGCAGGCATTCCCATACATATTAAATATCTTATAGTATATCCTAGGTACAATATATATGTGCAGAACCGAATTTTGTTGTTGTTGCTGTTGCAAAGGAAGGATTGTATTCAGAAGGTAAAAATAATCTGGGAAGAGAAACAAAACAAAAAACAAACAAACAAACAAAAAAAAAACCAATGCTCAAAGTTTACACTCATTTCCCAGTGTTCCTTTTCTGGATGTAGCTGTTTCTGTCCATCATTGATCAATTGGACTTGGATTAGCTCTTCTCTATGTTGAAGATATCCACTTCCATCAGAATACATCCTCATACAGTATCATTATTGAAGTGTATAATGATCCCCTAGTTCTGCTCGTTTCACTCAGCATCAGTTGATGTAAGCCTCTCTGTATTCCTCCTGTTGGTCATTTCTTACAGAACAATAATATCCCATAACATTCATATACCATAATTTACCCAACCATTAAATTGATGGACATCCATTCAACTTCCAGTTTCTAGTCACTACAAAGAAGGCTGCTCTCCAGATTGCTCTCCAGAATGGTTGAATTCTTTCACATGCATCAGTGTCCCAGTTTTCCCACAGCCCCTCCAATATTCATCATTATTTGTTCCTGTCATCTTAGCCAATCTGACAGGTGTGTAGTGGTATCTCAGAGTTGTCTTAATTTGCATTTCTCTGATCAATAGTGATTTGGAACACTCTTTCATATGATATAATTTCATCATCTGAAAATTGTCTGTTCATATCCTTTGACCATTTATCAATTGGAGAATGGCTTGATTTCTTATAAATTAGAGTCAATTCTCTGTATATTTTGGAAATGAGGCCTTTATCAGAACCTTTAACTGTAAAAATGTTTTCCCAACTTGTTACTTCCCTTCTAATCTTGTTTGCATTAGTTTTGTTTGTGCAGAAACTTTTTAATTTGGTGTAATCAAAATTTTCTATTTTGTGATCAATAATGGTCTCTAGTTCTCCCTTGGACACAAACTCCTTCCTCCTCCACAAGTCCAAGAGGTAAACTATCCCATGTTCCTCCAATTTATTTCATTCTTTATGCCTAAATCTTGCACCCATTTTGATCTTATCTTAGTATGTGGTGTTAAATGTGGGTCCATGCCTAGTTTCTGCCATACTAATATCCAGTTTTCCCAGCAGTTTTTGTCAAATAATGAATTCTTATCCCAAAAGTTGGGATCTTTGGGTTTGTCAAACACTAGATTGCTATTTTATTCACTATCTTGCCCTGTGAACCTAACCTGTGCCACTGATCAACTAGTCTATTTCTTAGCCAATACCAAATGGTTTTGGTGACTGTTGCTTTATAATATAGTTCTAGATCAGGTACAGCTAGACCACCTTCATTTAATTTAATTACTCTCCTGGAAATTCTTGACCTTTTGTTGTTCCATATGAATTCTGTTGTTATTTTTTCTAGGTCATTAAAATAGTTTCTTGAGAGTCTGATTGGTATAGCATTAAATAAATAGATTAGTTTAGGGAGTATTGTCATCTTGATTATATTCATTCGCCCTATCCAAGAGCACTGAATGTCTTTCCAATTATTTAAATCTGACTTTATTTTTGTGGCAAGTGTTTTGTAATTTTGCTCATATTATTCCTGACTCTCCTTTGGTAGACATATTCCCAAATATTTTATACTATCGACCGTTATTTTGACTGGAATTTCTCTTTGTATCTCTTGCTGTTGCATTTTGTTAGTGATATATAAAAATGCTGAGGATTTATGTGGATTTATTTTGTATCCTGCAACTTTGCTAAAGTTGTGAATTATTTCTAATAGCTTTTTAGCAGTCTTTGGGGTTCTCTAAGTATACCATCATGTCATCTGCAAAGAGTGATAGTTTGATTTCCTCATTTCCTACTCTAATTCCTTGAATCTCTTTCTCAGCTCTTATTGCCGAGGCTAGCATTTCTAGTACTATAATGAATAGTAATGGTGATAGTGGGCAACCTTGTTTCACTCCTGATCTTACAGGGAAAGGTTCTAGTTTATCGCCATTACATATGATGTTTAAGAAAAATAAAGTTTAAAAAAGTATGCTTCAATCTGTATTCAGACACAATCAGTACTATCTCTGGATATTTTTTATCAACAGTCCTTCAGAGTAGTAGTAGATCAGTGTGAAGTTGCGAAAAAACATTTTCATAAAAATCATGTTGTGAAAGAAAATATGAATTTCACCCCCATCAAAATAACCACAAGAAAAATAAAGTAAAAAATGTATGCTTATATCTTATATCTATCACTAGTCATCTTACTTTTTGTCATCCCACTGGACTCTCATAACTTGGGAAGAGAGAGATCAAGACTTTGTGAAACTCTGACTCACTTAAATCCAATTTATGCACAAGTTAAAAGAGATTACCTATACCATTTTTATCTAGCTCAAAGTCCTGTGGCAATAAGCAAGTGATAAAGCAGCAATTGTGGATATGCTGGGAGCTTTGGTCACAGTCCTGCCCACAGGTGGTCCAGGACACAGAGTCATCTTATCACTGGAATGAAATAGCAGGGTGATTTAGCAGCACTTGGGTATCTGAGAAGGACCATATTACTCACCTCCTGGCATGAAGGAAAGGCAAGAAAAGGTGCCCTAAAAATTGGGATCCGATCTTCTACATGAAACACACTCTTTCTCTGTGTGTGTGTGTGTGTGTGTGTGTGTGTGTGTATATATATATATGTATGTATGTATTATATTTATGCATATATGTATATATGTACGTATTATTTATATGTATTATATATATATGATATATACACAAAAAACACATCTTTTGCAAAGATGGTTCCACTTATCATTAGTACCTGAAATTCATGTATTCTTATAGACAACATGAAATCCAATAAACCTGAAAAACAAGCAGCTCTTGTTGCCAGAGAACTCAGCAGGTATTATATCCAAATAGCAGCCTTGAGTGAAATAAGGATGGGAAATGAAAGCTAGCTTACCTAAGGCAGAGCTGAATAAATGTTTTTCTAGAATGGGCAAGGGATAAGGAGCTTTGTGAAGCTGGCATAGATTTCTTAAACAAAGCTAAGCTATTTAACAAGCTTGCATGCCTCCTAAAAGAAGTGAAGGACAAACACATGGCAATACAATTGCCGCTTGCACAAAAGTGTCACTGCCACTAGCATCAGTGTGTATACATGATGAATCTTGATGAGATACCAAAAGAGGACATACTTATAATTCTGGTTGACTTTAAGAAACCAGTAGGCACAGATTATCAGATATGCCAGGGATTCCTTGGGAGGAATGGAATAGGAAACAGCAACAACAATGGTTACTTACTCCTGAAGACTTGTACATCTCAACACTTTCTCATCACCAACCCTATTTTTTATCTACTTAAATTCAATAAAACTTCATGTTTGCACCATAGCAGCAAACATTGTCATTTAATAGACCACGTCATTGTAAGAAGAGACAGACAGGAGATGAGAGCAAAAAGGCAATGTGTGGTACGGAGTGCTGGACTGATCATAGACTTATCCTTTCCAAGCTAAATATCTGCATTCAACCAAAAGTGGCCCTAAGTCAAGATGACTACCAAAAGACGTAATGTCAATAGATTAGAGTACTTCTTGGAGACAGAACACTTCCTTGCTAACTTGAAGAGAAAGTTGAGCCAAGACAGGTTTGGCAACAGTGTAGCAGAAAAGGAATGGGCATCGACTAAGAACTAAGACACTCTCTTAGGTGAACTACTAAGGACTCACATTCAAGTTATAGAAATATACCAGGCAACCAAGAAGCAGGCTGGGAGTAAGAAAACTGAGGCTGTCATCTCAGTTCTGCTCCTGATTGGTTCTTCAACCCACCAGGCTCAATTTCCTCATCTGTTGCAATCACATTTATTAAGAATTTGTGTACAGAGCACTCTCCAATGCAAGAGATAGATCCAAAGTTTCAGTCTTAGAGGAACATACAGTCTCCAAATAAAAAAGATTATTTTATTATCCATTATCCATGTTCCTCTCCAGATACATACCTAAGAATTAGACATAATCATGACAATCTGCTTATAGAGTCACTTGTGCAAAGGGATAATTTATCTTCCAGTAAAGTCCTCCCACACTAATCTGGAGTTGGAAGGGACCTCACTGATAGAGTTCAACTCCATCATTTTAAAAATAGAAAAATTGAAACCAAGAGGCTTGCCCAAAATTATACAAAGCAGAACCAGCAGTGAGATCTGAACTCAGGTCTTCAGACTGCAGAGAAAATGCTCCTTCTGTAGTATTACCATTGTAGTAGAGAAATAAATTTGAATTCTTGAAGGCTCTGCCAGTAGACTATAAGCTCTGGCTGGTCCTAGCAAGCTAAAGAAATTTTGAATATGGGCCCCAAGCCAGATCTAAAATAAGACAAATGGGGCTCTGTTTCCAATTCCAATGAGGGAGTAAGTCTTATTTCTATATCTTCCCATTGGTATTCTCTTGTCCCTCCACCTTGTCTCCCTTGGGTCACTTGGGTCTCTCTTAGAAACAGACCTCTGCTCCAGGTAATGGGACTGTTTCACTCTCTGCCAGCTCCATTTGCTGCAGGCATAATTTCTCTAGTTATATCTCTGATGCATTCAGTGATGGGATATCTGTTGTCTAACCCCAGCCTAGAGAAATCCAGAGAAATCCATCACCTGACAAAACTAAGTTCTTAAAAGACACAGTCCATGTTTACTGGATTTCTTCATCCAGCATTATCTGCAGATGAGCACACGGTAATAGCAGTTCACATTTTTAGAATGCTTTAAGGTTTGCAAAGCATTTTACAGATCTAATCTGAGTGCCCTATTCTGAAGTAGATGCTATTGTTATTGTTCAGTCATGTCTGACTCTTTATGACCATATTTGAGGGTTTTTAGGCAAAGGAGCTATTTGCCATTTTCTTCTCTAGCTCATTTTACAGATGAAGAAATTGAGACAAATAGGACTGAGTGATTTTCCAGGATCACACAGCTAATAATTGTCTAGAATTATGTTTGAACTCACAAAGATAAGCTTCTTAACTCCAGGCCCAGCACTCTTATCTATGGCATCCTTTGGAATATCTGTCAAGGGGCTATTGGTTGGGCAGTGCATAGAGTATTGGGCCAGGATTGGGAAATCCTGAGTTCAAATTGAGTTTCAGACATTTACTAGCTGAGTGTTCGTGGGCAAATCCCTTGGCCTCTGTCTGCCTCAGTTTCCTCAACTGCAAAATGGAGATCATAATAGTACCTATCTCACAGAGTTGGTGTGGGAGTAAAATAAAAGTAAAGTGTTTGGCACTGTGCCTGGCACATTGTAGCTGATATTCATAGATAGATATGCTAGGTATTACTAGTATAAGAAATCACTGGGTGTTGACTATGTAATGGAAGTTAATACAAGTAAATGGGTCTTTTTTGCCTTAATAGTTATCAGAAGTTGGCTGAACAGATCATAGCATCTCCATCTCCTTCACATTTTTCTATTTTACAGTAGAATTGCTACTGACAGCAAAGGTAATAAAAGGATTAAAGTGATTTACACGTGGAAAGATTTATCACTTGAATATTGGGGTGGATTTAAAAAAAAAAAGTTGAAAAGCACTGATTAAGCAACTCTCTGAATGAATAAAATTAATGAGCCTTTACATATATCACCACATTTGATCCTCCTAATATCTCAGTGAAGGAGGTATTAAAGGCAATTATTCCCATTTTATAGATAAGGAAAATAAAACTCTGAAAGATTAAGTGACTTGCCCCAATTTACATCATAGTAAGAAATGGACTCAAAACTTTTACCCAGTTCTTCCAACTCCAATTATTGGTCCTCCTAATTTTACCATATTGCCTCTCAAAGTAGACATGACATTCAGCATTCAGCAAGGGGTATTGCAAAATGACAATTCCATGCAAAGGAGTCCCATAGCTATGAGCTAGAAGGAGCCTTACAAGTCATTAGTATCCAAGACAGTACTTGGCAAATAATGGACTCTTAATAGAAATGGTTGTTGATTAACCAATTAATCTAGTCCAACTCACTCACTTTAGGGATGATGATGCTAAGACCAAGGTATTTTAGGTAATAGCAAAGATAAGAGATTACCTAGCATTACAATGGCAGGGATAGGAAGATACTCTCTCTCTCTCCTCTCACTCTGGCCATGTCTTATTTTTTTATCAAATACAGGTAGTCCTCTACTTTTAAACAGGTTACATCTCCAAAATTCACAGTGTATTCTCTAATAGGCAATTAGTCAATAAGCATTTAGTATTTATTTACTGTGTTCCAGGCTCTGAGATAAGCACTTTTCGGAGGATGGAATATACAAAAAGAAAGACAAAACAATTTCTGACTTCAGAGAGCTTACATATTAATGAAGGAGACAACATGTATATAATTAGTTATAAAAAAAAAAGTTATAGAGTAGATATATGTCATCTGAGAGGGGAACACTTTAGCCACTGAGGGAATTAGGATAAGATTCCTATGGAAAGTGAGATTTGAGGTGAGTCATGAAGAAAACTCAAAGAAAGAAGTGAATAGAGAAAGCATCCCAAGCATGGGAGGCAGTCAGTGCAAAGGCTAGTATTTCCTCTATACTTACATTGCCACCTTCTTAGTTCAGGTATTCGTCATCTTGATACCAGATTAAAATAGCTTTCCTCCATATGGATCTTGCTGCCTCAAATCTCTATCTATTCCAATTCATCTTCCAAATTTCTGCCATCAGATTATTTTCCTTAAGCACAGAATAACTATGTCATCCTCTACTTGATCCACTCCCATCTTAAATGGAAAATTTTTAGGTAATTAAAGAGATTAATCTAGATTTTTAAAAGTGGTGATTATAAAATTATAAAAGCATATATATGTACACACACACACACACACACACACACACACACACACACACACACATATATATCAAGAATAGAGTAGGAAAAATCAATCATTTTGTTCATTTTTTAGCCACAGTTATTAAACTGATGGTTTATAAAATGCTTAAATTTAGTTTACCTAGATTTTAGTAAATCACTTAGTAAAGCATTTATAATAATTCTTTCTAGAAAAAGATAATTTAGAGAAATTTAGAGTAGAAGTTCATACAATTAGTAGATTCAAAACTGGTTGCACAGTCACTAAAGACTCAATCTCAACTTGCCAGGAACTTTCCAGAAGAGGAATTTGGGGATCTGGGCTTAGCCCTGTTCTGTTTAACATTTTAATCAATAATGTGGATAAGGGCATAGATGGTATACCCATCAAATGGTGGATGACACAAAGGCAGAATCTAAATAAGATGTCACACTCTGACAGAACAGGAACCAAAAAGATCTTGACAGGTTGGAACACTGGGATAAATTGAATAAGTTTAAATTTGGTAGAGATAATTGTAAAGTCTTATAAGATGTTCACAAGTAAACAATGGAGAAATACAGAGAATAATTTGTCTGAAAAAGACTTGGGAGTTTTAGTGACCTAGTGGTCAATGACAAATAGGTCAATAGCAAAAGTAGATAAGAAAGAGGAAGAGAGGAAAGAAGAAAGACAGGTTGGAGAGATTGACAGGCACAAAGCCAGAGAGAAAGAATTGATACAAATGTGGACTTCATTAGGAGATGAACAGCTTCCAAGAATAAGATGATTGTTCCTCTGTTCTCTGGCCTGGCTTAACCATATCTGGAGTATTCTATGAATCCTTAGACATTATACTTTAAGAAGAACATTGATAAGATAGATGTTCCATTTGGATCTTGAGATCTTATGATTCAGTGAAGGCAAGAGTCAATCCTTCAATGAGGCAATTCTCTTTCTGACCATACAAAGTCACCAACCTTCACTTGCATGTCATGATATCACCTCTCTGAAGGATAAATAACAAGAACAACTTCTTTCTGACTTCTTGGGGTATTTTTTTTTTTTTTTGCATAACCTTTAAACAGTAAGTGTAAGGGACCTGTGGCCTCCGCCCTCTGAAGTTTGGACCAGATTGATTCTTGGGTGTAACCTTCAAAGATCAGTATTTCTTTGTCATGTTATGCTCCCCCATCCCTTCCCACCAGTATTGACTCTAGGAAATCTGTAGACTTGGCATTCATTCCTACTTGCAAGTTTGCCCCCTTAATTTAACTGCAGCAAACTGCTTTGTTTCTCCAGGCCTCAGTCCTGCAAAATGATGAAACTGGATTAGATAATTTCAAAGGGTCTCTTATAGAATCTAACTTTTTAGGATTCTGTAATTCTAAATTAATTGGGAATTTTTTTTACATCCTTTATTAAAAGAATAATGGCTATGACCAAATTTTCTGTAAAGATCTGAAATAATTTTAAAACAAATGGACTTTTTTTCCCAACAGACCTGTAAGTCATCTAAGACTGTAATAAGGAGAAGATCTTGAACTAATATAGCAATGTTAGCCTGCATCTCCAGTTTGGAATTTTAAAGAACAAAGATACATCTAGCTACGCAATCCATTTAATTTAACCATGAAGCTTATTCACAGTACACAAACCAGTGGTGGTTAGTCTACACACATACACACACACACACACACACACACACACACACACACACACACACACCCTTCCCAAAATATCAGTGTTGGTTTTTGTCTTAAAGGATAAATGAGTAGACTCAGAAAACAGGTTTTAGTGGACTATAATGGTGAGACTTAGTAGGGACTGCTTTGTGGGGTTTTTTTTGTTTGTTTGTTTTTTTGTTTTTTTTTAATTTCCCCACCCCTTAGCATGGTACTTCAAGTTGACATTCCCAAATAGTCATATTTGGAGCAGGGAGTAAGGCTCACTTTTTTAGGATTAATTAATTAGGATTAAGTGACAAATTTGAACTCAGGTCCTCCTGACTCCAAGGCCAGTGCTCTATCCACTATACTTCACAGGCTATATTTGAGGATATCATTTTGCCTTTTTCTTTCTACAGATCTTGCCCTTCTTCCCCCTCCATGGAAGAAGAGACCCAGAGTGGCCAAAAAGCCCCTTCACTCATGAGATGTCTTTGCCCCTCACAAGCGCACCTCCCCAGCCAGAGCTAAAGGAATGTTTTATCAGAGCAGCTCGCACATTGTGTGCCATATTTAATGTTCTTCAGCTGTGCAGCAGGACTGACAAATATGATCCTGTTCTCATCCTTATCTAATCATTTTATGGACCATTAAGCTGCCTTTACTAAACTGGCTGCCAGCTGTGATAACAGTCCAAAGGAAAGGGCACCACCTCCTGTGGATGTTAAACCATATTCCAGGAACAGGAACTGTGATTCTGTGTGGCTATGGGGGTGTATACATACACTAATATTTAATTGCCAGCTTATATAATTTATCTGAAGCTCATCGTATTCTCTCCTTAGATATTCAATTCCTCCCATACACATTAGGGACAGATCCCTATTGAAGGCGATAGCAGGGTATAAATGCATGGAACAGTCTTAGATGTTCTAGTCTCCCCACATAGCAACCCAAGGAGTGCCCACGGGCCCTCCTTAAAAGAGACTTTGCAGAGCAAAACTTCAAAACCAAGTTCTCTCATTTGTGAAAGCTCACAGGCGCACTAGCTTCCTTAAAATAATACTCATTGCACCTGTTTGGAGGATTCAGCTCCTTCTGTGGAATGGAGCAAAAAAGTCCTCCAGCAAGCATAGGTCATTTTAAAATAAGTTTTTGTTCAAAGGAATTGCTATCACTCGCCGCTCTTCGTTCGCCTCCCTAGGATTCAAACTTTTCTCTGCTCCTCACATGTGTTCCTTCTCCAGCTCCTGCCAGCTGCTATCAAGTTCAGTAGGTGTTGAGCAGAAGAAGAATGTCTATTTGTATATTAGGGGAACCATAGCAACCAGAAACATCAACAGCATTGCAAGGACTCGTCAGGATGCTCTCAAAAGCACAGCATTAGCAAACACTGGAAAAATAACTTTTATTAAAACAACTCATGCCTCATCAATGTACTACCCGCCTGAAGGAAATTATTCTGACTGCTAGTCACTAGACTTCAGCTTTATGCTTACAGAGTTATTGATATCTGTGCCTAGTGCTGAAGAATAACTAAGCTATTTGAGCTGAACAAAGCAAAGATATATTGTTAAATCCCCAGTCTTAGATCCCTTATCCTTGACTCAGGGCGGGACCAGGTCCAGGAAGAAAAGAATTCCAACAATTAAACTAACTACTATCTGGAGAATCAGCCTCCATTCCGTTCATGTGGCA
Source organism: Sminthopsis crassicaudata (assembly GCF_048593235.1). NCBI lineage: Eukaryota > Metazoa > Chordata > Mammalia > Dasyuromorphia > Dasyuridae > Sminthopsis > Sminthopsis crassicaudata. The sequence goes on from NC_133620.1 coordinate 426,086,307, forward strand.
GTTGTAGTAGCAGCAGTAGTAGTGGTAGTAATGATAACAGTAATAGCAGAAGTAGTGGTGGTAGTTGTGATAATATAATTAGTGGTGGTATTAATAGGAATAGGAATAGCAATAATAGGGGTGGTGCTGTAGGTAGTAATAGTGATGACAGTAGTGGTGGTAGTAAATAGTAAGAGCATTAGTCACAGAGCTGGGATTTAAGGCTAGTTGTTATTCTTGTTTTTAAAACCTCAAATTCAGTATTCTTGCCACTGAATTTCTTCTGCTTCTCACTAGGGATCACATACAGCTCAGCCCTCAATGTATCAGTGATGTCACAGCCACCAGACACAAAGTTCTGGGGCAAATGAGGTCACAGGGTCCAAAGGGAGTTAATCCTGGTGCTGTCTCAGATAAAGGTCCTAGGTTCTGCCTTACTTGGTCTTCCTCCTCCCACACACATTAGGAACAGCTCCCTGTTAAAGGTGGCAGCAGGGTGTAAATGCTGATCATGTCTCCTGATCAGATCATGAGCCTCTTTCTGAAATTGAGCTTTTAGCTTGAGACCTACCTGTACTATTGCCCATTTACAATCTCACTCCCAAACAAGTCGTTCTTGGAATCCTTGTCAGCAATCTCAACTCCAGTCCTTGGGTCCCTCCAGAATTTTCACCGACCAATCCATGGCTGCCTAAGCTATACCTAATAGCACATATAGCTGTACATCAACATTCCTTCCATAGTCTGGCTATCATTGTGGGAGTTGGAGAAGGAGATGGAACAACTGGAGGATGGAAGAGTGCCCCTCTACTAATCTTGCCTCATTCTCCCCCCACATAGGCTCTTCATATATCCTGCCTCTAACAGATTATTGGATTCTGTTAGTTCCTAGAACTATTAGCATCAAGTTTGTTTCTTAAGGACATTGAATTAGCTGGTTCAAAGAAACATGACCAAGGGGCACATAATCATGCCATATTGGAATCCGCTAAAAGAACAAGGGGTGATTAACCTGCAGAAAAGAAAGCTAAGAGAAGATACCACAGCATCTCTAACTATTTGAGAGGCCATCACATGGAAGGTGGATTAGATTTGTTCTGTTTGACCCAAAATGGTAGAACAAAGGTAATAATTAGAGTAGAAGAGAGGCAGATTTAGGATCTGTGAGAAGAAGAATTTGTTATGTTGTTTTCAGCTGTGTATGACTTGTGACCCCCATTAGGGGTTTTCTTGGCAGAGATATTGAAGTGCTTTGCCATGTCCTTCTCTAGCTCATTTTACACAGGGTGAACTGAGGCAAACAGGGTTAAAGTGTCTTGCCCAGGCTCACCCAGCTAATATGTACCTGAGACTGCATTTGAACTCATAAAGATCATAAAGTTTTCCTGATTCCAAACCCAAAGCTCTATCCACTATGGCACCACCTAGCTACCCTCCCTCACCTTTAGAGCTATACAAAAGTTGAATGGACAATTTTGAAGAGTAGTGAGTTTTATCTCACTAGAATTTTTAAACAAAAACTCAAGAGCCTTTGGGAATGTAGAACAATGACAGAATGTCATGAAGGTTTTTAGTCCTGACCTGTGATTTTTATTACTGTGGAGGTACTCCCAGGATGGAAATTCCCTCCATCAAATAGATCACTGACTGTAATCTTGGACAGTTTCCAGGGGCACCAAATCCCATAGGGCGGAGGGTGGGAGAAGATAGAGGCAAATAAGAACATAGATTTAGAGCTCGAAGGGACTTTTAAAGCCACTGAATTCAAACCACCCACTTATTTTGCAGATGAGGCAACTAAAGCAATAAAGAAGTTATGTGAGTTGGATTATTTGGTGTCTAGGAGAGGGAAGGAAGGGAAAAAAGAGGAAGGGAAAGAGAAAAATTTGGAACACAAGGTTTTACAAGAGTTAATGTTGAAAACTGTCTTTGCATGTATTTTGAAAATAAAAAGCTATTGTTTAAAAAATTTTTAAAGAAAAAAAGAAGTTATGTGAGGTCACACAGTAAGCATCTAAGGCAAGATTTTAACTCAGTTCCTCTTGACTCCATGCCCAGTTCTGTATTCACTGTGCCAGGCTGCCTTCCCAATCTTGGGAAATCTTTAACTCAATACCAACATCCAAATACATCAGAATTCATTCACACTAGCATTTAATAGGATCAACAATCTTAATAATAATCCTAAAATTATGAGAACAATTTTTCCTGAAAAGAGTATTGTCAGGTTCTATTAGTATCTTTGCCAAGAAAACCCCAAATGAGGTCCCAAAGAGTCAGAAATGACTGAACAACCAACACTAGCTCTGGTCAAATCAAATCATATGCTCTGACCAAGGCCTCTGACTCTCCCATGATGGTGAAGGTGAATTGATTTGAATGGAATCTTGCCATCTCTGAAGGTCAATGAAGGATGTTCTTCATTCCAAGGCAGGAGTGACTACTGAAATGAGGGGTTCCTGCTCCATTAATATAAATCATCTTCTCAAGTCAAATTTGATGATTCATATTTAAAACCACAGTTTTTAAACAGGGGGTTCCTGCTCCTGTTACTATTAAACAGAAAGCTATCCCCTATCTTATGAAATCTTATGAAAAGCACTCTTTTCTGAGATTTACTTTCCTGTTTGTGATAAATGAGAAAGAAAATACTTTCCATTATCTTACAGATGAAGGAAGAGAAGCCCCAGGAGATTAACTCATTTGTTCAACTTCAGAAAGGTAGCAAGAGTCAGGAGTCCTTCCTGCATTGCTTCTACTATATATCTCCATGCCTTCTCAACTATAAGTCTTTTTTCCTATTCACTAAATAAAGGGGTTGAACAAGGCGATCTCCCCAGTTACAAAACTAAAGACTATTAGTAAATTATCCTCCAGTGTCCCCTTTAATATTAACAGGGCTGAAATCTAACTAACAATGGAAAAAGGAACACATTTTCTATGGCAGCAGAAGCTTAGGTTGGAAGCAATGAAGGCAGGTTGTTCTCCTGGATCATTCAAAGAAGTATTATGGATTAATGGAAGGTTCACTAGATTTAGAAGCAAGACAAGTTCAAACTCCTGAAGTTATACTGACTATGTAATATGTATCTCTTACCCTCTCTTGGCCTCGATTCCTACATCTTTAAAAGGGAATTAATAAGTACTTCTAGGGCAGCTAGATGATGCAGAGGAGAGAGCACTGGCCCTGAAGTCAGGAGGACCTGAGTTCAAATCCAACTCAAACACTTAACACTTACTAGCTATGTGACCCTGGACAAGTCACTTAATCCCAATTGTCTCACACCAAAAAAGTACTTTTTTATTTTAACAGTATTTTATTTTTCCAAATACATGCAAAGATAGTTTTCCACATTCACCTCTGAAAAACCTTATGTTCCAAATTGTTCTCCCTCTCTCTTTATCCCCTAAAACAGCAAGCCATCTGAAATAGATTAAACATGTGAAAATCTTCTAAATGTATTTCCATCATGCTACACACAAAAAATCAGATCAAAAAGGGAAAAATCATGAGAAAGAAAAAAACAAGCAAACAAACAGCAACAATTAAATGGTAAAAATACTATGCTTTGATTCACTTTCAGTCTCCATAGTTCTCTCTCTAAATGCAGATGGCATCCCAAATCTATTGGAAATGCTTTGAATCACCTCATTGGTGAATAGAGCCAAGTCCAACACAGTTGATCATCACCTAATCTTGTTGTTGCTGTGTACAATGTTCTCTTGTTCTGTTTACTTCACCTAGCATCGGCTCATATAAATCTTTCCAGGCAAAAAGTACTTCTAATACCTATTTTGCAAAGTTGTTATGAGGATCAAATAAGTATATGGCTATGAATCATGTTCTAATCCCAAGAATTGGAAATTGTGAATTATTATTTTACCATGTAATTCCTGAGAGATAATATTACATCATGAAAAAAAGAAACAACCTTGGAGTCAGGAAGACCATGAGCTAGGTCTGGCCTCTTAAGAATCCTTCCATCTGATGATGGACAGGTCATTTAATCTCCCATTATTTTCAAGTATAGCTTTATGTTACAAATAAGATGTTGATTGACAACAGAGGAGAGAGTTTTCCTACTAGGAATTCCTTTAACCAATGAAATCACACTTTTAGATCCTTCCTATTCCCCCCATCACCACCCTCTTCTCCAAAAAGAGATATTTTACATTATCAGGTATGCAAGAATGACTTTTTGTCAAGAGAAATATTCATAGAATGACTTGATAAACCTCTAGACTCAACTATATTATTCTCATTTTACCAATTCAGAAATCAAAGCAGATGGTGTACCTTGTCTTGCCTGAATATATATGTCAGTATATGTAATATGAATTGGGTTTCTCCAATGTGTCACCTTTTATGCCAATGGCTGCCCACGTTCCCTCCTTTCATTCACTTTCTGATGTTACTTGGCAGTCTAACTTCATCAGCTCTCTGTTTTGAGGAGAAAAATGGGTCGTTGCATTGAGATAAAAGAACATTCACTGAGAATACAGCAATTAAGAAAATTTCGAGCCCGAATAGCTTCAAATGCCCAGGGAGAGCTTGTTCTTGTAGCAAACGGGTGCCAGGAGCAGGCAGGCAGACAAAGGCACATAAATATGACCACCAGGCTACTGCAGAGAAGTTGGAGAACTTGTTAAGGAAGGCTGAAATGGGCTGAGAGCCACCCTTGGATGGGGTTAATATGAACCCTCTGAAGAAAAGCTCTCTTCAGCATTACTTGCATTTAGTTGAAATTCTCTGGAACTTCATGTCCCAAAGCTTAGAAACCAGCAGCCTCTGAAAAAGAGGCAACAGAAAGTTATCCCTGATGAAATTTCATTTGTGCCCAAAGCACTTTGATGAGGACATGGGATCTCCTGCAATAAAAAGGCAGAATCACAGATTGTAAGAATTTGAGAATCAGAAGAGACCTCAATGACAGTGAATCCAACTTATAGACGAAGGAATCTCCAATATAACAATTGATAAGTAGTCATCCAGCCAGTGTTTGAAGACCATTCCACTCTTGGACAATTGATTTGAGACTGAAAGTGCTCTTTCATTGAGTGTAGATTTGTCCCTCGTTCAAAGGATTTCAGAGCTGGGGAGATTTTAAAATATTTGCAACAGGGGCTTTTCACTTTCTTACATCATGGTCTCCTTTCATAATCTGGTAAAGCCTATGGATCCCTTCTCAGGATGATAGGTTTAAATGCACAAAATGTTTTACCATTCATGAAGAATTCCCTGATTTTATCCTAAACTAGGTATCCCTTTGGTCAGCTGGTGAAGGCTATGGAACTTTTCCTCAGAATAATTTTTCTAAATGCATAAAATAAGATACATAAGATTATAAAGGAAATCAATTATATTGAAGTATAGTTAACAAAATCTTTTTTTTTTAAGTTTCACTGTGTCACCAATTAGAGAAAGGGCTTTCATGTGCTTTCTCTGCCTCTCAATGTGCCTAAATTCAGAATAAGGGTGGCCCCAGCGAGATAGGACTGGGAATAACAAATTCAAGGGTATTGAAAGCCCAAGAGAGGAGGAACCCTGTCCAAAAGAGAAGGGACTGCAGCTAAGTACAATTGAGAACCCATTGCTCCATCAATCTCTCTTAGCATCATTTAGTTGACAAAGTATTGAGCCCAAAATACTTGGGTTTCTATCCTATTTCTGCTATTTCCTAGCATTGAATCTCTCTGAACCCCAATTTTCTGAACACAGTTCCTAGAGCACAGTACTTAAAAAACACTCTAGCTAGCTTATCTGTAAAAATGGGATTAATAATATCTCAAGTACCAGTGATCAGTTCCTAAGTAATCAAGTATCATTTCCTAAGATTGTTTCTAAGTTTATTTGAGATAATATCTACAAAGTGCTTTGCAAACTTTAAAGATGACTAAAATGTTACAATCACCATTAGTTACTATTTTCACATCCCAAAACAAAAATTGAGAGAGCAAATCCAGCAGACAAATTTTCTGAAGTCAAGAACAAGTTGGCCTCCAGGTTCCTCTGACACTGCCGCCATAGTGGGGCTTTAAATAGCTAAAGTTTTGCTGTTTTAATAATTACTGAGCCAAAAGTTTAGGAATGGGGACCAATCATTGTACCTAGAGTCAGTCACCATATAAATTACCAGCTTCTTGAATTAAAAAAAAAAAAAAAAAAAAAAAAAAGGTCAAAAATTTTTTCTATATTCCTAAATCTCATTTCCTCCTAGGCTGGTTATTTTGAATTTAACAAACTTAACAAAGATGGTCCATAAAGAACTGGGGGTATAGCCTACCCAATTTGCTGACTAAACAGCAATTAAAAGTAGCACTTTATTGAAAAGTGATGCTTTTGGGAAATGGACCTACTGCTCCATTTGTCCAACCCAACAAAGGGACAGAAAAAGCAAAAGATCTCCATCAGGCCAAATTGTTCGTGGAATGACTTTCTGGGGATGGAGGACAGAATCACAAGGGACTGGCCCAAGTTCTTTCTATACATTCTTGACCACATGTGTATGGGAATGGAGTAGGGGGAGGGGAAGAAGAATCAGCAGGGATTGATCATAGACAGTGAAATGCTTTATCCACGGACAGCATCATCTTCCTCCATTTCCTCTCCTCCTTGACAGCTGGCATGAGGGAACTAAACTTAGCAAAAGCGAGGTGTAGGAAACCAGATAGCGCATTCTGCAGTTGGAGAGGAAATACAGGGCTCAATGTGTTTAAGGTTAAGATTAATTCCTGACTTCCTCTGGATCTATTTTAAAACAGGGTGATGGGGTGACATGTGCTTTCCTCTCCCCAAATGACAGATGATCAAAGGAGGGACATGATCTGTATGTCAAACATCCCTCCTACCCTTCTGGAGGATCTTTCCCTGAGGGATCAAGGAAAGAAGAATTTGATTGCAGGGGTTAAAATATGACTGGCTGCCTGTTTCTCCCAAATAATCAGAGAAGTGGTCAAAATCAGAAAGAATGGTTGATCAGTGTGCTAAATTGGCACAAGCCTACAGAACAAAGGGGAAATCGACTGATACATAGTGTCATTGCACCAGTATCCGTTACAGTACCTATCTCATGAGTTGTGATGATCAAATGAGATGATGCATGCTTTATAAAATGTTAGCTACCAGGAGCATCATTATTAGGGAAAGAGAATGGACCTGGATTTCATTAGCACAAGGAATTTGCAGGTGAAGAAACTCCCACATTAGTTTGTAATTTGTAGTCTTAGAAAGTATCCTAAGAGCATGAGTGATTTGTCCAAGGTCACACAGCCAGGGCTGATCAGACTAGTACTTGAATCCAGATCTTCTTGGCTTAGAGACCAGCTCTCCAGTCACCATTTCCATAGTAATTTTAGCAGTGAAAACAGATAAAGTCCTGGACATCCTTAAAGCAAGAGAGATGCTTTGTAATCTGAGGATGTTGGAGCCTGACTGGTTCGGGGAAAGCCAAAATCAGCCCAGAACACTGGCATATCATTTGATGTTAGTCACAATGAAAATTGATGAATGCTGGCTTTTGATAATCTAAATAAGATTCCCTTTCAGGACCACCTCACAGAAAGGCTTATTTAATTAAATTCAAGAAGGGAAAAAGATGACAGCTTTGCAAAGCTGAACACCATCTTCATTGGCAGTTGTGCCCCTGAAAAGAACAGAACCTCTCAAGTGATTCATTGCACTTGCCATATAAATAACACCTTTTGAATTTCATAACAGTTGCTGGCTGTTGGGGAACATGGAGAAGGAATGAGGTCAAAAAGCACTTGTTTTTTTTGTTTGTTTGTTTGTTTGTTTTTTCAAATAACAGTTTAGGGAGCTCAGCATTAACTTTTCCTTGGTCTACCTCTTGCTTTTCTCATTGGCAGTTTGTGGTTTGGTTCTGCTCCCCCTGGGGCTTAGCAATTCCAAATGTCTGGATGGAACAGGCATGCATTTGTGGCCAGACCAGCCTGGTTCCATGTTTTCTATGAAATATAATGTTCATATAGAATTTACTCATGGGAATTGATGGCCCCATTTCAAAGGCCATTACTACCATCACTGACTGAGTAGCCAAATTAATCTCTGACTGTTGGATGACTTTGGGTTTTCATTTCACAGAGTATAATTATCAATACCTCGGAACTCCATTAATGTCAGTGATGTGACTGCCAAGGGAAAAAATCCAAGAAAGATATTTTTTACGGTGCTTTGAAGTTTACAAAGTGCTTCACAGACATGATTTCACTTGAGCCTAAGAATAGCCTTGTGAAGAAGGTACTATAGTATTATTGTCCCCATTTTACCAGCAAGGAAACTGAGGTTCAGAAAAAATATGCATCATTAAGCATCAGAGGGATAAGTCTAATCCACAGATATCAGCCTTTCTTCAAGATCAGGATGCATGCTATGTTTTAATGGTCTTGAGATTCACAAGCAGGCTCTAAGGGGCACCATAGTGCCCAGAGCACTGGGCTTGGAATCAAGATTCAAGTTCAATCTGTCCTCAGACACTTACAAACTCTATGTTTCTAGGCAAGTCACAACCTCTGCCTCAGTTTCCATAATTGTAAAACAGGCATAATGCAGCACTTCTTGCCAAGGTTTTGTGAGAGTCAAATGAGATAGCATTTGTAAAGTGGTTAGAACATCATTCCTCATACATTTGTTGCTCTTAAGTCTTTTCAGCTATGTCAACTCATTATGATCCTATTTGAGGTTTTCTTGGCAAGATACTGAAGTAGTTTGACATTTCCTTCTTTGCCAGGGGGAAAAATTTCTTTGTCAAAATGTCTGAACTCCAAGTATGTGAAACAAACCTATACGATGCTCAACACAAATTCCTATCAAATATTCTTAGTCCAGTATTCAGGGGCATTGAAGGAGGTGGGACAAATACAGCCTTTAATAGGATGACTTTTTTAGGGTAGTCCCTAAAATGGGAATAATTTAGCAATGGCCAGCTAGACATAAACAGGACTTATTCTCAAAAAATAAAGTCTTGGAGAGCTATACATATAATGTATGGGTCTATATGTGTCTGTGTGAATGTATGTATTTAAACGTATCTATCTATCTATACACATAAACATATATATGATATTTCTAAATGCTGACAAGAGTGAAAAGTCATCAAGCATTTACTTAACACCTACTATGTACAAGGCACACAGTGTTAGTGATAAAAAGAAAGGAGGGGGAAATAGTCCTTGTTCTCAAGGAAATAGTTCCATCACTCTGATGGAAAGACAACATGCAGTAAGTACAAATAAGCTATATATGGCATAAATTGGAAATGATGGACAGGCATAAAGCATTAAGGCGGTGGGGGGAAGGTTTCTTGTAGAAAGTTGGATTTTAACAAGGACTTGAAAGTAGCCCAGGGAGTCCAGGAGACTCAGATGAAAAAAGAGAGAATCGAAGATATAAGGAACATCAAGATATAATATAGAAGGAACATGTGGGCATCATGATGATGCCCACAACTGGGAGATTAAATATCTTATGTGAGGAACAGCAAGGAGAGCAGTGTCAGTGGATCATTGAGTACAAAGTGGAATAAGATATAAAAAGAACAGAAAAGTAGGAGGGAGCCAATATTTAAAGGGATATGAATTAATAGAGAACTGGACATTTAGTCCTTAAAGGGACACACTAGAGTTTATTAAGTAGGGAGTTGACATGATCAGACTTTTTTAGGAAGATAAATTTCATATTGGAAGTAGACTGGATTAAAGAGAAACTTGAGGCAGGGAAACCAACCAATAAATATGTTCAATAGCATATAGGGGAAAATATAACTTCAAAAATTAGAAACAAAATGGGTGACCAGTTGAGGAATGACTGAATGAATTATGGCATGTAAATACAATGGAATGTTATTGCAATATAAGGGGAGAAAATATCACTGAAAATTCAAAGAACCACTGGAAGACCTTTGTGCCCTAGTAAGAGTAAAATAAGCAAAACCAGAAAAAAAAATATTCAATGACTATAATTATGTAATCGAAAATAATGCAGATGATTAAATGTACTAGCCAATTATGGCTCCAGAGAACAGATAATGACACAATTTTCTCCTGTCAGTAGAGAGATGGGTAGATTATGAATGTGAAATGTGACAACTCCTAGTAGCAGCCTTTAGCTACTAGTTTTAATTAATTTTTTTTCCTATGGTAGCAGAGATGATTTAATGGAGTAAGAAGTAACCAAGTATTCATTCCTTTATAGTCATCATTTCAATTCTGTCTTTATTCTAGAATATCTTTTTTTCTATTTGGGGACAGGGGATTCCAAAAAAAGAATTGTCCACAAGGACTGTATCCTCTTATGCTCTGAATGTTCATGGAGGCAACGTCAATGAAAAGAGATTGTGGGTAGATTATGAGAAGCAAGGATAAGAGTTGGGGAAATGGTGAATGATCAGAGTCAAAGGGAGCAGAAGACAAAAAGTGACGGAAAATGCAGAGGGCGGAGATAAGTTCAGGAAATCAGCAAGCTGCCAGAGTTAAGGGATGTGGCAAACAGAGGGGAAGTGGTTATTGGCAGGAATCCAAGAAGGCACCAAAAAGTACAAGGTTAAGGCAACCAGAGAAATTCTTGCCTAAATACATGATAGTGGTTCTTTTTTTTTCTCCCCCACCCCCCCTTTTTTCCTAGTCCTAAAAATAAAAGATATGAGTACTATTCAAGTATGGAAATTGTAGGAGCAGATACTACACTTCAATTCCATTTAATTCAACTCTAGGTCAAATGCTCAAAGGAAATTTGATCAATATTAATTCAATATGATGTGAGGGTAACATTAAAAAATTACATTTATATTGTTTATCCTAAATTAAAATGTTGGAAGGATTTGTATTAAAATCTATGCCTCATAGTAATAGAATCTAGAATAACAAATTGAAGATGAAGATACATTTTTCTAATTAATCAACTTGAACAAAGTATAGAATCTTGGACTTGGAAGGGACCTTATAAATAATCTGGTCTATACCCTTAATAGTCTTCTGACCCATTCTATAGCCAAATCTATACCTGGAATACAGAACCAGCATTTTTTGTGCTAGGACTTTCAGACAACTTGCCTATGGACAAATCAGATAAGTCCCTCCAAAAACATACATGTAAGACATACCTAATTCATGACCATTTCCTGGATTGGGCTGGGGGGCAGGACCGGGGAAGCATTCCAGCATAGTCAAAGGGGAAGGCACCAATAGACTCAAACCACTGTACCCATTCACTTTGCCTAAGCTCCCATCTTTCTTCCTTTCACTCTTACCTTCTATGCTTTTGACAGAATCATGGACCAACTAAGAATCAAGAATCAGCAACAAAAAGTTCTTACTCTCCATTTTAGCCACAGCCTAAATGGAAACACAGTTTTTGCTAGAGCTGCACTTCTGTTTCCTCCTCCTCCCTAGAATTAAACTCTATTGCCTACCTCCATGAAATTGTAGACCAGTGGTCTTTCAATCTCTGCATGAACAGTTATCTCCTGCATAAGGAAACTCATTTAAAAAATTTTATTTATTATTGGTGCAACATCCTAAAAACCTTTATTCTATTAAGTGAAGGACTTAGCTGAAATCTATCCCCCATTTGTACATGCTCAAGTTAGAGGATTTCAGTGCATTGATAGGTAAAATGAATGTGCAATTGGAAGATTAGAAGGAAAAATAAATCACATGGAATGCCAGGTCCAGCTTCTCTCCTAGCCTACTATGTACACCTCCCCATCATATACCCCACCCCACACACACACACACACAGACTAGGACTAAGAGGGAGTATGGAGTCACCCTCTCAATCTCAGGGTTGGTCCTGATCTTTCAAAATGATCTCATATTGCATACCTTTTATTTATAATAATGGTAGAAGTCAGTCAATAAGCATTTATCAAACACCTACCATACTCTAAGCATTATTCTAAGAACAAAGTATAAAAAGAAAAGCAAAAGAAAACCTTGCTTCTTGTTATAGTAGTGGTGGTTATAGTTGTGGTTGTGTATTGTTGTTGATTGTTATTGTTGTTTATCCTGATCCTGCCTAATTCTCCATGACTTCTTTTTTTTTTGGGGGGGGGGGAGTTCTTGAAAAAATATACTATAGCAGTTTGCCATTCCTTTTCCAAATCATTTTACAGATGGGGAAACTGAGGCAAACAGGGTTAAGTAACTTGCCCAGGAGCTTACAATTTATTGCTAATACTCAAAGAGAGTTAAAAGATGTTTATATTTCATTTGAACTCAATGTTGGATATCTGGTGAAATGGGTACTGTAGGAATTAACACCCCTAATTTGGAGTTCATGACTTTAGGAGAGGGAAGTAGGGAAGACAGAAAGGAAGAAAAGGAGGAAAGATTTATTAAACCACAAGGACAGCACTAAGTGCATTGCAATTATTTTCTTGTTTTATTTTCACAATAATCCTGGGAACTAGGTGCTATTATTATGCCCATTTTATAGTTGAGAAAACTGAAGCAACTGTGTTAAATGATTTGCCCAGAGTCACACAGCTATTAATGTCTGAATCTAAATTCGAATTCACTCTTCCTGACACCAGGTCTAGTGTTCTATCCATAGTGCCATCTAGCTGTCTTTAGTCCAATTCCCTCATTTTACAAATAAGGGAATTGAGGCTCAGAAAGTTTATATAATTAGGTCATACTGAGAGAATCAGGATTTGAACTTACATCTTCCTGTAAAGAGAGTAGCACTGTCTTAGCTACAGGTCTTCTGTTTTTGTGTACTTTCTACTTTTACTCTCTTTTTCTGCCATCTATTCCTCAAGCCAGCCAGGAGAGAAGAAACTAAGAGCAGGGAGGAGTTTGAGAAGGTAAAGGGAAGAGATATGATATCCTCGGTTTATCTGGTACATTAGGAAGCATATTTACACACCATATTTAATTTGATCTGTATTACCATCCTTTAAGACAGACAGGACAGGTATTGTTACTCCCATTTTAAAGTTACAAAGAAAATTTAGTAATTATCCACTTACTTCAAAATGGTACCTTATAGAAATCTCAGGTTTCCTGCCCCTGCCACATATACCAAACAACTGATGTTCAGGAATAATGAGAGAATATGAGACCCATTATCTATACTCCCTTTCTCCATCTCTTCCCTTCCTAATTGGGGAAGGGAAATTTACCTTTGCCAAGTTGGTTTTCAATCTTATTGCCTGCCAATGTACATTTACCTCTCTTTTTTTCTGAAAACCTCATTTTCTTATGGTCAGTAGATTTCTTTAGTCATATCCTCACTTCTCCAAGATTCTCCATAAGTCAATTAATTGTACTATATGAACAAATCTATCAATTCCTTAACAATAGAGAATGTGAAACAAGATCATTATTTGAGAATAGTAGTCTTATCAATAGAAGATTCTGTTTGCAATAGGGAAATAATTTGAGCAGAATTATGTAGATTCAATTCAATTTGACAAACGCTTAATAAGCTCCTAGTATTTTCCAGATCATAACCTCCATTATGAGAATATGAAAATGGAAAATAGCATAATTATCTGCCTTCATATAATTTATAATCTAATAAAGAAAATATAACAACCATAAATAGGTTTCATACAATGTAAAATTTGATAGGGACAAAGGAATGATCTAGACAAAGTTCTGCAGGAAAATCTGAAAAAGGAGCACCAATCAATTAATAACCAACAAATATTTAGCAAGAACAGTTAATATGCCAAGTACTATGCTAGGAGTACAAAGACAAAAGTGAAATAATCTCTGACCTTAAGGAGCTTACATTCTAATAGAAAGGACAGCATGGGAGGGGGAGAAGTGTGTGGGGGTATTGGGGGGGTGTGAGAGAGAGACAGGGACAGAGAGATAGAGAAACAGATACAGAGAGACAGAGAAAGAGGGAGAGAGATGAGAGACAAGAGAAAGTAAAAGAAAGGGGGAGAACAGAGAGAGAGAGAGGCAGACACACAGAGACAGAGATAGAGACAAAGACAGAAACAGAGTCAAAAAGAAAGACAGAGCACTACATTAGATAGAGCACTGGGCTTGGAACCAGAAAGATTCATCTTCCTGAGTTCAAATCTAAACTCAAATACAAGCACCTTGTATTGCCATCATTCCCATTTTATAGATAAGAAAACCAACTTGACCAGAAACATACAGCTAATCATATCTGAAATAGGATTTGAACTTAGATTTTCCTGACTCTGAATCTAGTTTTTTTAACCTCTGTCATCTAAAAGATTCTCAGCATCATCCCTACTGTAGAAGTATGTGTGGTACGGAAATGGTGAAGGGTCACCATTTAATAAAAAAAGCTGGAGAGAGCTCTAGAGAAAAGCAAAGTTTATTGTACATTCTCGCGAGAAGGGCGTCCCACTCTTCGAGTAGACTATCGAAGAGAGGAAGCGCCTCCTGTGGGCAGGACAGCACCTTTAATCCCTAACGCAAAACGCCCCCTCCCACCACTGACCCTCATCCTCATTGGCTGAGAGTCTTACATTCTAAACGCGAGATCTACCCATGAAATTGAACTTGACCAATAAGTACATAGTTGCCCATATTTGGATGAAATAGGGAGATGTCATAGGAGGGGAAGGCAATGCCCTTTACTTGAACTTCAAAGTCCTTCAGGCCTACTAGAATTCTGAAGTAGATGAAGCCTTACTCGATTTTCGCAACTGTCTTGAGAGATCTCACCTCATCTCATTCAGTCCCTCCTCTTATTTGTACATTGAGATCTCTTCAAATTTTTGTAACATAACCTCACATTCCCTATCAAATTCCTCGTTTCCTTCTGGTTCTTGTTGCCACTGTTTTACTGGCTCCCATCCTTGTCCTTTTAATACCCTCAATCTAACAGACCCCTCAGCTTTTTCCTCTAGCCTAACCATTCCAGATAATGAATTTCGGACAATTCTGGTTATTAATCTGATCAAACAAGGGATGTAGATAGGGATGTAGATAATCTCTACAACTGCCTGAAGCCTAATTATCCTGTTCAACATGTATATTGGAGTTCTATATCCCCAACTTCCATCTTGAGCCCAGGTCGCTGGCCCATACTCTTTGACTATTCTTTCTGGAGGCCAGGCCTCACCCCAACCATTTGCATCTCCAGTCCAAGTGATGGAGGTATCTAAACTCCGTTTCCCCCTTCCCAAATTATCATACAACTGAATCCCTAAATATTGGTTTGCCTGTTCGGGAAGAAAGAAAACTTTTGGCCTTATTAGTCCAATATAACAATTCCCTGTCCAATTAAGAGGCAGATGAGTATAGGCAGTTAAACCACAGATCCAATAATGACCCTTTAGAGCAGGTTGTTCCCTTGGAAATATGTCTGAGCTATTCCTTGTAAAAGGGTAATATTGTTGGTCTCTCGTCCCTAGGGGGCTTCCCCCACAAAGGGGTCATACTGGCATTTTCATAAACCTTGCTCTTTTCTCCAACTACAATTGGCAACTGGCCACTGGCCTGTTAGATTAGAGGTACTCCAAAATGTGGAAAACAGAGTCCCATGTTGCCCGGGTGTCCCTGGGGTGACATTATACCAACCCCATTGGTAACTGTACCCAATGTATATGTTCCCTTTCCTCTTATTCTCTTTTATACATCTCAATACATCCCATTCTACTTCACTACACTCAGCAGTAGTGACTTGCTGATAGCAATATCCCTGCTCTCCTATTTCTGGGAGAGCATTCAAGGTACAGTCTTTCCAGTCCTTTCCACACTTCAATTGAGGATTCCTCCCCGTATCCCGCCAATATTTAGACATTTTTGTACAGTCAATTGTCTTTGGCCTCAGGTCTGTTCTCGAATAGGTCCACTCACAAACACTATTTCCCAGCTTCAAACCTCATCCTGTCTGATTTAAGCAGTATTTCCCTTTCCTATCTTCTGTCAATGACCACTGATGTTTCTCTTCTAAATTCCAGAAACCGGTCCCATTATGAATTTGGGATCTGTTGCTAAGGATCCAGGCTGGGCTTAAGGGGACAGGTACCCATGGCCATTGGTTCAATTGTTGGGATCCACCACAGATCCAACAATTTGATAAGTTAAATGTCCTCCCTATATTCTGCATGAGCAGGAGAAATTGGTTCTCATCTCTAGAAGGTCATAAGGAAATAGATAAACCCAAAGCTTAGGGAGAGCCTCATAATGTTCAACTATTATAACACCGTGAAGTTAAGGTGAACTTCCCAAAGGAAAATATATCAAATCACAAACAGGCAAAGAGACCCAAAGTAAGAAAAGAGAAGTCATACAGTTACAATGCACTGGATTCAGAATCAGTGTTCCCATTCAGTGGAGGTCCCCTCCTCTTATGTAATTGGAGGTCTCCCCTGTCTTCAACTGTCCACTCTGATAAAGGTGGCGCCACAGGTCCTTTTGTCCTGGTGTGGTGTGTCCAGCCTCGTTCCTGGGTGCGAATCGCAGTATCTGAAGTCAGTATCACTTGGTAGGGTCCGTCCCAGCACGGAGTCAGCTTCTCGTCCTTCCAGGAACGGATCAGCACCCAATCTCCAACCTGAATTCTATGAACAGGGAAACCTAGAGGAGGAGTCTGAGCTATTAGCCCTTTTTGTTGAAGTCCTTGCAAATGTTCCAGCAATGATTTAACATATCTCTTAACAAACAAATCCTTAGTTTCTAAAATAGGGTCCCAGTCTCCCTTAGGATAAGCCTGGAAAGGATGACCATACAATAATTCATAAGGTGAAAGCCCAATATCTCTACGTGGCTTGGTCCTGATTCTAACCAGAGCGAGAGGAAGGCATTTCGTCCAAGGTAATTGGGTCTCTAAAGATAACTTAGTCAGCTGCCATTTTATTTCTTGGTTCATCCTTTCTACTTTCCCAGAGGAGGGAGGATGCCAAGGGGTATGGAGATCCCAAGTGATTTCTAAGGCCCTAATCAGATTCTGCAATACCTGGGCAGAAAAATGTGTTCCCTGATCCGAGTCTATCCTCTCCACCATTCCGTACCTAGGAATAATTTGTTCTAATAAGACCTTACTTACTGTCGAGGCAGTTGCTCGGCCTGATGGGAATGCCTCCACCCATGAGGTCAGATGGTCCACTATGACCAGCAAGAACTCGACCCACTGGTGGCAGCTCAGTAAAGTCCACCTGGATGCTTTGGAATAGTCTGATTCCAGGAGGTCGTCCCCCTTTTGGAAATTGGCGTTGGGCAGCCCTGTTAGTCCTTCGACAAACAAGACAACCGTCCACCAGTTGTCGAGCCATAGTATATAGGCCGGGGGAAACATACCTTGTCAGTATAGCATCACACAGGTTTTGGACATCCCAATGGCTGCCCTGGTGCAGTTGCTGAAGGACTTGCCTCATACTTGCTTTGGTCAGTACCTCTCTGCCGTCAGGTAAGAGCCATCGTCCTTCCGAGTTCTCAACTGCTCCGAGAGTTGAGGCTTTCTCTTTTTCCTCCTGAGTAAAACTAGGAGAGGGTAGACTAGGGGGAAGTACAGGTATCAAAGCCATTATATGAGGGATTTCCTGATCTCCGGCTCCCTTGGCCTCCCGGTCTGCTAATCTATTTCCCCTTACCTCAAAAGAATTTCCCATCTGATGTCTCTTTACATGTATTACTGCTATATTCCTAGGAGTCAGAATATTTTCTAGTATCTCTCTGACTAGTGTATGATGAACCAGTTCTTTACCTTTACTGTTTACATATCCTCTTTCCTCCCAAATCCTCCCAAATACATGCACCACACCCCAGGCATATTTAGAATCAGTATATATATTCCCAACTTGGTCACGCAATAATTTTAACGCTTGATTTAAAGCATACAATTCACAGCAATTCACAAGTTTGAGCAGACCAATGGGCAGGTAGACTGCCCTTGGTAACAGTGTAAGTTCTAACAAACCCATTTCTTTTCCCATTTACCATCCTAGAAGAACCATACATAAATTCTAAACAAATATTTATCATAACCTTGTGTTGATAACAATAAGGAATTTGTCCCAATGAGTTTATATCCAAGTAGATCTTTCATAAGTGAACATTATTCATACAAATCAGTTTGTTTTTAAAAACATCCAATGCAAATACAATCATATACAGAATGTCTAATTCCACACAAGAGAATTCAAGAAGTTTTGATAATAGATTCCCATTAACTTGTAATGGGAGAGACATTCTGCTATTCTGAAACATAAGGTCTTATCAAGTATTCTGATAGAGGCAGGGGGGGGTTTTTGCAGAACTAAGAGGCAAGGAAACTGAGGCAGGACTGAGTCAGCTCAATAATTCAAAGTTAAAACATAAGCTAGCCAATCATAGTCTAGCAAATTTTCAGCTAGAGTCCCCTGTAAAGGCCTTTTGTCTCTGCAGCCTTCTCCAAACCCAGCATCTGCTAAAATCAGGTGTGTCTAGCTAGTGGACAGGTAAAGAGCTTTTTCAACTTTTTGCAGCCTCTCCCTTATCTGTAGAGACAAGAGAGCGAGACAAAAGGAGACCTTTTGTCAATCGCAGCAATTCTTAAAAGAATTGTAACGAGCATAGAGCTCTAACAACGATCCAGGCCAGAAGCAACCTGGATGTCCGGTGCAAAAAAAGAAAAAAAATCTTTTACCTTTTCCAGAGTTCTATTCAGTACCCAAATTATGTCTATTTTCGAGGTCCTTCATCAGGGAACCAAAATGATGAGGTAAGCAAAGAGTAAGTAGTTTCCAATTAGGCCTGAACTGAAATAAGACATCAGTTTTTCCCAACTTTCTGACCAGTTGAAATCTCAGTTTCCCTTCCCCCCTGTTTACAGAAATTATCATATTATACACAACAGACTAGTAAATTTCCCAAAATAGCAATAGTCATACAGTTTTATACAGCAATAGTTCTGTTCTCCAGGGGACAAAAAGGAAGCAGGATTAAAATCGTGATCTTGGATTATGGAACATTCTTTTCTAATAGTATTGCCTCATGTTTCAACACTATGGAATCTGTGAGCCATCTCCCAGCCCTCTAGATTTAATATTGTTCTAACTTGAATACCCCTTCATTTCATCTTCTCTGCATATTTAATAGGGGATTGATTGTCAAAAGTTCTTTCCCCACCATGATCATGCAAGACATGAAAAACGCATCTGAATATAGATCTATAGTCAGGAACTTGGGATTGGGGTTCCAGAGATTGCCAGCTTCGTCTCAAAAAGAAAGGCAAAGTGGGAGCGGTCCTAGCACTGTATATCTCACTGACCACTTGGCTCTGATTACAAACATAAGAGGAAGAACCAGGGGCATGATTTAAGGCAGTTTTACTTCAGGTAGCTGTTCTAATTTTAACCATCCCACCTCCAGATGGTGGAGTTTAACGACCTATGCAAACAGTTATACCTGAATTCAAAACTCCATAAATATTAGATTCAGTCCCAAAAGATTTTATCTAAATGTAGGCTGTTCCTTTAAACAGTAGAAATAATTAATATCTAAATCAGCAAGGAGGTGCAGTTATTAAAAACAAACTAACAAACAAAAAAAAAACCCACTATACTTAATGGGAGGAGGGACCTCTCCACGTGGTCACCCTTCCCCCACACCACC
The DNA here is from genome assembly GCF_048593235.1 of Sminthopsis crassicaudata. NCBI lineage: Eukaryota > Metazoa > Chordata > Mammalia > Dasyuromorphia > Dasyuridae > Sminthopsis > Sminthopsis crassicaudata. Next base: position 426,105,831 of record NC_133620.1, read on the forward strand.
ATAGCTCCATTTAAACTATTAATTACTTTTACAAATCAATCTTTCCTGTCCCGTCTTTAAGTAAATATATGTATATATATTTTTAAACTTTACACTTCAATGTTTGCACGTAACTGACCCAAATTTCATAAAACTTAATACATGCCCAACAGAGCTGACAAACACTTAAGGCATAGCTCAGTTACAAATTACCCAATATCTCTAGCTAACATACCATCTAAGTAGGGAGATACAACCACAATCTCCCCTAAGTAAGTTACCAGCATTTTGTTTTAAAAACCTATGTTTTAACTTAAAATCCCAATCACAGCTTTAAATTCCCAATAATATAAAGCTACTTTGCTATCAGATTTAAAACAATGAACTTCACCAAATAGCGGTTTCTTTCCCCTGGCCCCCGTGGCCCTGCTGCAGTCAGGACACGTGGGAGGAAGAGGAAGGAAGCCACCATCTTCACTGGCTCAATCCCACAAACTTCCCCATGTACAGGGTTTCTGATCCCAAATGGGATCTACTAATAGCTATTTCTGGTCAGCTGGAAAGACCCCTGCTTCAAAAGACCTAGTTCTCCTCCCCGCCCGCAGGCCCCTGGAAGAGCTAATGGAATTAAATCCTCTCAGGTCCTTCCTTTCAGGTACCATTTAATCCTTTTGGTACCACCAGTCTGCAACAAAACAACAATACCTTATCATCTTTTTCTTGCTTTTTATTTTTCCTCATATTTTGGCAGTTTGTTCCAATTACTTAATTTATCTCCCAAGGGAATATCTACCGGTATTTTCTGATATTTTTCTCATTTCTCTCCGCGAGGGCTGGCTGGGACTAGGCCACACCCATTGAATTTGGAAGGAGTTTAACAGACTCCTAAACGCCCAAACACGCTAACAGTCGCCTGTTAGCTCAGTCACCCAGGAAGGCCTAGCTCTCTTCCTGTCTACCGTCTACAGCCCCCTCCAGAATCTATAACTAGACTCAAGGGGCTACACAGGACGCTTACCTCCACTGGGTTGCTGCGCAGCAAATTTCTTGACTGATCTGTCCTCCACCAACCGGTTGGGATTTTCACCGCGGAGTTTCCGTTGCTTTTCTCTGAGTTTCTCCACTTCGGGTCCACTCTACGTCAGGGAGCAAGGAGAAGCCCCTGGAAGCTGGCGGGCTGCCTAAATCAAGGCAGGGCGCCATCCCACTAGCACCCAGGAGTTCACTTACTCACCGAGTAAAGGATCCCGGACGAGCCCCCAAACTGTGTGGTACGGAAATGGTGAGGGGTCACCATTTAATAAAAAAGCTGGAGAGAGCTCTAGAGAAAAGCAAAGTTTATTGTACATTCTCGCGAGAAGGGCGTCCCACCCTTCGAGTAGACTATCGAAGAGAGGAAGCGCCTCCTGTGGGCAGGACAGTACCTTTAATCCCTAACGCAAAACGCCCCCTCCCACCACTGACCCTCATCCTCATTGGCTGAGAGTCTTACATTCTAAACGCGAGATCTACCCATGAAATTGAACTTGACCAATAAGTACATAGTTGCCCATATTTGGATGAAATAGGGAGATATCATAGGAGGGGAAGGCAATGTCCTTTACTTGAACTTCAAAGTCCTTCAGGCCTACTAGAATTCTGAAGTAGATGAAGCCTTACTCGATTTTCGCAACTGTCTTGAGAGATCTCACCTTATCTCATTCAAGTAGAAGAGAGCTACTCAGAAGTGAGGATTGTTTTGCATTTGTATGCTTTAAGAAATCTTACTAGGAAAAAAAAAAAAAAAACAGTACCAGGTAGCCATGTTATTAAGTATCTTGGCACTTGGTTAGGATAGTCCTTGGAAAACAAATATCATTAAGGTACAGAGCTGAAACTGGTAACTCTTGAAGCTGGGGGCAAATTCAGTTGAACAAAGGAAAGAATAAAGACCATGGGTCAGTCATGCTAGGAAAGGGGAAAGCATATCCCCCAGATACTCTAGTCCATAGCACTGTAAAATAGATCATTCTAGTATCCCATCTGCTCCAGGGAGACGGGGAGGGTACTTACAGTTGCAGATCTCTTAACCCATGGGAGGGGAAGATGGCATAAAGGAAGCATTCCCCGAAAAATGTATACCATAGATATGAGACCCTAACATGTCAGCTTGGAGTAGGATAAGTGAGGAGGTCCTAGATCCACTAGGTGGGGTGGGCAGAGAAAGCCTGAAGTACTGATAAGATTACTCCTTGAGGCAAGCAGGGAAGGGCACTAATGGGAATCAGTGAAACTTTACAATCCACACGGGTGGAGGTCTTGAGTAGCTTCACTTTATTGTATCTAATCAGAAAACTGAGTTATGTTAACCCCCTGAGGTTAAATTTGCCCTATAAATCTGTCCATGGCCCTCAAAATCTCTATTGAATACCTTTTAGGTTAGCCTGCCCTGCCTTATAAATGTCTTTTTTCCCCATCCCCTCCTCCAGGGCTCTTGTATCTTTCTATTAATCCCATCCTTCCCCATGCCTCATAGGATCTAACTATATGTTCTCCCAACTTGTGGTACCTATTTTACCTCTTCATTTTGACTGTTACCTCTTCTAAATAAATGTCCTTTTTTGCAAAGAGAATGACCATTGTAAATTCATCCCATTACCGAACCCCAACATTTCATGCCAAACCCAACATTTGATGCCAGTTGTTCTCCTAAATCTCATCATTTAGTGCCTGAATATCAATTTCATCATTTGGTATGCTGAACCTCAAACATGATAAGGGAAGCCTAGTATATTGTGTAAAACAGTAGAAATCTAAGGTATATGAGAACATTGCACATGAAGTTCGTTTCTTCATTCTGGGACAAAACCTTAGTCATTCTAGCCTAGTTATAGCTCTGCTAGGGAATCAGGGGAACATAGCTCTAGAACTGAAAAAGGTTTCAAAAGTCATCCAGACCAAAGTCTTCATTTAACAAATGTGGAAACTTTCCAAAGGTCACTTAACCAGGTGGGTGCTAAACTGGAATCCTAACTCGGGTCCCAGGACTTCAAATTCAGCAGGCAAGTTCAATAATCTCTCTAGTGTACCATACTTTCTCCAATAATCTGTATGAATGTCCTCCTGTCACCCCAGTTTACATATTTCATATCCCTTGAAGCTCTGTAATTCTATGATTCATTGATGATTAAATTCAGCAAAGCCCAGTGTCTATGCTATAATAGGTATGTGTTACCCCAGGAATCCAAAGCAGTAACCCCGCCTCTAACACTACCCCCACCCTGATTTCTCAGCAAGACATTCAACCTGAGGCATCACAAGTTCTAACAGTGACAAGGCAGGCACAATCCAAAGTAAACTTTCTTGGGTTGGGCAAAAGCAATACATATATATTTCCCATAGGAAGAAAGAAATTTTTCTTCAAAGTACACAAGTGCAACTTCTGGGGAAAATGGGAAAATTCTCTCCCATTTCTAATCCCCACCAAGAGATGGATGTGATTTTGATATACCCATACAGGAAATATTTTTTAATAGGGAAAAAATGTATAGTTTTATTTTTAACATTCACAGGACTTTAGAAGTAAAAACAAACCAACTCCTTAGGTGTGGGTTGATCCAATCAGAAAGCTCTGATTAGTGTGTGTTTATCCGAATGGAAACTTTTGAGGCCCCTATCTACTAACAAATACTACCTCCTCCCAATTTTTGACATATTTCACTCAGTCTAGGTAAGTCACTTGGCAAAATGAAGTCAACTTCCTAGAAAAATAGATAAGATTCCTTGGAAGCAAGATAAGCAGCAAGTTAGAAGCTTAAAGAGGATTACAAATTTAATACTAGATGAGATCTTAAAGTTCATCTAGTCTAACGTAAATATGTTACAGATCAAGAAACAGAAGGCAGGGAACTTGTGTAATTCACCCAAAAGGCAATGTTTCCCACAAGATGAAAGGGAAAAAAAAAAAAAAAAAAAAAAAAAGGACTTAAATTCAGATCCTTTCATTCCAAAGTCAATGGCCTTTCTCCCTTGCCATATTATATCTCTATGTTTTAATTTTTTCTTTTTTCTTTTGAATTTAGCCATCATGAACAAACATGAATACTTTACTATTTAAAAAAAACAAACAAAAAAGGGTTGCATATGAAACTGAGTTTACATTAGTATAATTTGGGTTTAAGCTTATAGTAAGTTTTAAGTTTTTATTTATATATCTATCATTTATTTTATGTATTTATACTATTTTATATTATATAAATTTATACATCTATACTATGTACTATATCTTAAACATACAATATTAAGATAGATTGTATTTATATATGTATTTTATATTAAATTTAGCACAAGAGCAACAAAACTTCCCTGGTTTTTTTCCCCTAACCATTTTTATTATTTTCTTTGATTTTTTAAAATTTCTTACTGATTCTTCTTTCTTCTTTTTTCACATCTTTATCAGTAGTCACTAACTTACCCTCTTCCCTCAGAACTTCTCTTTATAAGAGTCCAGCAAAACATATCAGTACATTGAATGTATCTGTAAACATAAATGTATCTTTGTGTAAATGTGTGCAAAATACATGATGTTTAAATCACCAATTCTAAAGGCAGCTGAAGTCACAAACTTGTGCATATCATAACTAGCATTAAATAGCACTTCAGAATTTGCAAAGTACTTCATTTACATCTTCTCAGTTGCTTTTCATAATAACTCTGAGTGGGAGGCATTATAATTACTCCCTTCTCCCCATTTTATAGGTGGGAAAACTGAAGCTGAGTGACATTAAATGACTTGTCCAAGTGACCAAAACAGTATTTGAACTCAACTCTTCCTAGTTCCAGATCCAGCATTTCTACCCATTGCTCCCCCTAGATGATCCACCTTTGGCATCCTATGCAATCATTTAATGGTTTTTAAAAATATATTTCAACATACTTTGAAGCAGACTCCCATTTCTCTGTTTTAGCAGAGAGGGTGACCCTAATCATAGTTATGAGGAGCCTCACCACATGGTAAAGAAATTATCCAACTTTAGCTAGACTGGTCCTTGAATGTCAGACATACAGTCCATGAATAGATCTGTTCCAAGCCTTTTCAGCGTGAGAAAACATGTCACTGCTAATGCTATGCTGGCAAACTTTTAGGATCCTCTCTATACCCTAATGAAGCATCAAAATAGGACATTGTTGGAAATAAAACTTTTTTTTTTAATATAATTTATTTAATTAATTTTTACAAAAATTTTATGCATAGGTAATTTTCCATCATTAACAATTGCAAAACCTTTTGTTTCAACTTTTCCCCTCCTTCCCCCCCACCCTTTCTCCCAGATGGCAGGTTGACCAATACATGTTAAATATGTTAAAGTATAAGTTAAATATAATGTACGTATACATGTCCAAACAGTTATTTTGCTGTACAAAAAGAATCGGACTTTAAAAGTATACAAGTAGCCTGTGAAGGAAATCAGAAATGTAGGCAGACAAAAACATAGGGATTGTGAATTCTATGTAGTGGTTCATAGTCATCTCCCAGAGTTCTTTCGCTGGGTGTAGCTGGTTCAGTTCATTCCTGCTCTATTAGAACTGATTTAGTTCATCTCATTGTTGAAAATGGCCACATCCATCAGAATACATCCTCATACAGTATTGTTGTTGAAGTATATAATGATCTCCTGGTCCTGCTCATTTCACTCAGCATCAGTTGATGTAAGTCTCTCCAGGCCTTTCTGAAATCATCCTGCTGATCATTTCTTACAGAACAATAATATTCCATAACATTCATGTACCACAATTTATTCAGCCATTCTCCAATTGATGGACATCCCCTCAGTTTCCAGTTTGTGGCCACCACAAAGAGGGCAGTCACAAACACTTTTGCACATACAGGTCCCTTTCCCTTCTTTAAAATCTCTTTGGGATATAAGCCCAGTAGTAATGCTGCTGGATCAAAGAGTATGCAAAGTTTGATAACTCTTTGAGCATAATTCCAAACTGCTCTCCAGAATGGCTGGATGTATTCACAATTCCACCAAAAATGTATCAGTGTCCCAATTTTCCCACATCCCTTCCAATATTCTTCATTATCTTTCCCTGTCATTTTAGTCAATCTGACAGGTATGTAGTGGTATCTCAGAGTTGTCTTAATTTGCAAGGAAATAAAAGTTTTGATAGATCTACTATTATTTGAACATTCTACAGGATTAATTTCATGTCCTAATTTTTTAATCAGTATTTTAAAAATAACATAATATACTATGCTTGGTTTTTTGTTTTGTTTTGTTTTGTTTTCTGAAGAGCTTTAAAAAAAAAAAAAAAAAAAAAAAGATCTGCAGACCACTCATAATTGGGTTAAGGCAGATCTTTTCATGAGGGGGTTGAATAAAAAAGGTCTTGATCACTTGCTTAAAGCTAAGTTGAGGTGAATTCATTCTTTTCACATGTTCCCCATCCCAGGATTCAAATGTTACAGCAAGTCTTTCTGAATCTCAGATAAATATAAATAATAATCTTCATATGCTTTTCAACTCCTATCATTCTATAAGTAGCTAGTACCTGGACCCAGCAGATTGTTTTGAAACTTCCATAAGCCACAAATAGGCATTTTGTAACAAACCAATGGTGAAGGCTGGATAGTGCAGACATTGTTTTGCACTGATGATATCACAGTAAAGTTCTCTGATCCCTTTATAATACAATATTACATAACATATTAGATGAGGTTTTAAAAAAGAACTTAAAAAAGAATTTAAGAGTTGAGACAGAGGTACAGTTGGTACAATGGAAAGCATTCTAGATTTGGCATCAGAGGACTCAAGTTTGATTTTTACTTCTGGTTTTTACCATTTGGATGGCCTTGAGTATGTTCCTTAATTTGACTTTAGTTTCTTCAACTGAAAACAGAAAGGAGTTGAATTAGATGAACTACAAGGTCCTTTTCAATTCAGAATCAATGATCTTATGATCCCAAATTGGGACTTGGAATTCTTCTTGGAGAAAATAATATTTGAATTTGACTGCAAAGAATGGTTTAAAATTAAACATGAAAAGAGGAAAGGAAATATTTGAGAGATAGGGATCAGCATGAATAAAGTAATAGGAATAGGGCAAGATATATTCAGAAAAGGCAAAGAGTTAATGTAGCTTGGCAGAATTGTAGAGTGATTATAGTTTTAGAGAAAAATATGAAATAAGACTAGAAAGATATGATGACTCCAAATTATAGAAAGCTTTGAATGCCTTCCCTTTACCCTGCTATCTCATCTGAACACTTTCCCATTTCTTACCTCCTCTCTACTATTGAATATCTGGGATTGTTTACATTCAGTGGTTCCATTTCCATACCATCTATATTCTTTTTAATTTCGTTTTATATGACATCTATCCCCACTACTCCATTGAACCTGCTCTCTCAAATCTAATGGCTTTTTTTCCAGCCTCGTAGATCCCAGCCACATTCAACACTATTAGCTACTACTCCCTACTGATTGTTCCATCTTCTTTCAATTTTAGAGATACCACTCTTTTTTTATTCCCTTACCATTTAACTGTTCCTTCTCTATATTGTTGGCTTGTTCGTTATTCTTCCCATAAAGGTTTATCCTTGATACTCTGCTCTCTTCTCCATTTCTCCTGCCCATCTTCCCTCACTTCTCTCCTTTTCCTTTTCCTCCTTCCTTCTTTATACACATTTTCTCTCTCTCTGCAATTTCTTTCACTCTCTTGGTTTTAACAACCACTTTTATCTATGGCAGAAGACTGCCATATCTATATTACTAGAAACTCTTCTGCATTTCAAACATGTATCTTAAACTACTTATAAGAAATAACACCTCCAAATTTCTCTGTGCTTATCTGTCAGAATAATAGAATTATAGAATTTAAGAGTTGGGACAGAGGTCAACATCCAAATACTCCCACCTTGACCTCACAAAGAACTGTTTCATCAAGATGCCTAAGAAATGGCCAACCAGCTTCTTTCTGAACCCCTCCAATGAGAGACTATCTACTATCTCCCAATTCAGTTTAGTTTATAAAGAGATCTCTTACTTGTTAGAAAGTCATAAAACCTAATTTTTCCATTCTAACTTCTGTCCATTGCTCATGGTTTACACCACCTGAAGAAAAATCTCTCTTCCACATGATAGCTCTTTAAATGCTTCTTAGATAACTACTATGATCTCCCTAAGTCTTCTCTTTCCCAAGTTGAGGATTTCCAGTCATCCAAGTGTTGGGGTAGCTAAAGCAAAGAAGTTACTCATTAGGGTGGCCACAGAGTACTAAATTTTTTGATTATATCAACTCTTGATATCATCAACTGAGTCACTGAAAGAATATAATATGTATAGATGGAATGGGTACCCCACATGGATAAAATCACAACTCCTTGAAATATGTAAATATGGAAGCAAGTATAATTCACACCTTCTAGCACTCAGAGAGACAAGAAGCCTTCAAACTTCTGTCATGGAATCAATCTGGCTTTCTCCAGAACACTTGAAAGACTGATTTGAAACTGTCCATTATCATATGACATTCTCATATGACATATTTTCCAGTCCTCTCCTGGCCTGGACTCCCTTCATCCAGATGCTTTCCAGCTTGTTTATTTGTTTCCTAAAATATGGTGCTTGGTGACTTGCCCAGGGCAAAATACAATGAAATTAGTGCCTATTGAGTAAAGTTTAATTTCCTTAGCATAGCTTTTAAAACTTTCCTCACAACAGTGCTTTAACATAGGAGCCCAAATATAATTATCACTTTTATAGTCTAAATGTTCCCATTTATGTGGTACTTCAAAGGACTTTTCTTCACAAAATCCTTGCAGTCAGCAGTGCAAGTAGTATTATTCCCATTTTACAGATGACGAAACTAAAGCTCAGCAAAATCTACTAACTTGTCCAGGGTAATAAATGGTGAGCTAGGACTCAAGCCCAAATATTCTGAGTCCTCAGTCAGTATGCTTCTTACCTCCACTCTCCATTCCCTACTCCTACTAAATAGCTCTAGCTATCTAGAAATCACAAACAACCTTTTAATGGTCCATTTTGAAAATTCAAATCAAACATTTAAAAACAGAAAGACATGATGGTGAACAGACACAATATAACTAGAAAATATTTTGGCAATCTGTGACCTAAAATGACAAAAATTAATGGGGACTCTGACTATATTCTATAATAACATCAGCTAACTAACCAACACACATGGAAATTGAACATGATTGAGGACAGCATAGACTTTGAGTAAAGGTCTTATTTAAGAGATAAAGAATAAAATGGCTTTAACGTACTTTGGATATTTACTAAGTTGTAAAGGACTTAAACTGAGAAAAATTGGCCATTGAAAAATAACTAATAATTTCCTTATGAGTTCTATGCAATGACAAAGTCAATGTATTTATATATATATATATATATATATATATATATATATATATATATATATATATATATATATATGTCTCTGTCTAAAATGAGCAGGGGCAAGGGAGACACATTAATTGAGATATATCCTGTGTATTTCTCACTAGCAATAAACTTGCCTCATTCAGACAATTCAAAGAGCTTGTAATTGGAACAGAATCTCATGAACAGTCAAAGCCAATAGAATACTTAGGATACTAAACATCTTTTATGGGCTTGACCCTGAATTAATGGCAGAGGTTAGAAATTGTGGCAATTCTGACATTGCTCTGCCTGGCTCTCTGTTTTCTGGAGAAAGCATCACCAATGAACTTTCTGTCACTCAAACCAGACTTTTTGGAGAAACTACCTATGCTGGACTGAGATCTTAAGGTTTCTTGTCTCTTCCAGTGCTGGAAGGCATGTACTATATTTACTTCCATAATATATACTTCAAGGACTTGTGATTTTATCCATGTGTGTACTCACTCTACCTACACATATTCTAGTCTTTCAATAACTCAGCTAATCATCTTTAAGGCTTTCTGTGGTCAAAAAATTCAATATTCAATGGCCAACCTAGTGAGGAACTTCTTTGATGTAGCTGGACACATCCTTGAATGATTGCCACATGATCCATCAATGCATCCATCTTTGACTATTCCCTATATCCCTAGATCCCATTGTCATAATCTCAGAGAACTCAGGTTCATCTCCACATCATGATAAGGCAGAGAGTAAGCTTTACCCAAAGAATTAAATGCACATATTGCCATTGGAAAAAAAGGATTTTACTGAATTTTAAATTTTCAAACTATATAGATAATTCCAAATGAAACCAATAATAAAAGTCAAGAAGGCTAGAGAGAACATGCATGGTCATTAAAACAGAACTTAGTCAACTGTCATTCAAAAGGTCAAGAGAAAAAGATAATTATTTGCAAATATTCCAAAAGATTGGAAGGGATTTATGGCCTGAAGTGCATTGAAATTTACTAGACGTACTAAAGAAAAATACTCTTAACTAAAAATGTAAGAAATAAGAACTTTTCCTCTTTCTACTCTTCAGCTTCAACATCCCACTACCACCACCCCCATAATTGTTCTGTTGACATTCACTGTTAGAAATGAGCACAGTTTCTCACTTATGCAAAGGTAGAATGCAAAGGGCAGAAACTCTTAAAAGGTGTGCTTGTATCAGACAACTGAGCACTTAAGGCTAATTACCTATTGGACAGTATCTCTATTTGTATATGTTTGGGAAAATGTTCTTCTCATTTTTCTCACTATTCTGTGCTGGCTCCATCTTTTGGTGTATACAGATAATCGTAGGAGGGATTAGGGGGTGGAGTGAGACAAGCCAGACTCACTTTGCAGGAGGACCAGCAGAAGAAAGGTTGGTGGAAAGCTTGTGGCAGTTTCGTCCATCTCATTTTCTTCTCCCTCTAAAGACCAAGGACTTTTGCTTATCCTGACTAAGGCCTCCATGGAGCTAGTCCAGATTTTACAGTAGAAGATAGAGCTTATTAGGAAAGTGGAATTTTTTTTTTTTTGGGGGGGGGTAATGGCTATTTACACAAAAGATTGTTTTGTGTTGCGTTCATCTTCAGAGATGAAGCATGGCATTATAGATAGAGAACTAATCTTGGAGCATCAACAAGAATGATTCTTGCTTCAGATAGATACTTACTTTATAATTTAGGCAATTTATTTAACCTCTCACTGCCATAGGCAACTTGTCAAGAAGGTTGTGAATTGTATTAGTAGAGAAGGTGACTCACCTACCCTAAAGAAATCCTGAGTCCAATCACTATTTTTGACCTATACTAAAGACATCAACAATATTTCTCTATTAAGAGGACTGAGCTACAGTCTTCAATAAGTTTACTATGATAATAGGTACTTAATATTCTTTTTGTTGTTGTTGTTGTTGTTGAAGCAATTGGGGATTAAGTGATTTGCCCAGGGTCACACAGCTTGGAAGAGTTAAGTGTCTGATACCAGATTTGAATTCAGGTCCTCCTGACTTCAGGGCTGGTGCTCTATTGTGCCACCTAGCTGCCTTCATTTTGAAAGTAAATATTAAACACTTTATTTTTGAGTTCTGAGATAGCTAAGTGACTTTGTGGATAGATTCTAGGCCTGGAATCAAGAAGACCTGAATTCAAATCCAGCTTCAAACACTCAAACTGTGTAATCCTTAGGCATTTATTTACAATTTACCATCAGTTTGCCTAATCCATTGAAAAAGGAAATAGCATCTTTGCCCCCCAAAAAATGGGGTCATGAAGTGTTGGATACAAGTCAATGATTGCACAGCAGCAATATTTAGCTTATTCTTGAATTTAGTTAACATGGCTCTTTGAGTCTAGGCCTGTGTTCAAGACTATAAATTGCTTAAAAAAAAAAAAAAAAAAAAAAGTTTGTTTGATTGTTGCCAGTGTGGAATTCTCAATTTACAAAGTAAGAGATAGGTAGAAGAGGTCTGCCAGCATCCTAAAAGTCTCCCTTATATGAAAGGAGACATTTTGTTCTTACTGGCAATGAGCAAAGAAGCAAATCATCTGAAAAAGCAAGCACAACTTTTGTTCTTTGAGTGACAACGCTTTTGTCATTTGCAAGTTTGGCGTTCACCAATGTTCATGATGCCAAAAGTTCTTGGAGCTGGTTGAGAAGACTCCTAGGGATCCCTTTAACAGAATGAAGAGCCCTAACATTAAGTGCACATGTGGGTATTAAGACAAATGAGGGTAAAATCCCCACTCCCCTTTGGAATAAGTGTAAAAAAAAAATGGAAACAAAAGCATCTTGGTCCTGATTTCACCAAGTTTAAACCAACTAGTCATTTAATTTCACTGCATGGAAGCACTGCTTTAGAGAATGGAGATGTTGGCAATATATAAAAACAAGAATTACAATTTGTTTTCTTCTTTTAATGAAAACAAAAAGGAAAATAAAGGAGGGAAGACATGGTACTGAAACAGAATTTGGATTACTGTTGTTCATAAGCTGAGGGAAAAAATAATTATTTACAGATGTTATAAGTGGGGTGAAAAGACTCCATTGGTTTCTGCATCACTATATTCTAATAGATAATAAGACCTGATCAGATAGTAAAGAGAACTATCTCCTGGTCATCCTTCTCCCACACCTTAATCATGGCTCTCCTCTAGCACTTCATTCTTACCCTCTTTTCTACATTTTCTTCTTTGATGACTTCATCCATTCTCATGTCTTCAATTATCATCTCTATACAGGATGACTCCAAACATCTATATTTCAACCCACAAACTCTCCCCAGATGACCAATCCCACATTTCCAACTTTCCACTGGATATCTCCACCTACATATGTAGCCTACATCTTAGACTTGATCTCTCCCTTGCTGAATCCATCCAGTTTGGGATCTCCATCATCTTCTCCTAAACCATCTATCGTCATGAGGTTGTCCTACTAACTTTATCCATCTAGTATGTTAAACAGATGACCTTTGATCTGGTAAAAGAGGACAGATGACCTCTGACATTTTTTTTAACTCAGAAATTCTTGGTCTGTCATAGCTTCACTGGCTTCCCTTTGCCAGATTCTAATTTTCAAAGAGTTATTTCATCTTTGATTCTCTGTATCTCATCTTCTAGTTGGTTACCTTTTTCCCTCCCCCATAATCTTGCTTTTCTTGGAATAGTTTTTTAATTTTTGTTTTTCCTCAATGTCTCTCATTTGATTTTAAAATTCTTTTTGAGTTTTTCCATAAATTCTCTGTATGCAGGTTGCCACTTAATGCTACTCTTTGGGAGTAGAAAAAACTTTATTTTTACTTCAGTGTCCTCCTCCAAAGATGAATTCTGGTCTTTCCTATTCCCATAATAAGTTTCTATGGTTGGGTTCTTTCTTCTTTGCTGGTTCCTTTTTTTTTTTTTTTTTTAATAAGAAATATTAGTGTAAGCTCCTCTAATTGTGTGATGGGAGGATGATGCCTCTAGCTTCACTTCAGCGAGATTCAGGCAACGTCCTTTAAGAAATAAGGCTCACTTTCACCTGGAGTGACAAGTTGGAGTATGGGATGGAAAGTGAAGAAGAAGGATTCATGGAAGAAATACTGCTTCTTAAAAGTATCTTGAAATGAAGAATTTTAATAGCTTTTGGGGGAAAAAGAATAATAGTTTGGAGGATTCTGGGAAGATGGTGGAATAGATCAACAAATTTCAAGCTCTCCAAATTTCCCCTACAAACAGAACAAATTTGTACCTCAGAGTGAACAAAGACCGGTAAAAAATCAAAAAGACTTGGAGCAGAACAGGGTTTTCTTGGGACAACCCAAGATGAGCTGAAGAAAGACCCCAAATGAGGGATCAACCCATGTGAAGTACAAACACATTCAGGCTAGCTTCATAGAAACACCAAGTGGGACCCTTCGGGCTAACTGGTCTGGCTGAAGACTCAGCAGGAATCACAGAAACTGTCACCTCCTAGACAGTGTGAGTAGTCCAGGGCCTGAGTCTGGGAAGACAGACTGAGAAGGAACACCAGGCCCAGCTGTGGTGGAGAGACATGGCCCTAGGCAAGAAAGATTCTTGACTTGGTGAGTGCAGAAACAGTGGAGCAGGGACAGAAAAAGCAGGAGATCTTGCTTTGAGATTCCTGGTCAGAGGGGAAAGCTGAAGTGAAGCTAGAGGCATCATCCTCCCATCACACAATTAGAGGAGCTTACACTAATATTTCTTATTAAAAAAAAAAAAAAAAAAAAAAAAAAAAGGAACCAGCAAAGAAGAAAGAACCCAACCATAGAAACTTATTATGGGAATAGGAAAGACCAGAATTCATCTTTGGAGGAGGACACTGAAGTAAAAATAAAGTTTTTTCTACCCCCAAAGAGTAGCATTAAGTGGCAACCTGCATACAGAGAATTTATGGAAAAACTCAAAAAGAATTTTAAAATCAAATGAGAGACATTGAGGAAAAACAAAAATTAAAAAACTATTCCAAGAAAAGCAAGATTATGGGGGGAGGGAAAAAGGTAACCAACTAGAAGATGAGATACAGAGAATCAAAGATGAAATAACTCTTTGAAAATTAGAATCTGGCAAAGGGAAGCCAGTGAAGCTATGACAGACCAAGAAAAAGCAAAACAGAAAAAATATAACAGAATGTAAAACATCTCATAAGAAAAATAACAGATCTGGAGAACAAATCAAGAAAAGAAAATATAAGAATAATTGGACTATCTGAAAGCTGTGACCAAAAAAAAAAAAAGAAGAAAAAAAATAGAAATAGAAAAAAGAAAACCGCCAATCACCACCTCAACAAAATTTTTTGTGTAAAATATATAGGAATATTATTGCCAAATTTCAAAATCTCCAAATGAAAGAAAATTTTGTGAGAAACAAGGAAAAAAAAATTCAAACATGCTGGAGCTGCAATTAAAATTGTATAGGACTTATCAGCAGCCTCAATAAAAGACTGCAAATCCTGGAATCATACCTAACAGTAATCAACAGAACTAGGCCTACAGTCAAAAATATCATATTGAATGAGAAAAAAAATGGACATTCAATCAACTTGCAGATTTTCAGGACTTTCTATCTACAAACCCAAATAGAAAATTTAACATATTAGAATCAGTATGAAAGATTAATTTCAAGGAACTTAACATGGACAAATTGTATGGTTTTTTTTTGTTTGTTTGTTTTTTTAACATGGAAATGTATACCATATATATAAGATTGACATCAGCAATAGAATAGCTCAAAAGAAAGAGTAGGGCAGAATTAAGGTAAAAATTGTAATTATGTTAGACAAATGAGATACAGAGGAAGAATAGACACAGACACTAGGGGGAGGAAGGTTCATAGTTCTGAAAACCTACTCACATCGAGAATGGGGTAAACAGACAACACTACATAAATGCTATTAAGGATATAGCATCCTCCAAAATCTATAAAGAAATCAGGGGTTAGGGATGGGTGGAGGAGGAAGCAAAGGATAAGGGAAGAAGACAGGCAAGGGATCCATGGATGGAGGGAAGTTAAATAATACCAAGGCAAGTTAAGGAGAAGATTTAAAGCAAAGGGTTAGCAGAAACAGGAAAGATACTTATGTATGTGGGAGGAGGGGCAGAGAAGTGCAAAGGTATGTATATATATACACACACACACACACACACACACACACACACACACACACACACACACATACATAAATATATCCTTTCTTAACTGTAGCCTGCTTAGAGAAAGCAGGGGATAAGAGGGAGGTAAAAGAATAAGTTATAAAAGGTGCACAGCAGAGAATAAAAGAACATCCTACAAAGTAGTAAAGGAAAGATGTGCATTCATGAATATAATTTCTTCTACTGTTATATATCCTTTCTTGAACTGGTAATTTATTGTTATTTATTTTGAATCCTCTCTGATGTTTTACTGGGCACATGACAATGTTCTATTTTGTTTTATTTTGTTTTGTATTCCTTTTCTGTTTTTCTTCTTTCTTATTTTGTTCTTTTTTAATAAAATAAAAAAAATTTAAAGAAAAGGAGAGACATAATTAAAACATCTTCTGAAACAGAAAGGCATGACTTGGCAACTTATTAGATGTGTGGGATTTGGAAGAGGGAGTTCAAGTTGGCTTCAGAGTTATAAGCATAGCTTGGGTTTCTCTGAGCATGTTTTGAGCATGCCCAATTTGCCTAGCATGGAGCCTGCTGGGTTTTCTACATCTGAATAGGGTTAGTCTTATTTAATTGGCTAGCTGCATCTTTAAAATATGAGAGAATGAGATTTTCGCCATCTTTTCAATCACTTTCTTTTTAGTGACTCCTATGTGCTGTATCCAGTATGGGTACCATGAAATAAACCAGTGAGAGGGGAAGGAACAGTCTTTCCCTTCTCTCCTTTTTATCCCAACTCTAAGAAATGGGTCTGGAAAAATGTTTGTTTCTGATTTGTGTTGTTTGTCTTGAGTTTCAGATGCCAGAGTTGATCCCCACAGGTTGGCATTTCAAGCCATAGCAACCTTGGAATCAGAATTACAGGTAGAGTGGTGCACCCAGCCACCCCAGTGTGAAAGCCCTGAGAAGCCAGGATTCTTGGTACTCAAAACTGAGAGGGGTTTTAGATTTAGAACTGGTACAGTGCTCTAGGCTAAGCTATGAACTCAATCCCCTTTCCTGCTCCCCAGAGATTAAAGTGGTGCAGATGGAAGGAATATTAAGTCTCCCACATGTTGAGGGAAGTTTGTAATCTTTTAAAGTAAACATTCATTTCTAAAAGTTCTAGTGTTATATAAGCAAGAGATATTTAGTGGTACCATTAAGAGAAACTGGAATCAGAAAGGGAAGGGGATTAATTAGGAATGGAGAAAATAATAAATTCAAGTCTAATTGTGTAGCAGATGGTTGAAAATAATGATCTTGGAACCCAAATGAATGATTGAGGGCAAAAAATTATGTCTATAGAGGTGATCATTGAAGCCAAGAGAGTGACTGAGGTTAAAAAAAATACATATATATACATATATATATATATATATATATATATATATATATATATATAGAGAGAGAGAGAGAGAGAGAGAGAGAGAGAGAGAGAGAGAGAGAGAGAGAGAGAGAGAGAGAGAGAGCGCTATAGCTATAAGAAGAGAATGAGAGCCCTGGAAGGAAAGGGTTTCAAGAAAGGTTATGTATGATCCACAATGCCAACCCCCATGGAGAGATAAAGGACAATTAAGAGCAGAGAAAAGACCACTGGATGTGAAATGCCATTAGTATGCCATTTGTGACCTTAGAAAGGCCATTTCAGTAGAGTGGGAAAGAAATATAGACAAGCAAATACTGAAACAAGTAGCATATAAAGCAATAAAGACAAAGTAGACTAGTCTTTTAAGACTTTGGCAACGAATAGGAGGAGATAGGATGATAACTTAAGGGCTAAAGGGCAAAAATATTTAGGTATATAGAGAAACTTGATCATGTTTGTGGACTGAGTGGAAGAGAGTGTAGATAACTGATAGATCAAAGTCATTGAAAGAGGAGAGAAGATGAATAGTATAGGAAGTGGGATTAGTTTTAAGAAGGCTACCTCTTCCTCTAAATCTATAGGGATGAAGAATTGAATAAGTAAAAACTTTGTGAGGAATGAAGGAAGGGATTTAAGGGAGTTTATATTGAATGAGTCTAATTATCTCAGTATCTGGTAATAGTGAAACAGAGAGCTGGCCCAACTTGAAAACATGGAGAGGAGAAAGTTTCAAACAAATCATATGGGGAGTTTGAGACTAAACAAGAGGTGAGAGTGCCAACCCACAGGGAGAGTACAGTGCAAGCTATCTAGAATAGTAGGTCTAGGATCAGTTGGGTAGCCAATTTCTCTTTCTCTTTCTACCTCCCCTCCCCCAGGCTGTGTTGACTAACTCACTCCAATTTGCATTCATACTGGCAGCTCAGAGTGACAGGAGCAAGGTATGTTGGCTTCAGATCATAGAGGTAAACTTCACGTGAGAGAAATAATACCCCTACATTCATGATGATAACTCCTTACCTCCACTGCTTCCCTATCTTACATATATGTCACAATAATACCATTAATTCTTAACTATGAAACATTTACTGAAGAAAAAAAAAACTACAATTATCACAAAATAACTTTATTTAATACAAAGCAAAAGCAGTAACAATCAAAACATAATGGTTTACCCATAAGCCTGACTCATGTTCCCATCAATGTGCATGGTATCCATAGTGAAAACTAAATATACATAAAAAGTAGGAATGAGTCAAATGGCAAATTGAACTGGGTTTCCTCTGTTCCTCTTCTGAGCAAAACTTCTCTCTGTTACCCTCATGATGCTTAAGCATTGAACTCTTAGAGGATAGAAGCCATAAGTATAAGATCTGCTCCTTTGACTAGATACTAAGGCACTGTGACACTCTTTTAATGATAGAATAGTTCCCTTCAAAATAATCTGCAAGGTTATTCATTTCTATTCTTTATAGGCCTTGAAAAGGGCAGTAAAAAAGAGGGTAAGCAAGACTTTGAGGCAATTGTTTCCCTTGTCCTAAGATGTTGATGTGAGTAAAGAGTAAGGCAGACTTTCTCCATCTGACTCTTCCCCAATCTGATCTGAGCATCATTTCTTAGCTTTCATCCTAACCAGTTTCCAAATCAACCACATCTTGATATTTTTAGTTAATTATGCTCATTTCTCATTATCCTTTTCTTTGGCTCATCTACTCCCAACTTCTCAATTGAATTGACTTCTGTAAGCCATTTTTCTCACCAGCTTCCAAGACTTTTCAGCCGGTTTTTCAAGCTAATGTTTTTCATGAACTCTTCAGCCTAAAATCGTGGCCATCTTGCACCTTAGGCTGAAAACTCTAAATTCATATTTATGTCAGATATGGCACAGAAACAATATTAATTAACCCATACTCCTAAAAATAATTATTTAACTTAGAGTTTCCAGATCATTAAACTTTTAATTCCTAAAAAGTCAGATGTAAATCTGACAGAGATGCTTTCACTCAAGTCCTCTCAGAAATTGATGTCTCTGCTAAAGCACTTTTGTCTGAAGGACTTTTTCTCTCTTAGGTTCTTTCAGCATTGTCTGTGTTTCTTCTCAAGCTGATTTTCTCTGTAAGTCGATGGTGTGTAAGGAAGTAAAGATGAAGAGGGCAAATGAAGAAGGTGATAAACTCTGGGCAGAGATGGGTCAGAGTTCCTTTCTGACTGCCTCTCTCTCTCTCTCCTCCTCCTTCCAAAGTACCAAGGCCAGATTCATAGTGAATGAATTTGCCTACTAATGCTGTGTTAAAACAAAATCTTTATTGATTAGAAAAGGGGTAGTCGGGCAATTGGCCTCCAGGGAGAAAAGTCAAATTGCCAGGAAAGGGACTCCTGCAGAGTAGGGGAGCAAAAGGTTTTCAGGTAGAAAGCCTACTGGAAGGAATAGAATTTTGGAGGTTCATTTTATACACAAACAGGATCATAAAACAGAGTTTGTATTTACAAAGGACTTTTCTGCTTCCTTCAGATATAGAGAAGTTTGTATATCAAAGAAGTTCCTCAGGAGGCTTGTAAATCCTTTGACGTTTGTATAAGACAGGAATTTCTCTTGAGGATGTAAGATTCTGTTAATCATTTGTATCTTGGGCTATCTCTTTTGACCTCTTCAAAGACATTGAATATAGATTAACCTGAGATTTTGGCAATGAATAAAAAGAGAAAAAGTTTGAGGATTTAGGAGGAAAGTTTTTAGGTGGAATGAGTAAATTTAATCATGTTTGTAGACTAAGAGGAAGAAAAGGGGTAGATAATTGGTGGATAAAAATAATTGAGGAGGCAGCTCATAGGAGAGAAGATGAGAGGTACAGGAAAAGGTATTAGTTTTAGGAAGGCTATCTGTTCCTCTAAATCAATAGAGATGAAAGATTTAATAAGCAAAGACTCTGAGATGGTTGAAGAAGGGGAATTAATGTTCTTTTTCTGCTCCTTTCAGTAAGTAAAATTTCCATTAAAAAGAGGACAGCACCTTATATTAGCAAAAATTTATAATTGAACTGAGAAACAACATTCTATTCTTTCTCTTTTTGGTAGGTGATCATATCGTGCCAAAACCCAACACTGGATTACTACCATCATTTGCCTCCTTTGCTCCTGACCACATTATCCTAAACACACCTGAAAGAACTATATTGAATGAGTTCACTATACAAATTTATTATCTAACCTCAAGGGGGTCCTCACTGAAGCAAAGTAATGTTTCTATTCCCTTCAAATCTATTCTTTGTCCCACTTACCATATTTGTCCACAGTTTTCCATTTCTTTTACCCACAGTAAAGAAATTCCCTTTATTCTTTTCAATATAGAAAACCTGCCAAAAGATCCCTCTTTTCTCTATCTCCTCATCTGATATCATACTGAACCATCTCTTCACTTCTTTAAGTTGTTGTTATAAATTTACTGTGTTTTTATAACATCACTTCTTGGTTGTTGTTTTTTTAAGTCATTATTGACAGTATATTGTAGTCTATGCTCACCACAATTCTGTTCCTCATCTTTTTGGTCACCAACAACTTTGATTCTTCAAAGTATGAGGTATTTATGAGATGCAGCCAGATAGCATCACCAATATTGATGTTAACAAAAGTATAAACTACTTTCTTATACTTATCAGAGAGAAGATATGAGCTGCTGCCTCATCTTTCCTAATTAGTTTTAGAAAGCTCTTTATATGTTTTCCCCCTCTCCTAGGCAATCATGATTCTCACTCCCACCTGATTTCTTAGATGAGGAGAAAAACATAATGGATTTCCTCTCAGGCCTCCAATTACCTTTTTCCCCAAAATTAAGAATTTCTTTAGAAGTCATAACGCACTCATCTTGATTATTAATTCCTAAAGGTGTAAAAGTGATTTTGTATCTAATTCTTCAGAATTAATCAACAACCAAATCAGCAACACCATGCTCCTTCCAAATCTTTGTTCTGGGTTTTTCCCCAATCTAGCTCTCTGCAAGAAATTTCTTAAGGAATGGAAACTTCTCCCCACCCCCACTCCCTTGAAACAGTTTCAGTACTTTTGAACACATTATAATAACTTTTAAACAAAATCATTGAGCAGTTTCTCACAGAGGCCTATAAACTATCACAGTGGGGGGAAGAGTTAAATACATTGTCTCTCTATAAAACATTACCCATCTTATCTCTAAATTTTTCTGTCTAAACTACCTTCTGTTTCAATTTAGATTGTAGTTCCTTTTAAAGGGAGATTTTTATTTCTTTAGAAAAACTGTATAGCACTAAGTTCATTGTGAGAGTTGGAGATGTTTAAAATAGCAATGATGCTTATTATTCCTGGCTACACTGCTGACACAAGCTGTGACCTTGGATAAGTCACTTTAATTTCTCTCTGCTTCAGCTCTTCCACCTGCAATAATACTGACCTACTTACAAAGCATCTTGGGAAAATTAACTCATTCTTGCTTTAAGCTCCATAAAAATCTAGTTAGTTGTTGTCTGTGCAAGAAAAGGACCAAAATTACATCACTCTGTGTGTGTCTCTGTGGGATGTTTATTTCTTTTGACTCAAGCATAAATTGGATTTAAATAGTGCAGACTGATATAAAATTGTCAGCCTCACTCTGTCTTCTGAAGTCATCAGGGTCCAGTGGTAAGACAAAAGTGATGGCTCAATTTGCATCTGATGACCTTGGTGTCTTCAATCAAACTCTAAGTGTTCCACAGCACCTGTTTCAACTACCTCCATGACCTTTGAACAAATTATTCTCATCTGCCCATTCCGAGGGGAAATCTTCACATGCATGGAGTAGATATCCCATTAACTCACCAACCCCTCAGTTATCCTCAACCTGGTTTAGAATATCTGCTGAAACTGTACTTGCAACAACTTCTTGGAGCCATAGGTGAGAGTTGAGTGAATTGAGTATCAAAGGTGAGAAGCACCCCAAAAAGCTTATCAGCCTTCACATCACAGGTCTGAAAGACATCAGTCTTTCCTGAATCTCTATACCTCATTAAACTCTCATCTCTCATTTAAAAAATACCTGGCAAATGAAATATCTTTGTGTGATGATCTACATCTTTCTTGGACACCTCTAAACAAGAACTCTAACACTGCTAAGTGACCCACTGGAAGGGAGATGGACCTGAGTTCAAATCCAGATTCAAACATTTTCTAACTGTATGATCCTAGACAAACTTAACTGTTGATTGTCTTAGTTTCCTCTATTGTAAAATGGAGATAATAACAGCACCTACTTCCTAGGGCTATATGGATCAAATGAGTTATTTGGAAAGTGTTTATCACAGTGTTTGGCACATAGTAGATGCTAACAGAAGTATTTCCCTCCTGTTTGCCCGCGTCAATTTGCTAGAGACGGATCAGGCTTTAATGGGCTTCAGAACTGAAATGGTGTAGAATCCTAGGATCTGAGGATTAGAAAAGTTCTTGGAAGTCATTTTTCCCAAGCTCTCACCAAGTGCTGAAATTCCTAAGGCTCCAGACGCTGCCTATCAGCCTAATAATCCCCTAGTAAGAGTAAAAATGGGACAATGTGGCAAAGTGACTAGAGAGAGCTATCTTTAAAAGGAAGATCTGTTCTACCTCTGACACTTACTGGCTATGGACCCCTGGGAAAATTACTTCCCTGGTACTGAAGACAGCTCTCTAAGACTATAAATTGAAAAAAAAAAAAGTGATGGCTTGTATTGTAGAATGAGTTCCCTTATTAGGGAATTCCCTGTACTGCTAAGGACAGAAAGGTAACATGGTAGATAGAGCACTGGACCTGGAGTCAGGAGAACCTGAGGTGAAATCTGGCATAAAAAAAAAGCTGTGTGAGTCTAAGCAAATCACTTCATTCTGCTTGCCTCAGTTGCTTCATCTGTAAAGTGAGCTGACAAGGAAACAGTTAAGTCCCAATGTGGTGATAAAAGAGCTGGACATAACTGATAACTCAACAATCAATGCACTAATAAAATCACAAATCTAATCCATATTAATAACAATCATTTGTTTCTTTAGTTAAATGCAGCTTCCATATGGACACAGCTTCAAGGATGCTCCCCTCATTTCCCTTAGCTACCTTCTACCCCACCCCTGATAACAGGGCCAACATCCTATGTTAGGGAACTTCTCTTTTTGGTCATGATTCTGTTATGGAAGGTACACAGAAAACCCCTATTCTTTCTTCCATATAACAGCCCTTCAAATACTTGATGGTAGCAATCATTTTTTATTTCAACAAATAAACATTCATTAGATGCTTATTGTGTTCAAGGCACCATGCTAAGCTTATACAAAAATCCAAACCTTGCTCTTAAGAAGATTACAAAGTAATAGTGGTGGAAAGATGCTCAAAGTAACTACGATAGAGGAGATGTCTCTCTTCAAGAAGAAGACTAAATGAAGTGGCCTAAGAAAATTGAAGAGGGCGTAAATCTTTGCACCTGGAATTGGTGGTTCAGCAGAAACAGAACTAGAAGAAAAACCATTGAGGGTACTACAAAGCATAGTCAAATGGGGACTAGAGGCCCAGAAAACAGTCCTCCCGCCTGGGTAATCATGTCAATTGAGGGAGGCAGTCAGTCAATGAACATTCATTAATTACTTACTATGAGCTAGGAACTGTGCTAAGCAGTAGGGATACAAAGAAAGGCAAAAGACTCTGCCCTCATGGAGTTTACAATCTTGTGGGAGAAGACCCACAAAAAGAAACTGAAAAGCAGAAAGGGGATGTACCTTAATGGAGGTCTGATGGAAAAATCTAGAGGAATTCAATGAGGTAAGAAATGAAGAGGGGTCTGATCTAAATGACTTCCTTCTATGGAAGTTA
This sequence comes from Sminthopsis crassicaudata, assembly GCF_048593235.1. NCBI lineage: Eukaryota > Metazoa > Chordata > Mammalia > Dasyuromorphia > Dasyuridae > Sminthopsis > Sminthopsis crassicaudata. Next base: position 426,129,542 of record NC_133620.1, read on the forward strand.
GGAGAAGAGGTCTCCACCCAATCAGAGGGAGAGAAGGATTCCAGTGGCAGAGAGTACTACCAGGTGTGAGTTCTACACCTGAAGTGATCTTACAAGATGAAGAGTTTCCTGGAACATGATTGAAAAATCCAGAGAAGTGAAGACAAGTGAGGCTTCAAGTAGTCTGACCCTGGGAGAGGGGAACCACAGCAAAAGAGCATTTGGGGTGGCTCCCCAGAGCAATTATGCTGCTGAACAGACAACCTCAAGGTTAAGAGCAGAGATGGCAATCATCAGGCAAAAGGAAGTATATTCCTGCCCCCAAATCAAGTCCTGAAGCAAAACCTTTTTTACCCACCCTAGTTATGGATCTGATGTTCAGGTAAAGCTTCAAGAAGAGGTGCTAAGTCTTCAAATCAAAAATATCCAGTCCCTTCAACGATTTCCAGATCCTTTGCTATCCTGGTTTTCCTCTCCTGTATATGCTCTCAACTATCAATAAATCTCTAAAAAACGACATTCAGAAATAAAGAAAAATGGAGAATATCTAAGCATACTCTCATGAAACTACCCAGACCAACTACAATAAGGATTTGCTTCATTAAATCAATTAAAATCGAAGCCCTGAGAGGTAATATGATATGGTAGAGAGAAAGCTGACATATCTATAAATATCTATAAAAAGAGAGCCCAGAGAATCTGGGTTAAAATTCTGCCTTGGACCCATATTGGTTTGGTTACCCTGAGTAAGTTTTACACTATTGTTTGCCCAATCTTTTGGCATCTTTGGGATGTCTGTAAGACTTAAGTTGCAGAACGGTCACAAATCCGCATTGCTAAAGAGAATTTCCCCACTAGGAGTTCCTACAACTAATGAAGTCTCAGGTACAAAAAAAAAAAAAAAAGATTTAAGTCCAACAATAATATACATCTTGACTTTTCAAAACTCTTTTCAAAACTTTTTATCTTTTCAATTTTTCCAATGGCTGAAAAATATCATTTGTTGAAAACCAACCCAGTGTTCCTTGTTTGTTCCCTGGGCCTATATCTATCCCTATGTTTAAGACTTTATGTTTAATGCTTTACCATCATGAGAATTTCATGCTCTTAGTGATCCACTGACCTTAGACCAGTGCTCAAACCCTATTTCAACCCTTCCCTTGCTAAGACCTCCTAAAATGATATCCTTGTGTCTTTGCTCATATAATATTAAATCCCTAAACCCTCCAACTATTTTCCATCCCAGTCATGTTCTTTAAGACAGATGGTCCACCTGCTTATATCTCCTATACCTTTGTCCATACTCCTCCCAATCCTACATTTCTATCTCAGGCTTGCATTGCTCCAAGAACTCCCAAAACTAAATTAACTGTATGTATTGACTTCTCCTGCCACCCTGACCAAGGCAACAGTTAAATGTCGCTTTGTCCAGCTCCTACAACACTTTGTCATCTAATCATACAATGTTCTTAGCCCACATCAGCTTTAATCAATTCTGGTATTCCATAAATGGATCCTGGAGCTTCCCATATACCTAGATATTTCCCTGTCCTGTCAAACCTTGTTTCAAGGCTCCTAGTTGCTGAGAACCCCTGAAGATGGTTCTGCTTGACTCAGTTCCTTACCCTCCAAGCCACTTTACCCTAACCTTCAGTCCTTCCACTCGGACCCCAGCTCGGGAACTCATCATCAATTTATCACTTTATCCTTTTTTCATCTTGGAGAAGCAAGGTGGTATAGTTTATAAAGTCCAAGGCCTGGACCCAGGAAGACCTGACTTCAAATCTGGCAGCTGATCCTGGGTGAGTCACTCAAGCTTTTTTGTCTCATTTTCCCCAATCTGTAATATGAGATGAAAAAAAAAATAGAAAACTACTCCATCATATTTGCCAAGAAAACCCCAAAATGGGTCATGAAAAAATTACTAGGCAACTAATAAATTCCTGTTGAATTAACAAACAAGTAAAAGCTATTAGCATCGTTATTATTTAAGAGGCAGCTAGGAGACTTGTACACTTGGGAGTCAGGATGTCTCAGGTTGAAATCCCAGCTTTAATACTTACTAGTTTAGAACTAGGAGAAGCTACAAATTAAGTTGATCAGTAAATACATCTTCATGAATTAATTTGTTTTTATTGTGTATTTTTATTAATAAGATCATATTGAATGAATTATCCAAGCATCATTATCCATCACTTAGGAGAGTCAACTCAATTATTCCCAAGTTTCTGAAATTTAGCCCATTTGATGAGATCCAAAGGTAAGGGCTAAAGAGTAAATTCCAGTGGGCAAACCTACAATAATACAAATTCACATTCCCCTTCTCCCTGATACTAAGCCAATACTATTCGGAAGAATAAAAAGCTGTTCATTCTCTAAGAACCATAGAAAGTCTGCCAATTCCTCAACACTTATACCCAGCAGAGTAGAATGCAAATTTCTAGGGTTTACCCTCATGTTGACTTCCAACTCTTAATTCTTCCAGTTGTACAAAACCAGGTGGATAGCACCAGTCTGATCATATTTATCTTTGTATACCTAGCACCTTAGTAGGTGCTTAATAATTATTTGTTGAATTTAAATATTGAACTATATATGAATCTTTTCTGCTTATAGGGAGAGTTGCGAGAAAAGAAGGCTCCTCAAAGGTTTTTTTTAAAAAAGGAAATTTTCATTGATGATATGAAAATTGAGACAATTTTTAAAAAAATTTCTTAAACATATAGTACAGGGCAGGTATAAAACATTATGTCCTCTGCACCTCTGCCAAGAAAAAGGAAGCATAATAATAACAAGTAGAACAATAAACTATTTTAAGATTGGCAAAATACTTTTCTCACAATAATCTTGTGAAATATTGTGGGTTATTCAAATATTCCTATTTTACAGAAAACCAAGACTCAGAAACTTCAAGTGATTTATTTGACTGTGGTCACACAGTTGCTAAGCATCTTAGCTGAAAATGGGACCCAAGGTTTCTGGGTACCTGGATTCTTTCCATTCTCCCATAAGTTGCTCTTCTTCCTCCTCCTTCTCCTCCTCCATCTTCCTTCTTCTTTTCCTTCTCTTTCTTCTTCTTTTCCTCCTTTTTCTTCTTGTCCTGCTCTTCTTCCTATTCATCCACCTTTTTTGATGGAAAAAACAAAAATAAGATGCAAATGTCTTACCACAAATGTTCTATTAATTCCTACACTTTATATCTTGGACACTTAATAAAAGGTGTTAGCATAAGGCCTTTTAAGAGTTAATGGTGCCTCTTGACTATTTGTTATTCCTACCACTATTGTCATGATATTAGATAGAGGGAGTCTCCTGTTGAAAGAACTGATGGTCAACATCTGAGATATAGTGAGAAAAGGATTACCATTGAGTGAGTAACATTTTGTGGCTTTGGATATGCTACTCTAACCTGTCAATCAGACTGACCAAAACTCTAACCTGTGGTAGCCAGAGCTATACGTAGCAGGCTAGAGACAGGAGAGTCAGTAATCAAGCAGATGTTTATTTTCAAAATTAAATAAATGTTTGCAAGAAGAAGCCCTGCCTCCTGAGGAGGGCTAACCATGCTGGAGTAAAGGCAGACTTTATAAACATAAAAATACATACGTAGGTTGGACAATGATATTATCATTCTTGGTTCTTGAGTAGCAGTTTCTGTGACAGGCTCATTCATTAACAATGCAAGTATCCCTGGGTCCTGTGGGAGAAGTCCCCAAATTGACTATCTTAAGTCTTAAGGAACATTGAGCTTGTGATCATTCAGCAGAGTTCAGCAGAGTCCAGAATTATCCTGGAAAGAACAAGAATGCAGAACCTGGTTCAATTCACTTGGTAGTTACATAGGTATGATGAATAACTTTAGGCTACAGCACCTTGACTCTCAGGTCCCTGAGAAATAAAGAGAGTTCCAACAAATTTAAGAAGTTTCTGATTAAAATGAAAATTATAAATCCCTTAGTGAATGCCTGCTGTTGGTCAAAGCAATACACATTACCAGAAAATGAGATAATCCATGGTGAAAAGGATTGTTGTTATGCCAAGTTCAATATACAGTCTGCTTCCTGGATCTTAGCTGTGGAAAACAGGGTATCATCAAATATCTTGATATAGTCAAGAGTCTCTTAGCTTCAGATCTATGGATTTAAAAAAAAAAAAAATTTATAACTATTTTAATGTCCTTGGTTTCCTTTGTACTCTTACATATTTTATTTTATTTTATGCACTTAAAAAAATTTACTCTGAGAAGAAGTCTATAGGGTTTACCAGACTGTCCAATACATGCAAAAGACTAGCCTGAGGATGCAACTACTCTGCCTCAATTTCTTCATCTGTAAAATGATAATCCTGGATTAGTTGATCTTTTAATCTATTAGAATTATGTTCTACTGATTGACAGTACCCTTGGTACCACTTCCTACATTTCACACACATACAGATTGTTTTTGGTTAAAAAAAATATGACTGGGCTATAAGAGTTTTCCTTACATCACAAAGTTTAGTGTCATATACATTCTCCTCCCTTATTCTTTTTGTGGATTCTATATAAGAATGTGATAGAATCACAGATTTAAAGCAGAAATGAATTTTCCAGATCATTCTAGACCAACCCCTTTGTTTTACAGATGAAGAAAATGATGTAGAAAGAGATTAAGTGTTTTGCTCAGAGTCACACAGCTAGGCAGTTTCTGAAGTGAAATTCAAACTCAGGTCTTGCTGTCTTCCAAGCCTGGACTTTTCCCACCAACCCAGCACCACGTCTTTCTTGAATCTCTTCTTTAGGCTAAATATCCTCTGATGCTGTAAATGATCTTCAAATAGGAATAAATTCAAGGTCCTTCATCATCCCAATTGCCTCTAATTTCCATTGAAGAATGAGCAAGGAAGGACCCTGCGTGCTTTTGACAGAATAGCAGTAAATCTTTTACCCTCGGATTGTTGCCTGTAGCATTGGTGAGATCCTTAAACGGATGTGCTGGAGCCAGCTCTAATTAACTTGTAAGAACTTTTATTAACTTTTCAATGTAACCATTTATACCTCAGAAATCAGTGCTTGATTTATCGTTTAGCTAATTGTCTAGACTTAAGAAAGTGTTAATAATACAGATTAAACTTAAAAGCATTTGTATGTATGTTCTTCACCCTATCTCCAGTCAGATTATTAAACATTTATTATTATTTATGTCATTGTGTTTTGGTCATGTCCAACTCTTCATGATCCCATTTGGGAATTTCTTGGCAAAGATACTGAAGTGTTTGCCATTTCCTTCTGGCAAACAGAATTAAGTAATTCCTTCAGAGTCACAGAGCTTGTAAGTGTCTGAGACCAAATTTGAACTCATGATAAATTTTCCTGACTTCAGATCCAGCATTCTATATAGTGCATCACCCAGCCATTCCATTTATCAGCACACTCCTGTATTATTCTTCTGATGAGCTCAAGTTCCTCAGGAACTTACAGTGAATTTGTAGAGAAATAAGGAGGACAAAAACAACATCTATCCCATTCTGTAGCTATCAACTTGATTCACCAACCCAGAAACTCATAGCAATCAATTAAATCCATAGCTATATGAACTGTTACTGACTGATAGCTCTATCAATCAACTGCATTGGTACAAAAAGCTAAAGGACTTGGTCTGTAACATTCGGGTTACAGTAGGATTAAAATTCCCATACTTGGCTTTGAAGAGACCTTTCTGTAATTATTTGTTGTCAGACCTTCAGTATCTTCCACTTTAGGAGTCACTCCATTCATTCATAAGATATAAAGTCAATGTTGTGGGGTTGTTTTTTTTTAAGTTGACTCAGCATTTAAGGAACAACTATTACAGGAAAACATCAACCAAGAATTACATAACAACCTTTGCCGTAATAGCTCATGGAATAATTTGTTTGTTGTTTTTTTAAACACCATTATCCATTCCCCAGAGACTCTAGTCACCAGAAGCCTAGGAGCATCTGGCAAAGAGGCAACAATGAGAATTAGACATGAGAGATTTTTTAAATATTCTACTCAGGACCCAGAATGGAACAGGACTAGAACTAGTGGTACTTGGAAAATTTGCATAGGACTTTCAATGACCCCCAAGATTCTCCCTTGAATAAAAGTCAACTTTTAAAATTTTATTTAATTAAAACTTAAAAACAAAATAGAAAAAAAAAATTGCCATGTGCACAGCAGAATATAAGGGGGGATTCAAAATATGAAACAATAAATTTCTATTTCAAGAAAGCCTTTATAATAAATAGTACACTTCAGTTCAAAAGTATTCATCTTTCTTTGCTTCCTTGAAGGTTTTCTTTTGTTCTCTGCTGTGCACTTTTTACTTTTTTTTTTTTCTCCTTTCCTCCTTCCTACCTCCACCAAAAAGGCTGCAATTAAATGTGCACATATATATAAATATACACACACTTGTATATGTATGTATACACATGTATGGAAGTATAAATACACATATATTTACATGCACATAGCTATCTATAATAATAATACATACATATATATATATATATATATATATATATATATATATATATTTGTCCTCTGTTTCTCTGAAGGTGGATAACATCATCCTTTATAAGTTCTAAGTCATTTCATAGTTTTCTAACTTCACCAACACATCACTTCCTAAAACAACAATATTCCACTCTTATACTGTTTAGTGATTTTAGCTAGTCTAAGACAATATGAATATAGCTAACATAGAGTATAGTTTCCCTATTTTTTCTCTTTTGATTAAATCTATTTTAGTTTTAACTTTGTCTGAGATCAATAATCACTACCCCTGCTTTCTTTCCTAATAAGTTCTATTCCTGATCATTAATCATTATGTTTCTGTATATCTCTTACTTCCTATACCTGCTGATTCATCTTACTTCTACCTGCTAACTTGGCCTTGTTATTACTTAACTTCCCACCTCCCCCCATAAGGATCATTTCCTTATCTCTCCCCCTCACCTTTTCCCTCCTTCTTTATCCCATTCCTGGTAAAATACATACCTTATCCCATTCCCATCCTATTCCATCTCCCTCTTATTTCTTTATAAATTTGGAATAATTTTATACCTATATATATATATGCATATATATATATATTTATGTGTGTGTATGTAGATGTAGATATAGATATAGATATATTTCCCTTTTTAACCTATTCCCTATGAAAGTAGGATTCCAGAACTACCAGCCCTCCTCCCCCATCGAATTCCTCTGTCAGTTCATCTCACACCTCATTTGTATAACATAATTACTCTTTTTACCTTTTCCTACATGGTTTTACTTTTTTAGAATCATATAATACTCAGTTCTATTCCAATCTTTCTTTTGAACTATCCAATTACTAATGACAATCTTAGACATATGGTTTACATTTCCACATTTAAACATAAACAGTTTGTCCTTATTGAATTCCTTGAAATCAGTCTTTGATGTTTACCTTATTTTTCTCTTGGATCTTATATGTCATATTTTTTGTTGAGTTCAGGTCTTTTTGCAACAAAATGCAGCAATTTATTGAATATCCTTTTTTTATTCAGGATTATGCTTAACTTTGCTAAATATGAGATATATTTGGCCACAACCCTACTTCTTTTGCTCTTCAACATAGTGTTCTAAGACCTGCAATCTTTTAATGTGCCACTTCTAGATCTTTAGTGAAAAGTCAACATTTTTAATATCAATATTCTACCTTTCTCATATAGAAATGATTCTTCTGAAGACTTCATAAGGTTACGAATAAATATATGGATCAGCAAGTATTAATATCCTCTTGATCACATTTTTATTCATTGGAATAATGCCCAAATTTTATTTTCAGACATTGGGCATCCTTCTGTCTTTCAGTTATCTTGAAAATCAATCTATCAATGCCCTTTTAACTGAGTTGCCTTCAACATAGATATCTTCTGTGTTTATTCATTCCAGTCTAGTTGCTCATAACTTTTTGCTTTCTTTTAACTTTCTTTTAAGTTTCTCATTTAGTGTACATTAGTAGTCCTGAATTTTAGAGTTATTAGGGACATTGACTGCCATTTAATCCAATGGAATTTTTATCCCAAACCAGTATTGCCCTCAAAAATCAGCTGCGTTCTGAACTGATGACAACACAGATCATTCAGACTTCATCTGAACCAAGTACTTCCCAAGTTTCCACTTTGAGATAGGTCTAATTATTAGGAAGTATTCTCAGATGTACTTTACAATTTTTACTCATTGCTTCTAGGTCTACTTTCTGGAACAGAATAAGTTGAAACCACATTCCACATGATAACACTTGAAATACTTAACAGCTATCCCCCTGAAGTCTTCTCTTCTCCAGGCTAAATACTATCAATTCCCTCCAACAATTTCCAGATGCCATTGACTAAAGGGCTTTCACTATTCTGCTAGGGTCACATTCATCTTCATACTCTCTAGAGTGTTCTTCTAGAACTATGGTACCACTCAGAATTGCAGATGGAGCCTGGCCAGAACAAAGCTTAACATTTCTATTTTTCCTTAGAGCTCTGTCTCTCCATATAGCATAAGATCGCATTAGTTTTTTGGCTGCCACATCAGACTCTTGACTTATATTGAGATTTCAACCCACTGATCACCACCTCCCCATTCTCCATTTCAGACAACTCTAACAATATCTCCTCCATTTCTCTAATTAATAGTGCTTTGGAGCATTTTCTCACCTATTTACAGTTTTGATTTTTTCTTCTGAAAACTGATTATGAGATCTTTATCAAGGAAAATTACTATAAAAAATTCCCTAGCTTTCTATTTCATTTCTAATTTTGGCAATAGTACTGTTTGTATAAAACTTTTTAATTTTGTGTAATCAAAATTTCTCCTTTTATTTCCCATGAACTTCACTATCCTTTGTTGGGTCACAAACCCAGATTTAGATTATGACCTGCTATGGCTGGTATTGAACTCAAATTCATTCATCTGGCTAATTATCTTTCATTTGGAGATAGCAATTAATTGTAACTTTTATTTAACTACTTGTGGGGATCCTCTGTCTGGACACCAGAGTATTCTTCCAAAGATGCTCCAGAAAAGCCATATTGAGACTGAGGCTACAAATCCCACTTTACTTTCAAAATCTACTCATTATTGTCATGCAAATGAATCCGAACAAGTATAAAACCAAAGATAAGCTCATTGTCTTCCACCACCCTGACTTATGTGCAAATATGACTGGTAACAAATCTCCCATTCTCCATTAGTGCTGCTTTAAGGTCTATGAGTTTTATGAAGTTAACTAGGACAAAAATGATGATCCCCACTTTCCAGATGAGGAAACCAAAGATCAGAGAGAAGTGATTTGCCCATCAACATAAAGTGGCAGAACCAAGACTCAGATTGAAGTTTTCTGATACTCTTTCTACTATATCATAAAAGCTCTCCTCTATAAATGTCAATAATAATTGGCTTGATGTTTGACTGATGACACCCATTACAATGAAGATGTTCTAAAAGCTATCACCACAACTTGAGCCTCAGTGGAAAGATTAATTGTTATTTGTTTGAAAATCCATTTTAATGAATTTCAACTTTCCAGTTTATCTTAACATTAAGGACATGTCATAATCCAAACATAGGTTTTCAATTGGTTTTAATTTTGATAATAAATTACAAAATAATAGAATTATAGCATGTAAGAGCTAAAACATGTTTAAATCATCTTATCCAATTTTTTCAATTTATACATAAAGAAATCAAATTCCAGAGAGATGAAGTGACTTGACCAGAGACATAGTTAGTGTATTGATAGTCTATGCCCATCATTTTCTAATTTTTTTCCATTCCTGTTTTTAAAACCGATCTGTAGTAAAGGAGTAGGGTACAACAAACACCTTAATATGTATAATATATTATAGAATAATGATAAAAAAAAAAAACAAAGGAGAGGTCAAATGCACATCTGTTATATTTTTACCTGTAGTTTCCTTCTCTTCCAAAATGTGACTTCTAGACTGGCAAATTTTAGAAGAGAAGGCAACTACAGGTAAAAATATAATAGATGTGCATTTGAGATATGAGGATACAAACAGAAACAAGAAAAGGCAAGATGACATTGGGGAAAACTAGACATTTTGTCTGGTGAATTTTACTGGAAAGTATAATACATGAATGAATAAGTAATGAATGTCTGAATAAAAGAAGATAGAGAGGAAGATAGATGAATGGATGGATGGATGGATAGATGAAAGATAGATGATAGATAAATAGACATATAGAAAGAAAGATAGATGTATGGATAGATGAAAAGTTAGATAGACAGAGAAAGATGATGGATAGATAGATAGATAGATAGATAGATAGATAGATAGATAGATAGATAGATAGATAGATAGATAGATAAAAATCATTGAGCACATACTTCCAGGTACTCTACTAAATATTAGGGATACAAATACAATCATAAGGCAATCTGTATTCTCAAGGAACATACTTTCCAATTGAGGAGACAATATATTCAGAAAAGTGGAATAAAAGCTTGAGGATAGAAGTCATAAGGATGGTGAATTGATATATGGAGTATCAAGTAACATGCCATTTCCAGGAACAATGACACTATTGATTGTTTACTCTGCCCAGAGCAAAGAATGGAAGATAATTGGAGGAATACAATAAGGAACACATTGTGGGGTATATGTGGAGTATGGATGGTGATGTAATCTCATTAGTTAAGGGAGTATGTGCATGGATGAATTCATGCACTCTTCAAGTATCAAAATAAAGGTGTATTTGTCAAGGGCAGGAATAAAAAGTCTAATTTAATTAGTATGGTGAATTCTACATAGTTGGTTGCAGGAGATTCATAGATAAAAGGACATCTTTTCTCATCTTCTAACTTTACAGATGATGGAAGTGAAATCCCAAAGTCTGAAGTTCCCAAAAGATGAAATGATTTGCTCAAAGTCACATATGTAAGAGCAGGATGAACTTCCTGTTCCAAGGCTATAAGTTCAGCATTTTTTCCATTAAACTATGCTGTTCTAATTATTTGAATTGTCTCTTAAAAGTTAATTTCATTTTCTAAACATTAGGCACTTACCCTGTTTAGAAAATGAAGTGACATCACTTTAACTCTATCCAGAATGTCTTTTTTTAAACTATTCTCGCTACATTCCTTACCAATGATCTCCTCTACCTGCTCACCCTCCATTCTTTTCTCATTTTTTCTATCACAGACATGTAGGGAACACATCAGAGCTGGACACTAGCAGTTCCAAAGGAACTCATTGTCCCTTTCACAATGGAAGTGCTAAAAAATGAATGAGGCAAGTTTTACCCATGGCAGCCAAGTATCATCTGGGGGAAAAAAGGATGAATTAATGACTTTGGCAAAACACTGGAATGTAAGACAATAAACTGTAGGGATGGTGGAGTGGGAGGGAGGCTTCCCTAGAAAACACATCTGTTCTGAGCAAAAAAGAACCTGGTGCACACCATAAGAAGCAACTGACACAGCTTTTTGCTTAAGCAAATAACAAGACCCAAAGGTTGTGTCAACAAAATGACTCAAAGGAACTTGTTTGTATCAGAGCAAGATCACAGACATCAGGCTATCAACTGTATTTCTGTAGTTCAAAGTAAGTGGCATTTCAAGACCAATAAAGCATTTTTCTTGCCCTCCCCCCCAAAAAACCCCAGCTGATTCAGGGAAAGAACATTGTAACTGAAGTTAGAAGACCTGAATTCAAATCCCACTTTGTTGTTTGTTACCCACTTGACTTTAGCTTCAGTTTCTTCATCTGTAACATCGAAATTGGACCAAATAATCTTTAAGATTCCTTTTAGATCTAAATCTGATACTATGAAGTTCACAAGATGGAGAGTGCAGTATTGTAGAATAAAATGTCCACATTTTAAAGCATACAGAAGTAGCCTGGCACAGTGACTGGAGTGCTGGGTTTGGAATCAGGATTATCCAGGTTCAAATATAGGTTCTGATATTTATTCCTTGAGTGACCCTATGCAAATTACTTAACTTCAAAGTGCCTCAAGGAAATTCTCAAGGGGCTGAATCCCACACTAGAAGCTCCCCACGAAGACAAAAATCACAATTCTTTGGTACATTTGTGTTTTTACAGCATGGCTCAGAAATGTTTAATGACCTGCCCATTGTTGCACAATTAGAAAGTGAAAGAACCAACATCTGAATCCAGGTCTTCTGATTCAAAATCCAATGAGAAGACAGTCAGACAGACAGAGGCACAAAGGAAGAAGAGACTGACAGATAGAAACAGACAAGAGACAAAGGGAGGAGAGAAACAGGCAGACACACAAGTAGAGACAGAGAATTGTTGAGTTGTTTCAGCCATGTCCAACTCTTTGTGACTCAATTTGGGGGAGTTTTTTGGCAGAGAAATGGTTTGTCATATTCTTCTCCAGCTCATTTTACAGATAAAGAAATAGAGGCAAACAGGGTTAAGTGACTTGCCCAGAGTCAAGCAATTAAGTGTCAGAGGCCAGATTTGTATTCATGAAAATGAGCCTTTCTAACTTGTGGTCTTGTATTCTATCACCACACCATGTGATAGAGAGATAATATAGATAAATAGCATCCCTATTTGTATATATTATAATACAAATATATACATATATTTATACATACACATGCATACAATATAAACATATACAAATATAAAATATATACATGTATACACACACTTTTTAATATATATATATATAATACACATTAAACTGCACTAGATAATAGGATTCAACAAGATTTCAAATAGACTAAAATTCTGAACTAAAATTTAAATATGCAATTATATATATATATATATATATAAGTATGAAGTCCTATATACTTAGGTGGTTTTTTAATCAATTATCGAAATAGGATTTTAGTTAACAGCAAAATCAATCATTATTGTGGGGTGATGTGGCTTCCCAAAAGGTATTATGATTTTAGAAAAATGACTGGATTTATGATTATATTAGCATGGAGAATTCTCTCTACCTCCCCAAGTCATCACTTTTTCTGTAATGTGTAATCTTAAAAATCTAGAATGCTCTTCCTACTCTATTCTGCCTACTGATTAACTTTCCTGGATTCTTTGAAGTCCCAACTAAAATCCCAGCTCCGACAAGAAGTCTTCCCTAACCCCTCTTAATTCTAGTTCCTTCCTTCTGTTTATTATTTCCTATTTAACTTCTCTCTCTCTCTCTCTCTCTCTCTCTCTCTCTCTCTCTCTCTCTCTCTCTCTCTCTCTCTCTCTCTCTCTCTCTCTCTCTCTCTCTCTCTCTCTCTCTCTCTCTCTCTCTCTCCCCTTTCAAGGATTGAAGGAACTAAGAGTTTTAATCTAGAGACAAAAGCCCTAAGGGAAGAAAGAGGGAGGCTAGTAGAAACAACCATTCTAAAAATCTGAGCCGTGGCTGAGAAAGAACTCCATTAAACTTATCTGTGTAACTCCCTGAGGCAACTAAAAAAAAACCAAGACAAATGGGGAAATTTTACAGTGAAGAACACTCCATCTCAATACAAGATATCTGTTTGATAATTAGAGCTGTTAAAACTTAGAATGGGGAAAATTATAAGGTAGAGAACTTATCACACACAAAAAAATGTTCAAATAGAGACAAGAATACCATCCATCAGAAATTCCTAGATTGGGGATAATGTTGTTATTGTTGTTTTTCTTGTTTCATATCTGACTTCACGACCCCATTTGGGGTTTTCTCGGCTAAGATGGTAGAGTGGATGTCCATTTCATTCTCCAGTTCATTTTATAGATGTGGAAACTGAGGGAAACAGTGACTTGCCCAGGAACACAGAGCTAGTAAGTATCTGAAGCCAGATTTGAATTTAAGATGAATCTGACTCCAGGCTTGGTGCTCTATCCACTGAGTGCCCTAGGCTACCCTCGGTGACCATTGGACTAGAGGACTTCTAAGATTCCTTCTAACTCTCAATCTATAAGTCTATTTTTATCTACCATTTCTTATGTGTAAAGAGTGCCTTGTTTAGACTTCAGTATTTCATTTTATTAATGATGAAAAGGTAATGTCACCCATTCTGTCAGCAAACAAATATAAACAGTCTCTGATGACTTAATACTGATTTTCCATCTTCATAAGGTTATTTGCTCCCAAGATTTGGACAACAAGAGTTTGTCTTAATGGAAGGCCCTAAGCTATGCAGTTGTCTTCCCGTAGAGATCAGGCCCAGGCCCAGACTCAACATTATTAGTATTTGTGAGGTTTATTTTTATAAATGTGCCTACAGGCTATTAGCAGGATGTGTTCTTTCCTGTGTCCTAATTTTACCCTATTTAAAATGAGAGTCAGATGCTTTCCAATCTCAAAGGATATTAAAGATCATGTAAGGAAAAGGGAAAGGATGGTTTTTAAATATCAGGATGGGGGAAGACTGCTGAAGGAGCCTCTGTTGCCTCTATAGAAAAAGATTAGAGAAGAGAAATGTATGAAAGGTCACTGTATTAAGAAAAAGGAGAATTGGAACTAGCATGGAAGCTAGAGGAGAGATTCTCAACATTTTCATTCTTTAACATGAGGAAAGAAGGGAGGCAGTAGTCCACAAGTCTAAGTCCCATACAATTTGAGGCACCCCAACACAGAATTTAAGCCATACAACTTTGGGACCAATGCCCTCAAACTAGTTTCTAATGAAGTGAGATATATATATATATATATATAAAGGTTTTATAAATCAGGTAGAAGATTCAATCTCATGATGTTTAAAGTCCCCTTCAGTTCTGAGTTACAGAAGCTAGAAGGGACTTCAGAATCTCTCCAGTTTAGCCTGTTCCTATGAATATCACTCATGATAAAGGCTTTGGAAATACATAGGAGTAGTTAATCAAGGTTGAAAGACCAAGATCTTAAATAGGGGCATATTATCTATTCAGGAAATTGTTGAAAAACTAAACCCAATTGTAAATCTCTGTATGACAGCCAACCCCCTCACACTCAGAGGTATTCCAGGATTAAAAATCTAAGACTAAGAGTCCCTATTCTTCAGAAACAAATGCTGAATTTAGGTTTGAGTCTCAGCTCTTGGGCCTTTGGACTAGAAGATCTCTGAGTTCTCATCTAAATCCATAATCCTATTGATGAGGTGAATAGTGTCCAGAAAAGATCATGCCCCTTCTAAGTAATCCAGTATCTAAGTGAGCCCCATTGAAGAATTGACTTTATCTTGTACAGACAGAGCTATCCTGTTGGTTGTCCACAATTACCTAATGCAATCTGGAAGCTAAACTATAGGTGTCAACTCCCGAGACTATCTTGTATAAACAGGACAACCAGGACTATCAGTTGATTTACTAATGCACACAATGAGCACACCTTGCTCAGAGTCCTTTCCCAAGAAAGGTCCCACCTCTGCCCTTGTAATTTTGAGGTCATTGGGGACTTCACCTACTTGCTAAGTATTACAAAGCTTTGTCCTTTGACCTGGAAATGATTTGAGCCTGTGAATTCATTCTGGATGACTCCCCATCTTCTAACTTATAACCTCATCATTACCTCATCATTTTTAAATGCTCTACAGAATGACTTGTTGGATCTCATTAATATGAACTGATAGGTGGTTCCCAACATTAAAGTGATTGATCAATATATCTTTATTTTTTATTTGTTTGCAAGGGGACTTTCTCCATTCCCAATTCCAAAATTTAAAATCTGACAAACAACAATCAAATCTATAGGAAACTGACTAGATTAGGAGAGCCAACCATTCCATGCAATGGAATTACATGGGATTACAAAGGTAAAAAGAAAAAAAAAGTATCCTCCCATTCACAATCTTAATGGGACCCATTTAATTTACAATGCAGAAAAAATGATTTTGCCTCTATCCTCTTAAAGGTGAATAGTAATTGCTTCTAATAATGTTGTGAATTTTTATTTTTATTGTTGATTTGTCTGATAGCATGACTATGACTTCATTGGATTATAACTCCTGCCTTTTTTGGGGATTTACTTGTTGGGTTCTGTGTTCTTATCCATTCTATCACTCTTTGGTTTTATTGAATTCTTTAATTCGTTCACATTTTAAAACATCATTGTTAAACTTCTGTTTCCCATGATTTATTTCTTTTGTGTTGCTTTTTTTAATCATCTTCCTTCTCTTCTTCTTGTTGTTCATTATCATCATCATATCTTTCTATACTGCTTTTAGGTTTGCAAATGCTTTACATATATTATTTCAATTGATCCTCACAATACCCTGAAGGGTAGGTGCTATTATTATCCCCATTTTTATTGAAGATCAAACTGAGGCAAAAAAAGAGTTTAAAATGACTTTTCCAAGGTCCCATAGTTAGAATTTGAGATAGGATTTGAATTCAGGTCTTCATGACCTCAACTACAATGTTCCAAGATAATACTTCTTTTAAGTCAGTACATCTCTTCCATGCCAGTTGGGTAACACAGCTTTTTTTTTTTTTTTCTTCTTTTCTTTCTTCTTTCCCTTCTCTTTCTTTTATCCATATAGTATATCACACCCTTATCTGAGCATGGATTACCCAAAGGAATATAAATTTTGATCACTGAAACCTCACAAGATATTTTGGGGTTCACAAATTAGATTTCTTTCTGAAGTCCATGCATTAAACCCTAATCTCTCTAGCTCTCATTGCTTGACCAACAATAGGTCCTAGGCCAAGACCAACTTGGTCATTGTTTGGACCTTGTTTCGCTCAGAGCAAATGTTAATAACAATTGTTTCTGTTTGTGCCAAAAACCTTGATTCCCCTTCCAGAATTTTTTTTTCACTAGGTAAAAGAGTCCAATATCTGCCTCATTTCTTCCTCAGCCTTAATCACTGAATGGGTATTTCCTCAGTCAAACTGAGACTTGGGAAAGAATTTTAAGGTCAAGATCTTCCACTGCATCCAGGGCCATTTCCAATCATCTTGGTCTATCCACTGGATCCAGATGACTCTGAAGGTAATAGTGAGACAGGTTATCTTGCACAGCCTCTCACATTTAAATCCAAGTCACCTACATGTCATGGTATCATCTCCCTGATATCATGGTCCTCTTTGAGAACTAAGGACAAGCAACTATATTCCTTCCCCTGTGGTTAGATGGGATTATATTATTCCCACAGTCTCTCCTTTTTCCCATTTGCTTATCTTATCCCCAGGACCTTCTTTACTTCAGTTGTTCATTTCTCTTTCTTTTACTCTATTATTTGTTTTTTCTCTTCTTTGGTTTTTTCTCCTTCCCAATTAAGTAATTAGGGGAAAACCTCCCTCTTTTATAACCTTAATTTATGATGTGGGTTTTTTTTGTCCTTTTCCAAGAAATTTCTTTTGCTTTGTCCTTATCACTTCCCTTCTCATTTATCCTGAATTTTATTTCGTGATTCATTATTTTTGTCCCTTCTTTATTCTTTTTACGTCCCTTAGGGGAGTGAAAGACAAGAAGAACCAGATTTTTAGTTCTCTCAAATCCAATTTTGACATTTTGTTGATATTACTTCATCCTCTCTTTTTTTCTGCTACAACACTCTTGAAAATATCAATTCATGAGGAAAATAATGCCATATGGAAATTGAGCTATGTAGCAGTAGTCACCCTATGTCACAACCCCTCACCATTATCTATTTCTATCTCAAAGTCCATGCCATCTCAATTTGATTGGGTTACATGTGGCCATCTCCATTTCAAGTTCCCAATGCTCATAGGAACTTAAACATTCTTTCTCTAGTACCCATGGAAATAACAACCTCATAGAAGGTGGCCTCCACACACACAAATTGTCCCCAGATTAATTTCACCACTGTATCTCACCATAGGCACATCTTGTCCAGCAATAGAATGCTTTTCAGTAATACTCTGTCCTTTTCCTCTGAACAAGATGTCCCCCATTAGTCTCCTATTCCTCTTCATTCCCACTTTTTTTCTCCCCATTTATGCAATTGACCACTATCCCACATTTATAATAATTATCTCTAGAAGGTCACTTAGGGAATTTGATACATGGTACATCAATTCAACTTTTCTACCTTTGCTTCTCTCAGTTAAGTTTTCCTTAAATCTTGAGCCCCTTGGTTGCCTTTATTCCTTGATGGACCTCTTTGTTCTTTGTTTTATTCCATGGATCAATTTACATTTTAAAATATTTTTATATTTAAAATTTACTTAGATTTTTGCATGATCTTTTAAATTTTAAAATTTCATGTAATTTCTGTCCTTCTGTTGTTTCATTTTCCTGACCCAAATGTTCTAGATTTACTGCCTTTAACTTCTTTTTTTTTTTCATATTCTGGAAACAGTCTTAATTCATGCACCCTAGGAAGCAGGCAAGAACAAGTGACATTTTATGTTCAATATTTATAGATGAGGAAACTGAGATTCAAAAAGTAGGAAGTCACTTCCTCAAGCTTGTAGATTGAATAGTGGAGCTGGGACTAGAATACAGCTCTAAAATTGAGACTGCTATTTAGACAGAAGTTCAGGGTTTCTATTGTAATGCCCAGGAATTTTCATAAGTAATATTAATACCTACAAATAATTTTACCTTCTTAAATGTAAAACTTCCATGGATTATTAATGTCAAAAATAAAATCTTCTAATCAAAAAATTGTATCATTTTGATAAGATATTTTATAACCAATCAACATCATAGAATATTATTTTAAATACCTTCATTCATCCTTAAGCATCTGATTATCTAAAATACGTATCAATTATTTTATGTATTTTTGTGTTTTCAAGTATTTCTTAAAGAAGATAAAGGTTCTTAACAAATATTCATTAATATCCACTAAATTGAATCTCCATTTGAAATAGTCAACAAGACATTGAAGCTCACTCTCTAGTCCAAAGTTTGGGAATTTAAAATAAAACAAATTCACTTTAAAAACCTCAGTCCATAGTCTTTATTGAAGAAAATTCCTCCTTTCTCAAAACAACAGTTATTTTATTCTACAGACCAGAAAAAAACTTCACAAAGAGACCATCTATTGAAAACCACTTATCTAGCTTCCAAAATACAGCTTTAAAATGGAAATTGAACAAAAGCTCATATCTGGAGTAGATCCATTTGTAGATGCAGAATGCATTTCACATTAGTACCTATGTTTAGAGAGGAATTCAAAAGTGGCCTACATACATGATCTTTCCTAGGGGGAAAAAGAGATATTATTTAAATTACTTTTTGTTAGTATTTTTGCATGAAATCAAATTGGCTAGTTTGGGCAATTTCAGAGAATGATTAAGAATGGAATTGTTTTTACCACTTTAAAAATGGGAAAAACTTTAAAATGAGCTAATTTGATTTATATCAATGTTGTTCTGGGAATGAAGATAATCCTTCTGGAGTTTAAGCTCAATTCCACAATTTTAAAAAAATAAATTAATTTATATCAATGATCTTATTTTCTTAATATCATTTACGATAGCCGAATGGAGATCTTAAAATGTCCCATGGGATATTACCATAAGAAATTGTCTCCTGCCATGCAAAAATCAGACCAAATAAAAATAAGTTCAGGATATAGCAGTTGATTCCAAGAATATATTAGTGGCCAAACAGTTTGGCACAAAGGAAGTTGGATTTAAAGTCAGAATTTAATTCTATAAACATTTATTAAGTGTTGACTATGTAGCAATAATAGAACTAGCCAGTATTTAAATAGCTCCTTAAGATTTAAAAATATATATTACATAATATGGAAGGCAGGAAGGAAGGGAGGAAGAGAGGGAGTGAGGGAAGAAGAGAAGAAGGGAGCAAGGGAAAAAGGAAGGAAGGAAGGAAGGAAGGAAGGAAGGAAGGAAGGAAGGAAGGAAGGAAGGAAGGAAGGAAGGAAGGAAGGAAGGAAGGAAGGAAGGAAGGAAGGAAGGAAGGAAGGAAGGAAGGAAGGAAGGAAAGAAGGAAGAAAGGAAGGAAGGAAGGAAGGAAGGAAGGAAGGAAGGAAGGAAGGAAGGAAGGAAGGAAGGAAGGAAGGAAGGAAGGAAGGAAGGAAGGAAGGAAGGAAGGAAGGAAGGAAGGAAGGAAGAAAGGAAGGAAGGAAGGAAGGAAGGAAGGAAGGAAGGAAGGAAGGAAGGAAGGAAGGAAGGAGGGAGGGAAGTTGTGGTTCCCAGTCCTTAAGGAGGCAGTTCCTGCTCCTATTTACATGGGTTGTTATTTGTCCATCATTCTCAAAGAGGACCTTGACAGCAGGGAGGTAACACCATAACATGCAAATAAATTGGATTTATGAGAGTAAAGGTTATGTAAGGTCACCAGTCTCATTTCTCCATAGCCATTGAGTCCAGTGGCAAGATACATCAAGAAGATTAGAGATGGCCCTAGAAACAGTGAGAGACCTTGGGCTTTTTAAATTAAGCTTTTAAGCTTTCACAGGTCTCAGTTTGACTAAGGCAACCACCCATTCAGTGGTTGACTTGTTTATTATTATACAACTAAATTTATAAATTATATGTACATAAATACTAAGTAATTTCAAGAGGAAGAGAGTGCTAATAACTAAGATCAGGAAAGACTTCGAGAAGTTAGTGTCTGAGCTGTGTTTTGAAAGAAAGCTAGGGATTCTGTGAAGCCAAAGTAAAAAGAGAGTGCTTTGTAGCCCTGGGATACCACTTATGCAAAAGCAAGGAAGCAGAAATTAGGACATCCTGTTTAGACAACAGCTAGCAGACCAGTTTGACTGTAGTGAGTGTCTAAAGATGAGTAACCAATCAACAAGCATCTGGTAGGTACCTATATTGTAGGCCAGGAACTATACCAGGCACTGGAAGTACAATAACCAAAACAGGAAGGGAGGGGGAAACAATACACAGATAATTAAGCAAAATTTTATAAGTCTGCCTTCAGATACTTAAAAGTTGTACGACCTCAGTCAAATCATTTAAACCAAATTTGTCCCAGTTCCTCCTCTGCAATATGGTGACAGACTTTAGAAGGAAATTGGAAATGGCTCAAGTATCTCTGCCAAGAAAAGTCTACGAACAAAGTCCATGATAGTCACGTAGAATGGCATGACTGAACAAGGAAATAGATTGGGGAGTTAGGACAAAATTAGGCCAGAAGGATGAAAGTTAATGCAAGGCTCACAGAATCATAGATTTAAGGCTGGAAGGAACTATGGACATTATCCAGTCCTCTTCATTTAACAGGTGAAGAAACAGAAAAAAAAAATAGTTAGCATCTACATAGCATTGTACTGATGTCTCATTTTATCTTAAGAACAGCCCAAAGAGATAGATTTTAAAATCCCATTTTACAGATTAGAAAACTGAGGCAGAGATTTTTTTTTTTTTTTTCCCAAATGATTCACCCAGAGTCACAAAGCTAAGAAAGGATCTGAACTAAAATTTGATCTCAGGTCTTTCTGACTTTAGCTCACTAGTGCCTATTAGAGGGAAAAAAAAAAAAAAAAAGATTAAGGTTAATCATGGTGTTATTCAGCCATTTTTTCAGTCCTTTCTGACTCTGTTGATTCCATTTGGGTTGGTTTGGGTTTTTTGGTGGTAGTGGTATTTTTTGTTTGTTTGTTTGTTTGTTTGTTTTTAGCAAAGATATTGGAGTAGTTTGCCATTATTTTCTCCAGCTCATTTGACAGATAAGGAAACTGAGGCAGAGTTAAGTGATTTGCCCAGGGCCACACAGTTAGTAACCCGTGGTAGCTTGTTTCAGATATTTGAAAGGGAAATTGTATGACATAGTGAGTGGACTAGCTTCAAGCAGAAGCAAAACCCTGAGTGGAAGGCTGAGAAATAAAACTTTTGTATAGTGAGGCAATTGGGATTAAGTGACTTGCCCAGAGTCACACAGTAATAAAGTGTGAAGTGTCTGAAGCCAGCTTTGAATTCAGGTCTTCCTGACTCCCAGGGCTGTATTCTATTTACTGGGCCATCTAGTTGCCCCTAAATTTCTTTCTACTGAAACTCTATGCAAAAGAACGGATCACCTTATCAATTAGCAGACTCTAGTTGTTGCACATAGTTAAGGATGACCTGCCAAAGAAAGCATTCACTCCTCACTTTCTCACCTTGACCTCATAGAATCCCTTCAAAGCTTAATTTAGATGCTACTTCCTATTAACCCTTTCTAGATCCCTCTCCTTTCCAATTATTATTACTCTCTCATTCTAGGAAATACCTTTATAAATACTTTTATCTATTTTTTCTAAGCTTTTATCTATCTAAAACTTTTTTATCTAATATTTTTATCTGTTCTATCTAAATTACCCATAAAGAATAAACTCTTTGGGGGCATGAACTGTTTCATTTTCACATCTTCTAAGTCCTCCACAGATTCCTAGCAGCCCAGAGAGGTATTTGGTAAATGACTATTGAATTGAATTGAAATATATTATTCAAGGAATTCTTAAATTAAAGGGGAAATTAGACTACCTGACCTTTTTAATATCTCTTCACAAAGATTCTATGATTCTCAACATTTTGCCTCTGTCTTTATACTGCTGTTGATAACGTCTTCATTTAAATTCATTCTGAATAATAGAGTAGTCCATTCTCTTTTTTTCTCAGACCTTCTCAACCATGATTAAAACATTCTCTTCCTGATCAGTCTGAGCTGTTACCACCCTTTTCCATTGGCAATTTGGTCACCTCCTCTTTAATTCATGGTTAACTGTTTTACCCTTTATTTATGGTCCTCCAAACCATAATCATTAACAAACCTATTTATATCACACAGTCTGACCAAAACCAGTCGGAATTATTTTTTCCAAAATAGACTCGGTGAAACTTATTAGCATTAATTAGCTTAGATATGTCAAGGAAAAGTCAGTAGCAAAAACATGCTAAAAATAATACTCACAAGGTCAAACAAATACAAATAAAACTAAGGGGTTTACATCAATAAGTTTTATTCTCTTTGAACAGGATTTGTTTTAAGTTCTCCTTCTGTAATATTTGTCTTCTAAATTTCTTCTTAAAATTCTGTGTCTTACTAGTGTTAAATGTGAACATTTGGAAAATACCTAAGACTAAACTCATGTGGATTCACATTGAATTTCAATTCTAGTTCCTTATCATGAGTCCCCTGTTGTCCTCCTCCTCCTCCTCCTTCTTCTTTCTTCTTCTTCTTTCTTCTTCTCCTCTTTCTTCTTCTTCTTCCTCTCCTTTCTTCTTCTTCTCCTCTTTCTCTTCCTTTTTTCTTTCTTGCCTTCTATTTCTTTCTTTCTTTTTTGTATTTAAATCTATTCTCCAGACACAATTCCAGCAAAGACTTGTGGAAGGGACATAGAGATGAGTTGGGGGGGGGGGAAGGAGAAAGGAGCTCTCAATCAAAGATTTATCATTGGGAGAAAGGAATCTTGAAGGTCATGTAATCCAAATGCATTTTACAGGTAAGGAAGGAAGATAAGGCTCAACAAGGTTAAAGGACATATTCAATATAACATGGTAAGTAACAGAACCTAAATTGGAACCTAACCCCTCTAATTTCCAAGTCTGTAGTCTTTTCTCTACAAGAGAAAGGCACAAGTCAGATGTCATTGAATTCCCATAACATTGATGAATGTTAATTCATACAGTTGGAAAGCTGTAGGAAAGAGATCATCTGATCGAACCTCTTATCTCACATAAGATGAAACCAAAGTCCAGAGAGGTTAAATGACCTGCCAAAATTACATAGTATTGACCAGTATATGGTTTCCTTATTTGTCTGATTTCTGGAACATTTTTTCCTCCATCTGTCAGTCAACAAGTATTTATTGAGCACTTACTATGTGCCAGTCATTTGCTATAATTTGGAAATTCAAAGACAAAAATAAGGTTCTTGCCCTAAAAGGGCTCATTCTAATAAGAGAGACAATATTTTAAAATGTTTACATACAAAATATGCATGTGAATTTGTGTGTATATATTTATGTATTTATACAAGTATAAATAAGATGTAATTCCAGAGATAAGGCATTAGCAGTAGAGGAAACCTATAATGAATATTGAATACTTCTTGAACCACAAACTAATTAATAAGAGGCCTGGGTAATGAAATAAAGGCAAAATAAAAAGGGAAAATTAGGGGGGGGGGACAGGATGGATAGAAGAATCAGAGAGAAAGGGAAAATTAACATTCTCAATTCTTCTTTAAGTTTCTACCATTAAAGGGAGAGTTACTTGCTTCTCCAAGTTTTGTCTCATCTGCAAATTGATGCCATATATGTGGTTATTCAAGGAATTTGTAGAATGTCTCTACCTTCTCATCTTTTATTGGTGAAAAAACTACAGATCCCTGGTTCTGGCGACTTTTGCCAATACTGAAGTTGTTTGTCCTTCAGTTTCTAAAAGGACCAATGATAAGTGATAATTTGCTACTGAACTGTATTTAAGTGAGATAGACTTGCCCAAAGTCTTCAGTCTCATTCTCTTTCTGAGTCATTGAGTTCAGTGGATTGACAAGAGTCAAGACTGGCAGTGACCCATATTGCAGTGCATGCCTTCCCAAGCTCTACACACTCCACAATAACTGCTTTAGTTGCCTGTTGTTGATAGAACAAAGTTTTCTCTTTCTCCTATTCTGCTGGAAGAAATTTTCACATACTTAGAGTAGACATCTTTCTAACTCACTGACAGGTTTGCTGTCTATTGGTTAACCTCAACCCTGGCTGGTCCATCACGGGATGGCCACTAAATATACTACAGTTAGTTTCTCAGAGCCCCAGATAGAATAAAATGGATAAACAAGGTAGAAAGCAGTCCTGAAATGGGTTCAACAAGTTCTTACTCTACAGGTGTTACTCTTCCCTAAACACATAACATTTCTAATGAGCACCACAATACCAGAGATGAACCAAATGTCCAATGATACAAAATTCCCTGTTGCCTTTGAGTACGTCATAAAATCATCTCTACTGGACTCCTTTATTTCCTTCTCCATGGAGACTCTGTGAGCCATGCTTCCAATTAAATGCAACTTTTGAGGAGGGGTCTTGATTTCATTTATGGTAAGCTATCAAGATTAGTCTGATTTAGTTCCTCCAACAGTATTTCTATCATTGATCTTTGGACAAAGTGCCAATGGCTGAGTTAATATCTATATGTTGCCTAAAACCTATGTGATTCCTGGCATCTTCTGTACCCTTTTCTGGCATTTTGCCATTGTCAGTGTAGAAGCAAAAATGATATGGTTTAATAATAAGTAGTTAATAAATGTTGGCTGTATTTGTATTCTCATTATTTTCTGAATCTAACTAATGCTCTCAAAAATAATCAAATGTTTATTCCTATTTAGCTAAGATAAAAACCTCATTTCTAATCAATAGTCTTTTTACAACTACAGAAACGGCAAATTCATTTTCCTATTAACTTCTACCCTGTGGATTATTTACTCTTCCAAGAATCTGCCTAAGTAAACCTTCTTTATTTTCAAATCCCCCATTTGCTTTTCCTAGAACCTGCCAAATAAATAGTCCTGCAAAACAACCCAAGTCATTTCTTACAACAACAGCAAAATCTCTAAATGAGGGTGGAGTTTCTTGAAGCAAACTTTACTAAAACCAAAATGAATGTTAGTTTTATATCTGTCTCTCCTTTCGGCTCTTATGCTCCCAAATGTAAATTGTGAATATAAATTGGAAAGTCTTTTAAGTGAATGAAAAATATTCTCATTGACATAAGGATGTCCCAAAACACTTTCCATGACGCTTCTTTCCATTTCATAGGATCATAGTATTTATCCTGCTGATTTATATTTCTGAAATGGGATTTGTTACCATTTCAAAAAATAAAATTTTTGTTTGTCATGTTATTTTTTAAATCCTCATTTGTTTGTAAAGTCTGTAATTTCTTTATAGCAAAAAGTTTTGCTTTACAAAAAAAAAAAAAAAAAAAAAAAATTATCTTCTGACACATACTGTACACAAAAGAACTCCTTTGTCTCTTTCAACCATGGAACAGACTGCCCTAAGTACTCCCCCCAAATAACCTATTGCTGGCTTGGGCAGAGAATACTGGCCCCAGGGCACTGCAGTGGTTTTTCAGGTCATGACAGAGGGAGAATGAGGCTATAAGAAGCCATCTGGAATAGTAGCACTGATGGAAGTTGTCCCCAAACTAGGACAGGTCTGCCATCTACTGGACATACCAAAATCCACTGAGTAAAGGATGCTGTTAATTCTTAGGATTGACCGGTTACCATTCCTAGACCTATCAGCTTCTTCTCAAATAGTCCAGCCTTAATTCTGACACAAAACGTACTCTGCTTGTTCAAACATAATACAAGTCAGATTCTGTCATATTAATATGGAAGTCTATGACTATTAACTTATGGGACTAGAAGAAACCTTAGCAAAACTAAACCGGGAAAAATATCCAGCAGAAATTGAATCTTTTCCTTAAATGAAATAAAGATACAAATATACCCCATAAATAGATAGATAGATAGATAGATAGATAGATAGATAGATAGATAGAGAGATAGATAGAGAGATAGATAGAGAGATAGATAGATAGATGATGGAGATAGGAAGGGAGAGAGAAAGAGAGGGGGAAAGAGAGAGAGAAGAGAAACCCTATTCTGAAGTACCTTATTTAGATCTGGCATAGTGTTTAGAACACTAGACTTGGAGTTAGGAGAGTTCTGGGTTTGAATCCAACCTTAGATACTTACTAGCTATTTATCTTTCTGGGCTCTAGTCCAAATCTTTAATTACAAAATTACTTCTCTACTTACTGGAGCATCCATTTCAAATATGCAACAAAAGAGGTTATTAGAAGCATCACTATATAGATACATACATTTTTAGGTGTCTTGCAATAGGAAATACATAATACTTTTACACCCATTAATTAAAACAATCATAAAATTAATAATTTCTTTTATTTATCAGAGCTGAGTTTTGTTCTTCACAGCAACCTTGAGAAATAAAGTCCTTTATATTTCCCCCCTTTTTAGATGAGATTAAAGATTAAGTTAAGCTCCACATATTTTACTTTATTTGATCTTTGTGACAATCTTAGGAAATAAGTATTATGTTATCATTTCATTTTTCACATGAAGCCATCATATTTTTGAGGTTATTAACTTGCCTTAGGTCACATAGAGGTAAGATTCAAACTCACATCTTCCCTACCCCAAAGTCCTACTCTACTCTTGTCTTTCAACTCCTAACATAAAGTGAACATGTTGAGATTCAAAGACATAAACTGAGTTTGAGAATGACTCTTGGGAGTCTCTCACTTAACCTAATTTTTCCCTCTCAGTCTTTGAACTTTTCCTCTACTCCTCCATCATCTCATTCTCCCCACTCCCAAGTAAGTCACAGGCTGTCAGTTTTCTGGAGCTGTCACTATCCTAGACAAGAAAGCAATGTTTGCTAAGCTTCTTCTGCTATTGTTGTTGGAGTTCAAACAAAGTCCTGTTGGCTTGAGGGCCAGTGGGCAAAAGGGCCTCTTGTGACATTTTTTAAAAGGATAAAAATGCAAGCAGATTTATATGCAATATAATCACGTGGATGAATAATATCCTTTGTTGCAATGCATATATAGTTGGTTACCATAAAACATAATAGAAATAAATTCAAGAGCGCAGAGTACCTAGAGGAGGGAGCTGAATCTTTCTACTATGGAAATGGGAAAACATCATTAAATGTAGGACATAGCCCATCTTGTACACCTGTTTTGTGTCTGTAAATATCAAGGCTTTTGTACCCATAAGATCATACTCAGAATAAATGTAACTTACATTTATAGCGTTCTTAAAGTAGGAGAGGTACAGATGGGTTGCAATCTGTATTCTTGAGGAGAAAACACACACTAATGAGATAAAGGACCCATAAAGTTGGAAAATACTTTATAAGCATTGTTCCATTTGAGCCTCAAGTCTGTTGGGTGAAGAAGGCATCACAGGTATCATTCCAGTTTATAAATAAATAAACTGAGACGCAGAGAGATGTCTCTTGCTTATGTCATACAGCTTGTGTTAGGGGTGGGATTTTAATTCATAAGACCATAGATCTACAGTGAGAAGGTATCCCAGAGGACATAAGTCTGATTTTCTTTTATTGCAGATGATGAAACTGAGTTACAAAGAAGTCATGACTAATCACATAGTTAATAATAAGTAAGGAAGCATTTGATCCCTTCCTGACTCAAGACCAGTAACTCCATTTGCCTCTCAGAAGACTATAAGAGGATCATTTGAGTGAAAACATGGGATGTTTTCTCCATTTTTAAATACTTTTTGTGCTAATGACTTTGGATCCAAATGAAATTCATAAACTCTGTCCAGCCAATATCCTAAGTTCCCTGAGACGAAGTAATCATGAATCAAGAAAACATGAAAAGATAAAAGGAGAGGGGAGGGAAGGGGCAGGATGAGGAAGAGAGAGGAGGAGGAGGGACATTATTTTATATTTAATTTATAAATATTTTGCATTTTATTGTTTCCCCTATTCAATGTAAGCTCCTTGAAGTTTAATCTGTTTCATTGTTTTTAATATATCTCCATTGCTTAGCAATATAGTAGACTGCTAATAAATGTTTGTTGACTGATTATCTGACATATTGGGTTATTGTAACAAGATGAACAAAATACCTAAAAACCATGAAAATGTAAACTCAGGGACCACTCTTGAAAGTCTTTCCTCATCTTCACAGATGAAAGTATTCATTCTCCCCTCCTTTCAATTACTTTGTATTTACTTTTTAATTTATGTGTTGTAGTTCCACAATACCATAATGTAAGCTCTTTGGAAGCAAGATTTGGTTCTTTTTTGATCTGTTTTCCAGCACCTTTCCCAGTGCTATATAAACAGGTGGCCTGTCCCCTTGAGTAGTGTGATCCTCCTCTTCATCTTAGCCTCCTGCCTTCCTCAACTCCCAGAAAAAAAACATTTTCTACAGAAAGTCTCTCAATCAACTTCAATGATATTCTCCTTTCTTTGTTGATTTTCTTCAGTTTATCCTGTATATATCTTGTTTTGCCCTTGTTGGTATATTATACTATACATTTGCCCTTCTCCAGTCTTGTAGAATCTTTCCTATTGTTTATTCAGATGTTAGTTCGGGCCTACAGACGCTTGCATATGTCTTGACTACATATAGTTAGTTATGCTTATTGACTGATTCATTCAAGTCAAAACTGTCAAGCAAAATGTGAGCAAGTCAAGCCAGAATAGACCCACAAGGTGGTTCTTTGGAGCTTTTCTATCATGCAACCAGCTCTGTTCCAAAGGTCTACTGAGTTTGGAAAAGCAAAATGAAGAATTAAATCATTTAAGGTTCCAGGGCTCCAATGTATTCTCTACAGATGTAAAAAATCTAGGTTACGAATGAAACCTCCTTATATACCATCTGATTTCATTTTTCCAAGAAGTTCCAGAAAGCAATCTTCATTCCTATTTTAAAATCTTCCAGAAGGACCCTAATAACTGTTTGTGGTTATCATTGTAGTTATGAGCAAATCTTCCCACAATATTATAAAGGATAAAGATGAAGACTTTAAATACCCTCCAGAGATAAATAGAGAATGAAAATAATTAGGAACATATTTAGGCTAGAGGAGTTCAAATTTTCTCTTGATTTGCTCTATAAAATTAATTCCATTAAACCCTTATTTATAATCATGTTTTGGAAAATCCATCACAGAATCAGTCAACAATTTTAATCTACCCACTTCATCTCTAGGAGGGTTTCTTCATTTCTGAAAAAGTCTTAAACTAAGTCCCATACTTTAATCACCACTTTGCTCATCATTTTCAATAGTTTAGCCAGTTTTTGTTTTCCTACTCATTATCTTTTCCCCTCAGCTATTTATCTAGAAATGCTGTCTAATTAATATCAATATTTCCATTTTCAAAAGTACTGTGTAAGGGAGAAAGTTTCCCTTCCAATTTTATTTAATGTGGTCACAGAAGACCTAAAATGTAATTACAAAGTGTAAAGTAGATATTAAAGAATTTCCTACAAAGTTTTCATATGTAAACAAGAAACTGTACATCTATATTCTGTGACTTATTTATAAGATTTGAATCTCTTTGATTAGACAAAGAAAGCAGCAACATGATTAGATAAAGTAAACAATCTAACCACATCACTGGAGGTTCTAAATAGCTGGGTAAATTTCAAAAATTTCAGTTTAAGTGTTAAGTAATCCAAGAATGAGATTGTTTTTAAGGAAGCAGACTCCTTTGGGGTAGGAAAAAAAAAGGATTTTCTTTTCTTCCCCACTTAACCATGTCATCAGAGCCAGTAAACTGATATGAGACAATTCATCCAGCTGAGAGAAGAGATTTACCACCAGATAGACATGAAAACCCTCATGAAAGGAGGCAGATTCAAAGAATATGATCCTCATAACTGAAAGTGCTGGATATGAACTCAAGACAGAATCAAGTCATCAGAGCCAAGTCACAGAAGAAAGCTAAACATAAAAGGATTGTGTGAGGACTATACAAGAAAGGAGTTACCCTTTACCACATACATATCTTAAAATGTATCCCACTATCATAGTACTCTAAATTTAAACCCTCCTATATATTTGTCAGTACTAATCGAACATTGTGCCCTAAGGTGTTGGTTTTTGAGAGAGGGGAGGAAAAAATGTTTTGTACCAATTGTTCTTACTATATCCCATCTTAGCTTTTTTTTCCCCTAAAAGCTAATCATCTACTGGCTAATTCTTAATAGGAGGCACACCTGTGGGGGCTTGTGAGTTACACTGACAGTCATAGCCACCTACACAGTTAGTTATCTCTATATCTAGAATCCAAGAACAGCAACCACCCCCTTAGGTATCTCACATATAAGTATCACTTCAGATTTGGGAAAGTAGCCCAGAGAGAGTGCTTGTGTATTTATATATCAGAGGCAGCACTTAAATCCTTATCAGTTTTCTTAGTCAGCTTTAAATCTTTCTATAAAATGCAGTCTCTAATCTCTTTAGGTCATACAAAGAATTTTCTTTGAACTATAACAAATTTCAAAAAGGCATAGAAAATTATTTCCAATTATGTAGTTACTATTTATAATCGCATCATTAGCAGGAGTCCTCAAATTGATAGGGGTTAAGGGAGGAGGGAAACAGATCCATCAGAGGATAAAAGCATATATCTTCAAATATTGGGTTTAGCTATGCCATGTTTGTAATGTAGTAGTGTTGTATATTTAACACATGCTGCTAACACTCTGTAGTATGACTACAAAATAGTAAAAACATTTTATTTAAAAAATATCCCAAGACAGCTAGAAGGCACAATGGATACAGCATCAGCTCTGGAGTCAGGAGAACTTGAGTTCAAATTTGGCCTCAGACTCTTAACACTTCCT
The DNA here is from genome assembly GCF_048593235.1 of Sminthopsis crassicaudata. NCBI lineage: Eukaryota > Metazoa > Chordata > Mammalia > Dasyuromorphia > Dasyuridae > Sminthopsis > Sminthopsis crassicaudata. The sequence continues at coordinate 426,160,739 of NC_133620.1, forward strand.
AGCTATATGACTCTGAGAGAGAAAGAAAAAGGAAGGAAGGAAGGAAGGAAGGAAGGAAGGAAGGAAGGAAGGAAGGAAGGAAGGAAGGAAGGAAGGAAGGAAGGAAGGAAGGAAGGAAGGAAGGAAGGAAGGAAAGAAGGAAGGAAGGAAGGAAGGAAGGAAGGAAGGAAGGAAGGAAGGAAGGAAGGAAGGAAGGAAGGAAGGAAGGAAGGAAGGAAGGAAGGAAGGAAGGAAGGAAGGAAAGAAGGAAGGAAGGAAGGAAGGAAGGAAGGAAGGAAGGAAGGAAGGAAGGAAGGAAAGAAGGAAGGAAGGAAGGAAGGAAGGAAGGAAGGAAGGAAGGAAGGAAGGAAGGAAGGAAGGAAGGAAGGAAGGAAGGAAGGAAGGAAGGAAGGAAGGAAGGAAGGAAGGAAGGAAAGAAGGAAGGAAGGAAGGAAGGAAGGAAGGAAGGAAGGAAGGAAGGAAGGAAGGAAGGAAGAGAGGGAGGGAGGGAGGAAGGAAGGAAGGAAGAGAGGGAGAGAGGGAGGGAGGGAGGAAGGAAGGAAGGAAGAGAGGGAGGGAGGGAGGGAGGAAGGAAAGAAGGGAGGGAGGGAGGGAGGGAGGGAGGGAAAGAAGAAAACCCCAGAACTTTTCCATAGATAGGAATTACTAATGGCTTAGCCATGGCCTAACTCCAAGGCCATAGGTCTCTCTACTACCATACTCTGCCTCCTCTTGTAATCATAGGCATCAGTGTGTTTATTCACATGTATAATTACTACATATAGATTATTTATAGGACTCTTTTTATAGGACTTTTAATTTCTGGTTGCTCAGTGTTCCATTTAGGATAATAGGAAATGAGGCTATGGTGGATTATTGAGCAAAGTTGGGGCAATTTCTGATTTTTAAAGATAGAAACATACTATAGTAGAAAAAAATAAAATAAAACCAGAAATTATTCAAACCTTGAAAGACAGACTTTGGTCCTAATGCCTGCTCTGTTATCATTTATGAAACCTTGAATAAATCACCCCTCTAAACCTTGTCTATGAAATGATATTGGATCAGATATACTCAATATAAAGCAAAAATGAGATGTGACACCTTAACAAAGTCCATAGAGTCTCAAGCTTAATTAATAGAAGAAGCATAATGTTCCAAATGACAATGGAGATAGCGAGGTTGTTCTCTGCTTTGACCTGAATATACCTAGTCTTGAGTTTAATTCTAGTCATCTTCTATTAATAAAGATAATAAGCTACAGCAGAGGTGTCAAACATGGGGCCAGGGCCACGGGTAGCCCACAACACTCCCTGAATAGAACCCAAACCAGATTGAAATGAGATAGATAGATAGATAGATAGATAGATAGATAGATAGATAGATAGATAGAATAAAAATACAATAAACATAGATGACACTGCGTTTTAAAAATCAGTTCACATATAGTCATCAGAGATCTTTAGGGATAGAAGAGTGGCTCTTTTCTGAGTTGAACCATTGAGCTATACTCTATTGAGGATGAGAATTAGAACCTATATGGAGAAAGCTAGAAGAAAGGAGGGATCTGTATCCTGGAGAAGGAAGAAGCCTCATGTGGGAGACGAAAGCTCTCTGTAAGTTCTGGAAGGACTTTCATGTGAAAGATAAATTAGCTTTGCTTTGCTTGGCTCATAGCAGAACTCAGTGTAGGAGAAGGGAAAACTGAATAAACACTTGCCAAGGATGGTGTAGTAAGAATGCCTCTTCAGGAACATCTGTGTTCGAACTCCCTTCCACATCTGATATTTAAGCATTCTATCATTTTATCTTTTTTAATGTTTTTGACTTAGAGTGGTTAAATGTCTGTTTTTATAACATGCTCCTTGGTCACAATTTTTTTTTGATGTCCATTCTTTAGTCAGGAATTGTTGTTCAGTCATGTTTGATTCTTCATGACCCATTTGTGGTTGTCTTGGCAAAGATATTAGTTTGTAGTTTCCTTCTCCAGCTCATTTTACAGATATGGAAACTGAGGTAAACAGGACTAAATGATTTGCCCAGGGTCACAAAGCTAGTACGTATCTCAGGCAAGATTTGAAATCAAGAGGAGGGGTCTTTTCTGATTTCAGATTCAGCATTCTTATCTGCTTGGCCAACTAGCCATTTCAGCTCAGAAATGCTCCTAATTAAACCATTGTTCCTATGGGGAAATGTAATCTTTTTTACATTTATGGACTTTACAATATATTTTCCAAAAAATGAATTATATTTAAAGATGAGGACTCCCTACATTTAAGTATATTTGAATAGGCAATAGAGCAAAGTAAAAAGATGACATAATTCTTATAAAGCAATAATTCTATTCACTTCCTTCTGAGACTAGGGCTTAATTCCATTCATTCATTTGTTCAACAGCAGGGGGAGATGGAAATATAAACAAGAAACAGTTGTGCCCAGGAGGAACTTTGGAATAGCTTCTGAAAATACAAACATGCTAAGCATTGTGATTTTAAGCCCAGGTTTACATAGCAGAAGGATGTTTGATCTACTTTTGCTCACCAATTGCCCAGACCTAGCTGACAATTAAGGACATTCACATCAGAAGAGAAAAGATTATTTCTGAAATAAATGGTATCCAATATACTGAAGGTAAAACTATTTCTACATGGTTCTCTGTTGCCTCTAAGATATAATATAAACTCTTTGTCTTGGCATTCAAAGCTCTTTTTCTATGGTTCCAGATTTTTTCAAATTTATTGGACACAGTTCCCCTTCATGTAATTATTCCAGCCAAATTTTGTCTGATGTTATTTCTTGATAAAAAAAAATAAGAATCCTAAGTTATGATTTTAAGTTATGATTTCTTCCTGGAAATATATATATATATATATATATATATATATATATATATATATATACACAATGTCTATATACACAAAGGTATATGTGTGTATATACATATACATAGATGTATTTACATATAGATATAATCCTACCTTTAAAGTTGAGGAGCTGAGGTTCTTAATCTGGGGTCAATGAACTTTTTTTTTTCAATTCTTAATAATTATATTTCAATGTAAGTGGTTCCCTTTGTAGTCTTCTGCATTTCAATTCATGAATTATAAAACATTATTCTTAGAAGATACCATAGGCTTAACCAGACTGCTACAAGAGTCCAATGCACACAAAAGATTAAGACCTCCATGGTGAAATTAAAACATTTAAAATGAATAGCTATTGAAATTTAACACATACATATACATTATATATATATATATATATATATATAAAGGTAGTAATATGCATTGCACAGGATTGTCACAGAGAGTGAAGCCTGGAAGTTTTGTCACTTACTTTCCACCTTTCTTTTATTTTCATGAGGGATCAGAAGATCTTAGATTTAAGAAAATCTCCAGAATTGGAAACTTACATGACTCTTGTAGAATTTCCTTGGGAGAGCCCCATCTCCAAATGGATATGAGGAGGATAAGATCTACATAGGATCCCAAATTTAAAACTGGAAAGGACCTTAAAGTATATTAAGCCCAACTCATCCATTTTACAGATGAGAAAACTAAGGAACCCAGCAGTTAAATGACTTATCCAGGAGAACACAGGTAGTAAGGAGTTTTTAATATCTGCCATTGATTTAAACCTCCATGATTTCCAATTTTAGGAGGAATCCAAGCACCCCAATTCCATTTAACCATTTAACAATCACACTAGGTTTTCCAAAGGAATATTTACTTCAAAGGTATAGCAAGAACAAATATACAAACATTTCCCTCTACCCCTATATTTCATCCTATTCCATCTCCCTCTTATTTCTTTATAAATTTGGAATAATTTTATACCTATATATATATATATGCATATATATATATTTATGTGTGTGTATGTAGATGTAGATATAGATATAGATATATTTCCCTTTTTAACCTATTCCCTATGAAAGTAGGATTCCAGAACTACCAGCCCTCCTCCCCCATCGAATTCCTCTGTCAGTTCATCTCACACCTCATTTGTATAACATAATTACTCTTTTTACCTTTTCCTACATGGTTTTACTTTTTTAGAATCATATAATACTCAGCTCTATTCCAATCTTTCTTTTGAACTATCCAATTACTAATGACAATCTTAGACATATGGTTTACATTTCCACATTTAAACATAAACAGTTTGTCCTTATTGAATTCCTTGAAATCAGTCTTTGATGTTTACCTTATTTTTCTCTTGGATCTTATATGTCATTTTTTTTGTTGAGTTCAGGTCTTTTTGCAACAAAATGCAGCAATTTATTGAATATCCTTTTTTTATTCAGGATTATGCTTAACTTTGCTAAATATGAGATATATTTGGCCACAACCCTACTTCTTTTGCTCTTCAACATAGTGTTCTAAGACCTGCAATCTTTTAATGTGCCACTTCTAGATCTTTAGTGAAAAGTCAACATTTTTAATATCAATATTCTACCTTTCTCATATAGAAATGATTCTTCTGAAGACTTCATAAGGTTAAGAAAATAAATATATGGATCAGCAAGTATTAATATCCTCTTGATCACATTTTTATTCATTGGAATAATGCCCAAATTTTATTTTCAGACATTGGGCATCCTTCTGTCTTTCAGTTATCTTGAAAATCAATCTATCAATGCCCTTTTAACTGAGTTGCCTTCAACATAGATATCTTCTGTGTTTATTCATTCCAGTCTAGTTGCTCCTAACTTTTTGCTTTCTTTTAACTTTCTTTTAAGTTTCTCATTTAGTGTACATTAGTAGTCCTGAATTTTAGAGTTATTAGGGACATTGACTGCCATTTAATCCAATGGAATTTTTATCCCAAACCAGTATTGCCCTCAAAAATCAGCTGCGTTCTGAACTGATGACAACACAGATCATTCAGACTTCATCTGAACCAAGTACTTCCCAAGTTTCCACTTTGAGATAGGTCTAATTATTAGGAAGTATTCTCAGATGTACTTTACAATTTTTACTCATTGCTTCTAGGTCTACTTTCTGGAACAGAATAAGTTGAAACCACATTCCACATGATAACACTTGAAATACTTAACAACAGCTATCCCCCTGAAGTTTTCTCTTCTCCAGGCTAAATACTATCAATTCCCTCCAACAATTTCCAGATGCCATTGACTAAAGGGCTTTCACTATTCTGCTAGGGTCACATTCATCTTCATACTCTCTAGAGTGTTCTTCTAGAACTATGGTACCACTCAATATTGCAGATGGAGCCTGGCCAGAACAAAGCTTAACATTTCTATTTTTCCTTAGAGCTCTGTCTCTCCATATAGTATAAGATCGCATTAGTTTTTTGGCTGCCACATCAGATTCTTGACTTATATTGAGATTTCAACCCACTGATCACCACCTCCCCATTCTCCATTTCAGACAACTCTGTCTAACAATATCTCCTCCATTTCTCTAATTAATAGTGTTTTGGAGCATTTTCTCACCTATTTACAGTTTTGATTTTTTCTTCTGAAAACTGATTATGAGATCTTTATCAAGGAAAATTACTATAAAAAATTCCCTAGCTTTCTATTTCATTTCTAATTTTGGCAATAGTTCTGTTGTATAAAACTTTTTAATTTTGTGTAATCAAAATTTCTCCTTTTATTTCCCATGAACTTCACTATCCTTTGTTGGGTCACAAACCCAGATTTAGATTATGACCTGCTGTGGCTGGTATTGAATTCAAATTCATTCATCTGGCTAATTATCCTTCATTTGGAGATAGCAATTAATTGTAACTTTTATTTAACTACTTGTGGGGATCCTCTGTCTGGACACCAGAGTATTCTTCCAAAGATGCTCCAGAGAAGCCATATTGGATTTGTAGGCTGAGGCTACAAATCCCACTTTACTTTCAAAATCTACTCATTATTGTCATACAAATGAATCCGAACAAGTATAAAACCAAAGATAAGCTCATTGTCTTCCACCACCCTGACTTATGTGCAAATATGACTGGTAACAAATCTCCCATTCTCCATTAGTGCTGCTTTAAGGTCTATGAGTTTTATGAAGTTAACTAGGACAAAAATGATGATCCCCACTTTCCAGATGAGGAAACCAAAGATCAGAGAGAAGTGATTTGCCCATCAACATAAAGTGGCAGAACCAAGACTCAGATTGAAGTTTTCTGATACTCTTTCTACTATATCATAAAAGCTCTCCTCTATAAATGTCAATAATAATTGGCTTGATGTTTGACTGATGACACCCATTACAATGAAGATGTTCAAAAATATCTAAAAGCTATCACCACAACTTGAGCCTCAGTGGAAAGATTAATTGTTATTTGTTTGAAAATCCATTTTAATCAATTTCAACTTTCCAGTTTATCTTAACATTAAGGACATGTCATAATCCAAACATAGGTTTTCAATTGGTTTTAATTTTGATAATAAATTACAAAATAATAGAATTATAGCATGTAAGAGCTAAAACATGTTTAAATCATCTTATCCAATTTTTTCAATTTATACATAAAGAAATCAAATTCCAGAGAGATGAAGTGACTTGACCAGGGACATAGTTAGTGTATTGATAGTCTATGCCCATCATTTTCTAATTTTTTCCATTCCTGTTTTTAAAACCGATCTGTAGTAAAGGAGTAGGGTACAACAAACACCTTAATATGTATAATATATTATAGAATAATGATTAAAAAAAAAAACAAAGGAGAGGTCAAATGCACATCTGTTATATTTTTACCTGTAGTTTCCTTCTCTTCCAAAATTTGACTTCTAGACTGGCAAATTTTAGAAGAGAAGGCAACTACAAGTAAAAATATAATAGATGTGCATTTGAGATATGAGGATACAAACAGAAACAAGAAAAGGCAAGATGACATTGGGGGAAAACTAGACATTTTGTCTGGTGAATTTTACTGGAAAGTATAATACATGAATGAATAAGTAATGAATGTCTGAATAAAAGAAGATAGAGAGGAAGATAGATGAATGAATGGATGGATGGATAGATGAAAGATAGATGATAGATAAATAGACATATAGAAAGAAAGATAGATGTATGGATAGATGAAAAGTTAGATAGACAGAGAAAGATGATGGATAGATAGATAGATAGATAGATAGATAGATAGATAGATAGATAGATAAAAAATCATTGAGCACATACTTCCAGGTACTCTACTAAATATTAGGGATACAAATACAATCATAAGGCAATCTGTATTCTCAAGGAACATACTTTCCAATTGAGGAGACAATATATTCAGAAAAGTGGAATAAAAGCTTGAGGATAGAAGTCATAAGGATGGTGAATTGATATATGGAGTATCAAGTAACATGCCATTTCCAGGAACAATGACACTATTGATTGTTTACTCTGCCCAGAGCAAAGAATGGAAAATAATTGGAGGAATACAATAAGGAACACATTGTGGGGTATATGTGGAGCATGCATGGTGATGTAATCTCATTAGTTAAGGGAGTATGTGCATGGATGAATTCATGCACTCTTCAAGTATCAAAATAAAGGTGTATTTGTCAAGGGCAGGAATAAAAAGTCTAATTTAATTAGTATGGTGAATTCTACATAGTTGGTTGCAGGAGATTCATAGATAAAAGGACATCTTTTCTCATCTTCTAACTTTACAGATGATGGAAGTGAAATCCCAAAGTCTGAAGTTCCCAAAAGATGAAATGATTTGCTCAAAGTCACATATGTAAGAGCAGGATGAACTTCCTGTTCCAAGGCTATAAGCTCAGCATTTTTTCCATTAAACTATGCTGTTCTAATTATTTGAATTGTCTCTTAAAAGTTTATTTCATTTTCTAAACATTAGGCACTTACCCTGTTTAGAAAATGAAGTGACATCACTTTAACTCTATCCAGAATGTCTTTTTTTAAACTATTCTCGCTACATTCCTTACCGATGATCTCCTCTACCTGCTCACCCTCCATTCTTTTCTCATTTTTTCTCTCTATCACAGACATGTAGGGAACACATCAGAGCTGGACACTAGCAGTTCCAAAGGAACTTATTGTCCCTTTCACAATGGAAGTGCTAAAAAATGAATGAGGCAAGTTTTACCCATGGCAGCCAAGTATCATCTGGGGGAAAAAAGGATGAATTAATGACTTTGGCAAAACACTGGAATGTAAGACAATAAACTGTAGGGATGGTGGAGTGGGAGGGAGGCTTCCCTAGAAAACACATCTGTTCTGAGCAAAAAAGAACCTGGTGCACACCATAAGAAGCAACTGACACAGCTTTTTGCTTAAGCAAATAACAAGACCCAAAGGTTGTGTCAACAAAATGACTCAAAGGAACTTGTTTGTATCAGAGCAAGATCACAGACATCAGGCTATCAACTGTATTTCTGTAGTTCAAAGTAAGTGGCATTTCAAGACCAATAAAGCATTTTTCTTGCCCTCCCCCCCAAAAAACCCCAGCTGATTCAGGGAAAGAACATTGTAACTGAAGTTAGAAGACCTGAATTCAAATCCCACTTTGTTGTTTGTTACCCACTTGACTTTAGCTTCAGTTTCTTCATCTGTAACATCGAAATTGGACCAAATAATCTTTAAGATTCCTTTTAGATCTAAATCTGATACTATGAAGTTCACAAGATGGAGAGTGCAGTATTGTAGAATAAAATGTCCACATTTTAAAGCATACAGAAGTAGCCTGGCACAGTGACTGGAGTGCTGGGTTTGGAATCAGGATTATCCAGGTTCAAATATAGGTTCTGATATTTATTCCTTGAGTGACCCTATGCAAATTACTTCACTTCAAAGTGCCTCAAGGAAATTCTCAAGGGGCTGAATCCCACACTAGAAGCTCCCCACGAAGACAAAAATCACAATTCTTTGGTACATTTGTGTTTTTACAGCATGGCTCAGAAATGTTTAATGACCTGCCCATTGTTGCACAATTAGAAAGTGAAAGAACCAACATCTGAATCCAGGTCTTCTGATTCAAAATCCAATGAGAAGGCAATCAGACAGACAGAGGCACAAAGGAAGAAGAGACTGACAGATAGAAACAGACAAGAGACAAAGGGAGGGGAGAAACAGGCAGACACACAGGTAGAGACAGAGAATTGTTGAGTTGTTTCAGCCATGTCCAACTCTTTGTGACTCAATTTGGGGGAGTTTTTTGGCAGAGAAATGGTTTGTCATATTCTTCTCCAGCTCATTTTACAGATAAAGAAATAGAGGCAAACAGGGTTAAGTGACTTGCCCAGAGTCAAGCAATTAAGTGTCAGAGGCCAGATTTGTATTCATGAAAATGAGCCTTTCTAACTTGTGGTCTTGTATTCTATCACCACACCATGTGATAGAGAGATAATATAGATAAATAGCATCCCTATTTGTATATATTATAATACAAATATATACATATATTTATACATACACATGCATACAATATAAACATATACAAATATAAAATATATACATGTATACACACACTTTTTAATATATATATATATAATACACATTAAACTTCACTAGATAATAAGATTCAACAAGATTTCAAATAGACTAAAATTCTGAACTAAAATTTAAATATGCAATTTTTTATATATAAGTATAAAGTCCTATATACTTAGGTGGTTTTTTAATCAATTATCGAAATAGGATTTTAGTTAACAGCAAAATCAATCATTATTGTGGGGTGATGTGGCTTCCCAAAAGGTATTATGATTTTAGAAAAATGATTGGATTTATGATTATATTAGCATGGAGAATTCTCTCTACCTCCCCAAGTCATCACTTTTTCTGTAATGTGTAATCTTAAAAATCTAGAATGCTCTTCCTACTCTATTCTGCCTACTGATAAACTTTCCTGGATTCTTTGAAGTCCCAACTAAAATCCCACCTCCTACAAGAAGTCTTCCCTAACCCCTCTTAATTCTAGTTCTCTGTTTATTATTTCCTATTTAACTCTCTCTCTCTCTCTCTCTCTCTCTCTCTCTCTCTCTCTCTCTCTCTCTGTCTCTCTCTCTCTCTCTCTCTCTCTCCTCTTTCTCTCCTCTCTCTCTCTCTCTCTCTCTCTCTCTCTCTCTCTCTCTCTCTCTCTCTCTCTCTCTCTCTCTCTCTCTCTCTCTCTCTCTTTCTCTCCTCTCTCTCTCCCCCTTCAAGGATTGAAGGAACAAAGAGTTTTAATCTAGAGACAAAAGCCCTAAGGGAAGAAAGAGGGAGGCTAGTAGAAACAACCATTCTAAAAATCTGAGCCATGGCGGAGAAAGAACTCCATTAAACTTATCTGTGTAACTCCCTGAGGCAACTAAAAAACCCAAGACAAATGGGGAAATTTTACAGTGAAGAACACTCCATCTCAATACAAGATGTCTGTTTGATAATTAGAGCTGTTAAAACTTAGAATGGGGAAAATTATAAGGTAGAGAACTTATCACACACTAAAAAATGTTCGAATAGAGACAAGAATACCATCCATCAGAAATTCCTAGATTGGGGATAATGTTGTTATTGTTGTTTTTCTTGTTTCATGTCTGACTTCACAACCTCATTTGGGGTTTTCTTGGCTAAGATGGTAGAGTGGATGTCCATTTCATTCTCCAGTTCATTTTATAGATGTGGAAACTGAGGGAAACAGTGACTTGCCCAGGAACACAGAGCTAGTAAGTATCTGAAGCCAGATTTGAATTTAAGATGAATCTGACTCCAGGCTTGGTGCTCTATCCACTGAGTGCCCTAGGCTACCCTCGGTGACCATTGGACTAGAGGACTTCTAAGATTCCTTCTAACTCTCAATTTATAAGTCTATTTTTATCTACCATTTCTTATGTGTAAAGAGTGCCTTGTTTAGACTTCAGTATTTCATTTTATTAATGATGAAAAGGTAATGTCACCCATTCTGTCAGCAAACAAATATAAACAGTCTCTGATGACTTAATACTGATTTTCCATCTTCATAAGGTTATTTGCTCCCAAGATTTGGACAACAAGAGTTTGTCTTAATGGAAGGCCCTAAGCTATGCAGTTGTCTTCCCGTAGAGATCAGGCCCAGGCCCAGACTCAACATTATTAGTAATTGTGAGGTTTATTTTTATAAATGTGCCTACAGGCTATTAGCAGGATGTGTTCTTTCCTGTGTCCTAATTTTACCCTATTTAAAATGAGAGTCAGATGCTTTCCAATCTCAAAGGATATTAAAGATCATGTAAGGAAAAGGGAAAGGATGGTTTTTAAATATCAGGATGGGGGAAGACTGCTGAAGGAGCCTCTGTTGCCTCTGTAGAAAAAGATTAGAGAAGAGAAATGTATGAAAGGTCACTGTATTAAGAAAAAGGAGAATTGGAACTAGCATGGAAGCTAGAGGAGAGATTCTCAACATTTTCATTCTTTAACATGAGGAAAGAAGGGAGGCAGTAGTCCACAAGTCTAAGTCCCATACAATTTGAGGCAACCCAACACAGAATTTAAGGCATACAACTTTGGGACCAATGCCCTCAAACTAGTTTCTAATGAAGTGATATATATATATATATATATAAAGGTTTTATAAATCAGGTAGAAGATTCAATCTCATGATGTTTAAAGTCCCCTTCAGTTCTGAGTTACAGAAGCTAGAAGGGACTTCAGAATCTCTCCAGTTTAGCCTGTTCCTATGAGTATCACTCATGATAAAGGCTTTGGAAATACATAGGAGTAGTTAATCAAGGTTGAAAGACCAAGATCTTAAATAGGGGCATATTATCTATTCAGGAAATTGTTGAAAAACTAAACCCAATTGTAAATCTCTATGACAGCCAACCCCCTCACACTCAGAGGTATTCCAGGATTAAAAATCTAAGACTAAGAGTCCCTATTCTTCAGAAACAAATGCTGAATTTAGGTTTGAGTCTCAGCTCTTGGGCCTTTGGACTAGAAGATCTCTGAGTTCTCATCTAAATCCATATACCTATTGATGATGTGAATAGTCTCCAGAAAAGATCATGCCCCTTCTAAGTAATCCAGTATCTAAGTGAGCCCCATTGAAGAATTGACTTTATCTTGTACAGACAGAGCTATCCTGTTGGTTGTCCACAATTACCTAATGCAATCTGGAAGCTAAACTATAGGTGTCAACTCCCGAGACTATCTTGTATAAACAGGACAACCAGGACTATCAGTTGATTTACTAATGCACTCAAAGAGCACACCTTGCTCTGAGTCCTTTCCCAAGAAAGGTCCCACCTCTGCCCTTGTAATTTTGAGGTCATTGGGGACTTCACCTACTTGCTAAGTATTACAAAGCTTTGTCCTTTGACCTGGAAATGATTTGAGCCTGTGAATTCATTCTGGATGACTCCCCATCTTCTAACTTATAACCTCATCATTACCTCATCATTTTTTAATGCTCTACAGAATGACTTGTTGGATCTCATTAATATGAACTGATAGGTGGTTCCCAACATTAAAGTGATTGATCAATATATCTTTATTTTTTATTTGTTTGCAAGGGGACTTTCTCCATTCCCAATTCCAAAATTTAAAATCTGACAAACAACAATCAAATCTATAGGAAACTGACTAGATTAGGAGAGCCAACCATTCCATGCAATGGAATTACATGGGATTACAAAGGTAAAAAGAAAAAAAAAGTATCCTCCCATTCACAATCTTAATGGGACCCATTTAATTTACAATGCAGAAAAAATGATTTTGCCTCTATCCTCTTAAAGGTGAATAGTAACTGCTTCTAATAATGTTGTGAATTTTTATTTTTATTGTTGATTTGTCTGATAGCATGACTATGACTTCATTGGATTATAACTCCTGCCTTTTTTGGGGATTTACTTGTTGGGTTCTGTGTTCTTATCCATTCTATCACTCTTTGGTTTTATTGAATTGTTTAATTCATTCACATTTTAAAACATCATTGTTAAACTTCTGTTTCCCATGATTTATTTCTTTTATATTGCTTTTTTTTACTCATCTTCCTTCTCTTCTTGTTGTTGTTCATTATCATCATCATATCTTTCTATACTGCTTTTAGGTTTGCAAATGCTTTACATATATTATTTCAATTGATCCTCACAATACCCTGAAGGTAGGTGCTATTATTATCCCCATTTTTATTGAAGATCAAACTGAGGCAAAAAAAGAGTTTAAAATGACTTTTCCAAGGTCCCATAGTTAGAATTTGAGATAGGATTTGAATTCAGGTCTTCATGACCTCAACTACAATGTTCCAAGATAATACTTCTTTTAAGTCAGTACATCTCTTCCATGCCAGTTGGGTAACACAGCTTTTTTTTTTTTTTCTTTCTTCTTTCCCTTCTCTTTCTTTTATCCATATAGGATATCACACCCCTATCTGAGCATGGATTACCCAAAGGAATATAAATTTTGATCACTGAAACCTCACAAGATATTTTGGGGTTCACAAATTAGATTTCTTTCTGAAGTCCATGCATTAAACCCTAATCTCTCTAGCTCTCATTGCTTGACCAACAATAGGTCCTAGGCCAAGACCAACTTGGTCATTGTTTGGACCTTGTTTCGTTCAGAGCAAATGTTAATAACAATTGTTTCTGTTTGTGCCAAAAACCTTGATTCCCCTTCCAGAATTTTTTTTTCACTAGGTAAAAGAGTCCAATATCTGCCTCATTTCTTCCTCAGCCTTAATCACTGAATGGGTATTTCCTCAGTCAAACTGAGACTTGGGAAAGAATTTTAATGTCAAGATCTTCCACTGCATCCAGGGCCATTTCCAATCATCTTGGTCTATCCACTGGATCCAGATGACTCTGAAGGTAATAGTGAGACAGGTTATCTTGCACAGCCTCTCACACTTAAATCCAAGTCACCTACATGTCATGGTATCATCTCCCTGATATCATGGTCCTCTTTGAGAACTAAGGACAAGCAACTATATTCCTTCCCCTGTGGTTAGATGGGATTATATTATTCCCACAGTCTCTCCTTTTTCCCATTTGCTTATCTTATCCCCAGGACCTTCTTTACTTCAGTTGTTCATTTCTCTTTCTTTTACTCTATTATTTGTTTTTTCTCTTCTTTGGTTTTTTCTCCTTCCCAATTAAGTAATTAGGGGAAAACCTCCCTCTTTTACAACCTTAATTTATGATGTGGGGTTTTTTTGTCCTTTTCCAAGAAATTTCTTTTACTTTGTCCTTATCACTTCCCTTCTCATTTATCCTGAATTTTATTTCGTGATTCATTATTTTTGTCCCTTCTTTATTCTTTTTACGTCCCTTAGGGGAGCGAAAGACAAGAAGAACCAGATTTTTAGTTCTCTCAAATCCAATTTTGACATTTTGTTGATATTACTTCATCCTCTCTTTTTTTCTGCTACAACACTCTTGAAAATATCAATTCATGAGGAAAATAATGCCATATGGAAATTGAGCTATGTAGCAGTAGTCACCCTATGTCACAACCCCTCACCATTATCTATTTCTATCTCAAAGTCCATGCCAAATCAATTTGATTGGGTTACATGTGGCCATCTCCATTTCAAGTTCCCAATGCTCATAGGAACTTAAACATTCTTTCTCTAGTACCCATGGAAATAACAACCTCATAGAAGGTGGCCTCCACACACACAAATTGTCCCCAGATTAATTTCACCACTGTATCTCACCATAGGCACATCTTGTCCAGCAATAGAATGCTTTTCAGTAATACTCTGTCCTTTTCCTCTGAACAAGATGTCCCCCATTAGTCTCCTATTCCTCTTCATTCCCACTTTTTTTCTCCCCATTTATGCAATTGACCACTATCCCACATTTATAATAATTATCTCTAGAAGGTCACTTAGGGAATTTGATACATGGTACATCAATTCAACTTTTCTACCTTTGCTTCTCTCAGTTAAGTTTTCCTTAAATCTTGAGCCCCTTGGTTGCCTTTATTCCTTGATGGACCTCTTTGTTCTTTGTTTTATTCCATGGATCAATTTACATTTTAAAATATTTTTATATTTAAAATTTACTTAGATTTTTGCATGATCTTTTAAATTTTAAAATTTCATATAATTTCTGTCCTTCTGTTGTTTCATTTTCCTGACCCAAATGTTCTAGATTTACTGCCTTTAACTTCTTTTTTTTTTTCATATTCTGGAAACAGTCTTAATTCATGCACCCTAGGAAGCAGGCAAGAACAAGTGACATTTTATGTTCAATATTTATAGATGAGGAAACTGAGATTCAAAAAGTAGGAAGTCACTTCCTCAAGCTTGTAGATTGAATAGTGGAGCTGGGACTAGAATACAGCTCTAAAATTGAGACTGCTATTTAGACAGAAGTTCAGGGTTTCTATTGTAATGCCCAGGAATTTTCATAAGTAATATTAATACCTACAAATAATTTTACCTTCTTAAATGTAAAACTTCCATGGATTATTAATGTCAAAAATAAAATCTTCTAATCAAAAAATTGTATCATTTTGATAAGATATTTTATAACCAATCAACATCATAGAATATTATTTTAAATACCTTCATTCATCCTTAAGCATCTGATTATCTAAAATACGTATCAATTATTTTATGTATTTTTGTGTTTTCAAGTATTTCTTAAAGAAGACAAAGGTTCTTAACAAATATTCATTAATATCCACTAAATTGAATCTCCATTTGAAATAGTCAACAAGACATTGAAGCTCACTCTCTAGTCCAAAGTTTGGGAATTTAAAATAAAACAAATTCACTTTAAAAACCTCAGTCCATAGTCTTTATTGAAGAAAATTCCTCCTTTCTCAAAACAACAGTTATTTTATTCTACAGACCAGAAAAAAACTTCACAAAGAGACCATCTATTGAAAACCACTTATCTAGCTTCCAAAATACAGCTTTAAAATGGAAATTGAACAAAAGCTCATATCTGGAGTAGATCCATTTGTAGATGCAGAATGCATTTCACATTAGTACCTATGTTTAGAGAGGAATTCAAAAGTGGCCTACATACATGATCTTTCCTAGGGGGAAAAAGAGATATTATTTAAATTACTTTTTGTTAGTAAGTATTTTTGCATGAAATCAAATTGGCTAGTTTGGGCAATTTCAGAGAATGATTAAGAATGGAATTGTTTTTACCACTTTAAAAATGGGAAAAACTTTAAAATGAGCTAATTTGATTTATATCAATGTTGTTCTGGGAATGAAGATAATCCTTCTGGAGTTTAAGCTCAATTCCACAATTTTAAAAAATAAATTAATTTATATCAATGATCTTATTTTCTTAATATCATTTACGATAGCCGAATGGAGATCTTAAAATGTCCCATGGGATATTACCATAAGAAATTGTCTCCTGCCATGCAAAAATCAGACCAAATAAAAATAAGTTCAGGATATAGCAGTTGATTCCAAGAATATATTAGTGGCCAAACAGTTTGGCACAAAGGAAGTTGGATTTAAAGTCAGAATTTAATTCTATAAACATTTATTAAGTGTTGACTATGTAGCAATAATAGAACTAGCCAGTATTTAAATAGCTCCTTAAGATTTAAAAATATATATTACATAATATGGAAGGCAGGAAGGAAGGGAGGAAGAGAGGAAGGAAGGAAGGAAGGAAGGAAGGAAGGAAGGAAGGAAGGAAGGAAGGAAGGAAGGAAGGAAGGAAGGAAGGAAGGAAGGAAGGAAGGAAGAAAGGAAGGAAGGAAGGAAGGAAAGAAGGAAGGAAGGAAGGAAGGAAAGAAGGAAGAAAGGAAGGAAGGAAGGAAGGAAGGAAGGAAGGAAGGAAGGAAGGAAGGAAGGAAGGAAGGAAGGAAAAAAGGAAGGAAGGAAGGAAGGAAGGAAGGAAGGAAGGAAGGAAGGAAGGAAGGAAGGAAGGAAGGAAGGAAGGAAGGAAGGAAGGAAGGAAGGAGGGAGGGAAGTTGTGGTTCCCAGTCCTTAAGGAGACAGTTCCTGCTCCTATTTACATGGGTTGTTATTTGTCCTTCATTCTCAAAGAGGACCTTGACAGCAGGGAGGTAACACCATAACATGCAAATAAATTGGATTTATGAGAGTAAAGGTTATGTAAGGTCACCAGTCTCATTTCTCCATAGCTATTGAGTCCAGTGGCAAGATACATCAAGAAGATTAGAGATGGCCCTAGAAACAGTGAGAGATCTTGGGCTTTTTAAATTAAGCTTTTAAGCTTTCACAGGTCTCAGTTTGACTAAGGCAACCACCCATTCAGTGATTGACTTGGTTATTATTATACAACTAAATATATAAATTATATGTACATAAATACTAAGTAATTTCAAGAGGAAGAGAGTGCTAATAACTAAGATCAGGAAAGACTTCGAGAAGTTAGTGTCTGAGCTGTGTTTTGAAAGAAAGCTAGGGATTCTGTGAAGCCAAAGTAAAAAGAGAGTGCTTTGTAGCCCTGGGATACCACTTATGCAAAAGCAAGGAAGCAGAAATTAGGACATCCTGTTTAGACAACAGCTAGCAGACCAGTTTGACTGTAGTGAGTGTCTAAAGATGAGTAACCAATCAACAAGCATCTGTTAGGTACCTATATTGTAGGCCAGGAACTATACCAGGCACTGGAAGTACAATAACCAAAACAGGAAGGGAGGGGGAAACAATACACAGATAATTAAGCAAAATTTTATAAGTCTGCCTTCAGATACTTAAAAGTTGTACGACCTTAGTCAAATCACTTAAACCAAATTTGTCCCAGTTCCTCCTCTGCAATATGGTGACAGGCTTTAGAAGGAAATTGGAAATGGCTCAAGTATCTCTGCCAAGAAAAGTCTACGAACAAAGTCCATGATAGTCACGTAGAATGGCATGACTGAACAAGGAAATAGATTGGGGAGTTAGGACAAAATCAGGCCAGAAGGATGAAAGTTAATGCAAGGCTCACAGAATCATAGATTTAAGGCTGGAAGGAACTATGGACATTATCCAGTCCTCTTCATTTAACAGGTGAAGAAACAGAAAAAAAAATAGTTAGCATCTACATAGCATTGTACTGATGTCTCATTTTATCTTAAGAACAGCCCAAAGAGATAGATTTTAAAATCCCATTTTACAGATTAGAAAACTGAGGCAGAGATTTTTTTTTTTTTTTTCCCAAATGATTCACCCAGAGTCACAAAGCTAAGAAAGGATCTGAACTAAAATTTGATCTCAGGTCTTCCTGACTTTAGCTCACTAGTGCCTATTAGAGAAAAAAAAAAAAAAAAAAAAAAAAAGATTAAGGTTAATCATGGTGTTATTCAGCCATTTTTTCAGTCCTTTCTGACTCTGTTGATTCCATTTGGGTTTGTTTGGGTTTTTTTGGTGGTAGTGGTATTTTTTTGTTTGTTTGTTTGTTTGTTTGTTTTTAGCAAAGATATTGGAGTAGTTTGCCATTATTTTCTCCAGCTCATTTGACAGATAAGGAAACTGAGGCAGAGTTAAGTGATTTGCCCAGGGCCACACAGTTAGTAACCCATGGTAGCTTGTTTCAGATATTTGAAAGGGAAATTGTATGACATAGTGAGTGGACTAGCTTCAAGCAGAAGCAAAGCCCTGAGTGGAAGGCTGAGAAATAAAACTTTTGTATAGTGAGGCAATTGGGATTAAGTGACTTGCCCAGAGTCACACAGTAATAAAGTGTGAAGTGTCTGAAGCCAGCTTTGAATTCAGGTCTTCCTGACTCCCAGGGCTGTATTCTATCTACTGGGCCATCTAGTTGCCCCTAAATTTCTTTCTACTGAAACTCTATGCAAAAGAACGGATCACCTTATCAATTAGCAGACTCTAGTTGTTGCACATAGTTAAGGATGACCTGCCAAAGAAAGCATTCACTCCTCACTTTCTCACCTTGACCTCATAGAATCCCTTCAAAGCTTAATTTAGATGCTACTTCCTATTAACCCTTTCTAGATCCCTCTCCTTTCCAATTATTATTACTCTCTCATTCTAGGAAATACCTTTATAAATACTTTTATCTATTTTTTCTAAGCTTTTATCTATCTAAAACTTTTTTATCTAATATTTTTATCTGTTCTATCTAAATTACCCATAAAGAATAAACTCTTTGGGGGCATGAACTGTTTCATTTTCACATCTTCTAAGTCCGCCACAGATTCCTAGCAGCCCAGAGAGGTATTTGATAAATGACTATTGAATTGAATTGAAATATATTATTCAAGGAGTTCTTAAATTAAAGGGGAGATTAGACTACCTGACCTTTTTAATATCTCTTCACAAAGATTCTATGATTCTCAACATTTTGCCTGTCTTTACACTGCTGTTGATAACGTCTTCATTTAAATTCATTCTGAATAATAGAGTAGTCCATTCTCTTTTTTTCTCAGACCTTCTCAACCATGATTAAAACATTCTCTTCCTGATCAGTCTGAGCTGTTACCACCCTTTTCCATTGGCAATTTGGTCACCTCCTCTTTAATTCATGGTTAACTGTTTTACCCTTTATTTATGGTCCTCCAAACCATAATCATTAACAAACCTATTTATATCACACAGTCTGACCAAAACCAGTCGGAATTATTTTTTCCAAAATAGACTCGGTGAAACTTATTAGCATTAATTAGCTTAGATATGTCAAGGAAAAGTCAGTAGCAAAAACATGCTAAAAATAATACTCACAAGGTCAAACAAATACAAATAAAACTAAGGGGTTTACATCAATAAGTTTTATTCTCTTTGAACAGGATTTGTTTCAAGTTCTCCTTCTGTAATATTTGTCTTCTAAATTTCTTCTTAAAATTCTGTTTCTCACTAGTGTTAAATGTGAACATTTGGAAAATACCTAAGACTAAACTCATGTGGATTCACATTGAATTTCAATTCTAGTTCCTTATCATGAGTCCCCTGTTGTCCTCCTCCTCCTCCTCCTCCTCCTCCTCCTCCTCCTCCTCCTCCTCCTCCTCCTCCTCCTCCTCCTCCTCCTCCTTCTCCTTCTTCTTCTTCTTCTTCTTCTTCTTCTTCTTCTTCTTCTTCTTCTTCTTCTTCTTCTTCTTCTTCTTCTTCTTCTTCTTCTTCTTCTTCTTCTTCTTCTTCTTCTTCTTCTTCTTCTTCTTCTTCTTCTTCTTCTTCTTCTCCTCTTTCTTCCTCTCCTTTCTTCTTCTTCTCCTCTTTCTCTTCCTTTTTTCTTTCCTGCCTTCTATTTCTTTCTTTCTTTTTTGTATTTAAATCTATTCTCCAGACACAATTCCAGCAAAGACTTGTGGAAGGGACATAGAGATGAGTTGGGGGGGGGGGGAGGAGAAAGGAGCTCTCAATCAAAGATTTATCATTGGGAGAAAGGAATCTTGAAGGTCATGTAATCCAAATGCATTTTACAGGTAAGGAAGGAAGATAAGGCTCAACAAGGTTAAGGGACATATTCAATATAACATGGTAAGTAACAGAACCTAAATTGGAACCTAACCCCTCTAATTTCCAAGTCTGTAGTCTTTTCTCTACAAGAGAAAGGCACAAGTCAGATGTCATTGAATTCCCATAACACTGATGAATGTTAATTCATACAGTTGGAAAGCACCTAAGAGATCATCTGATAGAACCTCTTATCTCACATAAGATGAAACCAAAGTCCAGAGAGGTTAAATGACCTGCCAAAATTACATAGTATTGACCAGTATATGGTTTCCTTATTTGTCTGATTTCTGGAACATTTTTTTCTCCATCTGTCAGTCAACAAGTATTTATTGAGCACTTACTATGTGCCAGTCATTTGCTATAATTTGGAAATTCAAAGACAAAAATAAGGTTCTTGCCCTAAAGGGGCTCATTCTAATAAGAGAGACAATCTTTAAAAATGTTTACATACAAAATATGCATGTGAATTTGTGTGTATATATTTATGTATTTATGCAAGTATAAATAAGATGTAATTCCAGAGATAAGGCATTATAGAGGAAACCTATAATGAATATTGAATACTTCTTGAACCACAAACTAATTAATAAGAGGCCTGGGTAATGAAATAAAGGCAAAATAAAAAGGGAAAATTAAGGGGGGGGGGAACAGGATGGATAGAAGAATCAGAGAGAAAGGGAAAATTAACATTCTCAATTCTTCTTTAAGTTTCTACCATTAAAGGGAGAGTTACTTGCTTCTCCAAGTTTTGTCTCATCTGCAAATTGATGCCATATATGTGGTTATTCAAGGAATTTGTAGAATGTCTCTACCTTCTCATCTTTTATTGGTGAAAAAACTACAGATACCTGGTTCTAGAGACTTTTGCCAATACTGAAGTTGTTTGTCCTTCAGTTTCTAAAAGGACCAATGATAAGTGATAATTTGCTACTGAACTGTATTTAAGTGAGATAGACTTGCCCAAAGTCTTCAGTCTCATTCTCTTTCTGAGTCATTGAGTTCAGTGGATTGACAAGAGTCAAGACTGGCAGTGACCCATATTGGAGTGCATGCCTTCCCAAGCTCTACACACTCCACAATAACTGCTTTAGTTGCCTGTTGTTGATAGAACAAAGTTTTCTCTTTCTCCTATTCTGCTGGAAGAAATTTTCACATACTTAGAGTAGACATCTTTCTAACTCACTGACAGGTTTGCTGGTCTATTGGTTAACCTCAATCCCGGCTGGTCCATCACAGGGTGGCCACTAAATATACTACAGTTTCTTGGAGCCCCAGATAGAATAAAATGGATAAACAAGGTAGAAACAGTCCTGAAATGGGCTCAACAAGTTCTTACTCTACAGGTGTTACTCTTCCCTAAACGCATAACATTTCTAATGAACACCACAATACCAGAGATGAACTAAACGTCCAATGATACAAAATTCCCTGTTGCCTTTGAGTACTTGATAAAATCACCTCTACTGGACTCCTTTATTTCCTTCTCCATGGAGACTCTGTGAGCCATGCTTCCAATTAAATGCAACTTTTGAGGAGGGGTCTTGATTTCATTTATGGTAAGACTATCAAGATTAGTCTGATTTAGTTCCTCCAACAGTATTTCTATCATTGATCTTTGGACAAAGTGCCAATGGCTGAGTTAATATCTATATGTTGCCTAAAACCTATGTGATTCCTGGCATCTTCTGTACCCTTTTCTGGCATTTTGCCATTGTCAGTGTAGAAGCAAAAATGATATGGTTTAATAATAAGTAGTTAATAAATGTTGGTTGTATTTGTATTCTCCTTATTTTCTGAATCTAACTAATGCTCTCAAAAATAATCAAATGTTTATTCCTATTTAGCTAAGATAAAAACCTCATTTCTAATCAATAGTCTTTTTACAACTACAGAAATGGCAAATTCATTTTCCTATTAACTTCTACCCTGTGGATTATTTACTCTTCCAAGAATCTGCCTAAGTAAACCTTCTTTATTTTCAAATCCCCCATTTGCTTTTCCTAGAACCTGCCAAATAAATAGTCCTGCAAAACAACCCAAGTCATTTCTTACAACAACAGCAAAATCTCTAAATGAGGGTGGAGTTTCTTGAAGCAAACTTTACTAAAACCAAAATGAATGTTAGTTTTATATCTGTCTCTCCTTTCGGCCCTTATGCTCCCAAATGTAAATTGTGAATATAAATTGGAAAGTCTTTTAAGTGAATGAAAAATATTCTCATTGACATAAGGATGTCCCAAAACACTTTCCATGACGCTTCTTTCCATTTCATAGGATCATAGTATTTATCCTGCTGATTTATATTTCTGAAATGGGATTTGTTACCATTTCAAAAAATAAAATTTTTGTTTGTCATGTTATTTTTTAAAATCCTCATTTGTTTGTAAAGTCTGTAATTTCTTTATAGCAAAAAGTTTTGCTTTACCAAAAAAAAAAAAAAAAAAAAAAAATTATCTTCTGACACATAATGTACACAAAAGAACTCCTTTGTCTCTTTCAACCATGGAACAGACTGCCCTAAGTACTCCCCCCAAATAACCTATTGCTGGCTTGGGCAGAGAATACTGGCCCCAGGGCACTGCAGTGGTTTTTCAGGTCATGACAGAGGGAGAATGAGGCTATAAGAAGCCATCTGGAATAGTAGCACTGATGGAAGTTGTCCCCAAACTAGGACAGGTCTGCCATCTACTGGACATACCAAAATCCACTGAGTAAAGGATGCTGTTAATTCTTAGGATTGACCGGTTACCATTCCTAGACCTATCAGCTTCTTCTCAAATAGTCCAGCCTTAATTCTGACACAAAACGTACTCTGCTTGTTCAAACATAATACAAGTCAGATTCTGTCATATTAATATGGAAGTCTATGACTATTAACTTATGGGGCTAGAAGAAACCTTAGCAAAACTAAACCGGGAAAAATATCCAGCAGAAATTGAATCTTTTCCTTAAATGAAATAAAGATACAAATATACCCCATAAATAGATAGATAGATAGATAGATAGATAGATAGATAGATAGATAGATAGATAGAGAGATAGAGAGATAGATAGATAGATGATGGAGATAGGAAGGGAGAGAGAAAGAGAGGGGGAAAGAGAGAGAGAAGAGAAACCCTATTCTGAAGTACCTTATTTAGATCTGGCATAGTGTTTAGAACACTAGACTTGGAGTTAGGAGAGTTCTGGGTTTGAATCCAACCTTAGATACTTACTAGCTATTTATCTTTCTGGGCTCTAGTCCAAATCTTTAATTACAAAATTACTTCTCTATTTACTGAAGCATCCATTTCAAATATGCAACAAAAGAGGTTATTAGAAGCATCACTATATAGATACATACATTTTTAGGTGTCTTGCAATAGGAAATACATAATACTTTTACACCCATTAATTAAAACAATCATAAAATTAATAATTTCTTTTATTTATCAGAGCTGAGTTTTGTTCTTCACAGCAACCTTGAGAAATAAAGTCCTTTATATTTCCCCCCTTTTTAGATGAGATTAAAGATTAAGTTAAGCTCCACATATTTTACTTTATTTGATCTTTGTGACAATCTTAGGAAATAAGTATTATGTTATCATTTCATTTTTCACATGAAGCCATCATATTTTTGAGGTTATTAACTTGCCTTAGGTCACATAGAGGTAAGATTCAAACTCACATCTTCCCTACCCCAAAGTCCTACTCTACTCTTGTCTTTCAACTCCTAACATAAAGTGAACATGTTGAGATTCAAAGACATGAACTGAGTTTGAGAATGACTCTTGGGAGTCTCTCACTTAACCTAATTTTTCCCTCTCAGTCTTTGAACTTTTCCTCTACTCCTCCATCATCTCATTCTCCCCACTCCCAAGTAAGTCACAGGCTGTCAGTTTTCTGGAGCTGTCACTATCCTAGACAAGAAAGCAATGTTTGCTAAGCTTCTTCTGCTATTGTTGTTGGAGTTCAAACAAAGTCCTGTTGGCTTGAGGGCCAGTGGGCAAAAGGGCCTCTTGTGACATTTTTTAAAAGGATAAAAATGCAAGCAGATTTATATGCAATATAATCACGTGGATGAATAATATCCTTTGTTGCAATGCATATATAGTTGGTTACCATAAAACATAATAGAAATAAATTCAAGAGCGCAGAGTACCTAGAGGAGGGAGCTGAATCTTTCTACTATGGAAATGGGAAAACATCATTAAATGTAGGACATAGCCCATCTTGTACACCTGTTTTATGTCTGTAAATATCAAGGCTTTTGTACCCATAAGATCATACTCAGAATAAATGTAACTTACATTTATAGCGTTCTTAAAGTAGGAGAGGTACAGATGGGTTGCAATCTGTATTCTTGAGGAGAAAACACACACTAATGAGATAAAGGACCCATAAAGTTAGAAAATACTTTATAAGCATTGTTCCATTTGAGCCTCAAGTCTCTTGGGTGAAGAAGGCATCACAGGTATCATTCCAGTTTATAAATAAATAAACTGAGACGCAGAGAGATGTCTCTTGCTTATGTCATACAGCTTGTGTTAGGGGTGGGATTTGAATTCATAAGACCATAGATCTACAGTGAGAAGGTATCCCAGAGGACATAAGTCTGATTTTCTTTTATTGCAGATGATGAAACTGAGTTACAAAGAAGTCATGACTAATCACATAGTTAATAATAAGTAAGGAAGCATTTGATCCCTTCCTGACTCAAGACCAGTAACTCCATTTGCCTCTCAGAAGACTATAAGAGGATCATTTGAGTGAAAACATGGGATGTTTTCTCCATTTTTAAATACTTTTTGTGCTAATGACTTTGGATCCAAATGAAATTCATAAACTCTGTCCAGCCAATATCCTAAGTTCCCTGAGACGAAGTAATCATGAATCAAGAAAACATGAAAAGATAAAAGGAGAGGGGAGGGAAGGGGCAGGATGAGGAAGAGAGAGGAGGAGGAGGGACATTATTTTATATTTAATTTATAAACATTTTGCATTTTATTGTTTCCCCTATTCAATGTAAGCTCCTTGAAGTTGAATCTGTTTCATTGTTTTTAATATATCTCCATTGTTTAGCAATATAGTAGACTGCTAATAAATGTTTGTTGACTGATTATCTGACATATTGGGTTATTGTAACAAGATGAACAAAATACCTAAAAACCATGAAAATGTAAACTCAGGGACCACTCTTGAAAGTCTTTCCTCATCTTCACAGATGAAAGTATTCATTCTCCCCTCCTTTCAATTACTTTGTATTTACTTTTTAATTTATGTGTTGTAGTTCCACAATACCATAATGTAAGCTCCTTGGAAGCAAGATTTGGTTCTTTTTTGATCTGTTTTCCAGCACCTTTCCCAGTGCTATATAAACAGGTGGCCTGTCCCCTTGAGTAGTGTGATCCTCCTCTTCATCTTAGCCTCCTGCCTTCCTCAAATCCCAGAAAAAAACCACTTTCTACAGAAAGTCTCTCAATCAACCTCAATGATATTCTCCGTTCTTTGTTGATTTTCTTCAGTTTATCCTGTATATATCTTGTTTTGCCCTTGTTGGTATATTATACTATACATTTGCCCTTCTCCAGTCTTGTAGAATCTTTCCTATTGTTTATTCAGATGTTAGTTCGGGCCTACAGACGCTTGCATATGTCTTGACTACATATAGTTAGTTATGCTTATTGACTGACTCATTCAAGTCAAAACTATCAAGCAAAATGTGAGCAAGTCAAGCCAGAATAGACCCACAAGGTGGTTCTTTGGAGCTTTTCTATCATGCAACCAGCTCTGTTCCAAAGGTCTACTGAGTTTGGAAAAGCAAAATGAAGAATTAAATCATTTAAGGTTCCAGGGCTCCAATGTATTCTCTACAGATGTAAAAAATCTAGGTTACGAATGAAACCTCCTTATATACCATCTGATTTCATTTTTCCAAGAAGTTCCAGAAAGCAATCTTCATTCCTATTTTAAAATCTTCCAGAAGGACCCTAATAACTGTTTGTGGTTATCATTGTAGTTATGAGCAAATCTTCCCACAATATTATAAAGGATAAAGATGAAGACTTTAAATACCCTCCAGAGATAAATAGAGAATGAAAATAATTAGGAACATATTTAGGCTAGAGGAGTTCAAATTTTCTCTTGATTTACTCTATAAAATTAACTCCATTAAACCCTTATTTATAATTATGTTTTGGAAAATCCATCACAGAATCAGTCAACAATTTTAATCTACCCACTTCATCTCTAGGAGGGTTTCTTCATTTCTGAAAAAGTCTTAAACTAAGTCCCATACTTTAATCACCACTTTGCTCATCATTTTCAATAGTTTAGCCAGTTTTTGTTTTCCTACTCATTATCTTTTCCCCTCAGCTATTTATCTAGAAATGCTGTCTAATTAATATCAATATTTCCATTTTCAAAAGTACTATGTAAGGGAGAAAGTTTCCCTTCCAATTTTATTTAATATGGTCACAGAAGACCTAAAATGTAATTACAAAGTGTAAAGTAGATATTAAAGAATTTCCTACAAAGTTTTCATATGTAAACAAGAAACTGTACATCTATATTCTGTGACTTATTTATAAGATTTGAATCTCTTTGATTAGACAAAGAAAGCAGCAACATGATTAGATAAAGTAAACAATCTAACCACATCACTGGAGGTTCTAAATAGCTGAGTAAATTTCAAAAATTTCAGTTTAAGTGTTAAGTAATCCAAGAATGAGATTGTTTTTAAGGAAGCAGACTCCTTTGGGGTAGGAAAAAAAAGGATTTTCTTTTCTTCCCCACTTAACCATGTCATCAGAGCCAGTAAACTGATATGAGACAATTCATCCAGCTGAGAGAAGAGATTTACCACCAGATAGACATGAAAACCCTCATGAAAGGAGGCAGATTCAAAGAATATGACCCTCATAACTGAAAGTGCTGGATATGAACTCAAGACAGAATCAAGTCATCAGAGCCAAGTCACAGAAGAAAGCTAAACATAAAAGGATTGTGTGAGGACTATACAAGAAAGGAGTTACCCTTTACCACATACATATCTTAAAATGTATCTCACTATCATAGTACTCTAAATTTAAACCCTCCTATATATTTGTCAGTACTAATCGAACATTGTGCCCTAAGGTGTTGGTTTTTGAGAGAGGGGAGGAAAAAATGTTTTGTACCAATTGTTCTTACTATATCCCATCTTAGCTTTTTTTCCCCCTAAAAGCTAATCATCTACTGGCTAATTCTTAATAGGAGGCACACCTGTGGGGGCTTGTGAGTTACACTGACAGTCATAGCCACCTACACAGTTAGTTATCTCTATATCTAGAATCCAAGAACAGCAACCACCCCCTTAGGTATCTCACATATAAGTATCACTTCAGATTTGGGAAAGTAGCCCAGAGAGAGTGCTTGTGTATTTATATATCAGAGGCAGCACTTAAATCCTTATCAGTTTTCTTAGTCAGCTTTAAATCTTTCTATAAAATGCAGTCTCTAATCTCTTTAGGTCATACAAAGAATTTTCTTTGAACTATAACAAATTTCAAAAAGGCATAGAAAATTATTTCCAATTATGTAGTTACTATTTATAATCACATCATTAGCAGGAGTCCTCAAATTGATAGGGGTTAAGGGAGGAGGGAAACAGATCCATCAGAGGATAAAAGCATATATCTTCAAATATTGGGTTTAGCTATGCCATGTTTGTAATGTAGTAGTGTTGTATATTTAACACATGCTGCTAACACTCTGTAGTATGACTACAAAATAGTAAAAACATTTTATTTAAAAAATATCCCAAGACAGCTAGAAGGCACAATGGATACAGCATCAGCTCTGGAGTCAGGAGAACTTGAGTTCAAATTTGGCCTCAGACTCTTAACACTTCCTAGCTATATGACTCTGAGAGAGAAAGAAAAAGGAAGGAAGGAAGGAAGGAAGGAAGGAAGGAAGGAAGGAAGGAAGGAAGGAAGGAAGGAAGGAAGGAAGGAAGGAAGGAAGGAAGGAAGGAAGGAAGGAAGGAAGGAAGGAAGGAAGGAAGGAAGGAAGAGAGGGAGGGAGGGAGGAAGGAAGGAAGGAAGAGAGGGAGAGAGGGAGGGAGGGAGGAAGGAAGGAAGGAAGAGAGGGAGGGAGGGAGGGAGGAAGGAAGGAAGGGAGGGAGGGAGGGAGGGAGGGAAAGAAGAAAACCCCAGAACTTTTCCATAGATAGGAATTACTAATGGCTTAGCCATGGCCTAACTCCAAGGCCATAGGTCTCTCTACTACCATACTCTGCCTCCTCTTGTAATCATAGGCATCAGTGTGTTTATTCACATGTATAATTACTACATATAGATTATTTATAGGACTCTTTTTATAGGACTTTTAATTTCTGGTTGCTCAGTGTTCCATTTAGGATAATAGGAAATGAGGCTATGGTGGATTATTGAGCAAAGTTGGGGCAATTTCTGATTTTTAAAGATAGAAACATACTATAGTAGAAAAAAATAAAATAAAACCAGAAATTATTCAAACCTTGAAAGACAGACTTTGGTCCTAATGCCTGCTCTGTTATCATTTATGAAACCTTGAATAAATCACCCCTCTAAACCTTGTCTATGAAATGATATTGGATCAGATATACTCAATATAAAGCAAAAATGAGATGTGACACCTTAACAAAGTCCATAGAGTCTCAAGCTTAATTAATAGAAGAAGCATAATGTTCCAAATGACAATGCAGATAGCGAGGTTGTTCTCTGCTTTGACCTGAATATACCTAGTCTTGAGTTTAATTCTAGTCATCTTCTATTAATAAAGATAATAAGCTACAGCAGAGGTGTCAAACATGGGGCCAGGGCCACGGGTAGCCCACAACACTCCCTGAATAGAACCCAAACCAGATTGAAATGAGATAGATAGATAGATAGATAGATAGATAGATAGATAGAATAAATAAAAATACAATAAACATAGATGACACTGCGTTTTAAAAATCAGTTCACATATAGTCATCAGAGATCTTTAGGGATAGAAGAGTGGCTCTTTTCTGAGTTGAACCATTGAGCTATACTCTATTGAGGATGAGAATTAGAACCTACTATATGGAGAAAGCTAGAAGAAAGGAGGGATCTGTATCCTGGAGAAGGAAGAAGCCTCATGTGGGAGACGAAAGCTCTCTGTAAGTTCTGGAAGGACTTTCATGTGAAAGATAAATTAGCTTTGCTTTGCTTGGCTCATAGCAGAACTCAGTGTAGGAGAAGGGAAAACTGAATAAACACTTGCCAAGGATGGTGTAGTAAGAATGCCTCTTCAGGAACATCTGTGTTCGAACTCCCTTCCACATCTGATATTTAAGCATTCTATCATTTTATCTTTTTTAATGTTTTTGACTTAGAGTGGTTAAATGTCTGTTTTTATAACATGCTCCTTGGTCACAATTTTTTTTTGATGTCCATTCTTTAGTCAGGAATTGTTGTTCAGTCATGTTTGATTCTTCATGACCCATTTGTGGTTGTCTTGGCAAAGATATTAGTTTGTAGTTTCCTTCTCCAGCTCATTTTACAGATATGGAAACTGAGGCAAACAGGACTAAATGACTTGCCCAGGGTCACAAAGCTAGTACGTATCTCAGGCAAGATTTGAAATCAAGAGGAGGGGTCTTTTCTGATTTCAGATTCAGCATTTTTATCTGCTTGGCCAACTAGCCATTTCAGCTCAGAAATGCTCCTAATTAAACCATTGTTCCTATGGGGAAATGTAATCTTTTTTACATTTATGGACTTTACAATATATTTTCCAAAAAATGAATTATATTTAAAGATGAGGACTCCCTACATTTAAGTATATTTGAATAGGCAATAGAGCAAAGTAAAAAGATGACATAATTCTTATAAAGCAATAATTCTATTCACTTCCTTCTGAGACTAGGGCTTAATTCCATTCATTCATTTGTTCAACAGCAGGGGGAGATGGAAATATAAACAAGAAACAGTTGTGCCCAGGAGGAACTTTGGAATAGCTTCTGAAAATACAAACATGCTAAGCATTGTGATTTTAAGCCCAGGTTTACATAGCAGAAGGATGTTTGATCTACTTTTGCTCACCAATTGCCCAGACCTAGCTGACAATTAAGGACATTCACATCAGAAGAGAAAAGATTATTTCTGAAATAAATGGTATCCAATATACTGAAGGTAAAACTATTTCTACATGGTTCTCTGTTGCCTCTAAGATATAATATAAACTCTTTGTCTTGGCATTCAAAGCTCTTTTTCTATGGTTCCAGATTTTTTCAAATTTATTGGACACAGTTCCCCTTCATGTAATTATTCCAGCCAAATTTTGTCTGATGTTATTTCTTGATAAAAAAAAATAAGAATCCTAAGTTATGATTTTAAGTTATGATTTCTTCCTGGAAATATATATATATATATATATATATATATATATATATATATATATATATATATATATATATATATATACACAATGTCTATATACACAAAGGTATATGTGTGTATATACATATACATAGATGTATTTACATATAGATATAATCCTACCTTTAAAGTTGAGGAGCTGAGGTTCTTAATCTGGGGTCAATGAACTTTTTTTTTTCAATTCTTAATAATTATATTTCAATGTAAGTGGTTCCCTTTGTAGTCTTCTGCATTTCAATTCATGAATTATAAAACATTATTCTTAGAAGATACCATAGGCTTAACCAGACTGCTACAAGAGTCCAATGCACACAAAAGATTAAGACCTCCATGGTGAAATTAAAACATTTAAAATGAATAGCTATTGAAATTTAACACATACATATACATTATATATATATATATATATATATATATATATATATATATAAAGGTAGTAATATGCATTGCACAGGATTGTCACAGAGAGTGAAGCCTGGAAGTTTTGTCACTTACTTTCCACCTTTCTTTTATTTTCATGAGGGATCAGAAGATCTTAGATTTAAGAAAATCTCCAGAATTGGAAACTTACATGACTCTTGTAGAATTTCCTTGGGAGAGCCCCATCTCCAAATGGATATGAGGAGGATAAGATCTACATAGGATCCCAAATTTAAAACTGGAAAGGACCTTAAAGTATATTAAGCCCAACTCATCCATTTTACAGATGAGAAAACTAAGGAACCCAGCAGTTAAATGACTTATCCAGGAGAACACAGGTAGTAAGGAGTTTTTAATATCTGCCATTGATTTAAACCTCCATGATTTCCAATTTTAGGAGGAATCCAAGCACCCCAATTCCATTTAACCATTTAACAATCACACTAGGTTTTCCAAAGGAATATTTTCCCTCTACCCCTATATTTCCTTAGTCCCTGAGGAGAAAAGAGTATGAGGTTCACAGCTTAACTGAGAGGGGAAAAAATCGAGGAAAGGAGAGGAGAAGAGAGGAGAGGAGAGAAGAGGAGAGGAGGAGGAGAGGAGAAGGAGATAGAGAGAGAGACAGAGAGACAGAAAAAGAGAGAGAGGGAGGGAAGAAAGGAATGAGGGAGGAAGGGATGGAAAGAGAGACAAGAGAGACAGAGACAGACAGAGACATAGAGAGAGGGAAAGGAGGAGAAAAGAAGAGAGAGAGAGAGAGAGAGAGAGAGAGATAGAGAGAGAGAGAGAGAGAGAGAGAGAGAGAGAGAGAGAAAGAAGAGAAGAGAGAGAAGAGAAGAGAAGAGAAGAGAAGAGAAGAGAAGAGAAGAGAAGAGAAGAGAAGAGAAGAGAAGAGAAGAGAGAGGAGAGGAGAGGAGAGGAGAGGAGAGGAGAGGAGAGGAGAGGAGAAGAAGAGAGGAGAGGAGAGGAGAGGAGAGGAGAGGAGAGGAGAGGAGAGGAGAGGAGAGGAGAGGAGAGGAGAAGGAGAAGAGAAGAGAGAGAAGAGAGAGAAGAGAAGAGAAGAGAAAGAAGAGAAGAGAAGAGAAGAGAAGAGAAGAGAAGAGAAGAGAAGAGAAGAGAAGAGAAGAGAGAGAAGAGAAGAGAAGAGAAGAGAAGAGAAGAGAAGAGAAGAGAAGAGAGAGAAGAGGAGAGGAGAGGAGAGGAGAGAGGAGAGGAGAGGAGGAGGAGAGAGGGAGAGGGAGAGGATAGAGGGAGAGAGAGAAAGTAAAAAAGGAGGGATGGAGGGAAGGAAGGAGGGAGGGAGCAATGGAGGGAAGGAGGGAAGGAGGGAGAAAGAGATTTTACTTCTGATTTTCCTTCACAGAAGAATGAAGAGTGAGAAGTAAAAAGAGGTTGGATGATATGTATGTATTTAAACAAACAAGTAAAAAGATTTGGGATCAGAATGCATAGTGCTGTGTAAGAAATTCTTAAGTTAGGAGACCTGGGTAATAGTTCTCTCAACTCTATAAAGATTCTGAGATTTTGGTTTAACTCTTTTTCCTGGCCAAGGAAAAAAACTAAGGTTTTTGGAAACCACAAAGTTTGAGAGAATCAATAAAGAGAATAGACAGCAAAGGCTACCTCTACTCTCCTCAGAGGGTAGCAGCTAAGCCTGGAGAGAAGCAATTGAGACCAAAATAGCATCAACACAGCCTTTCCCTACTCAGGTCCTTGGGGAAAAGAAAGGATAGTGGTTGTTATCAGAAGTATAAAGAGATTATTCTATTCCTGTCAGCTCATGTGTGTGGCTGATGTACTGCTGAGGTTTCAGGTGGCTTGTCAGGGAATATGGAGGAACTATCTTCCCTCCTTGCTCCACAAGTTTATTCAACAATGGGTGCCTTTTGTGATTTGTTTCCATGTTACGAGCTAAGATATTTCCTTTACACTGATTTTTTGCTTTTGCTCTATTAAAACTTGCGTCAACCCAGATGTGTGTTTGTGTATATCCCTGTTGCTGGGATATGTGTGGGGCAGATGTGTTTGGCTAAAAATCTCATAGTATAGAAGACGGGAATTTAAACGGGGGATATGGGAGAGAAAGTTAAAAATGATGCTACGTTCCCTGTGCTTATCAAGCTATTGTTTAGTTTTATGAATGATCTATAAGTCTCCCTTACAAGAAGAACCTTAGACCAGAAATGGCCTTCCATTTTCTTTTTCTTTTGTCCAGTGAGCTTGATGAAAGCAACCTTCCCTTGACCAATGAACTTCATAAAACTTGACTTCCATTTCCCTCCTTTGCCTAACTTCCAGACCTTTGCTAATATAGTGATACAGTGCCACCTAGTGATTACAATAACTCCTTGAGTTTCAATTTTTTCATCTATAAAATGATAGGGTTGGACTGACTAGGTTCTGAGATTTCAGTTCTAGTTCTGTGATTCTTTGATCCCGTATCTGTCATCATTATTTATTTGTAAGAATAGATAGCATTTATATAGTGCCCACTATGTGTCAGGTATTGTGCTAAGCCTTTTACAAATATTAGCTCATTTGTTCCTCACAATAACACTGGGAGGTGGATACTATTATTACCTCCATTTTACAGTTGAAGAAACAAGTTAAGTGACTCACCCAAAGTCATAGAACTAGTGAGTGTATGAAACTGAATTTAAATTCAGGTCTTCTTTAATCCAGGTCCAGAATGCAATTCACTGTACCATCTATGTTCCTCTAGGTGTCCCAGGTATCTCCAGGAGGACAGAAAACTCCAACTGAAGTACCACTCCCAGAGAGCTAGGAGAAACAATTCCATATTACTGAATACATGGCCTATGATGAAACTTTGATAAGCGATGGAAACATCATGATACATGTTATAAAGGATATTAAAAGTGACCTGTCATCACCAACCCTCAACATACATTTTCATCAGGTAGACAAGCCACATGAGCTCATTATAAACAATTATAAAGACAATATAATCAACTGTTAACATATATGGCAAGACAAGAAGTGATATGGGAGGTCCAAAAAGGGAGAGATAAACATGTAAGAATAGTTGAGGAAGACACCATGGGTAATAAAGACAGCTCCAAAGTCCTCCTTTGTCTTGTTTCTAATGTGAACTCAAGTGATCATTTCTAGCACTAATGAAAGGAAAAAGAGATTAGAGCTTATGATTTCATTGATGTAGGGAATTCCCAGGTGAGGAAATTCTCTCTGCCAATGCAGGTCAGCACTATTTATGCAACTTATAAGTTTTAGATAGTTTTATACTGTTTTATATAGACATAAATTTAAATAATTTGAAGATCACAAAGCCAATATGTCAGAGACAGGGCTTGATGCTATATCCTCCTGGCTCCTAGGAAGAAATACACTGATAAATGTTTAACAACTAGCTCTCGGGGAAGGGAGGCAGGGACAGGAGGGACATAGTCACAACATATTTTTTGTTTAATCAACATATTAATATTTTCTCCATCACATTCTTAAATCTAAATGATTAACAAAACAGTCATTCAATCCCTGATCTGTAGTTTGCTTATTTCCAAGGTATAAATGCTCACATTGAAAATTTAACAATTTCAATGTATCAATGAGTTGTGATTTATTTTTTCTCTTTAAAAATTATTAGTTATATGAGATGGCTCTCTGGGACAGGGAAAGGAAGAGATACTGGGGATACGTGGGCAACTAGGTAGTGAAGTGGAAGTGACCTGGAGTCAAAAAGATCTGAATTCAAATCCAGTCTCAGAGAATTATGTGATCCAAGACAAGTCAATTAATCCTATTTGCCTCAATTCCTCACTTGTAAAATGGGAACTTGTAAAATGAAGAAATAAATGGCAAACTACTTTAATGTCTGTGCGAAGAAAACTCCATGGACAAGTCCCTGGGATCACAAAAAATCAGACATGATTGAATAAAAACAACCATTAAGATAAGGGATTAAACATTTTCTCTGATTTCACAACCTCTTAAACCCCACCAGAACAGAAATGATAAATAAAACAATTTCATCTGTTTTCCACATCTGGGACAGTGTCTTGAGAGAGAATAGAGGAACAGAGAGAATATGACAGGATATTATGTACAGAATGAGTATTCCACTAAAAGTAGCATTCCACTAACCTGAAGAGCTAAGCATCTGGGTGGGGCCAGTTCTGTCCACCCACAAAGTCACTTGGGACAGAGACCTAGGCTGGTGAACCATAAATTGCTCAACATGGAAAGAAACTGAGACATTCTGAGATCTGGCCCCCACAAAAACCACCATAAGAGAGGAAGAAGTCAGGAAGTAAGCAAAAGGGAAAAATAAAAGGGGTGGGAGAAAGAGAACTAAAATTTACCAAAGCTCTCAGGAAGAAGAAAACTCAGACTTTGAACACATGCAAGGATGATACTAATAATAAAAAGAAGTATGGTCTCCAGATCTAAAAGGTCCAGGTATCTACGAATGAATACTGAAAAAACAAAGTAAAATGATCCAACATTAGACAGAGGATCTTGTGAAAATTGAAGAAAATGTGGAACCACAACATACTGTTCCTGGGTGATTTGTAAGAGAAATGAGAATTATGAGAACAGAATGTATATCTTCACAGCAAAAATAACGGGCAGAATAAAAAAATCTGAATTTGATGGCAATTTTACCAAAGAAACAAAAGAAAGAAAAATGGGATTGCAAATACTCAGAAATGAATGACAATCTAGAAAAAGGGAAATAAGAAAGATAACATTTAATGAAATTACATTCACTGTCCAAGTAAAACATCTTGATCTTGAAGACAGGATACACAGAAACAACCTAAGGATCATAGATCTCCCAGATAAACATAACAAAACAAAAAGCCTTAACACTATAATGCTATAACTATACTATAATACTATACTTTATAACACTATAAACACTATAATTTAAAAAAAAAAGAACTTGCCCAAAACTCCTGAAAAAAAAAGTAAATTAAACACCAATTGAAAGAATGCAAAGATTGCCTCTAGAGAGAAAAAAAATCCAGTTCTATAAACAAGATGATACATAGCATTTAAATTTAACAATTAAAACCAGAAAAATAAAAGTTCTTTAAACAGGAGGAAGACATTCAATTATAAAAAAAAACATTTTAAAAAATTAAATTAAAATTTTTAAAAGTATTTGAATAATTTGAGATTATTCTGCATCCTCCAGAAAAAAAAAGGAGAATGAAATTATGGCTCATTGATGTCCCACTCTTCATGACCCCATGAACCACAGCATCCCAAGCTATTTTATCTTCCTAAAATCTGTACAAGCTCATATTTATTGCTTTCAACACATTATCTTTTCATTTCATCCTCTGCCATCTCCTTTTCCTTTTTCTTTCAGTCTTTCCCAACATCAAATTGAGTCCCAATATTGAATCCTGTCTTCTCATTATGTGGCCAAAGTTTCTAAGTTTCAGCTTCAGTATTTGACCTTCCAGTGAATCATCTGACCTAATTTCATTAAGTATTGATTGATCCCTTTGATCCAGCAGTGCTACTACTGGTCTTATATCCCAAAGAAATACTAAGGAATGGAAAGGGATCTGTGTGTGCCAAAATGTTTGTGGCAGCCCTTTTTGTAGTGGCTAGAAACTGGAAAGTGAATGGATGCCCATCAATTGGAGAATGGTTGGGTAAATTATGGTATATGGGTGGTATGGAATAGTATTGCTCTGTAAGAAATGACCAGCAGGAGGAATACAGAGAGGCTTGGAGAGATTTACATGAACTGATGCTGAGTGAAATGAGCAGAATCAGGAGATCATTATACACTTCAAAACAATACTGTATGAGGATGTATTCTGATGGAAGTGGCTATCTTTGAAAAAGAGAAGATCTAATTCAGTTTCAATTGATCAATGATGGACAGAATCAGCTACACCCAGAGAAGGAACACTGGGAAATGAGTGTAAACTGTTTGCATTTTAGTTTTTCTTCCCAGGTTATTTTTACATTCTGAATCCAATTCTCCCTGTGCAACAAGAGAACTGTTCAGTTCTGCACACATATATATATTGCATCTAGGATATAATATGTTTAGCATGTATAAGACTGCCTGCCACCTAGGGGAGGGAGTGGAGGGAGAGAAGGGAAAAGTTGGAACAGAAGTGAGTGAAAGGGATCATGTTGTAAAAAAAATTACCCAGGCATATGTTCTGTCAATAAAAAGTCATTTAAAAATGTATTGATTGATCTAACCTCCTTGTTGTCCTAAGGACTCTCAAAAGTGTTGACTGATCTGACCTCCTTGTTGTCCCAGGGACTTTCAAAAGTTTTCTCTAGCACCACAATTTGGAAAGCATTGATTCTGCAGTGTTCAGCTTTCTTTATAATCCAACTCTCATAGCAATGCATTGCTACTGGAAAAATCATAGCTTTAACTACATGAATCTTTGCCACAAGGTGATGTGTCTGCTTTTTAGTATGCTGGAGAGATTTGCCATAGCTTTTCTTCCAAGAAGCATCTTTTAATTTCAGTGATCTTTGATCCCAAGAATATAAAATCTGACACTAACATTTCTTCTCCCTCTATTTGCCAGAAAGTAATGTGACTAGTTGCCAAAATCTTAGGTTTTTTTGTTTTGTTGTTGTTGTTGTTGTTTGTTAAGTTTTTTAATGTAAAACTTCAAGCCAGCTTTTACATTCTCCTCTTTCACCTTCATCAAGGGACTTGACCCTTCTTCACTGAATTTCTGCCATCAGACGACGGATATCATTTACCTGAGATTATTGATATTTCTCCTGACAATATTAATTCCAGCTTTTGAATGAGATAATGTGTTCCAAAGAGAAATGGAGCTCAAAATGCAGCCCAACGTGACCACTCTGCAAATCTGGGCTTAACTATAAATTTTTAAAAGATGAACAATTTTAAAAAACCTGAAGAGATCATTTGCTTCTGAAACACCCCAGACAACAGATGTGCAAGAGGGGTGAACAAATACAAGAGCCTAGGATAGCAACAGAGTGACAACAGAAAGAATAATAAGAGACTAAGTGTACACAATGAGACTTCAGAAATTACAATGGGTAAAAATCCAACAATATAGAGGGCAGGTGTAGAGTATTATGGACAGAATTTGGCAACACTTGCCTATAGATTACGTTATTTATTTATTTATTTTTTGTGGAACCATATTACAAAATGGGAGAGTGCATGAAAAGGGGGGAGGGGAATAAGAGGGTTCCATGTAATATGCATGGGTCAAATCAAGGGCTAGCAATGAGGGGAAGGTGACCCCTTGTAGTCTCAGGAAGAGAAGAGCTTGTAGGGAAGTGGATTAGAAAGGTAATAAAGATAGGTCAAGCATGATTTGAATGAAAAAATATGAGAGGACACTCCCAACTCATCTCTTCACAGAAGTGGAAGATCCACAAAGGTTATACACATGCTTTCAGAATATTTCAATGTATCAGTAAGTTGTGATTTATTTTTTCTCTTTAAAAAAATTATTAGTTATATTGGATATAATATATATAGGTGTGTGTATATATATATATATATATATATATATATATATGTGTGTGTGTGTGTATATATATATATGTGTGTGTGTGTGTATATATATATGTATATATATATATAAAATTATATTTTTAAAAGACATAGATAAAATAAAATAAAAAGTTTAACAATTGGTTCTCCCAAGCCAGTCTGGGCTGGCTCTAGCACATCCCTCTTCCAAGGCCATCTATACCATATCATAACTACCATTCAGTGCTAATGATAAAATAAGAAAGAAAAAATAAAGGAAACATTTGTTTTAAAACAAAAATAGTTTTTGTTTTAATATAAATACATGATCCGATGCCAGAAAGAGACTGTCTTAAAATTGCAGTTTTATGAAAGTAAACAGATGTTTTCAAGAGAGAGATGAAGCACATATAAATCGCTTTCAGTCCTTACACATTTCAAATAATCTCCATAAAAACAAATGGTGACAGCTGAGCAGTTTTTCTTTTTTAGCAACTAGATATATGTCAAAGTTAGCAAAATGATCAATCCTCCTGTTTGATGAATAAAATAAAAACTGAAATGTGTATCCTGCTGTGCTATTTAAGGCTTATTCCAAGGTACCAAGAAATCCCTGGAGGACACAACTACTTTCTACATTTGTCACATATATTCTAGACATGGAAACCTTCAGAAGGAATAATTTTGCATGAAAATTACTTTTCAAATCAAACTTCCCAAGTATTCAGTAGGGGTCAAATGTCTTGTTGCTCTCTCTGGCTCAGAAAATACAGGAGGTAGAATAAGGAAAAGCAAACAGTAGATATAAGTAGTACTTGATTTTTTTCACCTGTCTAGATTACAACAGCAGCTAAAAAAAAAGCCTATTGGGAATCCTCAAACTTATTATTTACAAGTTTGGGGAACTGAGTTATAAGCTCCTAATAAATATTTTAAAATCTTATTCAACAATTTTCAGGGGGGAAAAAAAGACTTGACCAGAAAAAACTTTCTTTGTGGACACAAATTCAGGTGAGTGTTATAATATGGATATTTTATGTCCTAGAGTACTCTTCAAATAATAACCAATATGCAATCAAATATCCAAATTAAATATAAATGATATATTAAGAAAGATGCTCTCTGCATCCAGAGAAAGATATAACAGATATATAGGATAATTTTACATATAGTTTTATGTGTGTGCACGCGCACATGCACCTTTTTGTTTCAAATGGTATACATCTCTAAGTGCAGAGATGGGAAGAGAGAGAGGGAAAAGGGGGGAAAAATTTACATGATAATTTTATTGTATATTTGAAAGGAATAGCAAATTGCATATAGTAAATTTGCAGTTGCATGTGCAATCTTTTGTATTGTACTGTTATAGAAATGCTTATTTTATCCCATAAATTTAATTTTTTTAAAAAAAGAAAATTAATGCCTAGCTATTAGCTACATATGTAGCAAACAATTCAGACCCTAATGTTGACAATGGAAATAGGAAATCTTCCTTTTGGGCAAGGAATAGCTTAGAGACAAAATGCAAGGAATTTCATACTAGGTTTCAGAACACAGACATGGACTGCTGTTACAGCAGTTCTAGGGTACTTCTCTGTATAGTTAATCATCCACATTCCACTGAAATGTACCTGGAATTAAAATCAACTGCCAAGAACACCTGGTGCTCCTGGCATATGGATAATCTTAGTTGGCACACAGGAAACTCCCTTAGGCTCATTTCTGAGGAGATGCTGGATGTAATGGAAAGAAAGAATCATTTTCCAATCCCATCTGTTAATGTCTCCATTTGCCTTCTATCTATACTATATATATCTTATATGTATCTAGTTATTTATACATCATCTCTCCATTGGAATGCAAGCTCTTTGAGGATAAGAAGGGGATTTTGCCCCTTTTATTGTATCCCTAGAGCTTAATAATAGTGCCTGGTCATTGATTAACCAAGTGAATGACTAGTATTAGCCTGTTATAGAGATCCAGCTCTGCCATTTATTATATCCGTTCCTTTGGGTGAATAATTTCACTTCTATAAAACAGAAATGATGACAATTATATTACCAAATTAACAAGGTAGTTGTGATGAAAGCACTAAGAAACCTTGGAGAACTATTGGAGAAAAAAAACACTATTGTTTCCTCACTCAAACTATGCAAGAAGAGAGGAGTAACAGTAATGAAACTGAATGAAAGAGAAATTATTCAACTCCCGAAAATAACCGTGAAGTGGAATTTGAGATTTCAAAGGATGTTCTCACTGAACCCTCCATCATAAAGCAAATTTGTTCATACTGGTGATTTCCTTTCCAAATTTAGTAATGAGAATTAAAATGAGCTATTGATATAATAACATCTACATATAAAACCAAAAAGATAAGCAGTGAAATGAACATAATTTCATTACTCTTCCAATACATTAGAATAAGAAATGGAGGTATTCTCATACTTTGACAACTCTCCCCTTGTTTTTATTTTGCTTAAAGAAAAAGAACTCTATTTGCTTAGTTACTATCAACTAGCTTAAGTGAACTGGTTGTTTGGTTGCAAAAAATATTCAAAATTTATTTTTTAAAATGTAAATCCCTGCTGGTAAATTGTTTAAGGCATTTCAATACAAAAGATAACATAAATATGTTTAGCTGACAAAAAAGTTAATATTTGAAAACTTTACTCTTGATAATAAGTTTCTCTTCGATTGTGTTTCAAGTTAATTGAACAACTGTTTTAAATGTGGTATCAGGAGCCAAGAGGACAGTAATTGGAAAGGCAAGTAGAACTCTGTGAATATCAAATGTTTTAACATTAAAAAAAAACTTAACAAAAATGTGATTTCATCTTTAAATTTTCAGATGTATAAAATTAAGATAAGATGCTTGACATGCTCTTTAATGTTTCTCCCAGTGAGGCCATGATACATCTCTTCTCAAAGATCTTTGGTGACTTTAAATGATGACAGACATACAAATATTATCGTGCTTTCATAAAATCAGGCTCCAGCCAAGAGTTCACCCTTCACTTTGAGGCTATTCCCAAGCTTTCCTTCATTTTCTCATAAACAACATAGCTAATGCTCACTGCAGGGAGCACTTTCATGAAGTTAGGTGTAATTCCACTGTAAAGTCCAAGGATTCCTTGTTGGGTAATTATTCTCTTAAAGAGGCCAATCATACTCAACTGGGGTCCTCCTTCCACCATGGCTAGAAAGGAAAGAAAAAAATAAAAGGTGAATTGATGTTCATGCTAGGAGTCCCTGTGATGAAATCTAATGACATACTGAGTACCACAAAAGAAACAAAAAAATTTTTTATAAGAGGCATATATACCCTTATAACTCACAATAACACCTAAGCATTAGACATCTATGTGAAATGGCAAGAGAGTGGAGAGTAGCAAATAAAGAAGTATCATTTTGCTTCTGCCCTTTAGGGAGCCTCCTTATTATACCAGCCCTCTCAAAAGGTCAACTCTTATTAGAGGAGAAGCAAGACTTTTGAGCAGTTCCCCAAAGAAGAAACCAAATGGGATGATTTTAAAACTATAAAACTGTCATTT
The DNA here is from genome assembly GCF_048593235.1 of Sminthopsis crassicaudata. Lineage (NCBI taxonomy): Eukaryota > Metazoa > Chordata > Mammalia > Dasyuromorphia > Dasyuridae > Sminthopsis > Sminthopsis crassicaudata. The sequence continues at coordinate 426,202,858 of NC_133620.1, forward strand.
CTTACCATGGTTATTCTTTTAGCAAAAACTCACCTTGAGCCTGCATGCGAGTCCTGACTAGAGCCAGGGGATAGCTGGCCAACTGGCCACATGTACTGGACAAGGTACCACATCCCAACAGCACAAATACCCCAGGGTTTACAGAGTCTTCTGCATGATGCTCGAGCCAATAATTCTTCAATAGCTGCCAAAAAACACAAAAGTAATACACTGTCACTCCCACAAGAATCAAGGCACAGTAAAAGGGGTCCCCATCTTTTTCCCCCACTATTATGTATCTCACACACACACACACACACACACACACACACATACCAGCATAACCAACAATTCTCTTCTACTTGTCCCATTCAATTGCTGAAAAAGGCATGAGAAAATTCTTTGGAGATGCAGGCAAAGTAGATACTTAGCTATGAAGTTATAAATCAAAGTATTGTAAAATATGCTTATATTGTTCACCGGCTGCCCATTTGCTTCTAAGTATAATTCAGGAACCAAATACAATTGGCCTAAATTATATTATAGATCTCTCCATTTTTCATGCTCATAATTAACATTAATCAGGATTCTCCATCTCTAGATCACAAGAGTTTTATAGTTAAAGGGCATTTATTATGCACTGAAGACTAAAGTTTCCTGAATTTCAGGAAACTTTCAAAGTTTTCTTCCCTCAAGAGAAGAATCAGAGGGTTTCAAATGCTGGGTTTAAAAACAATGTTTTAATATGTAAGGATTTTTTTCCAATAATTTTCTAGGTAATAATTGCAAAAGCTATAGTTTGACAGAATTGAAATAATATGTAATTAAGTTTCAAAAGTAGGCTTTTATTCAATGATTACTTGTTGCCATGGTACAACAAAGACAGATACTAAGGTCTGTGTCAGTGATGTCTTTGAACTATAGAGATAAAAAGGTAAAAACAACTCAAAGCAAATAGCCATTGACCCATTTACACTAGATCAAAAAAGAAATTAAGGGAAAAAGACAATTTTAAAATCACTTATCAGATCACAATTCCTTTTTTAATAATAGCTTTTATTTTCAAAATATATGCAAAGATATTTTCCAACATTCATCCTTGTAAAACCTTGTGTTCCAAATTTTTTTCTTCCTCCTTTCCCCCACCTCCTTCTCCTAGACAGCAAATAATCTAATATATGCTAAACATGTGGAATTCTTCTATACATATATCTACAATTCCACAAATGCTACACAAGAAAAAAATCAGATCAAAAAGGGGGAAAAATGAGAAAGAAAACAAAAAACAAACAAACAACAAAAAAAGAGTGAAAATTCTATGTTGTGATCCACATTCAGTTCCCATAATACTCTCTCTGCAGATGGCTCTCTCTCTCTCCATCACAAGTCTATTGGAATTTGCCTGAATCACCCCATTGTTGAAAAGAGCCACATCCATCAGAGTTGATCATCACATAATTTTGTTGTTGCCATGTACAATGTTCTCTTAGTTCTACTCACTTCACTTAGCATCTGAGTCTCTCCAGGTCTTTCTGAAATCATCCTGCAAATCATTTCTTACAGAACAATAATATTCCATAACATTCATATGCTATAACTTATTCAGCCACTCTCAGCTGATGGGCATCTACTCAGTTTCCAATTTTTGCCACTACAAAAAGGCTGCTCAAACATCTTTGCATATGTTGGTCCTTTTCCCTTTTTTATGATTTCTTTGGGATACAGGCCTAGTAGAGATATTGCTGGATCGAAGGATATGCACACTTTGATAACCTTTTGGGCATAGTTCCAAATTGCTTTCCAGACCACATCACAATTCTATAGAAATCTGAAATTCTACAGAATCTAAATTAACTTCAAAAATCCATAACCCAGATGTGCTTTTGCTCACAGAAAAGATGGAGACTGGCAAAGCTGGGACAATATGCTCCTGGCAATGGCTATTAAGTTGTGCTAATCCAATTATACTCTTTTACCTATTCACCTCCTGACCACTACTATGCTGTTTTTAACTTAAATGGCTTCTTGGGGGTAGAGACACATTTTAATAGTAGAATGTAATAAAAGAGTCCTGGCTCCAGCATCACAGACCCTGGGTTCAAATTCTGGTTCTAGGACTTACTGTGTGACCTCATAAGTCACTTAACCTGTGTTTGTTTTTTCATCTATAAAATGAGAAATTTGGTCTAGATCAGTAATTTTCAAATTGTTGTCTCAGTATCTTTTCAATATTTAATATTTCTATATTCAGTACCAATTCAGTATTTATACAATTAAAAATTATTGAGTATCTGCCCAAATAGCTTTTGTTTATATGCATTATATTTACAGGTATTTGTCATGTAAGAAATAAAAACTAATTTTGAATTTGTAAATCCTCTGAAGGGGGTTAGGAGAGCACCCAAGATGCTCTGGACCACCCTTTGGTCTAGATGATCTCTGAACTGACATTATATATAATGAATTATTGCAAATAGATATTGAATCAGAGATCTTATCCTCAATGATACTCCCTCCTAATTAGCCATAGGAAATAGCCTCTACAATTTATCACTCCATTGTCTTCCTGTTCTCTTCTCTATCTTCAAGATTAAAACCTCTAATATTTTTCCTTCTTAAAAAGTAATTAAATTAAAAAGTAATACAACTAGCTGTATGGCTCAGTGCAAGTCATTTAATCCCAAATGCCTCAAGGGAAAAAACATAAGGAGCCACTATATGGTGCAACGGGTAGTTGCATCTGGAGTTAGAAGGACCTAAATTCAAATCTGGCCTCAGATACGTACTAACTGTATGACCCTTTAAATCACTTAACCCCAATAGCCTCACGAAAGAAAAAGGTAATATAAGATTAGGTTTATTCTTCCTTTGCAACAATAACAACAACAACAACAAAATTCGGTTCTGCACATATATATCTAGGATATCCTATAACATATTTAATATGTATGAGAATGCCTGTCATGTAGGGGAGGGAGTGGAGGGAAGGAGGGGAAAATTCGGAACAGAAGGGAGTACAAGGGATAATGTTGTAAAAAATACCTATGCATATGTACTGTCAAAAATGTTATTATTATAAAATTAATTTAAATTTTTTTAAAAGATTAGATTTAATGCATAAAAATGGCTATACAGCCCACATATTTATCAGATTCACTTTGGGGACAAACTTACCTCATAAACAGTCAAATCTATTCCTGCATAGGGGATGATACCGAGGAAGTTTGGGATGTAGCCTTTGTAAAAGGCTTTCATACCCTCATACTTCAAGATTTTCTTGGCACAGTCATACATTCCCGAGTACTGCCCGGTTTTGCCTACAGCCAACCTAGTCTTTAGAACCTGAAGGTAAAAAACAGAGATATATTTAATTGGTCAGAAATGTCCTAAACTAGTCAGTATTCTCATTAATTCAATGATGTCACTGACCTTGCTAATGCCCAAATTTAAAGGTGAAGGCTGTCTTACACTCAAAAAGAAAAAAAAAGTCATTGCTCTTAAGTTCTAATGGTTTATACCTGAGAATAACAAATAGGTAAGAAGAATATAAGAAGGACCTGCCAGGGAAAGAAAGCCTGGGCTCAGGCAGCAAGAAGTAGACTACAACTGAATTCAGTGCAAGAAACGATCATTTCAGTAAAAAAGTGAACAGAATCAGAATGGATAAACTCTTCCACTTAGCTGTGGGTGGCTCTCTTTTTTGCTTATTTTTAACTTTAACCTATTTGTAAAAAAAAAAAAAAAAAAAAAGAAAAGAAAAGAAAAAAAAATCATACCTTGTCTTTGTATCCCCTTTGTACCTAGCAAAATTCCTTGCACCAGTATGTTTGTCAGATTGATTTTCTTTGAATCTGTGAACTAATATATGATTGGGCTAAAGCTATATAATCTGAATTTGAATTTTAGCTCTGTCATTTAATATCCATTTGACTTCAGGAAAGTCATAACTCTTCTGAGCTTTAGTCCCTTCATCTTTAAAATAAAAAGCTTGGCCCAGATACTTCAAAGTACCCCCTCTAGCTCCAGATCTCTGACCCTAGATGACCCTGAGATTCTCTACCATACTAAATCTCATTAGCCTATCGATTCCCCTCATGTCAGAAGTCAGTATAAGGGCAATATGTTTGAAATAGTCAAAGTCCTTAAGCATTAAGGCAATGGGACAGCCAGACTCCAAATCAGAGACTCCAGCAGATCACAGAAATACAAATTCTGAATTTTCATTCCACCCTCCCCAAATTCAACTAATTTAAGACTACTGGTGTCATCTTCTCCTCCTCTGCCTGCTGAATTTCCATTGACTGTAAAAAGAATTCTCTTCCTGTCTTGAGAATTAGTGCAATTCTTCCAAAGAGAAAAGGACTAAGAGAGTAGCTCCCAACATCGTATCTTGGCCTATGCTTTTTAGATACACTGCAATCTTTTCTAGCAACAAAACTGACAATTCAGGTGAAATGTTTGGGAATAGCTACAAAATGGTTTTTGTCTTAAAGGAAAAGTCTCTGTCTCAGAGCCAATTAGCACCTGATAATAGAAGCAGTTAGGCAGCACTATGGATAGGGGCTAGGTCTAATATCACAAAGACCCGAGTTCAAATCTAGCCTCATACATTTACCAGCTCTGCAATTCTGAGCAAGTCACAAATCTCTGCCTCAGTTTTCCAATCTGTAAAATTAGCATCTACCTCCCAGAATTGGTGAGGAGCAAAAAAAATGATATTTGTAAAGTGCTTACTACACTATTATTATTATTATAAAATAGTTTACTTCTAATGTTACATTGCTACTACTAAAACTAAGATAGGTTTCATATGAAAGAAACATGAGAAAGAACATCAGATTTCTCACAGTAGCACTTACCTCCATGGGGTAGATGAATGTCTGGGCTGTAGCGCCTGCCATGGAACCAGAAATAAATCTCTCAGTGTTTCCTAATTTGGTACCATCTCTGGTCAGCCACTTCTTATACTGTGTGAATAAAAATGTTTTGAAAGCATATGAACATGAGATTACAAGAGTGACAAATTGAAGACACTGGCTAGAAATCTGAAAAGGGCTCACTTATCTCAACACATCTGAATCCCATTTCTGTTAAATATCCCAGTCCCTCTCTCACAACTGAAAACCCTGCCTTCAATACCACCTACTGCCTATCAGCTATTTCCCATGGGATGCCCCATGGCAATCAAACTTAAAAATTCAAAACACAATTTGATACCTTTCCTTTCTTTCCTTCCCCTCCCTGTTTCCTAACTTCCTGGTTTCTGTTGAGGATACCATCAAATTACTAAAGCACCAATTATGGTCCAAGCATCGTGCTAAGCTCCAGCAGCCACATGATGACTGCTTAGCCATTGAAGGAATAGTCTCAAAAAACAAACTAAATATCTCTCTCTCTCTCTCTCTCTCTCTCTCTCTCTCTCTCTCTCTCTCTCTCTCTCTCTCTCTCTCTCTCTCTCTCTCTCTCTCACACACACACACACACACACACACACACACACACACACACACACACACACACACACACCCCAGAAGAGCATGCAGGATGTGAATGTTTATACGGCTAATTCACTAGGATATTAAGCAAAGCTAAACCACAGAATCTTAGCATCTCAGAACAAGAAAGACTCTCTAGGGCTATCTGCTAAGTGACAACCCATGCTTGACCAACAATCATCCAGCCTTTACTTATCCAATGGGGGGGTACCCACCAACTCTAGAAGCTGTTTTGGGATCTAATTGTTTGGAAGGTTTTCTCCCCATCCAGATTAAACAGACCTCTTTGCAACTTTTATTATGAGTTCTGCCCTCAGAGGACAAAGAAAATAACTGTAGTCTCTCCTCTACATGACAGACTTTCAAATATTTGAAGGCAGCTATTCAATGTCCTCTTCTTACACCCCATCATTCCCAGGAGTTGGCCCTGGGAACTCAGAGATACAGGAGGCAAGTACGCAGCACAGTGCATAGAATCCTGGGTCTGGAGTCAGGAAGACCTGAGTTCAAATACGACCTCAGATGCTTACTAGCTATGTGATTCTAGGCAAGTCACTCAAACTTGTTTGACTCAGATTCCTCATCTGTAAAAGTTAGCTGAAGAAGGACCAATACAGTACTTTTACCAAGAAAATCCCAAATGGGGTCATGAAGGGTCAGACATGACCCAAAATAATTGAACAACAAACAATAATTCAAAAATGCAAAGAACTTCTGGCAGGTCTTCCCAAGTTGGGAAGACTTTTACTACCAGATCAGGAGATAATGGAATGTGTCTGTCTGAAGGAGCAGCCTCACCCAGAAGAAGCTTACCAACCAGAATACTGACCATGTCATGATAGGGTAATCTTTTTGACCATTTTGTTTTTCAGGCATGTCTATCTACTCTTTTTGACCCCATTTCAGAATTTTCTTAGAGACACTGGAGTGGTTTGCTATTTCTTCTCCACCATTTTACAGATGAGGAGACTGAGGCACACAAGGTTTTGCAACTTGCCCAGTTCATACAACTAGAAAGTGTCTGAGGCCAGATTTGAATTTGGGAAGATAAACCTTCCTGATTCCAGGCTTGGCACTCTATGCATCCTGGTACCACCCAGTTGCCCTTCTTAACCACAGGAACTCACAAAAATCATCTAGGACACAAAGCGGTCATGATTTCTTTTGGTCAAAGAAATGCTCATACTAATGCATACACAGGTGAAACTGAGAAGGTGGGAGAATATCATGGTACAGTGGATTCAATGCTGGATTTGGAGACCTGAAGGAAATCCTTCATGTTCTAATCCTACTAGCTACTAGTTTGGGTATAACCTGAGTATATCACTTAAGAACTCTGTGCCTCTATTTTCTCATTTGTAAAATGGAATAACAATAGCATGTAGCTTTTAGTGCTGTTTGTTGTGAAGATACATGAGAGGTGGGACAGCTAGGTGGTACAATGAATAGAGCATCAGCCCTGAAGTCAGGAGGACCTGAGTTCAAATCTGATTTCAGACACTTAACACTTCCTAGTTGTGTGATACTGGGCAAGTCACTTAACCCCAGTTGCCTCAGGATGAAAAAAAAAGATACATGAGAGGGATTTTGCAAAGCTTAAAATGCTACATAAGTAGAAGCTATTGTTTTTATAAAAGCATAAAACATAACACTTGGTTTGGTCTTTTTTTTTTTTTTAATGCAAATCAGAGGTTATCAACAGCACAAAAATCACCATGGCTTCTTGGAACAGGTAAGTTGTGAGCTGATCCTTGGTGAATGAGTAGAATTCACAAGGAAAAAGAATGGCTATATATCATGAAATGATTGTCCTCAACAAAATAAAGGAAGATAATGCTCTCAACCCAGTTATTATTTAATTAACAAATACAGCATTATTCATCTATAAACTATTACTGTAAATGAATAAATTAACGAAAAATAAGAAAAAAACTTCCTAAACACTATTGGAAGATACTCTTTGTCCACTCATCTAGATTTTCAATACTCTTGAGGCTCCTTAGTGTCAAATCCATATTTCAGGGTTGAAGTAATCAAACTAAAACTCAAGTTCAAATAGAAACAGATCTCATCCCTTCAGGTTACATACTGAGAAAAAACACAAAATAACATTATTCTACATTGTGTTTATTGTTCTTTATTCCTATTAAAAATTTCCTGGGAGCAGCAAGATGGTACAATGGGTAGAACACTGGCCCTGAAATCAGGAGGATTTGATCTCAGACATTTAATAAATACTTCCTAGCTATGTGATCCTAGACAAGTCATTTAACCCCAATTGTCCACACACACACACACACATACATTGCCCAATTCCGTTTTAATCTGGTTTGGCAGAACTTTTGCAGGGCCACTTGCTGTGTTTGACACCTCTGACCTAAAATATGTCCAAAAAATGCTACACAATTACACAAATTCTCAAACATTCGAGTGAAGACAAGATAATGGATCTAGCTAACTGGCTGGCTATCATCCCAGCTTTTCTTTGCTTTTCAGTTTATTAAACTGATCAAAGGAATTCATCACATTCATCCCAAAAGCATTTTGTTACTTGTGAAAAGTCACTGAACCACTTAATTATACTTCAGGAGATAAAAATATGAAAAGGGAATTGCACTTCAAGTAATGGATGTCCTGAGATGAAAAATGAAGATCAAAAATATATTAAAAAAATCAGTAAAGAACAATGTCCTGAATTTGTGGTGAACTAGCCTGAAAAGCCTCTCCTCTTCAGTGTCATCAAACTGAGACCTTACAAATGATTTAATCAATAGATCCAAAGAAAATGTATGACTTATCACATCAAAACTTTGTGTTTTCTTTATCTATTCAGGTTCACAATCTTAACTCTATCATTTCTATCAATGCAATAAAAACTTTACATTATACAGTAAAGCTGATTAAAAATAAGCTGAACCCTAAAATTTAGATGGGTAGATCTGTAAGAAGAAGCTGCAACTTAAATCAGTGAAAAATACAACCACATCAATTAAATCAAAGGTCCACTGAATAGTTCAGCTCTGTTTTAATGTGGTTCTTTCTAATTGGAATATTCCTAGAATCTCTTTAGCTCTCCCCTCCTCATATATTTTACTCACCATTAATGTCCTGAAATAATGATTCTGATCTCTTTTCACATAAATAGCTGTCATTCAATTTGTAAAAAACCTTGAAAGACTTCACAATGCTAACTGAACAAAGTCCAGATTCCCCACAATTCATCAAGGACCTCCACGATTTTGGTTCCTACCTATCTGTGTTTCTAGTTTTATTTCCTACTACTTTCCTTTACATTTATCTGTACTCTTAACTGACCCGACCATGAACCATGCAATTTTTTGCTTTTAATTGTATCCCCTCTTCCTAAAATATCCTCTCCTTTCATTCCCTATAACCTCCTTTATGAAATTTTATCCATTCTTCAAGGCTCAGCTCAAATATATCACCTTTTCTGAGAAATCTTCATAGATTTCTCCCACCAGAATTTTGTTGTTCATTCTGTGACTTCTGAGAGAACCACATTTATACTTCTCTTATACACTTCTCATATTCCACTTTGTAGTATATTTACTTGACTATAAATTTTATTACCTCTGTGGCTGTTGTTTGATCATTTTTTCATTTATTCCTGATGTTTCATAACCTCATCTGGGATTTTCTTGTAAAAGATATTGGAGTGGTTTTCCATTTCCATCTCCAATTTATTTTACACATGAGGAAACTGAGGCAAACAGGGTCACATAACTAATAAGTGTCTGAGGTGAGAGTTGAACTCAGGAGGATGAATCTTCCTGACTCCAGGACCAGCATCCTATCCACTTTCCACCTTGATGTCCTAAACAGATGTATGACTCTTCATGATCCCATGTAGGGCTTTCTTGGCAAAGATACTACTAAATTTCAGGACAAAAATGTACCTCTCTCCTTTTTCCATTAGGAGGCAGAATGGATAATTAGCTATAACACTGGATCTGAGTGAGGAAGACTTGGATTTGAAGCTTGCCTAGGACACTTGCAGAGTAAGGTATTTAACCTTACTCAGTTTCCTCACTTGTAAAGTGAGGATAATAATAGTACCAGCCTTACAGAGTTTTGTGAGAATAAAATAAAATATGTAAATCCCTTTGCAAATCTTAAAGTGCTACATAAATGTTAGCTATTAATTACTTAGCACAATAACCTTAAACAGACTGGATGCTCAATAACTGTTCATTAATTTTTTAACCAGTTATTAAAAACTAGAATTAAATGGTATAAAGGGACTTGGACATCTGCTAGTCCAACCTCCCACAGAGCACAAGTTCTTTCTACATCTAGAAAAAAATAGTCAAATAAGGCAATAATAAAGGTTTTGGGGGGGATTTAAAAACCAGTTAAGAAAAATTAAATTAGTGTTCATATTTAAAAACTTGCATAAAAAGTTGGCAATAATCTTTAAGATACAGAAATTAAGTTCAAGAACTATTAATAATTTTTAAAGAAAATAATATTTTACCTGTTCATATGCCCAGAATTTAACAGCTGTCTCAGGAGCAATTTTAATGACATTCACACCATTTCCTCTCCAAAGGGACCGGATGCCTCCTTCTTTTACCATCTGCTTAAATCCACCGAGTAAGCTCATTTTGCTTGACTTTGAACCATAAACCTAAAATTAAAAAGAAAAGATTTTCATTTAAAGTATTCACGCTGATTACTTTTTTGAAGTACTTAGATATGAAATCCTCTACTTTCACTGTGGTTTATAATCTCAAGACAGTAATGGGAGGTCCAGAGATGAGGGATTATATGAATCAAAGAATTTAAGAAAGATGAAAAAGGCAAAAGCTGAGAGATTACATACTTTAAATCTATAAAACAATTTAAAGAACAGACTTGTCCACTAATCCTTGAAATATTAGAGCAAAGGAACAACCTTCAAATTTTGAGCCACTTAAGTTTAGGAAAATAAAAGCTATATGAGTGAGATACTGATACTACTTGACATATGCCCAAATACTGAGCCAAAATATACTTTTCCATAACTTCCACCCAGACTTAAAATATCTGAGGACAACTAACCTGTTTCTCCTAAGCTCTACTCATCACCTTCCTGATATCATAGTTGTCTTTGAGAACAAAAGACAAACAACAACAAAATAAGCAGTCTCTGCCACTCTGTCACTTTAAAATAAAGCAAAGAAATACGTGATTCACAAGGTATTAGACTGTTACTTTCTGTGAATAAATTAAAACTGACAGAGTTTTATTGCTTCTAGATTATAAACTTTTAAGGGCAAGAAGAATTTCCTACAAAAACATATGAATTTTCACAAATAGGTCAAATGAACACGAGTATTAAGTTATGTTGCTAACAATTTTTAAAAGTGTCTCAAAAAGAAATGAAGAATTTTGAATGAAACACATCTGCCTATCCTCATGATACACTCACCTGCATCATGACCTTCATTCGATCTAAAGGCGCTGTACTTGTTCGTGAGACAGCCCCAGCAATCCCCCCTGCCAAAAGCTGTCTCCACCACTGACCAGTTTTCTTTTCTTCTTCTGTGAAATCATCTGGAATAGATAAGCTATCTCCTATGTCGATGCCCTGTTTAAAATGGATAGAAAGGTTTTATTATAATAAAATTTTAAATACATCATTTGAGATCAAGTTTTTTATGTAAGAACCAAGCATTATTTCACCTATTTCATCTATACAATTAAAAGCAATTTCTTTTTCTAGATAAGGAAGAAAAGAGCACACATTTTTTAAAAAAAATCTATTTACAAGTATAGTTCCAGTTTCACTTGAAATCATTAAAAGCAATAATTATAAATGCTATTCAGCAAAAAGCTATTGGAATTTCAAAAGCACATGAATATTATTGTTTTTAAATGAATTGTTCTCTATGACCATTCTTCATATAAAAATAGACCAAAATATTATACTATGTTAAGAAAGATGCTGGATACAACTGTACTGTATCAATCTTAATAGATTAAACTGAAGCAATTTTCATAATGCAAGAATTATACAAAACATCTGACAAGAGTCACCAGCTTCCACTGGAAAACCGCAAATAAGAAAAAAACCAACAATTCTCAAGTAGGCTAATATAATTAAAAATTATAGTAGAAAGTAAATCTTTAATTTTGCTATCTGGTAAAGTGGTCATGTGGGGGTTTTCTGAGACAATCATTTTAAGTGATTTACCCAGGGTCACACAGCTAGTAAATGGCTAGGGTGGAATTTGAACTAAGGTCCTTCTGACTCCCAGCCCTTTGCTCTATATACTGCATCTTCATCCCTATGTACCTCAGGCACCTTCCTTCAGCTTAACCAAGTCACAGATGGGCTGCAATCTTTATTAATGAAAGGAGTTTCTATGCTGAAAACAGCCTGTATAAATGAAATCACAGAACATTCTGATAACTTACTTAAGGTAACTAATATGAGAGTTTCCATACATATGCATAAATTAAAAATTCATGCTTGTAACTCAGCCTTCTAGTAATTTGAATAATTCTTAAATATATGAATAAATTCATTATTTCACTAATGTGGGTATTTCTCCATTAAATGCAGATCACAGTTCTTCTAATACCTTGGGATATGGTCTTCCTGAGTGGCTGGGGCTGAAAAATCTATCAATTTTTTAGCCAATTTAATGATGCACCTCACAGAACTTAGCTAGGTAGTCCTTGGATGGCAATTAGAGGGGTCATGAAGTCTTTTGAGATTCCATTACTTTACTCCACTAACAAAGCCTGGCATCCTCTCTGCCACAATAGGACAGCAAAAAAAGGACTCTACTGAAGAAATATTCAGAGTAATTCATAAAAATGACTAAAATTTCTCTAGGGATTAGTGATTTACCAAAAGATTTCTTTACAAATCTTAAGGCCTGCAAGGTAGTCAGAAATTTGGGGTCTGAGTACCAGATCTCAAAACCACTCAACAATTGTATACAATTTGATAAATCACTTAATATCTCTGGGCCTCCACTTTCTCATCTGCAAAATAGGGATACTAATACCTGCACTATAGAGTGCACTATCACAGAATTATTGAAAACATGGGCCACATTTAAATAATATTTTATAGTTTATAGTTTATACTTTTCTCCCAACAAGTCAAAAGGATAATAATAATCCTATGTATGTATGTATGTATATATTTGTGCATGTATGTGTCTGTGCATCATTTGACCCTCAAAACAACCCCAAAGTAGGCAATACAGATCCGTTTCATCACTTTATAGAGATGAGAGGAATTGTAATGAATACAGAACTAGCCTCAGAAGCCTTGGGTTCAAATCCTTCCTCTGCCACATAATGATTTATGTGGCCCTGATTAAACCACTTAAGTTAGTTTCTAATATTCTCAGTGGTAAAACAATTGCAGATTTACATTTTGTTGTTTTTCACTTGTGTCTGATTCCATATTCCGTTCACTATGACTCCATGACCAATGTAAGGATATACCCACTTTGCCTGGATAAAGGAGATGCCAATTGTTAGAGTAGTCTCATCTGTAGCCTGTAGGTAGTAACTGAGTTTTAGAGAGGTGTGATGAGATCCCTGCTCTACAGGATGTTCAAGAGATCAGGCAAGATAAGTAAAGCATGGTTTCCTAAAGCTTTCTGTGACCAGTCAGTTATTTTCAGTTGTCTCCAATTATTTGTGACCCCATTTGGGGTTTTCTTGACAAAGATACCGGAATGGTCTTGCCATTTCCTTCTCCAGTTCGTTCCACAGATGAGGAAATTGAGGTAAATAGGGTACCCAGGGTATTAAGGGGGGGTCTTGAGCTTGTCTTCTTGAATTATCACATTTTCCCAAACACACTAGACCCCTGAAGGTGTCAAGGAAGAAACCTCACCTTATCCTGACCTGAGTTGATGTGATTTGTTTGTATTCCAAACTGGATTCCTCATGTGTCCTTACTGTTTTTTGGTTAAAAATATTGTGAGTCGCTGAGGTTGGACTGAACTCACCGAAATAAATCTTCCTGACTTCACCTTACTGCCCACCAAATTTACATTAGTGGTGAAGTTAGGTTTCAAATTCAGGTCTCTTGATTCCTCAAGTCCAGCACTCTTTTTACTGTGCTACACTATCTCTTAATTTGTAATATTTTTAGAATCATTTAAAATAGATTAAAAAAAATTCTGAAGCTCCTCGCATAGTTGCAGCCCTTGACATATACACATAATGGACTCTGTGAAGTGTGATCCTCTTTCAGTAGAAGAGGAACCTTTTTTCAGCCTAATTTCATTGACATCTGTTAATAATTATAGAAAACTGACTCATTTGAGTTCTTGCCAATCTCCCTTTTGTTTCAAACTGTGAGTCAAACTTCAGGACTATAGAAGTCTTCAAGACATTGCTAGGTGGCCATCCATGTGAATGTCAAACTCACACAGAAATGAGGGCTACTAACTCATCCATAAGAACCTTGCCTATGGATGACATACTGATATTATGTATGTTCCATTATATTTATATTTATTTTGTTTATTACTTCCCAATTATATTTTAATCTGGTTCTGGCCATACTCAGGTAGTTACATTGTTTGATACTCCTCTTATAGTTTCTTTGCAGATAGAGGTTGGACTAAGTGGCCACTCAAGTACATTGAAACTCTGAAATTCTCTGATTCTAGATTATCTTTAGATCAGTTAGTCATGTACCATATTTGATCAATTTTGATCAATTCTTTTTAAAAAAAATTACTACACAATAAAGAGACAGCTCAATGTGAAATGCCAAGTGGATGAACTGGAAAAATAAATTTAAAATTGATAAATTATTCTGGCAAGTGGTTTTTTTACCAGTTCAAGTAAAACAATGTGCTTAAGACCTCAAGCAAAATTTCAGAAAATATTAATTACCTTGTATTAAGTACAAAACCAAAAAATCTCTATATCTTCTATGATAAATATATACTATATACTTCTAAACTTGGGTGACACTCTACCTATGGATGTATCATCCTGTATTTCCTAGGACAGTCCAGAGTACAAAGGATAAGCTTTAATAAACTGAATATTTGAATCTCCTGTCCCACCTGGCTGTCTAAAAGAGTAGTCATAGGCAGAGCCTGTTAGATGAGAAACAAATAATTCACCATAGTGAAAGAGGTCAACTTCTAGGTGTGGAGTAAGAAACAGGAAATGAAAAAGAAAATGACTCATTAGTATGTGGTACCATAGGTTAAAAAAAAAAAAAAAAGATTGATTCATTCTTTCAAATGAGTAGGAAAGACCTGTCCATCAAGCACAGCAGAATACAGTTTGGAGGCCTTATAAATACAAGAGAATAATATAGGTAAAATCTGTTTCCAGATGCTAAATAGTAGATCAATGATGAGACCAAAAGTGGCAGGATCAAAGGGCAGAATTTACAGAGTCTCCAGATTTAGGATACCATGCTTTACATATTTTGCCTGATCTCATACACTTCCTGAAGAGCAAAGAACTTCCCACAGTTCCAATAGCCCTGCAAGCCACAGTTGTAAACTTCTGGCTGCAGATGAGACTACTCTTCAGCAATTGGACACCTCTTGCAACTTCTGAGGGTTTATTCAACCAAAGTGGATATTGTACTTACATTGGTCATGAAGCCTTAGAAACCTATGAGAACACACTGCACAAATTACAGAATCATAAAATTACAAGGGATCATAGAAGTTCACAGAATCATTCAATTTTAACTACCCAAATCCCTTAGGTAATATAAGAAGGCTCTCTACAATATTCTTGACAAATGATACTCCAACCTAAGCCTGCAGTTTCACAGCTGTACATAGGACCAAGTCATTAAAAAAAAACACAGTAAGAGGCAAGTATTACTTACAGAATGTTTCCAGAAGTGAATTATTTCCTCAATATTTTCAGCAGGATTAAATAAAAAGTAGTCTCTCCATTCATTCCAGTCAACTGACATTGTCCCATCGGCATCAATGCTGAAAATAAAAAAGAATGGGGACCAATATAAGCCAAGAGTCACAAATCAAATTTGTATAATTGATCAATCCAGAATAATGAAATGGTTTGCTCTTATGTATTTTCAATAGCCACTTCTATGAATCTTTGCCCTCAGTCTGTTGCAGTCTTCCAACACTTCTGGATATTTTCTTTCTCCTTTGTATTGATCTCACCAAATTCAAAATGATTTCATACACTTTACCCTTTTTAATAATGGACATGAAAAGGACTTTTGATATGAACAGAATTCAGTGTCAACTTCAAAAAGAATCACTATGAATGACAGAAAAGCAATAGTGGACTGGAGCCAGCTTGAATCAACTTGAGAGCCAGTTGTTAAATTTTCAGTGTGAGCATTTACACCACACAAATCAGTAAGTGCTCCAAATTAGTGCTTTATATATCATTTTATTGGTTGCCTAGACTTAAGAAAATGATGGAAGAAAAGTTAACATTGCAGATTAAATGAAAAAGTATATTGTAAGAGCATTTTATTTCCAAAGAGTCAGTTGTTAAACATTACCAGCACACCCCTAACTAGATGAATCCTTTGAAATCATCAAGATTCATAACTCTACGTGTGCCACTGATACCTTTGGCAGTCTGGTGTGAAATCTATTCACCTCTTCTCAGAATAATATTCTTCAATGCATAAAATAAAATCATCAGGATTACCAAGGAAATAGATCATACTGAAAATCAGTTAAAAAAATTTTTTAAACAAGTTCATGGACCCCAGGTTAAGAACTCCTGATAAAGTTAGTATAATCCTCTCATTTCACAGTAATGGTAACTGAGACTTAAAGAGGTTAAATAACTTGCCCAGCCCTCTTTGTAGTGGCCAGAATCTGGAAACTAAGTGGATGCCCATCAATTGGAGAATGGCTAAATAAATTGTGGTATATGAATGTTATGGAATATTATTGTTCTATAAGAAATGACCAACAGGATGATTTCAGAAAGGCCTGGAGAGACTTACATGAACTGATGCTGAATGAAATGAGCAGGACCAGGAGATCATTATGTACTTCAACAACAATACTATATGATCAATTCTGATGGACGTGGTCCTCCTTCCAACAGTGAGATGAACCAAATCAGTTCCAATAGAGCAGTAATAAACTGAACCAGCTACACCCAGCGAAAGAACTCTGGGAAATGAGTATGAACCACTACATAGAATTCCCAATTACTTTATTTTTGTTCGCCTGCATTTTGGATTTCCTTCACAGGCTAATAGGACATTATCTCAGTCCTATTCTTTTTGTACAGCAAAACAAGTGTTTGGACAAGTATACATATATTGTACTTAATTTATACTTTAATATATTTAACATGTATTAGTCAACCTGCCATCTGGGGTGGGGGGAAGGAGGGGAAAATTTGAACAAAAGGTTTGGCAATTGTCAATGCTGTAAAAAAAAAATATATATATATATATATATATATATATATATATATAATTAAATCTAAATAAATAAATAAATAACTTGTCCAGAGTCATAAAGAAAAATGAGCACAGTAAAGATTTAAATCTATATCCCAAGATTATAAATCCAAATACAATCAGACCATTTCTCCAATTCTTGGATATGACCAATGAAAAGTAAGCAGACAAATCACAGTACCTTTGAAAAAGAGATTTTCAATTTCCTAATATCAAAATCTACCATACTAGTAAAATGGCTACTTGAGAAATTAACATTACAAAACTCCTTCACTAACAGTCACAGCGATCTTCAATGTCATACTCAGGTCCTTATTAACTAGCCCTCTAGTGGAGTCTTATATTAAGATTGGGCACATGTCGAGAAAACCACATTCTGGTCCTGGCAGAGCTATCTGCTAAAAGCAGCAGTGATTTCTGCTTGCCATATCTGGGTGGGTAGCAGTTAATCAACCATAGATTTGGGAGAACAACCAACTCTCTGCTTTCACTCTAACATATAGCTTTCTGACTGAACTCCACTAAGAAAATATTCTAATAACTGATCAGAGAATAGAACTGACCTTGGCTGTGCAATCACAGCATGGCAGGACCAACAAGTAAAGGTCATGTATACAGATCTAGTGACACTGTTGGCCAAGGAGCAATCGATACACAGAATGGCTCATCAATAGAAGACTGGTTAGAGGAAGGGCTCAATTTTTTTCTTAATATTTTGATAGCTGTACTTCAACATAATTGATTTCCTTTATAATCTTAGGTATTTTACTTTATGTGTTTGAAAATAGTAGAAAGTGCCAAAGGCTTCACTAGATAGGCAAAAGGATCTGTGACCAAAAAAAAAAAAAAAAAAAAAAAAAGAAAGAAAGAAAGAAAGAAAGAAAACTGATGGGCTCAAGGCAGATCTTTTCTCTGGGGATTCTTTGTTTTGTTTTTATAATGATGGTGAAAAATCTTACTTCTCATACCTTCAAATAGGATTTTCAGTTTCTCCATTTATTCTTGGTGCAAAGGGGTAATAGCTATTACTTAATTTAATAGAGCTATAATAGCTTTAATTTAGAGGGCATGGTGAAGTGAATGAAGGTAGGAACAACTGGATTCTTGTCTCAGTTCAGACTGTATGCTCCTGGGTATGTCATTTAATTTCTCAGAGCTCTATGCATCTAAGAACTACACCATCAAGGGGGATTCCTTACCTACGAGCTCCCTAAACCATTGAAACCATAGATCTGGTCCTTCTAGCTATGCTTTAATAATTTAGTTAATTGTTTCAAACACAGCAATTCATCTTCCTAAAGAATGCACATGTAGACAGTAATCTATATTGGCAGAGGAAGTACCCACACACACACCACAGACATTTGGAAGTATCACAGTATCATTCACCATAGAATTGCATTATAAGCAGTCATATTCCTCTTCTAAAGAAGAGAGGGGAATCTAAGCTAAACAGCACCATCTTCTAACCACCTTTGGATTCTGGTCCTACACTCCTACAAAAAATACAAAAGATAGAGAATTTCTTTTCAATCCAACCTCAATCAATATTTTAAACACTTTTTTTTTTTAGGAATCATGAGTCAATTGACCAAAAGCAATTATTGAACACCATCTATAAACTGGTGCCTGATAATCAGTATGACCACCATTCATATTATATGTTACAAACTGGGAAAGCCAGTAAGATAAAAGTTACAAAAAGGAGCAAAAGACATGATACCCACCTTTGAGAAATTGATTACCCAAGAGACAGGAAGACAGAGACAAATTAAAACACCTGGGAGCAAAAAGTATGGCAATTTAGTATAGTAGAAAGAGTATTAGGACTGGAAATAGAAAACCTGGATTTAAATATTGTCTTTGACTCTTACTACCTCAGTGACCTTAGTCAGTCACTTCTGTATATCAGTTTCCTTATTTCTAAAATTATAGAGTGGACAAGATGGCCTCTGAGGCCGTTTGCAGCTCTAAATCTATGCTCCCTGAAAAAATACATAAGCCAAAGGAGGAAGAAAAAGTAAAAGAATAGAGATACAGACAAAGGAACAGTTGGTTCAAGGATTCATTATTCAGAATCCCCATTTGCAGCTTTTGGCTTCTAGAATGTAAGAGTGAGGTGATACAGCCCTCAGGAATGATGCAGTAGAAACTCCAATATTAGTAGAGATCTCAAAGTCAATCCACATCCAGAGGGAGAACTATGGAGGCTGAATACGGATCAAAGCCAAATATTTTCACCTATTTGTTGTTTTTTGTTATTTGTTTGCTTGGGGTTCTTTTCCTCTCATGTTTTTCCCCCTTTTGATCTGACGTTTTTGGACAGTATGACGAATATGGAAATAGGTTTAGAAGAACTTTACATGTTTAACTTATATCAGATTGGCTGTTCTCTTGGTAAGGGGGGGAGGGCAGGGAGAGGGAGAAAACATTAGGACACAAGGTTTTGCAAAGGTGAATGTGGAAAAACTATCTTTGCATGTATTTGGAAAAATAAAATACTGTTTAAAAAAAGAATGACTAAAAGAAACCACAGACTACCTAACCTTGGGAATGATATAGTCACATTAGGGATATAACTATTAGGACTGATGTCACACAATCTTGGAGAATGTGTATGAAAGACATCACCAAACTTCCCACCAATCATGTTGACCCCAATTCCATGATGTCATTTGCTTTACTTTATTTTTGTTCTGTACTCCTTCAATACCTATAAATTTATTTACTTGCTCCTTGTTTTTTGCTATCTTCCTCTCTTGGAATTTATCCCACTTTCATTACACTTATAATAAAACTTTGCCTCTAGACTTAGAAATTATTTAAGCTTCCAAATTATTTTTAGAATACCCAGGACACCAGTCCAGAACCCCAATATATTTTAGAGGACTCACTATGCCCTCTGAACCCCAACAATACATAATGAAGAATAAGGGCTAACCTTTGAAGAATCTTCTCTGCTTGTTGTTCAGAAATATCTATGCCTAGAATCTTCAGAGACTGGACAACTTCTAAAGCATCAATTATACCTTTAAAAAAGAAGTATTCATCAATTGAAATATACTAAAGCAAAAAAAATTATAAAATATTGCAATATTCCAGAAAACTACCACTTCAATAATAGGTCCTTCACTGATCCTATATACAAAGGACAGAGACTAAAATTCCTACGTGAAGTAAGAGAAGTAAGATCTCCAACTAAACAGTTAGAAAAAATAAACAGCAATACCTCTGTTCATAGCCATATCCTCCAAAAAGTCAACTAATATTCAGTTCAACCTAACAAGTATTTATTAGTAGTATTTACTAGTACACTATTAGTATTTTTACATACATACCTAACTGGCATTGTGGTGGACACAATAAGGAACACAAAATAATTATATTCTTCAATATTTTTCAACAGATATGACTGGAATTCCAATCTTTCCCTTATATGACTCTAGTCCACCTTTCTACCTTTAGCTTATACTATTCCTGAAGTATTTTTTGATACTCATCATTCCTCAATTGTAAGCCACATTTTCCCATTTCCACATCTTCATTCACCATACTACTTATGTTCCTATCACATTCTGTTAATACAATGCACTTCTTCCATGTATTCCTGATTCTACAAATTGGTGTTGATTTAATCCTTTAATTTTACTTTAAAGGATTAATTTAATTTAAAGGATTTTCATCCTTTAATTCTAATTTTGAAGCATGTTAAATTGTTTTTATGTCCTTTGATTCCAACATAATAGTAATGATAATAACTAATATCTCTACGTTTACTAAGCATCTTACGTATATCATTTAATCCTCAGAACACCCCATTGAGATAAATGTTATTATTATTCCCATTTTGTGTGTGAAAGAGATCAAATGACATGGCTGGTGTCACACCTAGTAGTGGCTGGGATAGGATTCCAACTCCAGTTTCCCCGATTTCTAGTTTCTAGATGCCTTACAAATAGGTAGATCTATTTTGTAAGAATATTTATTTGTATATATGTCATATCTACCTCTACCAGAACTTAAGTCGTTAAAGTTAACGTGTCTTCATCTTTTTTTCTCTCTCCAACCCTGGATAGTACCTTGCAAATTGTTGCAAACAACAAAATTGTCCATTTTTAACTTAAATTTTGTCCAGAGAAAGAATGGATAAATAGATGTATAGAATAATTTGACATATATATGTGTGTGTGTGTGTGTGTGTGTGTATTCTATGTATATAAAGCATAAAATACATGTGCTTTTTATATATACATATTTTATACACATGTATACGCACAGATTATATATACTTATTTGTGTCTAATGGTAGCTATTAGTACAGAAGTGGGAGAGGGAAGAAAAAAGGAATAAAAACAAATTTACATAAAGCTTTGTTATATATTCATAAGGAATAGCAAGCTGTACATAAATGATTCAGTTTCACATGCAATCATCTTTTTATTATGTTATAGAAATACTTGTTTTATTCCATAAATTAAAATTTTTTAAAAAATTAATTATCCTATACTAGGTTAGTGGGAGTCGGGAAAATCTAAATTCAAATTTGACCCCAGACAATTATTAGCTGTGTGACCCTGGACAAGTCACTTAATCTCTATTTGCCTTAATTAATTCCCTGGAGAAAGAAATGGCAAACCACTTCAGTATCTCTGCCAAGAAACCCCAAAGACAGCATAGTCCATGGGGTCACAAAGAAACAGACTCTATTGAATGACCAAACTACAACAAATTTAATGAGGCAAGTACCAGAACTGCAATGTAGCATAATGAGGTAGAATGCAGGAAAACCTGAGTTCTAATCCTCCGTCAGGTACTTAGTAGATGTGTGATTGTGTGCAAATCACTTAAATTTTCAGTCTCAGTTGGATGGCTAAATCAAAATTATACTTCTAAGAAATACTCCCCACTGATAAAGCAATAGCTACACTAATCCAAGCAACAGAATTAAACATACATTACTGTACGTAATTTGATAAATAGGAACCAGGTGGATCACAGATCCATATTAGGGACATTAGAAATAAATTGTCTAATCTCTTCACTTTACAGATGAGAAAACAAAGACATTAAATGATCTGCTGATACTGATAGATACTCTACCTTCACAACCTGTGCATTCTTGTCATTACTACACACTTTCTCTTAATCTTTAAGGGACAGGAAGAAGCTAAAGAGACATTTTCTAAGAGATATTATGTAATATATCTTTCATTCATATAGTATATAGTAAGTGGAAAAATTAAGCACACCATCATTATTTTTGTCCAAACTCTTAAATGCCAACTTCATCTTTTTCTCATGATCTTTAAGGTACTTCATAAATTCTTCAAAGTCCAGTCGCCCATCACGGTTGACATCACCAATATTGAAAATTTTCTGCAAGCAAAAAAAAAAAAAAAAAAAAAAAAAAAAAAAAAAAGAGATAGAAAAAGAGAGAATTTTAGAGCATAGGAATGTTGTTTTTACTGCTGGGTGATATCTAACATTTCTTTAATAACCTTAAGCTCATGGCAAAATCCTAAGTAAAAGCTTAATTTTCCATGTTACAGCTTCACTACTCAAGCAATCCCCATCACACATACAGTTTTTAATTTTGGAACAACAGTAGAACATTAACCATCACTCCATTGTTAAAAATTTTGAATCCTGAAATTCAAATAGTTCAGTTTCACCATTTTAGGTCAAAAAGTCAAGCAGCGTTTCCCACAATACTGAAAAAAAAACCTAGCTGGGATGAAAGGAATGTCAATGGTTTTTGAGAATGAATATAGGACAGAAAAGCTCAGGACCTTAAAGACAAGAGCTAGAGAAAGACAATGGTTATCTGTGATAAGCAGATCCCACTGCAAAAGTGGGGACATTTGTAGTGAGCTAAAATTAGTGTCATATCTATCACATAGAGTGGCTATTAGGAAAATGCTCACTATGTAAACAGGAGTTGTTATCACTATTGCTTGTTATTGCTTGGAGAGAGAAAGAAGTCACTGTGCAGAAAGCAGTTTTGCTAGGGTTGATTGGCCACTCATTTGTGTGTTGTAGTATAGTCTCCACTACCTGAGGCTCAACGATATTAATGACCTTGCCTACCATCAGATACCTTGTAGGTGTCAGAGATGAGGAATTCAGACTAGGTCTTCTGCCAAGTCTGGCCCTTTGCCAGAATGGCACTAAACCAAGCAGTCTCCCATGTGATATGCCAGTGAAAGTTTAATTGCATCTCAGATTGTGAAAAGCTCAGGGAAGACAAAGACAAAAGTAGTCCCTGAACCCAAGGAAGTTTCGTTCTGCAGGTTCCTCTAAAGATCCATTCTTCCACAAAGTAATATGGGCAAGGTCCCCAGATGTAATGGGCCAGAACTCTGAAGAAATATACTTATGCAAGAATTCTTACAAGGTGTTACCTCAGTGGAATTGAATAAGACAATGGTTATCTAGTTTAGCATATGAGTTTTCTAGTTCAGTATGATTGAGGTGTTAACTCAGTGGAATTCTCTACATGTACTTAGTACTTGATATGGTTCTATATGATTGACACCTATTCTACAAGATTCACACCTACAATGATGTAGTTATAATAGAATATATATAAACTGGGACAAACTCAGCCAGAGACATTCACTTCACCTCACACCATAGTGGTGGCTGGCCTGTCCTCCTGCATTTCCTCCACTGAGACCAAGGCCTTTCTGAAGGGCCTCCAGAAAGCTGGCGGAGCCCCAGGTGAAGGAGACAGACTGTGAAGGAGATAAAGAATTTGGCCTTTATCTCTGGCCATTCTCTCAGTGATTACTCTGCTGAAGCGAAGATTAACAAAAAGCACTTGTACCGGACAGTGTGAAGAAGGAACTTTTACAAGAGATAACTCTGAAAGAAAGCACTTGTACCGGACAGTGTGAAGAAGAATTTTTACAAAGAATAAGAACTTTCCTTACTTTGCATGCCAGCCTTTAAGATATGCTAAACATCACCACCATGTACTTTGAATTCTTTGATCCATTAAAAAAAGATATTCCATAACATTTGGAGTGCAATTTTTAAATTATTCCTTTTTTGTATGATGAATTTTATGTTTTGGTAATAATCTGTGTGTTGTATTGATGTTTCTCTTGAAAATTATTTTAATAATAAAAACAAAATGTAAATGTCCAAAAATTACATATTTCTACTGTAACACTGACTATAAATATTATCATCTTTCTCCAGAATTCTGGCCCATTACACCCAGACTCTCTCCCCAGTTCTTATAAAGCACATTACTGAGTTCCAAGAATCCCAGGTGGTTCCCACCAATAGCAGTGATGACAGTATCAAGGAGCTTGCCACCAATACATCAACATCCCAAAATGAAGACAGTTCAATACCTCTAGACTCCCAGAACCAATGAAAAAAATTATAAAGGTGTTGGCCACACTATCTCATGAAGCTTCACTTAACTGTATCATATGCTGCGTATTTATGAAAACCAGGGGAAGGAGAGATCCAAAACTTTTTTTCACAACTCCATAAATAGGAGTGAAAAGGACTAGTGAAATGCAGAAGAATGCATGTGCCTTGCTAAAGAGATTCGCCAGGCAAAGGAGATATGAAGATATCAGCTGTTAGTTCTTACTTGTAGAGTCATAAATTGAAACCGATAAATGTGTATTTGGGTAATTCCAAGTCAGAAAGACTCTCTCCTTTCTATGAAGGGCTCAGCATTCTGTGCCATTCATGCATTTATCACATTGTATTTTGTAGTATGTTTGTTTATGCACAAGTTTTATGAGACTGGAAATTCCCTGAGTTTAGAGATAGTATCTTTATATATCTTTAGTTCTTAGAGTTGTACCTTGTAATGAATACAAATTTGATAAACATAAAAGGAAAGCTTATCACATTTACAGATGGAACCAGGATAGAAAAAACAGAAATTAGAGGCAGGATGCCAATAAATCTTGACAGGCTACTGTCAGGCCAAATCTATTAAGCTGAGATTAATAAGGATGAATGCAATCTCTATTACTTCACAAGTATTACATGAGGGAGATTTGTTATCTGGGGGGGAAAAAGATCTAAAAAAGGGGGGGGTTAAAAAATGAAAGCTCAGCTCAAGTCAACTGTATATAATATGGCAGCCAAAAATGACAATGTGAACTCTGGCTGATTTGGTAAGTCAAGGGACTAGGAATTAAGCATTCTGCTATCTGCACTATGTCCAGGCCTGAGTGTGAAATACTGGGTTCATTTGAAATGCCTTTAGGAAAGCCTCTGCAAATAAACTGCAAAGTGTTCAGAGAAAGACCTGGATCCTAAAAAGTTTGGATTTGTGTCACATTAGAACTGTTTCAACTGGAGATTCTTTAGCCTGGAAAAGAGTAACTTTAGGAAAGTTACATTATAGATGTCTTCAAGTATCTGAAGGTTTATCCAGGTGAAGACTCCATTTGGTCCCAAAAGGCAAAACCCACAGAGAAAGCCACAGAGGGGGCAAGTTTAAACTTACTAGAAGGAAAGCATCCTGTCAATTAAAGCTAACCAAAATGAAATGCTTCTGGAAGAATGGGTTCCTTATCACTGGAGGTCTTCAGTAAAGACTATATAACATCTGTCAAGTATGGCAGAAAACAGTCTTGTTGAGGTACATAGTTAAATGGCCTATAAACTTCCTTTCAACTCTGAAATTTGAGGATTCTGAAATGTTTTTGAATGATGGATGGATAGAAAAATGAATATACTGGAAAGGATTTTTTTTTTTAAGACTAGATCTTGTTATCTCATCCAGACTAGAAATGAAGTGCCATTTATTGACTTGATCCCATGGCTGCTTGACAGAACTTTTACTTGTTCTTTCTTCTTTCTACCTTAAGATGATTCATGCCATTTTATGTAGCCTGATGGCATGACAGGGGTCACCATATTTGTGCCAGACAGTGTGGATATTCCATTGGTTTTAGCCCCAGATTTTTTTCACTGCAGATTAGGATTCCTGAACTTAAACAATCCACTAGCTTCAACCACCCTCACTCAGCATCAGAAATTCTAGGTGTGGGCCTCCATAGCCAGTCCAAGGAAATATTCTAACTAAGTAGTAAAGTAATGGCCAAGTATTAAAATTCATTGAGCATTAAAATTTTACTGTCGAAATAAGTAATCTGATTTCTTGCTCCTGGATTTAACAGAAGAGATAAGAAAATATTAATGACTTCTAAGACTTGGAATTGCTATAATTTTCAGGTTATTTTTATCATTAAAAAAAAAGCAGTAAAAACATCCAAAAAGAATTATGACAAAAGAACAAGATTAAAAAAAAAAAAACTATACCCCATTATCTCCACAAGAGAATTGTGTCACAGGTCTAATTGGATAATAAATACTGTCAAATATACTAGGCCAAAGCTAATATATGATTACCAAACTTAACAGTTCCTACAGTTCACTATCATGATTTACCTAATTTGGCACTGTGTGCCTTGACTATTGGATAATGAGCTATAAATGCTTTTCATTTGAGATACTATAAAAACCCAATCCGTAGTTTGGAACTTAGAAATGCAGCCTAACAAACTGATGAATGGAGTTATGGTGTTATAAAATTCTACTGTAATTACAATGTTTTGCTCATTCTCTCATAAGTGAAAATCTGACATAAGAAATAAATATTTTCATATTCTGTTCCTAAAATGGAATTTAGTCTCCAGATCAATGGTCTCTTCCAGTAAGCCCACATTCTATCTTTACTTTCTGGAAATTTTATTTTATTTTGAAACTAGGTTTCCTCTATTTCACCCAGGCTAGAAGTATAACAAGTCATTCACAGGCCTAATTCCCGTATCCATCAAAGCTCAGGAGGTAAAGGAGGCTATGAGGAAAGATAACGAACTTGGTTATGTACATGTAGCGTTTGAATTATCCGATGGATATTCAGGTAGGGATATACTGAGGCAGGTAAGAGTGGTGTCTCTGAATCTCCTAAGTGGGATGGGTCAACATTGTCAGACTGTTGCAGAGATCAAGACTAGTAAACTTGGCAATCCTGACGCCCACTGGTGATAAAAAAAATATTTAAGTAGAAATCTGTTTGAAAGGAGGTGAAGATAAAGTTAGTAGTGAATAGGTTAAACCTCAATTTTGAATAAATAAATATTTGTTCTAGAGAAGTTAACAATGAAGGGAAAGAAAAAGAGGCACCTAGGTGGCACAATGGATAGAGCCTGGGCCTGGACTCGGAAGACCAAAATTCAAATTTGACTTCAAATACCTACTAGCTTTGTGAGCTCTTAATAAATCTCTTAATCTCTGATTGCCTTGGCTTCCTTAAATCTAAAATGAGGATAATAATAAAAGCACCTGCCTTCCAGGGTTGTTATAAGAATCTAAGGAAATAATATTTGTTGATGAAAGTGCAGAGCCTGGAAGCAGAGTAGGCATACTATAAATTATAGATATAATTATCACTGCTATCATTATCAGCATTTAATATTATTATTAGAGGGGATAGTGGTTAGTTATAGTTGAAGGATAAATGGAGGTGAGGGTTTGGATTTGTTTGTTTTCTTAAGTAGGTATGGCTCTTTCTTTGTAGGCAAATTGCCTGGCATATCCTTAATAAATATCAGTTGATTTTTGATTCAAGGATCCATTGCCAAGGTAGAAATTAAAAATTAATGACAAATTAGAAATCACTGTTAAAACAAAGATACCAGAGGATGTAGAAAGAAATAAGTTGACAGGAACTAAAGCCTAAGTGATCAGTAAGGATACTTTAGTAGCTGGAGTGAATATTTTAAAACAAAATAAGGAAACAGCAAAAGCAGTGTGATAATGGTGGATGGAGACTTTATCAGAAAACTTAGGTTCCAAACCCACTCTCAGATATTTATCAGCTGTACAGATCTAGGCAAAGTCACTCAATTTTCTGATCTGTAAAGTGGGGGTAATAAAAATCCTTCATAGGGTTGTTCTAAGAATCAAATGAGATAAATGCCTCTAAAGTGCTTTGCAAACCTTAAAGTGTCAGATAAATGTGTTATTAGGTAAAATAACACACACACACCCATAATATAAAAGAGTGCACAATTAGATTTACAGGAAGAATTGAAGCTTTTGGGACCAGAACCACACAGTTTGACATTTGTTTCATGTAATGGTAATTTAATTTCCATAGAGAATGTAGAGGAATGATCTCTATAGGGACAAGGACCAACTCAAATACATCTACTGCCTTCTCAAAGCAAGTAGAGGCAGGCAGAAGACTTCAAAAATATAGGGTACTTTCTTGATTGACTAGCATAGAAAAAAGGCAGATCATTTTCTACAAAGGTGCAGCCCAATGAAGGAGAAATGAGGGAGCCTGTGAGCCAAGCAGGCTGGTGCCAGATCATCTGTGGAATCCCAGTGACCTTTTGTAATTTACTCAAGCTGAGTGGTCAGGTGTGATAAGAGTCCACTTCTATCCACTTGTGCTCAGCTGTCTCTTTGAAATGCAATGATAGGGCTTGTTTTGATGTGGGGTGATATGAATGACTTGGAAGCTACAGATGTAGCCACTTCTATTTGAAAGAAAACTACATAGTGAATTCTCATTACCTGGGATTTCTTTGTGAAGAAAGGCTGGACTGGATTATTAGAAAGTTTGAAATACGAAAGGATATTTTAAAAGAAATTCTTTCCCTTCCCAAGGGAAACCCTTATATGAGAGGAGAGGAGGAGCAAAGAATGAATACAACACAGTTTCAGCATTCAGGACTTTTAGAATAGAGAAGTGGCAGGGGACAGGGCAGGGGAGGGAGAAAAAGGGGAGGGGAAGCAGTAATGGGAAGAAAGGGAAGAGGGGAGAGGAAAAGAAGATGGGAGGAAGGGAAGAGAAAGACCATCCTCTCAGTCAGCTGTGCAATTATCTACATTTCACAGATGGAAAAACTGTGGCACAGAGAAATGAATATGCAAAATATCACAACTAACTAGCAGTGCTGGAATGCCAATTCACATTTCCTGAGACCTCCAGATGCTGCACATTTACAACCTTATTGCAAGTTCCTTCAATGTTTCTTTTATGGAAACAAATACAGCAGAAACTGAAAGGAAAAAGAAGAAGGGGGGGTAAGGGGAGGCCCAGCAAGGCCCAGCAGATATATATATATATA
The DNA here is from genome assembly GCF_048593235.1 of Sminthopsis crassicaudata. Lineage (NCBI taxonomy): Eukaryota > Metazoa > Chordata > Mammalia > Dasyuromorphia > Dasyuridae > Sminthopsis > Sminthopsis crassicaudata. The sequence continues at coordinate 426,231,873 of NC_133620.1, forward strand.
CCATATCTTTTCCATCAGAGGGGATCCTTGGATCAATGATTTAGAGCTGAACGGGATCTTAGAAATTATCTAATAAAATCTCATTTTTCAGATGTGAAAACTGAGGCTTAGAGAGAAAAAGTAATCTCCTCAAAATTATATAGGTCACAAAGTATCAGAACAAAAATTTGAACACAAGTCCACAGAATCCAATTATAGGTTTGGGGTTTGGTTTTGTTTTTCCCCCTCCATTCCAGCACCTTGCTAGACAAATCCAAGATATTCCCTTATTTCTTTTCTCCTGATCTCCTTAACTGGATGAAGTTATTTTCATTTGTACAAAATCACTTTTAAAGCTATCATCACGCACAGAATCAAAAACAAGGCCTACTTGAAAGAGCTTAGACTGACAAAATAAAGAATACGACCTATATGTATGTATATGTGTGTATATATATGTTTTCTTTAACATGTTCTTTCAAAGTTAAGAAACTTTATTAATCAGATAAACAAAATGGTTTACAAACCTAGGTTCAGCTTTTTCTAATTTCTAGAATCAGGAAGACTCAATGTCAAATCCCCTAAGTCACTTAGCCTCTATCTACCTCAGTTTCATCTCTAAAATGGAATGATTTTAGCACATACCTTCCAGGAAAACCATTAGGATCAAAAGAGATAATACTTGTAAAGGCTCTGCAAACCTGAATGAGGAACACTATTGCTATTAAACCCTGACCCTAGGCCCTAGGCCCTGAGGAAATAAAGCTAAAAACAACAAAAGTTTCTATCCACAAGGAGCTGATCTCCATGGGAAGGAAGAGGATTTTAGCTGGATAGACCCAAGAGATGGCCTGATCCAAATCCCTTTCAAAAAGGAGGAAACTGAGGCTCTGAGAGTAAAAAAGATTTTCCTAAGGTCCCAACATAGTGAATAAGCAGATTCAAACCTACTTCTAACCAGTGATCCACAAATCTTGATTTTCTGGTTTTGCATTTTTAGTGCTGAACTTTGACCTGCTGTTCCTTTCTAATACCTGTCATAATATCTGGTAAGAAAGAGCTCACATCTTCCCCCCCCCCCCAACTTCCCCAAGGACCTGACCATAAGTAAGTTCCTAAACAGTCCAAGGAATAATGGAATTATGAGTAATGTATAATTACTCATAATGAATGAATTTACTGAAATAAAATTAGGAAGAATTCAATAATGCAATAAAATTGGTGAAAGTAAATTGGTGAATTGCATAGTTCTTTCGCAAGATGTTTTTAATACAATTTATTTAATTATTCTACTGTTGTGACTTACTTATTCAACTTCATGAAATATAAACATGAAGAATTCCTACAAAGATAGTGGATCACAAATGATTTCATTCAATTAAAAATACATGCATTAAGTGCATACTATGCACCAGACATTGTAATGCCAGTTTGAAATAAAATGGTCCTTCCTTCCTCTACTTCTCCCTAACCTCAAATCAATGTTATTTTAGGATAAGTACAATGTGACCTTGTAGGATAGTTCAGGGAAGCTTACACTGACTGCACTAGAGAAAAACTTACTAAATTGGGGATCAGCAAAGCCATGACACACAGGGCAGTAGCTACATGAAGGACATGTATCAAAGGTCTACCTTCATTGAATGTATCCCTGGTTATTATTGAGGTAATTCAGTGGCAGTTCTACAATGGGTAGAAAATTGCCTTTGGAGCCAGAAAATCCCTCTAGCACTGGTTCTATGATCCTCAGAAAAACACTTAGCCTCTATGTGCACTAGGCCAGTCTGTACTGTTCCAGTCAGCTGATAAGCATTTATTAAATGCCTACTATGTGTCAGGTTCAGTAGTTGAGTACACTAAGGAAGCAAAAGGCAGCCCTCAAGGAGCTTACAATCTAATGGGGCAGAGAGCAAGCAGAAATATAAAAATAATCTATATATAAGATAAATGGTTAAGAATTAATGGAAGGATATGTGCAAAAATGCTTGTGGCAGCCCTTTTGGTACTGGAAAGGAACTGGAAACTGAGTGGATGACCATCAATTGGAGAATGGCTGAATAAGTTATGGTATATGAATGTTATAGACTATTACAGTTCTATAAGAAATGGTCATCAGGATACAAAATAAATCCACATAAATCATCAGCATTTTTATACATCACTAACAAAACCCAACAGCAAGAGATACAAAGAGAAACTCCATTTAAAATAACTGTTGATAGTATAAAATATTTGGGAATGTATCTGCCAAGGGAAAGTCAGGAACTATATGAGCAAAACTACAAAACACTTTCCACACAAATAATGTCAAATCTAAACAATTGGGGAAGCATTTTTTACATTACAGCCTCATTTCCAAAATATATAGAGAATTGACTCAAATTTATAAGAAATCAAGCCATTCTTCAATTGATAGTCAAAAGATACGAACAGACAATTTTCAGAAGAAACTGAAACTATTTCTAGTCATATTAAAAGGTGCTCCAAATCACTATTGATCAGAGAAATGCAAATTAAGACAAATCTGACCTCTCAGATCGGCTAAGTTGACAGGAAAAGATAATGATGAATGTTGGAGGAGATGTGGGAAAACTAGGACACTTACACATTCTTGGTGGAACTATGAACAAATCCAACCATTCTGAAGAGAAATTTGGAACTATGCTCAAAGAGTTATCAAACTGTGCATACTCTTTAACCCAGCAGTGTTACTACTAGGCTTATATACCAAAGAGATGGGAAAGGGACCCACATGTGCAAAAATGTTTGTGGCAGCCTGTTAGGCTCTTACTAAGTGCTAATGAGATAATGAGATATTAGGTTGTTACTAAGTGCTAAGTCGTTCTGGTCTAGTTCTGGTCTAGTTCTGGTCTTTACTAGGAGTTTAACCCTTTTGAACTCCTGGGGAGGAGCTTGCATGCTTAGGAGGAGCAAGTTCATTGGTTGAAGTAATTTTTCCTAGAAGCCCTTGCGTTATCTCACACCCATTCTCTGGGAGGATAAAAGAGAGCGGCACTCGAGAGATAGAGAGTCATGTCTGGGCCAGACTTGAGGCATATCTCCAGAGGAAGAAGTCTCTACACTGGACCAGAGTTGGCGGCAACTGTCTGGAGACAAGGGCTCTCTACAGGAAGACCATATATATATATATAACATATATATGTTCATTAGCACTTAGTAAGAACCTAACAGCAGCCCTTTTTGCAATGGCAAGAAATTGGAACCTGAGTGGATGCCCATCAGTTGGAGAATGGCTGAATAAATTATGGTATATGAATATTATGGAATATTATTGTTTTGTAAGAAATGACCAACAGTGGATGTCCATCAGTTGGAGAATGGTTGGGTAAATTGTGGTATATGAAGGTTATGGAATATTATTGCTCGGTAAGAAATGACCAGCAGGAGGAATATAGAGAGGCCTGGAGAGACTTAAATCAACTGATGCTGAGTGAAATGAGCAGAACCAGAAGATCACTGTACACTTCAACAACAATACTGTATGAGGATGTATTCTGATGGAAGTGGAAATCTTCAACATAAAGAAGATCCAACTCACTTCCAGTTGATCAATGATGGACAGAGGTAGCTGCACCCAGAGAAGAAACACTGGGAGGGGAATGAAAATTGTTAGCACTAATATCTGTCTGCCCAGGTTGCATGTACCTTCGGATTCTAATGTTTATTGTGCAACAAGAAAATGATATTCGCACACATGTATTGTACCTAGACTATATTGTAACACATGTAGAATGTATGGTATTGCCTGTCGTCGGGGGGAGGGAATAGAGGGAGGGGGGGTAAATTGGAAAAATGAATACAAGGGATAATATTATAAAATATATATATATATATAATAAAAAAAAAAAAAAAAAAAAAGAAATGACCAACAGGATGATTTCAGAGAGACCTGGAGAGACTTACATGAACTGCAAGCAGAACCAAGAGATCATTGTACATGGCAACAATAAGACTATGTAATGATCAATTCTGATGGACATGGCTCTCTTCAACAATGAATTGATTCATATCAGTTCCAATTGTTCAGTAATGAATAGAATTATCTACACCCAGGGAGAGGACTATGGAAACTAAGTGTGCACCACAACATAGCATTTTCACTCTTTCTGTTGTTGTTTGCTTGCATTTTTATTTTCCTTCTCAGATTTTTTTTTTCTTTCTAGATCCAATTTTTCTTGTGCAGCAATATAACTGTATGCATATGTATACATATATTGGATTTAACATATATTTTAACATGTACTGGAATACCTGCCATCTAGGGGAGGAGATGGGAGGAAGGAGAGGAAAATTTGGAACAGAAGGTTTTGCAAGAGTCAATGATGAAAAATTACCCATGCATATGTTTTGTAAATAAAAAGCTATAATTTAAGAAAAAAAGAAAGAAATCTCAGCCAAAATCAGCTAAGTGGTTTAGTGACTTGAAGTGAGGAAGACTTAAGTTTGAATCTGTCTCAGACACTAACTGGGAGGCTGCCTGTGACCCTCGGCCTCAATTTCTTCATTTACATAATTTTCTTAAGGTGATGAAGATCTGTGGAAATCTGTTTTAACTGTGTTATACCAAGATACTGCAAATATGTCAAAGTAATACAACATTAATCCAAAGAAGAAATTATGTGGTAATCCAGAAAGTTCAATTTTTAGTTTGTCACAGTAGGTCTTAAAAATCCAAAAGCCTGATAAAGAATTGGAATTTGAAGAATAGATGAATCCCTTATGGTATATGATTGTGATGGAATACTATTGTGTATAAGAAACAATGAGCAGTATGGTTTCAGAAAAACCTAGGAAGACTTACACAAATACAAAGTGAAGTGGGTAGAAGCAGGAGAATATTGTATACAATGTAATAACAATACTCTACCACAATCAACTATAAATGGCTTGGATATTCTCAGCAATACAGTGATTTAAGACATTTCTGAAGAACTCATGATTAAAAACTGCTTTCAACCTCAAGAGAAAGAACTGATGTAATCTAAATGCAGATTAAGGCATATTTTTTGGACTTACTTTATTTGGGATTTTTTTTTTGGTCTTATATAACATGAACAATATGTAAATGTTCAACATAATAGCATATGTATAGTCTATATATCAATTGCTTGTCTTCATAATATGGGAGGGGAAGGAGAGAGAGAGAGAGACAGAGACAGGGAGAGACAGAGAGAGAGAAAGAAAATTTGGAACTTAACATTTTTAAAAAACTAACACTAAAAATATTTTACCTGTAGGAAAAAATATTTGAAAAAAAAATTTTAAAGTGCAAAAGCTGAAATTACAAGAGAAATAATACCTACATCCCCCTATCCAGAATGGGTTATGAGATCAAATGAATTAAAATATGCAGATCTCATTGCAAAATTTAAGCACATGTATTTTTAAACAAATCTGGATTTTATATGTGGAACCATGTTTTATTTTATTATTTAAAATATCTTTAGGATGTAAAGAATGTTGATAACAAAGCTATAAAAAACAACATGAAGTAGAAATGTTTAAGTGTTTTCAAGATTCAAAAGAAAAATAATTTTTTGAGTCCATTGACATGCCTGGTCCTTCTAGTGTTAAGCTGGGAGGCATGAACTTTTTTAAATATACTCCATTGAAGGAAAAAGGGAAGTCTGGTAACAATTTGGGGGCAAAATATGGGGTTCAGGGAATGAAGAAAAGGAAAGGAGAAAAGAGATTGGCATTCTCCAGTCTCACCATGCCTTTTTCCTACTCCATAAATTCATACAAACCAGTCTTCATGCCTAATATTGACTCCCTCCCTACTCCCATATCTCCACCTGTTGAATTTTTTTTCTTTCTCTTAAGGGAATTCCCTGTGGTAGCTCCTCCATAAAACTTTCCCTAAAGGGTCTAATTCTAAGTGATCTGTGTTCCTTCTCATATTTCCTGACATCCTTTTTGACCTCTCCTACTTTGTGATCATATTCCCACTTTTATTACAGTTACACACACACACACACACACACACACACACACATACACATACACACACACACACACAGTTGCCAAAAAGTAGCTTTGGGAAAGCTACCCATCTATACTATGGTGTAATAATAATAAATGACATTTACAAAACAATTTAAACTTTCCAAAGCACTTCACATAATTCTGTTAGTATCTGAGATGTCATTAGTGTCAGGAAGTGTGGAAATTCATTTCACTAATGCAAAATAGAAAGTCATCTATAATTTGTAATCTCAGCAAGTAGCTTGGAGCTCTGGGGATTTATGGTTAAATTGCAAAAACTTGAAAATTTGCTAAGAGCTTTATTTGCAAAGAATTGTTACCTTCTTTGAGCTTCACAACAATAGTACTATAGATATTATTATACTGGATGATGAAATTGGAACTTAGGAAAGTTAAGCAATTTGCCACATCTACACTGTGCATGGCACAATTCTAAGCACTGATAATACAAAGAAAGGCAAAAGATTATCCTTGCTCTCATGAAAAAGGGGTGACAATATGCAAATCTCTGTTTACAAACTAGATATATACAGGATAAATTGGAGATAATCAATGAAGGGAAGGCACTAAAATGAAGAAATATTGGGAAAAGCTCATTCTAGAATAGGGATGGGGAACTTTTTTTCTACCAACCATTCAAATATTTATATGATCATTCGAGTGCCATCAAAATTATCAATTTAAAGAGTTCAAGCAGTGGGAGGTTATTGCCTGTGATTGCCTTAGCAAATGATTTTGCAAGTGTCATATGGCCAGCATGCTGTAATCCCACCCTTCTTCTAGAAAATGAAGTTTTAGTTGGGATTCAAAAGCAGGAGGTGGAGATGAAGAGGCAGAATATTCCAGATATGGAGTACACTCAATGAAAATCTTGTTTAAGAAACAGCAATTAGGCTAGTATTATTTGATTGAAGAGTTTATGGATTTGAGCCCTAGACACCCAAAATCCAGTACTCTACCTTTTCTTTAAAGGCAGAGTTAAATAACTTGTCCAGGGCCACACAGGTAATAAATGCCTGAGGTCAGATAAGAACTTTCTAGTGTTCCTATCCAGAACCAGTATTCTATCCATTGCACAAATTGGCTGACCCCAGATCACTTCTTATTGGAAATAGGAAATAAAATGGGGAAAAAATAGAGTGGAAATCAAGAGATCAGCATCCTGATTGTCTCAACATTCATCAGCTATGTGAGATTGGGGAGATTACAATCTTTCAAGGGCTCTAGTTTCCTCGATGTAGATAGAGTAAGAGATTATTGATCTATAGAGAGATGGGACCTTTGAGGTCAATAAGTCCAAAGGGGAAAAAAGGACCTGCCTAGAGTAACACCACTGAATTAAATGTCTGAGGTGAAATTTGAACCGAGGTCTTTCTTCCTCTAAATACAAAACTTTTATCACTTTAATGCCACACTGTTTAGGGTTAGATTTGGATAATCTCTAAAATCCCTTTCACCTCCAAAAATAAAATCAATCATTTTCCCTTACTGGACATATCTATTCATTGCCAAATTTACTTCCACAACCTCATTCATCTCCATCCCCTTTTCTTCATTCACACAGCCAACTTTGAGTCTTCTCACCAGGATTCCTACAATAACCTTCCAATAGAGCTTTCATACTCAAGTCTATCCCCTCTCCAATCCCATCATACATATAGATACTGAAGAGATTTCCCTTAAACATCTTAAACATAAGCCTGATCCTATTATTCTTCTGCTAAAAATAAAATAAAAACAAAAACCTTGCTGTTCCCCAGTACTTCCAGTATTCAACAGTCAATTGCACTGTTTGATGTTGAAAGCCCTTTACCACCTAATCCAACCTAACTTTCCTTCCTTCTTCATTACTCTTTCTCACAGGCCAAGAAAACTGATCTTATTATTATTTCATGGTACTTCATCTCTGACTATTAGTCTTTGCACTAGCTGTTCCACTTTTGGTGGCAATGTCTTCCTCCTCACTTACACTCTTTAAACACCTTTTTCTCTTCAAAGTTCAAACCTTTACATAATAGTCACTATCAGTCCTTCCCTCCTTTCCTCTCACCATGTGTTTATTTTATATGTACATATATGTGTCTATACACATTTCAACTATTAACACATTATTAAATAGGAATTTTTTTCATTATTGTATACATGGCTGCTATCACAGTACTCACCACACACTAGTTGCTTAATAAATGCTTGCCAATTGAAGTCTGATTTCTCTTATCACTGAAAACTGTTTTGAAAAGAACCCCACTATGTTCCCAATTACAATGAAGCTTGTTCATGAATCTTCAATGAACCAACATTAGTAGCCATTGCCCAACACACACATACACATACACACACACACACACACACACAAATTGTCATATAATTTTCAAGTTTTGTTTTGATTCTTATCTGTGGTTTCATCTATTTGGGAAACTCCCAGGGCGAAAATTCTCTCCATTTATGCAAACTGACATAACTATACAACTATAACTCTTTTCTCATTTAAGTGACTTGTCTATGGTCACCTAAGTCATTTGTGTCAAAACCAGAAATGACACTTGTTTTCCTGACTCCAAAATCAACCTCTAAGCATTATGGCACTGCTGCATATTTTGGCCTTTTGTTTGTTTGTTTACAATAACAAGTACTGTACAAATGTAAATTTTAAAGAGTTATTCCTAATAAAGACACTTACTATAAGTCATCAGAGCATAATTACTCTTGGTACAATGGAATAATGTTTTGATTTGGAATTTGAGGATTTGAGTTTGAATTCTGACTCTTCCATTTAATGCCTACAGGACCTTGGGAAATTGAAATTCACTTCCTTTTTCTGGCCCTCAGTGTCCTCACTCATAAAATCAGGGATTTGCTCAAGGTGTTCTGTAAAATCCCCTTCTACCTTTAAATTTATGAGCCTATCCTAGACTGGAATTTGAAAGTGACTTTATCCATTATTTCTTGTTAACAGTTTTCTGAGTTATTGTTGGGGGGTTTTGTTTCTTTTTTGCTTCTTTGGTGTACTTGTGCCATTTATATTGACATGTTAATAAGGATAAATAGTGAACATTTAAGATCTAGGCAATGGAAACAAAGTTTTCAATCTAATTTTTAAGACCCTAAATAAAAGACTATTAAGATAAAATATAAACATGTGAGTAAATTAAAATGTAAAAGATACGATTAAAGTAAAAAAGAAACACAAGTTAAAACCCAAGGCATTTGACCCCCTTACTTACCAAATTTATAACTTTCCTTCTGAATGGCCATATAAAGAACAAGCCCAGTACAGAGGGTGGGGTGTATTAAGGGTAAGAAGTTTCAAAGTATCTTCTCAGCTAAAAGAGAGCTGAACTTGTGGACATAATAAATATGACTCAGAGAATGCACATTCAGAAATAACCCTTGCCATTAATATATGTACTGAAGATACTATCTCCCAACATTTTAGGCAAAGGAATTTATTCTATGTTGAGAAACAGGAAGTAGAGGAAAAGGTAGAATTACTTTGTAAGAAAACCCCGCCTCTAAGCAGCAGCTACAACTAATCAGCAAGGAATTCTTTTCTACTCTTGATAAAGCCGCACGTATTAAAACGTATCCAAAAGTAACCAACTAATCCCAGAAGGATACTGTTTCACAGAAATTGGAAAGGGTTTTACAAAACCAAAGTAAGTGTCTACAAAGAAACAAAGGAAATCGATTAGGAGAGAAGAGGAAGACCTCAGTTATCTTCAGATTTTCCAAGTCCAGGGCTCAGCTCTATTGAGAGCATCCCTAACTAATCAAGTTTGACCAGAAAGCTAACCTCTCTTTGGAAGCCACAAATTTCGTGTCACTGTGTGGCTATTTATCCTCACCACACACTCTACTCCCAGTTAATAAACCCGTCCCCTTTCCCACTCCAAAGCCTAGAAGAGGAGTCCCCGCTTTTGCATGCAGTCCCCTCCGCCCTCTTCCTCTAAACTAGGGCTCTGCCCCCGCCCAGTCCTAGGCCAGTTAGGAAAAGACTCCACCTCTCCAGCATCGCCACTCTCGGACCCTCAGGCCCAGAAACCCACCTCTTCCGCGTCTCGGCCTAGAGGGATGCCCAGGTTTTTCAGGCCCTCCTGCAGTTCGCTGATGTCCACTTTTCCATCCCCGTTGCGGTCCAATTTTTGGAAGAGGTTTTCAAAGCGGTTGGGGATATCGGTTTCCTGGCAGACCACCTCGGGCAGTACGAAGCCCCTCACCCAACGAAGCATGGTACTCCGAGAACAGGGACAGACCTGGGCAATGAGAAAAGTTTCTAGTGTCACCACCCTCCCCCTCCTCGTAGGAGTTAATGCCTTTTTTCTTCTCCCGGTCGGGCCTCGGACAGCGGCGGCGGCGGCAGCTCGGCTGAGGACCGAGGCGGAATCCGTACCAAGCTTTGCAGCTGCACAGCCCGAGTCCAGGCGCCGCCTAGGAGTCCGCTCCGAGGCACGAGAACCGGGAGACAAGGAAACCGAGCGAGCCGCTCGCCAGGAGATCCCCGCCCATCAAGTTCCTGGTCACGGGCTGGGAGGGGCCCCACGGCGGCCACGAGCCTTTTGGGCGCCCCTAGGAGGAAGACTCGGCCGCGGAGAGAGCCCGTGCCTGGAATGGATGTTTCCTGCAGCTGCCCAGGGTGGGGCAGGCCAGAGGGTGCGGCCCGCGCTGAGCTCTGACGATCCTAACTGCCATAGGGGTACAGCGCTCCCCGAACCCCGAGTCGGAGCGAGCCTGAGATTGGCCCACTTAAAATCGTAGGGGAGCTTTAGGAGGCCGGAAAACAAAAGAAATCACGAAGTTCTCTGATCTACCTGAGCTAAGGAGCCTGCGAAGAAAAAGAAGCAATTTGCCCACATCCTACTATCTCATCTCCTCGCAGAACAATCTGACAAACATTTCTGTACTCTGCAAGTACCAGTGGGTTACAGAGAAAAATTAAAAGTTTCTATGGTCGTGGAACTAGAGCTGGAAGGGACGTCTAGATTATGGAGGGGGGGCAGAGGAGATAGGAGAGAAGAGAAAGAATAAGCATTTCTATAGCGACTACTACAGGGCCAAAAATTGTGCTAAGTGCTTTTTACACATACTTCATTAAGATCCTCACACGTGTGGGATGTAGGTGCTATTATTATTCCCATTTTAAAGTTGAGAAACAAGGAGGGTGTCTCTGATCATATTTGGATTCGTCTTCTAACTGCAATCTAAACTCCTGATGTTACTGAGAAGGAAACTAGGGGCCAGAGAAGCGAAATGATTTCAAGTGTGAGTGTCTGAGAGTTTAGACTGAGATTCCCTAACTCCAGAGATAGTTCTCTTTCCACTGAACCACTTTGCCTCAATAGATACATAACCCATCAATTGACTGTACTTTATAATACTGATTTTTTTTAATATAGTAACGTAAAGTTTGCAAAATCAAGCCTCACATTAAGCCTAAAAGACAGTCTCCTTTGGAACAATAAGTACTGTGCTAAAGGTAAAAACAGTATGGTCTCTTCACTTAAGGAGGTAAAAAAGGAAGGTAAGACAGGAACCACAAGTAAACTTGCTATAAAGAAGGATTTAATGGGAGTGTAGACGTATGAAAACTACCCTTAAAAAATTTGAGAGAGATAACCCCTTTTCTGCTGTGGCTCAGGGAAGCCTTGTTGAAGGAGGATGCTTGTGAATCTGATGCTTTTGATCAGAAACTTCAGCTACTTAGACTTTTAAGAATATCTGATCCAAACATTGAGCATGAGAATTTTACTTTTAAAAGTGGACTCAAAAGAAAAGCATTGTGGGATAGTGTCGAGGTTAAGCATAAAGGTAGTGAAAAAAATCAAATACTGAACCTGGAGTCAAAAAGACCGAATTCATATCCCACCTCGGACACTTACCTGGAAAAGTCATAGCCTTTATCTGCCTCTATTGCCACAATTGTAAAATAGAGATATTAAGAGCACCTATCTTACAAGATCCTTTTAAATGCTCAAACCTCAAAATATTATGTATCATTATACTTATTGTTATTATTAAAAAATCTATGAATCTTTTGTCCTTTAAGAAGCTGATTGAACCTTTCAGCAAAAAATCATGCAAAACTCCCACCAGACATTTTATCATGAATCCAGTCTTCCCCCTCTCTCCCATCCACCAACCAAGAAACTAGAGTTAGGTGGAAAAAACCTTTTAGCTAATTTAGGCCAATGCTTTGGTTTGATAAGGAAACTGAAGTGTGTGGGGAAAAAAGTCTGGGATTTTAACTAAGTACCTTCAAAGTTTCAGCACTTTTTCCATCTTGCTATGATGCATTTCATTCTCCCTTCCCTATATTGTCTTTGGCTCACATGTTGTTCAAACTAGGAGCTAATGTCATAATGTTAAAGGTACATAATTTAGTGAGAACAAAACTAGATTTCTGATTAGAACTAGTCAGTTCCAGTTCTGGCATTTACTAGATCTGTGATGTGGAAGAACTTAACTAACCCCTAAAATCTTAAATTTCTTTATGTGTAAAACAATCATTCTGTAATTAGTTTTCTGGGTTTACATTTTGGCATTATTGAATGATTTATTCAATCACTTCAAAAACATTAAATTCTGTCTGGCCTTGTGGAATGGTTTATTGTTGTTCAGTGGTTTTCAGTCATGTCTAACTCTTTGTGACCCATTTGGGTTTTTTTTGGCAAAGATACTAGAGTGATTTGTCATTTTCTTCTCATTTTACAGATGAAGAAACTGAGTCAAACAGGGAGTTAGATGACTTGCTCAGGGTCACACAGCTAATAAGTGTGAGGCCATATTTGAATTTAGTAAGGTGAATTTTCCTGATTCTAAACCAGACACTTTATACACTATAACATCTAGTTGCCCCTCAAGGAATGGTACAGAAATACAAATTCCTACAGATAAAAAACTATTAACAGCCCTTCTCTTTTTTCCCCCTGAGGCAATTGTGGTTGAGTGACTTGCCCAAGGTCACCCAGCTAGGAAATGTCAAGTGTCCAAGATGGGGTTTGAACTGAGGTCCTCCTAACTTCAGGGTTGATGCTCTATCCACTGCACCACCTAGCTGCCCAAGCCTTTCCCTTTTTATGATCATAAAATATCAGTCACTCAGTCTTCCTTTGTAGAAGCTATTAGCCTGGAAGAACTGAAGAAGAGGTGCAAACTGGGGTTTTAATCTCTTCATTTAGCACCTCTACTACAAATCAAGTAATAAACCCTAGGAGGGGGTAAGAGACTGAAAGAGCTGGATAAATGACCTGGGGCAGCTAATAGCAAGTGCAGAAGAGATGAAAACAGGGAAGGGAATGATGAGCCTCAGCAGCTAGGAGGAAGGGGACCACACAGATATCAGGCAATCGGAGCAGTTCAGAGAAGCTCAAACATTTGTGGACTTTTGAAAGTTTGTTATGCAAAAGGAGAGATTTCCTGTGATTCTTTGTATTATTGCATGGTGTCTTGAGCCTAGAATAATATATTTTTAAGTGAATAATAAATTATTTAATTATGTTAAAATCTAAGCCTAAAACCTTAATCATAAAATGATTACTCATGGGATTTATAACTGAATCATGAGGCACACCCAAACCATCCTTGCTCTACAGAATGAAATCTGAACTTCCTCTAAAATGTACCATCTTTTACTCCCTATCTTGACCTTCACACCCAACCATCCACATCATCTTCCTGCTGCTTCTCATCTTCCTTCTTGAGTTATGAATTGTCTTTCCCCTTTAGAAGGTAAGCTCCTTGAGAACAGGTCTGTTTTTCTTTTTGTTTTTATTTGCATTCTTGGCATGAGGCTTGGCACATAGGAAACATTTAATAAATGCTTGATAAACACTTAATAAATGACTGACACAGTGGGGGAAATACTGAATATAAACTTGAGGATCTGAGTTCGAATTCTAGCTTGGCCACTACTACTTGTGTGCTTTTCAACAAGTGTCATCTTTCTAGGACTGTTTCCTCTTTGTCAAATTTAAATCTGAATATTAGTTTGCTCATCAGTCAAATAAGAGCATTGGACTAGATAACCTAAAAGCAGAAGAGAGAACCTTTGATGTCATCAAGTGCAGCCTTTTCAAATTTAACACAAGGCACAACTTTCGCAGAGATAAACTGATAGACAAGATTGGAACTGAAATCCTTTGACTTTCAACCTAGACTTTGTTTCAAGAAGGTCCAAAGAGTCAAACTCTGTGGATACTTCCAAGTATGACTCAGTTTTACAAAAACATTATTAAGAAAATTATTAAGGAAAATAAGGTATTTCTTTGTTAGAAACTAGCTTGAAATTTCAGTGTGACCTCTGAGATTTGCTAAGATGACAGGAAAAGATAATGACAAATATTGGAGGGGATGTGGGAATACTAGGACACTAATATATTATTGGTGGAACTGTGAATGAATCTGACCATTCTGGAGAGCAATCTGTAAGTATGGGCAAAAAATTATCAAACTGTGCATACCCTTTGATCCAACAGTGTTTCTACTGTACTTGTATCCCAAAAAGATGTTAAAGGAAGGAAAGGGACCCCCATGCGCAAAAAATGTTTGTGGCAGTCCTTTTTGTAGTGGGTGGCAAGAACCTAGAAACTGAATGAATGCCTGCCCATCAGTTGGAGAATGGCTGAATAAGTTATAGTATATGAATTCATGGAATATTATTGTTTTATTTTATAAGAAATGATCAAGAGGATGATTTTAGAAAGGCCTGGAGAGACTTACAGAAACTGATGCTAAGTGAAATGAGAATGAGATCATTGTACACAGCAACATTAATATTATACAACGAAAAATTCTGATGAATGTTACTCTTTCCAACAATTAGATGACTGATGCCAGTTCCAATGATCTTGTGATGAAAAGAGCCATATACACCTAGAGAGAGGATTGTAGGAACTGAATATGAATCACAACATAACTTTCTCACTCTTTTTGTTGTTGTTCACTTGCATTTTGATTTCTTACTCATTTTCTTTCCTTTTTGAACTGATTTTTCTTGTGCAACAAGAGAATTGTTTAAATATATTTACACATATTGGATTTAACATATCTTTTAACACATATATATTGGATTGCTTGCTTTCTAGGGGAGGGGATGGGGGGAAGGAGGGAAAAATATGAAACAAAAGGTTATGCAAGGGTCAATGTTGAAAAATTATCCATGTATATGTTTTGAAAATAAAAAGCTTATAAAGAAAGACACTCAGAAAGAAAGAAGGAAAAAGTAAAAGAAAGGGAAGGGAAGGGAAGGGAAGGGAAGGGAGAGAAGGGAGGGGAGGAGGGAGAAGAGGAGAAGGAGGGAAAGAAGAAAGGGAAGGAAGGGAGGGAGGGAGTAACTTACCTCAGTAGTCCAGTGTAACAGTCTTGATACAGCCTAATCTTTTCAACTACCTTACTTTGTTATTGACTTATATTAAACTTGCAATAGCCTAACCCCTCAGGTCTTTTTCACATGAACTACTAACTATACCTACTCCTTCCCCATGTTAATGTGAGAATTTGACTTTTTTTAATTCAAGAAAAGAAACATTTTGCTGTTTAAATCTCTTGGTATCCTGAATCCATCAAACATTTAGCAATTTGCTTTCCCTCCCAGCTTTTGGAAATAGAAAGGACAAGAAAAAGAAAACTATTTGAGGCTTTTTTTTTAATTAGCTAAGCAGGGAAGCCTAAGGGAATCTGGTTTTCTGGGCAAGCCTCCTTCCTAGTGTGTCTATCCCAGTTTTGTGTGCATCCCCAGGGGAGAAAAGCTCTTGTTTACTGGGCTAAGCAGAGAGCTGTTTGCTTTACTAGTCATTAAGTACACTAAATGTTTGGGCAATAGTAACTCCTGTGTCACAGGGTGTGTGATGGCTCTGTCCTTGACTACACCTTCTGAGTCTTTCCCAATTCTCATTAGGCATACCTGTGTCAGAAATAGAAGAATACTGACACACTGTCCCAGTCTCTGTGTGCAGAGATTTTAAAAAGTCAGCTGCAAGAAGGATGAAAGATCAGTCCAATTTTCCAGTTCCCAAACTATCCCCTGGTCATGCTAGATGTTTATGAAATAGCTAAGATTTCATGAGACTTGAAGAACATAATTGAATAAGTATGAATACAGTAATTTCTTCAATTAAACTATGATTTTATCAGTGTAAGTACTCCTTCCATCAAGAGAAGTCACAACCCACAATGTTCCCTATATTTAAGCCTGCACTTATCCTGAATTGCTGTGACTAAAGTTTGTTTTTTTGTTTTTCATCTGGACTGAAGCATAGGAAACAAAATTCCAGATCTGTAGTCAAAGGAACTAGAAAAAAAAACCTTGCCTTTGAATCCTACTATAATATCAAAGAAACTGAGGCAGACAGAGAATGGTTTTTAATCTTTAATGTGGACAGTTTAGACTAATTGACCTCATGGGACTTTTGTCCAAAGCAGTCAGTCCAGATAAACTGAGGCAGGGAATTTATATAGGGTTTTAGCTAACTAGGGTTTAACAAAGGAAGATAAGAGGAGCAAGGATGCTTGGAGGATGGATAAGCCATAATTCCAGGAAAGGATCATAACTTAATCCTGACAGGATAGGAGTCAATATAAGGTCATGGACAGGAGACATGGAGGGACAATGCTCAAAAGGAGGGAGAATTATCCTAGCAAGGATTGAGATAAAACATCTGGAGTTTATGACTCAATGGTATGTAAAGGTGGACAGAGCTTAAAGATTTTTCCTGAGCTCTTTTTTTAAACCCAATTTCCAATCCTAATGGCAAGGAAAGGGTGGTGGCTATGACCTCAACTTATCCAGTGCCCAATACTAATAGTCTGTGACTTGACCTCTAGGACTCAGTTTCTGTATCTATGAAATGGGATTTCATAAATTCCACAAATACGATTGATAAAGATTATAATTTTCTGTATCAGCTAGCCAGGTCCTGGGATGACATACAGGAAATAGCATTGGAGCCATATTCAAAGTCTTTACAACTTGATAAGATTTAACATAATTTGCATTCTACTAGCATAACTTCAGAAATCCATGATCACCTCCAAGACACATTGACATATTGGAGATTTTATTTTATTTTTAATAATATTTTATTTTTCCCAATGCATGCAAAGATAGTTTTCAACATTTACATTTGCAAAACTTTGTGTTCCATTTTTTTCTCCCTCTCTCCTTCCCATCTTCTTCCCCAAGACAGCAAACAGTCCAATATAGATTAAATATGCACAATTTCTCTAAACATATTTCCATATTCATTATGCTGCACAAAAAAAAAATCAGGCCAAAAGGGGAGGGGGACTGAGAAAGAAAAAAAATAAGCAACAACAACAAAAAATAAAGGTAAAAATATTATGCTTTGATCTGCATTCAGTCTTCATACTTCTCTGTCTGGATGTGAATGGCACCTTCCATCACAAGCCTATTGGAATTGCCTTGAATCACCTCATTTTTGAAAAGAACCAAGTCTGTCACAGTTCATCATCACATTATCTTGCTGATACTGTGTACAATGTTCTCTTAGTTCTGCGCATTTCACACAGCATCAATTCATATAATTCTTGCCAAGCCTTTCTGAAATTAGCTTGCTCATCAGGACTCACCAGAACAACAATATTTCATTGCATTCATATACACGTAATTAGATTAATTTTAGAAGAGTAATACAATAGCTGGCAACTACTTTAGAGATTTATTGTCTGCAATGTATTTCAAATTAAATTTTCAACAAGCATTGTTGATAAGCATCTACCAATAATTATACTTGGGATTGTACTTGGTACTTGGATACTGAAAAAAGCAAAAAAACAAAACAAAACAAAAAAAAACCACTCCCTGCTCTCAAGGAGCTTACAGTCTAATAGAGACAAACACATGCAAATGATTATGTACAAACCAGATATATACAAGGTAAATTGGAAATAATCTCCGATAATATATGCATTATTTAATTTGGTTTCCCCTCTATTCCTATGAGGTAAGAGCTGTTGTCCCCATTTTGCAGATAATGAAACTGAGATTCAGAGATCTTAAGTGATTGACGGTTACAAACAGTTAATGAATGGGTGCCTAATACCGGATTTGAATTCTTCCTGATACCATGTCCAGAACTTTAGCTCTTGCACAGTTCTGATGCTTAAGGTTCATTATTAACTGAAGTGATTTCATACCAAAATATTCTCTACAGAAAGTATTCAAATAAGTCCAAAAAGATAAGATTACTAAATAGAAGTTAATTAGGCAGGATAGTGTAGTGGAAAGAAATTTGAACCTGCAATTGGAAGGCCTGGGCTAAAATCTTGCTTCTGATAATTCCTAGCTAAGGGACCACAATATGTCACTTTCTTCCTCACTTATTCATATAATATAAACCTCAGTTATTCTCTCTATTACAATAGTCCAGGCATGAAGTGAGAAATAGCAGCACCAAGATAGTAGAAGTATTGGAAATGAGAACAGGGCATATGTGAGAAATACTACAAAGGAAGAATTAACAGGATTTGGCAACTGATATGTGGGAATGGAAAAGTGAGTAAAGAGCCAAGAATGATACCTAGATTTTGAGCCTAAATGAATGAGGAAGGGGAGCTTTGGAAGGAAAGATAATTTCATTTATGGACATACTGAGTGTAAATTGCAGGAATAGAAATAAAGGGTTAAGGGCAATTGACTATGACCTTTTGGAGTTTGTGATAAAGGAGAGGCAATCTGGGCATTCTGAGACCTGTATCCTAGATTTTAGGAAAGCAACTTTCAAAGGGTTAAGAGGAAAAATAGTTATGAATCCAAGAACTAAAGTGCTTCAGGTGAATTCCATCCAAAAGGGATGGGAGATGTTTCCATCCAGAATCTGGCAAGATCTATTTGTATACAATGGAACCCACAAACCAAAATAAAATTTTAAATAAACAGAACATGGAAGCAAGGTCTGAAGATGACTATAAGAATGTAGCATGATCCTGCAAACATAGCATAAAGAGGGCTAAAAGTGAGAATTAATTGTGACTGGCAAAGGAATTCAAGAATAATAGGACATTTGGAGATTTTATTTGCCCTATGAGGAGAAAAAGGATTAAAGGAAGAGTGGGCCTTTTGCTTGGGTGAATAAATGACAACCGAAAGAAGAGGTAACTGATTTTGTGTGTATATATATTTTTTTCTTTTGTTATCTCATTACCTTTGACCTTGAAATGACATAATAAAAATTATAATGGAGTTGATACTCAGGTTAAGTAAGGAGCTATTTATAGACTACCTAGTCATCCTTAAAGAATTCAAGTCCCCTGGTCAAGATAACCTGAATGTTTAAGCATTAAAAGAATTGGCAAATGTAATTATTAAGCCATTCAATATTTGAATGACTATGGAAAACAGGAGAGGTATTACAAGACTAGAGTAGGGTGAATGTCCAATTCTCAAAAATAAGAGATGACCAGATAAAAACCATAGGCCAGTGAGCTTGACTCCGAATTTAGGCAAAATTCTAGTCTAGATCATTTGAAGAGAGTTCTCAAACAACTAGAAAAAAAAATAGGGTTACAAAGAGCCAGCATTGATTCATCAAAAGCAGATCATGCTACCAAGCATTTCAGTTTTCATGAGGATTATGAAATTGGCAGGTAATAGGAATAATGTGATATGATTTACCTAAAAATGAACAAAATTTTTGATATAGTTATGTCATACTATTTTTACGGAGAATATGGAGAGTTGTGAACTAGACAATAGTATAATCAGATGGATTAAGAATTGATTTAGTGACTATGTATTAATAGACTATTGTTAACACAAGAGGAGGATCCAGTAGAGAACAGATGTGTCATACTCAAATAGAAGCTGGGGCCATTACCCAATACAGAAGGATCCCTTCAGGCTACATCCACAAATTAAATTTATCTGTATTTTGTTGTATTTTTATTCATTAAATATTTCTCAATTTATTTTAATCTGATTGGTGCTAGGGAATGTTATAGGCCTATGGATTTGCCATCTCTGAAATAGAGTATCCCAGAGATCTATGATGGACTCTGCATTACTTACTATTTTAGCATTCACTTGGATAAAAGTATACATGACATGATCAATATCTTTAAAGATGATATAAAGTTGGGAGAGATAACTAACAAAGCATCTGGATGGTGTGAATAGAGCTCCAAATCTAGAGTCAGAAAAACCCTACTTCAAGTCCAGCTGCAGACACTTAGTGGCTATACAACACTGGACTTAACTGGACACATTTCTTAATCATGCTTATTCTCTTCCTTTAAAAAAAGTTAGCTATTATTTTTGTTGACACACTGGACAATAGAATCAAGATTAAAAAAAATCTTGAAAAGGTTAAAGAATTGGACTGAATTTTATAAAATTAAACAGCCACACAAGCACAAGATAGGAGAAGCATGACTAAACAGCAGTTATTCTCCAAAAGATACATTGGATGATAGACATGGTTAATGGACTGAAATTGTAATCTCACTGTGTGATACGATGTCACAATTAAAAGAAATAATGTGATTTTGTTAAGTGTAAAGTCAATCAGTAATAAGAGAAGCCTAGTTTAGAGAGTAGCTGGTTGACATAACAGAATACCAATCCTTGCAGATTTATAGACTTATAAATTCTCTTTTTGTCAAGAGAACCTAAGTTCAAATCCAGCCTCAGGCACTATCAGCTATATGACCTGAGGTTTTCTAGTCAGATGTGACTGAAACCATTCATCCAAAACTTTATGACAAAGGAAATGACTATGCCACTGTACTTTGCCCTCAGCAGAACTCATATGATGTATCATTGTCCATCACAGAGAATTAAAGTACTACCTCATTTACTCATTCAGTTCTTGATACCAGTTTTAAAGGGAGATTGTTAGTTTGGAGAGTATCCAACCAAAGGAGGGGAAGCATGATGATGCAGAAATTGAGTATGTTTAGGGAACAATTAAACTTATTTTGGTTGCCCCTGGAAAGCAGAACCAGGATCTATGGGTGGAAGTTGCAAAGAAAGGAATAAATATTTATATAGTACCTACTATGTACCAGTCACTATGCTAAGCATTAAAAAAAAACAAATATCTCATTTGATCCTCACAACCACCCTATGAGGTAGCTATTAGTACCCCATTTTTTGACTGTGGAAATTGAAGAAGAGGTGATTTGCTTAAGGTCACACAATTAGAGTCAGCTCTCCTGACTCCAGACCCAACATTCTCATCTACTTACTGAATCACCTGCTGAACCATTTGTTATAGATTAGGGGAAAGGTAAGTATGGAAAGTATGGAAAGAAGAAGTGAAGAATTTAATTTAATAGATAATTACTTTTATTTGGAATTGCACCAAAATTTTTGGTTCCTAAGACCAACGGATGGCTATTATCCTTTAAAAGTGTAAGAAAGCCATGGGTTTAGGCATAGATTCAAGAATTAGCAGTTCTTGTAACTTTCTCGGGCATATAAGGGGGTTTGAACTCCAGTCTTATCTGATTCCTTATGACCCCATTTGGGGTTTTCTTGGTAAAAAAAATACTAGAGTGGTCTGAAATTTTCTTCTCTATCTTATTTTACATGAAGAATTAAGGCAAACAGGGTTGAGTGACTTGCCCAGCATCACACAGTTAGTAACCAAACTTGAACTCATAAAAATGAGTCTTCCTGATTCCAGCACACTATTAACTGGTACCACCCAGCTGCTGAACTATTAGAGATGTCCAATATTGAAATAGCCTGCCTTGAAAGATAGTGATTACTTCCTCTGAAGTATTCACACAAAGGCCAGATGGCCACTTACTGGGTAAGTATATTCCTTTTATGTATGGTTTGGACATGACTACTAAAGTGGAGGGGCTCACTCCATTCTGCATCGGTTGCTTTGTCTGTTTTAACTCCATGAAAGAAGATGTCCCTTTGGCAAGATACCCTTGGTTGTACCTCCCTTTTATGCTTCCTTTTATATGTTCTCCCTTTAGAATGTGTTCCTTGAAAAAGAGACAGTCTTTTAATTCAGTATATTCCCTGCACTTAGAACTTAGTATTTATTCTCTGTACCTACCAGGTGCTTTAAAAAATGTTTATTAGATTGGATTCAAAGCTGTTAATTACAGTTCTGTAATACTGTGTCACTATCATCCAATGAATTAGCTATTCCTCCCAAATTTATGCTATCTGCGATTTTGATCAGCATACCACCTATGCCTTTTTTCCCAAATGTTTATAAAACCATTGAATAACACAGTAACAAGGAGAGATTTCTGAGCTATTTCAGTAGAGATCTGCAGGTTGACATTGAATTATGAATGAATACTCTTCCAATCTAGTTATTTAACCTGTTCTAAATCTACTTTAACTTCTAGTCTATGTCTTCATCTTATCCCCAGGATAACAACAACAACAATAACAACAACAACAAAACTATCAAAACACTTTGTTGAAATCTCAGTGAAGATAACTATAAATGTATGTTTAAAAAAAAGTGAGATTAGTCTGGCATGGACAGTTCTCAATAAAACTTTCTAATCACTGCCTCCCTTTCTTTCTATATGTTCACTGATCATCCCTTTAATAGTACATTTCATATTTTTTCCCAGTTTCAAAATCAAGGTTAATGGTCTAGAGTTTTCAGATCCCTTTTCAGTCTTGCAGCACCTCTTCCATTCTCCAAGATGCTGATAATGATTCAGTAACCACTTCTGGCAAATATTTCACAGCCTTGTCAAGTGCAGCTGAGTGCTTATTATCTCAGTAATGATCGTAGGTTTCAGCCCACATTAGCTGTTTCTATTCCATCCTTCTCAACCATTTTCCTTGGTAGAGAAAAAAGTAACAAAATCAAAGTTGAATCATCCTGCTTCCTATCAATCATCCTGCATTACTCCCAAACTATCCCTTCATGAATCTTCCTCTTTTTCTCCATTATAATTTAAAATAATCTATTTGTTATTCTTAGAGCTTCCCTTGCCAGTAAGATCTTTGTGAGATATTAATACTCCTGCAATAATTGTTACAGTATTTCTTCATGCCTTTATATTCCTCTTCTGTTATTAGCCTTATGTCATGGACCCCTTTGACAATCTTTGGAAGCCTATGAACCTCTTCAAAATACTGTTTTTAAATGTATAAAATCAAATAGATTCTTACAAAGAAAACCAATTATATTGAAGTGCAATCATCAAAATACTTATAGATGAGCTGTTAAAGTGTTTCTTTGTGAACATATTAAACAATAGGACATTACATTTCAAGTTAAAAACATTTTTAAAGACATATATCAAAGTGAAGGCTGTTGTGGCTAAGAACATTAAATTGTGAAGGGATCTTAGACAAGGTAATATGCATATCAGGTCGGACAGATATGGAATCAATTTTTATTTTTTGTTTTAATGACTGTAAGCAAAGACTGACAAATGTTTAACAACTAGTTCTCAAAAATGTATGTATGACACACTTTTAAGTTTGGGCTGTCTTATTAACATCTTCTCTATTACTTTCTTAAGTCTAGATAATAAACAAAAGAAAATCAGGCCCTGATCTGTAGCATCTACTGCTTTTCAACTATAAATGCTCTCAAGTATTTGAGTGCCTAATATGTGCTAGATAAATAGTAAGAGCTTTGCAATTGTCTCATTTGATCCTAACAATCTGGGAATTAGGTACTATTATTATCCCCATTTTACAATTAAGGAAATGTAGGCAAACAGAGGTTAAGTGATTTATCCAGAAGCTAACATCAGAACTATTTGATAATGATTTTAAAATATGAAATAGATGAATGGTAGGTAGACAATAAAGAACCAGAAACTACAGAGCTCAGTAATCCAGTATTCAATAAATATGAAAACATAAATCTCTTGGGAAAGAATTTCCTTTTGATTGGGGAAAAAAAAAGCTGAAAAAACTAGAAAGCCATCTGGCCAAAATTAGGTTTAGACTAACACTTTGTACCATATTCCACAAAGCATTCTAACTGGATATATGACCTTAATATTAAAGGTGAAACTATAAAAATATAAGAAAAACAGATCATATAAGTTCCACAGCTATGAATAGATTGTTGTATTTCTAATTAAATCAGGGATAAAGATTATTACATAAAATAAATATTTTTAATTAATGAAATTGAAAGGTTTACATATAAACAAATTAAAACATAGGAAAAGAAGAGAAGTGCTTATTTGGGAATTAGCTTTTATATCAAATTTCTTAGATAAGGATTTATATCTAAGACATACAGACAACTCATAGATATAAATATGGATATAAATATAGAAATATGTATATACATATATATTCTCTATTTTTCAATAGTATATACAGATATCTATATATACATGTAATTCAAAAATCATTCCCCATTAGATAAATGGCAAAAGGATATGAAGAAACAGTTTTTAAAAAAATTTAACTACTAATAACCATGTGAAAGAATGCTCCAAATCACTAATAACAGAAATATAAATCACAGCAACTTTTTTCACTTTAAACCCAGAAAATTTCCAATATGAAACAAGCTGGAAATAGTCGATTTTGGAGAGAGTATGGGAAGAAAAGTACACTAATATACTGTTGGTGTAGCTAGAAATCTGAACTTTTGGAAAGCAATCTAGAATCATTCAAATGAAGTAAATAAAACAGCCATATTATTTGATCTAGAGATTCCACTACTAGGCATAAACTCCAATGAGTTCATTGAAAAGAAAGCTCCATTTATTGCAGCATTTTTATAATAGTAAAGAAATGGAAACAAACAGATGGCCACTGACTGGGAAATGACTAAACAAATTATGTTACATGAAGATAATAGAATATTACATTGTTATAAGAACTGATGAATATGATGAATTCAGAGAACCATGGAAAGACTTATATGGACAAATACAGAATGAAATAAGCAGAATCAAGAAAACAATATGCCCAATGACTGTAACGGGAACAATTGTAGCTACTAAACAAATGAAAGTGAATGTTGCATAATTACAAAGAAATAAGCATGGCCCCAAAGAAGAAACAAGAGGAAATAATATCCCCCAACTTCTCTATTGAGGTGGGAGGTCCATAGATATTGAACATCATATATTTTCAGATTTTTTTGATATAGTAATCAATTTTGCTGGAGAGGGGAGTGTTTATTATTGATCTTTCTCTCTTTTTTTCATTTAAAAAATGAAATAGCCCTGTAGGAGGGATATAAAAAGAAATTTGTGATATATATATATAAACATGAGATATCAATAATATATCACCTTTTAAAAAAATTACTATCCAACACTAAACTAATTCTCCCTGTTTTTTAATGTAATCTATTTCATTTTTTGTGATATCATTTTATATTCACTATATACAGTACTTAATCACAGCACTGCTTTGGAAAAATCCAAGGTCACTGGTGTTTTCCTGATCTCTCCCAAAGTGAGGGTAATACTTAGCTTATACTCATCAACTTTGCAATCTCCCATCAAACATTGGTTACACAAAAGACCATCACAAATAGCTAGCAATCCTCTTATCCAAGTAAGCATGATACAGAAATCTTTGAAATTATACAGATTAGAGTCCATAATAGAATACATCAGAATTAATGAGCTTTTTGGAGAGCAAGTACAAACTCAGTTTAATTTAGAATACATAGAAAAGGGAGGAAAACATGTATATAGCATCTACTACATGCCAGATAAGTGCTTTATAAGTATTATCTCATTTGATCCTCCCAAAAATCCTATAAAACAGGTGCTGTTATTATATATTGTTTTACAGTTGAAAAAACTGAAACAGAGATAATATGATTTGTCCAGCATCACAAAGCTATTCAATGTCTTAAACTGTATTTGAATAAAGGTCTTCATGATTCTGGGCCCAGACTACATCCACTTTAAGAATAATCTCTCTGGGAGAGTCTGCTTTTACAAACCATAGAAATTGAGGAACGTTCCAGGAATCAGCTTTCCATATATGTCCACATCGCTGGGACTCCAGTTCACTACTAAAAAATATGTACCTCACCTCTCTGACTTCCTCTTGAATGACTTCTTTGAAATGCCCCCAATCAGAATAAATCCATTATCCATTCATACTGGTATACGGAATTGCCATTCAAAATTCTTCCAAAAAATCAGGAGTCTCATCTTCTTCATCCAAGCAGCAGGAGTTGGTATTACACATATTATCTCACTTGACCTTTACAACAATCTCGTGATATAGGTGTTATTATTTCCATTTCATAATTGACTAAACTAGAGCCCAAAGAGATTCAGTTTATATGTCTAATTGATGTCTGAAATCTAGGTTGTTCTGACTCTATTTCAGGAGTCTATGTACCACACCAAGCTGCCTCTCAAGCAGACATCCTAAAGAAACTTAAGAAGAGGTCATCTATACTGATGTTCCATTTTGCAGCTGGGAATCCAAGCTGGGAGCCCAAGTAGGAAGTAAATAGACTGAGATCATATAAGTAGTAGGTAGAAGAGCCAGGATAGCAGCTAGGTGGCACAATGGTCAGAGTGCCATATCTGGAGTCAGAAAGACCTGAATTCAAATCACTAGCTATGTGATCTTGGACAAGTCAGTTAACCCTAATTTCCTCAGTTTATCTATAAAGTGATCTGGAAAAGGTAATAGCAAACCACTCCAGTATATTTGCCCAAGAAGACCTCCAGTGGTATCACAAAGAATCAGAATTAGAAACTAAATAAAAAGAAAAGCCAGGATTCAAACAAGTCATTCTAATATCCTGTCTCTATCTCCTATGTCTTTTTGCTGCCCAAAAGTATAAAGGCTTCAAAATTGAGAATTTATTTACCCTTAAATTTGCTTTTTACATCATAACACATTGAAAGTTGTTCCTATAACTTGTTTAATACAAAAAAAAGTTTTAAAAAACTAATTATATAACTATAAATTGACAAAAAGCTATTTTCAGGGTGGGAAGAATGACCATGCTGTAATATGGCTCAACAGAAGGTATCATAATTTCAGAATGCTGGGTAAATGCTGCCCTGAGGACTGATGAAGTACTATTTTTGTTTAAAACTGGAAGTTAAATGCATCTTTATTTCATTGAATCCATCAACATATTTAGCTATATATCCCTAAGGTGCCCTAAGGACTTCTGAGCAAAAAAAATTTGTGATTTAAATCACAAATCAGCAGAAGCGTAATGGAAAAAAATTCAATTTCCCAGCTGGAACATTATTATTCCTTCCTGTTATTTGGAACCATTCCCTCCTGTTTTCTTTCACTATACACCTTTTAATTATATTTAGTACAATCAAAATAAATTAACTGAGGAAACACAATACATTTTAGAATTGTAAAACTGTTTGGTTTTTGTATGTATTACACAAGTGTATGCATTGGATCAATCTCATTGCCCTTCTTCCTCCATCTGTGTCTGATCTAATGAAACCTAAGGGATGAACTAAGTCAGTCCAGCATGTTGATGATAAAGGAGTTAATGCCCTTTCTAATCTCTATGGATTGCATCTTGCTGCAGGATGAAATTTATTCACACTCATTATGTCAGCAAACTAAGATGCAAAAGATGCTAATAATACTTATAAAATTCTATCTTTTCAAAATATAGAAAATCATTCATTATACAAATTAGGCTTATTGATAAATGCTTATTTATTGCTTGTACTTTTTTTATTCTTTCATCTTCCGTAGAACTGAATTGTGAATTTGTGCCAAGAAAATTTTCCTTCAAAATATGTAACTTTTGGAGCAACTAAGTGGCACAGTAGATAAATATCTATCTCTGAAGTCAGAAGGACCTGAGTTCAAATGTGGTCTCAGACATTTGACACTAGCAGTGAATTGTGTTTCCTCAATTAACTTATTTTGGTTATATTAAATATAATTAAAAAGTATATAGTGAAAATGGGATGGAATGGTTCCGAATAACAGGAAGGAATAATAGTGTTCCAGCTGGGAAATTGAATTTTTGTCCTATTATGCTTCTACTGATTTGTGATTTAAATAACAAATATTTTTTTACTCATAAATTCTCAAGGCACCTTACTAACCTGGGCAAGTCATTTAACCTTCTATAAGAAATGATGAAATCAATGATTTTAGAAAAGCACAGGAGAGATTTATATGAAATAATGAAGAGCGAAATGAGAACCAAGAGAATGCTATATGTAATAATAGCAGTATTGTTTTAAGAAAATTTTGAACAATAAACTGGAACCTGAGTGGATGCCCATCAAATAGAGAATAGGTGAATAAGTTATAATAAACGAATATTAGGAAATATTATTCTATAAGAAACAATCAGCAGGATGATTTCAGAGAGGCCTGGAGAGACTTAAATGAACGGACGCTAAGTGAAAAGAGCAGAACCAGGAGATCATTGTTCTTAGCACTGGCAAGATTACATGATGATCAATTCTGATGGTTATGACTCTTTCCAACAATGAGATGATACAGGCCAGTTCCAATGATCTTGTGAGGAAAAGAGCCATCTACACCCAAAGAGAGCACTGTGGGAACTGACAATGCATCACAATAGCATTTTCACTCTTTTTGTTATTGTTTTCTTGCATTTTTTTCTCATTTTTCCTGTCTGATTTGATTTTTCTTATGTAGCAAGATAATTGCATAAATATATGTGAATATATTGGATTTAACATATATTTCTACCATGTTTAACATATATTGGACTACTTGCCATTTAGGGGAAGGATTAGGGGAAGAGGGGAAATTGGAACACAAGGTTTTGCAAGGTTTAATGTTGAAAAATTACCCATGCTATACTATAACATATTTAACATGTATAAGACTGCCTGCCATCTAGGGGAGGGGGTGGAGGGAGGGAAGGGAAAAGTCAGAATAGAAATTAGTACAAGGGATAATATTGTAAAAAATTACCCATGCATATGTTCTGTCTTTTTCTTTTTCTGAGGCTGGGGTTAAGTGACTTGCTCAGGGTCACACAGGTAGGAAGTGTAAGTGTCTGAGGCAAGATTTGAACGTGGGTCCTTCTCAATTCAGGGCTGGTGCTCTCTCCACTGCACCACCTAGCTGCCCCTGCATATGTTCTGTCAATAAAAAGTTATAATAACAAAAAAGAAAGGAAAGAAAAATTGTCCATGCATGTTTTGAAAATAAAAAGCTTTAATAAAAATTAATTTTAAAAAAGACAGATTGTTGTGTATAGAAATACATTTCACTCAACAGTGAAATTGGAGAGAAAGGAAAGGGGAAGGAGGTTAGGTTAAGGAAACCTAAGTCCTAAGCAAAACAAATCCTAAGGATATATAAAAACATTTATATCTCCTTTTGTAGCAAAGAGTGGGAATTGGAAAGGATGCCCATGAGGAAAATATAAACAAATTATATTATGTAAATGTGATATATTATTATGCTGAACTCGTATCAGTGTAATGACCAATGAATAGTCCAGAGGGCATGTGATGAAACATTTTGCCTACTTCAAAAGTGAGAAACTCAGAATGAAGAATAATAAATATTTTTATAGGACAGGGTCAATATGAACATTTGTTTTGAATGAATGTGTATATGCATGTGTATAAAATTGGGGGAGGAAATTAATCAAAAATCACATGTGCTAGGATGTAGTTCATCTGAACAAGATCCCCTGCAAAGAGCCCGCCTCCTGAACAATAGAACAACTCATATTGAACTTTATGGCAACTTTTTGGAGAAAGGGCATTGAGGATTCAGGAGCTGTGAGTTGATAATATGCACTCCCTATATGTATACTTCATAGCCATGGCTCTTTAAATTTGTGCACACTTCACTTAACCCCAATTGCCTTAGCAAAAAATAAATAAATAAACAAATGATTAAATAAATAAATTTGTGCACACTTTTTCCCCTTCGGGACATGGGTGGGCTTATGGAAGAGTCTGCACCTAACATTTCTCTGAAATATTTTGACTACTGTCCTTGTAATGCCAATTAATTAAATGCCTTTACCAAAAAACTAAATGTACTGGTTGATTGTTAAAGGGAAGCAAATTGGTGCCCCCCCCCAGTTGGGGACCAAATTGGTCAGTGACAGTGTGTAGTGTCACACAGTGTGTGTGTTTGTGTGTGTGTGTGTGTCACTTGAGCAGAATGTCATCAATGTAACTGAATTTTGAAATTATTATCTTTTTACAAATAAGAAAAGTGAGACTCAGAGACTTACTATGTCAGCAGCAGAATTTGAACTTAAAGACTTACTGTCTTCTGGTCTAATACTCTATTATTTCCTACTCAAAAGATTTCTCCATGTACCTGTGTTTGAAGTGTTATGTTGATACATGTTCTTCATTTTGACCAGATTCACTGTAAATTGAGTATTTTTAAAGTATTTTATAAATTAAATGTTGTAACTAGGATTGACTTCTCAGCAATACAATGATCCAAGACAATTGCAAAAGACTCATGATGGAAAGTATTATTCACATTCAAGAAAGAACTGATGGAGTCTTGTTGTGGGTCTGCTTCCCTGCAGCTTCACTGGAAACTGAAAGTTTCTTACTGCGCGCTTCATGCTATCACCAGCCTTCGGATGTCTCCGGCCCCACTCCGGAGACAGGAGCGGGGAATAAGCAAACAGAGAGCCAACATGTAGCAGAGCTGTTCTTTATTGTCTGCTCCCCAAAATGTCTCCCCGAGCGGTTGCTGTTCCCTACTTTTATACAGAATCTTCTTGGACCCTCCCCGATTCCTCCCATCATGGGCGGGGCCAGCTCCTTTAGCAATGCCTAGCCGTTTTTCTCCTTATATGGCCAAGCAACTCATAGTTCCACGCATCTACCGACATGTAGCTCTATTAGTCGACCCAGAACCACATCCTGGAGATGACTGACATTAGGGCGGCTCCCTTCCGCACAGGAAAGATCGGTTCTAGGTCCCTTACAATTCCCCCTTTTTGTTTAATACGAGGGTAGTGATTCAAAATTCAAGATCTTTCTTTTGTAGCTAACACAACTTGGGGTGACAAAGGCGAAGACAAAGCACCAAGAATGACAGTATCAAATATATATATATAAAACAAACAGTGCATCAAGAGTGGTAGTATCAAAAAACAATATCAAAAGACCAAAAATATTTGGCATCAGACTCATTGACCAACGGTCAGTTACAATTGTATTCCCTTCTTTTGTTTAAAGCATAGGACGCCTTCATTTCAATCAAAATTTTTTGAATTACAGCAAATACAGCTCGGAATAACAAAGGGAGGATACAAAGCATCAATAACAACAGCTCCTATAATTAGCCAATGCATGATATCATTGAAATTAACATTTTTCCACCAATTAATAAAATCATGTTCTTTTCGTTCCCAATCATCTTCAAATGTTGTAGTAGCGTTTTGCATAGCTAACAATATCTCATCCAGAGCAGCAAGTTCAGAAGTAGCATTTGTCATAAAAGTAGCATTTTTCAGAATAATTTCAAGATCATTATACAGAGACTTAAATGGAATAGGAGTTACACATAAAGGATAATATTTATAGTGACATTGCATTCTCATATATCTCAACATCAATGCCTGTTGATGTACAACAATTTGCATTACATCAGATAACTGTGAGATTCTATTTAACATTATCCGATCCAAACTTTCTTGGTGCCTCCAAGCAGCATTGTTTTTTATCATAAATTGTTGTAGAATCACAGCTAAAAAAGCTACCTCCTGTTGTATTTTATATATTAGTATTTCCTCTATCACATTAAGAGCCAAATTAACCACTGATATAGCTGTATCAAAAGAACTGTCTCGTTTCATTCTAGTTAATTTTCTTATCATGTCTATAGACAAAGAAGGATTTTTACCAAAAATTATTTAAGGGTTTGGCACATACATCTGTGCAGGTGCGGGGTACGGGAGGGCTTCACTAGTTGACTCGTTCCGTATCGTCTGTATCTTGACAGTTCTTTATTAATTGTCTATGCCCAGAGAGGGAGCCACTCTTCTCTGGAGCACAAACATCTCTAGGAATGGCTAGTTCCTAGCATCTAGTGTCAAAAATATACAGAGTTCATGGAACGGTCAAGTTCCCATAAATTGGAAGCTGAGGCCTGTTATATTTGAGTGAGCTTATAATCCTAATCTGAAATTTTAAATTTCTTATTCATTTGGCCTTAAGATCACGAAAATAATAAGAGGACTGAGCTAGTGGGGTGAAATTAGAGTAAATTAATTTCATTTTCCAATACATAAGACAATTACATATACATAATATAACTAGAAAGAGTAATAATAATACTATGGGTATAGCTAAACTATTAAAATAAATGGTAGCGCTACCTGATCTAAATAAGAAATCATACCAATGGTGGTTAGTATCTGATGTCACTAAATGAGAGGCCTCGATAAGTTGTCCTGCAGCTATAAGAGTCTGTATTCGATGTTCATTTAATGCGCGCTGATAAGACTCTAATAGTTTCTTCATAACTTAAGATCTGTTTAGGATATCCATATATATGAAGTAAAGCAAAGTAATTAGGTAAGACAAAAGGTAACACATGAAATTAACACATAACAGCCCATATCTTAACTTGACAATACACAATAGTTCCAGTACACCAAAAAAAAAGTACACATAGTATTTTCAGGTCATTGTTTTTTCCATGCTTCTGGTAAATTAAACATATAATCCCACATTGCAACAATCTCTGAGCATTTTCTTTTTTGTATCTAGGTATACATATTTTGTAAAGAGCATTTGGTCCACTTAAATAATTTATTAATATTTCCAGTAAAACCCAAACTAGTAATAATACTATCATTAAAAATCTGTAGAAATTGGCCTTGATATTTTAAAGTATTTTGGTGGGGTAGGATCGTCGTGGGCAACTATTGAGCATTTACAGTCAAAGCTTGAGAAACATCTTGTCCAGCACTGCGCAGTCTGCTGGCCAAGTTCCCAAGGTCTATTGAATTAACTATATCCAAACCAGTTCCAGCACCACCAAATAAAGTGTCATACCAGGTTCTTTTCTTTCTAACACAATTCATCAAAGGAGGAAAAGTTACATTATTGGTACAAGTTTTTAGGAACTCTTATGATTGATGGAGGATGTTTTGTAGGAGGGGGAGGTGTCAGTAATAGATATTTTATCTAATAGTGAGGTTTCAATACCGCTATCAAGATTTTACATGCACAGTTCATCAGTTGCTTTTCAATGTTTGTCTCAGCTTGTTCTCTGCATTCAGTTGGGAAGTCCACACCCTCAGAGTCCACTCTCTTTCCTATGTAGCACTGCTGTATCTGGATCTGGATCAGTCCTTTCCAGCTCAGAGTCAGCTTGTCCTCCTTCCATGTCCCAACCAGGACCCCGTCTCCAAGCTAGAACTCATGCACTGTTGAAACCCTAAGGGAGGAGTCTGAGCAATAAGCCTGTTTAGTTGTAAAGTTTTCAGATATTAAAGTAAAGACATAACATATTTCCTTAAAAACAAATCCTTGGTTTCAAATATTGGATACAAGGAAGAATTTTGAATCCCTTTAAACCAGTTTGCTTTCTTCAGCCAGAAACAGCTGCAGCTTCCTATTGCTGCTCTACCCCTGCAAAAATAAACACTTCCAAACCAATAACTCTTCTGACTAGATGCTTCATTTAAACTATTAATTGCTTTTGTAAATCAATCTCTCTTGTCCCTTTTCTTCGGGACCACTTGTGGACTTCTGCTTTGTGAGTGGAGTATCTGCCCTCTACTTACCCATCTTCTGGGTCTTCGGTCGTCACCGGCTTCCGAGGAAGAACTAACACAGAGACGAGTTGCCAAGCACGAGAGGTGTTTATCCTAACACCATTTTCTCTTCTGGCAACACGGGGGAATACTATTACCCCCTCCCATCTTCCCTGCTCCCAGCAGAGGCGTCTCTGTGAAGGCAGAAAATCTGCCGAGGCAGTCTCTCTACACTCGCGAAAGTCCCTCACGTCCCTGTTCTTTAATCACCCCCTTTTTTTTTTTTTTAACTTTAAACTTCAAGATTCATAACCCATAATGATAACAAATTACCCAATGTTTCAGAAGCAAACCAAATAGTTTTTTTTTTTTTTTTTCTTCTGCCTGAGTGCTTCAAGGCCACTAGTAAGAAGCTTCCCAGGCAGTATTAAGCAGATAAGATTATAATGCCGTTACTCCCCTTTAGCAGGCTTTGAAAATCTGCTTTTCAGAGAAAACTTTCCCACCAGTTTAAAATAGTCAAGTTTTTTTTTCTTTTGTTTTACTTACAAATTGGTACAACAGGTTAAAAAGTTTAAAATCACAAACAATTTTTAAGACCAATACATTTTGAACCACTCTGAAAGAATTACTATTCTGAATGAATTTCAATTTCCACAATTCAGCCTGTTATTTTTCTAAGCCTGTAACACAGAGGCTGAATTCTTATCTCTTATGAGCTTGCTAACTTTTAACACAGAACAAAAAATTCAAAGCAGACATACACAGACAGACACAGAGCTCTATTTTTTCTATCCAGGCTCTGCATGCTTTTAAGTTAAGATCCACTCCATTCTTTTTACAGAGTTTATATAGCTGTGAAGCATATACTCCTGAATCTGTTGGCTCAATTTGGGCTTTAACTGCTTTCTGCCCCATACCTCATCTAACTGCGTCTAAGCAATTAGGCTGTTTGCTTCTTCTTGATTAAAAATCAAGGAGCACGTCTTTCTACTTATCTTTCCTCGTTCCAGCGAATACACTGCCCACGTCCCTGTTCAGGCGCCATTTGTTGTGGGTCTGCTTCCCTGCAGCTTCACTGGAAACTGAAAGTTTCTTACTGCGCGCTTCATGCTATCACCAGCCTTCGGATGTCTCCGGCCCCGCTCCGGAGACAGGAGCGGGGAATAAGCAAACAGAGAGCCAACATGTAGCAGAGCTGTTCTTTATTGTCTGCTCCCCAAAATGTCTCCCTGAGCGGTTGCTGTTCCCTACTTTTATACAGAATCTTCTTGGACCCTCCCCGATTCCTCCCATCGTGGGCGGGGCCAGCTCCTTTAGCAATGCTTAGCCGTTTTTCTCCTTATATGGCCAAGCAACTCATAGTTCCACACATCTACCAACATGTAGCTCTATTAGTCGACCTGGAACCACATCCTGGAGATGACTGACATTAGGGCGGCTCCCTTCCGCACAGGAAAGATTGGTTCTAGGTCCCTTACAGAGTCTGATTACAGATTGAAACTTATTCTTTGCTTTGGGGGGAAGGGTTGCATTTTTTTCCTTTTATTCCATTTCTTCTTTCACAACATAATGTGAGAATACATTTTACATGATTGCACATGTATAACCTATATAAAAATGTTTGCTGTATTAGGGAGGTGGGAGGAAAAAGGGAAGGAAAAAATTTGGAGCTCAAAATTTTAAAAATGAATGTTAAAAATTGTCTTTACATGTAATTGGAAAAATAAAATACCATCACATTTTAAAATACATTAATCAATTAAAAACTGAATTTTGAGAATAGTCTATGCATGTGTTTTGAATATAAAAAGCTTTATTTAAAAAAACAGAAAAGCAGGAAAAAAATCCTGAATACACTAAGGTACATTGCTAAAGGCTTAAGCATTTCTCAGGGGCATGATGGAGTCTAGTTTGCAAGATAACCAGACCACACATCTCTTAATTTCTCACCTATCTTAAATAGATGTTCTAAGAAGAGCCATCCAAACTAAGGGAGGGGACATAGGGATTGAAAGTGCTTCTGAGGTGTGAATTCCAAGGCTGAAATGATCTTCTGGTTTGAAGATTTTCCTGTGGTATAATGGAAGAATCCTAATTGCAAACTATTGATAAATAAATTCCATTTATGTGAAATAGTCAGACCTAAACTTATTGCAACTATTTTGTTAAAGATATCCACTGACCCACTCAAATTTCCTGGTATATATTTTCTCACGACAACAAAGAAAGAAGTTTCATTTGGCATGCAGAACTTCAAATCTCAAAAAGCAATTTCTCCACATCAGATAGATACTCCCAATTAGTTACATGTAAAACAGGTTATATATAAAATTACATGATTTCTAAAGATCCTTTCAATTCCAAATATGTGATCCAACAATCCTATAGTAGAATGTAGACTTCTATTATCAAAGCAATATCCTTTTCCAGAAGGTGAAATCATCCAGGGCAGAAAAACTCATTTTTGTAAGTTCGTATCTTACGTGGGCAAGTCACTTAATTCTGTTTGCCTCAGTTTCCTCATCTGAAAATGAACTAGAGAGGGAAATGGCAAAGCATTCCATTATTTTTTCCAAGAAAAACCAAATAGAAATGGGGACAGGTGGAGACAATCCTTGCAATTTATAAAGGAACCAGAAGCCAACTGGATTAAGCCTATGAACAGGAGGGGTTCAGTACATAGTGAGATGAAACAAAAACATCAAGGTATCCAGTGAACTTTAATCTCAGGGTCCACTACTATCTTGAATTATATGAACTGTGCAGTCAGTGGAATTAATGGGCTGCAGATTTTCTTTCAGAAGAGCTCTAAAACCTGGGATAGAGATCATCTTCATTGATCTCAAATGCAATTCTTTTTGGGAGCAGTCATAATCACAATGTGGCACCATGGGTCTGACATAGAAAATGGAACTTTCGAGAGAGAACAAGAAGGTTATCCTTAATTATTTATAGAACATGTGAGGCCTTTAAAAAATCTGTGGAGTGAAATAAAAGCTTTCCTGTATCTAATATATTTAACTAATTTGAGTTCTTGAATGATAACTGAAAGCAATTTTTAAGTCTCCACATTTGTAGAGACTTACTTGTTCACTAGTTTCAGTGGTATACAACTCTTCACGACCCTATTTTCTTGGCAAAGATACTTTTTGTTTGTTATTTCCTTCTCCAGATCATATTACAAATGAGGAAACTGAGGCAAATAGGATCAAGTGCCTTGAATCACACAGCTATTAGGTGTCAGAGACTAGATTTGAACTCAGGAAGATGAGTTTTCCTGACTTCAGTTCCAACACTATTGTGTCATTTAATTTCCCCTTATAGAGACTTAAGACAGAATCTATATTCTAGTATTCTCAATGGAGATGCTAAGTCACAGAAACAATGAAACATTCTGAGGTTACCAGTGAAAACTCTGCATGGAAATGAGTCATGGTGATTGAATCCTCTCTATATAAAACCAGAATTTAGAGTCATATAACAATATTTACTTTAAAAAATTGAAAACATTTTCAATTTGATCTTAACTGCCTCACCCTCATAATTCTATTCTGTTATGGGTGGTATGACACAATAATACTGAGGGTCAAAATAAGTTGATTGGGATAAAGAGGGGAGGCAGGGTGAAAAAAGAGATTTTTTTTAGCAAAGCTTTTTATTTTCAAAATATATGCATGGATAATTTTTCAACATTGACCCTTGCAAAACCATGTGTTCCAAATCTCCCCCTTCCCTGCATCCCCTTTCCTAGATGGTATATTTTTACAATTATCTTGCTGCACAAGAAAAATCAGATCAAAAAGGGAAAAAAATGAGAAAGAAAATAAAATGCAAGCAAACAACAAAAAGAGTGAAAATGCTACGCTGTGATCTATCTTCAGTTCCCACAGTCCTCCATTCTCCAATTGATGAACATCCAATCAGTTTCCAGTTTCTTGCCACTACAAAAAGGGCTGTCACAAACATTTTTGCACATGTGGGTCTCTTTCCCTCTTTTAAGATTTCTTTGGGATACAAGCCCAGAAGTGACACTGCTGGATCAAAGGTATGCACATTTTGATAGCCCTTTGGACATAGTTCCAATTGCTCTCCAGAATGGTTGGCTCCACTCACAATTCGACCAACAATGTATTAGTATCTCAGGTTTCCCACATCCCTTCCAACATTCACCATTATCTTTTCCTGTCACTTTAGCCAATCTGAGAATGAAGTGGTACCTCAGAGCTATTTTAATTTGCATTTCTCTGATCAATTGTGTTTAGAGCACCTTTTTATATGACTAGAAATGGTTTCAACTTCATCTAAAAATTGTTCATATCCTTTGATCATTTATCAAGTGGAGAATGGCTTAAATTTGAGTCATTTCTCCATATATTTTAGAAATGAGGCCTTTATCAGAACCCTTGAATGTAAAAATGTTTTCCCAGTTTATTGCTTTCCTAATCTTGTCTGCATTAGTTTTGTTTGTGCAAACTTTTTAATTTAATAGAATCAAACTTATCTATTTTGTGTTCAATAACAAACTTCAGTTCTTCTTTGGCCACGAATTCAAAAGGAAATATTTTCAACCAAGTCTAGAACATCCACTTCTAGGGTAAATATAGACAACAAAGGAGTGATTTTGAAATGCTCAGTGATGCTGATTCCTTGGTTAAAGATGTATATACACTTGTCCTTCATTTTTCTAAGAGCTACTATTGAATATTATGAGTACAACCAGGTATTTTCCTCTTTTAAATCAAGCCCCAATATCAAAGCTTAAGGAAGCTTTGAAAGAACTTTTACTAATTTTGGCATTAAGTCTCCCAGAATAGTTAGAGCAGCTGATGGATACTTTGAGAACATGATGCTAAGAAAAGTATCATATTTATTCTGAACAGCTGTAGGAATTAGTGTAAATTTGTGGGAGGCATATATACACTAAAACATATTGAAGTAATCTTATTGGGGGCTGGATCCAAACCTGGAGAGGTATTTCTATAGGGAACAGAGATAACTTTAAAACTGTATCACACAGAGGAATGTCCCGAGTCCTTTGCCTCAATCATCAGCACTTTGCCTTCCTTGCAAACTGTACAATCTCAACAATATGTAGGAAGATTGCAGAAAACTAAAGGAAAGGATCTCTCTATCTTGAGGTCAGCAGTCATATATAGGGTATAGTCTTAAATGGACCCTCTACCTATTGAGAAAATTATGGGAAAAGCAGTCTTAGGAGCACTGATTTCATGGCATAGCATCTACAGAGTTTACTGCCAGAATTTCATAATATATCAGCAGTAGTCTTAGATCCACGGACCTCTCTTCCCCACTGTAAGTTCCTTGACTCTTGGTATAGTGCTTGTTATTCAGTTGTTTCTATCATATCTGACTCTTTATGACATCATCTGAAATTTTCTTGGCAAAGAAAATGAAGTGTTTTGTCATTTCTTTTTCCAGCTCATATTATAGATTTTACATTTTACTGAGGAAAACAGGGTTAAATTATTTGCCCAGGGTTTACACAATTAGTAAATAAGTGTTCAAGGCCAGATTTGAACTCAGGAAAATGAATTCCCAGTCCACTGCTCTATTTATGTAGCTGCCCTTCTTAGCTTAGTAGTCTCAAGTATATTGATCCTCTTTGGTGTTTCATTGACTTCTGCCACTATAGTAGTCTCATCATGACCTAGACATGACATGCCATTTTCCTCCTCAACTTTGGTCCATTTTGCCAGCCTGCTTCACAGACCTTCTACAGCTCTTATAGAAGTAGAAGTGGAGGTGTGCAATTAGGAAACAGGCTGAATGGTGTTGCACACTACAGAGGCTACACTGAAGCCATTATATGTGTATATGTGTGTGTTTTTATGTATGTATTTGTATGTATGTATGTATCATGTATGTGCATATACTTTATGATGTATGCATATTATACATATATTTGGGATATATATATATAATTATAAGGGCTCTGAGAGTAAAAGTTTAAACTAGTCACGAAGACTCAATATAACTGTTAACTGGAAAAGGAGATCTTAGAAGTGGGCTCTGAGGATCTGCCCTCAGACCTGCACTATTCAAATTCTTATCAGCAATGAGGAAGAAGACATAAAATGGCATATGTGTCAGATTTGCAGATGACACAAAGTTCAGAGAGACCACTGACAAGTTAACAATAACAAACATCCAAGACTGTTGCTGATGTGCCATGAAATTCTGGCAGTTAAAAATAACAACAAATAACATCAAAAAGATATTGATCAGCTAGGATAAAGGACAAAAGCTTTTGAGATCAAATTTAGTAGGGATAAAGTCCTTCTGAAAGAGGAAGAATTTGTTCCTCAACTGTTCTATCCTCAAAGTAAAACAGAGATAACAAAAGATAATTTCATATTACTATGCTGATGACTTGTTAACATTCAGTGACCCCTTTAATAAATGCGAACTTTTCTCTATGAATGAATTAGTTTGATGAGCTGAAAATGATCCCTGCCTCTGAGGACTTTAAATAGTTTAGTATAGGGTAGTTTGATAAATTTAAGAAGGGAGCACTCTGTGGAGAAGATCAATACAACTTTGCCTCACTTAAATCCAATTCAAGCAAACGTCAGAATATCACCCCATGATATCATTAGTCTTTGAAAATGAAGAACTAATAACAACAAAGAGTGGAGAAGAAAGGATTTAGCTTTCAGCCCTATCCTCAAACAGCAGAAATACTATATAACAGCAAGAAAACCAGTTTGGGCTGGATCGTGAAGTGCATGAAGGAAAATAATGTATGATCAGACCAGAAAGATTGGCTGGGGGCAAATTACAAATAGTTTTAAATAAGAGTTATTAACACACAAACATTTATTAAGCAACTACTTTGTTCCAGGCACTGTGCTAAACATTGTAGATTTTTTTTTAATCTAAACAATTCCTGCCCTTGAAGAGTTCACATTTTACTGGCCTTAATATAAAATGGATTTGAATCTAATAAGAAGGACCTTCTCCTCTTTGTCCCTTCTTCCATCTTCTTCCTGAAAGAGCTCAGATTCTTCTTGGTAGCAGTGTAAAGAAGAAACCATAAGGGGAAGAGGTCTTGCCTCCTGATCATGCAAGTCCATTCACTGGGCCCTTATCTGTTCACAGGTGACTTACTCACTTCCCTGGGATGATGTGAACATGATACTTTCCATATGTTTCTAGCTTTTAGAACATATGGGCCATGAGATAAACACATTCTGAATATACTTCTACTCTTCACCAACCTCAGAAATTCCAAAGGTAGAAAGGGATAGGATCTTGCCTTTTCCCCATTTCTTTCCTTCTTCAAAGCCTCTTCCAAACACAGACTTATATACATATGCACATATTCACCTCTTATACAAGCACTCAATTTCGTATAAATTCTCTCCTATTCTCAGTATAGGATTTATTTACACTATTCTCTTCAACCCCAAAACTTATTCCACATCCTCAACACACCATAGACACATAATTCCTGCCATCTAGTACTTCTTTCCTATTCTTTATCTCCACTAATTCCAAGAATAATCATCAGTTATCTTTCTGATCCTCTCACTAGGAAAATTGAACTTCTAAATTTCAGTTGAGATAATTTTTTTGTGATTTAACAGGGGAAAAAAACACTATATACTATCCCCAATAAGGATGTTAGGATCTATATACTATCTTTATTTTGAATTGAGAAAGATAAATTGAAGGTAAAAGCTTCCAAGGGAAAAAAGATAATAATTTGTTTTTAAATCATGAATACTATTGGAGGTTCTGTGTTGTGCATGCACTTAATTTGAATGATATCATTGGAAACATCATAGAAATAAATGTTAGAACAATTTTAATGATCTGACATCCACTTTTTGATCAGACAACAAGACTATTTAAAAAGAATAGTAAGGGGGAAAAAAGCCAGTTAAAAGATTTTTTTTGCAATCACACATTATTATTCTCCCAGGACATTCTATTTCATTTTTAAGAACACAAAACACAAAATATATTTTATTTTGCTATTACATACAATTTTAAATGCATTTGTTTCTCTTGATAATTTTAAAATACATTCAAAATGCTTTTAAAATTTTTAAATTAAGGTTTAAATGTTATTTATTTAAATAAATATATTAAATAACATTTAATAACAAAAGGCTCAACACAAATTGGTATGAGTGACCAAACATTTTACAGCTCTACTAAAGCTATATAGCTATAGTTAACTAAAATATTTTTCAATTCACCCCACTACAAGTCTTAGGTTACTCTTCAAAGGACAATCAAAAAGGAGTTAAATAGAATTGTGAGTTTTTAAGGATTTTTGACATATATTCTGACAAATATAAAATTAAAATAAAATGTTATAAATGCTACCTGATACATTCCTCCCTTGAAGGATAAATATATAAGATCTGTTTATAAAGACTATAAACACTATTGTTTAAAAAAAAAGCTGTTACCCTTTTAAGCAAGTATGCTAATAATAGCAGTTCAACCTTTCACACATTGACTACTCCCAGCCTTCTCTTTGTTTTCTCATAAATGATTTAGTTTATGCACTCTGGGGAAAAACCTTTACAACATTTGGTATGATGCCCTTGTAGAATCCTATATCCTCCTGTAGCAATTATTACTTCAATGAGATGGATTATCTTCATTGATGTAATTCCTTTCAATGTTTCTAAAAAATGAGAAACAAGAAAAAATATTCAGCCTAATATAATAATTCAAATTTGTTTATTTTCCTTGAGCTAAGCAACTTTATATAATAAAACAGAATACAATACCAGAATTCAGTGAGCAAATCTGGGATAAAAATCTTTCATAAGAGACTCCATTTACTACTCCCATGCCCTTAAAAAAAAATTCCAATATATTGGTGCTAGAATTAATGATGGATCTACTGTAGCTCAGTCCTGAACTTAAATGATCCATTAATCTCATCTGCCCCAATGACAGAGACTATAAGCTTGTGCTGTCCTACCTAGCTACAATTCAACTGACATAGCTATACTAGGATGTCCCTGCCAGAAATCAATCTGTAATCAATATTATCATTTCCATAATGGCTCAAGAGAAGCAAGCTGGGACTACCTATACAGGAAAATTGGGGGCTCTTCTTTGACAATAATCTCTATTTAAGTACTTTTATACATTATCCCAGAGACTCTGTCACATAGCACTTGGTTTTTCTAGCATAGCTCCCCTTATAGTTAGTCATTAAATTTCTAGCATATAAATATTCTTGGAATCATTTTCCAAAAAGATCTAAAATTCCTGACATAATGGGTCTTTAAGAACTCTGTATTTAGAAAATAAATAAAATATAAGCTACTATAAAAACTTATATTCAACCAAAAAAATGTACTTTTCACTAATTCTAAAATACTGAAATATTCTAAACCATAGTGATATCTAGCATTTAGATAGTACTTACTTTGCACAGTTCTTTATATACATGATCTCATTTCATCTTCACAAAAGTTGTGTGAAGTAGGTGCTATTATTGCCCTCCTTTTACAGATGAAGCAAGATTAAACAACTAGCCACTGTTATAAAAGTAATAGGAGTTTGAAATTGAATCCACATATTTCTGATTCCAAACCTAGTGCTTTACTCATACCAAAATAAGAGACATTTAAATAAATATTGAACCACAGATTAAACTGATCACACCAAGCTCCATCATAGATAGAGGGAAACGTGATTCAAGCCAATGATTCTTAATCTTTTACAAAAATGATTTTTGTACCTTATTCCAAAGTGGCTATCATTTTAATCAAAGTTCAGCAAAAATGGATGAGTCATTTGTTATCAATTCTTCCCATTGCCTAGCCAGAAAGGAAAAGTAGTCCTTTATTTAGTTATCATCTGTGACAAAATGGGTAAACGAAACAAGTACCAAATGTTTTTTGAGGAAAGTAAGTGGTATAGTGGAAAAGCACTGAGCCTAGAGTCCTGAATTTAAATCCAGCTTCAGACATTTACTAGCTGTATGATGCTAAGCATGTCTCCTCTATGTTTTCCTTAATTATAAGATGAGGCTCATAATAGCACTTACTTCACAGAGCTGTTATGAGGACCAAATAAGATGATGTATATAAATTACTTAGCACAGTTTCTGGAACATAGTAGACACTTGATAAATGCTTCTTTCCTCCCTCTTCCTCTTTCCTTCCTTTCTTTAAAATTGTGTCTAAAATAAATAGCATCTTTGCTACTATCTTGCAAAGTAGGTCCTCATTTCAGTCTTCTCAAAGGGGCTAGTATGAATGAAAGGAGATATAG
This sequence comes from Sminthopsis crassicaudata, assembly GCF_048593235.1. NCBI lineage: Eukaryota > Metazoa > Chordata > Mammalia > Dasyuromorphia > Dasyuridae > Sminthopsis > Sminthopsis crassicaudata. The sequence goes on from NC_133620.1 coordinate 426,275,750, forward strand.
TGGATTCTACTTGTAGGAAGAAAGCAATAGGAATGTAGAACCAAAAGTCACTAGACCCAGTAAGATGATGATCAGTTATGGAAAAGAGATTTATCACCATAACCCACAAAGAAGACTGTGTTCCTAGATCAAGAAATTAGCTAGAAAGAAAGGAATAGATTAGCTGGATTTCTGCTGGCTTTGACTGACTAGCTGTCTCTGATCTCCCCAAAAAAACTGCTGAAACAGCCCCTGACACTATGGCTAAAAAGGAGCTAAATTCCCCTTCCTGTTAGGGAGAAGTGACTTAGCAACCAGCTACTCAAGGGGAGAATCAGAAGACAAAAAAAGATCAGGAAAGCCAACCAGCAGAGACCCAGTAAATGATAAAACAGATGACCAGTAGATGGCAATAGAGCAGAGAGAATAACCCAGCAGGGACCACAACCAAGTTGCTGACATCTCCAGTCTAATATTAATGGCTCTGTAGGAAAGCAACAGGTGGTATCATCAGGGGTAGAAAGATTTTAGCAGGATCCTAATTCTAGGAGTATAAGTTTCCTTGGCTATGTATATTCCCTACATGTAGCTTCACATATTCCTCTCCCACCACTGGGATGGGAATCTGTGGGAAAATGTACCCCCATGAGAAAAATGATTATTTCTGTCATATTAATCATCAATTATTGAATTAGAATGTTTTTTTCCAGAAACCTGGAGTTTGTTCAGTCTCTAAATGACTTTGCTGATAATGCAATTGAATTAATTTTTTCCTCAATCTCATTCAGATCTACCCCCACCCTGCTCCCAGGTAAGGAAGCCCATTGTGTTCTTCCTAGGTATAGGTGAGGAAGTAAATGACATGATCAAAGTGAAATCCTCCAGCTCCTCATTAGAATAGGTCCATCTCTGATTATAATATTTATTCTCTCTCATTATTTGTTAGTCAATTAGAGTTGATTGCCACCCTCAAGATCATCCACTCTTCCAAAGGCATATAAACTGTGAGTCCATTGCCATGATGCATCTTTGTTATTCAAGAATGTCATTGACCCATTTTATTGGTAATATACTAGAATTGTTAATGTAATGATTACCAAGAATCTCAAATTTTTTAAACATCACATCTACATGTATAGAAAAAACACACCCTGTCTCATAGTTTACTGTATTGATTAATTATCAATTTTGCTTTGAACTAATGTACTGGTTGGTACAGTAAAAGAAACTTTACTGAGAGATGGTTTAGAATGGATATAGACAGACCCAAAATGTCCTTTAAACTTGACATAGCTTTCAGGGAGCCCATGCTTTGAATGAGAGAGAGTACTTGAACTATACAACCAATAATAAAAAGTTACAGGGAAGTATTAAGATATGAAAAGATCACTCAACCAAAATTCACCTTCAGCCTGTATACAAGTTCTCACTAGAATGAAAGGGTAGCTGGCACAAGGACTAGACAATGTGCCACATGCCAGTAGTACTGGAATACCAGGGTTTACAGAGTCTTTTGAATGACGCTGCAACCAAAAATTCTTCAACAGCTCTAAGAGAACAGGGTAAAAAATATGCTTTAACTATTAGATAAGTTTAGGAAGGATGAAAATTATAAATCAACGATACAGCATCTTCTTTCAGACAAATGTGGACCTCATCACAGCATCCTCCACTCTATTGATAATGCACTTAGATCTCTTTACAGGATAAGTTGAAGTTATTCCTTAACACCAGAGTCTGTACAGAATATTATGACTCATCTACAAAAAGAAGCCAAAGGCATCTAACACTTGCATTTTTATGGGTTGCCTGTATGTTTTATTTAAACAGTTTTACAAAGTCAATAAAACTCAAATGTTTATTGGCCCTAAACTTCACTCCTCTTCATATATACCATCCTATCATTAAGATTGGTCAGTGTGGTTCATTTACATGCAATTGAAAGTCATAGAGCATCATAAACAGACCCTCACTATTAGACTTAGACCAACAAAATCTCAATTTCCTGACTTTCAAAAAAACTCAATCTTTTCCAATCAGGGAGCCCAGAAACTACTTTGAAATACTAAGTTTAGGGGACTTCCGGCCAAGATGGCGGTGTGGAGGCAGACAGCTGCTTGAGTTCTGCATTTTCTCTCAGGACTTACTTCATGACAAGCCTCGGAGTTAATGCTTGACCAGAAAAGAAACCCACAAATAATCACCAACAGAAGACATCCTTGAAATTTGCCAGAGAAGGTCTGTGCTTGCTCGGGGGAGGGTTGAACAGACTGGGGGCAGATTGAAGGCAGGCAGCAAGAGCCAGACAAGCAGCTTACACAGCCTGGACCCAGAGGGGGGAGGGGTGCTATTTCTGCGATCTCTGCCTTTTCTGTGAAAAGACTTTTACCCCAGTGTGGATACTCTGTCTTGGCAGCAAGCCAGGAGCAGCGGAGAAGGTGTAATTATCTGAGGTGAAGAAAAAACCCCAGAAAGCTAGCATCTCTCAGGACCGGCCACCCCTACCCCCACCAGGAGCAACTCAGCGCTCTCAGAGCCTCAGAGCCTCAGAGCACAGACGCAGCACAGCCATCGCTGTCCTGTTAGTGCCTCGCCGGCCGCTGTCTCTCTCAATCTGTAGAGAAAGCCTAGTAACCCCATCCAGCCCTATCCCCCCCCCCCAAACAAACCAATTGTTTCTCTTGTCAATTTGTTTTCTTTGATTCCCGCTCTGACAAAATGAACAAAAAATTCAAAAGGGCTCTAACCATTGACAGCTTCTGTATGGAGAGAGAGCAGACTTCTGAGGACACTAAAAGCAGATTGTCTCCAGAGGAATCCCCTAAGGGAGATATGAGCTGCTCCTCAATACAAAAGAATCTCATAGGGGAAATCAAAAAGCTCTCTCAAGAGAGCTAGAAGAGAAATGGGAAAAGGAAAAGGAAGCTTGGCAAGAGAACATGGAGAAGTCATTCTACGCATTTAAAGACAGAGTGGATAAAGAAAACAAATCATTGAGAAATAAAATTGGTGAATTAAAAAAGGTAAACAACTCCAAGAAAAAGGGGTAAAATAGGAAGAGGAACTTTAAGGTGGGGGAGCGATACTAAAAAGGAAGGGCTGTGAAAAGCAAGTGGTGTTCACAAGTTTAATACTGGGTAGGGGGTAAGAGGGAAGGAAAGGAGAAAAGCATAAGTAGGGGTTAACAGGATGGCAAGCAATATAGAATTAGTCATTCTAACCATAAATGTGAATGGGGTAAACTTCCTCATAAAGAGGAAGCAGTTAGCAGACTAGATTAAAAGTCAGAATCCTACTATATGTTGTTTACAGGAAACACATCTGAAACAGGGTGATACATTCAGAATAAAAGTAAAAGGGTGGAGCAGAATCTACTATGCTTCAGGTGAAGACAAAAAAGTAGGGGTAGCCATCCTCATCTCAGATCAAGCAAGAACAAAAATTAATCTAATTAAAAGAGATAAGGAAGGGCATTATATCCTGCTAAAGGGTAGCATAGATAATGAAGCAGTATCAGTATTAAACATATATGCACCAAGTGGTGCAGCATCTAAATTCTTAAAAGAGAAATTAAGAGAGCTGCAAAAAGAAATAGACAGCAAAACTATAATAGTGGGAGATCTCAACCTTGCACTCTCAGAATTAGATAAATCAAACCACAAAATAAATAAAAAAGAAGTCAAAGAGGTAAATAGAATACTAGAAAAGTTTGATATGATAGATCTTTGGCAAAAGCTAAATGGAGACAGAAAAGAGTATACTTTCTTCTCAGCAGTTCATGGAACCTATACAAAAATTGATCATATACTAGGACATAAAAACCTCAAAATCAAATGCAGTAAGGCAGAAATAGTAAATTCATCCTTTTCAGACCACAATGCAATTAAAATTACATTTAATAAAAAGCCAGGGGAAAATAGACCAAAAAATAATTGGAAACTAACTAATCTTATACTAAAGAATGATTGGGTAGAACAGCAAATCATAGACATAATTAATAACTTCACCCAAGAAAATGACAATAATGAGACATGATACCAAAATGTGTGGAATACAGACAAAGCAGTAATAAGGGTAAGTTTTATATCTCTAGAGGCCTACTTTCATAAAATAGAGAAAGAGAGGGTCAACGAATTGGGCTTACAACTAAAATTGCTAGAAAAGGAACAAATTAAAACCCCCCAGACAAACACAAAACTTGAAATTCTAAAAATAAAAGGTGAGATTAATAAAATTGAAAGTAAAAAAACTATTGAATTAATTAATAAAACTAAGAGTTGGTTCTATGAAAAAACAAACAAAATAGACAAACCCTTAGTAAATCTGATTTAAAAAAGGAAAGAGAAAAAGCAAATTGTTAGTATTGAAAATGAAAAGGGAGAATTCACCACTAATGAAGAGGAAATTAGAACAATAGTTAGGAGCTACTTTGCTCGACTTTATGTAATTTACAGAGGAAGAAGTAAGTAGTCTAAATAGTCCCATTTCAGAAAAAGAAATAGAACAAGCTATTAACCAACTCCCTAAGAAAAAATCCCCAGGACCAGATGGATTTACATGTGAATTCTACCAAACATTTAAAGAACTAACTCCAATAAACTATTTGAATAAATAAACTATTTGAAAAAATAGGGATTGAAGGAGTCCTACCAAATTCCTTTTATGACACAGACTGATACCTAAACCACGTAGATTGAAAACTGAGAAAGAAAACTATAGACCAATCTCCTTAATGAATATTGATGCTAAAATCTTAAATAAGATATTAGCAAAAAGACTTCAGAAAATCATCCCCAGGATAATATACTATGATCAAGTAGGATTTATATCAGGAATGCAGGGCTGGTTTAATATTAGGAAAACTATTAGTATAATTGACCATATTAATAATCAAATTAATAAAAATCATATGATCATCTCAATAGATGCAGAAAAAGCATTTGATAAAATCCAATATCCATTCCTACTAAAAACGCTTGAAAGTATAGGAATAAATGGACTATTCCTTAAAATAATAAGGAGCATATATTTAAAACCGTCAGTAAACATCATATGTAATGGCAATAAACTGGAACCTTTCCCTGTAAGATCAGGAGTGAAACAAGGTTGCCCACTATCACCATTACTATTCAATATAGTACTAGAAACTCTAGCCTCGTCAATAAGAGCTGAGAAAGAAATTCAAGTAATTAGAGTAGGAAATGAGGAAATCAAACTATCACTCTTTGCAGGTGACATGATGGTATACTTAGAGAACCCCAAAGACTCTGCTAAAAAGCTATTAGAATAATTCAGAACTTTAGCAAAGTTGCAGGATACAAAATAAATGAACATAAATCCTCAGCATTTTTATACATTACCAACACAATCCAACAGCAAGAGATACAAAGAGAAATTCCATTCAAAATAACTGTCAATAGTATAAAATATTTGGAAATATATCTACCAAAGGAAAGTCAGGAATTATATGAGCAAAATTACGAAACACTTGCCACAAAAATAAAGTCAGATTTAAATAATTGGAAAGACATTGAGTGCTCTTGGATAGGTCGAGGAATTAGGCCAACGAATATAATTAAGATGACAATACTCCCTAAACTAATCTATTTATTTAGTGCTATACCAATCAGACTCCCAAGAAACTGTTTTAATGACCTAGAAAAAATAACAACAAAATTCATATGGAACAACAAAAGATCGAGAATTTCAAGGGAAATAATTAAAAAAAAAATTAAATGAAGGTGGTCTAGCTGTACCTGATCTAGAATTATATTATAAAGCAACAGTCACCAAAACCATTTGGTATTGGCTAAGAAATAGACTAATTGATCAGTGGAATAGGTTAGGTTCACAGGGCAAGATAGTGAATAAAAATAGCAATGTAGTGTTTGACAAACCCAAAGATCCCAACTTTTGGGATAAGAATTCATTATTTGACAAAAACTGCTGGGAAAACTGGAAATTAGTATGGCAGAAACTAGGCATGGACCCACATTTAACACCACATACTAAGATAAGATCAAAATGGGTCCAAAATTTAGGCATAAAGAACAAGAGCATAAATAAATTAGAGGAACATAGGATAGTTTACCTCTTGGACTTGTGGAGGAGGAAGGAATTTGTGTCCAAAGGAGAACTAGAGATCATTATTGATCACAAAATAGAAAATTTTGATTACACCAAATTAAAAAGTTTCTGCACAAACAAAACTAATGAAAACAAGATTAGAAGGGAAGTAACAAATTGGGAAAACGTTTTTACAGGTAAAGGTTCTAATAAAGGCCTCATCTCCAAAATATACAGAGAATTGACTTTAATTTATAAGAAATCAAACCATTCTCCAATTGATAAATGGTCAAAGGATATTAACATACAATTTTCAGATGATGAAATTAAAACTATTTCCACTCATGTGAAAGAATGTTCCAAATCACTATTGATCAAAGAAATGCAAATTAAGACAACTCTGAGATACTACTACACACTGTCAGATTGGCTAAGATGACAGGAAAAAATAGTGATGAAGGAGGGGCTGTGGGAAAACTGGGACACTGGTGGAGTTGTGAAAGAATCCAACCATTCTGGAGAGCAATCTGGAATTATGCCCCAAAAATTATCAAAATGTGCATACCCTTTGACCCAGCAGGGCTACTACTGAGCTTATATCCTAAGGAAATACTAAAGAAGGGAAAGGTACCTGTATGTGCCAAAATGTTTGTGGCAGCCTTTTTGTAGTGGCTAGAAACTTGAAGATGAATGGGTGTCCATCAATTAGAGAATGGTTGGGTAAATTATGGTATATGAATGTTATGGAATATTATTGTTCTGTAAGAAATGACCAACAGGAGGAATACAGAGAGGCTTGGAGAGACTTACATCAACTGATGCTGAGTGAAATGAGCAGAACTAGGAGATAATTATACACTTCAACAATGATACTATATAAGGCTGTATTCTGATGGAAGTGGATATCTTCAACGTAGAGAAGAGCTAATCCAATTCCAATTGATCAATGATGGACAGAATCAGCTACACCCAGAAAAGGAACACTGGGAAATGAGTGTAAACTGTGAGCATTTTTTTGTTTTGTTTTTCTTCCCAGATTTTTACCTTCCGAATACAATTCTTCCTTTGCAACAACGACAACAACAAAATTCGGTTCTGCACATATACATTGTACCTAGGATATACTATAAGATATTTAATATGTATCTAGGGGAGGGGGTAGAGGGAAGGAGGGGGAAAATTCAGAACAGAAGGGAGTACAAGGGATAATGTTGTAAAAAAAAAATTACCTATGCATATGTACTGTCAAAAATGTTATAATTATAAAATTAATAAAAAAAGAAATACTGAGTTTGGAAATAAATTTCATGTAAAAAACAAACAAGTTTATATCACTGACAACTTTCTTTTTTTCTTTATATTTTATTGGAGAGATTTTAACTTTGTATATAGTGTCCTTGGATAAAATACATAATTTTTAATTGGAATAACAAATTTAAATGATGTAAATGTACATAAATCACCATAGCACAATAATAAAGATTGCTTTTAGAGTTTATAAACACCATGTCCAAAATATTTCAAGTCACAAAGACAAAAAGCTAAATAAAAGTGGCCCAACCCAACACCAATAGTGATAACTCATTTACATTAATGAAAGCAGAATAAAGGAAGCAAAAAGCAAAATAAATAGATTTACCCAGAAAAAAAATGGTAAATACTTTAAAATCCTGTAAAATATAATGCTTTTTATAAGCCCATAAGAGTAATATGTTATCTTTCAAATGTAGAAATAAATAGTATGGCAAAATATATTTTTTTGCTTTCTTTTGGCACAAGTCTGTGCTGATTTGATTATACTCTATTATGAAATTTTCTATGAAATCAGGAGTATTTGGCTTTCAGGATGGCTTACTGACTTTAATAATGCAAAATGGCCAAAATGTAGATAGTTTTCCTATTTGGGGATTGAGTTCAGTCTTGATACTGGTACTAACCAGCTGTCACTGCTTAAGTTTCTAAACAAAGCCCTTCTGCCTTCCTCTTCATTATCTCTAGGTCTGAGCTAATCATACCTGAACTGGAGTCTAATATTTAAATTATTTAAATTACCATCAAGTAATTATCAAGGAGGGCAATTAGGTGCCACGGTAGATAGAGTACCAGATCTAGAATCAGGAAGACTCATTTTCATGAATTTAATCTGCCCTCGAGACACTTACAATCTGTGTGACTGGTCAAGTCACTTAAGCCTATTTGCCTCAACCTCCTCATCTGTAAAATGAGCTGGAGAAGGAAATGACAAATCCCATCTTTGCCAAGAAACCTTAAATGGGATCATGAAGAATTAGGTGAACTGAAACAACTAAATAACAGCAATAATTCTCAAAGAATCACAGAATTGAGTATTTCTAGGACAAATAGACCAATCACATGTACAAAAAAAATAAATAAAGCTAAATAGCATCATTCAATTTATTTAATCAGAAAATATTTGCTATTACTTTACTGTTTGTTTGTTTTTTTAATTAATGTAAGGCCAGATTCTACTAATAAGGATCTGTTTATAGACCACAATTTCCATTGTAACATTGTAAACTCAGTTTGGGAACTAACTCACTTCAAAGTTAGATTTATATCTGCATAAAGAATGATGACCAGTATGTTAGGAACATAACTTTTGTTCTGAGTCCTTCATCCTTCAACATCTTCTGGATATAAATAGACATCATTATGTATCTTGAAGTTGAATCTACAGCCAATCTGGTTTTTTAAACCTGGATTAATGAAATTCATTTGATCAGATTTACCCAAACCATAACTATATTATCTTGCAAATAATACAAAACTTGTGCGAAACTATCTAAAATAGAATTGCATTTCACTGATCAACTTTTGATGTCTTCTTTGCCATTATTTCCAACAGAGTTGGGGGGAAGGCAGTTTGACTTCCCATGGTACATCTAATCCAATTTTCCTCTCTGTACAACACCTTAAAGCAAATTCTGGCTATATATCCACACTACCTGTAAAGATGAACAATTTGTAAAATCCTATTCAATTGTCAGCTATTACTATCAATTTTATTAGGCATAGCAACCAGTGGAAAGACCCTTCTTCTATTCAATGAAATAATTCAAATGTAATGTTCTTAATGTAGCTGCAATATTATGTTTGTTTGTTTTTGTAAAGGAAAGTTAGTTTTATTCAGGACAGTGGCACCAAATGACCGGAGTTTCAAATTCTACAAACAATGCTCATTTTGTACTAAGACCTAACCTAAGGGTCAAGTGAAAGAAATACAACTCATAAACAGTATTTAAAATATAGTCTTGCCAGCTATTTCATGAGCACATTTATTTCCAATGGGTAGAGCAAAATATGTGCAATTCCAAACTTATCCACTATTCCAACTGTGGTCTTCTCAGAAGCAAGCAAATTTTTATACGGTGTAAATAAAAGTATTCAAATACATTTAAATATTGAGATGGAAGGGAGAACAAATATCAAATTGTTTTTTGAGATCATTCACCTAACCCAGTGTGTATAGTTTTTATGCTTATGCACTTAATTCACTAAGATATTAAGCAAAAGACCTCCATTGGCTCTCCTTTCCACATCTGGCAGGATGAAGGAGTATCCATTAAAACATGTTGAGTGTCTGGAACCACATGTCATTCAGACAATGCCTTGTTGGGTACATTGTAAAGGGGAATCAGGTCAGGTGAGGGGTTGAATGAGGATAGTGTCTGAAGTCTTATGTGTGTGCCCCAAGACAGGGTTTGAACTGTGTACCCATGTACCACTACCAAAAGTTGCAAATGAATATTGTGGGATAGGGTGATCATTAGATAATAGAGTTAAAGCTGGAAGGGATGTTAGAAATCATGAAGCCCAACACCCTCACTTTACAAATGTAAAACAAGCCTCAGATATATTACATGACTTGCCCAGGCTATACAGTAAAGTTTCTAGTGCAAAACATGAACTTGGACCTTTATGACTGCAAGATCAGCTCTCTAGCTAGTTCATGACCTAGCTGCCTACAAGAAATGCTAATTAAAGCTGAGGAGGCCATTGATCTGCTGCACATGTCATGGGTCCTGAGATTATTACCTGATGATGATGCTATTGATAAGAAACAGGATGATAGAATTCAACCTAGGTTCAACTTTCCACACATGTAAGACCTCCTCTAATAGAGTTTACCCAATCCATTCGGTGCGTCCATCAACTCTGCAAGAGCCTGAATAGGAAAACAGTTGTCAATAAGTATTGACAAAGCTCTCATTGAGAAGCTCCCTGCACAAGTGAAATCACAAGATCAGGTTATACTCATTAATAACACCAAAGTTTTGCTAATAACAATCAGATCGTTGTGCTGGTAGTTGCCGAACAGCTAAAAAAAATTAAAAAAAATAAAAATTTCATTAAATTCTGAATCAAGATGAAAATATTTTCACTCATTTTAAAAAATTTGTACCTGAATTAAATGTCATTCATTTCAACAAATATCTATCACCTTACCATGGGTATTTCACAAGGATCTCCTTTGCCCTTTTCTCTTCTGGCTCTCTACCCTCTCTTTGGTTTCATCAACTTCCATAATTACAATTATCATCTTTTAAGCAGAGAGTTCCCATATTTACATATATAGTCCTTATCTCTCTCTTTCAAACTCCAGTCTTGCATAACTAACTACCTTTTGGGCTTCTCTACCTGAGTGTCCAACAAGCATATCAAACTTAGCATGTCCCAAATAAATCTCATTAACTCCTCTACACAAAGTTGCTCTTTCTCCAAGCTTCCTTATTTCTGTTAAGGGCATTACCCATTACCCTCTATCTTCCCATTCATTCAGGTTCTCATCTTGAAATCATCCTTGAGTCTCACCATGCATCTCTAATAGAGTGACAAATCTTATCAGTTCTACCTTCATTACATCTTTCAAACATTTTCCCTTACCTGTACTCAGACTGCCACAATTCTAGTTCAATCCTCCATCACCTCTGGTCTGGACTTCACAATAGTCTCCTGAAAAGCAGATTTGCAGTACCTCAAAAGAAACAAAGTGAGATGTATAAATTTAGTGACAATTCCACTCTAAATGTTCATATGGACTATTTGTAACTAATCAGTGATAAAGCCTTCTGAGCTCATATTGTTCTGATCATTCACACTGCATTTTGACTCCAAAATAGTGGTGTTATCTTGATACTCTTTGAGAACAAAATACAACTATACAAGAATCTTCTAATAAAGATTTTTCTTCTATTCTCTCCCCTCTACAACATAGTCTCCTTACAGTTGCCAAAAATAATTTCCAATGGAAAATGCCATCCACATCCAGAGAGAGAACTATGGGGCCTGAATGTGGATCAAAGCACAGTATTTTCATCTCTTTTTTATTTATTTGCTTTTTCTTTCTCATGGTTTTTTTCCCTTTTTAGTCTGATTTTTTCTTGCCCAACATGATAGATATGGAAATATGTTTTAAAATATTGTACATGTATAAACTCTTATCAGATTGCTTGCTATCTTGGGGGGGGGTAAAAAAAAAAGAAAGGGGAAAAATTGGAATTTTACTTACAAATTTCATACAAATCTTACAAAAATGAATGTTCAAGACAATTTTCAGATGAAGAAATTAAAACCATTTCTAGTCATAAAAAATGCTCTAAATCGGGGCAGCTAGGTGGCGCAGTGGATAGAGCACCAGCCTTGAATTCAGGAGGAACCGAGTTCAAATGTGGTCTCAGACACTTAACACTTCCTAGCTGTGTGACCCTGGGCAAGTCACTTAACCCCAGCCTCAGGGGGGGGAAATGCTCTAAATCACTATTTATCAGAGAAAATGCAAATTAAGACAACTCTTAGATACTACTACACACCTCTCAGATTGGTTAAAATGACAGGAACATATGATGAATATTGGAAAGGATGTGGGAAAAATGGGACTCTAATACATTGTTGATAAAGTTGTTTCCTGATAGAACCATACCCAAAGAGCTATAAAATTGTGCATACCCTTTGATACAGCAGTGTCTTTACTGGGCCTATATCCCAAAGAGATCATAAAGAAGAGAAAGGGACCCACATATGCAAAAATGTTGTTTGCCTTTTTGTACTGGCAAGAAACTGGAAACTGAGTGGATGACCATCAGTTGGAGAAAGGCTGAATAAGTTATGGTATATGAATGTTTTGGAATATTGTTGTTCTGTAAGACATGATCAGCAGGATTATTTCAGAAAGGCCTGGAAAGACTTACATGAACTGATGGTAAGTGAAATGAGTAGAACTAAGAGAAAATTGGACACAGCAATAAGTTTATACAATGATTAATTCTGATGGGCATGACTCTTTTCAACAGCGAGTGACTCAGGTCAATTCCAAATATAAATAAGACAATGAATAAGAGAAATATGGATCACAACATAGTATTTTTACTTTGTTGTCATTTGCTTGCTTTTTGTTTTCTTTCTCATTTTTCCCTTTTTCATCTGATTTTTTTTGTGCAGCAGGATAATTATGGAAATATGTATAGAAGAATTGCACATGTTTAACATATATTGAATTACTTGCTATCTAGGAGAAGAGTGGGGGAAAAGAGGAAGAAAAGAAAAATTGGAACACAGGGCTTTGCAAGGGTAAATGTTGAAAACTATCTATGCATGCATTTTGAAAATAAAAAGCTTTATTAAAAATGAATTTTGAAAGCTTAAAAAAATTCCCTAAAGCACAAGTCTGTTCTGTCTCTCTTCTTCTCAAGAATCTTTAGGGGCTCCTTACTGTCTCTAAGATTAAATATAACCTCTTCTGTTTAGTACTTTAAACTTTTTAACCAAAGTACATAAAACCTTCTAGTTTATCTTTCAAGACTTGTTTCACATTTTTCTCTTTCATGTGCCCTACATTCCAGCAAATAAAAACTACTTGGTATTCCCCAAACTCAACAGTTCTTAGTCTGTCTCCAAATTTTGCACCAGCTGTCCACATGACAAGTGACAGAGCACATCGCTGGAGACAATTATGAGCATGCAGAAATGCCCAACATCTTTCCTACAGATAAGAGAAGTTTTAGTCACCTAAATTTCATTTTCCTTTAGCCTCTGATGTTCTATTAATATCATAGACACATTTCAAATGTATAACCAAAATAAAGCCTAGAAAACAAATATACTTAATCAGTCTTGAAGGTCCCAGACTGTCTATCTTTCATTCCCTTCCCAGCTTTGCTTCTAATTTTCCATACTCTGATATTGTGTCTTGCTACCTCAGCATCTGAGGTCTCCCCCTCCTAGAACTTCTACTATGTAGGCCCCTGGTTCCCAATGGTGAAATATTCTCAAGGTCTCCATTTTTAGATAGAGTCCAGACTTACTATTATTCCCCACCCAGCTTTGCTTTTGACTTTTCAGAACACCACACTTCCATATGGGTACCTCACCATCTGTCCTGCTTTTCAGCGCCCTTTTGTTAAAGTGTAAGCTCTTTTAGAACAGTAATTGTCTTTTTTTTTCCCCTTGTATTGTAATCCCATCCTATTTCCTCATACTTACTACAATGTCTGGTTGTATTAAGTGCTTAAAAATGATAATTATTTCGCTTTGCCTTGATGCTTTTCCTAATAGAATTTCACTTCTCAAATAAGTGAAATCCTTTCAACAATTTCTAATGAAGGTACATTGGTTCTAAGATACAGGTTATCATTTCATTCTTTTCTATGAGTTTGCTAGATTATTTTTGTTTTCAATTGTTAGAGCTAAGAAAAGTAACACTAAACTTTTACTTTTTAAAATCTGTCTTCTGGTTGTCCTCAGGTCCTGGCTAAGATGCTATTTTTTCCTACAAGACCTTTCTGACCCCTCAATTTCAATTCCTTCCCTCTGAAATCATCTTCAATTTATATTTTATATAACTTGTTGGTATACAATTGTTTTTATGCTGTATTCCCAGAGACTGGTTTTTGTTTGTTTTTTTCAGCCTTTATTCAGCCAGAGCCTGGCAGAGTAGGTGCTTAATAAATATTTGCTAAATTGTTGACTTTTCTAAATTAATCTGAAACTCAGGAAAATACCCTGGGGAAAAATGTTATTTGAATTCTATTTGGAGTCAAGTAAAAATAAGGAAAAGAAATTTAATTTAATGTTCTCAGTAGCCCAAGATAAAGAGTGAATACTTTTTGAAATAATGCGAGTTCTGGAAAAGTTGCACATATTTAACCTATATTGGATTGCTTGCTGTCTATGGGAGAGGGCAGGGGAAATGGAGGGAGAAAAATTTGCATCACAAGGTTTTAGATAAATGTTGAAAATTATCTTTGCATGTATTTGGAAAAATAAAAAGCTATTAAAATTTAAATAATAACAATATGAGACAGGAACCAAGGAGTAGTTGAAGGCTTTTGACTTTGCCATTAAGCAAATCTGTACAACTACAGCTAGTAGCAAGCTTAGCAATAGTTAGATATTGCAAATATATTTAGATAAAATGTAAAATTTGATCTGCTAAAAATATAATTGTATTTTTAATCACTTCAAGGAAGTGCAAAGACTTAAAATTGTGGCTTTTTATAAATAAGATGAAACATCTATATAAATGATTAGGAGATGATATTAACTTTAACATCTATAGAAAAGGTATTTTTTAACCTGGGACATATTAATCAGATTTCTACAAGTTGTGATAATCTTATAAAATTGCCACTATTCATGTATGTGTGGCTTCCATTCTCAATCAGAAGTTAATTACCCAAAAAGATATTATTTCTTTCATTACAGAATAAACAAGGACACACAAACTGAATGTGAAAAAAAGAACTTCAGCTGATAAGTCATCAACCATTAGAAAAGATAAAAGCATCAGCCAAAAAAGAAGTTAGTTCATTCATTATAATGGCAAAGTTCAAAACACATTTTCAAATACTCTTTAAGGGTTTTGATCAGATCTTCCAAGTCATTTAGGTAATTCTTCTTGGTTTCTGCTTCTTAACAAATGATTAGTTTACACAGGCACAGGGAGATGTTCTCCATCAATGAGGAGAAAATCCCATAGACGTTGGGCCTAGGATTACAAGAGTTAAAAACTGAAATCATCCAAATGTGGAAGGGATCCTGGAATCACCAGGTTAGCCAAAGAGGGATGGATATTTTGGACATGGCAGCTCTGAAGAAACTCTTAGGGTAAGTAAAAAACAATTGTAATTGTCACTAAATGAAAAAGGTATCCCCACCAGCAACATCACCTATCACATATCGAAGTTATATGTGAAGATATCTGTGATAATGACTAACAAAATGCCTGTGGAGAAAAACAAAGCAATTATTATTTATAGTAAAAACAATGTTCTATATTTCTGTGAAAATAGTCCTAAATATTAAAAAAAAAAGTTTAAGCATTCTTTGTTAATTATATTTCACAGGAAATAATAATATAATAATTTTTCTTATAACCAGTTTTAATTGATGTCCCAGATGCATTTTTAAGAACATGTGAATAATTTGCCTTCCAAAGGGAAAAGAAGTCTCCTTCTTTCAACATTTTCTCAAAGCCAGTCTTTACCACCATTGTCCATAGTGGTAAAGTTTGAGCCTAGAAATGCAGAAAAAGATTGAATGAATTAATTGATAAAAACAACACTCTTTTTTTAAATGTTTAGAAAGATTTTCTATTTATAAAATACCTTCTCTGTTCAATAGTTTTTAAATTTCTGTGGTTTTTAGCTTTCACCAGGGGATACATAAAACATTAGAGTGTACTTAATATAAATATTATTTAATTTAATGCAATAGTCATTAAGAAGAAATTAATAAGTTTAACAACCAAGCAGAGATCATATTACACCCCCCCTCCATAGGTAGTTATGTCTGAAATAAATAGTTGTGAAAAAACATAATAAAAGTATTTTATCTATGAATCATATAACCTTGGAAACTATCAATAAGACAGTGAATCATAAAGTAAAAATTGTTTTAGCCAAGCTTAATTCATCAGACCTTTTCTCCTACCAGTGTGACTCATACACTAATATCTCTGTTAGGAAATTTCTTTTGGACAACTTTGTTAGAAACTTTGTTACTAGGGCAGTTAGGTGGCTCAGTGGATAGAAACTTTGTTACTAGGGACAGAAATTGTAGTTTTCCATTTTTCTCAATTATATATATAAAAAAAATTAACAGTCATTTTTTATTTTGAATTTTAGGTTTCTTCCCTCCCTTTCTTTTTCTCCTTCCCTCTCCTTAAAAATCAAGCAATTTGATATATATTACATATGTGCAGTCAGGCAAAACATTTTTACATTAGCCATGTTGCAAAAAAATACAGATAAAACATAATAATAAGCAAAAAAGTTTCAATCTGCATTTTTATTCCATCAGTTCTTTCTTTGGAATTGTATAGCATTTTTTCTTCCTAAATCCTTTGGAATTGTCTTCAATCATTGTATTACTGAGAATAGCTAAATCATTCACAGTTGATCATCATACAACATTGCTGTTACTGAGTACAACATTATCCTGGTTCTACTCATTTCATTTTTGTATCAATTTATGTAAGAAGTCCCAGATTTTTCTTAAAGTATCAGCTCACCATTTTTATAGCACAATAGCATTCCATCACAATCACATACCACAACTTTCAATCCCCAATTGATAAACATCCCCTTAATTTCCAGTTCTTCATCAGGACCAAAAAAAAAATGCTGCTATTAATATTTTAAATATAGGTCTTTGATCTATTTTGGGTCCATACTGAGTCAAAATGTATTCAGAATTTTATAATCCGTGGACACAGTACCACACTGCTCTCCAAAGTGATCAGATTAGTTCATACTCTAGTGTATTAGTGTCCCTATTTTTCCAATATTCCTTAACATTAGTCATTTTCCTTTTCTGTCTTATTAGCAAAAGGCAGAAATTATTCTGAAGCCATAGGTCAGGATACAGTTAATCAACATGGATGGCAAACTCAATGTAACCTAGTACAAAAAATCTAATGAGACCTTCAGTAAGAGTAGCATGCAGAACAACCAAACCAAGAGAAATAGCCTTCCTAAGTCAGACTACATTTGGGCTATGGAGTTCAGGGTAAGGTGCCACATTTTAGAAACGACATTGCCAAACTAAAGCATGTCTAGAGGAAGCAACCAGGAAGACTCAAAATTTTGCCTAATGAGGATCAATTGGGGGGGGAGGAAATTCCATTTTTGCTATTCTTGGTTTTTCTCACTAGTTATAATTCATTCGGAGCTTGAAACTCTCTATTAAAACTCTTACACAAACAATGCGGGTTAATAAGTATTTAACAACCATCTCCCTCCCCCCAAAAAAATTTACCCAGGAAGCATTTCTAAGCTTAATTTGCATTATCAACATTTCTCTATCACTTTCTTAGGTCTAGAGACAATCTACACAATAATAAATCAAGCCCTGATTTGTATGTAATGTTTACTGATTTCCAATATATAAATGCTCATACTGAAAACTTAATAATTGGATAAGGAGTTCTTACTGGATCCAGAGAACCACTAAATGACACATTCTTGTAGTCATCCTCAGTTATCAACACTTTCTTCCATTTTCTTTGTGTATATTTGTTTTTAAACTCTAGATTGTCATTGAGTTCCCCCTGCATCCACATCAGCAGTGAGGTTGCTAGATGTTGTTATTGTTTTTTAGTTATTTTCAGTTGTGTATATCTCTTCATGACCAAATGGTTTGCCATTTTCTTCTCCAGCTTTTTACAGATGAAGAAATCGAGGCAAATAGAACTAAGTGACTTGCCCTGGATCACACAACTAATAAGTGTCTGAGTCTGGATTTGAACTCAGATGTTCCTGATTGGGCCCAGCACTCTATCTAATGAACCACCTGGATAACTAAAGTATTTGACACCAGGAACAGATTATTGATTTTTTTTAAAAGGGAGAATATTAAGAAGGTCAACATTACTTGTATGGAGGGAGGGAGGAAGGAAGGAAGGAAGGAAGGGAGGGAGGAAGGAAGGGAGGAAGGAAGGGAGGAAGGAAGGGAGGGAGGGGAAATGTAAATGTAAAATTTTACAAATGTAAAAGCGAAATTAGTCTGTGTCCTGAAGAAGCAAACATCTTATTGAGTAAGATAACATATATAAGTGGTCACTCCACTGCAGAGAGGAGTGACGATGTATTTTGGTTTGGATAAGTGAGCTCACAGGGGAATAGGCTAACACTCTCAGTCAGTAGCAATGGCATTATTAATTTGATTATGGATCCAGAGCTAAAAAGCTGGGGTTGAGGGAAAAACATGAAGCAGCAGACTTACTCAAAGAAGGACTCCTTGGCAATACAGGGACAAGTCACTTGAGGGTTGATACAACCATCTGAGCCGCAGAATTGCAAAAAATAAAATCCTTGTCATGAAATCCATTTTTTCAACAAACTAAAAAAAAACAAACAAACAAACAAAAAAAAAAAACCAGTTGATCAGATGGAGAGCATCAGAGAAATTCCTGACGCTTCTAGATGTATCTCAGTCACAGCTCCTTTGGAAGAAGTAGCTGATGGTTCACAAAGGTAGTGTTAGAAATTTACTTGCTCACTGATGATTAACTAATGTGCATAATTCTAATTGCAACCCCTGAAGACTTCATTAGACATTTGCTAAGGAATTGTAGTTCTGACACATCTGCCCATTCTCCTTTTAGCAGAAATGTTGCTGATAAAACTGAAATGAATACTCTGAAAAGCAGCAAGCATCAGTGACCCATGCAATCACCTGCATTCTGACCTTTAGATGCTCAAGGGAGCCGTACATGTTCAAGAGATGGCACCAGTTTCATTCCTGCCAACATATGTCTCCACCTCTGGCCAGAAAGTCTATCATCTTCAGTGAATTCATTTCTCCCCTATATCAATTATCTGGAAAAATAAATAGGAGAATTCTATGATATTGAAATTAGAAATGAATTGTCCCAGGATAACATTTTATCTGTTATTTTAAGATGAAATGCCAATTTAGGTAGATCTCTCTGCAGTTAATTAAGACCAAATTATTCCTAGAATGGAAGCAATCTGTTAGACATAAATTGTTTTAAATAACCCATTCAGACACTAAACAGTGCAATTTCCATTCAGATAGAATTGGAATGGATAGTGATTACAAATTACAATCTCCATTAAAATTCTATTCTAGTACCTTATTGCAGAATGGAGGTGACCTCTACATTCTTGAGGGCTACACCAGCAGAATTCAAGCTATAACAGATTCTGTCAGGCTGAAAAGGTTATGAGTATAGTGCTGGTAACAGTCTGTCACCTGAGAACCATGTTAACTTAATTCAGAGAGGTTAAGCATCACAACATTGATCACCCCACAAAACTTTCGACCAAAGATTTTCAAGATACCATCTCCTCATGTTGTCTCCCTGGAAAGAATGCTTGCACCAATGATATCATAGCTTTTTGAAGTACTAACAAATCAAAAAAATCATCCAACAAAATCTAATTTTCTAATACATTTAGGATAGCTTTCACCTCTATTTTTCAAGTACTTTACTATCTTTCTTTAAAAATAACTGACTTCTACCCTAAATCAAGAATGAAAGAGTAACATTTTGTTAGGCCTTAAATTCAACTCAATTAAAATTCAAATAACCTGAATGACACTTTGCCAAACTGTGAGTGTAGTGATGGTAGTGATAGATAGTGACTGATTTGCCAATTTCTTAAAAAATATTTTCTGGATCCTAAACATTAAAATTATTTTGTTGATATAGTTCCCTTCAGAAATGTCTTAATTATATATGTTAATTTTTTAAAATGACTAATACATTATTCTGCATATTATCATGATTAGATGATATAATATTTGTAAAGTGTCTAGCATAATGCCTGGCACATGGTAATTGTTATTAATTTAATTGTTAATTTATTATATAAATATTATGATAATATCTATTATTATATTATATATAATAAATGTTTAATAATTTAATCAATTTTTGTTTCCCTCTCATCCCTTATTTTTCACTCAAGTCATTTTTTTTTTAAATTCATTTTTCCAAATTATCCCCTCCCTCCCTCCACTCCCTCCCCTTGATGACAGGCAATCCCATACATTTTATATGTGTTACAATATAACCTAGATACAATATATGTGTGTAAATACCTTTTTCTTGTTGCACATTAATTATTAGCTTCCAAAGGTATAAGTAACCTGGGTAGATAGACAGTAGTGCTAACAATTTACATTCGCCTCCCAGTGTTCCTTCTCTGGGTATAGTTATTTCTGTCCATCATTGATCAACTGGAAGTGAGTTGGATCTTCTTTATGTTGAAGATTTCCACTTCCATCAGAATACATCCTCATACAGTATTGTTGTTGAAGTGTATAGTGATCTTCTGATTCTGCTCGTTTCACTCAGCAACAGTTGATTTAAGTCTCTCCAAGCCTCTCTGTATTCCTCCTGCTGGTCATTTCTTACAGAGCAATAATATTCCATAACCTTCATATACCACAATTTACCCAACCATTCTCCAATTGATGGACATCCATTCAACTTCCAGTTTCTAGCTACAACAAAAAGAGCTGCCACAAACATTTTGGCACCTACAGGTCCCTTTCCACTCTTTAGTATTTCTTTGGGATATAATCCCAATAACAGCACTGCTGGGTCAAAGGGTATGCACAGTTTGACAACTTTTTGGGCATAGTTCCAAATTGCTCTCCAGAATGGCTGGATTCTTTCACAACTCCACCAACAATGTATTAGTGTCCCAGTTTTCCCACATCCCCTCCAACATTCATCATTATTTGTTCCTGTCATTTTAGCCAATCTGACAGGTGTGTAGTGGTATCTCAGAGTTGTCTTAATTTGCATTTCTCTGATCAGTAGTGATTTGGAACACTCTTTCATATGAGTGGAAATAGTTTCAATTTCATCATCTGAGAATTGTCTGTTCATATCTCTTGACCATTTATCAATTGGAGAATGGTTTGGTTTCCTATAAATCAGGGTCAGTTCTCTATATATTTTGGAAATGAGACCTTTGTCAGAACCTTTCCTTTTAAAAATATTTTCCCAATTTGTTACTTCCCTTCTAATCTTGTTTGCATTAGTATTGTTTGTACAGAAACTTTTTAGTTTGGTGTAATCAAAATCTTCTATTTTGTGATCAATAATGATCTCTAGTTCTCCTCTGGTCATAAATTCTTTCCTCCTCCACAGGTCTGAGAGGTAGACTATTCTCTGTTCCTCTAATCTATTTATGATCTCATTCTTTATGCCTAAATCATGGACCCATTTTGATCTTATCTTGGTATATGGTGTTCAGTGTGGGTCCATATCTAATTTCTGCCATACTAATTTCCAGTTTTCCCAACAGTTTCTTCCGAATAATGAATTTTTGTCCCTAATGTTGGTATCTTTGGGTTTGTCAAAGATTAGATTGCTATAGATGTGCCCTTTTTTGTCCTTTGTATCTAATCTGTTCCACTGATCTACCATTCTATTTCTTAGCCAGTACCAAATGGTTTTGGTGACTGCTGCTATATAATATAGCTTTAGATCAGGTACGCTTATACCACCTTCCTCTGACTTTTTTTTCATTAGTTCCTTGCAATTCTCGACCTTTTATTCTTCCATATGAATTTTGTTGTTATTTTTTCTAGGTCATTAAAATAGTTTCTTGGGAGTCTGATTGGTATAGCACTAAATAAATAGATTAGTTTGGGGAGTATTGTCATCTTTATTATATTCGCTCGGCCTATCCAAGAGCACTGAATGTCTTTCCAATTATTTAAATCTGATTTTATTTTTGTGGCAAGTGTTTTGTAATTTTTCTCATATAATTCCTGACTATTCTTTGGTAGATGGATTCCCAAATTTATACTCTCAACATTTGTTTGGAATGGAATTTCTCTTTGTATCTCTTGCTGTTGCATTTTGTTGGTGATATATAAGAATGCTAAGGATTTATGTGAATTTATTTTGTATCCTGCCACTTTGCTAAAATTCTGAATTATTTCTAATAGCTTTTTAGCAGAGTCTTTGGGGTTCTCTAAGTATACCATCATGTCATCTGCAAATTCACTCAAGTCCTTTTGAAACTATACATATTGGTAATAATGTACTAATGTAATAATATTAATAAAATTATGCCAAAAGCTCTAATAAATGATACCAAGTTAGAAATGCCTTAATTATGGACAGTCTGTCTATATATGCCTGTCATTTGAAAGATCAATCTACTCTCAACAAGTACAGAGAACAAATGAATAGTGCTTTTTCTTCACACTTACTATTTGAAATAATTTTAGAAAAGAGGAGGAGGAGGAAATGGAGGAAGAAAAATGTCAAAGGGGTGATAAAAGTATTTATATTTTCAGATGACATCGATAATTTACTGAGGCCTTATAAAATCTACAAAGAAACAAATTGAGATGATAGTTTCAATAAAGAAAAATAGTTTCAATAAAGAAACAAGATAGCAAAAAATCTACAAAAATCAATATTTAATTGTATGTTTTAACCACATGGTTTTTCTTTGGCAGATGCCTATAGATTTGATCAATCTATATTTTTTTTATCTGATTAGAAGAGTTCTGAGCAGTTTACCTCTTTTATTTATTGCCATATGACATCCATATTTTGTATACTGTTCTGGATTTCTTTCCTATCTTTGACATCAGTTGCCTTGGTTTATATATAATTCAGGTGTTGACTTGTGATATTTCATTTTTTAAAAACATGATTGTCATTTATTTCAGTTCTGCCAAATTTTCTTCTATTTCTACATTGTTGTATTCCAGATCTGTTATTTTTCTCTTTCAGAGTCTCATTCTGTTGTGTTGTTTTTACTTCTGCATAATTCCAGTTCTTGATCTAATTTCATTCATAGCTTTAAGAAAGCTTGGGCATTCTTATTTTCTTTAGCTTCTCTTCGTGCTGTTAGACTTTTTTGCCAATGACATCTAGTGAAATATAGTGCTCTATGGGGAGAGGCCAACTTCTAGACTGTGAAAAAATGGACCTCAGTCCTTAGCCTCTGTGTCTGTTTTCTCTTTTAGTAAAAGGACTGGAAGCGCTCATCTTATGAGTTTTGGAATGTCAAATTCATAGTCTGGCATCTGAAGTGTCCATATCTTGCAATCAAACAAGCTTTGGTGTCTACAGGAGCAAGAAATGACTTTTGAGTCTCAAGCCAGGAATCGCTAAGACAGACACATCTGGAAATCATATTATATCTGGGCATAAAATTGATGGAACTGATGCTAAAAGTGAGATTACTCTCATTAAAAAACACACACACTAATATGGGGGAGAGCATGTCTCTGAGTCACTAGGGGAAAATATTTCTACTTCGGGTATTGATACATCTTTGAGGCAAGTCCTTTTGTAAATCCTTGTGTAAAATATGACTGATGCTAAATAGTGAATTGGAACCGCTATGTTAGTTATTGATACCTACCAGTAGAGGGAATTCAAGCAGTAAGTTTTTGAGCCAACAATAGCTGAAATGCTCTAGCCCACAGAGTTAATATTTGAGCTAGACATCAAAAACAGTCTACCTACTAATTGAGAGATCTTTCTACAACACCATATTCAGCTAGAAAGGAGTACTTTTTTGTAAGGTTTATGCAGCCTTAAGGAGCTCTGTGAATACTTAGTACATAACATCATGGGAGAAATCTATTAAACTAATTCCCTGCTGAATGAGCAGAACCTTGTTTGTTAGGCAAGTCAAATGCTCCATAAACCTCAGGAACATAAATGTAGAGCTGAAAGAAATTCTAAAATTCATTTAGTACAGTTCTCTTATTTAACATAGAGGAAGATAAGACCCAGTAGTCACAAAGTTAGAAATGACAGAGCAAACCTTGAGCCTGGGTTCTTTGACTCCAAAACTAATTCTCTTTTCCAATGTCCCACACTTTAAAGTTAGTGAAAGAGAGACAGAGGGATACAGAGAGATAGAGACAGAGAAAGAGACAGACACACAGAGAGATACAAATACCTATAGATAGATACATACAGATAGACACATAGACACATAGATATATATGTATATAAATATGTGTGTATATGTGTACATTATGATTATTCTCAGAATCTTCAGAGTTTCACATATAGTTGCCAGGTAAGTTCCAATTCTTGATCTGAGGCACTATACTTCTGTGCAAAATAAAAACAGAAGTAAAACAGAAAATATACTTACACTGGAATGTTTCCCAAAATGGATTATTTCCTCATAATTTGCCATCATATTAAATCCATTCATTCCAGTCTCACTGTCTAGACTGAAAATTGTAAAAAGACATGGTCAATTAGGGAACAGCTAATCAAGTTGTGGTTTATGAACATGATGGACTTATTACTATGCTATAAGAAATTATAAGCTCAATGATCTTAGAAAAACATGGGTAGATTTACATGAAATAATGAAGAGTGAAATGAGGACTCCGAGAACAGTAGCAGCAATATTGTTTTAAGAATAACTTTGAGTAAATAAGTCATTTTAGCTTTTATAAATACCCAAATTAACTATAAAGAATATTTTAAGAAAGACACTATCTGCATGCAGAGCAATAATTGATAAAAATATTAATATAGTTTTTGCATTTATATATATACACATATGTATACCTATATATGCATATATACATGTGTATATATATATGTGTGTATACATTATGTGTGTGCTTAGTGATAGCCATCTCTAGAGTGGGAGACAGGGAAGAAAGAAAAAAAGAGAAAAAAGAGAAAGTTACATGATAACTTTTATTATATATTTTAAAAGAATAGCAAATTGTATATAAAAGATTTGCAGTTTCATGTACAATCATAGTTCTCTATTCTACTATGTTAATCTACTAAGAATACTAAGAGTTTACTATTGTTTTATTTTTTTAAGTTCAGAATAAAATAAATATTTTTTTAAAAAGCAAAATAAAAGGAATCACCAAATTGCTCAATTAAAAAACACTTGGTCAAAAGCAACTATAATTCATAGTTGAAATTATTATAACTTGCCAATTCAGAATGACAATGCTAGTAAATCTACCCTTTATAACATTGCTGCAACTTCCTTTTTCCCAATAATAATGTCAATACCTAATAAGAAAGCATGAATCCATAGAAATTTCAAAATAGTGATTAGTTTCTAGATTAACTGGGAGCAGCAAGTCTAGCCATTCTAGAAATGACTACTGGGCCTTTTTGTTTCTAGAACCCAGCTTCTAGAACAGGGATAGTAGAGCTTAGATGCTGGAACTCTGTCTTCCCAGAAATCAGCCGGAGTTAGGATCACTAAATGTCTTTATTCTTGATCTTTTACGGTCAAGGTCAGGGGATCAGGTCTAGCAATCTCACACACACCTTCCTCCCTCAAACGCCAGGAGATTCTGAGAGTGAGGGTCTCAATTTCCTCTTTCTCCTCCTACTCCTCCCACACACGTCACTTCCCCCTCTTTGTCCCACCAATAAAGTCAGCACAGAATAGCTGGGGAGGGTCAACCTTCAAACAAGTTAATAGGGAACCTTCCAATTGGCAATTAGTCTCACGTGCTTCATTATCCAAGTGTATTTGCTCAGTTCTAACCCTTTACACTTAGAGTTTCACGATACATGTGAATGCAGCAGTGAGAAAAATTAGGATGGGCTGAAAAAATAGAGACCAAAAATAGGAATCTGTAGAAATGGGTCTAAAGGAGAACTTCCAGAGACATCTCCTTCCCACAGGAAACCACATGTGTGGCTCCAATTTACCTAGCTAGGGCTCACAAAATAGTCCTAGTGCCCTCTGAGTCTCTAGCCCAGAGAAAGGAGACATAGTTATAGTTATAGGAGGAGCTTGAGAAAGGAATAAAATGAGCATTATTATTATAAAAATAGAAGTCTAGTGTCACTATCCATCTTATGCCTCTGGATTGAGTTTCTAGATTAAACTTTGGCAAGCACTGTGTTCCACAGTTCCCTTTTTAAAACTCTTGATTTGAGCCATAGATGAGGGTGTATAATCAGGGGAACTTGTACCATCTAATTGTGAAAACACAAAGTTCTAAAATACTACTTGCTATACAAATAAAAAAAATAGCTTCCAATGTGGGAATCAACTAGGTCTCTATCTGAAAGTTATTATCTCCATATAGATATTTTTGTAAGAATTGCTGTTTTACCCTATCATCTGTTTAGCTTTTCCTAAAATAAAAATGCTGCACCAGTTCAGATATCATCACCACTATGCTTGTACATAATAATCCCTCAGTATGAAACTCAAAGACCTATAAAGAATTTTTTTGAAACGTGAATGTATTATCTATGTTCAATGAGATCTAACAAAAGAAACAAGAGGGATAGCATGTGCCCCCAAGAACTTTACAATATGACTGAAGAGGATAACAATCACAAATAAAAATAGACAGGAGCATAAAAATATGAATGTATATACAAGATAACAGAAGAAAGAGTAGATAGTGGAGAAAGGAAACAATAAGAAAGAGTATCAAGGAAGCCATGTTCTTTATACTACTTATGACTGTAGAAAATTCAAATGGTTAATTCTTCTCTGGACTTGACCCTTTCGGATATTTTGTTAGCACAGAGTTTTAAGGAAAAATCACACTTAACAATACTATTTTAATATTCTATGGACTTCTCTGCTGAAAAGGGATTGAGGATGCCAAACTGATTTCCCTTTTCAGCCAGCAGCTCTGAGGACTTTTTCAGCAAGGATTCAGCAGATTTCAGGATTGCTGGAAATTTAATAAGAGGTAGGACTTTCAGAAAGGAAGAAGGAAAGCAGAATATATAACTAACATGAGATAATATACACATGTACTTTTTACATTCAAATCTATTTTTAAAAACTTTTCTAAAATTGAGAATAGAATTTTTTAAACAATAACCAAAGACTTAAGATAATGAAAAATACTGGAGACATTTTGATTATTATGGCAATAATACTAATTTCCCTCTTTCCTCAAGAACACAGACAAGGATGTTGCAAATGGGATGCATTTAGATTACCTTTCCTGATTCTGCTCTGCTTATCCAGAAAAGAAAGTCCCTCCTCCCCAAAAAAGAAAGCTTTGGTTTCTGATTCAGAGGGATGAAAGAGAAAGAAAGGGGATGAGTTGCACATAGGCCCTTCTGTGCTCAACACAGAATAGAAGAAAAAGAGATGAAAGAGAGAATAGCTGTTCCAGATATAAATCTGCCCAATAGACTTCTAGTCAGATCATTTTTCTTCTTGTTACTGTCTCACAGAGGTTCTTGACTTGGTGGTCATAGATTTGTTTAAAAAAAAACTATGATTATTGTTTTTATTGTATTTTAAATTGTATTTTATTTTATTTTTTTATTTAGAATTTTTTCCCACAGTATATATGCATGAGTAATTTTTTATAATATTATCCCTTGTATTCATTTTTCCAAATTATCCCCCCCTCCCTCTACTCCTTCCCCTTGATGACAGGCAATCCCATACATTTTACATGTGTGACAATATAACCTAGATACAATATATGTGTGTAAATACCATTTTCTTGTTGCACATTAAGTATTAGATTCCGAAGGTATAAGTAACCTGGGTAGATAGACAGTAGTGCTAACATAAATTGTATTTTATTGTAGTTTTAAACAATTTTATTTTAAAACAATTTATTTCTTTTATGATGCGATATATTTTATGTATGTAAGAACAATATTCTGAAGAATCAGTCCATCAGATGGCCAAAAGTTCATGACAAATAAAGGATAAGAATCCCTACCCTCTCATGACTACTCCTCACCTCCTCTGAAAATTAGAGACAAAAATCACACCTCTGCTAATGATCACTGGAGACGCATAACCTTTTGCAGATGATATGATCCTTTTGATTCAAGCTGGACCAACAATAAAAATTCACCTTCAATTCATCACCCTATTTAAGCTGTCCCCTTCCCAAACTTATTGTTCTTCTATAATTCAAAGAAGAATGGAGATTAGGGGAGAGGGATATAAAATATAACTAAAACATATTTTTCAATTTCAGATTCTTTTGAAAAAAATCAATAAACTGAAATAAATCATCTTCATTTAAAGTTCTTCACAGAATAAATCTTTTCTCTGACCTTATAGACTAAGGCAAGTGGTATTATTGCTTATTTTTACTGGAAAAAATAGTTTCTCAAGTTGAAGACTCTAAATGAATTTCCAAATTGTCTTTTTTAAAGGTAAATTATAATTTTAATATAGACTTAATATAGGCTATATACAAGATTAACCAAACACACCACTTGCAAAAGTCAAAATGGTACCTTTAAAGGATTCATAAACTAAGAAAAAAGATAAGTTTGGAGCCCAGATTTTTTGATATAGAATAGTAAAATGAAAGTTAGTTGTAATGTTCCAAAGAAAATAATTAAATGCCTTGTCTAAAGGCATATAACAGTTCTCTCAGCTTTATCATAAGAGAATTTGAAAAACAACAATAATTAAATACTTCTTATATCTTAAGCACATCAATATTTTATATCAATTTAATTCAATTCAACTAGAATTAATAGGACACCTACTATGTGCCTAGCTAAAGCATGGATAGGTGCAGTAAGAGATAGAAAAGTACTTTATGAAATAATCCCAACCACTACTGAATTTACAATTTCATTTTTGCTAGTTGTCCCAGTCATATTTTGTCATTACTAAACAACCAGCCAAATTTTTCTAGCAATACAACTATAATGATATCTTTAATACTCCTTCATATGCTCATTGTTTATTATTCTTGACAGTGCATCACAGCCTTCTTATTCCACCACATGTCTCTCCCTTATCCTTTGAGTAATTACAACTTTAATTCTTTGGAAACCATGGTATTCCATAATCCATATTACCATAGCATCACTGGAAGAATACTGGTGTTAAAAAGATAGGCCTTTCTTCTAAGGAGGAGTTTGTGAATATTAAGAACACATCCTACCCTTCCTCAGATTTAATTCTAGGACAATTTTATTGTTCCTCACAATATCAGTTCAAGGAATATATCCTGAAGAGCCAGCTCTAGAGGCTGTCCATCTAGCTGTATATCACAATCTGAATATTAGGCATTTTTCACTCATTTGATTTTTCTTGTATGGATATTTAGTCCAAATTCTTTTAAGTATATTTCTGTCATTTAAAAGGTTCTGAAATATTCCCAAACTTGGTGCAATTAGGACAATTTTATCTGCAAATAGGAGCATATAGAAGATCTCATCATCTATGGGGAATTCTTCCTTCTATTTGGATTCTCTACTGGGCATTCTCCATAATAGTAGCAAACACATTTAATGATTATGTATTTTCCTGTTTATGCCTTCCTTATAGTCATAATTGTAGAGTTGTCAAATAATTATCTCTGTTGTTTCATCTTCTAGAGAATTTTGCATGATTATGACATCTGTACAGAAAATATCTAATTGCTGGAGAACTTTTAAGTAGCCTTTTGTGGTTCTAGATCAATTTTTTTTCTAATCAACAATAAATAGTAATTATTGGATCTTGTGTTTTCTATGCCTTTCAGGTGAAGTGACTAAAGAGGTGATCTGCTTTCAGACATCATTTCTAAAAGCCTACTTTTTTCTATATTGTATATTCACTAAGAAGACCCTTGATGTGTGTATAAATTATTCTCATTGGGAAAGAAAGATTGTAGTTATTGGTATTTTCTTAGTCATCTTATTATGGTAGTAATGATGTCTGATTCCTTTCCCCCCCCCAAGAATTTAGTTAATCTTCTCCTCTTTTACAGAACTTGAGAGTTAATCCTTAATACCCACAGAATTATATCACCCCTAGTTTAGATCTCCTCTGTATGTATTTGGTTTACTCACAAAATCACAAAACTTACTACATTTTAGAATTGGAACCTTAACAATCACCTTGTCTAACCTATGAAGAGAGTTCTTAATAAAACTTTGTTGTTTTGTCATTTTTTGGTCATGTCCAATTCTTTGTTGTCCCATTTGGGTTTTCTTGACAAACATACTGGAGTGGTTTGCCATTTCCTTCTCCAGTTTATTTTACAATTGAGGAAACTGAGGCAGAGGTGTCTTGCTCAGAGTCACACTGCTAGTTAAGTATCTAAGGCCAGATTTGAATTCACAAAGTCTTCTTTTCTCCAGGTCCAGCATTCTATCCACTACAAATGGCTAGCTACTCTAATGTAATGGATCTTTTCCCAGAAATTGAAGTCAAGCTCAGTGGCCAATAGTTTTCAGAGTCTGTTCGTTTCTCTTTTCTGAAAATCTGAACATTTACCAACTCTTTAGTATTTTCACTGTTTTCCACAATCAACAAAAAGTTAGTTAAGTATTTATTAAGTGTCAGCTACGTGCTAGGCACTCTGCTAAGGAGTGGGATGAAAACAAAGGCAAAAGACAGCCCTTACTCTCAAGGAATTTAATCTAATTTCACGAGGAAAACAACATGCAAACAACTGTGTACAAAATCTCAGAGAGAAGGCACTATGTTGAGAGGAATCACCAAGCCTTCTTTTTAAATTTATTTTTATTTTTAATGGGAGAGGTGGGGATCTTAGCTGGGACTTGAAGAAAGCCAGGGGAACCTAAAAGGGAGAGATGAAGATTTTTTTTTCAAATACATTTCTAGTACATAGTTGGTGCTTGATGTATGCTTGTTTATTGATTGCTAGTAATTCAGCAATTACATCTGCCATTTTTTGTCAGTACCTAAGGTTAGAGTACATCTGTTCCAGGTGGCTTGAATTTATCAAGAGCAGTTAAGTGTTCTCTCACTATCTCTCCTTGCATAGTTTGTGTATCAACTTCTTGTTTGCCATTTTTGCTCCATTATTTTTCCAGTGCAAAATTCATTCTCCTTAGCAAAGAAAATGGAAACAAAAGACTTCATCAGTTCTATGAGTTCTGCCTTTTCTCTGTGGTCAATTATCTTTGACCCATTGACCCAAGCAGTGTCCCTAAACACTTCTTCCATCCTCTCCCCATCCAATAAAATTAAACAAGCAAAACCAAACCAAACCTTAACTAACTCACTAATTAACTAATCTCACCAACCTCAGTGCACTTTAGCACTACTGACTCCATTTTTGGTGACTATGACATGTTCTTATATTCATTCTCTATTATCTGACCATACCTTCACTTACTGCATAGATCTTTTAAAAATCTAAGTTAGCTGGTAAATTCCCTCTGTAACTATATTCCACTCTTTACACTATTACCATTTCTCCTTCCTATTGGAAGTGTTTCTCTTTGTGGCCTCAGAATTTTGTACTTAAGTGTTTCTCATCTCTCCTAAACCTTCTTCCTGTGTGAATTCTTTAGTTAATCGATTTGGAGAAGCCATGTTACTTACAGAGATCAATGCAATCAACTGAACATCATGCACAAGAAAAATCCTGTGGAGTATTTCCCATGCAGAGAGAACCAATCACTCATTTGAATTTTACATAAAATATCCTCCATGATGCTAGAAAAGAACTTTAATGAATATATTTTGCTTGTTTTATGCTTCACTGAATATTGATTATTTGAACCACTGAATCATGTCTATTTATTGGTCTTCCATTTTCAACTATAAATGTTCTTGATATAATCTGGCTAAATTACCAGTCTTAAACCATAAATTCCAATAAAATTAAGTTAAAGAACAACAAATGGGAAATCCTTTTGGGGGATTAAAAAACCAACCTTAGGGTTGTGATTCATGACTATACAACAGTTTCTGTGGAAATTAACTGCAAGTTTTAGGGAACTGAAAGCTCAATAGAAATCAACAGTATGATGAGGCTGTCAAAAAGCAAATGCAATCCAAGGCTAAATAAATGAAGCATAAAATACATGAGAGAAGTAAGAGTATATATAGTATTTTTCCCTGGTCATCTTGTATTGGGTTCCATGTTTGGTTGATGAGTCATTTTAAGGAGGACTTTATTAATTGGAATACATCCAGGGTGGACAACTTAGATGGTGAAAGGATTTGAAACCGTTCCTATAAGAATTTTTCTCTTTTCTCAAAAATGAAATTAACAGCAAAAGAATGAAAGAAGCAAATGGAATTAGGTTCTTTAAAACATTTGGGAGCATAAATTTTGGTAAAAGACATTTGTAGGTGCAGTATGATGTAGTAGAGAGAAAGCTGGTTTCAGTTCCTAAGAACTCTAGCCTCCATGTTGGCTATGTGAGTCACATAATATCTCAGTCCACATTCTGGCAAGTCTCTAAAGCTTTACATTTTAGAGAAAGCAACTATTTGGTGTGGTAAAGGGAGTTTCCTCATTTGGAAGTTCCCTGTACCAAAGAAATCACAAATCAAAACTCTTTTCCCTATCACTAAAAGACATCTACTGAAATATATCTCTAAATCCAAGTAATATTCCCTTTTGGAGGTTCACTTGTGAATGAAAAAAGTTAAGACATACCACTGTTATTTTTGTCCAAACTTTTAAATGTCAGTTTCAATTTTTTCCCCATGGTTTTTAAGATACGTCTAAAATTCATCAAAGACTAGCTTTACATATTTTTCAGAATCTCTAAATTCCAAAGTACCCTATAAGAAAGGAAAAAACCCCAGAAATTTAGAGACAGCCAAGTCAATTTATATTATTAGAAGTATTTGTCCAAGTAAGTCAATAACCATCAATAATCTATTTTTCAGGACATGTATATACCAACAAAGTACATATAGTATACAACTTCAACAACTTGACAATGTGTTTGAAGTGCCTGCTATGTGCCAAGGCACTGTGCAAGGTTGAGATACAAGCAAAAAAAAAAAAAAAAAAAAAAAAGAAAGAAAAAGAAAAAGACTCCATCCTCAAGAAGCATATAATCTACTCCCTGAAATAGCTTTATTGCAATTGATTCCAAATCTTTTGGTTGATATTTTATTGAAATAATAAAACAGGAATTTACATAAAACTTAAATTTTCAAATATGATTAAAGTCAAAAGTTAGATTTTTTGACCTGTCCACTGCAGACCCTAAGACCTTTTGATATAATATTAAAATCAACTTCAGAAACTTACAGGAAATTTACAGGAGATAGAATTTTTTCCTGCCACTAAGAAATAATAATGTGATAAGCATTTATATAGTACTTACCATGTGCCAAGCATTGTGCTATGCCCTTCACAAATATTATTTGAGCCTCACAACAACCCTGAGGGTTAGGTATTATTTTTATCATCATTATGCCCATTTTACAAATGAGAAATCAGACAATTTAAGTAGTTTACCCAAGGTCACACAGCCGTAAGAGTCTTAGGTGTGATTTGAACCCAAGTCTTCTGACTCCAGGTCTAGCATTTCATTCCCCTCCCCCCAGAATACTCACTATTCAATCTTCGTGATATGTGGACAGTTTGTCAGCTGCTCACTTGGGATGTATTTAAAAGCCCAGAGCTTAAAAAGGCAGAAGGATTTAGATTAGAATCTTGGCTTTGCCATTTACTTTTTAAATACTTAAATCAATTATTAATCTTTTAATTTATTAAAGTTAAAACAGGAAGGGTGATCATTTTACAGAAAGGCAGCACGGGAGAATGGATGAAAACTGGTCTCCACACTGTTTCTCTTCTTTCATGAACTGTATTTTGAATGGATGAATAAATGATTCATGAAATGCTTACTAGTACAAAATCCTCTGCTAAACCCTGGGAATACAAATGGAAAAATGAGACAGTCCCTGCTCTCCAGGACCTCCCCTTCTAAAGGGAGAGACAATGTGGTAAATTTCAGATATAAATCAGCTTGATGGAAGGAGTACAGCAGCAAAGCAGATGGTCATTCCTCTTCTTTAATGTCTTTTCCATTGATTAAAACATTACCGTTTTTAATATTGAAACGTTTGACAATACTAAAGACTGGCTTTAAGAAATCTCTTTTCTGGATCTTCAATAGCTGCAGCTGCAGTACCTTCAGGACCAGCAGCCAGACAGCATCTTCACGGGCAGATGGCTGCAGACGCTAGTTTTGCTATTGTAAAGGCTTTTGCATTGGGGTCCTGGCTGTTCACAAAGATGGTGATGGCTCTTGGTTGCCTCCCGGCTCACTCTGCTTCAGCTAGGCTGGCTTGCCGGCCCTATGGGTGGCAATCAATGTCATTGGCTGGCCCAAGTTTTTCTAACTACCTCACCACCCCATTCGGTGCCTTGCTTAATAAACTTTGTTGTTGAAATTGTTGATTGTTTGAAATTTCTCCTAATAAGGCTGGAGGAGTCACGCTAAGGGATAACATAGTAGCAGCCTCCATCTGGGGTACAGTAATTTATTTAAATCTATTTTTCACTATAACAGAGTGCAGAGGTAATTAATTCAACGTAGAGTATGAACATTAGTTACAAAGTCCACAACTCCTACCTTCTCTCTGACGTTTCCATGTAGTCATCTCCCTACTCCCAGATAACTAACGTAGGCTAAATCGGTAAATCGGGGTGGGGGTGGGGGAATCGGAGTTGACTGAGTACTCACACCGAAAGTGTGCACTTCTCTATTAGTCTGAGCGAGGGCACATGCGTTCATTACGGCGTAGGATACAAAGTTTCCTAACAGGTTATTCTCTGGAGTGATCAAGGTGAGACGCTTCATGGGAAATATCCCTGGTCTCCATCCTTGTAAAGAAAGAAGTCCTCCCCTGCAGCTGGGGAGGATTCGAGGGGTCAGAATTAGGGCGAAACTTTTTTGGCTCCGTCCAATGTCTCTGTCGGCCCCGCCTCCCTCCTTTCCCCACACCATCCCTCCGCCCCTTTCCGAAAAGCGGACTCTGCCACAGGAGGCCTTCTTGCAGCTGGATAATGTCCATCTTCCAGGTCCCCTGGCGGTCCTGTTGCTAGAAGATGTCGGTCCTTTTTATTACCGCTGGTGGGCAGCACGAAGCCACGTACCCAGAGGAGCATCGCGCCCAGAGGCGCTGCGGGCAACTCCGGAAGACCTGGACAAAGCTTCCTCCAACCACCAGTCACGGCTGAAGACCGGAGGAGGTGGCTGCCCGGGCCTCGCTTCTCTGTCCCGCTAGCTTTGAGAGGGAAGGAGTTCCGGGTGGAACCAGGATGCTCTGCGGGCATCTTGTGCTGTCTTAGCGGGGGTTGTTATTACCTGAGCCTCTTTTACTCTCCTTCGTTCGGCCCATTTTTTTATTTTTTATTTTTTTTGCTGAGGCAATTAGGGTTAAGTGACTTGCCCAGGGTCACACAACTAGGAAATATTGTCTGAAATTATATTTGAACTCAGGTCCTCCTCTCTAAAGAGCTAGTGGTCAATCTATTGCACCATCTAGCTGCCCCCCATAATTTATTATTTGCATTTCTCTTCCCCCATTAGCAAACCAGAGTAGGGCCCCTCCGCCTTCCCAGTACCCTCATTGTTCAGAGCAGAAAACATTGAAGGTTAAAAGATGCGCAGGTAGGGTAAAGATTTGCCCTGAAACCAG
The DNA here is from genome assembly GCF_048593235.1 of Sminthopsis crassicaudata. Taxonomy (NCBI): domain Eukaryota; kingdom Metazoa; phylum Chordata; class Mammalia; order Dasyuromorphia; family Dasyuridae; genus Sminthopsis; species Sminthopsis crassicaudata. The sequence goes on from NC_133620.1 coordinate 426,311,143, forward strand.
CACATTCCTGCTGCCCACCCCTTTTCTGTATTCCACAGGAACATTTCCTGTTCTGTACTTGCCCCAATATATTGTTCTTCAGAGAAGAAATTGGTTTTAAAAAGTACACTAGAATGTTTTCAATTCAATTCAACCAAAAAAAAACTATTAAGAATTAAATTTATTAAAATGCATTTACTAAATATAGTTTATTCAGCAATTTTGAGGTTGCTGAAATGTATTGGTGGAATGAATTTTCACTCCAGGAATTTCCTGTATCAATGAAATCATAGGTCCTAAACAGAACTACTTTGCCCTCCCAAAAAAAAAAAAACACTTGCAGGACACTAAGGCTGGGGTTAGATAAACAAAGCATAAGCAAGACCACTGGGAAGTTTATAATCTAAAAGGGAAGCCTTACCTTTATTTATATCTTTGGCACATAGTAAGCATTAAAAGTTTGTTGACTGACAACAAAAATTAGAGATAGAATTATAAAATTTTATGGCAACTGATGTTATTTAATAGCCACTGATAGTACTTCATCTAGCCCTGCCCATCCCTACTTTACAGATGAAGGATAAATTTAAATCCTTAGAGCACATTTCATTTCTTCCCAATTCAGGTTTTATCCTATCATCTTAGTTGTGTTCTCCTTCCTCCCCAATTCGGTTATTGTCCTTCCTTCTTAAAGAGAACCAAAATGACATCACTATATTAGACTCGAATTACAGAGTGGCCAACTGTGGCTGATTAGAGCAATACAAGCTCTACCACAGGCCAGACATAGTCTGTGAACATTTGGGGTACTCTCTAATCTTGCAATTTTGAGTTTCTTCTGAGCTGATTCAATTTGCTCATAGAGCACAGATCTTCTCTAATGAAGGCACGCCGTGCTGGGTGATTCTGTGCCAGTGTCATACAATCAATTCTAAAGTTCCTGAGAAATCTTGTAATATCCTTGTATTGCTTTTTCTGACCACCTTCTGGATGCTTGCCCTGTGGGGCAGTCTACCAATTGTAATCTTACTCTTAATCACTTAATCTTATTCAGAATCACTTCTGCCAAGAAGGAAGTCCTCCGGTATTACAACAGAATTTCACTTATCTTCAGATCAAGGTAAACTTCCTTATCAAGACAGAACACCAGGATGTGTTCTGTAAAATGCCTCTTTTGCTTATCCAGACAGACTTCAAGGATAATTAATCTTCAGTGAGAAAGAGGTGAGGCAGACCACTGGGGTTTCAAGAACAAAGAAAGGACTCATTGGTCTCTTTGCACAAGTTGAATGCACTTACTGGTGTTTTATTCTTTTATGTCTTAATTGCAAAAATCACAATACAAACTATTATGTTTCTAATTAAATCAAAGGTTCAGGGACTGAATTTGTGGTTTCAGAGGTATTATTCAGAGATAATAAAACTCCCAGTCAGTATCTTTTGTGCATTTTATAGCATTCAAGAGTTGCCTAGAATAATATGCACATCATTGTATACCATCTAGACCAGGTAAACTATAGTTCTGCAAACTTCATCTATACCACTCATTGGTTTATTTAATCCTGAATTCCCAAGTGACTACATTTCTATTGCTACTTTAGCTATTAACCACTCCATTGTTAAGCTTTTTGTGTAATTGGTTTTTGGCTCACCAAATGGGCAAACCACCTGACATTTTTAATTGACTCTGTGAAAACATGACTTTTGTTACCAAGGGTAACAAGTTCCACAAGATACAATGGTGAATATCAAGGGACAGAGAACACTATTGATGTGGAGACACAACCTATCTATGCTTTTCTTATCCTATGAAATTGTTATGGTCCTTCCACAAGACCTCCAAGATAACCACCCGACTAACTAGTGCTCTTCCTTTCCATCAATGAACCTTGAATGGTGAACTAATGGATAGCTTGATATTATCTTTCACTATTCCTACAGAGAAAAATTTAATCTGGATTTATGATTTCATCCAAGTCAGGAAACTCTACTCTGACAATGGATGAAAGAAATTAAAAAGCATTTATTAAGTACTTATGATGTGTTGAATGAAAAAATAAATTATTAACTATACAAGGACTTGGTAAAGCAGATCATCTCATCCACTAATATTTTTGTCTTTAACGAAGAAATATGCCATTAATTTTGCATAATGATTACCTCAAACCTACTTGCTTAAATCAAATAGACTTCTTTAACTATTGAAAAGTATTTGATCACCTCTTCTTCTCTCCTTTCCTTGAAAAAATGATTTCTCATCTGGTTAAATCTTGGTGATGGTGTTATAAATACTCCCTCCTTTAACTTCTTGAAAGAGTCCTCCTTTCTCTACCCTTACCTTAGGTATTATCTATTTTAAAGCACCACAGAATGCTACTGAATGTTCTCTATGGGGGGGTCAAAAAGTTATAAAAATCCCATGTATACTCTCAAAAGATGAAGCTGGTTCTTGAAGTGTCCCTCAGCACACTAACCTTTTTTTTTTTCTTTTCAGTTTGGCTACTCAAGTTATTAGACCCTCACCCTCTGTCAGCAGATCCAGTTGTGGGTGAGACATTTGAGGACTCTACAGGTATTGAAGCTGAGAAGAATCCCCACAGAACAAAACACTAAGTTGAGTTTTGGAGATCTTGAAAAGCAAGACAGTCCTTAATTTTAGGGAATTCACAGGAAATCATTATACACTTCAACAACAATACTGTATGAGGATGTATTCTGATGGAATGGATATCTTCAACAAAGAGAAGATCTAACTCAGATCCAATTGATCAATGATGGACAGAATCAGCTACACTCAGAGAAGGAAAACTGGGAAATGAGTGTAAACTGTTTGCATTTTTGTTTTTCTTCCCAGGTTATTTTTACCTTCTGAATCCAATTCTTCCTTTGCAACAACAACAACAAAAATTTGGTTCTGCACACATATATTGCATCTAGGATATGCTATAGTATATTTAATATGTATGGGAATGCCTGCCATCTAGGGGAGGGGGTGGAGGGAAGGAGGGGAAAATTCAGAACAGAAGGGAGTACAAGGGATAATGTTGTAAAAAATTACTCATGCATATGTACTGTCAAAAAATGTTATAATTATAAAATTAATAAAAAATTAAAAAAAATTTAGGGAGTTCATATTCTAAGAGGGAGAGGCAGGAGATCTCAGCTTCAAGTCAGATGTATAAACCCCAGTGTCCACTGATTGCAATGGCAAAGCTTTAATGTTATTTCCTCTGATTTTTAAAAGTCAACATCTCCAACTAACAGTATCTAGTACATTGCGCATCACAACCCTTTATCCACTACCCAATGCTACCTCTCATAGGGCAGATAAAAGAGATTTTTAAAAGTTATTTTGGGGAAAAAAAGGAAGATCAAAGGAATTGTAGAACACCTCTCATTTTGCTGTTCTTTTTTCTGCTAAGAATAATCACTGGACTGGAAAGATGGGAAAAAGTGGTTTATTAGTAATAATAGATATCTATCTATATCTATATCTATAAATATAGATATAGATAGATATCTATTATATCTAATAGATAGATAGATAGATAGATAGATAGATAGATAGATAGATAGATAGATAGATGTTGTATTTAGTAGTTGATTGTGTATTGTATCTTCCATTAGGGTTCTTTTAGACAGGGAATCAGTTATTTGTTTACTTGTTTGTTTGGGGTTTTTTTGTTTGTTTGTTTGTTTTTGTTTTTGTTTTTGTTTTTGTTTTTGTTTTTTGAGAGAAGCTGCCTTTCTTTGTATCCCTAGGGCTTTGCATAGTGTCTGATATACAGTAAATGTTTAATAAGTAGGTGCTAATTAATACAAAATTGAAAACTAAGATAAGAAGGGAAATAGGAAGAGAATATCTACCTGCCTTGAATGAATTCAAACCACTAAAGACCAAAAAGAATAGATGTGACTGGTGAATCACTTGTTTAAAAATCTTTGGATAATAGGAAATGACTCAACAAGAGTAAAGTTAGCAAACATCTAGAAAAGGAAATAATTATCAAAAAGTGCCAACAAAGCTTCATCAAAGAATAGAGGAAAACAAGCATTTATTAAGCACCTACTATATACTTTACAAATATTACCTCAACTGATCTTCATAGCAACCCTGGAAAGCTCTTACTGTCCCCATTTTACAGCTAAAAGTGAGGCAAAGTTTAAGTGATTATCCAAGATCTAAGCATCTGAAATCAGAATCAAAATCAGATCATCCTGATTCCAGGCCCAGTTCACATTCCACTGGGCCACTTACTTGCCTCAGAATGTTAGAGATGAAGTCAAAATGATAATAAAGTCGATCAGATTCAAAAATGATTGAATAGCAAGACCCAAAAGATATTTCTTAATGCTTCAATGACAGCTAGGAAAGAATTTAATAGAGTACCCAAGAGATTTGGATTTGGCCCCACTCAGTTTAATATATGTATTAGTGACTTCATAGAAGTCAGAAATGGTGTGCTTGAAGATGACTTAGAGCTAAGAGGGATAGTTAACATGGCAGATGACAAATTTAGGACCCAAAAAAGATCCTGACAGGCTAGAACACTGGGCCAAATTTAGTAAGATGAAACTTAATTCAACAAGCATTTCTAAAGTATCTACCTGGTACAAAGATAAAAACAACAGCCCTTATGCTCAAGATGCTTGCCTTCTACTGAGGAAAAAGCAAAATAACATGTGCAGATAAAAAATCAATTACAAAGAAAATTCATAAACATAAGAGATACTTAAAGGAAATCAGAAAAGGTCTTTGGTATAAGGCTGAATTTGAGCTGAGCTTTGAAAAGAACTAAGAGGTTAAGGTTAGGAAAGCAAACATTCCAGACACAAGGGACAAACTTTTCAAAGGGACAATGAAAGGAGATTAAAGTGTCATAAACAATTTACAATAAGTAGGTGAGTTTAATTAAAATCTAGTGTTTGTGAATGGTGATGTGTAAGGAGCCTGAAGAGATGACAGATTGGACAAAGTTTTTGAAAGTCCTTTAATGCTAAAACAGAAGGGTTTGGTTTTTTATCCTAGACGTAATGGGGAGCCTCTGATCTTCATAAACAGAGAAATTAAATAGTCAGACCTATGCTTTAAGAATATCCATTAGATAGTAATTCACTATTGGTGAAATGATGAATCTGGAATTATGCCCAAAGAGTTATGAAACTTTTGCCTCAGCATTAGCACTATTATGTCTGTTTCCCAAGGTGATGGGGAAAAGGAAAAGAATGTCTATGTTCTAAAATATTCATAATAGCTTGATTAATTACCCATAGCCAATTTAGCTTAATAAGAAGTATGTATAATGCACTAAATAGTTTCTACATGGAAGATTTATGAGAAAATGTGGACCAATTAAAAAAAAAAAGAAAAAGAAAAAAGGCACGGTGATAATGCTAAGTATATTAACAAAATAGTGCCTTATACCAAGCAAGTTAAAAATCCTAAAAATATCAAAGATAGAGTCTCATTTTACATGCTGATAGGATGTATTTGAATGCTCAAAGTTGAGTCCATTCTTAGCAAGGACACTATGGCTTCCTGAAATTTTTTTTTTGAAAATATATTTCATGATATTTTGAATCTTCTTCCTGAATAGTCTGAAAGTTGCAGGAGGTCAGGGGATAGGGATTAGGAGGAAATTTTTAAAATCTTAGACTAGCTCTGCTAGTCAAAAGGTCATATTAAGAAATTTCTCCAATTTACTTGACTAAGAGTATAAAGGTCCACTTGCAGACAAAGAATAGTATTTATTCAGCAAGTCATGGAAACGACAATTCACAGAATTGTTGTCTTAAGTCAAAAGCTCTGGAGTAGGTCAGGAAAGGTAGACATGAAGACAGTTAATGATTGCTCAGCCTGGGCAGGTTATATAACAAGGGTGGCAGACAACAGATGCTCTATCAGATTTACAGATTTAATCTCATAGGTGCACAAAAAGCTGCTCACAACTTGATGTAAGTCAATAATCAGGTGATTTGGGTAGAAATAAAAAGTGAGCTTGATAGCCAATTATAGAGCATCTTGTTCTGAACTCTATACCTTTTGATAAATGTTGATTGAAGCAAATAAAAGAAATTAGAATCTTAATCTATATGACAAATACTATTATACAAATATGTGTATATGTTACATATGATTACACTATACATATAGAATATGATTTTACATGATTTTATTAAATCAATTAATTAATGTTTTACTATTAATTAACTTGTTCATGATTCTCAATTCTAATTCATTATAATTGCAGCTAGTGTGCTATTATACTTGAATTTGACACTTGATGATATATAAGTTCCTCTCTACCAATACCAATGCTAACCAGCAGTCAACATTGATTCTATCTAGCTAACTAAACAGAAAGGAGAGGAAGTGGCCTCTTTCTATCTTCTACTTATGTTAGGGAAACCCAAGGCTCTGCTATGAAGAACTAGACTACCCTCTTCAACCCCCATTAAAATAAATAAATAAATAAACATTTAAAAGAGTAAAAACACAGCAGAAGCTGATTCCTCCCAGAGAGAGAACAAAGGGCCACTATGAGTAGCAGTACTAGGCCTGAAGAAAAGGGGACTGAAATTCAGTTGGATCTAGTCTTTTATCTTTAAAAAACGACTGAGTATGGTGAAAAGAAGGGAAGAGGGAGTGGGAGGAAGCCAAGGCAGCTCTGCAGTCCAAGCTCTGGGGTGTATCCAACCATAAAAGGAAAGAGAAGTCATAAACTGACAGGATGAACAAAAAAGGCAGAAATACCAAAGATTTCAAGAGAAATAAAAATTAATTTTTAAAAAAAACAACTAAAGTTCAAACAGATAAATCAATAGAGAGGATACTAAAGTTTTACTGTCATTCAGTCATTTATTTCAGTCATATCTGACTTTTCAAGGCCCCATTTAGGGTTTTCTTATCAGGTTTCCCATTTCCTTCTGCAGTTCATTTTATAGATGAGGAAACCGATGCAAACAGGATTAAGTGACTTGCCCAGAATTGTACAACCTGACTATAATTGCCTAATTTAAAATTTACATGCCCATAAACCTAAAATAAAAAAGAAATAGATTACCTTCAAAAATATAAAACGTGCAAAATAACAGAAAACAAATCAAAGATTTAAATAACATTTTCAGAAAAGGAAAAAGAAGTAGACGAAGAAACTACAAAAAGAACAATAACAATAGCTTCTAGATGAGATGGGTTTACAGAAGAATTATATAAAACTTAAAGAGAATTATATAAACTTTTAAAACAATTCCTATATTGTTTTATTCTCAAACCATTCTCAAAAATTCAGAAAGCATCTTACCAAAGTCCTTTGATAAGAAAAGTATAATCTTAATACTTAAACTAATGAAGGATAAATTAAGGAAATAATGATGATGACGAGGATAGCAGTGACTGAATCCTTTAAGGTTTAAAAAGCACTTCACAAGTCTTATCTGTTTGATTCTCAAACAATCCTCTGAGATAGATGGTATCATTAGATGAGAAAACTGAAATTAAGTAGATTGTCGCCCTGTCTGGCATCTAGTGAGGCAGAATTTGAATTCATCTTCTCAATTCCAAGTCCCATATTAATGAGACTCAGTAATCTAGTGTTCAATAAACTCCTCCCCAAATAAAAATTACATAGTACAGAACTCTCTATTTGATAAGAACTGCTGAGAAAGTTAAAAAGCAATTTTGCAAAAATTTATATCTTATACCATATTCATTCTGTATCATATTATACTATATAAAAATTCAAAAGGGATATGGGACCTAAATATTAAAAATCATAAGATAAAGAAATTAGAAGAGACAGATTATATTCCTTTAATAGATCTTAGTAGATGTTGAAAATTTAACTAAACAAGAGATAGAAGCAATTACAAAAAGTTAAAAATAGATATTTATTACAACTGAAAAACAATTGCACAAGCAAAATTAATACAAGGATAAGAAAAAAAACAAGGTGAGTGGGTAAAATCCTTGTATAAAATGTCTTGGGCAAAGATTTGACATCCAAAATATATAAACCATTTACAAAAATAAATAAGATTAAATTCATTCCCCCCCCAAAAAAAGTCAAAAAGGTATAAATGAACAGTTCTCAAAAGAATTGAATATTAACCATATGAAAAAATACTCCAAATCACTAAAAATAATTGTGACCCCGAGATTGCAACTCACACCCACAAAACAGGCAAAGATATACAAAGATATACATGGAAATGTGATGAAGAGGGAGGCATACTAATGCATTTACAAATGGAGGGGTGAATTAATACAAATATCCTGGAAAGCAATTTTGAGAGGAGACTAACATGTTCATTCCTTTGACTCAAAGAGGTTACAGGATAAGACATGCCTCAAGGACATAATAAACAAAAAGAAAGATTCTATATGCACTAAAATGACAAATAGCACTTTTCCTAACAACAAATATGTTAAAGCAAAATAGAAACTCAACAATTAGGAATAACTAAAGAAACTATGATATGATAAGGCAATATAATGTTATTCTATTGTAAAAAACAGCATGATGAATGCAGATAAATATAAAAAGTCTTAAGTGAATTGATGCAAATTGAATTAGGTACACCCAGGAAAGAGGCAGATAGAAATACACACATATGCATTTATGTATATATATATATACCTATATACACACACATATATGTGTGCATATAAGTATTATTATATATACATATTTATATCTATATTTATAAAATTACTATAATAATGTAAACAGAAAGAATAACCCAAAGTTATTACTGAATGTTGAGAAATTATCATAACTAAATTCAGTCCAAAAACAGAACTATATGAAAATCTCTTTGCTAAGTTATGGAACATTGCATATAATGGCAGAATTTTTCAAAGCACTGACTGGGTTTTGCTGATTTCTTTCTCTTTTATTCAGTAATAAAAACAGTGACAATGATTAATATAGCTTTTATGGTTTGCAAAGAGCTTTGAAAATTTCATTTTAATCTCACAACAACATTATAAGGTAGGTTTTACTATTTTCTCCAAAACTAAGGTCAGAGTCACACAGACTATCTATCCAGGAATCTGGTACCATTAATCTCTTCATGGTTGCCCAGACAATGAGTCCAATGGTCTTTCAATCTTGTAATATGGGAGCCACCTGACAGTGGCTGCTGGAGATCCAATCCAGACCTGCAGAATGGATCTCCTTGTGTGAGAAGATGATACAAGAGACTGAGAGACAGTTGCTGTTCTCTGACCTCTCTGACTGAGAGGCCAGTGTGTTGTCTGACCTCTCTCCTCTTCCCTCTGCCTCCAATTTATCTCATTGCCAATCCACAACACCTGTGTCAGAAAAGGCTGCTTTGCAACTCCTTCATATGTTATGATCCACAGCTGTGGAAGCTCTAGGAGAATTGACCTGCCCCTTAATATTTCAACTGTAAATTTCCTGCTTCAATATGGATTCATCTCTATTTCAGACATATTCAATTAATTCCTATTTCTTTGAATACACTTAGACCCCAGCCTTAACCCATTTTACCACCACTATCACCACAACTCCCATCACCTACTTGTTTAAATAATCAGGAAGAGATCTTGAGCTCTAAATACCCCTGTACCTTATTGACTGGGAGAAGTACTGACTTGAATAAAGACCCTGGGAGACAAAATGCACTATCACTCATGAAGCCCCTGGGTAACACCATAGTGCACAGAGAGCTGGGATTGTAGTCTGGTTGAATACCAGAGTTTAGATATTGCTTCAGACTACTAAAGACTTGTATTGTCTTCCATTTACATAATGCAATAAACTTTGTGGATATACTTGCAGCAGACACTGTCATTTTATAGACTGTAAAGAGAAGAGACAGATAGAATGTGAGAAAGACCAAGGCAATGTGAAGCACAGAATGCTGATCATACACTTACCCTCTCCAAGCTAAGCACTTAACAAGAGTGATGTCCACAAGGAAAGGTGACTACCAGAAGACTCAGCATCATCAGATCAGATGGGAGAGAAAGCTGAGCCAATACACAGTTGGCAACAATAGAACCGAAAAGGAGTGGGCAGTTTCAGAGATTTGGTGTACAGCACTTACTCATCTGGGCCAGAACAGTTATAAACATCAAGGCTAGTTTGATGAAAATAATACGGAAATTCACAAACTGCTAAACAAAAAACAAGAACTCAACAGGCTTTGCCAGCACGAGAATTCATCTCTCTCTAAAAAGGGAGTACTCAAATCCATCAAAAGTGCAAGCAAAACTTAGAGAGATGCAGGATTCTTGGCTCAGTAATAAAACAAATGAAATTCAGTTTTATGCTATTAACAATCCGAAATGCTTTTATGAAGACCTGAAAATTATTTGTGGATCAAAGACCTATGGTGCATATCAGTTATTCAGTGCTGATAGAATCACAGTGATTAGTGATACGGACATGATCCTGGAGAGATGGGCTGAACACTTCCATGGTGTTCTCAACAAACTATCATCAATCTATGCTGATCAGCCATTGACTTTGGGTTGAAGTCAATATCTCTGTGGCCAAACCTCCAACTGAAGAAGTTTTGATTGCCATTAGGCAATAAAACAGAAATTCTCCATTAGCCAGCACCACCCATCTTTACATGGAAATATAGCTTACAATAAATGAAGAAATTTTGAATGCTGGGGATAAGTTCATTTACCTTCATTAAACACATAACAATGGCAGTGATAGAAGAACATTTTCAAGGTCTCTCTGAAGACCTTTGGTAATGATTGTGAGACATGAGAGATACTTGGTACAGGACTGCTCAGCACAGCACACCCACATATTCTATGAGCAAAACAAAAATGCAATAGTTTAAAAGAAACCTGAAAGATGCAAATCCAGAGACATCTGCACTCCAAATACTCATATGGACTATCTGTGTCCAAACTGTGGTAGAGCTTTCCAAGCTCATATTGGTCTGATCACTCATAGTATCTAGCTGCAGGGGTTCTCAAACTACTGCCCGAGGGCACGCTGAGGATGTTTATGGGGCCTGCAGGGTTATGGCAAATGGGCTGAGTGTGAGCTTTTGTTTTTACTATAGTCCGGCCTCCCACAGTCTGAGGGACAGTGAACTGGCCCCCTATTTAAAAAGTTTGAGGACCACTGATAGTGGTTTACTATTTTCTTCACTAGCTTGTGTTATAGATGAGGGACTGAAGCGAACAGGGTTAAGTGACTTACCCAGGGTCACACAACTAGATTAGAACTTGTGAAGATGAGTCTTCTTGACTCTAGGCTCAATGCTCTATCCACTGTGTCATCCAGCTGCCCCAAAACAGCCCCTAGACTCATACTTCAAAAAGGTCATTTATAAGAAGAAAGTCACTATATGCACCAAAATATTTGTATTTTTATAGTAATTTTGTAGTAGCAAATTAGAAAGTAGCTAACCATGGACTTGTGAATGACTAAACAAATTATGGTACACGAATGTAATTGACTTTTACTAAAATGCAAGAAATTACAAATATGATGAAAACAGAAAAGTATGATGAAGCATTCACATGATTTGATATAGAATGAAGCAGAGTCAATACAGCAATATGTACAACAATTACAAGATTATAAATAGAAAAGAACCTCTACAATCAAACCATCAAAATTTTGCAAAATTACAAAGAATAAGCATGGTCCCAAAGAAGTGATATGAGAACACATTCCCACTCTACTCCTCTGTAGAAATGGGAGGTCCACAACCATATAGTAAATTGCATACTGAAGGAGTTAGGTAGTTCAGTAGATAAAATGCTATTCTTGATTGAGTAAGAACTGAGTTCAGATACAGCCTCAGATGCTAGCTGTATGTCTTTGGAAAAGTAACCTTACTGTCTGTTTATCTTATCTGTAAAAAGAGGATAGTAATAGCATCAATCTCTGAGGGTTGTTATGAGAAAAAATGAAATAATATCTATAAAGTATTTTGCAGGTTTTAAAGTACCATATAAAAGCTATTTTTCAATGTATTGATCAACTTTGTCCATTTTTCCTCTTTTTTTCCTTCGAAAATATTATTGGTTGTGTGAGATGGCTCTCTTGAGACGAGAAGGCAGAAAGATAAAGGGAGAAATTTTGGCAATATAAAAAAAACTATCAATAAAAATGTATTATTAAAAAATATATTTGTGTTTCACAGGATCCATGCTTTCTTTCCCATAGGTACTCTTCCCCAATAGTATATATAAAAATGGATCCATGCCCTCCCATCCTGTGTGATTCTTAGCCATGGCTTCCTCTAAAAGCTCCAGATTTATCCAACACTTTGGAAAATGTTTCCCTAAGTCTTTAGAAGTATGATGAATATCCCTGCTCTATTCAGATTACCCATCTGTTGTATTTTACTCTTGCTAAGTGGCCAACTCACCTCCTTTTTCAGTCTCGCAGGTTTTTGATGATTTCTTCAATACCACTTTTGCTCAGAAGTTATCATGGATCGAATCCCACAGCATGCTTGGAAACCATGCACATTTCCAATGCCTTTTTAGTCACCTATAAATGTGATTCTGAGAAATGTAGTGCTCTATGATTTACAGCAATATAGCTACACTGGGAGAGCAGTGGTGTTTAAAAAAGGTGATGGGTTTGTGACAGTTAGCAGCTTAGAATTACTGAATATCTGGGCTTTCTTCCAGTCCATCCTCTTGGTTTCAGTTCTGGGCTTTCTTCACTAGCCATCTGTTATACCTGTATAAGATATATGTACTGATAAAGTAATTCATGGGTTGCCTGTACAACTATGAATCATTATCTGGGTTATATACATTCACTATTCACTTACTGTTTCCATTTGGATGGCTGATTCATCTCTTCTTAGTGATCCTGAATCTCACTGAGATAGTCAGGAAGAAATGAATTTGAATCTTGCCTCAGACACTTCCTAGCTGCCTTAGTTTCTTCCTCTGTAAAATTGGGGTAATAATAGCACCTACTTTATAGGGTTATGGTGAGGATCAAATGAGATAATATATAAAAAGTGCTTTGCAAGCCTTAAAATGCTATATAAATGTTAGTTGTTATAGAATTTCATACAAACTTGTTCCAAAAGAGATATTTAAGAAAATACAGTAAATTTTCACTTTACTATACCCACAAAGATGTTTCAAGTTTTTTTCATAATCAATAAACAATAGCTACAAATTTTTAAAAAATATATCTACTGCAGAAATATATATCCTCTATATTTCCCCATCAGTGATGAATATGCAGATGTGATCCATTATAGAAAATCTCCTACAAAAATTTGCTTGCTCCCTTCTTATATACAATAGTCTTGAGTCATTAAGATCAATTTCTCTAAAGATGCCATCAAGTTTCTGGCATCTTTTCAGTTGTCCAACTATGATTTTTCAGCCTATTAGAATCTTCCACCTTTGAGAAATCTTGAAAATCAATCTCTGAATGCCTTTAGAATTACCTCATCTTCAGCAAAATTTCTTCTAAGTGTGCTTAGTTCTAGAAATTCTTGGATTTCATTTAATGATCTTTTACCATTTTATACATTAGATTTCAAGGTAGTGGAGACCAATGTGAATTATTAATATAAACTGATAACAGTTTAATAGCCAGAAAGAGACTAATTTGAAGTCCAGATAGTATCACTTACATATAAATTACTTTCACTCCTTGTAAATTAAATTAAATGTCTTTGAGGCATGGTAACAAATAAAGTTACAAATACTTTCATTTCTCTACAAAAATTTCAACAGATAACTGAATTTATCCATTCTCATACATCTTTCCATAAACAACCAAAACCTGAATCTACGGACTATTATTTAGAATTTTTATTTCAAAGTACAGATAGAGTTGCAAGTTGAAATTGAAACTCAGAATCCTCTGTTACAAATAAATAGAGGTATATATCAAGGATAATTTCACTCAAAAATGACATTTTAAAATATGTTTCCGCTGCATCATTTCTCTTTGATTCAAAAAATTTAGTAAATAGTTTAAATCAACAAATATTTACTATAATTGAACTTTTATATGTGCTCTAATACTTTATAACATGTTATCAGAAGGCATCAAGCTTTTTGGCAAGAGTTTTAGGAGCTGAATTATAAACCAAAGGACTCAATTTTTCTAAGTCCTATTCAAAAAATTTGCAGAGAAAAAGGCAGCTGACTAGAAAGTTGATCATGAAGACCAAAACTTGTTTGGTCGGACCTATAATTTTATCTGAATGGAAACTTCATAGTAGAAATTTCCCCTGAAAATGCAGATTAGAATTATCTACTGTAGGTAGCTTGATAGTGGAATGGATAGACTTGGAATCAGGAAAACTCATCTTCATCATCCTAAGTTCAAATCTAGCCTCTGACACTTAATAGCTGTGTGATCATGGGCAAGCCATTTACCCTTAAGCCCTTATTTGTCAAATGAGCTGGAAAAGGAAATGGCAAACCACTCTGGCATCTTTGCCAAGAAAACCCCAAAAGGGGTCACAAGGAGTCAAGCACAACTGAATGACTGAACAACAACAAAAATTTATTGTGATTTTCAGTCTGAAAGAGTTGTTCCAAAACACAGCTTTCTATGCACTACATTGCTCTGCTTTTCTAGGTCCAATTTGTTTCAGGAATATATTGTACTTATTTTGATACTACTAATTTTTAAAAATTTGAAATGGTAAGGATAATGAATTAGTTTCATTAGTCCTCATCAAATACCTTCTCTACAAGATAAAGAATGTCTGTTGTCCATACTATGATATGCAGTTGGATGACTGGTTAATCCATAGAGCTGGCCTATCAGTACATTTATCTTGAAAAGATAGTAAAATGAATTCAGGAGGAATAAAATGGGATACATTTGCATTCAGAAAATTACAGTACAGTTCCAGTGACTCTAGAAACAAAAGGCTATCTCTATAATATTAATATTCTTCTGATGATAATTTTTAGCTCTGAGTTATGGAATATCAAACCCTCTGAAGAACAAAATGGCTATAAGAGTACAACCCAATGAGTGTGAGCAGACTATAATATAACAATAATAGAGATCTGTGCAGAAACAACAGAGATATATAATTAGCAAAGAAGGCAGGGATAACAATGAGGGATAACAATGGACAGCCCATACTGTTAACCCATAGAAAGTCAAAAGATGTAGAGGAAGGGCCCTGATATTGTAGGGGGTCCTCCAATGGAGAAGTAACAAGAGTGACCCAAGAGGTCAAGAGACATACAGGATAGGAAACTCTGCTCATCTTGTGATCTACACTATTGACAAGAACTTCCAAATGTTACAATCCATCGAAGCATGGAGGTTTTTTAAAGCCTTTATGTGGGAAGTATTTCAACATACTGCCTTTTAAAAGTCAAAGTATAAAATATTTAACATCAACTGGTATGGTAAACCAAGACTTTTATAATTTACTCACCACTATAAATCTTATCCTAAAATGTGTTTCAATTCAAATATGCAGGTTAGGTTTCTGGAAATCTCAGTAGGGAAGGCAAATAGAATTCTAAACATATTAAGGATTTAGTTTATAAATAACATCAAAACTATGATTTAATTTTTAAATTCCAACATATACAAAATTAAAGATGTTCTATGTGCCATTTGATACTCTCCTTCCTCTTGGATAAAGATACCACATCTCTTCACATGGACCATTACAGTTTAAAAGAAAAAGTTAATCCAAGAATTGTTGTGCTTTTAAGTCCCTCTGCTCAGTGCCAATAGTTCACATATATCATTTCTAGGTTACTCCCAAACTTTTTTGTGCTTTTTCAAAAACCAAACAGCTGATGGCGACCGCTGGAAACAACTTCACAAAATTTGGAGTGATGCCCCTGAAGAAGCCAGTTATCCCTTCTTTGACAAATATTTCTTGAAAGAAATAAAAAACATTCTGCTGCGAAGCTCCTTCTGTGGAAGATGAAAAATGAAAAAAAAAACCAGGCTACTTTAATGTTAATTTCCAAGTCTATATTTGAATATTTTTAATATTATATTTAACATTCTGTTTTGTATGTTTTAATGCTACTTTAATATAGTATATATATTAATATAATATAGTTGCACTATTGTTCAGTACAATACCAAATTTTTTAAAGCTTGAAATGTAAGCTCTAGCTAACAATGAGCCTTTCCCCTCAAGAGCATGTATAAAAAACAATCATCATAACTATTAGAAGGGTGTTTTAGTGATACTTGAATTTCAGGTTTCTCAATTGTTGTTTTGCTTTTTTCTTTGTGATACCAAGAAGTTTGGTTTGAATCTTTGTATCACTAGAAAACATTTTATTTTTAAACAGGCCCATTGATTGTGGTAATGGCAGGGATATTTTCTAATTCTCATTAAGAATGTTTTCTAATTCTCATTAAAAACCTACACCATTTGCAAGGAGGTCTTCACAATGTCATTCTATTAGATATTGCTGATACCTTCTTATAGCAGATTTTTATTATGGTATTCCAAGTGTTATGGCAGATGGAAGGCCATTCTCAAGGGTTTAAGTCTCACTTCTGACTATGTGACCCTGGAACAATATATTTAAGTACTTGATGCTCCAGACAGTTCTCTAAAGCTGAAGTACAGTTGCTTATCTGCACTGGGAAAATGAAATCATAGATCAAAATAATTGAAAAATTCTCTATTTATATGCAATCCCGCTGTATATAGTAGAAATTACATGTAAAATTCTAAACTTGTCAACCTGTTACAATAGATCAGTTTATCTATCATAAACCTAAATAAACTTAAACACAGAGGTTATTAACTACAATGCTGCAGAAAGCCATTTGAAGTCTGAACTTTCACTGCCAAAATTATCAAAGAAATAAAAGCATCACTACCTATAGAGGTTCTTATGCTAAGTATCAACAACAAGCAAGGAAAGGCAGATCTTAAATTTGATTGAACTTTGGTATTGAAGAAACTACTCTATAAAGTCTAGGTCTCCAGATCATGCTATACCAAGGACCACAGAAACTCAAATTCTGCAAAATCCTAAAGAACTCAAAAGAGAAGGTATTGAAGTAGAAAGTATAATGTACTTAGAGGAAGATCTGTATTACATAATCAATAAGCATTTATTAAACAGCTTCTATGTGCCAGCACATCTCAGCCACTTAATAGACTTAAGATCCTGGCCACGGCAATTAATTTCTGAGCCTATGACCTTTTTTTAAAAAATGAGGATAATAATGGTATCCATCTCAAATAGTTGTTGTGAAGATTGAATAAGATCACATGTATAAAGTATCTGCAAATATCAAAAAGTATATAAATGTAATTATTTGTAATAAAACTATTACCACAATATATATGAATAAGGCAACACATTAGAATAGAGATCTTGAAACCAGAAGAATGAGGTTTAACTCCTGCTTCTAAAGTATACTGTCTATGTGACATTAGGTATTTCATATACCCTATGTAAGCTGATGGTCCTCTAGGCAGCTTTTTAATGGAATAAATTACAGAGGCGGTGCTAAGTTGCATTGGTACTGAGCTGCAAAGAACTGAGAGTTCTTTATACCAATTAAATCATATATCTAATCCCTATCTTTATCTTAAGTAGCCCTTTTTCTTCCTTAGCTAATATAATACTTGAAGCAATACATTGTTGATCATCTCTATCTCTGTATCGTACCAATGGGTAGATAAATAACAGAAGTTTTCCATGGTCTTGGTAATTTGGTGGCAAGCTATGGCTATGTTGCTGTTTAGTCATTTTTTTCAGTCCTGTAAAACCCTTCATAGTTCCATTTGGAATTTTCTTAGCAAAGATACTGGAGTATCTTGTCATTTCTCTCTGTAACTTATTTTACAGTGGAGAAAACTGAGGCAGAAAGGGTTAAGTGACTTCCCTAGAGCACAGAGCTAATAAGTATTTGAAGTCAAATTTCAACTTGGGCCCTCCTGACTCCAAGCCCAGCACTCTATCCACTGAGCCACCTAGTTTTCCTGAGCTATGAATATAAAATTCTGTATAACACTGTCAGAACAACCAGTGTTTAATGGTTGTTATTATCTGGGGTAAAGAATGAGTTGTTAGGTAATATTAGTGGTATAAAAAGAAAAAAAAAGAATTTAAAAAAACCCATGTTCTTAAAAGAAATAGAAGGGCCCCCATGGCAGCAGTTGTAATCATGAAGTATTGCTTCCTTCCTCTTAACTGAGGGAACCCTCCCATTGACATTGAAATGAATTTTTTTTCATTTTCCTCTTCCTCAGAATTTAGCCAACTAAACAGAGTTTTGTCAGAATTGAGGATGTAAAGGATTTTCTTGAGCAAGATTGAGTAATTAGCATCCAGACTAATCTACCTCACCAACACAGAGTTAGGTAGCATAACCAGAATGTTCCTGGGCTCTGGCTGATGTCCCGAAGCCTTTCCCACACCATGAAGTAGGTTACCTGGATCAGACACCCCCAGAGAGATGACCCAACTTCAGCCATCAGTTCTTAACATCCCACCTCAACATAGACCAGGTCATTCCACAGAAGGTTTTAGGAGTAGAATTCTCCCCCATGTTATTTTTTTTAATTCCACCTCTCCTTCCTAATTAACCTCCCATTATCCTTCATCTCTGCCCCAAGTTGCTGGTCTCTCAGTCCCTGAATTCTTAGCTCCTTATGGACCACTCTAGGACCTTAAGTCACAAGAAAGTACTTAGTGCTTCTTCATTCTTCATGCTGTGGTCTAGCTGCTATGAAGATATGGTTTCCTTAGATATTGATTCCTATTTTTATACCATATTGGGAAAACAATCAATGTTTTGGCTCTAATCTGCCTCTAACCCGTTTGGGTGCTAGGTGACACAGTGGATAGAATGCTTGCCTGGCTTCAAGAAAAGCTGAGTTCAAATTCTGCCTTAGGCACCATTAGCTGTATGATCCTGAGCAAATCGTTTAACTCGGTTTCTTCACATAAAAAAAATGGAGTTAATAATAATACCTACCTCCTAGGGTTGTTGTGAGGAAAAACTAAAATAATCCACATAAAGCATTTAGCTCAGTGCCAGGTACACAGTATAAAAGTAATTAACATTTGTAGAGCATATACTACGTACATAGGAAATGCTTAAGTACTTGTTTCTTCCCCCCCCACACCTCCCTTCCCTTCATATAATTATCCCTTCCACATCATGGGGTTTAAGGGCATGGTACCCCCACAATCTGGAAATTTCATGTAAAATTTTTTGGCTCTCCTTTCATATCAGAAAAGAAATTGGATTGGAATTTTTTTTCTTTATGGTTTATTTGGAGTACCTTATTATAAAATTTGGGTTACATATTAGAGCATAAATTCTGTGTCATCTGCTGCCCTTCTTGTGTCATCTGTGGCTTTAGCAAAACTTCTATTTCGGGGGCAGCCAGATGGTATAATGGATAGAGCACCTGTCCTGGAGTCAAGAAGACCTGAATCCAAGTCCAGCCTCAGACTCTTAACACTTACTAGCTATACGATCCTGAGCCCTTAACCCCAATTGCCTCACCAAAAAAATATTTTTTTCTTATATTGAGCCACAATATAGCAAAACTTCAATGGGAAAAGTTGTTATACTATATTATATATACATATATAAAATATATATTACATATATATTATATTATATATTATACTAACTATGTATATATATATATGTATATATATATAGTTAATAACTTATACTACTTATACCCTCAAAAGCCAGATCTATAACTTAACTTCTAATTATCTTCTGCATTTATTGTTTTTCTTGTGCCCCCAATCTGGCCATAAGGAAAATGTATTTTATTGGCAATCAGAAGACTGGGCTTTAAATGCTGGCTTTGTCGCTAAGTATCTGTGTGGCCTTCAACAGGAACTCACCATGGGCCTGCATCCGAGTTCTCACTAGGTTCAGTGGGTAGCTGGCCAATTGACCACAAAAGTTAGATGAGGCACTACATAGCAGCAACACCAATATCCCAGGGTTTACAGAATCTTTGGCATAATTATCTAGCCAATAATTCTTCAAAATCTGTTAGAGAAAAAAGCAATTACATGCAAATTTAAGCAGAATAGTAATGAAAAAAAGCAGCTACTAAAACTTTTTTTTCCCTTTCTTATGAAACCCTTGCCATCTGCCATGCTGCCTGATTTTGTAGGCTAGATTAGTGCCAAAAGAGATTGGGGAAAGATAGAGGCAATTTCTACAACTACTGTTGGATATAGCAATTCAGTGATAAAACATGAGAAGCTGTGGGCATACTTTCTTCACTAGCTCCCCTACTGACTTTGAAGTAAAATTTAAGCTTTAGAAAACCAATTATCAATTGCCTCACTCCTTATGTATCATTCTAACTATAGTTGACCCAGTTTTAGAATAAAATGTGTTTGATGCCTTGAAATTATTTTCAAACCCAATATAGCAAAACCATTTCTGCTAACCACTGTTTTTTGGGGGTAAGACCATCTGGAAAGATGTTTTTTTTGTTCTAGGATAGATCATGCTTTCTATCTAAAATGCTCTGTGACTTCAAAGTAGCTATAAATGAAGTCATCTACAGGCTAGAGTACAGATGATGTTTACAATTTTAATGTCTAAAACTTGTTTGAAATGGCTACTCTATTAACAGTATTTTAAATTATCTGTGTGAATTTTTGTAGGATTTTGAATTTTATCTGTGACCTGAACTCATTATTGAAAACTGTTACTTCATAAAATTGAGAGAATAAATCATTAAATTCAAGAATGAACTATTTTAAATATGGTCATCAGAGTTTGGGTCAACTATATCTGGAGGCAAAATATTTAGATGAGCTGAGGCAAGGAAAAAAGTAGTTTGTCATTCACACTAGAGTATGAAGTAGTACAAAGAAGGCAAAAGAAAAAAATGCATTAAAAAAAACTTAGGACAAGAACTGGACTTATCATTTCATTTGGATAGAGAACTCTAAGTAAGAATATTTCCTCTGCCAAGACAGGTTAGCACATTTTCTGCAATTAAGTCTCAAGAGCTGCTAGAGTATGGAAAGATTAAATTCCACAGCTAGTCCCACAGAAGTGAGACTCAAACTCAGGTCATCTTAACTGCAAATGCAAATGCCTATCTAGTCTCCCACACTTTAAAATTGTATAAAACTATAAGTCCTAAAAAAAAGCAATAATAGAGATATAGTTTTGGAATCTGGAAGTTCCCCATGTGATCCTGAGTTGTTATTATCCTTCAATCCTTTCAGTCACATCTGGCTCTTTCTGACCCCATCAGAGGTTTTCTTGACTCTGGGCAAGTCCTTTAACCCAGGTAACACAGCTTGTAAGTCTTCCCGATTCTGTCCACTACACCACCTATTTGCTCACTTGGGTTTCTTAAATTCTCAATACCCCCAAGCAATTTTCCTAGAAGTTGCAAAGCTGGTAGCTGATCCATATTAAGAGTAGGTTTCCACATAGGGAGTTCCCTTGCCTGTAGCTTTGGACAAACAACTTGAGAGAAAAGATTATTATTAGCCAATATTTTGGGGAGATCTAGAATTTTCCCCCTTTTTCTAAAGTCCTTATTTTAAAAATTAAAAAAGTTCAGTCTCCAGAAGGACATTATTAACAATGAGACTGAATTAACTTCTCCTTCACCTGACCCAATGCCGTCCTACAAGGAATCTCTAGTTGCGGTGAAGTCCATTCAATCAAGCTTGGGTTAAGCCAGATCTTTTTGTCTAGATAACCCAAATCGAGGGGTTGAGATAGTTTCTCTGTCCAAAGGTGACACAATGTCACTTTTAATACCTCATTTTAATACAGCTCACCTCATTGTATTATCCAATCAGAGTTAATTGCCACCCTTCAGGAATACCTAATCTTTGAAAGGTATATAAATTCTGAGCCCACTACCATGATTGTCTTTGGTCTAAAAGAGATAGCCAAATGACCATATTTTTATTAACAATATACTGGCCTTACTAATAAAATAATTAAGTTACCCAAAAACTCTGTCTCTCAAACCTTTTTAATCACCACAAACCACAATAATATGCTATGTTTCACATAGAATATGGCAGAACCATCAATGAATCTGTACTTTGGGTAGGCTTTCTAGTAGGGCTAATGCAGTCATGCTACTCCAATTGCCTGACCAGTGATATATTACTGTTAAGATGATGTATCAGGATTCAGACGATAGGTTGTAGCTACCAAATCACTTAAAATCAAATAGATGATAGAGGAATTAAAATCAGAGATTTGGGTGTTTGGCCAAATTCATCTTTTAACCAATTCAAATAGAAATATTCCAACTGCCTTTTTCTTTTCTTTCTCATTTTAAAATCTGAATATATGTATATATTTGAATATTTAAATACATATTTGAATATTCAAATCATGTATTTGAATATTTGAGTATATGTATGTGTGTATACATATATACACGTATATATACATATATCCATATTTATATATACATTTACATATGTTTTGGGTCAAATATTAAAGCCAAATATAATTCACAAGTATAACCAAAAAATGAATAATATTAGCCAAAAAGAGCACCCCTAGACTAATTTAAAAGATGTGGTCTGTTATTAAAAACCCAAACTGAACTAGTATGTTTCTTTAAATATAACTGATGATTAGATTTCTTCTTAACTCAACTGCTATAACTCATCTGAGAGTAAACTCACCTCATAGACAGATAAATCTACACCAGCATAAGGAAGGATGCTCAGAAAGTTAGGGATATAGCCTTTGTAAAAGGTTCCAAGGGGTTCATTCTTCATAATTTTTATGGCACAATTAAGTATTCCTGAGTATTGTCTCGTTTTACCTAAAGCCATCCTTGTCTTTATTACCTGAATGCAAAAAAATGTAGTCAAATCTCTGATCAGATTTATTAAACCCAAAGCACTTTAATAAATTATGTCATTTTATCCAGTCAATAAATATTGAGTAAGCATCTACAATATACCAGGCACTGTATTAAATACCAGAGATATAAATATAAGCAAAAGATCATCCCCGCCCTCAAGAAGCTCATAATCTAATGGATTATTTCACTGACATTATACAGAATTCCAGAAAGGAAGAAATCTTAACAGTGAATCATTTCTTCAGTTGTGCATATTTGCAACTGTCTGACTGAAGTTGGTGAAATCTTGCTCTGGTTCCATGGGATACTGGGAAAGGCTTCAGTCAGACTGTGACATGCGGCTTTAGTTTTAAAAGAAGCCAGAGACAGAAGTGAGGTAGGAAAGTGTTGTAGATATGAGGAATAGCCAACACAAAGGCCCAAACAAGATAGAATATCATGCAGAAAAAGTGGTAAATAAGCTCATATTGCAGAATCACAAAGTCCATGAAAAGTTATATTATGAAAGACTAGAAAGATAGATTAAGGGATAGATTAAATATGTATTTAAATATTCAAATATATACATATATCCAGATGAGAAAGAGAAGAAAAAGGCAGTTGGAATATTTCTATTAGAATCGGTTAAAAGATGAGTTTGGCCAAACACCCAAATCTCTGATTTTAATTCCTTTATCATCTATTTGATGATAACTACAACCTATTGTCTGAATCCTGATACATCATCTTAACAGAAAGATGGTGGAATAAATCAGAAAATTCCAAGTTCTTCAGATTTCCCCCATAAGACAAAATAGTGCCTCAGGGTGAACATAGAGTAGTAAAAATAAACAAGAGTTGGGTAGAACAATGGTCCTCTTGGGACAAACCAGAGAAGATTCACATACACACACACACACACACACACACACACACACACACACACACACACAAAATTCCAGGATGGATATTTGGCCTGTGTTTAGTGTAAACACTTCCAGACCAGCTCAGTAAAACAGAAAGCTACAAGTCCTGGGGCTAGCAAGGTTGGAAGGTAGCCTTAATCCCAGTCACAGGAATTTTCACCTCCTAGATAGTGTGGGGAGTTGGGGGTCTGTGCAGGGGAAGATTGAGGTATGTAAGGAACACCATCTATGCTGCTGAGATGCAACTCTGGGCAAAAAGGAATCAGCACATGCCAGCTGAGTGGAAAAGGAGTAAGGGGGACTCTGCTGGTTGTGGGCACTTCAGGAGGCTGGAGTTTCAGGTTTCAGGTCAGAGAAGAAAACTAAAGAAGGACCTGAGGCACCATCCCCCATAGTCCAGGACTAGAGGTGATTACAATAATAAGCTATTATAAATTTAAAAAAAAACAAAAGACAGGCAAAGAAGAAAGAACCAATAATTCAATCATAAAAGAAACCCAATCGATGGGAATAGAGGCTGGAACTCATTTTCAGAGGAGAATACTGAGGCAAAAAAAAAAAAAAACTTTCTATTATCCCAAATATTCCAAATAGGATCAAATGGTCACCTGCCCAAAAATTATCATCAAAGAACTTTAAAAGACTTTAAAAATCAAATGAGAGACTGAGGGAAAAGTCACGGGCTCCAGAGAAAAAGGTCCTGGATTCAAATCCTATCTTTGATTCTTACTACTTATATGAACTTGTAATGTGACACCTTTAACAAGAAATTTTCTCTTTTCAATGTCCAAATAATAGATCCAGACACACTCTCCAGTGGACAGGTTGTTTTGAGGAGTTGCACTTGTAAGACTTCAAGATGCCATTAAGCTGGCACTAAGAGGCAAACCCTTTCAGAATCTAAGGTTATTGTATTTCATTCTGGGCAAAGTGTAAACATCTCTCTTTCCTTTCCTTGGGATGCTATAGCACATTGCTAAATCAGATAGATTGGGTCAGAAAGAAATCATTCACAAATATGTCTTCTGGTTTTCCTGTTCTATGTACTAGTTTAAAGGGCAAAACCAATAAGCCAGTGTGGGAAGAAGAGTTGGGAAGATTTATAATACACATTCCCTGGAAGTTCAGAAGGTTGTTGTGCCTTGGGAAATGAATGGTGAGAATGTTTGCTGCTTGACTCATTTCTTGTTTTGCATCTTGCATTCTATTTTAAGTAGATGTCCTTTTACATCGCTGTGATGTTACATGATTCAAACTGGTTGGTTGGGAAAGAGAAGCAGAGAAAAAGTATGAAGAGTGATCAAATGAATGGCAAACTGATCACTGGCATGAGTAGAAAGATGGCCAGGAGAAGGGTTACCTCTTTGATAGGCACTGGAGCAAAGAAAGAAAGTATGGAGGAATGATACAGATAGATAAAATAGAGGAGAACAAGAAGCTCAGGTCAGATGGCTTCTACCTTTGCAACAGATTAAAGAGGCAAAATCTTCTGCTAAGAGGCAGTATGGGATGGCTTGAAAACATTTCCAGAAGCTGTTGTGGGGAGTACAAGAGAATACAGAATCATAAATTTAAAGTCAGACAGAATCTTAGAACTCCCTAATTTTAAAGATTTAAAGATTAAGACTAAACTGAGGCTTAGATAAATTTAATGATTTACCCAAAGTCATGAAGATAGTAAGTTTCAAACTGAGATTCCTCTGAATTCAGAGTGGGATTGTATGTACCATTGAGGGATCATTTGAGATTAGAATACATCAGTTTCCAGTGGATCGAGTTGGCATGATTTGCAATTTCTCCTAGTGCTGTTTGGTAATATGTGAGTAGGAACAGGAGAGTAGGGAGATGGTGTAAAGCAGGGTCATCCCTTTAGTAAGGGATGAGCAGTGAGATCCACAAAGGCAAAAGATTTCAGAGACGACAACGCGCTACTAAACTGGTTAATTCTAAGCACTGAAAAGGAAGGAAAGTGATGGGATAGGAGAGCCAAGAGGGATAGAATAAGTAGATACCATAATGAGGACAAAGATTAAGTTCCAGTGTGAAATAGAGAGATGGATGGAGGATATGAAGTTGTGATCAAAGACAGGAATTTCACATTTCTGGATCATGGGACAGAATAGTTATGGATGAAGGTTAAAGGATTAGCATAGCTGTGTGTCATGAATATGATACAAAGGCATAAGACATCAGAACTGGGGAAGCTAATGAACTGGGAAATTGGGTTGTTAAGGGGGACATCCATATATACTTGAAAGCAGGGTTTGGGGCAGAAGAGAAAAATATAAGCCAGCAACTGAAATCCTGCTCTCTACTGCAAAAAGACAAAATATGGAAATTAAGGGAACATACATTGGAAAAGAGAAGGAAAACATTTGGGGATAGAGAAGATAATGAGCAAAAATTCAACTTGAGATGTCTTTGGGTCATCCAATTTGAAATGTACAATAGTGTATGGGTAAAGTAGGTCCAAAGCATAAGAAAAAGTTTAGAGCTAGGTAACCAGATCTGGGAGTCATCTGCATAGAGATAATAAAGAATGCCCAAAGAGGAATGGTATGAAGCAGGGATGTTTTCAAACCGTGGAGGAGCTTGATTATTCAAGGAACTGGTGGAATAAATTTCAAATCCTACTGTTCCCTTGCTTAGATTTAAAGTTCAAAAACCTAACCTGGGGCTTTATTAGAAAGAAAAACATTTTACAATTCCAGTAATCAATTTTTTACAATAGCCCTTACCTCCATGGGGTAAGTTAAAGTCTGTGTGGTCGCTCCAGCCAAAGAACCAGAAACAAATCTCTCAATATTGTTAATTTGGGTGCTGTCTTTACTAGTAAGCAATTTCTTATACTGTGTGTACAAATAAAAGGATTCACATATATATTAACGCTGAAATGAGAGATTAGTTCCAAAAAGAATACCATTTATTTAATATGTTATCATGATCAAATGAGATTAACATATACAGTGCTTTGCTAACATAAATTTGCAAAGTATATAAATTCTAGCTATTATGTCATATTATTATATATTAGATAATGTAGAGGGCCAGAACCCTGGAGAAGTATACTTGAAACAGGGATGCTTACGACAAGATGCTAACTCAATTGATGAGATGATGGATCTCTAGTTTACATATACTTAATAATTAGCCTGGTAATGTAATGGTTCTCTAGTTAACACATATTCAGTATGCTGAAACCAGGTAATTGTAATAGGGTATTTAAGGGCTGAGAAGGATTGGAAATAGGTCATTCCATCTTTGACCAGCCTCATGGTGGCTGTCCTGATTTTATCACTTTTCCACTAAGACCAAGGACTCAAGCTGATCCTCAAGTTCTCCAGAAAGCTAGCCCGAACATTACAAGATAATATATTGTTATATATTATATAAAGATAATATATTTTATAATAATGTATAAATATATTTTCTATTGTATGAGTATATATAATTGTCTATGTAAATATATTACATATTATAATATGTCCTATATTATTATGTAAACCCACATCCAGCAAAATGTATATAGTTTAAATGTTTATGCATTTGTGGACTTGAATATTAAGTAAATCATGCTTCTTGAGCCTCATTTTTTTTTCTGTTATCACTATCGCTGTGTAAGCAGAGTCAGATAGATACTACATTTGAAATAAAATCACAGAAACCCAAAAGAGGTAGGAAGTGAATTTTATATGCACCTTTTGATGGCAAAGTGGATTCAGAAGTAATACTAACAATGCAATATATTGGGAATAGCTTTTTAATGCAAGGATATTTCATTATAATTGATTTTTCTTGGAGACCAGGCAGTAATAATCTAATAAAAACTTCTAAGTTACTATATGAAACTTTGATTTCTAAACCAAAGTATTTTAGCCAAAATTTATAATGTCAGTCATTACAGAATTATTCAAAGATCTATTTTACTTATTTTATAAATAGAACTATAAAAATATTATTAATAGAACTATAAAAATAATATTAAGAAAAATAAAGCAATTAACTAATTTGTTATACTAAAAATGAATTATCTTTCCACTAAGATGATTTTTTGGGCTTTCTATAATGCAAAAATTGTTTCTTCTTAATGAATTTTGTAAATATTTTACCTGGTCATATACTGAAACCTTAATAGCCGTTTCTGGTGCAATTTTTAAAATATTCATACTATTTCCCCTCCAGAGAGATAGGATGCCTCCTTCTCTTATCATATGCTTAAATCCCTCAATAAGATGAATATGCTTTGACTGTACATCCTGGACCTATAAAAAAGGAAGGAGAGGGACTTAGTTGTTAGGATTCTTACAAGGTGCTAAGTCACTGGAATGGATATAATTATCTAATTTAGCATAGTACTTAACAATTCTCTAGTTCAGAGTTCACACCTTTCACATCTTTAAGAGAGCATACTTTTAAGGAGCTCCCACAAGCCTAGGGAGTATCCACAAGCCCACTCTCTGGGAGGATATAACCCACAATCCCACACTGAAAGGAAGGCTACCTCTTGAAGCTCCCTAAGAAACCTGCTCCCAGAGAACGATCACGATCTAGAGAAGAACATCACACTCAGTGTTGTTATTCAAGATGTTTTAGTATCCTACAATCCATTTCAACTAATGATAATAATAACAAACTGTATATAGTAGTCACTTATTCCAGACACTGTGCAAAGAAGTTTACAATTATCTCATTTGATTTTATTTCATTATTACATCATTTTGACAAATTTATGACTTCTCTTAAAAGAACACAGTTGTTGAAAAGTACAGTAGGGGGCAGCTTAGAGGAGCAGGAAGAACAAAGTTCAAATTCAACTTCAGACATTTGACACTGATTAGCTGTGTAGCCTTAGACAATTCACTTACTCCAAATGTCTCAAAAAAAGCAAAAACAACAACAACAACAACAACAACAACAACAACAACAATAAGCCCTCTGTAAAGGATCAGTTAGGAAATGGGCAGAATCAGGAGAACATTGTACACAGTATCAGCAACATTATGTGATGATTAATTGTAATAGACTTGGTTCTTCTTAGCAATATGGTTATTGAAGACAATTCCAATAGTCTTGGGATGGAAAATGCCATCTGCCTCCATAGAAAGAGAATTATAGAGACTGAATGTGGATCAAAGCCTACTATTTTCACCTTTTTGTTTGTTTTTTCTTTCTTCTGGTTTTCTCCCTTTTGTCTAACTTTTCTTACACAACATGACAAATATGGAAATATGTTTGAAAGGTTTAACCTATGTTTAAACTATATTAGATTGGTTGCTGTCTTGGGGAGGGGAAAACTAAGGGAGGGAAGGAGAAAAATTTGGAACATAGTCTTCCAAAAATGAATGTTGAAAGGATGTGAACAGATAATTTTTAGATGAAAAGATGCTCTAAATTACTATTGATGAGAGAAATGCAAATTAAGACAACTCTGAGATATCACTACACACCTCTCAAATTAGCTAAGATGGTAGGAAAAGATAATGACAAATATTGAAGGGGATGTGGGAAAACTGGGACACTAATTGTTGGTGGAATTGTGAATGGATCCAGCTATTCTGGAAAGCAATTTGGAACTGTACTCAAAGGTTATCAAACTGTGCATACCCATTGATCCAGCAGTGTTTCTACTGGGCTTATAGTCCCAAAGAGATTTTTTTTTTGCCTTCAGTCAGACAACAAACTTAAGAGTCATATTTGTAAAACATTTTATGTCCCAAGAATCCCAAAGAGATCTTAAAGGAGGGAAAGGGACCCACATGTGCAAAAATGTTTGTGGCAGCCCTTTTTGTAGTGGCAAGAAGCTGTAAACTGAGTGGATGCCCATCAATCGGAGGATGGCTGAATGAGTTATGGTATATGAATGTTATGGAATATTATTGTTCTATAAAAAATGATCAGCAGGATGAATACAGAGAGGACTGAGAGACTTACATGAACTGATATTAAGTGAAATGAGCAGAACCAGAATTTCATTGTACACAGCAAAGGTAAGATTATACAAAAATCAATTCTGATGGATGTGGCTCTTCTCAACAATGAGACATTTCAGGCCAGTTCCAATAATCTTGTAATAATGAGAACCACCTACACCCAGAGAGAGGACTGTAGAAACTGGGTGTGAATCACAACATAGTATTTCCACTTCTTTTATTGTTGTTTGCTTGAATTTTATTTTCTTTCTCATTTTTTTTCCTTTTTAATCTGATTCTTCTTGTACAGCAAGATAATTATAAAAATTTGAATGCCTATATTGGATTTACATATATTTTACCATGTTTAACATGCCATGTAGGAGAGGGGGTAAGGGAAAGGAGGGGAAATTGGAATACAAGGTTTTGCAAAGGTTAATAGTAAAAAAAAATCATTCTTGCATATGTTTTGAAAATAACAAATTTCAATAAAAAAGAATGTTGAAAACTATCTTTACATATATTCAGAAAAATAAAAAATTATTTAGAAAAACCTAAAGGATTAGCTAACTTTGGCAGGGATCAGTACATCTGAAATGCCTGAAAAAGACTTATTAGTAGAAAGTATATCTCATTTCCACTGCATGCATATTTTGCCTTCTATTGTATGACAGTTTACCAGTAGCTTTATTAATAAAATGGTTATTGTCCAATGATACACTTGGTAGTCAGAAACATTGTTAATAAATATGAACTAAATGTTTAACATGTGCAAAGTCACTGAGTGGGGGGAGGGAGAGGGAAGAAAGAGGAAGGAAGAGGGAATTGACCAGAGAGATTGGGATGATTACTGCCTTCAAGGAATTAAAAATCTAGCACAGGAAATGATGAGATATATAAAGAACTGAACATCAAATGGACTTAAATGCTTCAGAGTGGTACAATGAATAAAGTAACAGCCCTGGAGTCAGAACAACCTAAGTTCAAAATCTGGCCTCAGACACTTACTTAATTACTAGCTATATCACCCTGGGTAAATCATTAAAGGTACCAATTGCTTCACAAACAATAATAATAATAATAAATGCACCAGAAAGGTACAAACAAAATTCATGAGAGAATAATAATATAAAAGGTGTAAGAATACATTCTAAGGTGTAAAAAATACATTCTAAGATATCATAAGAGAATTAAACAGCAGATAGAAAGGGGCAAACCATTTTCTTTCATCTATTCAGAATATAACTATTGAGTCCTCTTTCTCTTTTCTCCATCACTGTCTTTTCATCCCTGTCTTTTCATCTTTTCTTCCCTATTTCTGCCTCTTCTCTTTACCAAAGAAGTTCCGGGGTGGAACCAAGATGGCAGAGTTGAAGTCAGTAAGCTGCTCAAGCTCTCCCAGTTTCCTTAAAAACCACACGAAACCAAGTCTCTGAGTCAAACTCTGTTAGAGTCTGACTGAAGGAAACCTCTCTCCAGATCAGGATAGGTTGGAAGACCTTCAAAAAATGAATCTGTTTTCTTTTAAGTTTATTGTTCCTAGAAAAATCTCTAATTGAAATAGTTTTGGATAGCTAAATAAGGAATACAATGATGGTATACTTAAAGAATCTCAAAGATTCTACTAAAAAACTATTAGAAATAATCCACACCTTTAGCAAAGTTGCAGGATACGAAATAAACCCACATAAATCATCAGCATTCTTATATGTCACTAACAAAATCCAACAGTTAGAGTTACAAAGAGAAATTCCATTTAAAGTAACTACCAATAGTATAAAATATTTAGGAATCTATCTGCCAAGGGAAAATCAGAAACTATATGAGCAAAACTATAAAACACTTTCCACAAAAATTAAGTCTGATATAACCAACTGGAAAAATATTAAATGCTCTTGGATAGGGTGAGCAAATATAATAAAGATGACAATACCACCTAAACTAATCTATTTATTTAACTCTATACCAATTAGACTCCCAAAAAACTATTTTAATGACCTATAAAAATAACAACAAAGTTCATATGGAAAAACAAAAGGTCAAGAATTTCAAGGGAATTAAAGGGAAAAAAATCAAATGAAGGTGGCAGCTGCTCCAAATCTAAAATTATATTATAAAGCAGCAGTTACCAAAACCATTTGGTATTGGCTAAGAAATAGACTAGTTGATGAGTGGAAAAGGTTAGGTTCAAAGGACAAAATAATCAATAATTTTAATAATCTAGTGTTTGACAAATTCAAGGACCCCAGCTTTTGGGATAAGAACTCAATGTTTGGCAAAAATTGCTGGGGAAATTGGAAATTAATATGGCAGAAACTAGGCATTGATCCATACTTAACATCGTACACCAAAATCAGGTCAAAATGGGTTCATGGCCTAGGCATAAAGAATGAGATTATAAATAAATTAGAGGAACATAGGATAGTTTACCTCTCAGACCTGTGGAAGAGGAAGGAATATATGTCCAAAGAAGAACTAGAGATCATTATTGATCACAAAATAGAAAACTTTGATTATATCAAATTGAAAAGTTTTTGTACAAACAAAACTAAAGCAAACAAGATTAGAAGGAAACAATAAACTGGGAAAACATTTTTACACTCAAAGGTTCTGATAAAGGCCTCATTTCCAAAATATATAGAGAATTGACTAATTAGAAATCAAGCCAGTCTCCAATTGATAAATGGTCAAAGGATATGAACAGACAATTCTCAAATGAAGAAATTGAAACTATTTCTAGCCACATGAAAAGATGCTCCAAGTCATTATTAATCAGAGAAATGCAAATTAAGACAATTCTGAGATACCACTACATACCTGTCAGATTGGCTAGAATGACAGGGAAAGATAGATGTGGGAAAACAGGGACATTAATTAATACATTGTTGGTAGAATTGTGAATACATCCAGCCATTCTGGAGAGCAATTTGGAACTATGCTCAAAAAGTTATCAAACTGTTCATACCCTTTGATCCAGCAGCGTTACTACTGGGCTTATATGCCAAAGAGATTTTAAAGAAGGGAATTGGACCTGTATGTGCAAGAATATTTGTGGTAGCCCTCTTTGCAGTGGCCAGAAACTGGAAACTACGTGGATGCCCATCAATTGGAGAATGGCTGAATAAATTGTGGTGTATGAATGTTATGGAATATTATTGTTCTGTAAGAAATAAACAATAGGATGATTTCAGAAAGGCCTGGAGAGAGTTACATGAACTGATGCTGAGTGAAATGAGCAGGACCAAGAGATCATTATATACTTCAACACCAATATTATATGATGATCAATTCTGATGAACATGGCCATCTTCAACAATGAGATGAACCAAATCAATTCCAATAGGGCAGTAATGAACTGAACCAGCTACACTCAGCAAAAGAACTCTGAGAGATGACTATGAATCACTACATAGAATTCCCAATCGCTCTATTTTTGTCTGCCTGCATTTTTATAATTATATACTATTTCAAAGTCTGATGCTTTTTGTACTGAAAAACAACGTTTGTACATGTATACATATATTGTATTTAATTTATACTTTAATATATTTAATATGTATTGGTCAACCTGTCATCTTGGGGGGGTGAGGAAGGAGGGGAAAATTGGGAAAAAAAGATTTGGCTATTATCAATGCTGTAAAATTAGCCATGCAATTATCTGGTAAATAAAAACTATAATTAAATAAATAAATAAGGAATACAGTATTCTTATACTGAGATATAGGACTATAAAATTATTCTTCCTTTCCTAAAGAAATCCCTCTATTTCCTAAAGAAAAGTTGATTTTCCTACACATATATTTCTTAATCTAGCATTAATAGAACTCTTTTATGTGTAGCTTTATAACATGAGGGGAGTAATGTTGAGAAAGTAGTATCCCCACATTCTGATTAATTTCAACATATTTTCTCTGCTCAAATGGTAGGATACTGAGTATACACACTGATGAGAAGATGTGAGCAATTCCTGATTGTTTTTCAATGATTGAGACTCTCCCATTATGAACAGCTCCCTGGAACTCAGAAGGATGAATTCTAGTTGGAGAAATTACCTTTTACTAATCTATCAAAGAAAACAATATACTACATTTAGTCCTTTTTGTCTTATTTGTCCTTTTGTCTTTCTTTTGGAATCTGTCTTTCATAGTGGAGTAGAGTAGAATAGAGTAAGAGAGGGAATTTCTCTCTATCCTCTCCATTAGAACTGGTAGATGCACCTGGAGAAAGTATCACACATATGCTTATCCAAATGACCCAAAAGTTAACTTCTATAGAATGGACATTCATAGCCCAAGATCCCATTATCAGGGCAAGCATAAGGCAGAAACAAACATGTAGTTACCCAAAAGGGAAATTCAAGGACAATATTTCTAAACTCCAACCTCATGTGTAGAAGAGAGGGATTTTAATTTCCTTGGTAGTATAACTCCAAAATCTAGCCTTCTAATTAGAGAAGGGAAATTACTTATTCAGCATCAAATAAAATCTTTGAAGGAAAGAACTGAGAGGAGAATAAATAGCTTAGAAGAGAAAATGGTAAGCCTAATACAGTTAATGCACTCTCTGAAAATTAGAATAGACCAAGCAGAAATCAATAATACCATGAGACAAGAAATTTTAGAATAAAATCAAAAGATAGAAAAAATATAGAAAAATCACACAAGGAACCAACCTACTTTCAAAAATATCTGATTTGGAAAATAGATCAAGGAATGATAATTTAAGAATCTCTGGACTCTTCTTATTTGGTAAATGATCAAAGGATATGAATAGGCAGTTTTCAGATGAAAAAACTAAAGCTATCTAGAGTTATTTGAAAAAATGCTCTAAATCACTATTGATGAGTAATTATTGATTAAAGAAATAAAAATTAAAATAAATCTGAGGTTCAACCTCAAATTTATCAGATTGGCTAATATGACAGAAAAAGAAAATGAAAATGATAAATATTAACAAAATTAGAAACTAATGTACTATTGCTAGAGTTGTGAATTGGTCCAACCATTCCGGAGAGCTATTTGGAATTATGTCCAAAGGACTATAAAACTGGACGTACTATTTGATTCAGCAATACTACTGCGAGGTTTGTATCCCAAAGAGACTATAAAAAAGGGAAAAGAATCTGCATGTACAAAAATATTTAGAGCAGCTCCTTTTTGTGCAAAGAATTGAAAAATGAAATGATGCCTATCAATTGGGGAATATACTAAGCTGTGGTATATGAATGCAGTGGAATATTATTATAGTATAAGAAATGATGAGCAAGCAGATTTCAGAAAACCTTAAAAAGATTTACACATACTGAGCTGAGTGAAGCGAGCAGAACCAGGAGAACATTGTACATGCTAACAGAAACATTATGTGATAATCAACTATGACACTGATCCAAGACAATTCCAAAAGACTTGTGATGGAAAATGTCATCTACATCTAGATAAAGAATTATGGAGTTTGAATGCAGGTTAAAGCAAACTATTTTCACTTTTTAAAAAATTCTTTATTATTCTTTCTCATGGTTTTTTTTTCCTTTTTTTCTTTCACAACTTTCTTCTTTCACAAGACAAATATGAAAATATATGTAACATGATTGTACATGTATATTAGATTGCTTGCTATCTTCAGGAGGAAAGAATGAAGGGAAGGAGGGAGAAAAATTTAGAACTCAAAATCTTACAAAATGAATGTTGAAAACTATCTTTACATGTAACTAGGAAAAAAAATGCTATTAAATGCAAAAAAAAAAAACAACTCTGAAAATCATCATTTTAAAAAGCCTGGACACTATATTCCCAATACTCATTAGGGAAAAGTGTGCTGATCTATTATAAGCAGAAAACAAAGTGAAAAAAAGAAAGAATATTATAATTGCCACCTGAAAGGAATCTCAAAAGAAACAGATCAGGAATATGATGGCCAAAATCCATAGCTTTCACATCAACAAATATAACACACATAGCCAAAAAGAAACAGTTTAAATACCAAGGAAACAGATTCAAGATCACAGACAACTTGTTAGTTAATACTACAAAAGAATAGAGATCTTGAAAAATGATAAGGACAAAAGATGTAGACTATAACCAAAAATAACTTACCCTACAAAGTTAGATATAATCTTACGGGGAGTGGGGAGAGAGATGGGAAGAATGGACTCTTAATGGAATAAAGGACTTATGCATTTCTGATGAAAAGATCAAATCTGACTTGGAACTTTGGAAATAAGCATAAAAGTTAAGAAACACGTAGAAATAGAAATTGATTTGAGCAATCGGAAGGGAGTATATAATAATAATAATGTTATAATGGAAAGAAGACTCAAGTTGAGATAGTTAAAAAGGAAAAACAGAGAATCTAAAGGTAGATTCATTTTGTTCCAAGACTTTTAAAAGGGGGGAAATAGAAGAAAAAATTTAAAATGTATATATATATATATGCATATATATAAATACACATACATACATACTAGTATGGGGAGGAAAAAGAAGGGGATTAATTTTGCTATTTCTCATATTTGGATTGCATGAAGAAAAGAGTATACAAACATGGAAAAGGTAGGAATGGCAACAAGTATGCGATGAATCTTGTCTCTTGATGGCTAAACACAATCCATAAACACACAAAACATTTGGTGTACAAAAATATCAAACTCAACAGAGAAATAGTTAGGAATAAGGACAGGGGTAGTTAAGAGGGAGAATAATTTCAAAGAGGTATTATTAATAATAATTATTATTATTAATTAAAATAATAATTAATAATCTGGTCACAGGCAAACAAATTCCCTGATTCTGAAGAGGGAAGACAAAAAGGAAAAAAGGAAAATAAATAAAACTAAATGCTACACATCATTGGGGAATAGCTGAACAAAGTATCATATAAAATGTAAAGAAATAATATTGTGTTTTAAAAAATTATTAGGGATGATTTCAAAGAAATCTTAGAAGGCTTATACAAACTGATTTAGAATAATGTAAGAAGACCAAAAGAACATTTATGCAGTAACAAAATTGTAAAAATAAGCAAGATTGACAAGCTTAAGAACTCTGATTAACATAATAACCAACCAGAGGCCCAATAATAAAAGTATTTTATTCAGCTCCTGACAGAAAGGTGATAAACTCAAGGTGAAGAAAAAGACATATTTTTAAAAATAAAAATTTTAACTGCTCATTTGTTACATCTTTTGAAAACTTTTTAATGTATAAAAGAGAATAGAAAGAAGCTCAGAAAAAAATTATAGCAGGCCAATTTTAAAAGTAATACATTGAATTTATTATATACTTTTCAAAATAAGTGGTATGTTATTGAGATCTACAGCTTCATAGAAATCCCCTTTTATATTCTACTTTGTGCAAGGAAATTTTTTGGGGGGGATGTTAAGAATATAAAACTTTAAAGAAAAAAAAACAAACTAAAGATTACAAACACTGATGTTATAAACTGGTGACTAGGAAAAAGTTCTCCAGAATTTTTAGAAGAAAGTTGACAGCTAATCCAAAGGTAATTGAAAAAAATCATCATGGACCTAAGCATATTATCATAGATGGAAAGCTGAAAAGTTCTTCAGAGGCCTATTTTAAAATACAACCTCTCTCATTTTCCTCATTGACTAACTTCTATTAAAGAAGTAGTATAAATGATATCAAGAAAACATTTGATCAAAAAATGAAGTAGACTAGTCATAAATTTATGGAGCATTTTAATTTGATTTTTCTTGTGCAACATGATAAATGTGGAAATATGTTTAAAAGAATTGCACATGTTTAACCTATATACTATTTACTGGATCACAAACTTTTGAGGGGAGAGGGGAGAAATGGGAAAGGGAGGGAGAAAAGAATTGGAACACAATATTTTGCAAGGGTAAATGTTGAAAACTATCTTTGCATGTATTTTGAAAAATAAAATGCTATTGTTATTTTTTTAAAAAGAAGAAAAAATTCATAAAGCAACTACTAGGTGGCTTAGTAGATAGCATGCTGGGCTTGGAGTCAGGAAGATTTAAAATCAAATCTGGACTCAGACATGTGACCCTGGGCAAGCCAATTTACCCTGTTTGCCTCAGTTATTCAATTGTAAAATGACCAGGATAAGAAAATGGCAAACTATGCTGTAAGGAATCCTGATGAGTAGGAATCTTAAGGAAGTCTAAGCCATGCTTTTTATGTAATTTTTTGCTGAGAACATGAGAACATACTTGCAGCTAAATGATGGAATTCCAGGAAAGCACAAAGTTGAAAGGCCACTGTTCTAGTGCATTAATTAATTAATATCCTTTATGGCAGGCCTACGTTTATCCCAGAAACCTGGCCAATTTCTGGAGTAAACATAATCCCCCTAAGGAATGAACAAATATTCTCCTTGGTGAGCCTCTTGTGATGGAGCATCCTGTACCTGAGAGGTTGCTACATCTCAAGAGTCACATATCAAATGAAAATATTTAGTATAGTGTCTTCTTCTCAGCCCATAAAAACCCCTTTATGGAAAAGGTCTTGGAAGATTTGGGCTGGGAAGTCTTGTACAAACTTGCCTATCAATGGCTCCCATTTGAACTCTGAGTAGCTGTGACCATGGGTCCTCTCAGTCAAAGAATTCAGATGTTGGTGCTTCCTCAGAGTGGTGATGATGTATATTGTATGTTGTTTGTTTGTTATAATGGCCACTGTGTTTGATAATTGTGTGTTACTTTGATGCTTTGAGTTTCCTCTTCCCTTATGTCTAATTAAAACGAGATTCTAAGCAGCAAAAAAACTTGTACCCACCCTCTTTAAGACTGTGCTTATTAAAATGCAAATTCCAAACCTAAATTAATCTTACACATGCCAGTATCTTTGCAAAGAAAATCCCCTTGAATAGCCATAAATTCTGACAGACTCTGAGAACACATTAGTTCCTCACAGAACACAAAATAACAAGTTTGGTAAATCACTATGGGAGATCTGTGAAAAAAACAAGAACAAGATTCAAAACATCTGAGATAGATAAGACATGGAGAGTCTGTGGTCTGTATGGATGGAGGAAAGGGTGTCTGCATAATGTGACAGATTCACTACATCAAACAACATGAAAGTTCAATCAGTCTCTAAGCCATAAAAGTCTTGTTCTTATGGACCCTACCATAATTTCTAATAAAATGCTTAATTTACATAGCCCAAGGATCATACATTAAGAACCATTGAGAAGTCTAAATTAATATTAAATTGTATTTAAATCAATACTAAATTGTACTTCCCTAATAAAATTAAATTCACATATCAAAAGTACTACTTGGATTAGAAATACTTCTTTTAAACAGTACCAAGCCTTTGTCATATTACTTGGAAACACAGACAGGTAAACCATGCAACCACCTACCTGCATAATGATTTTCAGACGATCAAATGGTGCTGTGCAGGATCTAGAGACTGCACCAGCTATTCCACCTGACAACAGCCTCCTCCACCACACCCCAGATTTTCTTTCTTCTTCTGTGAACTCATCAGGAATAGTTAAAGCATCCCCTATGTCGATCCCCTAAATGAAAATGAAGTTATTTAATATTTAAATTAGAAATAGATCGTGTCAAAAAAGGCAGCATGATACAATGGGGGAAGCGTACAAAAGTCAGATGGTCTATGTTCAGATCCTATTGCAATCCCATGCTTAAGGATCCAGTGAGGGTGCATACCATACCATACAATCTTAGACTTGCCTTATTAGTATAATATTTATCTGGTTTTTCTGCACAGGCTTTTTATTGGGGCTTTTTCTTAATTTAACACACAGAATCTGGATGTAGTCTTAATTTAGTAAACAGTTTTGGCAAGTGTCTTCTCTGTTCTTCCTTAAACTCTTAGTTCCTATTTTCCTATTTATTGTTACCTTACACTGGCTACTCTCACACTTATTTACTATTCTACTGGCAGATAGTCATGGGAATCATAACAAGAAACGATTTCCATACAGCTGCCTATTATGATACAAGGCATTGTACTAGGAGTTGGGAATATAAAATTAAATAAAATACAATCCCCATCCTCAAGAAGCTTTCAATCTAGTTGGGAAATGAGATAAAATTTGCAGAAATAAGTACACTATCAAGTGGAAGAGAACAAAGATATGAGTATAAATTAATGCAATGTCAATTCACATAGAATTGAGATTGGTTTCAATTATAAACTACCCTCCTCTACAAAAAAGTTCCATTTTCTTCCTAGGTAGATTAACTTTCTCCCACCTTGCATAAGAGAGGTAACATGGATCAAAAACCTTGACAGGAGCATAGTGATGGCTTCTCCTGATATTGCGCATATGACCATATTTGTGACAACTAATAAAGCTCATTACCCTAAAACCATTTCCATTTTCTAGCAATTTCTCACTCCTTTCTTCTCTTTGAACAATTTGCTCCCTTTAGGGCTCAGTTCCAGAGCTAGCTCCTATACAGGGGGCTTTTTCTGATTTTTCTAGTTGCTACTACTCTACATCCTGAAATTACTTTGCATTGTCTTTGTATGTGTTAAGCATTTACTTATTTGTGAACAAATGAAAACTGAGATTTTTGATTACTTTATGATATATTTTGTAAATTATACTGCTTTGATCTTTAGAATAGTTAATACACAACTCCCAAATTTCTCTCTGCAATCTTGCCTCAGTTACTCAACTTTCAGTCACATCTGATTCTTTGTGACCCCATTTGAGGTTTTCCTGGCAAAGATACTGGAGTGGTTTGCCATTCCCTTCTCAGATGAAAAATTTAGGAAAACTGGGTTAAGTGAGTTGCCTAGAGTCACACAGCTAATAAGTGTATGAAGGTGGATTTGAACTCAGATTGGTGCGCCATCCACTATGCTACCTAATTGCCCATATTCATCCTTGAAGCTATTCAAGGGAACCACTGGAAGATACAATTTTAACACAGGACTCTCTGAAAGAATATCAGCCCTGTATATATTCTTAACTTAGGATCCCTGATTTTTTTAATAGTTTAATTACTGTATTTCTTTTCTTTTCTTTTCTTTCTTTTTTTTTTTTTTTTTTTTTTTTTTTTTTTTTTTTTTTTTTCCTGAGGCTGGGGTTAAGTGACTTGCCCAGGGTCATACAGGTAGGAAGTGTTAAGTGTCTGAGACCAGATTTGAACTCCGGTCCTCCTGAATTCAAGGCTGGTGCTCTATCCATTGCGCCACCTAGCTGCCCCTAATAACTGTATTTCAATTTAATTATTTTTTTCTTTGAAATCTTGTTCAATTTAAATAATTAAAAAACATAGTGAAAAAGGGTCCATAGGCTTCACCAGACTGCTAAATGGAGTCTATGATGCAAAAAGATCAAAAATTCTTGTTTAGGAAGCAGGAGGAATAATTGGCAACCATATGTCCTGCCCAGGTTCCCAACCCCATCAGTTTGACTTCCATAGTCTAAAATTTCCTACATAAGGGGTTGATCTACCAAGTTTCTTAGGATTTCCTCATGTGATATCTATACCTTTGACTAATAGTATAAAATAAACATGAAGTAAAATACAAACCACACTTACAGTAGAACGTTTCCAAAATCGTATAATTTCTTCAACGTTTCTAGCTGGATTAAATAAAAAGTAATCTCTCCATTCATTCCAGTCCACTGTCATGGTCCCATCAGTATCAATGCTGAAATAATAATAATAATCAACCTGGCTTAGCATGTCTGCCAAAATAGTTTACCAGAGTGTGGCTGCTTCTTAGATATACAGGTGAGAGTTAGGTGAATCAGGTAGACACCAAAAGCGGAAAGCAGATCTATAAAGGGCTAAAGGTAACTAAGGGGTCTCAAACCCAACAGTGAATTAGGGGAAATCTACCCCAAGCATGTGAAGACTTCCTCTGGTGGAATGGGAAGATGAGAAAAATTTGTTCCAATGGCCATGAAGGCAGAGAAGCAAATGTTGTGGAGTGCTTAGAGTTTGGTTAGACATTGAAGATACCAAAGTCATCCACTTCATGTCAAGTCAACACCAGTTGTCTTGACTCTGTCCTACCACTGGACTGTGATGACACTGGAAGAGAGAGTGAGGTGGTCAACTTTATATAACTCTGCCTCCCTTAAATCCAATTTACAACATGAATCAAAAGACATTACTCATTCCATTTTTTATATAACAATAAGAGCATGCTTAAAACTTGTGGTATAATTTACAAACAAAATTAGGAGCAGTAATTAGCATTAAATTAATTAGCATTAGTAATCCATCTAGGTGGAAAACAGCTGATTACTCTAGACCCATTTTTATTTTCTAGGATTTTCTCATTCATTCCTCCTCTTGAAACACCTTTCTCTCTTCAGGATTCAGTTCAAGAGATACTTCCTACAGAAAGCTTTTCCTGATTTTTCTAGTTGTTAATATTCTCCACCCAGAAGTTATATTGTATTGTCTTTGTATGGGTTAACTGTGTGCAAGTGAAAGCCGAGATGCTTGAAGGCAAAGACTTTGTCCTTTGGTTTTGGGATTCCTAGGTCCTAATACAGTGTCTGACACACATTAAGCCCTTAATAAATGTTTGTGTAATGGAACAGAGCTCTTTCTCTTATCTGTCTACCTGTGGCCGTTATTTCCCCAACTTTAAAAGGATTTCATACATAAGCCTTTCCTTTCTGAGCTATAGGTATAGAAAGAGAACATTCACTGTATATTCAATCCAGGACTCAAAGAACTTGGAACCATTTGAAAGCAAACTAACAACCACTTAAGGAATTACAGACAATTCTCTGACATCAGGATTTAATGAGAGAAATGCAGACAAATACAATATTTTCTCCATGACGATTTTCAAGCTATAGTGGACTTGGAAGAATTGTTGATGTAACCATATCCTCTACTGTTCAGAACCAGCACCAGCAAATTCTAACAATTTTTATCCAAAACTCAAATAAATACTCAAATGCTTTAATGCATGAGTAATCTCATCAATTCAGGAGAGTTTTTTTTTATGAAGAATGCAACCCACCCACACCTGTCCAACCTCTGTGACTCTCATACATGTTCTTCTAAAAGTTCATTAGCAAGAAGTCCACACAATGTGCCAGAGGCTTAATCTCACTTTCTTCCAACAACAGAAGAGTATCAGAGGAATATTCTTTCACTGTTATCCCTCATTTTTTCTATGTGACCAATCCATCTTCTATTAATTAGCAGCAAATACTTTTGACAAATATATATCATCCTTTTTTATATTCCCTTCTATCCATGCAGACTATACCTATCCATTCCTTCCTATCCTGTATGATTATTATCATATATCCTTCTATTAATCTTAGAAGGCCTTTATCTAGGTCTTCTGGTACTACATGGGTATTACTGCAACATCTGGGCTGCCTACCTATTATTCCTCTCATTAGCCCACTTCCTTTTTCCTAGTTAACACATAGATTTCCTAGATTACATATCTTAGGCTATCCCTTGTCCACAAGTGTTCATGGTAACAATCTGCTGCATACTTCCAATGACAATATGTTTGTTCGAAGAGAATATTAATAGGGGGGGCAGCTAGGTGGCGCAGTGATAGAGCACTAGCCTTGAATTCAGGAGGACCCGAGTTCAAATGTGGTCTCAGACACTTCACACTACCTAGCTGTGTGACCCTGGGCAAGTCACTTAACCCCAACCTCAGGGGAAAAGAGAGAGAGAGAGAGAGAGAGAGAGAGAGAGAGAGAGAGAGAGAGAGAGAGAGAGAGAGAGAGAATATTAATAGGATCATTGAAAGTTCTGTGCAATTTCCCAAAAGAAATTTATCCCATTCTCTTTCAGTTCAGTTCTGGATTCAGTTCATTGTCCATCCAAAGTGTCTACCCAAGATATATCAATTGATGGACTAACTAAATGGAATGCTCAGACAACTACATGTCATAATCTAGATATTAGACATTCTTTACCCACCAGTTCTTTTCTACACTGATTGCCAAGCTAAATTTTCTTGAGTGCCTATGGGTTTATTGAGAATTTAGCATTCTAGGACTTGATGAAAGCAGTGCAATCTCACCCTTTAGAAATCTCTAGGGAAACCTCATTTTCTATAGATAGCTCCTCTTCCACTTGGACTTTGAACTGACTTCAAGACAGTGTCAAATACTTCTGACCAATATATGTCTTCCTGTTTTATGCCTTTCTTGCTCTTCTGTTTCATCTAACAAGGAATCCTATTTGATCTTAGTTTAATCATGGGAGACATCTTATTGAAGAAGAAACCTTCAGCATGCATTTATCTCTATAAAATTATT
Organism: Sminthopsis crassicaudata; assembly: GCF_048593235.1. NCBI lineage: Eukaryota > Metazoa > Chordata > Mammalia > Dasyuromorphia > Dasyuridae > Sminthopsis > Sminthopsis crassicaudata. The sequence continues at coordinate 426,354,965 of NC_133620.1, forward strand.
TTTAAATATAATACACAAACATTAAGCACAGTGTGATCTTGTATTCTCTGTACTTTTCAATTAACTATGTGACTGAAAATGTGATCTTTTTTTTAACCCATCTATACACACACATATACGTGCACGTGTGCACTCAAACACATGTGCAAGCAGATACACATATGCATGCATGCATGAGGCTTGCCTGGAGCACTAGAAAGTTACGTGGCTTATTTATGTTTACCCAGCTACCATTTGTCAAGAGTCAGGACTTGAACATAGTGATATATTTGTGAAAGCCTGCCTGTTCTCTTATCATCTTTTCAGGGAGAATACATTCAATATATGTGTGGAATATCTTCCTAAGGATTTTAAAGAGAGAAGAAAAAAGCAGATCACTCAGTAATAATTAGTATATTTTTGATCACTTTTTGTTAGTTAATTCTTTCCATCATTCAGGACTTTCCCCTATTTCATGTGTTTCATTTTAACACCCTCAAAATGTGTTGCCTACAGCACAAAATTCTTCTGTGTATACTTGATCTAGACTACTTCCTATCTCTGTCATCTTGCTCCACTTCTCCTTTCATCATTAATTCCTTCAGAGACTAGATGTTAGCCATACATATATAGAGCTACCTACACAGTTAAAAAAAGGAAGAAAGAAGAAAAGAAAAGGAAGGAGGAGGAAAAGGAGGACAGGTATAGTCATTGGGTAAGATAATAGTCTTTTAGGTTTCAAAACCACCACTATCCTCTTAACTGAAAGAGATTGAAGTCGCTTTCCTTCTGAAGCTAACAGTCTTTTTCAGGGCAAAACCTGCCTCCTGTGATTCTTATTATTGAAGAAAGTTTCATTCACTGAGCTCATTTATAATATGACTTCTGATCTACTGGCATCCTAATCTCCTTGAGTTTGTTTGTTTGATGTTTTTCTCCCTCTTTGCCCTCATATACTAGCAGCACTTAGTCACTTAGTTTTGGCTCATTCTAATCAAGCTCCTCCAGAAGATGGTTATTTGCATTTTCCTAAAGCATGGGTTTAATGATTTTACCTCTATATTCTATAAATTCCAGTGGCTCCCTGTGACCTCCATTTCCAATAAAATAATCCTGTTTGACTTTAAAACTCTTCACAACCTTGTCTTTCCATGGCAATCCAGTCTGCTAAACTCCCCTTCAGACCTGCTACTGATGCTAGCAAACTATACCTACCTTTAATCATACTCTCTACCTTTGAACTGACTGGTTCCCATGCCTGAAATTGATTTCCTTTTCTTCTCTGCCTCTTAAGTTTGCCTGACTTCATTCAAGATACAGTTCAGAATCCCATTCCTTGCAGGGGACCTTTCCCAATCACCTCTCTGTTAATGCATTCCCCTTTTTACTTGCTTAATTAACTCAGTGCCTGGCACATAGTTAAGGGCATGTAACAAATGTTTATTGACTTATTGAGTTTCCACAGTATCTTTTTTTAAAGTCCTTATGTATATTTGTGCATATACATTGTACATACACACACAGTCAATCCAATAAACAACATACATAAGTCAAATAAGTGTTTTGTATTATTAAGGAAAAAGAAAAAAGGACCATATTTCTATGGATCACAGCTTCTATTATGGAATTCTAAAATGAAAGTTTTAAAAAACTTATCAAAAATAAAAATAATGGCTAACCTTTGAAGAATTTTCTTTGCCTGTTGTTGAGTAATATCTACACCTAGTATCTTGAGAGACTGGATAATTTCTGAGGCTTCAATTATTCCTTGAAAAGAATAAAAAGAAACATATGCCATTTGAAAACCTTTGAAAAGAAACTGATGCCAGAATTTTAGGGGCATTGTTTTAAATCTATAAAATTCCAAAAATTAGGATAATACCTGGCCTTTATATATAAATATAAATATCTGGCCTTTATATGCAAAATAAAGCATTAAGAGTGAAGAACCCATTTGAACTTGTAGGAAAACATCAAAGAAAACCATCAGCTTTTTAATATATTTTTGCTAATATCTTTTGTTTTCATATGATCTTCATTTCCTAATGTATTCCTCCCCACCATTCTAAAATATAAGGGGAGAAAAAGCCATACAACAAAAATTAACACGTAAATGAAGTCTGACATTTATAACATACTGGCTTTTACATAACCAGGGGCTTCCAACTTCTGAAAAGGATGGGAGTACATTTTCATGTCCTCTTCAAGACCGAAAGTTGGGGTAGCTAGGTGGCGCAGTGGATAGAGCACCAGCCTTGAATTCAGGAGGACCCGAGTTCAAATCTGGTCTCAGACACTTAACACTTCTAGCTGTGTGACCCCGGGCAAGTCACTCAGAAAAGAAGGAAAAAAAAAAAGTGGTTGTTATAATTTTAAAGGAGTTAATATAGGTTCTTTGTTGTGTTTCTTTCCCATTTACAGTAGTGGAGCCATTGTTTGTATATTGATTTACTTCTGCTTATTTCAATTAGTATCAGTGTGGATAAATGTCCATGTGTCTCTCTTTTGTCTCTATATTCACCATAATCCAGCTTTATAGATAGTAAAGATCTTAGAGGCTATTGAGTCCAATTCTCTTTTTTATACATGAGGAAAATGAGCCTGAGAATGATAGTGATTCAGGCTTAGAGTTAGTTCAAACAATAAGAATTCAGGTCTTCCTAATTCAAAGCCCTACACTTCAACTGGGCCATGTAGGTATGTACATCATTTCTTATAGCATGATAATATTTAATTACATTCAGATACCACAATTGGTATGGCCACTCTCTTATTAAGGGAGATCTACTTTCATGTCTTTCTTCTAGTGAAAAATAACACTTTATATAAATATTTTTGTGTGTATGGGACATTTCTTTTCAACAATGATCTCCATGGAGAATATTATATGCCTAGCAATGGTCTTTCGGGGATAAGGGATATCTTAGTCAATTTCTTAACATAAATCAAAATTGCTTTCCAGAATAATTAGACTAATTCATAGTTCTACCAAGAATCTCTTAGTGGGCCTATCTTTTCTACAACCTCTCCAGCACTGACCATTCCATCTTTTGTCAAATTTTATAATTTTCTGAATGTGAAGTGAAACCTAAGTGTTGCTTTGATTTATCCTCTTTTATTAATATTTATTTGGAATATTTTTTTTCATTTGGCTGCTAATATTTTGCAATTCTTTTGACAGGCACTTTTCCTCATGCTATGATCATTTATCCATTGAAGAATGGCTCTTTATCTTATGTATTTTGGCTTGATCCCTCCATACATATATATATATATATATATATATATATATATATATAGCTATCAGATTTTTATCATAGTTTTGATATCATATAATTTAGATTATTCAAAAAATTCATCTCTAGAACTTATTTTGTTAAGGAAAAAATGCTCCTGGAGTCATAAGTGTGAAATATATCTGATATTGTTCTATATAATTTTTAATGTAATCACCTAAAGTCTTCAAAAGTCATAGAGAGAGCCAGAATTGGGGAGCAGTTTGAGCATATTTTTAAGATCTTGAGAAAAATAGAAAAGGAAAGGAAAAGTGAATACACTAGAGAGAAGAAAATATGGAGGAAAATGATGCTACTCATCTCACATAGCATGAGTTCTCAAGATTATATAACTATCAAAGAAAGAATAGGGAAACACATTAATGAACTACACCTAAAATCTTACTTTCATCTAAACCAGACAAAGAATGGTTAAACACATATACACAGAATTTTGTCTAGAAATAAACTAAACTCAATAGAGAATAAGGTGAAACATACAGAGGGGTAATAGAAATTTAAAAAGAAGATAAATTCAAGGAGGAATTAATCATGAACAAAACAACTCTAACTTCAGAGGTGGATAACATGAAGAGAGAATAAAAGAAAATAAAATGTAAGAACTTGTGACTGGGGATTAGATAAGGACAAGAGAAGAACTACAGGGAATGGAAACAGACTGCATAAAATATTAGATTGTTAGAGCTAAGAATAATCCTCCCTCACTATCCTGTGCTTTGTAGAAAGGGAGGTTTAGTGGATCAACAAAGGAATCCAACAATATATTATTTACAAGAAAACATTTGAAACATGAAAATTCCCACAGAATTAAAAATAATGAGTGGGAACAAATTTTATTATGCTTCATGTGACCTCAAAAATCAGGCATAGTAAGCATAGTCTCAGACAAGGCAGCTGTAAAAATAGAATTGATTAAAAGAAATTGAGGAAAATATTTATGCTTAAAGAGACTGGATAGTTAGCATCAATATTTTATATATTCATTACACATGTGTATTACATATATAAAATACAGATACATATAGATTATAAATAAAGAGAAAGTTAAACTATATACAAGGAGAAATATAGTGAAACTAAAATATTTGGGTATCTCAATGTACACATTGTAAGATAATGGCATGTCTTAGACCCAAATAAAATCTAACCAAAAGATAAGCAAGAAAACTTAGATTTGCTAAATCTCTGGTGATTATTAATAGAAAAATATGTGTTTGTATATATGTATATATTTCTCAGCTGTGCATTGCACCCATACAAATATTAGCCACATTACCAAGCAATATAATTTACAAATATGCAATATCTAACATGAATTTTATAGTACAATAAAAATAATCAGAGCGACTAGAAGTGCATTACATAAAAGGATATTAGTTGTCTATTTTAGAGGCAGTGGAGAGAGCAATAACTGCAGCTCTATCAGGAGCACTCACAGCCCAAAGACAGTAAAGGGATTGAACATTTGGTCAGAGATTACATGAGACCCCTGTGCTAGCACTGGATGTAAGTGCACCATTATACAACAATGCCCAATATCCAACTTCTTGTGGGGATTTTTTTCACAATTCCAGGGCAGAAAGGATTATTAGTGATATAAGAAAGCAGAGGTCCTGGTTCCAGATCATAGTTCCAGGACAGAGAGAAGTGTGTAGTATGATGCAAGGAAGCAGGAATTTTACTTGGGTACAGATTGCAATTCCAGGAGGTGAGGAGTTGTGAACTCTATTTTGGAAAGGAGGGGAATGCAGATCAGAGAAACAGTTACCACACATCTCGCAACCAAGATACCAAATCTCTTGGGATGCAACCAAAGAAATACTTTTTAAAAAATTATACATCTAAATATATTCATTGAAAAAACACAGAGAAACAGAGAAAAATAATGAATTGAACATAGAGCTAAAAGAAAATTAGAAAACCAACAAATTCTACCAAACACAAAAGTAGAAATTCTGAAAAAAACAAGAGCAAGGGGGAAAAAATGATGCAGTCAAAATGGTATATCAAAAGGAATACTCTAGCTTAAAGATTCCTAGTAGCTATGAAAAACTGGAGAGTAAAAAATTCTGAAGCCTAAAATAGTGAACAGAGTAAGAGCTTAACTCTGACATAGAGTCTATAGTCAAGAAATAGACTACAAAAAAAATTAGCAAAAAATTTTTAAAGAGTCAATTATCTAAAACTACTATGGTGATATGGAAGTTCAAACTCAGAAGATAATGATATGAAAAGTTTCTTTTCTTTTCTTTTCTTTTTGTTTTTTTGTTTTTTTTTCTTTCTTTTTCTTTTCTTTTTTTGTTTTTTTATTTTTTATTTTTGTTTTTTTATTTGTTTTTTTTTTAATTTTTATTTATTTATTTTGAAAAGTTTCTATCCATAAACAAAGTTACAAGAAAAAATGTAGACTTGATATAAGGCTTATGAGAACTCCTTTAAAAAATAAACAAAGAGATTTATTAAAAGCAAAAGAAAATTGTTTTAAAAATCAAAGAATAGATTCAAAAATAGAGAAAAACTAGGAAAAGACATGAAAGCAACAAAAGAAAATTATGCAAAGAGAATTAGCAACTTGATTTTTAAAAGAGGAAAATACTGAAAAAAAATAACTTCTTAAAAACAAAATTGGCCAAATGGAATAATAAGTTCAAAGCTTTACTGAAGAAAATAATTCTTTAAAAATCAGAATTGGTAATATTGAATCTAATGATTCCTTAAGGTATGAGAAATAATCAAAGTCAAAAGAATGATGAAATGGAAGAAAATGTGAAATATCTCATTAAAAAAAAAAACAAATGACCAGGAAAATAGATTGAGAAGAGATAATTTTAAATTATTGGACAACATGAAAGCCATTACCCAAAAAGAAGAGCCTAGAAATTATATTTCAAGAAATTATAAAAGAAAACTGCTCAGTTATCTTAAAACCAGATGGCAAAATAAAAATTGAAAAAATGCATTCATCAGCTCTGAAAGAAATGCCAAAATGAAAATTCCCAAGAATTTTAAGAGTCAGAGCTTCAGATCAAGGAAAAAATACTTGAAACTGCCAGAAAGGAATTCTTACTGGATGTACTGGAATGTATAACCATAGATTAACAGTCAGGAATATATATATGTTTTAGCAACTACCATAATAAAGGAGCTGAGGTCTTAGGATACAATATTCCAGAAGACAAAGAAATTAAAATTATAACTCAAAATAACCTATCCAGTATAATTCTACAGGGGGGAAAAATGAACATTTAACAACTAAAACAGAGGATATCCCAGTATTACTGATGAAAAGACCAAAACTGAATAGACAGTTTCTAACATTTAGACAACTCAAGAAGGGCATAAAAAGGCAAATATGAGGAAGTTAATTAGGTTAAACTGTTTACATTCCCCAATGGGAAAATGATAAACATAACCCCAAAGAAATTTATCATCATTATGACATTTAGGAAGAGTCAATATAGACAATGAGCATAGAAGTGACTCTATTATACTGGGAAGGCTGAGAAAGAGGAATGTATTGGAAGAAGGAGGAAGGGAAATAAAGAATGAGGAAAATAATCTCACATAAAAGAGTGCAATGCAGGGTTTTCACAATGGAGAACAAAATTGGGGAGTGGAGCAGAACACTGGAACCTCACTTTTTACTGAATTGATTCAAAGAGAGAATACACACACACACACACACACACACACACACACACACACACACACACACACACCTGAGTATAGACATCCATCCAAACCAAAAGCAGAAGAGAGAAGGTTAATTGGGAGAGGGTTGTAATAAGAAGGAGGATGGATTAAGGATGGCAATGGTCAAAAACAAAATATTTTTGATAAGGAAGAGGGTTAAAAAAATAGGGGGAGAGAGGACACTCACAAGAACTATATGAACTCAATCACAAAACTCTTTTTACACAGGAAAACATACATCTAAACAACTAGAAAAGTATTCATTGCTCATGAATAAGCTAAGACAATATAATAAAAATAATAATTTTACCTAATTTAGTTTACTTATTCAGTGTGATCCCAATCAAATTACCAAAGAATGATTTTTATAAAACTAGAAAAAAATTCATCTGGAAAAACAAAAGGTTAAAAGCATCAAAGGAATTTTTTTTAAAGTGAAAGAAATGCTGAAAAATTACCTATGCATAACATTTTTGTAAAAACTAAATAAATAAATAATTTTTTTAAAAAGTGAAAAAAGGCAAGACCAAATCTCAAACTATACTGCAAAGTGGTAAATCATCAAAACAATCTGGTACTAGATAAAAAATAATGGTAGATCAGGTAGAATAGATTGGGTACACAACAAACTAAAGTAAATGACTAAACTGTTTGATAAATCCAAAGACCCAAGCTTTTGGAGCAAAAACTCACTATTTTACAATAACTATTGAGAAAACTGGAAACCATTCTAAAAGCTAGGCATAAATCAGTTGTTTTGTTGTTTGTCCTTCATTCTCCAAGAGGAGCATGACATCAGGGAGGTGAGGCCATGACATGAAAGTGAATTGGATTTAAGTGAGGGAGTGTTCTGCAAAGTCACCTGCCTCACATTCCCCTCCAGAAGCATCTGGGTCCAGAAGCAAGATACAGATCAAGAAAATTGAAGACAGCCCTGGGATGAAATGGAAAAACCTTGGCCTTTTTAAACTAAGGTCTTCAACTGGGCTCAGTTTGACTGAGGCCATACCCATTCTATGATTAACACTAGGTAGCGATTCAGACAAAGAATCTCCTCTTTCACCTAGTCAAAAAAAAAAAAACAAACTAAATTAATAAATGAATGAATCTGGGAGGGAAAGGCCACTATTTACATTCCATCTGAGTTAATAAGGATCCCAACAATGACCAAATGAGGGTTTGGCCTAGGGTCTATTAGTGGCCAATTAGACTCAGATTGGTTCTCACACTGTATAGCAAGATAAGATGAAAAAGGAGACATGTCTTAGACATAAAGGGTGATATCATAAGCAAATTAGGAAAACATGAAAGAAATTATCTGTCAAATCTACATATAAGGGAAGAGTTTATGATGGAAAAAATTAGAGAGGATTTTTAGAAAGTAAAATGCATCATTTTTATTACATTAAATTAAAAAGGTCTTGCATAAACAAAATGTAACCAAAATTAGAAGGATAGCAGGAAACTGGGGGAGGGAGGAGAAGAAGGATGAAGAAAAATATTTGGAACTCAAAATCTTATTAAAAATGAATGTTGAAAACTATCTTTACATGTGATTAGAAAAAAATAAAATTTCCAATAACATTAATTTCATTTTATCAACATCTTATCCTTCTCAATCTTTCTACAGTAGTTGATACTATTGGATCCTCTCTTCCACCTAGATACAATCTCTTCTCCAGAGTTTTGTGATTCTGTGCTTTCTTGATTCTCTTTTTATCAGTCTGATCACTAACTCCCAGATTTACATAAGAAGCATGTGTCTTCTTGAGCTCCTATCATGAATCTCCAAATACTTATTAGACATTTGATATGGAATATTCCATAAACATCTCAAATTTAATATTTCCAAAACAATCTTCTTTATCATTTCCCTCCAACGTACCATAATTGAGCCCATTACATACACCTCTTCCTAAAATGTCTTATTTCTATTTAGTGCACCTTCATCCTTGTAATCATCCCCTTTAACATCCTTGATTTTGTCCCTAATTCTTCTCTCTCTCTCTCTCTCTCTCTCTCTCTCTCTCTCTCTCTCTCTCTCTCTCTCTCTCTCTCTCTCTCTCTCTCTCTCTTTCTTTTCTCTCTCTCTCTCTGTCTCCTCTCTCTCTTTCTCTCTCTCTTTCTCTCTCCTCTCTCTCTGTCTCCTCTCTCTCTTTCTCTCTCTCTCTCTTTTTCTCTCTCTCTGTCTCCTCTCTCTTTCTCTCTCTCTCTTTCTCTCTCCTCTCTCTCTTTCTCTCTCCTCTCTCTCTGTCTTCTCTCTCTCTCTCTCTCTCTCTCTCTCTCTCTCTCTCTCTCTCTCTCTCTCTCTCTCTCTCTCTCTTCTCTCTTTCTGTCTCTGTCTGGGTGTGTGTGTGTGTGTCTCTGTGTCTCTCTTTCATTCCACATGTCTAATTGGTCACCAATTATTCTCACTTATATCTATATATCATCTTGCCTATTAGTCACATTCTCTCTACTCACACAGCCACCTTTCATCTGGACTACTGCAAAGCACAGATCAAGCCACAGATCAAGCCATCTCACTCAAATGTTCAATAACCTCCAATGGCTTCCTATTATGTCCAGAATAAAAAAAATATTTTAATAGACATTTGAAGCCCTTAAAAAGTTAGCCCTAATCTATATTTCCAGAATTAATACATCACTTCCCTTTCCACATTCTATAAACCATCCAAACTATCTTTATTGCAATTCTTCATATGACATTCCCTCTCTCACCTTCACATGCAATGCCCCCAGTTCCTGGAATGCACAGTTTTTTCCACTTCTGATTCCTCAAATCCCTTGTTTTCCTCAAGAAACACAACTCAAGCACTAACTTCTACTTGAAGCCTTTCTGAATTTCCCAGTGGCTAATATCTCTAGCCTCCACTCTGCTATCCCCTACCCCTACAAAAAACAATTACCTTATATTTATTTTGCATACATTTTACATTTGGATCCATATGCATGTCTCCTTCCCTGCTGGAACTTATGTTCTTTGGGGAACAAAGACTAGTTCACTCTTGTCTTTGTGTCTCTAGTGGCTATCATCATGCTAGTAGGTATTTAATAAATGATTCTTGATGAATTGATAGATGCATGGATGATTAATTCTAATCCCTGGGGGAAGAAGAAAGCTAAAAGTGTTCATGTTAGATGCTGCATAAAACATCCTTCTATTTTAAAAATATATATGTGTGTGTATATATACATATGTATATATGTATATGTGTGTGTATTTAAAACCAGCTGCAAATGAAAAAAATTAAACTCACCATCTTCATTTCTGTCCAGACTTTTAAATGCTAACTTCATTTTTTTCTCATGGTCTTTAAGGTATTGCATAAATTCTTCAAAATCTAGCTGGCCATCCTGGTTAGTATCACCAGCCTTCAAAAGATCCTATAAGAAATAAGAAAACCATTAGAAAGAAACTCCCCAGCATCATTACATAGCTGGACTAGCCCTATTAAGCAAAACAGTTTTTTGAGAACATGGCTAAACCAATCAAATTCACAAAAATTACAGACTTGCAAAATAGTGATATCAACACTATTTATATGTTCTAATATTACATGTAGAAATAGGGACCACTAAATCTTACCTGAGGTTGGATCTCTGCAGGCTGCATAATGACATAGAAATTTACATAGCAATGCCATCCATGTTTTATTATCTTTTAGTTTATTTTGTTAAACATTTTCCAATTACATTTTAGCCCAGTTTGGGCCACTTTCAGGAGCGTTGTATGGGTCATGCCATATACTCCATGTTTAATATCACTGTTCTGGAATGAAAAGGGACTTAAAGTTCACTAAAACCCACCTCTCACTTGACATTCCACAGTTTCTGAATTTTATAGAACACTGGATATACAGCCATCATACCAGAAGCTAATGAATCTAAGTTTCAAGATGAATTTTATGTAGCCATGACTTATATAACAAAAGGCATATTTTCAAATGTTATTACAATTATCCTATATTCTCTGCTGTGCACATTAAAAGTCCTAAAATGATAGAAATTTTGAACTGATGCCCAATCATGTCATAGTTTTTATTCGGTTCCCTCTTTGCAAAAGGCAGATCCCATCCCCAAATCATCCTATTTATTTCACAAAATTAAGAGAGAAGGCAGCATGGTACAATGAGGAAAACACTGACCCTGGAGTACTTATACATCTGCAGCACCTTCTTGCAGAACATAAGCTCCTTCAGGCAGAACCTATACTAGTTTTTTGTCCTTGTATCCTCAGAAATTAACACAATGTCTTCCATGTAGTAGATCCTTATAATAAATCCTTGTTGAATTTAATTTAAGTTAGCCAGATAAGAATGGAAAGGAAAAACTTGTTAGGGTCATTTTTCAGCTATGTATTCATACTCATTCTACATAGATTGATAGCATGGATTTTGAATACACATAACAAAAAGGAAAAAGTGGACAAAGTCCCCAAAAGTATGTTTATCACAGTATATTGTAGGCTACTTTAATGCTTCATTAATTAGCAAAAGTAGTACCTACTTCCTAGAGAAAACGAGAAGATTCATTCTGCCATGAATTTGTATAAGTCATCCTCAAGGATTAGAATAGGGGCAGCTTGGTGGAGCAATGCATGATGTACTAGATCTGACATCACCTCTTCCTGAATTCAAATCTAGCCTCAGACATTTACTAGTTATGTGATCCTGGGCAGGTTACTTAACCCTGTTTGCCTCAATTTCCTCATCTAAAATTGAATTAGAGAAGTAAATGCCAAACTACTCTAGAATCTTCACCAAGAAAACCCCAAACAGAATAGCAAAGAATCACAGATGACTGAAAAATGACTGAACAACATGATTAGAATGTACTCCTCCAATTTATCCACCTGTTGAAATCTTTCTTTCTTCAAACCAGCTATCATCCCTTGAGTTTTCTCTGATCTTCCTCTCCTCAAAAATTTCATAGCATCCTCTGTGAATTTAATGTATTCTAATCTGTAGCTAAATTATTTATATGCATCTTGTCCTCCTTACTATTTTGTAAACTCCCTCAGATTGGAAACTACCATCATCTATTTTTGAATCCCCAATGCCTAATGGAATAATTTGCAAATAGAAGGCATACTTAATAAAACATTCTTGAAATGACAAATCAAGGAAAAATGATTTGGTCATTCTATCCCAGCCCGATTTATTCACTTCAAGACCGAGTTTTTACTTATTTTCCTATTAGAAATATCCTTGGCTATCTCCATCATCTTTACCTAATTCAAGGGTGGGGAAAGTCCGGGCTGTAGGTAGTATAAACCCAAGGAAATAGTTTGATAAGGTAACTGCAGGTGACAATGAGCTGAAAGCTATAACAACCTCTCACTGCTTAAGTACTATAAATTGATAATTTTATACAGCCCATGAAAGATACTATAAATACCCAAATGGCCCTTGGTATAAAAAAGATTCCTCACTTTCAGCCTAATGCCTTTCCTTATTATCAGATATAAACTCTTTACCTATTTTCTCTTCTGTACCACTATATAAAGCTAATCTTCAGAACTACAGCAATTTACTAACTCACATACACCTGATGTTACAGGAAAAGAAAAATTGTGGAGACAGGATACTCATTTTTTTTACCCTCTCTTCCTAAAGGCAACTAGTGATGCAGTGCATAGACTACAAGGCCCAGAATCAGGAAGACCTGACTTCATTCCTGCTTCACTTACTAAGTGTGTGATTCTGGGCAAGCCACTCAACCTCATTTGCTTTGGTTTCCTCAAATGTAAACTACAAAATAGTAACACTTATCTCCCAGAATTGTTGAGGGAATCAAATGAGATAATATTGGCAAAAGTTTTTGACATGTAGTAAATGCTCTATAAATTGTTTTTCTCTTCCCTTCCTACCAACTTATTATTAAGGCAACAGTGGAATAATTTCTATGAACATTTTTTAAAAATGCATACACAGTCATTACATTTTCACTTACCATCCTCAACCTAAAAAAGGTTAAAAAGGCATCAAAACTTCTAGTGATTCTGATGATTTTGACCTAATTTTTAAAAAAATATTCTTTAAGATAAAAATTATCAGCTTTCATGGTTTTGAGCACATATAATTTAAGTAGTCTGCATCAATAATAAGTTTCCTGATATTTTCCATTGACCTCCAAACTTTAATGTTATTCACTACAATTTTTAAACCACATCAGTATTATTTTTCTTGCAAGGATCAATGAGAAAAAAAGAAATTTAAAAGCTTTTGCCTTTTTAACCCCATTTGTGATTTGTGTTTTCCACATAATAGAGGAACCTTTTTTTTTTGTCCTTCTCTTATGCCTTATTCATTTAAGGAACATTTTTCTACTTCCCTTGAAAGTTGCATAATGTGGCTTGTTGAAAAGGAAGTGGGAAGTAAAGATGACATACTGCAGAAGGTACAGTACTGGATAAAGCACTGGAATCAGGAAGATTCATCCTCATGAGTTCACATCCAGCCTCAGACACTTACTAGCTTTAAGGAACAGGAAATCAGAAGTGATTCAGACAGACAAATGCTAACCTGGATCTGATCACAGCTTTCAGCAGTGTTTTTTTCTCCAAATCTGATGTACTCTATGTGTTCAAACAGAATGAAATCATAATTCCAAAATGACAAACAGCCATGAATATTCCCACGTGTAGGCAAAATGAATCTTATTTATAGGATACAACTTCAACAAGTCTTTATGTACTATTATCACCACATCCACTACTCCCTCTACAAATATTCTCACCATCAAGGATATGCCAATTTTTACTGAGAGATATACTAGCAGCCTTCCCATTCACTGGTACCCTTAAGAAGCCCTAAAAATGCTATTCCAAACTACTAAAGATCTTCTAACTGCACTTTATAGCCCTGGACACTATAGAATAGAAATTAATCAACAAGTTTTTATTGAATTCCTATAGTATACCAGACTTTGAACTGAGAATGGAAAAAAAATCTCCCTGTCCTAAGGAGCTTATAATCCATTTGGAGAAGGTAGATAATAGAGAATATACTAAATACATACATACATAAGAAACAGCCAGTGCAAAGGAATGGAGACAAGAGGCATAATGTCATGTTTGAGAATTAATAAAAAGTCTTGTTTTCCTGACCAGTCTGCATATGAGAAATAAATGTACAAGAAGAGTTGAAAATTAGGTGACACAAAAGACAGAGCACTACATCTGACATCAGCAAGATTCTTTCTGTTATTCCTGTTATTCAAGTCTGGCCTCAGATACTTATTAGCTGTGTAACCCTGGGCAAATTACTTAACCCTCTTTGCCTCAATTTCCTCATTTGTAAAATGAGTTGGAGGAGAAAATGACAAACCACTCTAGCATCTTTGTCAAGAAAGTCCCAAATGGGGTCATGAAGAATTGGACATAACTAAACAAGAAGAATTAATGAAGGTATAAAGTAAGGTACAAAGAAGAGTCAAAAAGAAAAGCAGCAAAGTAGGGCTCACCCAACTAAATATCAAAACTCTACAAAGCAATAATTATTTTTAAAATGTCTGGTATTGGGGAAATGATGGAGAGTCAAGAAAACATAACAGAACCAAGGAATAGAACCTGATGAATATAAAAGATTAGATGTTTGACAAATTCTCATTTTTAAAACTTTAGGAATAGAATCACCATTCAAAAAAAACTTTTTGAAAAAAATGGAGAGCAATATAGCAAAAAAATGAATGTAGATACATATCTTCTACCATATACCATAAAAAATTAACTGGATTTACAATCTTAATTTTTAATTCATAAAAAAAAATTGGAAGAAAAGTATTTTTCTTACCTAGCTTGAAGAGGGACTTTTATCAAACAAAAAGAATTTAATGAACACAAAATAAAAAGAAGATAGAAATAGAAAGACTTTGTAAACAAAAAGCAATATCTCTAAAGTTAAAAGAAAAGAAACCGATTGAGAAAATATTTACTTTCAAAATATAAAATCTGTATTAAAAACATAAAAATCTAGAAGGAACTAATGCAAATACATATGCAAATATATATTCCCCAATGAAACAAGAATCAAATGATACCTACAGGCAATTTAGGAATAAAAAAGTGCAAAGAGTCAAATTCCCTAATAAACAGAGAAGTGCATATTAGGAGAACCTAAAAACATGATCTTATAGAAAAATATCAAAAAAATTATAAAAATCTAATGTTGGTAGAACTCTTGGTAAACAGTCTATGTTACATTACTGATAAGACTGAAAACCAGTGCAAACATTTTAGAGGTGTGATAGTTGGACCCTAGGATGAGATAACAAAACAATTTATTTTCTACAGAGAGCTAGAATTCTGAAAGTCATTAACAAAGTTGCAAAAGTCATTAACAAAGTTGCTTAGCAGGTGAACTTTAACTTTAGAACTTTAAAGCAAAAGTATGGAGAGGACAGCAAAAAATAAAATTGGAAAATATGGTTCATCAGGAGATCATTGCACACAGCAACAACAATATTATATGACGATCAATTCTGATGAACATGACTCTTTCCAACAATGAGATGACTGATGTCAGTTCCAATAATCTTGTGACAAAGACAGCCATCCACACCCAGAGAGAGGACTATGGGAAATGATTGTGGATCACTTGTTCGCTTGCATTTTGTTTTCTTACTCATTTATTTTTCTTTTTTTTAATCTGATTTTTCTTGTGCTGCAAGAGAATTATATAAATATATTTATACATTTTAAAAAAATAAAAAAGAGGGGCAGCTAGGTGGCACTGGATAGAGCACCAGCCCTGAAGTCAGGAGGACCAAAGTTCAAATCTGATCTTAGACACTTAACACTTCCTAGCTGTGTGACCCTGGGCAAGTCACTTAACCCCAATGGCCTCAGAAAAAATAAATAAATAAGAAAGAAAAGAAAAAAAAAAGAAAATATGGTGCTTAGTATGTGCCAGGCATTGTGCTAAGTGCTTTACAAATGTTATCTCATTTAAAACTTACAACTCTGGGAGGTTACAGTTTTGGTTGTTGCACAGCACCTTACCTTGTATGCAATTATTAATAAATGATTATTGTATTTTGCTTCATGGTATCTTTCTCCTTGTTATATAGATAACTCCTTTTAGGGTTAGCTCTGTTATCTGTAATCCCCCACTTTCCCTGCTTTAATGGCATCTTCCTCCTTGTTAATTGTGAGTTCCACTAGAGAACTTGTCTTTCCTCTTGTTAATTGCTAAAACCTTTCTTGGCTAACTTCTCTTGGAATTTAGCTCTCTCTTAGCAGTGTAATAAAATCTTTGTCCCTTGAATTTAATTCATGAAATGCCAAATGGCATTTGAAGAAAGGAGAAAGAGAGAGAGCACCAGTGTTATAAGATTGTAAGAAGAGGAGAGTGTGAGGAATGTCCTGGATTCATATGCCGGGGGAAACCACACACATACCTTTTACCATCCCTTTTAGCTTAGTGTTATGTAAACTCTACTAAGAAGTTTTCTTTAGGCCTCCCCCCAGTCTCTAGTCCTCTCAAATGTCATCTCCTCCAAGAAACCTTAACCTATCGCCACAACTTTCCACCCACACATCCCATATAATCACTTTCCTGTCACATCTATGTGCTTGCCCTATATCACTTTCTATTACAAGTTACTTGTACTGTACCTTCTCCCCTACTTGTAAGTTCCACGAGAACATCAATCTCTAACCAAAACTTTATTTTTCACCCAGCAATCAGAATAGTTGCTTAACAAATGTTCCTTGAATTGCATAAAACCCTTGAGATTATTTGAAACACCAGAGCCTTAAAAGCTCCATTATTTTCCAAAATTAAATCACAGGCTCATAATTTTAGATTTGCTAAGAACTTTATAAGTCATTTAGTCCAGTCTTATCATTTACAGAAAAGGAGAAGAGAGAGAGGTTGTGATTTACCCAAGATCACCCACATAAGTGTTTCCAGATCCTCTAAGTCCTAACCCAGCACTTTCTCCATTAGGAAGTGATTTAGCAACCTCTGAGTTCTCATATGTACTCCCAGCAAGCAGCAGCCATAAAGACACATTTAGGTTTCTCCCTATCTAGGAGGTTTCCTAAAAGCAGTAGTCAGCACTTTGAAGAAGTCCCTCTCCCAAGGTCTCACAGTTTCTGAAACACACTTAAGAGAAAGCTGCAGTGTTCGTCACTGCCAACCAGTCACTGCCAACCACACTTGTAGGGATTCCCCAGATTGAAATCTTTCCCCTTTTACTCACTTAATCATAAAATAGGGGGTTAATTGGAAAGGAGGTCAAGATAGCTCAGATTTTCATTGGGTTTTATTCATCAAGTAATATAAGTGGGACAGCTAAGTGGCCTGAAGCCACTGATCTGAGTTCAAATTTGACCTCATTTAAAAATTCCTAGTTGTGTGACCCTGGGCAAGTCATTTAACCCCACTTGCTTCAGAGGAAAAAAATTAATATAAGAATGAAGATGGAGAAAAGTTGTTTTTCTTAAAGAAATTCACTTTACAATGGGTCAGTCTTTCACTAGATATTAGGAGAAAGGGTTTGGTTTTGTCCACGGCTGTCCCATTCCCTCCTTTCACCTGCTCCTCTCCACTCACCTCCTGCACGTCTTTGCCTACAGAGATGCCCAACTTCCTGAGACCCTCCTGCAGCTCGATGATGTCCACCTTGCCGTTCCCGTCGTGGTCCAGCTGTAGGAAGAGGCTTTCAAAGCGGCGGTTGGATTCTTGGTCTTGGCCTTCATCATCATCGCTCCGGGCGCTCAGCAGGAAGCCACGCATCCAGCGGAGCATCGCGCCCAGAGGCAGTGGGGGGATATCCCGGCGGACGTGGGACCAGCCTCTTCCAGCCACCAGCCCGGCTCCCGGCCTGCTCTCCTCCGCCCTGCCCGGCCTTGGCCCCCGCCCGGCCCAGCCCAGGACGGCGGCGTGGCAGCACGGGCTGCGGACAGAGGCGGGCCCGAGCCGTCTGTCCACGAGGCGGTAGGGCAGCTGCCGGGGCAGCGGGCAGCAGACAGCGGGCAGCGGGCAGCGGGCAGAAACAGCGTGCAGTGGGCAGCGGGCAGCGCCGCTCACTTAGCAGCTTTGCACGGAGGTGAGCATCCTAGTCTGCCCAGCTGGCTACTGCTGGAGGCTGGCAAGGGTAGGTAGAGCCCCGTAGAGGCGCGTTTTCGGGGCGCCCTCAGATCTCAGGAGAAAGAAGAGCTTAAAATCCTGCGTCCCTTTCTCCGTGAAGGGCAGTTCCTGCGGAATAGCTCCCCGGGGTGGGGCAGGACAAGCTGCTGCTGCTGCTGTCATTGTCGTCTGTCGTTGTTCTTTCTAAAAAAGGACCATGCCATCAGGGAGATGATGCCATGACATGCAAGTGAATTGGATTTAGCTAAGAGAGGACTCTGCAAAGTCACTTGCCTCACTTTGCCTTTCAGGACTGAACTGGGAATTAATACTGGTATTGGGCAGGGGCTCAGAGTAATGGACCAGCAGGGAGCTCTAAGTCCCCATGCTCAAGTCTGTCTCTTAGGCATCCTGATGTGAGCCCCCTGTGGTCTGTTTAGAGCTGCGCCCCTTTTGGGGGTTCCTATCAGTCTACAGCCCACATTCCGGTGCTTACTCAGTGCTTTGCATACAGTAGGAACTTAAGAATTAGTTTTGTCTTTGACTTTGGGATGGGGTCAGGCTTTCCGTAAGAAAGGAGACTTCTAAGGAAGGGCAGAGAAGGGGAAATAAAACATAAGTGGCTAGTAGTTTACGTTGGTTTCTTTACTACTTTGGACCTCATGATAATACTTTTGAGGTTGGGATCCTAAAGAATTGATATAGAGAAAGGTGAGGGTTGAAGAGAAACCCGTCCACATCCTGAATTTTGCAATAAGCTCATGATCTGATCTCTAGCAAGCTCCAGGTCTTGTTTTAACAGGATACTGTATAGATAGAGTTTCTCCACCTTTGGCTGCTAAGTATATAGTCAATTTGATTTCTTTCTTGACTATCTGGCAAAGGCAAAAGTGAACTGATAAATTTTGGCATCTTCAGCAACAGTGGTGGAGCATAGACATATTACTGCTATGTCAGTTTGCTTTGTATTAGAGCAGATATCATTTATTTTTTAATTATATCTCAAAACTGCTCTTTTTTATCCTTTTGTTGATTATGTTGATTAAGAAGGTTATTCCATTTCTCCTAAGGGATTCTTGCTCATAGTAGTATATGTAGTGATCATCTTAATTAAATTCACCCACTCTCTTCCATTTAAGTTCACTGACACTCAAGATGTATAATCTTTCCATCTCTTATTTGACCTCATCCAACCTCATACATTCCAGATGTTACATTCGGGTTTCTATTCAACATTTGTCTTTACATTGTGGACTTTCCTTTTGTCACCAAACATCCATAGCTGAGCTTCCTTTCAGTTTTGGCCCAGTTGCTTAATTAGTATTGGAGCTACTTGTAGTGGGACCTCTGCTCTTCCCCAGTAACATAATGGATACCTTCCAATCTGAGGTGCGCATCTTCCAGTGACATCTCCATAATTATTTTAGTACTATCCATGGGATTTTCTTGGCAATGACACTGGACTGGTTTGCCATTTCCTCCTCCACAGGATCACCTTTGGTTAGAATTCTCCACTATGACCTATCTGTATTGGGTAATCTTGCATGGCATAGTTCATAATTTCATTGAACTATGAAAGTCTTTCTGCCATGACAAGATGACTGTGGATCACATCATGAGCTTCTTATTGCAAAATTCAAACTGAAGAAAGTAGAGAAACCATAGACTAGGTATGACCTAAATAACCTCCCTTATGAATATGAAGTGGAAATGATAAATAGATTTAAGGAATTAAATCTGGTAAATAGAGAGTCTGAAGAACTATGGCCCAAGATTGGCAATATTGTACAGGAAACAGCAACAAAAAATATTACAGTGAAAAAGAGGAGCAACTTTTTGTAGTGGCAAGGAACTAGAAATTGAGTGGCTACCCATCAGTTGGAGAATAGCTGAATTCGTTATGTTATATATGTATAATGGAATATTTAAGAAATGACGAGCAGGCTTATGTCAGAAAAGTCTGGAAAGACTTACATGAACTGATGTGGAGTAAAGTGAGTAGAACCAAGAGAATTTTGTACACAGTAACAGTAACAACAATATTATGTGATGATCAATTATGATGTACTTGGCTCTTCTCAGCAATGAGGTGATTCAAGACAATTCCAGTAGACCTGGGATGGGAAATTCCATTTGCATCCAGAGAGAGAACTATGGAGAATAAATGTGGATTGAAGCATAATATTTCCATCTCTTTTTTTTCTTTTTCTTTCTCATGGCTTTTTCCCTTTTGCATCTGATTTTTCTTGCACAACATGAAAAATATGAAAATATGTTTAAAAGAATAGCATATATTTAATTCATATTAGATTGCTTGCTGTTATGGGGAGGGGAGAGGTAAGGAAGAAAGGGAAAAAAATTTGGAACACAAAAACTTACAAAAATGAATGTTGAAAATTATCTTTACATGTATTTGGAAAAATAGAATACTATTGAGAGAGGGAAAAGGAAGGAAAAGATTACATGTTAAGTTGAAAATTTAAATATGAAAAAAGAATGTTCAAAAAAATAAAGAAAAAGAAAAGCAAGAAAGCAAAATGGATATGTGATGAGGCTTTAAAAGTAGATGAGGAAAGAAGGAAATGACAATATAAAGGAGAAAGGGAAATATATACCCAATTCATGCACAGAATTCCAAAGAATGCAAAGAAATAGAAGAAAACAACAAAACAGGAAAGACCAGAGATCTCTTCAAGAAAATTAGAGTTATCAAGGGAATATTTCATACAAAAAATGGGCATAATAAAAGGCAAAAATGATAGAGATTTAAGAGAAATAGAAGAGATTGTAAGAATATCATAGGAAAAGTGTAGAAGATCTTAACATTACAAAAACCAGGATGCTGTGGTTACTGATCTAAATCCAGACATTCTAGAAAATAAAGTCAAGTGGGCCTTTAGGAAATCATTGCTAACAATAAAACTATTGGAGGTGATAGAATACTATTAGCACTATTTAAAATCCTAAAAGATGATGCTGTTATATATTTTAACATATTTAACATGTATTGGACTACCTACATCTAGAGGAGGAAGTGGGGGAAAGGAGGGAAAAATTTGGAACAGAAGATTTTGCAAGGTTCAATATCAAAAAAATTTCCCATGCATATGCTCTGTAAGCAATGACCAGCAGGAGGAATACAGAGAGGCTTGGAGAGACTTAAATCAACTGATGCTGAGTGAAATGAGCAGAACCAGAAGATCACTGTACACTTCAACAACAATACTGTATGAGGATGTATTCTGATGGAGGTGGAAATCTTCAACATAAAGAAGATCCAACTCACTTCCACTTGATCAATGATGGACAGAAATAACTACACCCAGAGAAAGAACAGTGGGAAATGAATGTAAATTGTTAGCACTAATATCTGTCTGCCCAGGTTGCATGTACCTTCGGATTCTAATGTTTATTGTGCAACAAGAAAATGATATTCACACACATGTATTGTACCTAGACTATATTGTAACACATGTAAAATGTATGGGATTGCCTGTCATCGGGGGGAGGGAATAGAGGGAGGGGGGGATAATTTGGAAAAATGAATACAAGGGATAATATTATAAAAATATATATATAATAAAAAATTAAAAAAATTACCCATGCATATGTTTTGTAAATAAAAAGCTATAATAAAAAATTAAAATTAAAAAAAGATGATGGTGTTAAAGTGCTGCACTCAATATGCCAACAATTTGAAAAACCTAACTGTGGCCACTGAATAAGAAAAGATCCATTTATATCTTAATCCTAAAGACAATGATGATGAATGTTCAAATTATCTAACAATTATGCTCATTTAACACACTAGTAAGTTATGCTTAAGATTCTGCAAGCTAAACTTCAGCAATATATGAACTGAGAATTACCAGAAGAGCAGGCTACCTTTTAAAGAATCAGAGGAACTAGAGAACAAATTGTCAGCACTCATTGGATTCTGGAGAAAACAAGGGAGTTCCAGAAAAAAATATTTACTTCTGCTTCATTGACTTTAGCCTTTGACTGTGTGGGTCACAACAAAATATTGAAAGTCCTCAAAGAGATGAAAATATCTGTAGGCCAAGAAGCAACAGTCAGAACTGAACATGAAACAACTGATTGGTTTAAGATTAGGAAAAAAATACAAGATTGAATATTGTCATTTTATTTATTTAACATATATAGATATACTATGTATATACATAGTATAAACTGCCAAGTATAAACTGATCAGTCATAAGCTTGAAGATTGCCTTCAGAAGAAATATTCACAAATTCAGATATGCAGACAATGCACTCTAATGGCATAAAGTGAAGAAGAATTAAGAAGTCCCTTGATGATGGTGAAAAAAGAGAATGTTAAAAATGAGTTGAAGCTTAACATAAAAAAGCCCTAAGATTTTGGCAACTAGATCCATCATATCTTGGCAGAGAGGGAGAACTAATGGAAGTAGTGTCAGCTTTTATATTATTGGGCTCAAAGATCACTGCAAATGGCAACTCTAGACATGAAATTAAAAGATACTTACTCCTTGGATGGAAAGTTATGACAGATCTGGACAGCAGACTAAAAACTAGTATCCTTTCTGAGAAAGGTCTGTATAGTCAAAACTGTGTTTTTTTCTAGTAGCAATATGCAGATGTGATCGTTGGACTATTAGTTGCAAAATAGCCACTTTCAAATTGTGGTGTTAGAGAATACTTTTGCAAGGAGTTTAAATTAGGCAATACTTAAAGGAATAAATTCATACTATTCACTGAAAGGTCAACTATTGAAGCTGAAGCTAAAATGCCTTAATAATATAATAAAAAGACAAGACTTATTAGAAAAGATCCTTCTGTTGGGAAAGAGTGAAGGCAAAAGAAAAAGGGACTGGCAGAAGACAAGATAGATAGATAATATCATAGAAACAACAAGCAGCAAACTTGGACAGACTTTAAGAAACAATGGATAGGAATAGAGATATGATATGCAACAATCCAGAAGGTTACAACATGACTGAACAACAACAATCACACCCTACCTTCCAATTGTGTCTAACCAGTTCTGGGATAAATTAAAGCTTCAGAACATGAAATACCACTACAACTACCTTAGATAGGAATTCTGAATTTAGAGCATTAACAGGAACATACCACACACAAACAAAAAAAAATATGAAAAATAGGTTCAATATTTAATTCATTGCATTGGAAAAAAGTCAGAAAGGAGAATGTAGAAAGGAGAAGAAAAGGTAATAGTAAAAAAAAAAACATCCCCACTCCTATCCAACTTTTCTATTAGTCCCCTTAAAAACACATGCATTTTCCCAGTGGATTTTTAGGGAAGAAGTATGAGTAGAAACTAACATCCTAGATTATTTTGAGACTATTTCCCTCTCCCCCCCCCAAAAAAAAAAGCTTTGGGATGAATTTAAAACCTTAAAAGTGCTAGGACAGCAGCCAATCTTTTGTCTTTTGGGTGAGTTATGTACTACACAGTTTGGGGGCTCATCCAGGATCATGTGGTCATTGGGGGATCACCAGGCTCAGATTTCAGCTGTTTGCCGTGGCTTGAGAGTCCTTGCCCCCCTCTTCAAACAAAAGTGACCTGAAGAGAGATTTGGTGTAAAGTTAAAGTGAATCCGTGGTTGAAAACCTGATCAGATCAGTGAAAGAACAGGAGTAGTTGTCAACTTTGTGCACAGAATCCAAAGACAGGTAAACTAGACCTTGAAATCTGAAGGCACTAGATTCCTGGAAGGGTCAGAACAATTCATTTAGGTGACTGAAGGTTTGGGGAAGTCCCCACGAAGTGGGTGTGAGAGACTGGGATCTAAGTACACCTGATACTGAAAAGTCTCATCAACTATTCAAAATGGGAGGGCTCAGTCCTAGTATCTCTCTGCAGAAAAGAATGATTAAATATTGTTGCTATGATTGGGGAGGATACTCCCAGAGCTAACTGAGCATGTCCAATTTAACTGCGTGTGTCTGTGTGATTTCTGTTTGTGTGTGTCTGCTTTTCATTCTCTGTTCTATGTTAAAAGTTAGCAAGCTAAGTGAGAGATAAGAAGTCAGCCTCTTTTGCTGGTTTGGAAAAGATCAGTCTGAATTGTTGAAATTGTTAGAATTCAGAATAGTAATTCTTTCAGAGTGGCTCAAGATAAGTAACTCTGAATGAATGAGTGTATTGTTTTTGCTTGGTAAGGTAAATTGGGGACTAATTCTGGGGTCCTTAGGCCAGGGAAAGAGCATCTTTTTCTCTCTCTGAGCCTGGCTGACTGCAGCAACTTTTCAGAAGAAGGGGAGAGAAGAGGAAACTGTATTTAATACAGTGAAGATGGTCAAAGCAAGTAGAAGAAAGAAAATATATGTATATAGAAAGGTTAGTGAAAAAGTTATGAGAAGAGTGTAGACTGAAAGGAATTAGAGAATTTGGGAATTTGGGGGAAATTGAAAGGCAATGAGCTACCACTTTAAAACTCCTTATGCAAGGAGCCACTCAAAGTAAAACCTATATGAAGCAGAAACTCTTTCCCGTCTGAAAGAAAGAAAGAAAAAGAAAGAAGAAAAGAAAGAAAGAAAGAAAGAAAGAAAGAAAGAAAGAAAGAAAGAAAGAAAGAAAGAGACAGAGAGAGAAAGAAAGAAAGAAAGAAAGAAAGAAAGAAAGAAAGAAAGAAAGAAAGAAAGAAAGAAAGAAAGAAAGAAAGAAAGAAAGAAAGAAAGAAAGAAAGAAAGAAAGAAAGAAAGAAAGAAAGAAAGAAAGAAAGAAAGAAAGAAAGAAAGAAAGAAAGGAAAGGAGGGAGGGAGGGAGGAAGGAAGGAAGGAAGGAAGGAAGGAAGGAAGGAAGGAAGGAAGGAAGGAAGGAAGGAAGGAAGGAAGGAAGGAAGGAAGGAAGGAAGGAAGAAGAAGTTTGTAGGAATCAGGAAAATAACTAAAAGGCAATTCTGCTTGAATGGGACGTCTAGGTAGATTTTAAGGAATCTTACAAACTAAAATACTGTCTAAATTTTAAATAACTTTAAATTGATATATGTGTTAAAATTGGAAACTTAATTGCTTGTGATAGATTGGTTCTGCTCTAGTTGAACAGATAAGCCATGAGTTTTTTCCTGAGATGGAAGAACCCAAATTTGGTTTGTTAACTAATCTCCTCAATGTTATTAAACGATAAACTGAAAAACTAACAAGAACTAGAAAATGTGTTTAAAAATTTATTGTTATCAGCTTTTCTAAGTCAGCAAATGTAATTTAGGAAATTGAGTATTTCCACCTTTGCTTGTGAATAAAAAGGAAATTACAACTAAGACCATTTGGCTATTACTTATGAAAATCTAAGATTGTTCATTATATTGAAATCTACAATTGGCAATTATTGTGTGCATAGAACAAGAGTAAAAAGGAAAAGACTGAGTGGGTTACAGGAATTGAGAGGCCCTCAATCTGTAAATTAGTCCAAAATTTAAGGAATTGTTAATTATATGGGAATAAATGAAAAGATTTCTGTGTACCTCTATAGAAGACACTCCTGTATATGAGAAAAATTAATGACCTGGCTCTTGTCTATCTAGCCCATACATTGAGAGCACATATCTCAGAAAGCATGTCTTTCTTTAAATTTGAATTTATGTGTTGCTTCTTCATTCACTGTAGCTTTCACTCTTAGAATGTAAGGTCACGTTCTCGTCAATGAGGATGAAACAGCAGGGGGAGGATGGTGTTGCGTCAGGGAACATATATATTGCCCAAGCTATTCATGTTCTCATGAGAAACAAATAAAACTTTTTCTTTACATTTTGAAAGATCTCTAAAATTTATTGGATGAGTTATGTACTACACAGTTGGTTTTGGGGGGTTTTATTTGATTGCTTGGTTTTGTGAAACTGACTCTATCAAATCTCTGCCTTTGTCTCTACTGGTGCAACCTTGGCCAAGTAACTTAACTTTTCCTTGTCTCAGTTTTCTTATCTGTAAAATGGGAGAAAGGAAGAAGGCTGGGTTTTACAACATGGCCTGCAAGGTCCCTTCCAACTCTAAATTTAAGATTCTATCTGTACTGAAGTTTTTTATTATTTCAAGATATTAAAACATTTATTGCTTTGGTGTCTTCTAATTAATTTAATCTAAATGCTTTGGTGTCTTCTAATTAATTTAATCTAATCTAATCTAATTTTTAGTGTCTTCTGATTTAATTTAATCTAACCTAATTTAAATCTAGTTCAATTTAATTTAAGTTTTTATAAGTCTAGCTAAGAGTAAGTTATCTTAATTCCTTATATATATCTGCCATGTGCAGACATGTGCCATATGCAAGCAAGTGCAATGTGTCTGGGCAGCAATAATTGAATATCATAATTGTGCAAACTAGATACACAAGAGAAAAGAATTCAGAGCCAGAATATTTAATAATTTCAGAACTAAAACTAGGTCATATGCTTATAAATTAACAAAAGAAACTAATATTAAATACCCAGGAGAACAAAACCAAAATACTACAATTAATTAACTAATACTTAATAATAATAATAATAATATTGTATTTGAGAAGTTAGATAGCCCAGCTGAGAGAGTGTCAAACCCAGAATCAGGAAGATTCAGACATCTTACCTCAGATATTTAGTAGCCGTATGATCCTGGGCAAGTCACTTAACCCAGTTTACTTCAGTTTCCCCATCTGTAAAATGAACTGGAGAAGTAAATGGCAAACTGCTCTAATATCTCTGCCAAGAAAAGCTCAAATAGGGTCATGAAGAGTCAGAAATGACTTAAAGGACAGAACATATTATATTCTACTGCCAATCTGTTACTTAACTGACAATTGTGAGTCTCCTTCCTAATTGTTTCACAAGCTTCTGTCCAAATCTAGATCCTCAGTTATAATCCTTGTTGCTATGTTCCTCAAAGCTAGTTAAAGGGTAGCCAATGATCTTCCTTTCAGTGATAATCATTTCCCATTCCAGGGTCAGCAACACACTATCTGATGACTGATGCAATTTCTTTCCAAACCCCAAATGATGGGATAAATAGATTCCAGCAAAAAAAAAACTGTCTTTGGTAGCAAACCAGAATCTGAATGAGCCCCAGTGAGGAACAAACTGATGCTGTAGAATTATCTTATAATGATAGTTATCTTATATAGACACAGCTATCCAGTTATTGTATAAAATCCAGTTATTGTATAGCCCATAGTTATTGTATAAAATCTAGCAGTCAAGTTATATGCCTCAATTCCCAAGGCACAACCACAATCACATAATTGATTTACTGATGCACACAATTAGTATAGTTAATACATCTTGTTTTGAGTCCTTTCCCATAAAAGGTCTTATAAAAGGAAAAGGTCCTTTCCCTTTGTTAATTGTGAGTTTATTAGGAATAAGTTATTATTTATTATTATTCTCTTGCTAGCTAAGCTTTACTATAAAGCTTTGCTCCTTGATCTGGAAATAGTTTGAGTCTTTGAAATCATTCCAGATGACTCCCCATCCTTCCTGACTTGTTGGACCTCATCATGACTTGTTGGACCTCATTACTGTCAAGTTGTCATCTCTTTCATGAGTCTAGGTCAGAACACTGTTTGTCACTCTCATGGCCACAGACTACAAACTGCATTCTAAACTGCTGAAATTCCCATAAGACCTATGAATATTACATAATTTATATGCATAATATAACATTTTATGAATTATTCATATTTAAATCAGTTTTCAAGTCAAAATCAAAAGAAAACTGGCATTTCATTCTAGTCATACATAATAAAAATTGGGTTAAAAGAAGTAGTTGTATCATTTTAGCAACTAAAACTGTGAGGGAAAAGTTCTATAAAGAATGTAATCTATACTTGCCATCTAAGGGAGGAAGAGAGAAATAAAAAATTTGGAACAAGGTTTTGCAAGGGTGAATTTGAAAACTATCCATGCATGTATTTTGAAAAAATTAAAATTTTTATATATATATATGAAAAAAAAGTCTTTCCTGGAAAAGACAATCTAGGATTTAGCTTTGGAGTCTCCTTTTCTCATGGTAATTCAGATGTACTAGGAATCCAGATAGACTGATTCCAGCTCTTATAACCAATTACATTTTGCCTCTTTTTAACTTCTATCCTTTGGCCTTAGCTCTGCTCTTTGTAGTAACTCAGTTAACATTGTTAGATGCCTACTTTGTTCTAGGCAGTGTTTTAAGTATTAGGAATATAAAAATGGCAAAAGACAGTCCCTACTCTCAAGAAGCTCACTGTCTAATGGAGGAGATAATATACAAACAAATTTTACAAACAAGCTAAACGAAGGACAAACTGAAAATAATCAACAGAGAGAAGGCAGTTGAAGTAAGAGGTAGGAGGAGAGACTTCCTATAAAAGGTAGGATTTTAGCTGGAACTTGTTGAAGAAAGCCATGGGAAGAGAAGGAACTTGAAGGGAAACCAGGAAGCAGTTATGAGGAAGGAGAATATTACAGACTTCGGTTACAATCATCAAAAATTGTTGGAGTCATGAAACAAGAAATAGAGGCAATTGCAAAAGGTAAAATCGTTAACTTTGATTACTAAAAACTGAAAAGCTTTTATACAGACAACATTAATGCATGTAGCATAAGAAGGGAATTAATCAAATAGAGGGAGATCTTTGTATCAAATTTTTCTGATAAAGATGTAGAAACATAATACATGCACTTACATATAGTTGTATATATAAAAGTGATTCCCCAATATATAAATAAGTTAAAAATATGAACAATTTGCAAAAGAACTGAAAATGTTCAAATGAAAAAGCTCCATGAAAAAATGCTCCTAATCTGAAAAAGTCACTAATGCTAAGAGAAATGAAAATCAAAACAATCCCGAGATTTCTCCTTATACCCTGAAAATTGGCAAAAATAACAAAAAATATTAATAGTCCATGTTGAAGGGATGCTGGGGAGATAAGCACACTAATAATGATGGTGAAGCTATGAAATGACACAACTATTTTGGAAAGCAATTTGGAATTGTGCAAATAAAGTGACTAAAATGTTCATTATCTTTGAACCAGAGACTCTATTACTGGGCTTATACCTTCAAGGAAACCATTGATGATAAGAGAAAAAATACATTTACCCTAATGTTTATAGCAGCATTTGTAGCTAAGAACTGGAAGCAAAGTGAATACATATCAATTGGGGAATGGCTAAAGAATTATGGTACATTAATATAATGAAATATTACTGTGCTATAAGAAATAATGAGTATGATGAATACAGAGAAGCATGGAAAAATCTATATGAATTGATATAAAGTGGAGTACGCAGAACCAAGAAAAAATATACCCAGCAAATACAACAATACAAATAGAAAGAATTACATACCAAAAAAATCAAAAGTAAATATAGCAAAATTATAAAGTTCAAATAGGACTAAAGTGAAGAGATATAAAATACTTCTGACCTAACCTTCTGTGGAGATGGGAGGTTCACAGGTATTAAATATTGAACATTTCTGCCTTTTTCCATATATTGATCAGTTGTGCTGATTTTTTTTTCTTTTTAAAAATATTATTTGTCATTTGGAATAATTCTCTGGGAAGGGAAAAGGATATGGGATATTATGGTGATATATGAGATTTAAAATATCCATTTAAAAATTTACTTTAAAGTGTTAGGGAAAAAAAAAGAAAGAAAACTCAGGGAGTCAAATATAGAATATCCTATTCAAGGAACAGCAAGGAGACCAATGTCATTACTTCAAAAAGTTCATGGGAGAGAGAACTGTAAAATATAAGAAAATTGGAGAAGTCAGGGAGAAGAGCAGGTATGAAGGGCTTTGAAAGCCCAAACACAGGATATTTTATTTGATCCTGGAGATAATAGAAAGCTACTAGAGTTGAGGGCAGGTACAGGGTTGGGGAGGAGGTAAGAAGAAGGTGGAGATAACATAGCCAGATCTATTCCTTAGGAAAATCACTTTGACAACTAAGCAGAGAAATACTTGAGGCAATAATCCAGGTGAGGATCTGCATTAGAGAGGAGGTAGAGTCAAAGGAGAGAAGGTTACATATTGGAAATTTGTTATAAAGGTGAAATTAACAGGCCTGGGCAGCAGATTGATGTGGAGGGGTGAGAGGTAGGAAGGCATCAAAGGTGACATCTAAATTCTAAACATGAAGGATTGAGAAATAATAATGGAGAAGTTTAGAAGCAGGGAAAGCTTAGGAGGAAAGACAAGTTCTGTTTGGAGCATGCTGAGTTTTAAGATATTTGTTATTGTTGAGTTGTTTTTCATTCATTTCCAACACTTTTAAATTCCTTTGGGGATTTTCTTGGTGAAGATATTAAAGTGACTTGCCACTTCTTTCTCCTGTTTATTGAAGATAAGGAAATTGAGGTAAACAGGATTAAATGACTTGCTAAGACACAGTAAGTGAGACCACATTGGAATTCAGATCTATCTGAATCCAGGTTCAGCACTCCATCTACTGAGCCACTTTGCTGCCATTTAAGATGACAACTAAACTTTCAGTTCAAGTGTCTGAAAAGTAGTTGAAGATCTGAGACTAAGAAGATGAGTTTTCCTGACTCAGGCACAGCATTCTATTCACTGTACAACTAGCTGCTCATGATGCTGTTCAGTTGCATCTAATTTCTGCCCCATGTGAAATTCTCAACTAATTCTTCAAAAGAAAAATTGCAAACTATCAAGAGCCACAAAAAGACAGGCTTCAAATCACCAATAGTAGGATGAATTCAAATCAAAATAATTTAGAGCTATCATCTCTAATCATGTCGACTGGCAAAATGACAAAAGATAGGAATAGTCTTTGTTGGAAGGGCTATGGAAAAACAGGCATATGGATGGCCTATCGTGATTACTCAGACAAGATGTAGAGACTCGTTAGTGAATCTAATAACTTGCTCCACCATACTAGATTTCAAATGGGAATTATTCAAGAAAAGTATATAAACTGTCCATACCCTTGGACCCAGCAATTCATTACTGAATGTAAGACTTAAGGAATTCAAAGACAAACAAAAATCCAGTATAAACCAAAGTATTCAAAGCAGCATTCTTTGTGGTAGCAGAGTGGATAAAGAGAAAGGGAGAGCAGGGAGACCAGATGTCCAACATTTGGGAAGTGAATGGAAAAACTGGTATAAAAAGGAAACAAATCATTATGGTGCAATAAGAAAGAAACAGAAATTTAGAGAAACATGAGTGGAAATGGTGGGATAACTTGTCACTTAGTGAAATAAATGAAACCAAGATAACAATGTACACAATGACTACAGTAATGTAAATTTTTAAAAAGTTAATAAAAGGAAGTTGCATTCTTAGTTACAAAAAAAAAAGTCCTGGGGAAGAGAAAGTAGACTCCTCTCCTTAGAGAAGTCAAGAATTACTAGGGCAGAATATTGGACATATCATCACAAGTAGTAACTATATTGGATGTTTTTGCTTAATTGTTTTTCTTTGTACAAAATAAAAATACAGTGAGGGAAGGTACAGATTAAAAAGGCAAAAGTCATCAGCAAAACTAACTTTTTAAAAAAGTGTTAATAATCAAGCACAGTGTACCTACCATACCATAAGTGGGGCATTGTAATGTAGGAAAAAAAGAAGAACACTGAATTTGGAGTCAGAAAGCTTTATTTGATCATTTGCATGAACTTGGACAAGTAGCAAAACCTGTCTGGGACTGAGTTTCCTCAACTGTAAAGTGAGAAAGTTGTACTGGATAACCTCTCTAAGGTTCTTGCCCATTTTAAATCCGTGATCTTATGAATATAGTGAGATTATTGCCTCTATGAATTAAATACCAAAAATTTCATAGAATTTTAGAATAGAAAGAGGATTTTTAGGTCATTGAATTCAACCTTTTCTTCAACAGAGGTAAAAAGATTTACTCAATGTCATGCATCTAGTTAGTGTCAGAGCTGAAATTGGAACAAGAACTTTTGTAGTGGCCAGCTGAGTTTAATTCTGATTCCTACTCTATTAATACAACCTAAGATTGCATTAGTTTTTGGCAGCCACAACCCCACTGTTGATTCTTATAAAGTTTGTGGTCAATTAAGACCCACAAGTAAATAATAAATATGTATTTATTCAATTTCATTGGTACCTTTCATGCTTCTACTTAGACAAAGCTCTTCAGCTCTGTGCAATTGATTTTGGAACCTAAATACAGAAATTTTTATTTGTCCCAATTACATTTCATCTCCTTAGTTTTGAGCCAGTATTTCAGCCTGTCAGAATTCGTTTAAAACTTGATTCATTCATCGATTTGATTCAATAAACATTTATCACATGCCCATTACATGCCAGACAGGCAGTACTATCCTCAAATTCGATAAATATACCTTCCATATATTCCTCTGAACTATCGATTAAAATGTTGGAACAAACTAAAAGTGGAACCTCGTGGCTCTCTCCAAGATGTAGCTATGTTGTTGAATTGCTCGGGCATGCACAGGAAATAAAAGCAAGAACAGAGAACACAATTCAAATAAAAAGCAGAAGCTTGAGTCTAATCTCAGCTATTATTAATTAGTTTACATACTAGTATACTATATCATCTAATAACAAGAGCACCTAGACCACAATCCCAACTCAAACAAGAATTCATGAACCCTCCTGTGCACATCGTGATAAAGGTTGAACCCAGGTGAAGACTCCAGGGCTGCCTGCCAATTGTGCTAACTGTGCCTCTCCTCCTTCCCTTCACTTACTCAGACTTCTCAGGTACAGACATCAGTTTGTTCCATCTACCACACTTTCCCTGGCTCATGCTCAGCATTCTATCAACATGGCTCCTTCCCCACTAAGACTGAACTCCATTTTTACTGTTTTCTCTAGCTCATAATTCATTGGAAGATGGTCATTAGGTAGTCCCATCCATACACATGGGGAAACTACAACTCAGTTTTGGTTCACCAAATAACTAGGGCTGGGCCACTAAAGTTTTGTCCCTTGGAGTCAACATCTGAAGGAGTGGATTTACTTTCCATAAAGAGGATTCAGTTTTTCAATAAGCCAGTTCCAGGATAAAGAGCCGGGTAATTTCAGTAAAATTACTGTTTCACATAGTGAAACAAACTGTGTTTGTTTCAGCTCAGTCTTAAATATGACTCAATTTACAAAAATGTGAGTTACATAATTTTTCAGGAACTAGAGCTCTCTTTCAGAAATTGGCTTGAGACTTCAGGGAAAATATTCAAACCTCCCAGTGAAAGTATGCTATAATTCAAGTTCATAAATGAATATAAAACCCAACTAATGAAAGTTTTGCGAAGCTTTAATTACTAATTAAAGAATTAATCTTTTAGGACTCAGATTATATTATATTTCATCAATAACAAAAAACTATGCATATTGAACAAAATAGGACAAAAGCCAATGAAGAAAGTTTAAACAAGACATTTAAATTGTATGCTCTATTGTTATTTATCTATCTAAAAATTTATTACCTGAAAGGAGAAATTAATGATTACTTCATCAGAAAGTTAATAAATTTTTAATAAATTAAATTTTTAAAATTAACAATAATTTAAAAATTTTTGAAGTAACATTTTCTTCCTGTCTTCTGACTCTCCCTTCCTTGAGAAATCAAGCAATTTTGTGTTGATTTTACATGTGAAGTCATGCAAGATATATTTCTACATTAGCCATGTTGCAAAAGAAAATACAAAATAAAATAAAAAATAAAGCTCACTTAAAAACGTGCTTCAATCTATGCTGAGTTCATCTTTTTTGGGAAGTAGATAGCATTTTTCATCATGAGTTCTTTGAAATTATTTTGATCAAAGTAGCTAAATCCTTACAATATTACTGTTACTATATACAGTGTTTTCCTGATAGTTCTCACTTCATTCTGCATGTATTCATATAGGGCTTCCCAGGTTTGAAACTGAAACTGCTCTGCTCATAATTTCTTATATAACACAATAGTATTCTGTGACAAGTATATACTACAACCTGTTTAGGCATTCCCCAATTTGATAGGCATCACCTCAGTTTCTAAGGGCTGGTATAAATATTTTTGTACAAATCCTTTTGATATGAACAGACAATTTTTAGATGAAGAAATTAAAGCCACTTCTAGTCATATGAAAAAATGTTCTAAACACTACTGATTAGAGAAATGCAAATTCAAACAACCCTGAAGTACCACTTCACACCTCTCAAATTGGCTAAAATGACAGAAATAGGTAATGATGAATGTTCACAGAAATGTGGGAAAACTGGGACACTAATGCATCGTTGGTGGAGTTGTAAAATGATCCAAGCATTCTGGAGATAAATTTGGACCTATGCCCAAAGGACAATAAAATTGTGTATACCCTTTGATCCCACAGTATCTCTGCTGGGTCTGTATTCCAAAGAGAGCATAAAAGAGAGAAAAATGCCCACATGTACAAAAATGTTTGCAGCAGCCTTTTTAGTAATAGGAAGGAACTGGAAACAGTGTATTCCCATCAGTTGGAGAATGGCTAAATAAGTTATGGTATATAAATGTTATAGAATATTATTGTTCTATAAGAAATGATTAGCAGGCTGATTTCAAAAAAGTCTTTCCAAAAAGATTTACATGAACTGATGCTAACTGAAGCAAGTAGAACCAAGAAAGCATTATACATATCAAGAAGAAGATAATCTGATGATCAACTGTGATGGACTTGGCTCTTTTCAACAATGAGGTGATTCAAGATAAAGCCAATAGATTTATGATGGAAAGTGCCATCTGCATCCAGAAAACTATGGAGATTGGATGTGGATCAAAGCATAGTATTTTCACCTTTTTGTTGTTGTTGTTTGCTTGGGTTCCTTTTCCTTTCTTGTGTTTTTTCCCATTTGATCTGATTTTTCTTTCATAGCATGACAATTATGGAAATGTATTTAGAAGAATTGCACATGTTTAACTTAAATCATATTGCTTGCTATCTTGAGGAGAGGGAAAGAGAGAGAAAAGGGAGAAAAATTTGTAGCCCAAGGTTTTGCAAAGGTGAATGTTAAGAACTGTTTTTGCATATATTTGGGAAAAGAAAATGCTATTAAAAATTAAAAACAAAAACAAAAACAAATACATTCTTTTCCCTTTTCTTAGCTCTCTTTCATAAACAAACCTAATAGTGGTATTTTGGGGTCAAAGGGTAAGATATATATCATATTAACAGAGAATAAGTAGCATTGCTTTGGTAAAGGAAAACAGCACATTTAAAGAGGTAACATCAATTTATTTGACATTTGGATTCCCTATTGTACTGGCAACCTAGGACAATAATCATATAAAACAATGAGAGGCTAAATAAATTGTGGTAAATCAACTTACACTTATCAAATTGGCTTTCCTTATAGAAAAGGAAAATGACATTATATGTTGGGGATGTAGGAAAATTGGGACACTGCTGCTCTATAAAAATTCATGCCATTTGATTTGGCAATACCATTATTAAGTCTGTACCATAAATAAATTAGAAGGAAAGAACTTCTATGTTAAAATACATGTATATTTATAGCAGCTCTTTTGGTGGCATTTGGAAATCAAAGGCATGTAGACCAATTAGGGAACAGCTGTGACTATCATAGAACACTTTTGTGCTATAAGAAATGACAAACAGAATGCTTTTGGGAAAAAAAAACACAGAAAAGATTTATATAAACTGATACAAAGTGAAGTGAGCAGAATCAGGAAAACATTGTATACAGTAACAGTAATATTGTATGATGATTGCCTATGAATTTGATTTAGCTATTCTCTGCAATGCAAAGATTCAAGATAATTCCAAATGACTTTTAAAGAAATATCCTTTCTATCTTCAGAGAAAGAACAGTCTGAAAACAGAGCAAAGCATACTGCTCTTTACTTTTCTTTTTTCTTTCCTCCTGACTTCAGGGCTGGTGCTCTATCCACTGTGCCACCTAGCTGCTCTTATTCTTTACTTTTTTTCCATGTTTTTTGTCTGTGTTTTATTTTACAATGTGGCCAATATGAAAATATTTTTGCATAACTATAAATGTGTAGCCTTTATCAAATTGCTGTCTCATGGAGATTAAAGTGAAAGGATGGAGGAAGAGAATTTGAAACTCAAAATTTTAAAAAATGAATGTTAAAAATTATTTTTACATGTCCTTAAAAAAACAAAAAAAAATATTGTGCTCATATATTATTACTCTGCTAAGACATATCATATATAAAGATTTCAAAGAATAATAAAAAAGGCAACTGTTGTTTGAGAAAATAAGCAAAACCAGGTAAATAACATATAAACAATGGCTACGATAATGAAAATACAAAGAACAAAAAAAGTTTAAGATAAACTGAACACTAATTATTGTGAACATACATGGTCCTGAAGAAGAGATAAGAAAATACTATTCCTTTCCTTCCTTGAGGAGGTGAAGCACTGTGAATGCTTAACAAAACATATGCTAGCAGAGTCAGTTGACATATTAGTTTTGCTAAACTGCTTCTTTTCTCCCCCCCCCCATATTCCCTCATTCTTCCTCCTGATTTCTAAAGGCCAGGTAAACATGTTTTATATTTTCCCTCTCTGCCAAGCCAGAGGATACATGTCTCTTTCCTAGGTGGTATTGTAACAAGTGTCCATCAATCAGCATTGCTCGTGACTAAACTCATATTTCCAAATATAGAGAATATAGAAGTCTGACCTAGTAGCTCTCCAGGAACAGGATGAGGACTGAAACCTCCAAAGGGTTTTTCTGACTCTAGCAAAGGGCATTTACAATTTTCATCTAAATTCTGATTATCAATCGGTTTCTGAAACTCATGATGATAGAAAACCACCAGAATTTTAGCTTCTTGATATCATTAGCAAATATTTATGAGATGTTTATCAGATTTGGGCCATACACACACCTTTCCTACCAAACTATAAGACTCAAGTGCTTATTTTACACAAATTTGAGGCTTAAAACAAATGAGAATCATCCTACTTATTCCTACTCCCCTAATTGAAAGTATCATATAGAAACCTAGGAATATCCCAAGTAAAGCAAATAATACTCCAGGTAATAAACTAAACAATATTCATTAATAATTCCTGAATATCAAAATACAATATTTTTTAAAATGCCAGATTTTAGATATCTTTTCTCAAGATCTCAAAGTCAGCCTTAGGTAATCTCTTCTGTTTGGAAGGACTCCCAACCTCTTCTTTCTGCTCCCCTTGCCCTTTCCACAGACCCAAACTCCTACCTAGCACTCTTATTTATCCTATCAAGATGTTATAAGCTCATTTTATATTATGTAGCTGCAGTAAGTTAGTCCTAATGAGAGCCTTTCTGTTTTAAAAAGAGCACCACAAGTCAAAGATTATTTGCCTTGTTAATACAAACAAACAAATAGCTCAATGGTGACATTTCATAAAATAATAGGGAAGATGACTTGGGACCAAGTTTCCTTCACATAAAGCCAGGATTGTACCACCAAAGCCTCTCTAATATGCATAACCCTTTGGATTCTGAATGCTCTATTCAGTTCCATTTTTCTGAGTGAAACAGATGGTTTTACTTTAAAAAGAACTATGCAACATCTTTGGGAGCCTCCATCTGGATAAGATCTTTAAAAGAGTTCGTTATGATAAAGCATTTTTTGAAAGTGAGTTGTACTCAGTCTGGCATATTCAAACAGTCAACCTCAAAAGCAGTTAAGTTAATTAATTCCATCATGTTTAGTTTAAAAGCTGTTGCCAGCTTTTTCTGAGGTTTGAAGATAACTCCAGGATGTGAAAGTTAA
The DNA here is from genome assembly GCF_048593235.1 of Sminthopsis crassicaudata. Taxonomy (NCBI): domain Eukaryota; kingdom Metazoa; phylum Chordata; class Mammalia; order Dasyuromorphia; family Dasyuridae; genus Sminthopsis; species Sminthopsis crassicaudata. The sequence goes on from NC_133620.1 coordinate 426,392,701, forward strand.
ACTTTCATTTGGTGTAGGAAGAGATTTATATTGGCTCAGTGATGAGTTTGGGTTCGTTTTGATGGAAATTGAAAATATGACAACATAATAAAGCATAAACTTGAATTGTATCAACATTAAAATGAACATCTCAAGTTCAGAATCATTTTGTCTATAGAAGAAAATGTAAGTGACTCATGTTTATTTCACTATTCAAAGTGGCTGTGAATAAAGTCAGAATCTTTTACCTTTAGAGTTAAAACCAGTTTTATAATTTTAAGTAGTATTAGGAAGTTACTTATATTGTACTCAGTTCTAATTTTGCTCATGCTGTGACATTCAGTGACTTTATGAAGATTGTGATAAATTTGTTAACATAAAAGATTTTAGATAATCATGGCATAAGTAATTATAGCAATTCTATTTATTCCATTAACCAATGCATTTCACCAGAATTATGCTGATTTAGAAGGTAGCTAGGTGACTCAGAGGATAGAATGCTTTGCCTGGAGTCTGGTAAACCTGAGTTCAAATATGGTGTGTGTGATCCTGGTAAAATCCCTTAACTTTTGTCTGCCTTAATCCATTGAAGAAAATAGTGAACCATTCTAGTATCCTTGCCAAGACAATCCCATGGACCCCTATGTTCCATGGGGTCTTAAAAAGTCAGACCGAACTGAACAACAATAATGTTGATTCAATTTATTTTTTATGTCAATCCACGGACATAACAAAGAGAATACTAGTGACGCTTATCATGAGACACCATCTTGGTACAATATGATCAGACTTGTAAGTATAAGGGGAGAACAGTTTTTTCAGTGATGGAAGAAATTCAAAGTCAAAGCTTCCAGTTCTGTCTTCCCCTCTCTAATATTATTTTATCTTCTCCTTTAGTCTTATTGAAGCTTGAGAATTTGTACAACCCACGTCTGTTGGGAAATAAAAGCAAACAAAAAGTAGTCTGTGTTTATTCCCAGTCCCAGAAAGTTAGGGAAGGAATACATAGAAATGGTGAATAGGTTACAGAATATTAACAGTGATGACTTTCACAGAAGTGGCAGAAAACATAATTCCTTTAAAGTGTATAATGACTGGAGATGGTGGGATCATCTCATAGTGAAAGTTAAGGACAACATATGGATAAGTCTCAGTTCCTATTCTCCTACTCTCTTACCTCCTCACTCCTCACTCTACTACTGTCCTAACAAATGTTAAAAGATCAATTGGAAGGCTTCCAATGGATTGGGCAGAGCCTCTTGGGAAGTAATGTGATCTGCACTAGGGGATGGTCCTGCTGATGAAATTATGGATCCCTTAACACATTGCCTTCTTCTCAACTACTCCATGAAGTTGTTAGAATACGGATGACTACTTCCATGTTACAGATAAGAAAATTGAGGCTCTGAAAGGTAAAAATAACTTGTTGAAAAGTGACATAATTTAGGATTTAGGTCTTGTCTTTCATTTCCAAATCCAGTGCTGCCTCATTTTAAAAATTCCCTTAAACAGTAACTACTTTGGCATTTATTTTAAAGGAGAAAAAAAGACATACATGAATTTCAAATGCAACTTTGAGGGTACTTAGGAGGGGGTGGAATGGAAAGGAAGGCCCAAGTTCAAGTTTTGCCCTTGATACATACTGGGGAAGTCATTTAACCTCTCGATAATTCTAAAAGTGGTACAGAAGGTGCTGACATGCCTTGATAGAGAATTTCCTTCTCACGTTTGAATTCCCTTTGTTGTTGTTCAGTCTTTTAAGTCATGTCTGAATTTTTGTAACAAAGATACCAGAGTGGTTTGCCATTTCCTTTTTCAGCCCATTTTATAGGTGAGAAAACTGAGGCAAATAGGATTGAGTGACTTGCTTAGGGTCATACAAATATTAAGTGTCTGAGGTCACATTTGAACTCAGGTCTTCCTAATTTATGCCCAGCAGTCTATCTACACTGTCATTCTTGAGTTCCCTATACCAGTGAAATCCAAGACCTAGTCCCTAATCTCTGAGATTCATATTTTTGTGACCTTTCTGACAAGTACCTTATTTCTCTAATGCCTTTTTGCTCTCTCAGATTATATAATTGCAAAACATGGGTGGATTTCATTGTGTTCTAATTCATCTGCTGGCATATTCACAATGATTTCTTAAATTAAATTGTAAATTTCTTGAGGGTGGGAATTTTAAACAAAATATTCTTTTTCACCATGCTATCCCCAGTCAATAGCACAATGTCTTACTCACATTTGTTTAGTTAAGTGTGTTTATTTAAATAGAATTAAAATAAATGGAGAAGTGATTAATGGCAGAAGCAGAATTTATGCCTTTAGTAAACAAAGAGCCTATTTTTCAGGTTAAAGACAAAGAAGCCAGTTTTTGAAAATATAGCTATAATGTAATATGTCTAACAGCTCAGTAGAGGGTGTTAGAACTTCAGAATGCTGGCCAAAGAATGCCTTTGGGACAAATAATCATGGCACTGTTTCTTATATTTGAACATTTAAATGAATCTTTTTTTTCCACTGGCATCATTAAAATATTTAGTGTTTAATCCCTAACACATACCACTGTATTTTGAACCAAAAAATTCATGTTTTAAAACCAAGGGGAAAGAAAATTTAAAATTTATCATTACTAGGTATCATATTATTACTTTTACCTTTCTGTCTTTCTATACTCTACTGGTAATCACTACAATTGTATTACATTTATAGAAGAAAACTAGTTGTCAACTGTATATCAGCTAGGCCCCAGACACAACAGAACTGTATATAATAAGGGGTGAGCATCTCTCATAAAATCTCTCTCATTCATGTGTCATCCAGGTTAAACTGAGAATAGGATTTATTTGTGGGATTTTAGCTCTCCTAAAAAACTTCTCAAGCATCGTACATGTTTAACTGATGACTGTGACTCTTTTCAACAATGATGTGATTCAGGTCAATTCCAGTGGACTTGTAACAAAGTGGGCTATCTATGTCCAGGGGGATGGGCTGTAGAGACTTGGTATGGATCAGTGTTTTCACTTTTTTGTTGTTGTTTGCTTTTTTCCTCCTCTTTCTTTTTTTTCTTTTGCATCTGATTTTTCTTGTGCAGCATGATAGTTGTGCAAGTGTGTGTGGAGGGGTTTCACATGTTTAACATATATTGGATTGCTTGCTGCCTGGGGAGAAGGTGGGGAGAAAGTGGGACGAAGGGAAAGGGAAAGATTTGAAACAAGGGGTTTGTGGAGGTGAATGTTGAACAATATTTTTGCATGTATTTTGAAAATAGCTATTATTTTTTTTTAAATTCTTTAAAGAAAAGAATTGTACATGTTTAACCTATATTGGATTGCTTGCTGTTTAGGAGAGGGAAGGGAGAGAGGAAAGAAGAAAAATTTGAAACAAAATTGTGCAAAAGTGAATGTTGAAAACTATCTTTGTATATATTTGGAAAAATAAAAAGCTATTATTAAAAAATAAAATTACATAATAAAGAAGTTCTGTTTCCCTGAAAGTACTTGGGCTCTCAATCGATTCATTTGTCCCGACAAGACACAGAATAGATTTGTATCTGAGTTCTCAATCATAAGGAAAATTCTCCTTCCTTTTCTAAAGAATGTCAAAGCAACCCTCCATTTTGGTCTATTCCAGTTTCCCTCAGGATGTAGGCAATCTGTATGACTCCCAACACTAACAAAGCCATAAGACTAAATTACTCCTTAATAAAATAAATTCTCTGTTGTACCAATGACTAATTCTATCAAGGACAAAACCCATAAATTTTCTGATTTTAAAATAATCACCACAGCAACTGTATAGGTCTGGGTCTATCTAATGTTGAAAACATCCATTTCCCTGCTATGATGATCACTCTATCAAGGTCAAGCTCTGTAGGACTGTTTTGTTTCAGTCTCTCCAGAGTGAGTTCCTCAGAACACATAGTTCCCTGTAGGTTCCAAATGGATACACAAAAGAGAGTGAGAAAAGCATAAGGGATGAGTGACAGTTTGTCTTACATATTCTCCAGGAAGTGAACATCCTCCTATGGTTACCATATGCTTACCACATCCTTTTTTCTCACTCAATTGTTACAAGTGTGATCCTTGGCAAATTGCCTGTATCAGTTTAATCATATGTAAATAGGCACCTGTAAATTAGGCCATCTTTTGTCTCAATTCTTACCTAGCCCTTAGTCATTGAATTGGTTTTGCCTCAGACAAAAAAAAAAAAAAAGAGAGAGACCTGGGAAAGACTTTAATTTAGAAAGTCACCCACTTGGCCATTACTAGTCATTTTGACCTTTGTCTTACCATTGATCTTTGATAATGCTGGAGGAGAAAGCAAGGCTGACTCAAATTCAGTTCATTTGCTGGTCAATATATCACACTCGTCATGTCATTGGTCCTCTTCAAGAATGAAAGATGAACAATGAGCTCCCAGGGCTGATGTAAGATTCAAAAGAGATAATAATTGTAAAGAAAAAAAAAAGCAAACCTTAAAAGACTGATTATTTATAATTAGTATTATTATATGTGAATACACAAAAGCCTAAATGATAGTAGAGAGGATTTTAAATAAGGTAGAGATAGAAAGGGGAATAACAAACATATTCAGAGCTGTAGGAACCTATCAAAAACTAATCATCCTGCATTTGCTAAAACTGTGCCAGTTTGAAATGTGGAAAAATGTTCCTGGATAAAAGCATCCTGTTCCTGCTGCCTATCCCAGATGGTACCCTGTGGTCTACAGAGCTATAACTTTCCATTCGTCATGATAAATAATACTATTCACCAGCAAGAAAAGTAGAAAACTCATAACAGTACCTCATAAAATTTTAGGATAAAATATATACTTTTTTGTTTTGTGTATAAAACCCTTTGTGATGTGATTCCAACCTATTTTTTCAGTTTAGTTATTTTCCTTCTCTTCAAACACTCTATGTTCTAAACCAACTAATTGACCTACCTGCTTCTTCCTGTATGTAGTAATCCATCTCCAATTGTCTATGTTTTTGCAAAGCCTTTCCAGAATACCCTAGAATGCCCTCCCTTCTAACATCCACTTCTTAAAATAACCCTTGCTCCCTTTTAGATTCAGCTACAACACATCTTTTTTTTCTATTTCCCAGATAATTAAGGCTCATCATTCAGTAATTATGAAATTTACTTTGTATTTATTTGTGTACATGTTTTTTTTCCTCCAGCATCATTATGTTGTTGGGGTTTAGGTGCAGAACACCAAACTATATTGGGGTTCTAAGCCTACGTCACAAAGTATCTCAAAAGAATTTGAAGACTTCTATCATCATATCTAGAGGCAAAGATTTTATTGTTATGCCATTGACTGGAGGGCTAAGTTCGAAAAGAGAAGTTAGAAAAGTAATGGGGAACAAATAGTGTAGTTATAGAAGTAAAAAGAGTTTGGGGAGGGATTTTTAGGTTATTAATTTTAGAATACTATTTTTTTTGCTGAGGCAATTGGGGTTAAGTGACTTGCCCAGGGTCACACAGCTAGAAAATGTTAAATATCTGAGGTCATATTTGAACTCGGGTCCTCCAGACTTCAAGGCTGGTGTTCTATCCACTACACCACCTAACTCCCCCAGGATACTAATTTCTTTGGCTTGAACTCCATTTCAAAGAAAGTCTCAACTATTGATATGCTAGTTTTATGGTTTAGGGACTAGTTCCTTCCTGAGGCAACATCTTGGATCTTAAACTAAATCATTCCTTTTTTGAAGTCAAAATCCCAGTTTTTTTTCCCCTTTTGATCTGATTTTTCTTGCACATGATGAATTTGGGTATATATTCAGAAAAACTGCACATGTTTAATTAACCTATATCAGAATTGCTTATTGTCTTGAGATAGAGGAAGGGAGAGAGAGAAAAATTTAGAACACAAGGTTTTGCAAAAGCGAATGATGCCTGCCATCATCTACATCATTTTGGTTCTCGAACTACATCATTTGGTACCAAACCCCACATCATAAATCACATCACCTAGTGCTTAGCACAGTGCCTGGCACATAGTAATCACTTAATAAATTTTTTGATTAATTGACCTAATTTTATCCCCACAATAATCCTAGGATGTTATTACTATTATTATCCCCATTTTATTGATGAAGAAGTTTAAGTGATTTGCCCAGTTGTCACACAGCTAGCAAATTCCCGAGGCTTGATTTAAACTCTTGCCTTTTTATTTCAGGAGCAGAACTCTACCCACTGAACTACCTAACTGCCTCATCATATCTTCCTTTTATGTGCCCAATATTCTTGACTCTTAATCGTTTCTATTTTTCACACCATTGATTATGCCTTTTACATAAGAGTATGCCCCTGGTTTCTCATTCAGCTTATCATGCCCCCTAACTATGTGTATAACCCAAGAATTTGTTGTGGGCTGCCTTCTCTTTTCTTTCTACAGTCTTTATTTGTATAGTGGGTAAGGCACTAGATTTAGAGTTAAGACAAGGATTCAAGTCTCTCTTTAAACACTAACTAGCTTTGTGACTGAGAAATTCACCTAAATTCATTTGCCTTCATTTCCCCATCTGTAAAATTAGGGGGTTGGACTTTGTAAAACTGAAAATTGATTTCAATTCTATTTTTAAGACTTAGTCAAGTTGGCACATGTTAATAATTCTTATTCTCTTAATGTTACCCTTCACCCACATTTCAGAGAACTTTGTCTAAAGGCCAAGCTTTTGTCTTGTAATTATCTCCACAAAACACACTGAGTTCTATTGTAAATTGAATCTCCAGCTGTGTATTATCTATCACTGTAACCTCACCCACTACTTACTAAATTCAAATTCAAGTTCAAGCAAGCAAAGTGCTTGCTTGCTATTCTTACTTCTGAGGATTACTCTCCTTTCTCAAAGAGGAAATAATGGAGAGGAACTCAGGGGACTTGACCCACCACCTCATTTTACAATCAGGATTGTTTTACCTTTTCCAGCAGAGAGTCAAATGATGTACTGTCAGACCAATCAGAAGAAAGACACAATTAACTCAGGGTTTTTGGTTATTGAGAAACCATTGATCCAATTTATTGGTTCCTAATAACCTAACAAATAAATTTATCATGCTTGGGACCTTTTATGTGATGAAATACTATTGTGCTATAAGAAAAAATGAAGTTGATGGTTTCAGAAAAAGAAAGAAACATGTATAAGATCTGTTGCAGAATGAAGAAGAACCTAAAGAGCAATCTATATAGTAAGAGTAATATTATAAGAACTTGAATTTGAATTTAGTGGATAGTGGGTGAGGTTAAAGTGATAGATAATACACAGGTAGAGATTCAATTTATAATTGAAATTATTTATAATAATTTCAAACAATTTTGAAAAACATAGGAATTCTGATCAACACAATTAAACCCAATTCCAAAACACTCACAATGAAACATGTTACCCATTTCCTGATAGAGGTAATAGATTCAATATATAAATTGAGTTTTTGTTTTTGGACATGGCTAATACAGGAACTTTTTTTTGTTTGACTAACTAACTTTGTTTCCCTTAATTTCTCAATTGGCAGTTGAGAGAAGTAGAAGGGAAAAAAGGAAAATTGGAAAATGAAACAATTCTAAAAAAGACTCGGATTAGGTTCTGTGTTCTACATGAGATCTTTCCTAATCCTACTGGTTTACTAGCATCCCCTCCACCAAAATAAATTTAAAGGTATTTGGAAAAATATTTTACATATCCCTATATATGTACAGATTGTCTTTCCCAAACAAATATAAACTCCTTGAAGTTAGGGACTGCTTTACTTTTGTCTTTGTATTCCAAATGCTTAGGAAATGCTTAATAAATGCTTGTTGGTGGATGAATTGATATACTTCATTATATTTACTCTGAATTCCTTGAGCTTCTGCATGATAAAAATACATGTATCAATGGGAGTTCATGAGCTGTAATTAATATATAGAGACCACAATTTATTTAAACATTGAATACCTTTTCTGAGGATCCAAAGGATATGGGTTTGCTCCAGTACCAAACCAGGCTTAAGACATTGATGAAGCCAGAGTAATCGACCTTGCCCATCTCTGATCCATTCAATTTGTTGATTTGTGATTTAGGACTGCAAGTTGATATCAAAAGTCTTCTACAGCTCTTAAAAGATACCTTCCAGATGGTTCAGTAGGGATTTCAAAAGATAGACAGTATGTCTTGTAAAGTGGAAGAGAACAGTTCACCTTTACCTGGACCAGGGAATTTCCCCATGGATAGAGATCCATAAACAGTGATTTTTGTACAAGAAACCTGATGAAATCTTCCACCTATAAATTGTATATATATGTAAGTATATATGTTAAACAGATCTAGGGGATTTGCTCTGCTTCTGGCTCAATTAATTCCAGAACCTTTCATTTGCCTATTATATAGACAATTTTTCAATCTGCCTCAACTATTTCAGTTGGGGGGAAATGGGGAATGGCTCAAAATGTAGTCACTTTTGAGTAAAATGTAACATTATTAAGATCTAAGTCAAAGTGTTAGCAAAGATAACCAGTTCAGAAGACTAGAAAGGATAGCGGTTGTGAAAAAAGTTGAGATCAGCAGATTCACATCTGGGAATGAGGTCAGAAATGGGGTCAGGGAAGGGAGAGAAGTACAAAAGAGTTGGCAAGTGACAGTTTGCTAGCTGATTTCCCTCCTGTCAATTCTGCTATAGCTTAGAAACACTAAAGAAAGGTCAGTGTGTCTGGCCTGGAAAAAAATGCTTCCATGGTTGAGGTACTTGCTAACAAGAAATTTATTATAAACTAAGAAGTCAACTCTGTAAGCAAAACAAAGAAAAGAATTAAAGCCAAAATCTGGAACATTCAAGGACTTGATTTTAAATTGAATTGTTTGCACACATGGCTCAGCATTTTCTTATTTCTGCCATTATGACAATGGGTCTTGTAAGTATATGATCCAGATTCTTCTCTCAGCTCTTTATGTTGCTTTGGCTGTGGGAAAGCCTGATAAGGGTAAGCCTGGGCAATGGCGCACCTGTTGTGGTTTCTTTTGGCCAAATGAACTTGCCAAGCATTCAGCAGTCTTCCTGTTGCCCACATAACATCCTCCACTTCTTTCCTAACTAGTCTTTTGTGATCCGCCGGGGAGAGGAAACAGCACTAGTAGTTCCAACATTCCTCCAGTCTTGGTTTTCCTCCTCCTCAAATAAAGAAAAGATTTTATTTACAAAAATGTTGAAACTGAAAGAACGATTCAGAAAAGGTGAAATTAAAAATCAAATTAAATTTTTTTAAATGGGCTTGTCATAGTTTCATATTTTTTAAGATGAGGAAGAAAGATTATTAGCGACTCATTACTATAGATAAAAGCAGTTGAAACTATTTGGCATTACAAGTGTGCTCAACTTCCTATCCAGTGTGATAATAGAACCTTTTTTTTAAATCACCTTTATAATTTCTCCATTTTGGTCATGTCCACTATAAACCTAAAATAACTTTTAAAGGGGCAGCTAGATGGTTCAATGGATAGAGCACCAGTCCTGAAGCCAGGAGGACCTGGGGTCAAATCTGTGTGAGGTCCCTTACCCCCTAATTGCCTCAGCAAAACAAAACAAAACAAACAACCCTCTATAAAATAATAATTATACCTGGAAATTGGAAAAAAATAAACATGATTGTTTTATATATGGGAATTGTCAAACTTGTCTACAATACTTGTTTTTAAGTTAGTAGTCACAGTTAAATTTAACCTAATAGAAATCATCTCAGTGTAAATTCTAATAAGACTTGAAAGTTGAAATCTTAAAGCCAAGTCTAGTCATTCTGATGATGCTATGGTTTGACTGGGAATTTTTTTTCACTGAACTTAAAGATCTTCCAAGCTATTTTAAGATTTTTCTCCTTGTTTAATGAAAGCACTAAGAAATCTATATCTCTAACACTCTCTTAGCCTAGAAAGTCATGTTAAGGTTACAAAAAACATTTTGTTAACATATTGATCCAAGAATATAAATATACCTCATAAATAAAGGGAATGAATCCTTGAGCTACATAGAATCTGGATATCCTGAATACTTAAGAGTTTTACTATACTGGAACTATTCCAAGTCTCCTTTGCTACCTGCTGTCTTTATCACTCTCTTCAAAATCATTATTAATATCAAGTAAATAAAATTCATTGAATAGCCATCTATATAAAATACTGTCTAGAACAAAGAATGAATCTGGCTCTTGTCAACAAAGAACTGAATCATATAAATCATTTGCAACCAGTATCAGACTGGTTGTAAATATGTTCCAATGATAAGGAATTCCACTAAATCAAAAGTGAACAAGAAAAAAATGATGCAGTAGAAGGAAGAATATTAAAATTAAACCTACTAGATATTAATAAACAAATGCTTTGAAAAAGAATCAATTGGCTTATGAAGAAGAAAAATTTGTGTGTGTATGTGTGTGTGTGTGTGTGTATGTGTGTGTGTGTTTGTGTGCTAGTTCTGGCTAACTAGAATTTTGGTATTGATTTTGAGACATGGGAGACACTGGCGTAGGATTGCCCAACATGGTGCCCTCATCAAAGAAGTGCTATTTTCTATTAGAAGATCAGAATTGCAAGAGCTCAAAAGAAACATTCAGATGTGCAAATTCAGGGACATTTCCATCCCAAATGTTCATACTGATTATTAATGCCTGATTTGAGGTAGAGATTCCAAACTCATATTGATCTGATCAACCATAACCAGAGACACTATGATACATTGACTCTGACATCATGATGTCATTTTGGTCCTCTCTGAGCATGAAGGACAAACAATAATGCTGATGAGAATAAAGAGGCTGGTAAGAAAATGAAATATATCATAGAACAATCAAGTTAAAATCAAGCATTTGTTTAGTATTTACTATGTGCCAGGCACTGTGCTAAGTACTGGAGATACAAATAAAAGAAAAAGAAAAAGAATTCCTGAACTCAAGGAGTTTACATTCTAATTGGAGAAAACAACATGCAAAAAGAAGTTGAAAAATGGGGAAGAAAGGGAGAGAAGATAAGGCTGCAACTAGTTGAGGAATGGTAATGGAGAGTGGAGAATTGAGTGGCTGATGTGGGCTTTTCCTCAAAATGGAGATTCCAGAAAGAACTCACCTTTGGGAGAAGGAGGATTACAGGAGCAGGGGCATGGTAGTGAAAAATCTAGACAGATTAATGGAAAGAAGAGAGGGGTTTTTTTACACAGAAAATAGAAGGCAAGGGAGATATTATAAATTAAGGATATATATCACGTGGAAAAAGTTTTAGGAACATAAGAGGAAGATTGGGAAGAGGTCTTTGAGATCACATAATCCAACATCCTCATTTTATAGAGGAGGAAATTAAGGTCCAAAGAGAAAAACTGACTTTTCCAAGGAAGTAGCAAAACAGAAATCTAATCTTAAGTCTTCAGGTAGCAAATATAAAAGTTTTGATTACACCCCCTCTTCCATATGTTTCATCTTGCTTACTCCAAGATGGTAGTACTAGAACTAATGCAAGGAGAAAGTTATAGAAAGGCAAATTTCAGCTTGACATAAAAAGAAACTTCCTAATGACTAAAGCTATTCAAAGAGGGAATGACCTTCCTCAAAAAGTGGTAGGCTTCCCATCCATTCAAGTGGAGGATAGACAACTACTTATTGGGAATTGATTGGTGGCATAGTAGATAGAGCATCTGACATGGGGTTAAGAAGACCTGAAGTCTAATCAAGTCTCAAACAGTGACTATCTGTGTGATCCTGGACACCTCACTTAATCTACTTTCCTCAGTTTCCTCATCTGCAAAATGGAATAATAATGGCACCTCATCCCCAGGATTGTTATGAGGATAAAATGACATATTTTCTAAAATGCTTTTCAAATCTTAAAGCAGTGTATCAAGGGAGGGGAATTTCTGGTCTGTGGATACTTGCATAATAATCAATCATTGTTGTGTTCTCCTTTCTAGAGCCCTCAAGTTGGGGTGACAAAACATACCATTGCTTTCTAGAGCCCCCAAGCCGGGGTGATTAAAATATACCTTCCTAATGGAGAAGTGATGAGCCAGGACTCCCAAGGATGGTGGGGAAATGTAGTCCATTTATTACAAGGTATTTTCCTCCTTTATACCCTCATACCCTTAAGAAACAAAAAAACTGGGCATGCACCAGTATATACAGTGCATGTGGGACCACATGAATGACTTGCTATTATATGCAGTTTGCCACCTGCTATCACTCTGCTTCAATCACAACACAGACCCCTGACTTCTCAGGAAGGCCGAGAGCCCTTAGGGGAGACGGGAAGCGGAACCAGACATTGTTAGCAGGTTCCCTCTGGCTGAAGGGTCTTATACCTCAGCCAGTGTTTCCCCACTGACTGTGCCCCTCTATAAATCACAGGCAATGATGAGCTGAAAGCTTCTCCAACTGTTTGAGCTGTATAAGTTAATTTTGTATGATCGGCAAAAGGTGCTATAAATGTTCAAATGACCCTTGGCAGAAAAAAAAGGTTTCTCACCCCTGCATTATATAAATATTAGCTATGATTATATTGTCTTGGCTGTTGTAGAGGATGTCCATTCAATTATGGGTTTATTTAGATCAAGGCTTCTTGAACTTTTTCCATGCCTGAGCCCTTTTGGCCAGAGAAATTTTTACATGACCCTGGATATAAAGGTATATAAAATAGGCATAAAAATCAAACATTTACTTAAAATAAATCATGAAGAAATTTATTTTAAAACAATTCTTTTGTATATATACTTTTACCATACAAATTTTGCCATTTATTAAAGATGAAAGCAAATTTGCAAATGAAATAGATGTATTATTTATTTTTACATAAAGAATTAAATCTTAGCAGAACATTTAATACTACAGGATGTAGAGTATTGTTGCCAAATTTTTTTGCAAGCCCCACATTGAGTTATATGATCCCATTGATTTAAATCATGCCTAAGATACTTCCAACTCTATATTTTTATGATTCTATGAATTAACTATTAGTTTCCTTGATTCTTCTTCCTGTTTTGCCTATGTAATAGATACTGTTGATCATAATATGCTTGAAAGGGCCTAGTCGGTATCAGCTTTTTTGAGTTATCTATTACAGGGATTTCCCTAAGATTCCAAATAGGGGGTCAGAACTATAAACAGAGTCAATCCCAAAGATGCCATAAGGGATCCAAACATAAAGGAATGGAACCATCTTATTGAAATGGACTTCTGTGTTCATAGTTTCATATGGAATCCACTATTCTTCTTTTCTAAAAATTTGACATTGCTCATTTTTCTTGGTGTTTGTCAAGTTTATAATAAAAAATTAAAATTGTAAAAAACTGATTCTCAAGAGTCTTTCATCAAGGCCTTTCCTTTCCTTCAAAGTATGATAGTAAAAGATCCATTCCCCAATTGACAAATGATCAAAAGATATAAACCATGCTCAAAGGGGTATAAAATCATGTATATCTTTTGACCTAACAATATAACTATTAAGCATGAATCCCAAAAGAGATAAAAGGAACTATATGTACAAAAATATGTATAGCAACTCTCTTCTCAGGGTAAAGAATTGGAAATTTAGGGGATGTCCATCAATTGGGGAATGGCTGAATAAATTGTGGTATGTGATTATGATGAAATATTCTTTTATGAGAAACAATGAATAGGATGCTCTCAGAAAAATTTAGAAAATACTCCATGAACTCAAACAAAATAAAATGCACTGTATACAAAGTGATAGCAATGTTGTAGCTGTGAATGACTTTGTTATTCTTAGAAATACAATGATCCATGATTATTCGGAAGAACTTATGATGAAAAATGCTATCCATACCTAGAGAAAGAACTGAATGTGACTAAATACAGATCAAAGCTTACTCTTTTTTTAACTTTATTTTTCTTGAGGGTTTATTTTGAAGGAGGGAGATTTATGTTTTCTTTCACAACATGACTATTATGGAAATGTTTTACACAACTTCACATAGGCCTTCTTAAAGATGGTGAGAGTGTGAAGGAAGCGAGAGAATCTGGACCTCAAAAGTTTTTTTTAATGTAAAATGTAAAAAACTGTTTTGTGTGCAACTAGGAAAATAAAAATATTAAATACAAAGTAAGATTTGTACTTTATACAATTGTCTACTCTAGTTTTATGTCAGACTTCATTTATGTTAGTTATGTCACTGTCTACCCACATAAGAAAGAGGGAAGGTGTTTTTTTAACTATCATCATTTCTTTGAAGTGAAATTATAAAATTTTTATGAGGTTGAGAAAATTCTTTTTCAACTCCTCTTGTAGTTCCCTAGCAACTATTTATTATAACTTAAGTTGAGCTAATAATTTGAATTAATCATATATTACTTAATCTGTCTGGAAAATATGCAGAGACTCTGGGTTAAGATGAATGGAACAAAAGGTCACCAATTTTTTGGAAGTTTCAAAAATACCAAAGAAGGATTTTTTTTTCAAATATGCTGCATTTTTCCTCAGGAAAACAAATATTGGATAATTCCCTCCAATTTCATATGTGCTATTCTCAGGATAATTTTCCTAAAATAGAATATTTTATATTTTATATTATTAATATAATTTTTCTGTCAGTGGTAAAGCAGATATAGCACTGGGCCTAGCCTTAGGAAGATCTAAATTCAAAGCTCACCTCAGACTGGGCAAGTCACTTAATGGCTGTTTGCCTCAGTATCCCCAGCTGTAAAATGCTATTATGTAGCATTTTAATGTAAACGTAAAATAAACTGTAAAAATTCTATATTATCTCAATAGCAACACCTCTCTCCCAAGACTGTTTATAAGGATCAAGTGAAATAATACTTGTAAAGTGCTTGACATATAGTAGATACTATTTACAATTCTCTTCTTCCACTTTAATTTAGAGCTCTAGATATTTCTTTATAAGATCATAAACTAGACTTCCTCTGGGAGTGTCTTCATCAATGAGTTCTGTTCCAGTAAAATCATAGTTCCAATCTCTTCTGTCTTTATTTACATCTCAGAGTCCACAGTGATAAGGACATTCCTAGCATGGTGATAAGGATATGGCAGAATTTAACTGGATATGGGACAAGAAACTTGTGTACCTTAGGTTAGGCTTGCGAATCTTACCCTTTGGTTTTGAAAATTACACTTCTTGTGTATTACTATCCACTAAGATCTCTGAGCCTTCACTATATTATTAATTTATTTTACATTTTTCGAAGCACTTTCCTCACAATCCCAAAACATAGGTAGCATGTTAATACCCCCACTTTATAGATGAGGAAATAGATTCAGAGCGTTTAAGTGGCTTAGCCACTTTCCCCATGCTAGTAAGAGTCAACTTAAACTCAGGTCTCCTAAATCCAGTTTCAGTATTCTTTACATTATACCACAAGAGATTTTGATTTATCACACATTGGTGATGAACAGGATTTTTTAAAGGCATTAAAAGTAACATATATACCATATAGGGATATCCCACAACTCATTGGGTGGGACAAAGGAATGGCTACGTTCACTTCATGACAGTCCACAAAACTACTGAGTGGTCAGCTGGACGATACTATTAGTTCAAGAGCATAATAAGAAAAGTAGTAAAACATTCTCCCTATAAATATAGGATATATTCTACCAAAAGTACATACAATATTGGTGGTTAAGAATGGATACATAAGAAATATATAGTGAAAAGTACATGTAGAAGGAAAATATGTGACTAGGGGAGTTTATATGGCAAATATAGATGTCCAAAATGTGTTTGTGCAAGAACTGAGGCCTCCCATACTGCATGATTTCTAATGATTTTTAGTGACATCATCATGTTCTTCCCACCAGGCCTGCTTCTATTTATCTCGTCGTTTGTCCAATAGACAGTATCCCCATGGAATGCTGGATAATCATGTAAACTAACATTTATATAGCACTCTAAGGTTTATACAATACTTTGCAACAGGCTTGGGGGAGAGGTACTGTTATTATACCCATTTTACAGATGAGAAATCTCAAGTAGATAGAGGACTGGCCCAGAATTTGAATTTGAATACAGGTCTGTCCTAACTGAAGATCAGCCCCCACTATCCATCATTCCACCTGAGGCAGCTACCTCCACCAGAATATTTAGTTTAATGATTTGCTTTCTCCAGTTTCTAAATCAATTGAACCTTGACTTGAAATTCTTAAGATCAAAAGGAGCCATGTTTTCTCAGCTTAAAGACTATACACAGATTTTTCCTGACTTAAAAACTCTCACTCTAGGTCAGGGCAAAAGTCTTAAATCTTTCTAACCGCATGTTTTCAGCCCTGGGCTCTAAGCTCTTTAGATCAAAGCTCTGATTTGCCTTCTCTGTTTGGCCTCCACCCATCTATCCTTATATTATTTTACATATCCTTATACTTATTATTTTACATGGGATTCTCTTTCTAAAACAGCATATTGAGCTCCTCCCTAGTTCACCCTAATTTATGGTGATTGTTTCATATCCTTCCAACTTTTTATCTCTGAAAGATAGGCTATAAAGTAGTTTTAGTTATTCACCTACTAATTACTCATGTAGAGATAAAGAGCGGGCTCATTCATGTGTAATGAGACTCCATGTGTGGCAAAGAGGGTGCTGTTCTTGTTTGGCTCAAAGGGAGGCAGAATAGAGACCCTTATCAAAGAGAAACTTTTGTCCCCCCCTACCCTTCTCAAGGGGAAACTTTTATACCTGCTAGGAAGGAACGTAAAAGCCACCACTCTGCTTTCCTCCAAAAAAGAGGGAGACATGAGACTAGAATTTTATCGGGTCCTTTAAATATTATTAGTCTAATGTATACATATATTGTATTTAACATATACTTTAACATATTTAACTTGTATTGGTCAACCTGTCATCTGGGGGAAGTGGTGGGGAGAAGGAGGGGAAAAGTTGGAACAAAAGGTTTTGCAATTATCAATGCTGAAAAATTTCCCATGCATATATCTTGTAAATAAAAAGCTATAATAAAAAAAAATATTAGTCTAGAAGGTATAGTCAAATTCCATCTGACTTTAGATTGCTGTATCATTTGGGGAATAAGAGAACATCAAACTCTGTATCTCCACTCAATACCCCTTAACACCTAATAGCAGTTCTACAATGAGCACACATAGAGAATAACAAAGAAATCTATTTATCCAAATCATAGAGTACAACACCAGAGTGAAGGAGTTTCCCCATTGGGATTGAGTTACTTCAACTCAACTGTGAGTATCCCGGATCTCACCAGAGGGGAAATTCTCCAAACTCTCTAATTGGAGCAATCTGGGAATACAATCAACTTGAAGTGAGATTGGTCCCTTCTGTTTTGTCTTTCAAAGATAGAAAGCTGTTGGTAAGAATCACCAAAGGGCGAATTGAAGCTCTTATCTCTTATTTCTCACCAACTCTGTTCCATCCCTACTCGGTGAAGGAGAGAGTTCCAAACCAATGAGCTTGGGGACAGGAGTTATAACAACTATTTCTTTTAAATCTTTGTGTGTGTGTGTGTGTGTGTGTGTGTGTGTGTGTGTGTGTGTGTGTGTGTGTGTGTGTGTGTGTTGAATTTTTTTTGTTTTTGTTTTATTTTGTTTTTTATTAATTTTTATAATTATAACATTTTCTTTGATCAGTACATATGCATAGGTAAATTTTTTTTTACAACATTATCCCTTGTACTCCCTTCTGTTCCGAGTTTTTCCCCTCCTTCCCTCCACCCCCCCTCCCCTAGATGGCAGGCATTCCCATACATATTAAATATCATATAGTATATCCTAGGTACAATATATATGTGCAGAACCGAAATTTGTTGTTGTTGTTGCAAAGGAAGGATTGTATTCGCAAGGTAAAAATAATCTGGGAAGAGAAACAAAAAAAAAAAAAAAAAAAAAAAAAACAATGCTCACAGTTTACCCTCATTTCCCAGTGTTCCTTTTCTGGATGTAGCTGATTCTGTCCATTATTGATCAACTGGATCTGAGGTAGATCTTCTCTTTGTGGAAGATATCCACTTCCATCAGAATACATCCTCACACAGTATCATTGTTGAAGTGTATAATGATCTCCTAGTTCTGCTCGTTTCACTCAGCATCAGTTGATGTAAGTCTCTCCAAGCCTCTCTGTATTCCTCCTGTTGGTCATTTCTTACTGAACAATAATATTCCATAACATTCATATACCATAATTTACCCAGCCATTCTCCAATTGATGGACATCCATTCATTTTCCAGCTTCTAGCCACTATGAAAAGGGCTGCCACAAACATTTTGGCACATACAGGACCCTTTCCCTTCTTTAGTATTTCCTTGGGATATAAGCCCAGTAGTAGCACTGCTGGGTCAAAGGGTATGCACAGTTTGATAACTATTGGCATAATTCCAGATTACTCTCCAGAATGGTTGGATTCTTTCACAACTCCACCAACAACGCATCAGTGTCCCAGTTTTCCCACATCCCCTCCAACATTCATCGTTATTTGTTACTGTCATCTTAGCCAATCTGACAGGTGTGTAGTGGTATGTCAGAGTTGTCTTAATTTGCATTATTCTGATCAATAGTGATTTGGAACACTATTTCATATGAGTGGAAGTAGTTTTAATTTCATCATCTGAAAATTGTCTGTTCATATCCTTTGACCATTTATCAATTGGAGAATGGCTTGATTTCTTATAAATTAAAGTCAATTCTCTGTATATTTTGGGGATGAGGCCTTTATCAGAAGCTTTAACTGTAAAAATGTTTTCCCAATTTGTTACTTCCCTTCTAATCTTGTTTGCATTAGTTTTGTTTGTGCAGAAACTTTTTAATTTGGTGTATTTTCTATTTTATGATCAATAATGGTCTCTAGTTCTCCCTTGGACACAAACTCCTTCCTCCTCCACAAGTCCGAGAGGTAAACCATCCCATGTTCCTCCAATTTATTTATGATTTCGTTCTTTATGCCTAAATATTGGACCCATTTTGATCTTATCTTAGTATGTGGTGTTAAATGTGGGTCCATGCCTATTTCTTTTAAATCTTAAAATCTCTTCTATCTTCTCTTTTAATTGAGAAAGTAGAGAAAAGCATGGAGTGATGAAAGATTTAGGTCACTCTCACTGCTACAGTACCATAAGCATTCCTTGGTTCTTTATATGCAGAGGAGACCCCAATCCAAAAGTGAAAAGGGCTTAGTCTCACTTTCTTCCAAGTCAGTCAAACTGATGAGTCTGGGTCTAGTCATCTAAAGCATCTCCAATCAAATTGGCCCAAACCCTGGAAGAGGTTTAAGGAACCTCCTTCAGGAAATGTGTGATGGGTTATAATGGACGTCCTCTCTCCACTTTAGTTTATGCTCAATTAATTCTGTGTCTATTTCCTGCCAGTTCACTAAGTGGTCAGTCAGTAAAATATTTATTGAGTATCAGGAGAGGCAGGCAGTTAGGTGGCTGAATAGAGGACAGGATCAGAAATCAGGAAGATCTGAGTTCAAATCTAATGTCAGTTGTGTGCCCCTGCTTGTCTTAATCCATTGAAGAAGGAAATGACAAACCACTCCAGTATCTTTGCCAAGAAAACCCCATAGATGGAAAATGCCATCCTTATCTAGAGAGAAAACTATGGAGACTGAATATGACTTGATTCATTGTAGTTTCACCTTTTTTGTTTACATTTTCTTTCTCATGGGTTTTTCCATTTTAGACTGAGTGTTCTTGCCTGACAACATATGCATGCATGCATGACATGACAAATATAGAAATATGTTTTAAAATAGGTTATATATACTTTAACATATTTAACATGTATTGGTCTACCTGCCATCTGGGGGAGGAGGTGGAGGGAAGGAGGGGAAAATTGAAACAAAAGGTTTTGCAATTTATCTTGTAAATAAAAAGCTATAATAAAATATATAATAATATATAATAAAAAATAGGTTATATGTTTAACCTATATCTGATTACTTGCTGTCTTGGGGAGGAAGACAGAGGAGGGAGGGAGGGAGGGAGAAAAAAAACTGGAACACAAAATCTTACAGAAGTGAATGTTGAAAGTGTTTTTACATGTATTTGGAAAATTAAAATACTATTGAGAAAAATATATAAAAAAGAAAACTCTATGGACAGCATGGTCCTGGGATTAGAAAGAGTTGCATACAACTGAACACGTGTTCCATACAAAGAAAGACAAAATTAGATTCCGGTCCACAAGGAGTTCACAATCTAATGAAGGAGACAAAATTCAAACAACTCTGAACAAATGAGCTATATACAGGATAAATTGGAGGTAATCTCAGAGAAAGGGCACTATAATTAGGAGATATTGGGAAATTTTCCCTTTAAAAGGTGAGTTTTAAACTGGATCTAGAAGGAAGCCAGGGAAAACAGGAAGTGGAGATGAGGAAGGGGAATATTCCACGCCTAAGAGAAAGCCAGTGAAAATGCCCAGCTTCAGAAAATAGAGCATTGTCATAGCAACAACAGAAACCAGTGCCCATGGATCAAAGAGTAAGGGTCGAGGGGGATAGTTGGAATTAAGAAGATTAGAAAGGTAGGAAGGGACTAGGTTATGAAGAAGGGCTTTAAATGCCAGAGGATTTTGCATTGGTACTAGAGGTGAAAGGAAGCTACTGGAATTAATTGGGAGGGGGGAAGGGGAGTGAAGGGAAAAGGAGGTTGGACCTGTGCTTTAGAAAAAATTACTATGGCAGCCTGAATACAGGAAAGATTGTAGTAATGAAAAGTCTTTTAATTGGTTTCTGAGCCAGAACTGAGAATGCATAAAAAGGCTCCAACAGAAAACTAGATCTCTCTGTCCTTGGTGGCTTTTGAGTAAGGGGGAGAAGAAGCCCACTCTCTAGGTCCCCACCTCACCTCAAACACATCTCTACTGTGTTTTTTACTGACCTTAAATGAATAAGTATTATCAATGGAATGTCCAGATGAACTGTGAAAAATTGGAAAAATCATCATGAATCTAGCAAAAACACTCCCATCACTGTTTGCCATAGTTATGGCAGCTGAGACCAGTGAGCCACATAGCCCTCAGGAGTCACCTTCTTGACCTGGCCCACGTAGGTACCAACTTGGCAGTTGGCTCTCCCCTCATCCCCACAGTAAATGTGCTACACACAAATAATCTATAAAAAATAATACTTTGTACCTGCCATTTAAGTTTTGTTCCACTCCCACTAGGGACCAAGATAGTTTTTTTGTTTGTTTTGTTTTTAGAGGGGGGAATGTTTTGGTTTTTTTTAACAACTACTTTAAGTTTAATCTGCTTTCTTCAGGGACCAAGATGTAAAAGGGAAAGCGTGCCCTAGTTCAGGAGTGAGGAAATGTTTTTTATATCATAGAGCTTGCTATATTTTCTAAGTAATTATCTCTTTGTAATAGCTAATTGATGCTAACTGGTCAACATGAGAAGAAGAAAGCATCAATTGACCAAATGATATGAGTTATAATCACTGGTTTGAATAGCTATATTGATCTTGGTAGAGAATATACTGATTTGTTAATTATTATCTTATTATCCAGAGTTAGAAAAATCACACCTAAATTCTCAGGGTTAATCATAGAATACTGCAGGGAAAGAGAAAGCCTAGCTTAGGGGACTCAACCTGCCAGTGCAAGTGGGAGTTGAAATAATGAACTCCAAAATGTAGAAATGAATACATATGTACATACTTAAGAATATTTAAAAGTGCCTATCATAGGCTCACTGAAAATTAGACTCTTTGTAGCTACTTAGTTCCAGCTCTAGGATCAATAAATACTTTTGAATTGACTTCAGTCCATCTCCAAATTTCTCAGTACCAGACTTCAGTGCTAAGGATAAATAGCACCACCTTTCTGGAGTGTTATTGGGAGTGCATCTTGGGCAAATAAGGGTATGCCAAAGCAACCTATTTGTATGTCACTCCTCACCTCCACTTCTCACCCATAGAATTTCCAAGATGTAATCAGTTTTTTAAAGCACAGAGCTGTGTACATATATCTATAAGTAGATAGATAAAAATATGTAAACTGAGATAGGTCAACCTGATTTTATCAATGAAGATCTTACCTAATAGCATCCCTTGGATAGAATTCAATTCAATCCAATCCAACAAGTATTTTTAAAATAAGATGTTAGGTTCTTACTAAGTGCTAATGAGATAATGAGATATTAGGTTCTTACTAAGTGCTAAATCGGTACTTGACAATTCTCTAGTTCTGGCCTTTCCTGGGGAAGAGCTTGCATGCTTAGGAGGAGCAAGTTCATTGGTTGAAGTAATTTTTCCCAGAAGCCCTTGCATTATCCCACACCCATTCTCTGGGAGGATAAAAGAGGGAAGTCACTACTCTGGACCAGAGTTAACAGCAACTGTCTGGAGATAACGGTTCTCTACAGGAAGAAGACTCTGTCCGAGAGATTTGAGTTGACACAGCAGATCTCCTCCCAGAGAACAATTGGCAGCTTCTGGAGACAACAGCACGTTACAGACCTGAATTCAAATCTGGTCTCAGACACTTAACATGTCCTGGCTGTGTGACCCTGGGCAAGCCACTTAACCCCTTCAAGCAAGCAGAGGACCAGTTTTCAGTCATCTCTCTTCTCAAAATATAGAAGAAAGTACTTACTTTGACTCTACTTGGAAAGGCCTTACATCCCCAGACAAGGTGTGATTCAATCTCAGCTCCTGTTTCTGATTTGAGAATGGTTGGATAAATTATGGTATATGAATGTTATGGAATATTATTGCTCTGTAAGAAATGACCAGCAGGAGGAATACAGAGAGGCTTGGAGAGACTTACATCAACTGTTGCTGAGTGAAATGAACAGAACCAGAAGATCACTGTACACTTCAACAATGATACTGTATGAAGATATATTCTGACTGAAGTGGATCTCTTCCACAAAGAGAAGATCTACCTCAGACCCAGTTGATCAATAATGGACAGAATCAGCTACACCCAGAGAAGGAACACTGGGAAATGAGTGTAAACTGTTTGCATTTTTGTTTTTCTCCCCAGGTTATTTTTGCCTTCTAAATCCAATTCTCCTGGTGCAACAAGAAATTCGGTTCTGCACACATATTGTATCTAGAATATACTATAACATAATTAACATGTATAAGACTGCCTGCCATCTAGGGGAGGGGGTGGGGGGAAAGAAGGGAAAAATTGGAACAGAAGTGAGAGCAAGGGATAATGTTGTAAAAAAAATTACCCAGGCATATGTTCTGTCAGTAAAAAGTTATAATTATAAAACAAAAAATAAAATTAAATAAAAATTTTTAAAAATAAAGTTGGGCTTTCTTTAAATCTAAAGACTTCCTGAGAGACATTAAAAAATTCCTTCTAGAAAAGTATTCACAGTATAAAATAAATCAATTATAAAATAATGACTTACTTTAGCTCAGGTTCCTATTCTGGTTCACATGGATACCACCTTTCTGGCCCAGGCAGGTAGCCTTCTTCCCTTCCCATCTTCCCCTTTTATGTTTCATCTTCTATTAGAAAGTTAAATTCCTGGAGGGCAATGACTCACCATTACTTAGCCCAGTGCCTGGCTTAATAAAAGTCAATGCTTATTAAATGCTATGTAATATTTATTTCGCCCTCGATATAATGAATGCTTTAAATCCCAATACTCAAAAGCACAGACGGACAAACTTAAGTTTGTTACCCACAAGGAAACAGTGAAATTGATTAGGTATGTTAGTTTCACCTCAGAAATGTCACAGGAGCTATCAAATTCCCCAAAGCTAGCGACTCCAGAGCTAGCTGACATCCATCCAACCTTGGCACTGCATACTGGAGGCTGCCCGCTACAATGCCACATGATAAGGGGAAGAATCACAGTCAAACGGCAAAGAGTAGATTCTCAAAGCAGAAGCTGAAGATTCAAAATAAATGCTAGTTTAATCGCCGACACCATAGTCCTTCCTAAAACTAGCGTCGTTTAATATTTAGAACAGAGATATGATGATCAAAATAATTTTAGGGATTGTGGTACAAAGTGTAGAATATTCTCAAAAAATCTTGAAATTATCTTTGCCTTTCAAAATGCGACTTTAGTGAGCTTCTATTTTTCATCATGTGGTAAAAGTGTGATTTAAGAGGATTTCCCCCCCTCCCCCATCATCTTAGAGTTCTCTTAGGTCTGTTTTGTGTTTGAAGGCTAGGGCGCACGGGGTAGTTATGCAACGTGGTGGAGTGCAGAGCTGGGCGCTGGGCTGAGTCTCGCTTCTGTCCTTCACTAGCCATGTGTGTCTTCGGACGAGTCTGAAAACGACAAAGATCTAGAAAACGGAGACAAGGCCAGGCAGCCCTAAGATCGGCTCCCTCCCTCCCTCCCTTTCTCTCCCCATCTCTGTGCTGTCTCCCTCCTCTCCGGGTCTCTCTCTCTCTTTCCCTCCCTTTTTGTTTCTGTCTTTTTCCTTTGTCTCTTTTCTGTCTCCTCTTTTTCTCATATCTTTCTCTTACTCCTGTCTCTTCCCTGCCTTTGTCTCTCTCCCCAGCCTCTTTCCTGTCAGTCTCTCTTCCATCTCTCCTCTGTCTCTCTCTCCTTTATCTATCTCTGTCTCTCCAGTCTCTGTCTCTCTCGCTTGAGACTCTTTCCCAAGTCCAGGGCGCTCCCCGGAGCAGATGAGCCAGGGAGAGGGTGGGGACCCGGAGCAGCACGAACAGAAAATGAAAAGACAAAGACAAAAAGGAAGTGGTTAGAAGGGAAGCTCTTTTTTGGTTCCTCCAGCCCTTTTTTTTTTTTTTTTTTTCTTTTGGCCTATTTTAACTCAAAGACAGTCACCCCACGCGCCGCACGGCAGCTACGGGAGGTTATTTTCCCAGTCTCAGCGTCCGCTTGCGTCCAATTCCTTACCTCCCTCTCTCCCCGCCCCCGCTCCAGGCCCCGCCCCGCCGGCCCCGCCCCCTCTGCGACTCCCGCTGCGGCCGCTGGAGGGCGCTGCCCTGGCCCCGCGAGAGGCGGCGGTGGCGGCTGAGGCGGCGGCGGCGGCGGCTGAGGCGGCCGAGGAGCTGCACCGGCCTCGCTGCCCGCCCGCCTCCCTCCCTTCCTGCCCCGGGTGGAGCGGCCGCGACGGTTATCGGCGCTCGGACCGAGAGTCCGCACGCTCGCACCGACAGGGCGGCCGTGGCCGCGCCGCGGGAAGCCCCGCTGCCAGCGCGGCCGCTCTCGGCCGGAGCCCCGGGGCCAGGCGGAGCCCCCTCTGTGGGCGGGTGCCTCCCCGGGGCCCGCCCGTCGCGGGCGCCGCCGCAGCTTCTGCGGCCGAGGAAGCGGAGGCGAGAGGCGGCCGCCGCGGCCGCTCTTCCTCCGGCCCCGCTCCGGGCTCGGGGAGCCGGCGACCATGGGTCGGGGCTGAGGGGAGGATCCGGGGCGCTGAGGGGGCGCCCGGGCCGCCCCTGGCGCGCCCCCGCCTCCCCGCCGACGCCTGGCCCGGCTCCGCGGCGAATGGCTTTCATGATGATGAAGAAGAAGAAGTTCAAGTTCAAGGTGGACTTCGAGCTGGAGGAGCTCTCCTCGGTGCCCTTTGTCAACGGGATCCTCTTCTGCAAGATGCGGCTGCTGGACGGAGGCAGCTTCAGCGCCGAGTCCTCCAGGTGATCCAGCTCTCCCCCTCAGTCCGTCCCTCCCTCATTCCCTCCCTACCTGCTCTTCCCCCCCCTCCTTTTCTTCTTTCCCTTCTCTCCCTCCTTACTTCTCCCGTGCTTCCCTACCTGTTCTCCTTCCTTTCCTTTTTTCATCTTTCCCTTCCTCCCGCCCTTATTATGTTTTCCCTTCCCCACTTACCTTCTTCCCCTCCCTCCCTCTCTGTTGCCTCTTTACCTTCCTACGTCCTTCTTCCCTCCCTCCTTCCTTCCTCTCTCCCTACTGCGTCCCAACTGTTCTTCCCTTTCTCTCCTTACTTTCTTCCTTCTTTTCTTATCTGCTTTCCTTCCCTCCTCTTCCTTCCTTCCTTCTCTGCTAGTTTGCCTTCTTCCTCTTCCTTTTCCCCCCTTTCCTTCCTCACATTCTTTCTTTTCCTTTCTTTCCTATTCTTTCTCCTTGTTTCCCCTAATGCCTCTGGTTCCTTTCCATCCTTCTTTGCTCTTTCTCCTACTTTCCCTCTCTCCTTCCTTCCTCTCTCTGAGAAGCTGTTTTTACAAACACTCATTTTGCCCCTTTTGCAGCTACTAAGAATGCTGATTGACGTCTTAATCTTTTTCTTGCTCCTCACCCACGAGAGTTGTTTGATAGGGAATTCCAATTTCTGTTCCTGGTGGAGTGGAAAGATCCGTGTTCCTGGAGTCAGGAAGACCTGAATTCAAATTCAGCCCCAGACACTTGTGGTATGACTGGGCTTCAGTTTCCTGTAAAATGGGGATACTAACACCTACCTCACATGAGATATTTGTTAAAACACCATACTTAGCACAGTGCCTGGCACATAATAGGCACTATTTAAATGCTTATTCCCTTCTTGCTTTCCTTTTCCCACTTCTGTCAGAAAGCCCTTAGCAACAGATACTCTTTCCCAGGAGACCAGCTTGACATGAGTCAGTAATCAATTTACCCAAGACCTAGGGAGTGGATGGCATATTATGAGTTACATGTTTAAGGCTAAGCATGGTCCCAGCTTTCAGGGTACTTGTAATGTTATTTCCTGTTTGCTCTGCTTAAAGTCTCTGCCTCAAAATCCAAAGGCTTGTGCCCACAGGTTATTAGGCTTGAGAAGACCAAACATTGGGGTCATCACTATTGGGGCTTTGTGTTGTTTGCTTCAGGAACTGAAAATCCATTCAGATATCCTCACAGAAGTGGCCACAATTTTTATTGCATTCTTTTATCCTAGAGCTACTTTTTAAATTATTCACTAATACTGATTAACTTTAAAAAGCCTTGAAAGGTTTAATAATGGAACTCTGTGGGTCCTCAGTTCTTTCCAGTTCTGAATTTTCTATCTTTTATACTTGTTGCACAATTAGCTTAATCCTAGTGTGTGTCCTTAGAGAATGAAGCATTGTTGTTTGGTAGTAGGGTGGGATGAAGCAATATGCTTTAAAAGTCTGGAGAGTGTCCAGCCTTGGAAGAAATGGAGAAGCAGTCTAGTTGACAAGTTTGCCTTTTATTAGAAAGTAGTAGCTTTAAACTAAAATACTATACTGAAGAATAACTTGAGCTTGGGGAGAGGAATTAGTAACAACTATTGATTTTTCTTCAAATACTGGCCATGGCCTTAAGTGTTGATTCCAGAAAAGATTTAGTTTGTCTTTACTCATCATAGGAATATACAATAGTGAAAGGCACCATGGGAAAGTGGATAGAATGCTGAATTTGAAGCTAGAAAGCTAGAAAGACCTGGATTCAGGTCCTAATGGTTGTGTGACTGGCGTAAGTCAGTTAACCTTAGTACCCTATACATCCCTGGTATCTCCATCCTTCTGGGACCCAAGTGCTTCCTCTCTCTTCCAGCCTTGGAAATCAGGCCACCCTGAGCTGGGGTGCCTGCTAATGACCAAATCATGAAAGTATTTGGCACCATGTTTGATGGTCACTATCTGTGTGATCTTGGGCAAATCACATGTCTACATTTTGGTCATCCCTAAAATAAAGGTAGTGAATCCCTTACAGTTCTAGACTTCTTATTATTTATGATTCTACTCCTCTCTCCATATGTGTCCTGCTTTTCATTTCTCTGCCATCAGAGGTCAGTTAATTTTAAGCATGGACAATCTTCTTTTCATAGATGAAGATGTATCTTCTTTGTTTAGTAGAAAGAGCTCTGGATTGGAACCAGGACTTAGGTTTAAATCTGGATCAGGATATTCATGTGACCTTGTACAAGTCCCCTACCTATTCCAACTCTTAACTTCCATATTTGCAAAAATAAGCTCTTAGATCACTGAAGTATCTACTAACTCTAAACTCTATTAACCAATAGTCTCCTCCTTTCTTCTAATTTTTGCCAAGTTACTTTTAGAAAATCTCTGATTACGGAGCAGCTGGATGGTGCAATGGAGAGAGCACCAGCCCTGAAGTCAGGAATACCTGAGTTCATATCTGGTCTCAGACACTTTGTACTTCCTAGCTATTTCCCATTTCAGAATTATTATAGGCCAAATTCTAATTAAACCTGGTTTCCTCAAAAAAAAAAAGTATTTGAGATAAATTAAGGAAACTTCTTATTCAGTGTTATTTTCTCACTAATGTTGAAACAATCACTTTTTCTATGGATTTTAATTGCTGATTTAGAATATTTAATTTTTGTTATAGATTAAATAGGTTTTAAATTGGGCCAACCCTGGAATCCAATTGTCAATTATTTCTATGTGTAAATGCTTTCCAAACTCCAAATAACGAACTTATAAATGAAATTTTGAACATAAGTTTTGCACAATTTCAGTAATCGCTATCTATCATTTTTACACTTATAACATTATTTTCTTGAAAATATTGCAAACTGGATAACAATTGGAAATTATCAATAAAATCAACAGGCTTTTATTAAGTACTATTTTCCAAGGCTAAGCACTAGAGATGAAAATAAAAGCAAAACCAGTTCCTGCCCTCTTGGAGCCTGCCTTCTAATCCTAGAGATAGCATTTACATAAATTGGTACATTTACATTAATTGGTGCATTACTGGATGCATTCTGAGCAGCTAAAGGGGTAAAAGAAGATTGTACAGGAGGTGACTTTTGAGGTATATCTTCAAATAAACTAAAGATCCAAAGATTCAGAGGTTGGGGAAGAGGAGAATATAGGGGCCAGCTGGGTGCAAAGGCATGGAAGCTGGAGAAGTTTGTGAGGGAGGAATAGGAAGGAGCCTGGTCTGGCTGTACTAGTGTAGTCCTAATAGAAGAGAGTCTTGTTAGAAGATCAGAAAGACAGGAAGGTGCCAGGCTGTGAACCAACAAAAGAGTTTATATTTGATCTAAAAGTAAAAAGTCTTGCTTGGAATTTATTTCTTGGAAGGATGACATGGAAAATTCACTTTGACAACTGAGTGGAGAATGAATCATATTGATAAAATCTCAATCAGAAAATGATTGCAGTAGCCCAGGCCAGAGGTGATAATGGCCTGAACCAGGGGGTGGCTGTGTGAGGAAAGAGAAAGATAATTGCAAGAGATGTTGCCAAAAAAAAAGAAAAAGAAAGAAATTAAAAGTTTTGAAAACTGAGAGGACACATGAGATGAGCTAGAGTGAAGACTTGAGGATGACAAGAATGTTGTCACTGGGGTGAATAGAAAAATAATGGTGCCCTGCATAGGAATAGGTAGGGTTAGAAGAAGTATGGATTTTGGGGAAAAGATAATGAATTCTATTTTAGAGTTTGAGATCCTTTGGGGACATCTGCTTTCATTGACAGAACGATAAAATACTTATTAAGCACTTACAGTGTGCCAAGCACTTACAGTGTGCTGGGCACTGTGCTAAGTGCTCAGGATATAAATACCACCAAACAAAATAGTTCCTACTCTCAGGAACTTGCTGGAAAAGAGGGATGATTGAGGAGAGGAGCCAAAAACATGTTGGAAAGGAGCCCAGCCAAAAGTATTCTTGTTTAGGAGCATATTGAAAGGATTTTAGAAAGATGGTTCTAGAGGATGGCCCTCTCTAAGATAAAGCCAAGAGCTCACCTCCCAGAACTGAGGGGGAAGGAGTTCGGATAAGGGTGAATTTCAAGTTTCTGACGGGATTTAGAGTTGAGCCTATTACCCTTGTGGGAGATTAGGAAGAGATAAATAGACATAAACATCTGCATAGACAAATAGTGATCTGCCTGGAAGTGAAAATTGTGCCTATGGGATGAAAGAATCACCAGCTAGAGAATTTAGCTGGAAAACTGAAGAGGGCCGAGGGTCTTGGGGGGGAAAGTTTATAGGAATAATGTAGGTTGATATTCAGCAGATGAAACTGAGAAGAGAACCAGCCAAAAGCAGTATAAGAAAAACCCAGAGAAGGAAAAGTACCTAGTAAGAGGTGGTAACTAACAGTAGTGTGGTATTGCGGTGAAGTCAAGAAGGATAAACATTGAGAAAAGCCCATTAAATTTGGCAAATTAAGAGATTATTAGTAACTTTGGAAAAGGCAGATTCTTTTGAGTAAAGAGGTAAGAAGTCAGGTTGTAGTGGGTTTAGAAGAAAGGGAGAGGAAAGGAAGTAAAGGCCCTGGAGTACAAATTACTTTTTCAAGGTGTTAGCTGAGAAGAAAAGGACAAATACAGGATTGTAGCTAGCAGGCATGGTAATAGTATGTACAGAGGATTTAATAAGGATGGCCATGTTTAAGCAGCAGGAAAAGAAAGAGCAGATAGAGAATAGGGATAATAATGGTAGGGACAGTCTGCTGGGGAAGATAAAAGGGTAGGATCAGAGATACATTTAGAGGGTCAGTCTTAACAAGGAGAAGGGCTACTTCATAATTAGAGATGAAAGGAAAAGATAGTGGGGGATTTTGTCAGTGGAATATTAGATGAGGAGAAGAAAAAAGAGCCCTCTCAGGAAATGTTCTCAATTTTTTGGTGAAGTTATGGAATGCTATGCAAACTAGCAAGATGTAATTTCCCATTTGTGGAAATGACACAATAATTATAAAATAAACCTCAGTTTCCTCATCAGTAAAATTGTAATACTTCCTATCTTACAACGATGTGGTAAGGAAATAGTATAAATAGTAATTATCTCTCCCTGTAGTGCATTGTAGAGTTCATAGTTCTGTCCATCTATCTGGGATCTGGAACCTTGGTTTAAGAGCTAATATGGCTTCTTTGGTGGATGACAAGTGAATAGGACTGAGCTGAAAGTTGTCAGAGGATGTTGGAGATGGGAAGTTAGTGGAAAAAGGTGATGTTATGTCTGAATCATTTGTCCTTACATCTTTTAAGCATGTCTTCCCTTTGTCTCTACCTGATTGAAATACAAATAATCCAAAAAACAGCTCTCAATGCCTTCTCTTCATTGTGGTCACAATCTTCAAATTGTCAAATCCCTCATATTCAATTTTATTTATAAACTTCTTTATGTACATTATATCCTCTCTACTATACTAAAGGCTACATAAGAACATTTATAATGCCTTCCACCATAGTCATATTATAGATCAGCTCGGATTTGTGGATTTTTCCAGCATGAAGATGGGCATGGCTTAAAAAGTATTGCTTAGCAATTTCACTATCCACAGTTCTCCCTCACCTAGAAAGTAAAGATGTTTTCCCTTCCTTCAAGTCACACTCTTAGAGTAGAAAAAAAAAGTAAGAGCAGAATTGCCAAGGACTGAACCACAGTGAACTGGTTTGGGTATGTGGAGGTGGGGAGAGAGTCTGTAATTGTAGATTTCAGGCTTGTGAATATTTGACTAGCTCATTAAGTTCATTTCTAGGGGAGCTTTCTAGATTAGAATTACCATACAAATAATTCTTTGATCCATGTAAGGCATGTTAGGTTCTGCTAACTGATTTCAAAGGGATTTTTTTCTCATAGGAAGATAAGATATTCTCAAATATCATTAAATATATTTTACATATTAAATATAAATGTTTTAATTATTTTTAAAATTTTAATTTAATATAATTAAATCTTTCATATGAAAAATAAAGACAAAAGAATTTGTGGGTTTGGGTTTAATTTTGTTTTTTACTAGACGTATGACTTCATTGTTTTAAAGGACTTCAAGTAAGGAAATTCCTTCTACCAATTCAGATCAACAACCATTCTACAACTTAGGCCTAGAGAGCTGCTTGGCTTCATTGAGAGGGTACTGTTTACTCCCTCCTCCTAACCATGCTGCTTTTTTACAGTGTCTCCTGAATTCAGGAAAAGAAAGCTCTAATGAATTCATTTTTTCCATGTTGGGAACATGCACTTGAAAGACAGAATATGAAGAGTGAATGGAAAGGTGGTCTTGAAGACAGGGAAAACCAGAGCTCCACCTGCCTCCAG
Source organism: Sminthopsis crassicaudata (assembly GCF_048593235.1). NCBI lineage: Eukaryota > Metazoa > Chordata > Mammalia > Dasyuromorphia > Dasyuridae > Sminthopsis > Sminthopsis crassicaudata. Next base: position 426,424,537 of record NC_133620.1, read on the forward strand.
CAGTTGTTGGCTGTGTGGCTTAGTCCAAGTCACATAACCACTCATTGCTCTAGAATCTGAACCAGAGCATCAGACCTAAATAGAAAAGAGGGCCATTAAACCTTACATGAGGATCCCAGGGGGCATATGAACATTTTTCCCATCATTTTAAGCTTGTTGTTGTGGTTGTTTGTCCTTTGTTCTTGAAGATCATCTTGACATCAGGGAGGTGACACCATGACTTGCAAGTGAATTGGATTTAAGGGAGGGTCACCAGCCTCACTTTCCTCTCCAGAGTCATCTGGGTTCCCTGGCAAGATTTAGATCAAAGTGACTGAGATCTTTCTACTATGGGAGACTTTGGCCTTTTTTTTTTTTTTTTTTTTACACCTTGGTCTTTTTAAGCTAAGGTCTTCAATATGTCTCAGTTTGACCAAAGCTGCACCCATTCAGTGATTAAGGCTAGATAGCAATTGAGACTATAAATCAAGCCCTGATTTGTACTATAAATCAAGCCCTGATTTGTAGGCTTCAAAATTCCAGGAACTCATACTAAAAAACTGAATTTAGTGTCAGGGGCTACACTCAAAAATATTCATCAGTTATTCTAGCTATCTGTATCTATATATCCCTCCTCCTTTTCTTTGTATAGAGATCTGATAGGAGATACTTTTAGTGAGAGCATTTGTGATTATTTGTTGAAGAAAGTTTAATATGTGAAAAATTCCAGTTTTCAGTATTCCTAGTTTGAGGTTTTGATGTTCCAAGTGTTGGGGGAAAGGGGAAGGGGAGGTTGATCTATTTAGTTGCTAATGGCTAAAACACAGTACTTTCACATGCAGCTGTGATTAAGAGCATGTGAGTTCTGGGAGTGCCCAGGAAGCTAATGTGCACATATGTTTATTGGATCTTTTACTTTGTAAACAAGCTGTGGGTTCTTTCTTTTCCCTTTAGTGTTTTCGTTTTAAGGTTTTCACTCATGAAATAGTAAATGTTTTAAAATTTGTCTTATAAGAGTAAGGTTTTCACTCATGAGAAAGTAAATGTTTTTAAGATTGTCTTATAAGAGATGAACTGTAGTAAGTAGCAAACATCAGCAAGTCTATAGCAGATACCATCTGTTCATGATATCATAGTTCTTTATGATCATCCAAGAAATTATAAATCCACAGTTCATACTATCTTCTTTTAGGATAACAATAAAGATGGCACTTTCTTAGATGCTACTATGTGAGAATTGGTTCAAATAAAATTATGTAAAGGGTCAGTTTGTTTCACAGAAGTGATCTCTTTAGATTGCCCAGATCCATTATATGTAAAGCATATTCACAGAATATAATGGACATATGTACACATAAGAAAATGTGTACACATAAGACATGTGTACACATATATACACATTAAATAATGAAATAGAAGAATAGATCAACTTCATTTATTAATGATCACTTTTTTTGTTTTTTATTTTACTGAGTTATTTAGTGAAAAAATGCTGAATAGTCACTTTGGTGGCCTTCAGGACTATTTGCCCACAAATGTGAAAGCACTACCTTAGAGATTATCTAGTTCAATCTCTCTTTTATTCCTTTTATTCCAGTCATTTATGAAGATAATTTTCCTCTCCATCACCAAATGAGCCCATGAAACAAAGAACACAGTAAGCAAAACCAATTGGTATAATGACTGCAACAGTATATGTCACATTTGTATTCTTAGTCCTCTCTACTGAAAAAAAGAGACCTTTATCCTTACCTCTTTTCTCTAGTTAGGCTATTAAACCAATCCTCTCATTTTACAGATGTGGAACTGAGACATAGAAAGGTTAACTATTTGGTTGCACAATTAGTGTTTCAGGCAAAATTTGAACCCAGGTCTTCATGACTTCAAATCTAATGCCATGTCTATATACTATGGTCCCTCTTTAAATTACTTCACACTCAGTTTGATTTAGTGTTCATTGTCATTACCATTTTATATATTGTTTTAATTTTCACCTCCAGCTATATCATCGTGGGTCTTCTTTCTTTAAATTCCTCAAATTCATCATTTCTTGCAAGTCAATATTTCGTGACATTTTCTTAACCACAGTATGTTCAAGCACTCCAAAATCAATTTTTTTTTGTTTTTTTTTTTTTGGTTACTGCTAATAAAGTGCAGCTGTAAATACTTTGGTATATATAGGATAGTTCTTTCAGACATTAAGTAAGCATTATTCAAAGTACCAATAGAGATGCTAAGAATCTGAGAGTCTGAATAGTAGGTACACTGATAGCATCAGGGTTTCATTCCCACTTTTACTATTTATTCTGATACTTTGAATGGGCCTCCTCATCCACTAGGTTTTTTTTTTCTTAATTGTAAAGTGAATAGGTTGAACAAAGTGAATTTTTGGTTTTTTGAAACTGTATTCTTCAGCTCTCTCAGGTTATAAGTATCTATCTACACAGGCCAAATCCAGTTCTGATGGACACAGAAGTTAAAAGTTAAAACTGACACCATTCTTCCAACATGGACTGGCCTGTCCTTCTGGAGAAACCCAGTAGGCTTCCATATCTAGGAGCTCACCTTATTTGGTGCTATACTTAATAGATAATTTCTGCATGAGGGGGAAAAAAAAGAAGGCTTCATGGAAAACATGAATTCTGAACCTGGTTTTAGAGGCTATTTAAAAATCTTGTTACTATATAGCTATATTTCATAGCTTAATCATGCTGGAGTATGCTCACTATAGCACCTTGATATTATTTTCCAGGAGAATTTTTTATGATTACTATGTTGTATTATTAAGGGTGGCAAGCATGTTGAGATATAGAATGAAATATGATGAGAAATATTTGTTATTCACATAGAGTAGAAGGTACCTAAGAAGAACTAGGCTGATATCCACATTTTATAGATGAAAGAACTGAAGCTTAGAATGATTAGGTCATTTGCCCTATTATTCTACATATTGGGAGCCAAATTGAGTCTAAAACATAGGTCTCTCTTCACCCAGTCCAGTGTTTCCATCACATTAGGATTAATGCAGTCTCTTTTAAAATGCAGGCTTTGATCTAACATGTATTTCAACAATATTTAATATGTATTGGACTACCTGCCAGCTAAGAGAGGGGATGGGGGGAAGGAAGGGAAAATTTGGAACAAGAAGTTATGAAAGGATCAATCTTGGAAAAATTACCCATGCATATACTTTGTAAATAAAAAGCTTAAAAAACAAATAAAATAAAATAAAATACAGGCTCTGTTCTAGTCAGACTATATTTAGTATGTCACATCCACTTCTTGATGTCACATTTTAATGGCGATATTGACAAACTGGAGTAAGTAAGTCTATGGAAAGAAGCCTAGGAGGATGTGGGTCAAGATTGTCACCATGAGAACAGCTTATATTTATCATAGGGCTTTATGGTTTGCAAAGCATTTACTTATACCTTACTTCACTTTTGCCTTACAAGTACCATCCCAGAAGGCAGGTAGGAACATTAGTCCTGTTTTAAAGAGGGTGAAACCAAGGCTTAGACAGATAAAGAGATTTGCCTAAAATCCTACAGTTAGTAAGTGGCAGAGCTGGGGCTTGAGCCCCATCCCCCCAAGTCTTTTATAAGAGTTGGGATTTAGAAATGGAGTGAATATTAGGGGGCCTAGTACACACTTCTTGTTTTATGGATCAGAAATTTGAGGCTCTGAGAGGGTAATAAACTTGCTTATGGTCATACAGGTAGCAAATAGCAGAATTTGACTTGAATGAATGTTTCACCCTGAACTTTAGGATTCTGCCACTTGAGGAATTATTTAAAGTTGTTTGGAGGGGAATGTTAGGAGAGCTGAATTAAGTATTTCCTCTTCTCAGCTTCTGGAAGTCAGAGCTTGGCTTTGAACCTAAATTCTCTGGCTCCCAAATTCAGTATTTCTGTATATGTAGTTTGGGCCAAATTCTCAAATAATTATGGATTTTATTTAGGAGGCTCTGCAACATTTTGGGCCCTTTTGCAATGAGTTCACTATTATCCACAAAAAGCTAAAGGATCTCACCATTACCAGGGTTCTCTTTTCATGCATTTCTTAAAATGCTCCAATAACCTTTTTTTCCATTTCTTTTAGGCAAATACTATTATTAGTTCCTCCGTCCTTTCCTGTAAAAAAAGAAAAAAAAGCCCACTCCTTGTAACAAATAAGCATAATCAAGCAAATAAATCCATAGATTTGCCATGTCCAGAAAAATATGTCCCTGCACCATGAATTCAGCATCCCTCTGTCATATTTAATTATCAGTCCTCTGGAACTGTGATTGATCATTGTATTGATCATAGTTCTTTTAAGTCTTTCACAGTTGTTCTTCTCTATAATGTTGTATTTATTGTATAAATTTCTCACCTAGTTCTTACAAGTCTTCCCAGTTTCATCTGAAACTGTCCCTTTTGTTGTAAAATTCCATTCATGCATCATGATTTTTTCAACTATTCTCTCTTTATTTCCTTTTTTATGTGCTATAATAAAAATAGCTATTAGAAATATTTTTGTTCATATGGGTCTTTTTTTTCAACTTCATGTTATAGATTGAGTAGTAATATTGGTGGAACAGTGTGCATAGTTTGGTGATTTTGCAGCCATAGTTCCAAATTGTTTTCCAGAATTTTTGCACTAATTAACCAATAATGCTGTGCTTATCTTCATAGTGGTAGCTTTTCCAGTAATTTTTCTCCTTGTAATCTTTTTTCCATAAGATGGGACTCTTGAGTTGCTTTATTTGCGTTTCTTTAATGAGTAGATTTGGAGTAATGTGGCTATTGATAGCTTAGACTTTTTCTTTGAAATTTAGCTGTTCATAACCTTTTGATCTTTTAAGGTAACAATGAACTCTTCTAAGACTTTTCTTTGGAGAGGAAATAGGTTCTAAGTTTCTTTCTTTCTGTGACTTCTGAAGGCAGATCCTATCTGATTTATGTCCATATTTATGTTTCTCATATCATTTGCTGAAAGTTAAATGCATTTTAAATCTATTATATGATTGCTTTGGGAAAATGCTCAACATTTTCCTTTTTGAAAGCTGCTTTTAAGCAATGTAGCTTAAAAAGTGGCCTATATCCAAGAGTTATTTTGTCTTAATGAAAAAGGACAATATACCTGTAATATTGATTTTTTTTGTCTTTATCATGTTAATTTAATTTCATTTGACTGAAGCATTATTGTAACAACTTCTAACTAAAATTTCCTAGCTCATCAAAGGCATTCCATTGTAGAGTGAATTAGTGGATTTTGTAGTAATATGAAAGGATTTTTTTTTAATGTTTTACTTATACTTTTTCTAAGCAAACTTAGCCTTTAGTCAGAATATGATTTTCTCCCCTTCCCTTCCACATTAGTCCCATGTTTTACCTCCAAATTTCTCTACTAGCCAGGGATCTCAAATTTCTATCATGAGTTATTATTTTGGGTTTAAGTCATTGCCTCAGAAAGACACTCTTAAAATACTATCTTGACTCTCATGATAGCTTCTGATTGTTGTCTCTGTTCTCTGTTGTCTTTGACTCAAGATGATAGGACCAAAAAAGAAAAAGGGATGGAAAATAAGACTTAGTAGGACCTTGGAAAAGACCAAAAGGAAATTTATTCTAGGATTTGTTTATATACACACTGACCTCTGGGATCGTATTAGTCCTTAATTGTTTAATTAAACTAATTGGTAATTTTGTCCAATAAGATCATCGGAATTCTAGGTTATATAGAAATAGCCACTTTTTAATAAAGAAATGATGCCCAATTCCATTCTAGTTAGAAGTACTTTAAAAGTGATCTCTTCTAGCAGGATTACCTTATTAGAGGCAGTCTTCCATAAATAAATTCCCCAAGAAAAGTTTCAGGATGGCTGTGAGAGACTTGCTGCATGTGAAGTATCGTCTCTATGTACGATCCTTGAGGGCAGAGACTTTTTCATTTTTGTATTTGTTGTATCCTTCATACTTTAAGGAGTAATTGTTTCTTTCAAATGCTTTTAAAAATGTTTTTTTTAAAAGTAAATAAAAGCTAGATCCTGAAACAGAGCTTTTTTAATGAAAAAAAAAATTTTTAATGCCTCTTGAGAAGTATCATCATATTAAGTAGAGGAATAATTGTATTTTCGAAGCAAAGTCAGATGGATCAGACGTCTTGTGGAGAAAGTCATGAGAATTCTCACCCATAGTGTATCTCTGGTAGTTTCTCCTCTGTCTTTTGACTAAGAAGAAATAAATGGCAAGAAAAGGATATTTTTGACAAGGAAACAAAATACTTTTTTCTTTTGCAAATAAAAATATTTAGATCCTAATGGTTAATAGACAGTCACAGATTTAGTTGTTTAGTAGGGCAGTCAGAGCTAGCAAAACATTAATACATTAGAAGGAAGTAGCATTCTCATCTGCTGGCTTCTATTTTACTGCCTACAAACACAACCAAGTCTTTTCAGCCAAAAAACCCTGGCTAGATTGCTTTGCCCTTCTAATTATCTTCCCATATTTCTCCTTTGGTTTTTCAGTACAGACTCTAAGAAAAAGCTGTCTACACTTGGTCCCTCCACTTCTGTCTCTCCATTTAATCCTCTGCAGTTTGCTTTCTCATCTTAATACTCAACTGAAACTGCTTTCTCCAAATTTACCTGTGATCTCTTAATTGCCGATTGTAATAGCTTTATACTTCAATATCAATTAGTGACTCACTTCCACTCACCCTACTTATCTAATTCAATTGCTAAAATCCTTCTTCCTCCCCCTTAATATCTCTCACCTCAACCCCTTCTTCTCTAGACAGCCACCATCATAGTTTAGATCCTTACCCCTCTTGCTTATACCATTACAATCACCTACTATTTGATCCTCCTACTTCAAACATCTCCCTCACAGATCTCATTCCACCCTCCTCCCCATACCACACCCTCTCAACAGCAGCTCCCTGTTATGTTTAAGAACAAACAGGAGCTACTTTCTTTGGCATTAAAGGCTCTTTTTAAACCTGATTTCTTAACAGTCACCACCCAAATTTCCTGATCTAACTGTATAAATAGATAGAGATTTGATGCTTACTAAATGTTCCAATTATAAGCCAGAAAAAGTTAACCTTACTCTTCTCCACATACTCTATATATTCCCAGTGACAATGGCCTGGTTCTTGTTCCTTAACACAAGACATTCCTCCATCTCTTGATTTTTTTTTGTTGGTTTTCCACCAGTGCCTAGAAGGAAGAATTGCAATACCTTTTAAGGGATAGTTATTGGAAGTTTTTTGTTTTTGTTTTTGTTTTTTTAAATTTCAAGCTCTCTTGCCACAAATATTGACCAAGCTAACTATAAAATGGTTTATGAATATTTTATGCAAAATTTCTCATTAGAACAATCCCTGTTCAGTTAAGAGATCTTTCTTTTTGTCAGAATGTGTTTAAGATCAATGAACATACAGTGAAATTTCAGTTTGGGAAAAGCTGAAAAAGAAAGGGATACATTTTAAAACGTCATAAGGAAAAAACTTCCACAGATACAATTGTAATGCTAAGAGTCGGGACGTAGTAAACTCCTCATACTGTAAGAATTACATTGAGATTGTCTGGACTTCGATAAATTTGATTGTCTGTAAAATTCACAATAAATTGTGAATGAGGATATTCTTAGTTCCAAGTCTGCTACAGTAGAACTCGGAACCAAGGGTTCATATAAATAATTATTTTAATAAAAAATATCCAATAATCCTGGATCAAAGGTAACCCACAAGAAAGTAAAAAGCATTTCAACAGTATGCAAGTAAGTTCCCTCAAATTTCCTAATAACCTCCTAAAACTTTTTTATAGCCTCCTTGTCCAAAGGGCTGCTAATATCTAGTGGTGGAATTTATTCAAACTGCCGGGGTCTGCTTGTATGCTTCTTGTTTTACCATAGCCACAATTGAAGGTTTGGAAGTATGGATGGCTAGTTTAAGCCTCTCTGGTTTGCTGGCCTACCACTCTTTGCTACTGGAATACTTGCATAATAAAAGATATTTTGTTCACCTCCACGTATCTTTAATTTAGGGCTTATAGGTAGGAGTGGACTAAGTATCTGGCCTGGGGCAAGTCACCCTACCTTATTTGCCTTACTTTATGTAAAATGAGGGGGAGAAGGAAATGAGAAACTACCCCATTTGGGGTCATGAAAAATCAGACAGGAATAAATGACAAAATTTCTAATTGGTAAAATGAATAAGAAGAGAGATTCTGTGGTGACCTTCCAACTTATATTTCCTTGAAAGCTTTTTAGACCTCTCTTATCTAGTAACCCGGGTAATAAAATATTATAGCCAGAGAATTGAGATTATTAGCCATTCAGTTCTTTTCCTGACTCACCACTGCATAGTGAGATGCCTTTTGGTCTCAGAAACCTAGGAACATTGCTCTCAGTTTGTGAGAGGAATTTTTGATATTTAAATTCACAGTATTTTTGTGTTTGTAAGTCTTCCTGTATTTTTTTGGTTTTGTATCAACTCTCTTTCCTTATCTGTAAAATGGGGATAATAATAACCCCTACCTTCCAAGATTGTTGTGAGAAGAAAATGAGGTAATAATTGTAAAGTGCTTAGCTCACGGTTCTTGGTACATAATAAGGAATATAAAAATGTTAACTGTCTTTTTTTAAGCTACTATTTTGTAGATTAGCAGTAGTAAATTTGATTTCTGATTATAGGTCAGCTTTCCCTTTATCTTTTCTTGCAATCATTAGTTTAGTTTACCTTTTCACAATTCTTCATCCTATAGTTTTTTGTCTGAATCTTTCCATAAATCCTATATCAAGAAGTAATTTCGAAAGTTCATATAGCAATGCCCCCCTTAAAAAATCACCCTCCCTCTTTTTCACAAATAATACAAATAATTTTATCTTATTTTATTTAAATGAAGTTAAAATTTGTTTTATTTTTAATAACCGTATGCAAGGATATATGTTAAAATTACATGGATATTTACTGATAAAAATTCTTTACCATTTTTATATTTATAACATAAAAGTAATAGGGAATTGTATTTCCATTGCTATAAATAAGTTTCAGATAAAAGAAACTAAATACTAGTCACAGCTGCCTTTCAAAATAATAACCATGAAAATGCTACTGAGACAATGTGGTACTGTATAAGTTAGGGGTCTCAAAAATGGGAATCGTGGCCTGACAGTAAGAGGGTAGTATCCTAACCCCATGATATGTATATATGTAAGATCTACCAACTAAAAGATGGTAGATGGGATCCCTTCTCATTCTCCCTCCTCGCCAGTTGTGGGGACTTATTTCTATTGCAATCAGATCTACCCTTATACCTCAACACTTTCCCCCACTTACATGCTCCTACTCTCTCTCATTTTTGAGTTGGGTATTATTCCCACTCCTGCAAATTATCATTTTAACTACTACATGGGTACACATAGCAATATTTGTGCAGATACTATAAGAAAAATTCCCCCACTCTTAGCATACCTAACCTTTGTCCCTTAAGATTACCTTGTGTCTGGGCTGTGACCTGTAACAGCCCTTCCCCCATCCTGACTTTTCCTTTTTGATAGGGCAGTGAGTCAGACAGGCTGACCAGACATGGATCTTCATCACAAATTCATGCCTTTCTCCCCAAACCCATCTTCAAAATCTTCTATACTTCCATGTACCACCTGTAAGGGACAGTGGTGTCAGAACTCAAATAGAAATGGATCCCTGTAAGCTGCATTTTGACTTAAAAAAACATAAGTTAACATTGTTATATATCCATTTTTTAAAAACATTTGCCATGTCTATTTTAATCTGATTCTGGCCATAATTGGGAATTTTGCTGGCTAGGAATGTGATACTTCTGGTCTAGGTCCAATCATTCAGATTTACAACTTCAATATCCCTCTCTGCCATCTCACATATCCAGTTATTGTGAAAACAGCTCTCCACATCTCCCTAGTGTCCCTTCTCTATTCTCAACAAAACTTTTTCATTAGTTCAAGCCCTCATCAATTTCACTTGGACTCTTGTTAATAGCCTCCTAATAGGACTCCTTGCTTTAAGATCTTGCCTCACTCTGATCATCCTTCCTCCCCACAGGTGCCAAAGTGATTTTTCTTAAGGGCAGGTCTAATCATATTAGCCTTTCTACTCACTTAAGTGGCTCATTTTTGATTCTAGGATTAAATATAATTTTATCCTTGTTTAATTTCTATTTTTGCATAAGTAATACATAAAGTATAAAGTAACATAAAGATTAGAAGTGCATGTTCAAATATTTGTTATTGATAAGACTATGTAATCTGAAAAGTGTGGAGAGAGTAGTAGAAAGAGAATTGGCCTGAAGGCTAGAAAGGCCCTCACCACAGTTTATTTAGAGTATTTTTTAAAAATCAGCCACCAAATAGAAAACTTTTAGGAGAATTTTTTTGCTATAAAATGAATTTGCTTCATCTTTATTCATATCATTAGAAATGTTAAAGTTTCTTCTTTTAATTTATGTACTTTTTAAACTACTTTGGCATAAGGAAGCCAGTGCTTTTAAGAATAATAAAAAAAAAGTTCCCATACTCCGCCAATTTCATTATACCTCTCAATTTCCTCATCTGTAAACTACTGATAATAATATCATGTGCCTCACAGAGTGCTGGTAAGGATAATGTGAGTTTAAAGTTTGCAAAGTGTCTTACAAACCTTTAAATTCTACATAAATTTAAAAATTGGAACAAATTATTTTGTACCTACCAATGCAGCATGTCAGCTGATCATGTATTGTCTTGTATTCTTGTACAGGACCATCAGCCCATCTTTTTTTAGCCAGACATGCTTTTAATAATGTCTCATGTACCAGAAAAACTAATTGTAATATTAGCATTTTTAAAAATAGAAAAGTAAATTATTTCCTTTTTAAAATATTTGTTCTTAAAACTGAGTTTCAGATTCTTACCTTTCCTCCCCATTGAAAAGGTATATGTGAAGTTATGCAAAACATTACTAAAGTAGTAATGTAAAAGAAAACAGATCTCCCCTCTTACCCCCCAAAAAAAAACTCAAGAAAAAAATTTAATATGCTTCAATCTGCATTAAGATTCAATTAGTTTTTTCTCTAGGTATGGATGGCATGTTTCATCATCAGAGCAGTTTTGGATCATCATATTGCTGGGAATAGCAAAGTCATTCATATCTGCTCATCTCACAACATTGCTATAACTTTGTACACAATAGATTTCATGTTGCTTGAGTTCATGGAGGACTTTCCAGGTTTGTTTGTTTGTTTTTTCCCATCGATTATCCTGTTCATCATTTCTTTAGAACAATAACATACCATCATGGTCCTATATCACAGTTTATTCAACTATTCCCCAATTGATTTCCAATTCTTTGCCTTGAGAAGAGAGTTGCTATAAGCAATATATAGGTCCTTAGGAAACTAGATGATTAAAATATATATATTCCATAGGGAGGAGAGGAGAGGAAAAGAAAAAGAGAGATATACAAGTAAATGAGCTTTCTGGGAGGAACCTCAGAGTCCATGCAATCCAACCCTCTCATTTTATAGATGAGGAAACGGGGATGTAAGGGGGTTGTGACAATCATCATCATCATCATTTTAATTGTTATTACTGTTAGTAAGTCACAACCTCTGGCTCCCAGTTCCTCATTGATATTATTGTCATTTTAATTAATATTATTCTTGCTAGATTTCATATAGCATTTTAAGGCTTGCAAAGCACTTTACATATGTTATCTGACTTAGTTCTCATGTAAGATAGGGCTGTTATTTTCTCCATTGCACAGATGAGGAAATTGAGACTGAGAGGTTGAGTGATTTGCCTAGTGTTAGTTAAATAGTTATTAAGAGTCTGAAATCTTTTGAACTCAGATCTTTTTGATTCAAAGTCCACAGGTACTAAGCAACAGAAGTAGAATGTGGATCTAGTTCTTTTATTCTAAATGTGCACTTTCTGTATTTAGCCTTCCACTGTTTTGGGTTATTTGTGGCATATTAGACCATACGATATAGAACTGAAGGCAACTTTAGAAATCTTCTAGTCTAAGACTGTTATCTTCCTGATGGGGAACCACAACTCAGAGAGATGTGAGATACTTGCTGAGGTTATTGAGGCCTCTAAGATTTAATAATCGTTCTAACACCTTAATAATCATTCTATTTCTACAGTGTTTTGAGATTAGCTCTCTCCTGATTCCTGACCCAGATAGGACTGGGTGTATAGATAAGGACCAGCCTATTATTTCCTAAAAATTGGAAAGGGCTAACCTCACTGCAATTACATTTTAAATAACAAGATGTCTATTCCATTTCATCAAGGAAAGTCAATCTGCTTTAGTGAATGAAGCTTTTATCCTAACAAAAACACAATTCCTTTAAATATCCAAGTAAGTAACTGTGTAGTTAACAGTGATCTTACTACAAGGTTAGCTGCTAAATCTTAATGGATTTCTGATAAAGGCAAAACAATCAGCTATTGTTCGCACCCAAAAAAAAAAAAAATACATTTGACACACTTTTAAAATCTAATCTAGATTATTATCATTTTCTCTAACACTTTAAATCTAGACATTCAACAGAACAATAAAATCAAGCTCCAATAATAGCATTTTCCAATTACCAGAGTGCCAATGTATATACTAAACATTTAGCAAAAATTTAAGGGAAGTGTACACTGAGTATTAAAATCACCACCTCCAACAAATTATAGTCCTAAAACCTCCCATAGGTCTCTTTTTAAATTTTATATTCCCCTATTGTGAGAGTCACAAGGAACATTGGTTTTTTGTCATGTTTTAGTTTGAAGATATCTTAATATTAAGCTAGAATTTTTGTCACTTATTTTTTTAGATAGCTTTCCACTATATATTTCAGTTTAGCTAGGACTGGTATGTCAATTTCACATAGAACAAAATAAAAATCTTTGCAATGCCACTGAAGGACATGTCTTAAAATGTTGTGGCTAAAATTATATAGTTTCAGTATAGATATTCATTATTGGATTATTTTCAGCTTTTGTTCCAGAGTCCCTAAGTGACAAGTATCTTTTATTTAAAAAAAAAAAAACCTATATGTATATATGATTATATCATAAAATATGAGTATATAAATATATTTATACAATATTATAAATATATAATATATTGTATATGAAGAACATAGAGTTTACATAATATATAACAATTGTCTTACTTTGTTTAAAGGTCAAACTGGGCTGAACTCAACTGTGTACATTCTTAATAAAGCATTAGAATTCCTGAAAGCAGTTCCTTAGGTCTGTTTTCAAAAAAACTACTCCTATTATCTGTATAATGTGACAAATAATAATGCCTTAATGAGATTGAACATGTTTCAGATCCATTGAGTTCCTTTGGAAATAATGATTACATAAATGCCAGTTGTCATTATGGTGGTGGTTGTTTAATAGTGGAATTAGAGCAGAATGTTAAAAGATTTTTCCAGCACACTATAGTTATTAGCTGTTTACTAGACCCACTACTCCAAGCATTTTCACATGCTAGGTGCTAGAAATACTCTCCCTTCTTTCCTGGAATTCTGAACCCTCTTCAAAGCTTAGTTCAGATACCACCTCCTCCAAGAAGCCTTTGCTGATCCCCCCTCTCCAAATTTACTAGATATTTATTTTGAATATATTTTACATTGACTTAGTATACCTTAGTAGATCTTCCCCCTATAAACTAGGACTAGTTTGTATATCTTTTTATTACCACTGCTGAGTACAATACTTGGCAAAGAATGGGTACTTAAATGCTTGTTGAATTGACCTGCCCTTAACTAAACAATACTCTGAAGACCTGGATGATCTCTACGGGCCCTTCCAGGATTCAATTTTGCCTGTTCATTCTGTATAGTCTGGCCAGAGTAGAACAATTTCATAAAGGTAGATTCTAACTTCATTAAAATTCTCACATTTATTACACATTTACCAATTTGTTTGCAAACTTAGAGGCAGTTTGTTATATTGATTGGTTACCATGGAAACAAACTCAGAAAAAGTATTTGGCAACTATGACCAAAGTCACATTAGTGCTTTCTCTTCTGTGACTCATCAACTTCCGTTGAATTTCATAAGTCACTTTAACTACGTAAAAGAAACAAAGCAACAGAAAAAAAAAAAGATTTATTTTAATACAGATAAAGACAAGTGTTTCTAAAACAAATAGAACAATACAGTTCTAGGCACCAAGTGCACTAGCACTTTCCTTTTTAATGGGCTAATTTTATTGACACTTTATATTAATTACAGTACTGGAAAATTACTCTATTGAATAAACCACTGGAAAAATAAGAATATGAAAAAACTCAACACCTAACAAAGAGATTTGGATTTGATGTTAAAGGATTAGCACCTCCATTTCCTTACTTTAAAAAATACAGGCTTTGGGTTAGAAAAACTTGATCTTTCAAACAGACAAGATCACTTCTTTGCTCTTTTCATCTTCTCAGTGACCCTCTTACTCTTTCGAATGAGGAGAAAAAGCTAGAAGGTCATTGAAATAATGTCTCTACATCCAGCATAAGTCCAAGGGACTATAACATTTCAGCCTAAAGCTTTTTTTAAATTAAAGTTTTTACCAATTTAAACATCATCTGTTTATAGCATGTTCTTGTGGTTTGCTTCTGGAATAGTAGGGAAAACACTGAATTGAGAGTCAAAAAACCTGGATTCTTTGTGTGAATTTATATGTAAAGTAGTGTAGCTTAAATACACACACACACACACACACACACACAATATCTTTACAAATTTGTCAATAAAAAGAAAACACAGATTATTCATGGCTTTTCTGCCCAACAACCTGTCAACACAATGACCACTTTCTCCTTTTCTTCTCTTCCTACTATCCTGGCTGTTGAGCCCAACTTGGTATAGGAATTTAAGTTTTGGAGTTTAGGCATTTGTGAAGCTTCTTTCTATAAGTCTATGCCTTTGTCCCTGTTTCTTCTTAACAACCTTCATACCTATTTCTTTTTTCCATCTCCCAGTATATTTGTGCAGACTGGCCAGAAAACTTGGAGAGAGGTTCCACAAAGACACTATGAACATGTCCTATAACTTCAACCTTGACAATGGGGAAGGGAAGTTGTATGCAAATATTAGTTATTATTTTATTACATCCAAATAAAAAATTAATGACAATTCCAGGTAATTAAGAATAAAATCATTAGTAAAGCTAAATAAGGCATTAAATCTATTTCTAGGAGTCACTTTTGCCTGCCATGGCAAAATATAGTGAGATAAAGAACATTAAAACTAGTCCCTCAAGAGGGAAATTTCCTAGTGAGAAGGCATTTAGTCACCCATTTTATGGAATTTTCAGTGGCAATTTTTAATCTCTCTGCTTATTTCCTTACCATGATACATTTAGAATCTAAACCTTGTGTAAGATATATACTAGGCAAATCACAACGAATGTGTGATATCTATCATGGGAATATTTACTCTATAGGGTTTTTATAAGGACCAGTGAAACAATGGGTATGAAATATATGTATATTATTATTGAAATGTGATTTACTACTTCTGAAGTACACTAACTATATATGACCCAGAGCAAGTGGTTTACTCCTTTAGACACCTTTAAGATTAAACCGTAGGGGCAGCAAGGTAGTGCAGTGCATAGAACACCAGCCCTGAAGTAGGAGGACCTGAGTTCAAATCTGGTCTCAGACACTTAATACTTCCTAGCTGTGTGACCCTGAGCAAATCATATAACCCCAATTGCCTCAGGAAAAAAAAAAAAGATTAAGTTGTAGCTCTGGTATTGATCTGTATTGTTAGGGGGTATCCTCAGAAGCAGCTTGATATACCAACAAAGCTGACTACTTTGTGTGTCCTCCACCAAGTGATTTGTAAATATCTGTAAATTAATGATTTTTCCAAAATCGATATGTATTTATCACACAAAATTGACAAAAGCTAGCAACAGAAGGAAGAAGGTTTGAACAATGAAGAAATTGAATAATGAGTCCTAAAAATAAATAAAAGTAGCCCATTTTCTTAAATTCTGCTAAATGAGTGATGATTAAATAGGATCAAGTAGGAAATTCTCTTTCTGAAATCTTAATCTTCAAGTGTTCTGAAAAAATCCTTTGACATTTTCACTATTGAACTATGACAACAACAATGGCAATTGGCAGTTACATAGTCATTGTTTTCAATGAACTCAATGGAAAGCAGTTTGGGAATACTCAAATAAAGTGACTTAAATGTTCATACTTTTTGACCTAGAGACTTCATTAATATACCTCAAGGAAATCAACAATAAGAAGAAAGTCCTCATTTATACCAAAGTATTTCTGGCAGTACGTTTCATTACAGCAAAGAATTGGAAACAAAATAGATTCTCATCTAATGGATAAAGGATAAATTTTGGTATGGGAATGTATTGAAATGTTACTAGACTATAAGAAATATGTGATGAATATAGAGAAGCATGAAAATATTCACATGAATTGATACAGGAGCAAGTAAGCAGAATCATGAAATCAATATATGCAAAAACTACAGCAGTGGAAAGTAAAAGAGCAACCACACACAAATCAAAAATGAATGTGACAACATGATAAAGAATTAGTAGGACTCAAAAGAAGAGCCATGAGAAGATGCTCCCAAGTCAATTCATCTTTTAGATGGGGGTTCTGCAGGGATTGCACACTGTGCAACTTAAGATTTTTTTTCCCCTATGTGTTGATTGGTTATCTGATTTTTTCCCCTCTTTAAAAAAAAAATAGTTTGTTACTTGAGTTGGCTTTCTGGGAGGGAGAAGAGAGAGCAAGGGATATCAGAGAAAACTGATGGTGTTTCCAAAAAAAGACATCAATAAAAAAACTTATTTTTAAAGAATATTACAAATGAGAATTAGGGCTGGACTGAGTTACGTTAGTGGAAAGAAAAGGGAGGATATAAGAGAGATTATGTAGCTAGAAATGATAAACCTTTGATTACAAAATTGATTAGAAACACTTGATTAGATGTGGAGGAAAGAGTTAAGAAGAGAAAGAAAAATAGAGAAAAGACTCCAAAATTGATAAACTTGATATCTATATGCTTTTATCCAAGTTATTGATAAGCATATTAAACATTGAACTCCAGGGCACTCTACTGGATCTTTTTCCAAGTTGTCTTTGAAACATTAATACTTATTCTTTGCGTCAGGCTATTCAACCAGTTTCTTTTTAAATTAAACTTTTTATTTTCAAAATATGTACATGGATAATTTTCAATGCTCACCTTACAAAATCTTGTGTTCTAATATTTTCCCCTTCCTTCCTCCCAATCCTTTCCCTAGACAACTAATCCAATATATGTTAAATATGTGCAATTCTTCTATACATATTTCCACAAATATCATGCTGCACAAGAAAAACCAGATCAAAAAGGGAAAAAAAATGAGAAAGAAAACAAAATGCAAGCAAACAAAAGAGTGAGTATATTATGTTATGGTACACACTCAGTTCCCACAATCCTCTTTCTGGGTGCAGATGGCTCTCTTCATCACACGATCATTGGAACTGGCCCAAATCATCTCATTGTAACAGTTCTAATTTAACAGTTCTAAATCTATTTAATGGTACTACTATTTAATCGCATGAGATGATGATTCTTATCACTGCTTACTTTTTTAATCCTAACTCACCATCTCTTTATGAACACATTCTAGAATTTTGACAGGAATTAAATTAAACTCACTGGCATGTAATTGCAGACTCTATACTCTTTCCTTTAAAATATACCTTAGAATATTTGTTCCACAGTATATATTTTTCTGCATATATCTTAGTCATGACATCCATCTGTTTTTTCAGGAACTCGCTTAGAAGCTAGGTATTGCTCCACTTACTGTGGATATCAGCTCCCTGTTAACTCTTTCTATATTGACCATTCCGTACCTAAATTATTATTCTCAACAGAGAATAATAGGTGAGCTCTGCCTTTTTTTTTCCCCCTGAGGCTAGGGTTAAGTGACTTGCCCAGGGTCACACTGCTAGGAAGTGTTAAGTGTCTGAGATCAGATTTGAACTCCAGTCCTCCTGAATTCAGGGGTGGTGTTCTATCCACTGCACCACCTAGCTGCCCTGAGCTCTGCCTTTTTTCTCTGTTGTCCATCATCGTCATACCCATCACAAATAGTTTTTTTACTTTCTTTGATCCTCCTGTTTTCCCTAACATAGCTTTAAAAAAACAAAAAACAAACAAACAAAAAAAACTTTTTATTGTACTTGACAGCCTCACTTTACGTTTAGCATGCCTCACAATTTTTGACATCTTATTACACTACATGTGTAGATTAAATTCAACAATTGATTTTCATCAGGATTACAATATACAAAAATAATTTAGTAACAAAATGGTTTGCTTTATTATGGTTGTTTGTTTCCACATTGGTATTACTTAATACTTTCATGATAATTTAGAATTTTCTCTTAAATCATTATTATATTTAGAGGTACTATTGCAGTGGATAAAGGACCAGGTCTGGGTTCAAATACTGCCTCTGATACATATTGGTCCTTTGGTCATGGGCAAATCCCCTAACCTCTGAGCACCTCTCAGTCCAGTCCCTAAAACTATTAGTGACTGATGAGAGGCAGCATGGTATAGCACAGACTATCAGGGAAATGGGTTCAAATATCAACTAGTTGAGCAACTCTTTATTAGAGATAGCCCAACACTGACACCTTGGTCTGGTTCAGTGTTGAGATAAAATTAGATGCTTATGGATGCAATTGAAAAAGGATTTTGTTTTGTTTTTTTGCTTAGTTATAGTACAGAGAAGATATTAGCACGGATAAAATAGTACTTAGCTTCAGCTTTGGTAGATGTAATCTCTCCCATTTTTAATAGAAACATACTGGTCACCAGAGTAAGGTATAATGATTCACATGATCTTAGGCATCCAAAAAATCTAAAAGGCCCAGACTCCACTTATATGTGACTTTGTATGCCCTTAGTGACCAGCTACATCAAAGGAAGGATTCTTAGACTAAATGTTATTGAGCTCTACTGAACTTTCAAAAAAGCAAATCTGGCTATGGGACAAACATATAACAAGTTGGGCCTCCTTCTGTTAGGATTACTAGGTGAGAACTCAGGTTGTCTGGACAGTGACAAGGTGAGAATTCAGGTTGTCTGGACAATTACAAGATGAGAACTCCTTCCATACTCCAATGAGAATTCTAAAAGCGTTCTAGAAATCTTGGTAGGACCACTCACATCCAAGATGGTCTCATTTATAACCCCTTCAAAAAACAATCCTTAGGTTTCTAGGAGGATAGCAGTAGTACAGGATTGGGGGGTGGGGTAATAGAGAGGGAGGAGGAGGGAGGAATGGGTGAGAAGAGAACAGAATATAGCTAAATTTATTTATTTATTTATTTATTTTAGTAAATTTATTTTTAATATACATTACTTTATAAATCCTATTGGGAGAGAAAAATCAGAGCAAAACAAAACAAAAAAACATGGGCGATATTTAAAAACAAAAAAGAAGTGTACATAGTATGTGTTGATTATATTATGGTTGATTTATATTAATATTTATATTTATATTATATCTTTAATTCTTTTTCTGGATGCAGATGGCATTTTCTGTCCAAAGTCTATTGGGATTGAGAAGAACCAAGTCTTTTACATGGCACATTCTTGCTATTATTATTTTATATAGTTATATATATAGTTTTATATAGTTATATATATTTTATATAACTTTATATAGCATAATATGTAGCATAATACATAATATAATACAAGGTATAATACTATAATTATTATGTACATAATGTATTATATTCCTAGTTCTGCTTTTCTCACTCAACATCAGTTCATGTAAATCTTTCCAGGCATTTCTAAAAATCAGCTTGTTCATCATTTTTTATGGAACAATAATATTCCATTATCTTCATATACCATAACTTGTTCAGCCATTCCCCAATTATGTCATCTACTCATTTTCCAATTCTTTGCTACCACAAAA
Organism: Sminthopsis crassicaudata; assembly: GCF_048593235.1. Taxonomy (NCBI): domain Eukaryota; kingdom Metazoa; phylum Chordata; class Mammalia; order Dasyuromorphia; family Dasyuridae; genus Sminthopsis; species Sminthopsis crassicaudata. Next base: position 426,444,493 of record NC_133620.1, read on the forward strand.
AGAGCTGCTACAAACATTTTTGTACATGTGGACCTTTTCCCTCCTTTGAGATTTCCTTGGGATACAAACCCAATAATGATATTGCTGGGTTAAAGGGTATGTATGCACAGTTTTATAGTTCTTTGGGTGTACTTCCAAATTGCTCTCCAGAATGGTTGGATTATTTCACAATCCCACCAACAGTGTATTAGTGTCCCAGTTTTCCCATATCCCCTCCAACATTTATCATTAATTATCATTATCTTTTCCTGTTATCTTGACAATCTAAGAGGTATGAGGTGGTATCTTAGGGTTGAAGCTAAATTTATTTCAATAAATCATAGCTATATGTGAGGTGAAACTGTATATACACATTGAGGTATTGTATTTTTTTTAGTTTACTTTGGGTGATAAAAATATTTCAAAGAAAAATTTCTTAAACAGATTTTTAAAACAAGAACATCAATTTGTATTTTCCCCTTTTTGTTATTTTCTAAAAGTCCTAATTGCCATTTCAGACTAAAGTACAAAAGTATAATTTTTTAAAAAACATATCTATTATAGTAATTAACTGATTCCTTTGTCTTCCCCTCCAGGGAGGTAGTGCAAGCAAACTGTGTTCACTGGAGAAAAAAGTTCTCATTTATGTGCAAAATGAGTGCAAGTGCTGTTACGGGTGTTCTGGATCCTTGCATCTACAGGGTCTCTGTGAGGAAGGTAAAAATAGCATACAATTTTTCCTTTTTACAAACCATAATTATTTCTATAGTAATTTTCTTTGTATACTGTGCCTTTTCTCTTTTGTTACACCTATGATATGTCATATAATTAGGCTTCTCGTGATTATAATTATAATTTGCTACAGAAATACAATAAATTTGAAGAAAATTTTAAAGTCAGAAATATAAACCTAAGGCAAGAAGCCTGTCTCAGCCTTGTGTGTCTTACTATTAATGATACTGCATAAACATATTGGGGTTGAACAAAGGCAAACCAGGAAATATGCATAAAGAATATGTAAATACATGGACCTAAGTACATGATATTATAATAGTACTTTAGAAGACCAAATGTATCTAAACAGACTTTAAATAAGGTTGGATACTCTACTCTTCTATGCTAGATCAAAAGAGATACATTTTAGCCTTCTTAGTGACCATTTAAAATGAAGTAGGTAGCTTTAGTTTTCTCTTTTCACCCACATAGCTAAATTAAATTCACTGTATTAAAATAAATATACATGAAGAATCAGAAGATTTCTATTTAGATCCTGCTGTTTCTTTCTGCTTACAAGTTGTGTAACCTTAGCAAGCCATTTAACCTAAGATTCAAATATCTCAACTATAAATTTAGAGTAATAATTTCCACCATAACCAATTCATGGTCTTGTTGAGAGGATCAAGTTAAATAATGTGTGTGAAAATATTTTTGTAAATTTTAATTGTTATGTTATTCTGGAAACTGTATGTTGGTATTAGGCCAGTAGTACAATTTCAGCTACTAAATTTGGGCTTTTATAAACCTGTTACTAAAATCAGACTTAAAAGAATCTCTCCTTCTTGAAATAGAACTATATGTATTATTATATATTTAATTATTGTTTAAGCATTTTAAAAAATTGGAATAATAATCAAACTTTTAAAAAAGTGCTGAGTATGGAATTACCAAAACCCCAGAAACTCGCAAATAGGAAACTTATCAAAGTATAGGCAGAAGATGAAGAATTTTGCATCTTAGTAACTTGGTAGATTTTGTTTTTCACTCTTAAAAAGAGTCACTTAAGAGGAGTATCCCCTGTAATTTATTGCACTGTGTTTACTTACCTTATTCTCTGTGTTAAGATAACAGTGGAATGTTTCTTTAATTTTAGAGCAGGAGAAAGAGAGCACAATGTGCATTGAGATTTACTCTACCTACATACACAAATGAATACTTCTGAATAATCTAAATCATGAATGATCCAAGTCATTACCAGTGTTTGAGTTTGTAATCACTACCTTCAGTTGTGTTCATTTTGTTTCATTTGTTTGCCTTCAGTTTGCTTGAACAAATGTTAAAGATCACAATTTGTACCTGCTCACTATTTTAATTAAAAGAACATGAGATGTTTGTACTTTCAGACATTTTGTTTTCAATTAAAACCTTTTATGGAATTTTATTATAAAATATGAATGCATATTACAGTGATTCTGTTGACATATAATATTTTAAGGCTTTGGTAAATAATTACTTGGTATTGGTTGTATTTTGTGTCTTTGGCAGGAACTAAAAGGGGGAAAGGCTTATGCAAAGGTAAGCAGTTATATTCTCTAAAGTAACCTTTTTTTTAAAGTTCTTTATTCCTTAAAGCTATTTGAAGACCTAGAATTTAAGCAATTTAAGATACAGTTTATATCAACTTCATGTGTCACATCCTAGTTGCAGACTCAACTATAAGACAATTAATTGCCCCACCACATAAACAAAGGAAGGCACAAAGAAATTAAATATAGGAGTACCTATAAGTAAAGGGGGACAAATAACTCTGATGAGGGTAATTTAATAATAATAACTTTGATGAGGGATCGATTGTTTAAGGATATCTGTACTTGAGCTCTGAAATGAAATGTTCATAGTCTTCCCATTTTAAGTCCTATTATCTTGAAATTTTAGCTTCTGGAACCTGGCTCATACTGGTATATGTGATACAAATTAATATTGGCCTGTGTTAGCATTCTCCAATGGATACAGGGATTCCTACAGTCTCAAGTGAATTCTAGGACTATGCAAATGACTATGATTACTTCCCCCTCAAACATTTTTGGAACTCTGAACTGGACCCCAGAAGCACAAGGAAGTTAGCATCCAGATTGCTCATTGTGTGAAATAAAATGTAATGTGATACCTATAACTTAATGTATGAAGCCAAAGGAAACTTCATCATCGCTTCAGCTTATTCTCCTTTCTGTCTTCTTCCCTTCTTAAACAAACACACTGAGAAAAAAACTATCTGCCTTCATTGTTTCATCTTCCCCTCTTCTCACTCATTTCTCCACATTTTTTAATCTAGTTTCTAACCTTTTCATTATATTGAAACAGCTTTACTCTTGCAATATTTTTTTCTTTTCTTTTTTTGGGGGGAGTGGGGGGTGGGAGAGGACATTGAGGTAGTAATGGGTTAAGTGACTTGCCCAGAGTCACACAGCCAGTAAGTGTCAGTATCTGAGTCCAAATTTGAACTCAGGTTCTCCTAACTGCAGGGCCAGTGCTCTATCAACTGTATCACCTAGCTGCCCCAGAAGTGGTTTTTCAATTGCAAACTTAATGGTCTTTTCCCGGTCACACTACTTGACTTCCCTTTTGACTACCATGATTTCTCTTTTCCTGGCATTCTTTTCTTTCTATTCCTACCTATCTGAGCATTAATGCCTTTTCAGCCTCTGATAGAACATTTTCGTATCATTCCTGTATATACTTCAATATTATGGCCTTGACACTCTCAACCCTTTTCTGTGGGCTTATCAGCACTTATTGATTTCATCATTATCTTTAGGCAGATAATTATTAGATTTATATAATATTACTCCCACATCACCAAGTGGTTACTAGATATTTTGAATTGAATACTCATAAGCCATCTCATGCTATACTATATATAATACACTATATATAATATAATATTATATATAGTACACTATATATAATAGTACTCTCTGAAACAGTTCAATTATCTTTTCCCCTTCTGAATTCACCTTTTAGTTTTGAAGGTACCACCCTCCTTTCAGGTTCACAATGTATTTTCTCCTTGATTCCTCAGTGCTTCCCCTTACTTTATCCACCTTGTCATTATATCTGTTCCTTTTATTTTTTTCATTTAGCCTTCCCCCTTGTTCAGATCTTTGTCAGCCCTCAATTGAAGTTTTTCAGTAGTTTCCTAACAGATTTCCAATCCATCTTCCAGACAGCTGCCAAAGTGTTTTTTGCAATTTTGATCACGTCCCTCTCCTACTTAATAACAGATGCTCTCTATTTTTCCTTGAAGATCAACTACAAATTCCTCTATTTGGCATTTAGAGCCCTTCACAACCTGGCTCAAAGCTACTTTTCCAGTCTAAAGACACATATTACTTCCTTTCCCACAATTGTTTCTTATACATGAGATTTTATTTGCTTTCTCCCTGCCTTTGCATTGACTATGCCTCAGGCTTAGAGTGTACTCTTCCTTCTTCCATCACTCAATCTCAATTCTTTTCTAGATAAAGCTACATGATGCCTTTCTTTATCTCCTCATCTGCTAATACTTTGCAAAATCACCTTGAATGTATTTTGTATATTTTTGTATGTTGTCAGTTCCTTGTAATAAGGTTTGTATTACATCCCTAGTATGTAATGTCTGGAACATAGTACCATGTAAATAAATAGTTATTGATTGATTGCATACTGGGATATGAATCTCCACATACTCTAGAAACTTATTTTGTCCTTTGTTGAACCAGTTTTACACCCCTAAGAGGCCACTGGAACAATACATCACCTTGTAAATAGAATCATTACTTTTTTAAATGGGTTCATGTTTCTTTTATATATCAATCTTGATGATAATTTATATTAACAATAAAGGTTTTAAAAAGAAAGAACAATAGATTTTAAATCTTCTAGTTATTGTAACAGATATTTAATTTTTCTGATGATACGGTATTTTCACTTTTAAGAATTTAACTTTTATGTCCTTTGACATGGAAGGTAGATTTAATTTTGTGTTTATTCCTAATTCAATAAAAGGATGGGTCAAGTTACAATAGGAGCTAGAGGGATGATGCAGGAATAAGTAACAACAGCAGACAGAAATGCGATCTGGGCCAGATAATGATGACATCAGAGAGGGAAAGTACAACCTGGGCAATAAAATGACAGAGAGAGCAAAGTTCAAGTGAGTTTCTGGTTGACAGCAAAGACTGGGTATGAAGGCAGGCCAATCAATCAGGTACTTATAGAATGAATAGGATGCTTTCAATTACTATAAATTGAGGGGGCTAAAGAGGTAGTCAGAAGAACACATCTTTTACTTGGTGACAATAGAGAAAGTTATACCAAGGAATGCACTTGAACCATTTGAATTGTTATGATTTCTGAGTGAAGATTGAAAACTGTTCTATCTCGAGCCATTTAGTGCCAATAGGCAGTGGTGTTAAACTATGAGATAAAATAAACTGGGATCAAGAAAGATGGAAAAGACTGGCAATTTGTGGCTGTCTCAAAATAATTAACTTTCTGGACTAGAAGGTAGGAGACTATAGTGGCAAGAGTTAAACAGCCTAAAAGAGTCAGGAGACATGCAGTCTGTTCCTGGCTTTATCACTAACTATATATGGAATAAGGTTATCAAGTAGGTCTGTGAATTCATTGATCCAGAGTACTCCCTCTACTTTCTCTGCACCTTAATGTCTTAGAGAATTACTTGGAACACTGAGAGATTATAATTTTTCCTGTTACATAGCCAGGATGGGTTAGAGAGGGGCATAGAGCCACCTCTGGCTTTGAAGCCAGCTCTTCATGTACTCTACCAAGATCCCTCTCATTATGTGACCTAAAGCAAATCACTTTTATGCTCTATGCCTCAAGAACTTCATCTTAAAATTACAGTATTAATGCTTATTTTGATTACCTCATAGATTAGATGTGAGGATCAAATGAGAGGATTTGTGAAAGGTCTTCAAAAATTGTAAAGTACTTTCTATTCAAGGATAACATCTGTCACAGACAAATTTGTTCATTAGCAAAATATTATAGAAAATGAATATAATAATGCTTTAAAATATTCTAATATTATCCCTTTTTTCATAGTTGGGCTTTGCAGATCTAAACCTAGCAGAGTTTGCTGGATCAGGAAATACCACTCGTCGCTGTTTATTAGAAGGTTATGACACCAAAAATACAAGACAAGATAATTCTATTCTTAAAGTAAGCAAACTTCATTTGTATATATGTATGTATTAACATTAAAAAGCAGTTTTCTCCTTTTTAATAAATGTAAGTATATTCTTTCAAGTAATCGTCAACATCAAGGTGAAAAAAATCTAGTCAGTGGGCCTCACAACAGTTTGACTTCCACAATGTCACATTACCTCCTTGAAGAATCTAGAAGTGAGAATGGCCTACAAACCCAAAATGAAACAAAGAAGAAAATTTAGTCAAAACTGTTGTAGTATTCACCAGTTGGAACAGCTTGGCCCACATCACTGAAGTAGACAGAAGCAGGCAGAGTGTTCACTATAGTGAAACTTCAAGTACATCATTTAGAGCCCTAATCATTTGGAAAGTGACCATTACCTTCTAAAAAGTCAGTTCTGGGGTATGGTGGAGAAATTATCACTGGGCATTCCAAAGTAAGTGTCTAAAAGCCCCTGAAAAGTAATTCCTGAAAATCTGTGTAGAGATTGTCTATATTGACCCCTCTTTATGTGGTCCATATGCAGGGATGAAGCAGAAAGAAATGCTATCTGCAACAAATAATGATGACAACAAAAAGGGAGGGGTACAATCTGGCAACAAAATGAGAGAGAGTAAAACTGGAGGGCTTTTCTGACTGATAGCAAAGGCTGGGTATGAGGCCAGGTCAGTCCATCAGAAACTTAGGAGAAGGAACAAGGTGCATTCACCTACTTACTGTAAACTAAGAGGGGACTGGAAAGGTAGTTGTAGTGACATTTGGAAGTAACCTTTTTGTCCTTCTATTGTTGACAAGTATTTCTAGGAATCTGGTAGTCATACAATACATTAAAATTTTGCCAAGGACTGAGGACCTGTCTGAACAAAATAATTGAGACATGGAAGACCTCACTGAAATCATCTCCCATTGGTCCTTGCCACATTAAGTGTTCACTGGGTAAACAGTGTATCTGAAATCTCTGGGGTATTTGTTTGCCCAGTATCTCCATATTAAAAATGGGCATAGAGATTGATTTTGTAACCATTTCTGCCTTTTCTTAGAAGTTCAGAAGGGCTAAATATTCTTTTGCTAGAAAAAATTAAGAGAATATTTCTGTAAGGAGACCAAGTGTCTCTCATAATTAGAACGCCTCTGTACTTGCACACTTAGGTAAGGAACAAACAGACGAAAGAGAATACTTTTATTAATAAATGTCCATACTTTGTGAGAATAGAATACCTGTGTCAGAGACTGAGAAAGTGATAAAATTAGTGATATATTGAAAACATGGAAGAGAACTAAAAGGAGAGCTTTTCTCTATAGTAACATTCCATTTTGGTTAAAGTACTTTCAGTTTTGAGTCAAATTGAATAGGAAGAAATGTTAGGAATAATGTTTGAAGGAGAAATGTGAGAAAGAATCATAGAAATGCAACCTGTTGTTCATTGCATGAATCCCCTCTGCAGCATCCCTGAGATGATCAGTATAAAGAACTTAAACATTTACTTAAACATTTCCAGTGACAGGGACTCACTTCCTCACAAAGTCCATTTCATATAGAAGGAGGAGGCTGGTGCAGATCTAGGACTTTGACAATGTGAGGAACTTCCAATATAGAAAATTCCCTTTAATTATGTGGGTTTGCAGTTCATCTGTAACCATCTTAAGGAATTGTCTAGATCACATAAAAGTTAATGAATTTTGTCCATGACACACAACTAGTATACCAGAGGCAATACTTGAACCCAGGACTTCCTGGCCTTGAGTCCAGTGCTTTATCTAGTTGTTGTCTTTAATTCAATTTGTTAATCGTTATAATCTTTCTTTTCAGTTTTAAGGCAAAATGTGATCCAAAAAAGTAGAACTCGGAACTTAAAAATTTCAAAAACTTACAAAATAACCATCATGTCCCTCATAAGTCTTCTCTTTTGTAAACTGTTTTTAACTCATTTTTATATGGCAAGATTAAGTTGTTTTTGTTTTTGTTTTTTTCTGTAGGACTCTGTTACATATATATTAGTCTTTTTGCTTTCCATTGTATCCTGAGCATTTAAGCACAGATAACTTCAAGAGACTAAGTACTTAATAAATGCTCATGGACTGACTGACAAAACACCTATGCTTTAAAAAAAATTAAAGCTTAAAATAAACAAATGAAGCAAAAAGCCTGTATCCACAAAGTACACCAAAAAAGGCAAAAGCTGCTTGAATGAGGCAGATCTTGAATTCAAATTTTATAATGTCAAATACAATTATTTTTTCTTTAAAAAAATTAATTCTTTTTATTATCTATAACTGTCAACATTTTTGTTTTTATTTATAAAATTGTAGATTAAACTCTTCCCTTAAGAAATAAAAAGCAAAGACAGCATATTTGTAAAAATATACACATGTTGAAATAAATGATCCCAAATGACCTCTTGATGCTTTCAATGAATATTGGTTCATAGAAACTATAGCATTATAAACTATTTTAAAATTCTCAAGTTGCTCTTAATGGTTTTAACACATTAACCAAGGCTGTTAAATGAGTTCAAAATTAAGTTATGAGCTTCTATAAAGGCTATTATTTCTCAGAGATTATTTTAAATAAGAAGATAGTGTTCTGTAAGAAGAAGATTGCATTGGGAGTTGGGAGACACCTCATTTCAGACCTTGCCCCTGACATTTTGCTAACTATTAATGACAATGGACCAATCACTTAGCCTGAGTTTCCATTTCCTCATCTGAAATTGATTAAAAGAGATAATGGATGTAACTCACTTTGCAAACCTTAAAACTTTATATACTTTCCAGCTATGATGATGATAATGATGATGGTGGTGGTGGTGGTGGTGGCAGGGAAGGGGGTGTAATTGGAGATCTGGAAATGTCACCAGTTACCATTTCCTTGCCAATCACTAAAGGGAATACAAAACGCATGCAAAATAGCATGCTCTCCTTCCCTGCAAATGCTCATACTCTAGTTAGGGAGATAAGAAACTATTACACATGAAGTGGTTGAGTAATAATTCTTGGCAGTATATGATGAAATGGTTTGATCAGTGGGAAGGGCCACCACAATTTTGCCCTAGAACATCAAAATTTAAAGGACTCAGCACTTATAGGTCATTAGCAGCTTTAAAACAACTGAACTTAACTCCTATTTAGCAAAATAATTAGTTAAAATAGATAGCAACAAAGCTGGCTACAGAATCCCAGGTCACATCTTAGCCAATCTTGCCCTATTCTCTCCTCCCCCCACCAGTCCTGATGGTATTTCTATTTCAGTATCTATCAGAGGTACAGTTTAATAATTTCAACTCCAACAAATACTGGTTGAATCTAGAGGACAGAAAAATTACTATAGCCTGGAATGCCCAGGGAAGGATTACTGAAACAGGTGCTACTTTAGTTGAACTTTAAATGATAGGTAATATTTGGATAGGAGGAAAAGAATAAAGGAGTGATTTTTAAAAATGAGAACAAAAAGAATAGTATAGAAACTTAAGAAATTTCAAGAAAAAATCGAGTTAGGAAGAATGAAGATTTAAGAGAAACAATTGCATTTGACAATAAGGAAACAAATGGAGACGTTGAGAAATACATTTTGACTAATGGATTTAAATTTTGTGTAAAGAAATGAATGGCAAATTGCCTACAGGATTCACAGTACCACCCCCACTGTAGTTAATGGACACAATTACTGAGCCTTCCATCCTGGAGCTCTACTCAAAGCTCTTTCTGAAGCTGCTCAGCCTTCTAAGGTCAGCTGGAGTACTCATGCTGTAGTGAAAAGAGTACTGAAATTCCTTCTACTCTCACATCTTATAATAATGTAATTCAGTTAAAGCAGAGGCAGTGGGTATTGTCAAGAAGTTTAACAGTGAAAGGAAGGAGAAGAAAAAGACAGTAGATAAAGAAATGAAATGGGACAAGTGAAGTTGGTTTTATTATTTATTTATTATTAATCAGAAAATGTACGTGAGACAAGTGACTGACTGACCAGTATACAATAATGTCCAGTCCCACATAGGTTGTTTTTAACTACATAAAAAAATACTTATGGGAAGCTTGGACTCTCATGCTTATAAGTGCGATAAACAAACAACTGCTGCATCCATATGGGAGCAACACAATTTGGGGGCAACATCAGAAATTTTACTATAAAATATTCAAGAAGCAGAAGCACTATAGCATGTTGTAGTATTTCTTATTATGCTATGGGGCAAAAGCATGGACTTTGAGGAGACCTTTGGAAAAGCCTGAACATGGCCAAATAATATTCATAATATTTTATGAAGTCTTCATTTAGATCTATGTTTTTTATTTATACTATTATACATATATATGTGTATATAGACATATATATTTATGCAAAATTGGTTACTGTTTTTAATTGCATTATGGTCTCTAAAGAATGTATTTGTTATTTCAACTACTTTATATTAATTTGCAATTTTTTGTGTTTTTAATGTTCAATTTTTATAAATATGCCATTTTAAGTGATCCCATTCAGAAGGCATCATAAGTCTTTTAGGTCTAATTTCTCCATTAATTTGTTTATCTTTTGTTTATCCTCTTGAAAGAGAAAGATTAAAATCTATTATTGTATTATTACTTTTGTATATCTTTTTGCAATTCAGTTTTAACTTTTGCTTTGTGCTATCTAAGGAATATAAATTTAGTAGTAATGTTGTGCTACTTATCTCTTGGCTATAAACAGTTTTAAGTATTATAGAAACACAAATAAATACAAAGACAGTTCTTGCCCTCAAAGGACTTAAATTCTAATGGGGGAAGACAACACACAAAAGGAGGCTGCAAAGGCAGAATGGAGGAGAGAGGAAGGAGAAAAGTGGAATGATAGAGAAATCTAAAAACAGTGTAACTGTGAGAAATAGGGAGAAATTTGTGCTAAAACTCCTTAAATATATTGAATAGACAGTTTTTAGATTTAAAAAAATAAGGCCATCTAGAGTCATATGAAAAGATTCTCTAAATCACTCTTGATTAGAGAATTGTAAAGTAAAACAACTCTGAGGTACCACCTCACACCTCTCAGATTGGCTAAGATGACAGGAAAAAATAATGATAAATGTTGGAGGGGATGTAGGAAAACTGGGACACTAAGGCATTGTTGGTGAAGTTGTGAAATGATCCAACCATGTTGTAGAGCAATTTGGAACTATGACCAAAGGACTATAAAAGTCCACGTATCCTTTGATCCTACAGTGCCACTACTGGGTCTGTGTCTCAAAGATATTTAAAAAGAGGGAAAAGAACCCGAATATGCAAAAATGTTTGTAGCAGCTCTTTTTGTGGTAGAAAGAATCAGAAAATAAGTTGATTACTCATCATTTAGGGAAATGGCTGAATAAGTTACAGTATGTGAAAATAATGGAATATTATTGTTCTATAAAAAATGATGAACAGACTAATTATAAAGGCCTGGAAACATTTACATGAATTAATGCTGAATGAAACAAACAAAACCAGGAAAACAACATACACAGAAACAAGCAAAATGGTGCGATGATCAACCATGACATACTTGCTTCTTCTTAGTGGTTCAGTGATCCAAGGCAACACCAATAAACTTTGGATGGAAAACACCATCCAAATATGAAGAGAGAACTATGGGAGACTGAATGCAAATCAACACATAGTATGACTCACTTTTCTTCTTCTTCTTCTTCTTCTTCTTTTTGTTTTCCCTTGCATGTTTTGTCTTTTGTTCTGATTTTTACTCTCTCAGCATGATTCATAAAGAAATATGTAAAAAAAGTGAATGTACATGTTTAACCAAAATTGTTGTTTCCATATGTAACTGGGGGTAATTAAAATACATAAACAAATAGAAGCCCTGGAGCCCATGACTCTGCCCTCCAAGTTAGACTTTTTAGTTTTGCTTTGTGTAATAGAATGATTGCAACTGCTACTTTTTTGGATGTACCTGATGCATAGCAAATTTTGTTCCAGCTTGTAATTTTTTTCCTGTTTTTTTTTTAAATAAGCACTAAGTTATAAAGTTTTGTTTTCTTATCTATACTGTCAGTTTTTGTTTTATTGGATTGTTTTAATACTTTCACATTTAGTTATAGAGTTAGAGTTATAAGAGTTAAGTTTCTGTTTTCCTCCAATTTTTTTCTTGAAATATTGGCTTTTCTGAATTGTTGGAGTTTGTTTTGTTTTGTTTTGTTTTGTTTTGTTTTGTTTTGTTTTGTTTTGTTTTTGCTGAGGCAATTGGGGTTAAGTGACTTGCTTAGGGTCACACAGCTAGGAAGTGTTAAGAATCTGAGGCTAGATTTGAACTCAGGTCCTCTTGCTGAATTGTTTTTAAAAAGATTTTTTTTCTATTTCCCTTCTTTTAAATCATTACTTTGTTCCTGTGTTTTTCTTATTTAAGGCATGCACAGACAAATAACAAATGAAAGCCTTAACTCAGATCACTGAAAGAATTCCTGTCTTTGTTTTTTTCCTCTCTGCTCTCATCTCTGAGTCTATTAGTTTTTTAATATAAAATTTCATGTTTATCAATAACAATGTATTCTCTGTATAAAGCAATTATTCAAATTGGCATAGTGTAATAAATATGATTTAATGAAGCCCTCTTTATATTAGATGCTTTTAAAAACATTTGTTTTTGTCATTCTTAGGTCTTGATCAGTATGCAGCTCATGTCTGGTGATCCATGTTTTAAAACGTAAGTTTATGCTCAATAAGTGCATTGGGATTTGTATTGATTGATTATGAATGATGTGTCTAAAGTTTATATTTAATTTGTTATTCATGTGTACAACCCCCAGAAAATTAAGGAATATTCAGAATCTTCCTAGAAACTTATTTTAAGAATTTTTGTTTTATATTGAGCTTAACAATTGAGCTAATGGTTCTTTTTTTTTTTAAGGGCTTACTAAATATTTGTTGAATAGAATTGAAAGTGACTTGTCAAAATAAGACACTAAATACTTGCAAAGTTGGAAGGATTAAAGGATGTTCAGAAGTTATTTGGTCAACCACAATATCTTGACAGATTGTAACATTATTTTCTAGTTGAACTGATAGTTCTTTTGTCTTTTCAAAATATTTTCCTTTGATCTACCTCTAAAATATCTCTTAAAGATTCATATACTTGTCAGGGTATGAAAGAACATTGTGATAATAAGAGCTGTCTATAAGTGAAATGGATGGCTTTGTGAATTGAGATAGTAGACACTTACAAGTGAATGAAATTCATCCTTTTTTTTAAAGTGCAAAGTTCTGGGGATACAGAAATTGCTCTTACCCTCAAGGAGATTATATTCTAATGGGGGAAGATAATACATATAAAATAAATGCATAGGATTTACAGGATTACCAAAAAAATTCAGTTATATTGAAATGTATTATCAGAATGTTAAAAATAAATTCACAGGCCACAGGCAACCCCTAGTTCTGGGCAGACAAATGAGGGAGTGATGGCCAGGAAGGAGCCTACACCAGTGCATGGTGATTGAAGTCACAGAACAAATAATTGCCACTGCCTTTCTAGAAATGGTGATGTTGATCACCAAACTTAAATTTCATTTTAAAAGTATGTTTTGAATTGAATGGTCATTTTTTCCTCATCAGGGGAAGTGTTCAAGCAGAGTCCAAGCTATTATTTGTGGAAGGGATTCCAATGTGAGGCAGCTGGTTAAACTAGATAACCTTGAGGTCCATTTCAAATAGATTCAGGCTTGGTATTCTTAACTATGTTTGCACCTTGGAATCTTTCAACAGTCTGATAAAGTCAGTGGACTCTGCCTTAAAATAATGTTTTAAAATGTATAAAATAAAATACATAGATTTACAAAGGAGACCAATTACATAGAAATACAGTTATCAAAATATTACTGTTTAAAAAAATTCCCACAGCTCATGATAAGTACTGACACATATTTTTCTCTATATACTTAGTTATTTAAATTTCAAAGATAATATATTCCAAAATAAAAGAAATATTGACTTAGTAATGTTTATAGTACACATTTAGTATAGTGCAGGTGCTTTACCCCCCCATCCCCTATTTTACAGATAAAGAAACTAAGGCAAGTGTAATTTAAGTAATTCTCCCCAAGTCATACAGTAGAATATTTCCTTCACTGTACAAATCATAACTGTATTCATTCAATACAATTGTTGTTCATGTCTTTTCATAAATAAATTCATAAATTTTCCATAGAGGATGCATAGTACTAGCGACTTTCCTTTGGATCCCAGTAAAACCCATTTCTTATTCTTATCCCGTAACCCAACTACCTCTCTATTTTTTCAGCTACACATGTTCTAAATGGGGTCTCTTCCATTACTTCTTATCCCATACATACAACCATAGCCATTTAAAAAATATATAGCATATGTTTAACCTATATTGGATTATTTGCTGTCTTGGGGAGAGGAGGAAGGAAGGGAGGAAGCATAATCTGGAACACAAGGTTTTGCAAGGGTAGATGTTGAAAACTATCTTTGCATGTATTTAAAAAAAAATAAGCTATTAGTATTTTTTTAAAAAGTAGCATATCCTCTTCTTAGAATTGTAAACTCCATAAGGGCAGTACCTTGACTAACCTAAATTTTATTTCACAAGTGCTTTGTGAACCATAGGAGCCTAACTCATATTTCAATTGCTTCTTGTGAGAATTTGTACATCAGAACTTTAAATATTTATTTCTTGTTATCTCATTTATTTTGTTTCAATTTATAGTTAACCAATTTAATCCTAATCTCCAATCATATGGGTGTCATAAGTATCATTGTCTCATATCTCTCCTATGCCTTCTCTTTCCTTTCAGTTCCCTTGCCTTTTCAGTTTCAAATTGTTAATATCTTTTGCAGTCATCCTCTTCTGTCTGCTCAACTGGATCCTATTGCACCTTTCTTTATTCAAGGATCACACCACCCATGTGAGCCCCATTGTTGTTAATCCTCTCTCCCTTTTCAGATTACCTTGTATCACACTATCTCTGTAAATTGTATTCTTCCCTCAGTCTTCCCCAGTAGAATGTGTGCTGCTTACCTGTTTTTCCTCTTTATTTCTTCATTCCCATTGCTTGCATATGGTATCATTTTGATTTAAGTCAAAACACCTTAATCAAGTGTTTCCAGTACTTTGCAGTGTAAAGATTTATTCTCTTTGGCATATAAATGTTAGGTTTACTAGGTGAGAACCCAAGTTGTCTGGACAGTAACAAGGTGAGAATTCAGGTTGTCTGGACAATTACAAGGTGAGAACTCAGGTTGACTTGACAGTTCTCTGGCTCAGACCTTTGGCTTGGGCCTTTAAAGGGAGTTTACAACTTAGGAATTCTAAGAGGAGCAAGCTCATTGGTTGGAGTACTTCTTCCCAGAAGCCCTTGCATTATCCCACGCCCATTCTCTGGGAGGATAAAAGAGGACACCACTCCAGGAATAAGAAAAGTCTCTGCACTACATCAGGCTTGACGGGGCTCTCTGCAGGAAGGGAAGTCACTTCTCTGGACAAGAGTTAAGGGCAACTGCCTGGAGACAACGGTTCTCTACAGGAAGAAGAATCTGTCCGAGAGATTTGAGTTGACACAGCAGATCTCTTCCCAGAGAGCATTCGGCAGCGTCTGGAGACAACAGCACGCTACATATAAAAGAACAGTTAGATCTTTCTAAGCACTGTACTTGTAACACGGAAAATTTTGGATTCAGATTTTTCCTCTGATGCCTGTCAACCACAGGTATGGCTCAGAACAAATCATTTAACTTGTGGAAGGCTTTGCTGAATGCTTTTGAGGGCTGCTCATGCACTTTTGCTGTCTGTCTGTCACCCAGCTGATATTTGTGGCTCCAAGAAGCTGTAGCATGAGCAGCAACCACACTGGGTAAAACCATCTCAGAAGGAAAGCTAACTAAACCACCTTGAGGGTAACCAATGGGCCTCAAACCCATTGGTGAATTGGGGGGGGCTATCTACCCCAAACATATGAAATCTTCCCCAGCAGAATGAGTGGGTGAGAGCAATTTGTTCCACTGACCATGAAGGCAACTGCAGCCGGGCCCATGGATCCCCTTAGAGCTTGGTCTGACATCGAAGAAGGCAAGGTCATCCACTGCACTCTGGGCCATCCCTAGTCTTTGACTTTTGTCTTGCTACTTTAACTGTGGAAGAGAGACTTTGTGCACCTTTGCCTCAAGTAAATCCAATTTCTATGTAAGTCAAACTATCACTTGTGATGTCATTTTCTTCTTCAAAAACAAAGGATGAACTAAAACTTACTTCATAGTGTTATTGTAAAAATCAAATGAAACAATGTATCAAGTCATTGTCCAAATGTCACCTATTGAAATTGTCCTACACCTTTAATCTTAACCTTGCTCCCTACATACTTTTTTAAAACCCTTCTTCATTGTTCTAAGCATCTGTCACAGCTTTTGTCTGCTCTTAGGCTTTTGAATTGCTCTTATTTTTATATCACCCAACTTTTATTTATTTATTTTTAATGCACATTGCTTTATGAATCATGTTGGGAAAGAAAAATCAGTACAAAAGGGGAAAACCATGGGACAGAAAAAAACAAACAGAAAAAAGAAGTAAACAATGTTGATTTACATTCAGTCTCCATAATTCTTTTTCTGGATGCAGATAGCATTTTCTATCCAGAGTCTATTGCCTTGGAATCACCCAACTTTTATATGTTTTTACTTCACTGCTCTTGCTTTCATCTTCAGTGTGTGCCTTTTTAAAAAAACAAATTTGTCAGTGAAATTCCTTTGCAGCCCCCAGTTCCTTTTTATTGTCCAGAATCCACATGACCAAAGTAATACTTTCCCTCATTACAGCCACTTTTCAAATGATGAAACTATTATCAAGGCAAGTCAAGAATTAATCATCTCTTCTGTTTTTATCAGAGAGAAAGAAAAAGGAGACTTTGAAGGAGGGAAAAGGAAAAGGTAAAGTAGTAGAGAGGACAGGAAAGTACACAGTAGAAGATTGGAAAATTCCAGATCATTAACATAGACTAATAATGAGTGATTATGTATGGATGTTATCTGTAAATGACATTTTGGAGTTTGCAAAACACTCTTTATCTCCTCTTTTTTGATTCACACAACAGTCCTAAGATGTAGATACCATAGGTATTATTGTTCCTACTTCATTGTTGTTTGTCCTTCCTTTTCAAAGTGACATTACAGATGATATTTTGATTCATGTGTGAATTGGATTTAAGTGAGAGTTGCACAAAGTTGGCAGGTTCAGAGTTGAGAAAGTTGAAAAAGGCTTAGAAAGGCTGCATGATTGGCAAGGATCAAACCCTCCTCACTCCAGGTCCATCATTCTGTCCACAATGGCATACTGCCTCTAAATTTATGCTTCTTTTTCAGCTTCATGACCCATTTCTGGAGCTCATTGTTCATTTCTTCATGGTCTTCATGTTTTTTATCACAATCTTATATCTGTTTCTCTTTTGATCCTTACCCACATATTTTCCATCTTGTTTCTGCCCTCTCATTTGTATCATTCTTATAGGAGCATATCTTCTTGATATTCTAATGTTTTGAATATCCTTTTCAAAACCATTTGGAAGTAGCATTTCATTGAAACTAGGGATTTCTGATGTAAGATATTATTTTTGATAAAACAAATGCTATAGTTGAAATTAACTTTGCCTAAAATTAAGCAAGAAAAGGCTGACTCACCTAAGCTTGTAAATGTCTTTATTATTATCATCGGATTTTTACAATTCTTTATTCTAAAAGTCATGTTGTTTAAAAAAAAAAACAACTGCTCAGAAGTTCCGCAAGTTGAGTGCTTAATAATATCATTATATTCTTGACTCTATTTTAGTAAGATGGCTTAATATTTTGATATCTTGAGAATGTAGTAAATTAAAGAAAGTTGTTTCTCTAAAATTCTTGTCTTAATTTCTGAAGTCTCCATTTAAGTTTTACTGTAACTCTTTACTGTGGTGTGGACCTGACCTTGGGTCCCTAAAGTTTAGGAGGATGTAAAGCAAACTCTTCCAGGAATTAACAAGATGGTGAGATTTTGAATAAAGACTGGGATTTAATCATCTGAGGACCAGCCTACCTACTGTCAATGAGTGTGAAGAGGTCCATAGCTAGTTGACTCTTGGAACTTTTTTTTTTTTTCATTAATTCTACCTGTTAGGGATTACAGTTTAAATTGGTACACTGTATTGAATTAAATTTTTGTATTGTATTAAAATTTTCTGAATATTTAAGCACAATGTGTTTCATCTAAAATGATGTTTTCTTTATTAAAAACATTAACAGCTCACTTTAGGCCAAATTCACAAAGTCTCAGATTTTCTTAGCCACTTTAGAGAGGTAATGATGCAGGTTTCCAATTTTTAACAAATAGTTTTGTGAAATCTGTGGCATGATTTTCTAGAAGTTCTTAAAAGCCATGGAGCATTTTATATATTCAGATAGATCAGGCCAAAGTTAAGCACAAGTAGATCCAATAATTATTGTGCTTTATTTTTTTCAGTTAGTAATGAAAACATATTGAGTGTTATTCAGTTATTTAAATTTAAACATTAATTTGTTCTTGGAGATTAATACCCCATGCAGGTATGGGATTTCCTGGCCTTATGGATTTTTTATTTAGTTAAGCATTAAATTCATTTAGTGCCTCTTCAAATCAGTAAAAGGTGAGCATATGGATTTTTTTTAATTCATTGGAAATATTTTTCAAGGGAAGAGGAGTCAAAGCTGTTTAGTTCACCTATGACTTTTTGGCTCTTTGAGGCTTAAACAGAAACCACTGCAATCTAACTTGTAAAAATAAAAGAAGTACTAAAAAGGATGGATGCTTAAGTTATATATTCACTGTAGAGTTAATAAAAACATTTGTATCTTAAGAGTTAGTATTGCAGAAAAGCTATATCCTATCCAAATAGTTTCTGCAACTTCATCAATTTCTCTTTCCTCCCAAATAAGCTTTTTCAGATTCTTGACAAAATCCATTTCATAGATTTTCTACATCACACTTTTTAAAGACCAAGTACTTTCAGCCCTAGAATTCAGAATTAACTGAGACATGCCTATACAACTTTCATTAAGCTTAGAGTTCATTTATTTATTTTTGAGAAGGCAGTCGAGGTTAAGTGACTTGCCTAGGTTCACACAGCTAGGAAATGTTAAGTGTGTGGGGTAGGGATTTGAACTCAGATCCTTCTGACTTTAGACCAGTGTTCTGTTCACTGTGATATCTAGCTGCACTTTAATTAAATTAATTTAATTTGGATAGTCCTGTGATCCTCTCAGTGGAGAGTACTACTTCATTGCCGTGCAGATCTTATTCTGTCCTGAGTAACTTGTCCTCCTTTAAACTTTTCATGTTGATTGACCTGATGTGTTAAAAATTTTCCTCTGTCTCTTGACATTCTATGGCTACCAGTGGACATGGATGTCCTTCAATTACTTTTCATTGCATGTCCAAACAGGTTTTTTTTTTCCCAGTTATATGTCTTTATAATGACATTCTTTATTCTGGTTAGCTACTAAACTTGTATATTTTAGTTACTCAGTATTAAGAACAGAGATTTTTAAGATCAGATTTTTTTCATTATAAATTCTCTTTTATTTTACTGCAGAATCGTTCTATGAATGAGTGGCTAAAATTATACCTGATAAATTTTATTATTCTACTGAGTATAAATTGCCATCACTCTTTATTCACATTACCACTTAAAAAATAGTATGTGTTATGACTTGAATAGTAGGTTGTGTTTTATTCTTACAATTCCATGTTATCAAGTGCCCCATTATTATTTCATTACCAAAAATAATGTAGTGGATTTTCTCTTTGCTTATGTTTACAAGTGCTAAAAAGTTAAGAACAAAAGAAGGAATATAATTTAAAATAAGCAATTTAGGAAAGATGTCACAGGATATATATTAAGTAGTGATTCAGTCATACAAATTAGGGACCAAAGACTGAATACAATTTTGTTTTAAATTAGTAGAATCTTTCCTCATCACATTGCTGTATTTTTCCTATTTAGTTTCTTTATGGGCTATTATTCTTTTTTATTTGAGTAATGTTATTAGTGATGAGTTCTGTAGAGTACAAGAGCCTGAAAATTTTCTCAAAGGACTTATAATCAGTCAGGTTTAAAAATGGGACTAGATCCCAAATTTCTATCTCTCAGCTCTGACATTGTCCATAAGATCATACTGCCTTGTTGAAAAAAAATTTTTTCTATGTTGAGAAAATAAGTATAGCAGTATTTTTTAAATAATGAGTACAATCGTTTAATGATTGTCATTTATCACTATGAAGGTCTGAAAGGTAATACAATCCAATTTTCCATACATTAGAAAATAAAAACATTTTTTCTGTTCTCTGCTTGATGCCTAGGAAAACAAAATAAAAGAATTATTAATATGTCTCTCAAGGATACCATGAATCATTGTATGTGCATGCAGTGGTTGATCAAGGATGCAGACTTCTGCAATGGAAAATAATTCGTTTGAATAATCTTTAGAAGTTCATGACCTCCAGAGCAGTCAGGCAGTTGAACTGTGTTTTGGAAACTCATGGGTTTACTTTTTGAGTCATAAGATTTATTGGCATGTCATTTATATGGATAACTGAACAATTCCAGAGGTTTTCTAAGTATGAGTCAGAGCTTATTACATTCTCTTCCCCTCTCCTTTACCTCTATCTCTAAATGCAGGAATTCATTCAAATCAATCCTCACTCCCCCCTTCCCCAGTTCTAACACAAATTTCCATGACTGCTTGAATCTAGTGTCTGGTTCTTTCAATGGTAGAAACCATTTCTGTCTGCCTTTTGGGATGGTCACAACCAAGATTTGAACTCAAGGCTCATTTGTCTCCAAATCCTGTACTCTTTCTGGCAGACCACTAGACCATCCTGCCTTAGGATATTTCCTTTACAGCATTCTTCATTCCTGCATAGGATATATGTAAGATCATAAAATCCTAGCTTTAAAGCTGGAAAGCACCTTGAAGATCATCTAATCCAATCTACTTTTACAAAAGAAAAAACTGAGACTCAGAGCAAAATGATTTGTCATATTGATGTCAGGTCTCAGAGCTGGACTTTGAAGTCCAGCCCTATGCCTCTAATCCAGCAAACCATGCTTTATCTTCCCATACACTGCTATCAAACCTTCATGGGTGTGTTCTATTGATCTAAGGTAGAGCCACCAGAATTCTTATGCAGAGAATGTCTTGAACTATTCCTCCCAGGAGACTGATCTGGCCTACTCACAGCATTGTCTTTTGAGCCTCCTGAGGCAGAAATGTATAATCTGGATCAGAGAGATAGGACCTGAAACTACCCCTTTTCTTGCTGGCCTAGGGAGAGTCCCTCCAGTTTGGTTGGTAGCTAATTCTTCTTAGGTGTATGAATCTTCTTACCCTGTATGAATATGTCTCTTATTGCCAGATCAAATCAATAAACTTTGGTCTTTTGATCTCCATAGATTTCAGTTCCCTCATCTATAAAGTGAAAGAGTTGGTCTAAAAGCTATGATCCTTGGATGCTACTATACTAGGCCTTAAATGGCACTATAAGTGGCCGTAGTACTTTATCCATGATTGTATCATTCTTTTCAACAGTTTCCATATGTACAGAGTCAGAGTACCATAAAGTGTCCTTTGTTACTTGAATAACTTCATTAAGGACATGGTTAGAGATGGAAGAAATTGTCCTTGTAACTACAGGGAGCTCTCATAGCAATGGCCTTTATATGACCATTCAAGTGTACAACATCCTTACCTCCTGATCCTTTACTTTGTAAGTTCCAGGAATCCCATTTCCTCTTGTTCAAAAGTGTACTTATCTGAATAGGTAATTCTGGTGCAGGTAAAGGTGCTGGCCAGAGTCCCATGAGGTCACAATATAATCAAGGTAAACTATTATCTCATTCAGCAAGTTTTAAAAGATTTGAATTCATATCATGCTAGAAAACTGACTCAGTGTTCTTAGACATTCCTAATGGCATATCTTTCTATAACCCTCATTCTAAGTTGACCCTTGTTGAGACTACTCATTTTTCCTTACCAAGAATGCCAGACTCAAACATAAACACTTTCAAGAAGATATTGCCTATGTATTCTACCACTTTATCTGTTACCCCAGATATGTCATGGATCTTTGTTCTGTTCCATTAGAATTTTTCAACAGTGGGCAAAAAGAATATTAGTTGCTAAATCCCACTGACCAAACACACAAATGTTCTTGAAAATGAGAAAGAAGTATTTAATGAAGGACTGGAGGACATGGACAATTGGATTGTTTGTAGCTCAGTAACAAATATACAAGCTCACCAAAACTTTTGTAAAATGACAATCCTTACCAGATAAAAGAAAAAACAAATATTCCTGAAAGGAGAATAGAAATTATTTATTAAACATTTCTTGGCACAAACCCAAGCAAGGCCTCCTGTGCAGTGACCAAGATAGTGCAGAAGATCTCTTGTGTGTTTTTTTTGCCCAACAGGAGGAGCAGGAAAAGACCAGCACTCTAAAAAGATTATCCCCTTTTAAGGAAAAAAATAAAGTCACTTTTATTTAATCTTTAAATATTTTATTTTCCCAGTTACATGTAAAAACAATTTAACATTCTTTTTTTCAAATTTTGAATTCCAAATTCTCTTCCTCTTTTCCTTCCTCCTTAATTGAAAAAGGCAAGCAGATTGATAAGTTATACACATGTAATCATGTAAAAACACATGTAAGTTATGTTGTAAAAGAAAACATTTTTTAAAAAAGAAGAAAAATAAAGTACAGGAAAAGTGTCTGATCTACATGTAGATTACGCTAGTTTGAAAAGACTGTCCTGAAGCTGAATCTACTACTTCAATCGGAGGAAAAATGATAATTTAGAGATAAAGGGCAAAGGATGATGATCTCCTAAAATAATGGCATTGCTGTTATTATCACACTCTTACATCTCTAGCTATTTTTCTTTTTCTTCTCAAATGATAGATACATAAATGTGGATATAGATACAGTTTTCAAGTATTTTTTTCCTCAGACAAGGACACTGGTAACCAGTTAGTCATAGAGTCCCTAAAATATTGGAGACAATCATTCCCCTCTGTGGCACCATAAACACTTTGCAACTTCTGCTACTAATGTGACAGTGTGACTGTCTCTAGTTCTAAAGAAGTAGCCCCTTAACCTTTTCCTGTAATTCTTCCAGTCATTTGTTTGGTAGGATAGAAATTTATCTCTAAATTGTAAAAATTGATGGATTGTGCCAAGCTAGGTAGGTACCTGATTCCCCCAAAACAATTGAAAAAGTTTTTGTGCTAAGATTTGGTATTCCTCATGTTCACCCAACTTGAGATCATGAGGATTGAATTTATTGAGTTATACCAGTTGTAAGGGATAACTGTATGGATGGTCCCTGCTTTTCTACAGGTTCAACTAGGGCTGTGGTCTAGGCCAGTTTTATGTATAAAAAACTGGTAAAGACTCACATGCCCACCAAAGCCTGAACTTGGGGATAAATGGACTCTTGTTATTCCCAGGTTGAAGAATAGGAACACCTATTGTTCTGGGTTGTCAGAATAAAGGGAGAATGAAGGTTAGCTTCTTATATTGAGCCTCTTGCTATGAAACACATATGTTTTCCTATCTCTGCAGACCTTTAACTGGGGTACAAAAGAAACAAGACTGCCTCTTTGATGCTCTAGATCCTATTTTTTGTTAGATTCCATTTGGGTCTTGCTTAATATCTAAACAATAATATCTATGCCCTTAAACTTCAGGGGTCTTTCTGGATTGAGAAAGTGGGCTATTGGTTCCAGAAATTCTTGATTGGTTCATAGATTTCTTTTGCCCTTAGGAATTCCATATCAGGAACACCAGAATAGTTTTCTTATCCTTGAACAAGGAAGCAGAGTATTCTTCTTTCATATCCCCTTTCAACCCCACAAGCCCACTGTTTGATAAATAGTGATATTTAATTTATCTATGTACTTTCTAAACAGAGCATTAGTCCAGGTCAATTTGAAAATGACTGTCATTTTGCCAAGTAATTAGCAGCCATTTGCTATGTTCCAATCATAAAAAATTTTAACAAGACATTTAAGACACATTCTTTGCTCTTAAGGAGGTCAGAGTACAATTGGAGAGATAAGAACATGGGGACAAATGAAAATACATCCCAAAGCAGAAAGCAATATATAAATGCCAAGTGAATGATACAAGCAGTAAGGGATCTAATTCAGAGAAGAAGGAAACTTACTTCCAGATGATGGAATGAGAGAAGCATTTATAGAGAAACTGGAACTTTAAAATGGACAAGATTTAAATAGAAAGGAGAGAGATAGCCTTTTGAGGGGGAATCCCCATGCATAGAGGCAGAAAAACAGGTATCATTGAAAGACAGTAATTATAAGCCAGCATAACTGGAATGGAGATTGTGTGTAGGAATTAGTGGGAGATTACATTGGCAAGGTAAGATGGATCCAGAAATTTAGAAACCTAAGAAATTTAGATTTTTTTTTTTTGGCAAATGATAGGGGAGCCATAAGTTTTAGCTATAAGTTAAAGCTCAGAAGAATATCATAATAAAAGTATTTCACATTACAGTTGGAAATGTGTAAGTCAGGAGAGAGATCAGAACTAAAGATATTAACTTGAAATTCACCCCCAAAGACATTAATACTTGAAAGAATAGGTAGAAAGAAAAATGGGGGACAATAGAAGGATGATGAGCCAATAAGGAAAACAGAAAAATATTGAGAGACAACAAATAACAATAATAATAGCATACAATTACATAGTATTTTAAGATTTTTTTTTTTGCTCACAACAACCCTAGAAGGGAAAAATATACTTTTCAGATAAAAAAATTGTGAGGTAGAGATTAAATAACTGGCCCATGATCAACTAGCTAGTAAATCTCAAAGCTGAGACTAAACTCAAGTTTCCTGACTCCACATCAACACTTTCTGTTATATCATGCTGATTTTCTAATAATGGGAGACATTGTATGAATATGTGGGTGTACATGAGTATATAGAAAATGTTCATATAAAAATAAAGTTATATCCATATGTAAAGTGACATTTTAATATTCACACACCTAGGACCTTAAGGAGTTCTTTATATAAATAATTAGTGTGATCTGCATAAATACTCTCAAAGTAAAATTTACCCATTTTATATATGAATATGATCATATTTAAATTAAGAGAAGCTAGTTAGTGATTGTCTTGTAAAATTTTTTTTAAAACGTTTTAGAAAGGAGAAATTAATCAATGGTATCTGCTATAGAGAGATCAAGAACAATAAAGATTGAGTCAAGATTACTAAATTTGATAACTAGGAGATTGCTGTCCTTAAAAGAATGCTGTTTCAGTACTGTGATAGAAATAGAAGAAAGATTGAAGGAATTTAGAAAAGAATTGCTAGAGTTAACTGAAGTAAATCACTTGTTTAGGAGAGAGAAGTAGAACAGTAGTTATAGGGGATTATTTTCAGTGAATGTTCATTGGAGAGTAAGAATCAGTGAATGAATGAAAATGCATTTTAAGTGCTTAATATGTGCGGAGCACTGTGCTAAGTGGACTACTAGGTGACGCAGTGGCTAGAGATCTGGACTTATATTCAGGAAGACCTGACTTCAAATGTGGTTCAGGCACAAGTTGTTGGATCCTTAACCCTGTTTGTCTGCATTTCATCATCTGTAAAATGGACTAGAGAAGGAAAATGGCAGATCACTTCAGTATCTTTGCCAAAAAAATCCAAATGGGGTCATGATGAATCAGACTAGACTGAAGCAACTGAATAGTAACATCAGGCTGAAACTTTTATATGCAAATACAAATGTGAAGATAATTTTTGCTCTAAAGCAGCTCACATCCTAATGAGGGAAAAACTATACAAATAGGGAAGTATTGACCTGGGGAATTAATTTTGGTTTTGAAAGTTGGTGAATGAAAAAGAGGGGGATAGATAAATATCCTTTGTAGGAACAAGGATAGAACAGCTTTTGTAATGGTTGCAGAAGTCTTGGAGGGTAGGAGTGAGGAAATAAAGTTAGCAGATGCAAATACTGTGGCATACTAGCCATGGTATAGTAGGAGAAAACACATGAGTTAGGAAGATAATTGAAGATTCTGTAAGGAGGGAGAAATTTTTATATTGTAAAATCAAAAGTCTGGAAGAGACAAGATTGAAATCACAGCCAATGACTATGTTATTCTTTTAAAAAGGAGTGATATTCTAAGACAAGAGGAGAGAGAGGGTGGTTTTAAAGCCACATATATTTAAAAATAAAAATGGGAATGTGAGGGAATTCATGTCTCACTAAGAGCTTCTCAGTAAAAAGGAAGCCAAAATATTTGTCAGTAAAAGTGAGAATTGACAGAGGATATGCAAGACACTTGGGAAATCTGCTGCAAAGTCAGCAAATGATTAATAAATACTAAGGCCATCTTATTTTCTGCAGATAAAATAACAGAATACGTCTATTCTTTCATTTAAAAAAAAACCCTCTATGGCCATCTCTTTGCAAAAAGATGATAAAGAACCAGTTGGTGCAGTAAAATTTATATTTAGAAGAGACTTTAGAGGCTATCTAGTCCAACCTGTATCTAAATAAAAATCCCTTCTTCACCAAGCAGCAGTGCAGTAAATTAGCTAGCATTTATTAAGCTCATAATTTGTACCACATTGTTCTAACCATTAGGGAAACAAAAAGCAAAAACAGTCTTTCATTCTAATGAGGAGCCAAAGTATTTGAATACAAAATACATAGCGTAGATAAGTAATCATGGAAGAATAGGCACTACCAACTAGGAAAACTGAGAACTGTGTCCCTTCAAAGCTGATATTTGAGCTGAGTCTTGAAGGGAGTCTGAGATTCTAAGATACAAAGGTGAGAAGGGAAAACATTCCAGGCTAGAAGATAGCAGAAAGCATAAACACATATATATCATCCTAGGTGAAAAACAGCAAGTAGATCATTGTAGCTGGACCCTAGATTCTATCTAAGGAAGCAATGTGTAAGAAGGCTAGGATGAGACCAGGTTTTGAAGCACTTTACATGCTTAAGAGGAGAGTTTTTTTACTTTCAGGGTTATAGAGAGCCACTGGAATTTAACAAGTAAGTAACACAGTAAGGGGGGGGGGGTTAACACAGTATGACCTAAAAACTACTTTGCCAGATGGGGAAGTGCATAGAGATTTGAGAAAAGGTGGCCAATTAGGAGCCTATGGCAACAGTCCAGGAAAGATGTGATAAGAATCTGAATTTAATTATTGTTTGTATAAGTAAATACATTTGGAGAATTGCTATAGAAATAAAAATAAAAATTGGGCAATTAATCAGGTATAAAGGGAGAATAAAAGTGATGAGTTGATGATGGCACCAATGTTGCAAAGCTGGATGATGTAAAGCTGATGGTGCTTTTGTCAGTATTAAAGAAGTTCAGAAGAGTGATAGATTAATGAGTACTATTTTAGACATATTAAATTTGTTATGCCTGTGGAATTTGGTGATGTCCCAAAGAAATAGAAAAGAAACTTTTATTTGTTATGAGGTTAAGTTCTATGGCGATTAAAATTACTGATACATATAAGATACAATTAGGGAAGAAAGTTTTGTGAGGGTTGATATTGTTATTGGGACTATGGTGGTTGGAGGAATATTTATTGTTAGTAGAAATCCTGAAAAGATTCTGCCTAGTGCTAGTTGTATAATAGGGTTGATTAGGCTAATAATCAAATAGTCAAATAATACCTAAAATTCTTATTATAGTATCAGAGAATATTAAACAGATAATAATAAATATCAGGGGGAAAACTGGGATTCAAAACCTAAAATAATATTCCAGGTTTACACATAAATACTAAGCCAACAAATATTTACTTACAGGCCTCCATCTACATCAATGTATATACCAGTTGCCGGTGAATCTGAATCTCTACATGAGGATCGGAAGGGTGGAGAGACTCTCAAAATCCACCTTGGCTTGTCAGGTATGGCATTCAGATTCTTCCTATAATTTTATTATTATTATTATTACACTATTTTACATTGCTGTTGCTTTTCTGAATTATTTAGATTTATCATTTATTTTGGTGTAATAATATTCTGTTGTATTAATAGGATCACAATTTGTTCAGCTATTCCCCAATTCATGAGTGCTCACTTTGTTTACAATTCCTTGATATTATAATAAGTGTTGCCACAAAATAGTTTTGCATATATGAAACCCTTCTCTGTATTTTTGGCATTCTTGTAGGCATAGACCTAAATAAAGAATCAAAAGTATGCCTGATTTCTTCCTATAAGACTTTAAAAAAAAATAGTTACTTAACAGCTTTAAATAGGTTAATAAAGTACAATAGAATTCTTACTACACAAAGCTCTGTAAGCCAAAATTATATTTTCTCCCAAATTTCCTGTGCTATAAACTCTTCAGCATTGATAAAAATATAAAAAAAGCTTGTCATTGAAAAAACTAGGTACACAAGAGTGAAGGTCTAGAATAAGCAGAGACGACAAATAATGAAAAAAGTGAAAGAAATCCTTTTTTAGAAAAGAGCACCAAAAAATTTGTTGAAAGTAAGAAGGAGGAATCTACTTGACTGAGAAGAAAAATAAACATAACCAGATACATAGGTAAAATTGATCTAAGTTAGAAGTAAAACAGTTAACTAAGGGAGAATCATAGTAGCAAATTCAGTGATAGCATTATTAGAGCTACTGCATACATTCAAAGAGATTGTCAACCTAAAAAAAATCAGGCCAACTAGGTGATTAGTAAATAAAGTGAGGCATTTATTCATGGTTGAGGAAATGTCATTAGGGACAACAAGAAGCCTTATTTAGACAAAAATACCCGGGGAGGAAGGGAAAAGGGAATTCCTACAGGGCATAGTTGTGGGAAACAACAGGAGAGTATAGCCTGGATATACAGAACAGTCAAGCTGCAGGAAGGGAGTGTTGAAGGTGTTGAGAGGTTATAAAAACAAGGTTGCAGAAATGTCCTTGCAATTATCTTTGAGAACGGGAGTAATTAAAAACTGCTAAAATGGGGGAGAGGAGGTTACTTCTTTAGAGCAGTTTTTAACTTGACAGAACAGAGTTCAATCAACAAGCACTTATTAGACAAAACCAAGATGGTGGAATATTACAGTTAGTTCTCTCATAACTCCTCCAAACAGATCTCGAAAATGTAGTAGACTGAGTTCTGATTGGGAAATGCAAGGATAAAAAAGCACATAAATCATTTTTCTAGGCCAGGTCTGCATAGGGAGAAAAGAGGTCATGGACAATGGGCACAGGGTCTAGTTAGGTCACACTGCATATAATCAAAGAAATTATCAACCTAAAAAAAAAAACTCAGACCAACTAAGTGATTAGTAAAAAAGTGAGGCATTTGTTCGAAGTTGAAGAAATGTCATTAGCAGATCATTCCATCAAGAGAGACTGTGCACTAGAGCAAGGAGAGGTACCAAATTTAATACTGAAATACCTAACCTTGTGCAGGGTCCAGGAATAGGTGACTACCAGCAATTCTGTTGCTCACTATCCAATTGTGGGTCACTTCCAGGATAGGTGGAGGAAGAGACTTGCACCTGAACGTGCTGATTCAGAGGCTTGAACTTGAGTCAATATGGCCAGTATAGGAATTTGATGAGGGGATTGTTAGTTTTATTTTTCCCTTCTTGTTTGTGTTCTCGTTCTCTCTCCCTGTCTCTGTCTCTGTCTCTGTCTCTCTTTCCCCTCCCCCCTTTCTCTTTCTTCCCTTTCTCCTCTTCTCTACCTTACCCCTTTTGGTAAGGCACGTGGGGCTAATCCTTGTGTCCAGGATCACACAGCTATTTAAGTGTTAAGTATCTAAGGCTGATGCTCTATCCACTGCACCATCTGACAGTAACAGAGGTTTTATTTTTCTTTTTCAAGGGCAAAGTGGAAGGGAAAATGAAGTGAGAAAGAGAGAAGATGGATAGTCTTTTAAAAAGAAAAAATCAAGGGGGCAGCTAGGTGGAACAGTAGATAGAGCACCAGTCCTGAAGACAGGAGGACCTGAGTTCAAATTTGGGCTCAGATACTTCCTAGCTGTGTGACCCTGGGCAAGTCACTTAACCTCAATTGCCTCAGCAGGCCCCCCCCAATCAAGCATTTATTAAGTTCTTACCATTTCCCCAACCCTGAGGCCTATATATGCAAAAAAAAATTATAACCTACTTTGTTACAGCAAAAAAAAATTATGAAATAAATGTTATAGAGTATTATATCAAAAGAAATGATCAGAGATAAATTCAGAAAAACCTGTGAAGCTTTAAGTGAACTAATGTAGGGTGAAATGATCAGAACCAGGAAAACAACTTTGAAAGACTTAAGAATTTTGTTAAATGCATGATTAATAGTAATTCTAGAACACTGATTATGAGTTGTGCCTCCCATCTCTTGACAGAAAGCCAAAGTACTATTGTGCCCAATGAGACTTTAATTTTCAGATTCAGACAATGTATTAATTTATTTTCTTGACCATACTTACTTGTTACAAGGAAAGACTCCTTTGTTTTGTTTAATTTTTTGTTTATTTGTTTTTGGTGGGATTAGGGGAGAAGAATGAGAAAGAATAATAATGATGTCTGAAGAAAAGAGTTTCAATTAAAAAATATTTTAGATGCATAGAAGGGAGCGGAAGAAAACTCAGACAAATAAGGCAGTGTAGATACTGTCATGTTAAATTTAATATCTACTGACAGGAAAAGATAATGACAAATGTTAGATAAATGGGACACTAAAGCATTGTTGGTGTAGTTGTGAAATTATCCAGTCATTCTGGAGAGCAATTTGGAACTATGCCTAAAGGTGTATAAAACTGTGCCTTTGACTCAGCAGTGCTATTACTGGGTTTTGTATCCCAAAAAAATCATAAAGGAGGGAAAAGGACTTAGATGTGCAAAAATGTTTGTAGCAGCTCTTTCTGTGGTAATAAAAAAACTGGAAAACACGTTGTGATATGGAATATTATTGTTGTATAAAAATTATGAATAAGCTGATTTTAGAAAGGCCTGGATTTACATGAACTGATACTGAGCAAAACAAGCAGAATCAGGAATAACTTGTATGCAATAAGTATACAATGTGGAATGCTCAACTATGAAAGACTTAGTTCTCCTCAGTGGTTCAGTGATCCAAAGCAGTCTCAATAGACTTTGGACAGAAAATGCCATCTGCATCCAGAAAAAGAACTAAGGGGATTGAATGGAAATTAATACTTGCTATGTGCACTTCTTTTTTCTTTTTTCAATGCTATGTATACTTTGGTTTTTTGGGTTTTTTTTTAAATCTCTCCTATGGTTTTTCCCTTTTGCTCTGATTTTTCTCTCCCAACATTATTCATAAAACAATGTGTATGTGTATTAAAAATAAATAAATTTATTAGAAAAAAATTTAATATCTACTTTTAAAAAACAAACTAAGGTATATTCATGGTTTCATGTGCAATCTTCTTTTTTTGTTCTTTGTATATGGAAATGTTTAAATTTGCTAAATGTCCTGGTCTGGCTCTTCATATGCAAAAAGCTACTCTTTTGCCTCCATTGACATTCCACATGATTAAATTCTGTAGTTTTTCTTTATCCTACAACATGCCCCTGAAATTTCTCCCAATCTGCTATCAAGTACTGCTCTTTCATCATGACTCCATTCATTTATACAAAGTCTTAATGACAGCCAGAATCTGCACCAAAAGTTAGAGACTAATTGGGATAAATGGCTTAAGAGATTGCAGAAAATTTCCCTTGTGACTCCTTATTCCATTAGTAGAAGCAAAGTATAAAAGGAACTGAAAAATAGATGAGGTGGAAAGATTCTTATTTTAATAAAAACTGGCATTTTTATAGTGTTTTAGAGTTTGCAGAGCCCTTTATATTTAAACCAAATTTTCAAGTATTCATATATATATATATATGTATACACACACACACATACAAATATGTATGTGACATTACATGTAACTTGGCTAGATGAGACTAGTACTAGTCTTACTCCCTTTTTATTATTTTTGATCAGAGTTACCAAACCAGGTCAGGGGAATTCTCTAGATAATAATTTACTTATATTTTCACAAAATCTTTGATAGTCTAATGCTGTTCTTGTGGGAAAAGATTGAGAGATAACTGTGGGCAATTAGATGGATTCAGGAACAATAGATTATCTAGACTCAAATGTTCCCTGTCAACTAGGAAGGAGACTCCAGTAGAGTCTATTTGGCTGTTGATTATTTTTTATCATTAATTTGTATAAACATACAAATGGTATCCTTACCAAATTTGAAGATGACACAAAGTAGAAAAGATAACTAGCACACGATTAAAAAAGGATTCTAACTTAGGCCAAAAAACCTGTCCTGAATCAATAAAAATTAAAAGGGAAAATTTTAAATTATTTCTTAATTCTAGAAATAAACCCCACAAGTGTGAGAACAATTGAAAAGCAGAAGTTCAGGGGAAAAACACATAGTGGTCTTTAGTATTCCAAAATCAGTTTTGCGATATGGCAGCCGAAAAAGTTAATATAGTTTTGGATGGCATTAAGAACAGCTGAACTTTGAGAAATAAAGAAGTGATGGCCCCCCTGTCCTCTGCCCTAATCAGACAATACTTAAGAGTATTGTGCACAGTATATTTTAGAGTAGACACCATAAACTGGAGAGCAGATCAAAAAAGGCATCAAGAATGATAAAGGACCTTGTGTTTGTGTCACATAAGAATTGATTAAAGGAACTGAGGATATTTACCCTAAAGAAGGTAACATTTGGTGGTTAGGGGAAGGGATGGCTATTTGTTTGTTTGAAAGACTGTCATATGGAAGAATATTAGATTAGTTCGTCTCTGGAGGCCTTTGACTAAAGCCTGAATGCCCCTCTAGTGATTTTGTAAAAGAGAAGCTTTTTTGTGTAAAGGTCTGAGTTTGACTAGATGGTCCCTTCCAGTACCAAAAATGATACCATGAGACAAGATGATATCATCATTTGACATATATACTTTGTGCCAATAATATTAATAACATCATAATATATTACAGATCTGTCAGCAAAGAGTGCCTCGGTTCCAGACGAACTTGGTGCCTGTGGACATTCTAGAACATCAAGCTATGCAAGCCAGCAATCAAAAGTGTCAGGTAGAAGTTAATAATGAAGTTGAATTCTTTAAGTTCTTACTGCTACAAAGTGATTTAAACTTTAATATCATATAGAATATTGCTTTATAGATTATTCTTGATAATATAGCATTGTAACCAGTTTAATTTTCAATTGATAGGTTATAGTACATGTCACTCCAGGTCATCCAGTTTTTCTGACCTTTGTCACAAGAGAAATGCTTCAGTGGGAAGTACATCAACAGGAATTGAAAGTATCCTAGAGCCATGTGATGACACTGAACAGAAAGTAGTTGATCTTAATCTTGAAACACCCA
Source organism: Sminthopsis crassicaudata (assembly GCF_048593235.1). Taxonomy (NCBI): domain Eukaryota; kingdom Metazoa; phylum Chordata; class Mammalia; order Dasyuromorphia; family Dasyuridae; genus Sminthopsis; species Sminthopsis crassicaudata. Next base: position 426,477,809 of record NC_133620.1, read on the forward strand.
TTAAACAAGAGGGCGATGGATCATCAGAAAAACTCAACAGGTATGTTTTTTGATCTGTCATTAGAATGCTATATTTTGATATCCTGGAAAAGAAAAAGGAGGGGTGTAATTTTAATATTTTAAAAACTCAAAAATATAAATTTTAACAAAATGATACTTAATTTTCATAGGCACCCTGTGAAGCAAGATTCTGTGGAATCTCAACTAAAACGTGTTGATGCTACCAGAGTGGATGCAGATGATATTGTTGAAAAAATATTGCAAAGTCAAGATTTCAGCCTAGACTCCAGTGCAGAAGGTGTGCATAGAATTAAACAACTGATAATATTGGGAAATCAGGAGTTAGTAGAGGAGATTCATTGATATATACAGGTTGCAGCATTTAATCTTAAGAGAAAAAAATAAATATCTGTTTTAATCTCAAAACTACTTCTCTTCTTTCTGAATATGAATTTTGAACTTGATGAGTAGACTTTAGTTAAAAGCAAAGATATATTTGTAACATATTTTTGTGTTGGTGGTGGTGGTGGGTCTTTTTGAACCAAAAGACAAATGGATTTATAAATAGAGTAGTTTTCTCATTAAGAATTATTTTGAATTTCTGAGACAGCTTTCTTTTTTATTATTCTGTTGAGACCATACATCAAATAGCAAGGCACGGTGGTAGCTGGAAGTCTCAGAAATGAGAAAATGTTCTATTTAAACAGAAATCAACAATAGGCTCCTTATTTCCCAGAATTCTCTGCATTTATAGCTGAGGATGAATATATAATTAATTAAAGTATGTGAATTAAATAAAAAATAAATATATATAATGTATAATAATATATAATTTAAAGTTTTATTGTGCCTGAGAAAACAAATATCATTTGAAATTGACTGAGATTTCATTATTTAAGTGACTGTAGAGACAAAAAAATAAACTTATTAGTGGAGATTATTAGAAATTGATTTTTCTAGTACTGAGTTAACAAAAACTTTAGGTAAGTTGAAGAGAGAGATGATAGAATGTTTAACTTTAAAATATAACTTGAAATTTTAAGATAAATTTCTAAAATTGGGAAAACTAAGTTTAGAATGAAATTTATCAGTAGTTGTTACACTTTTTGAAAATAACATAGTTTTTATTTTCATTTTAGAAGAAGGATTGAGGCTATTTGTGGGTCCTGGAGGGAGTACATCTTTTGGCAGTCACCACCTTCCAAACAGGTTTGTATTTTAAATGGCTTCTTAAAGAAATTGAGACTAACTTGAATGTTGGGTAGTATTAAAAAGAGCATTTAGCTTGAAAATAAAAGAGCCCTGGTTCTTAGCACTGTCCCTTACTGGCTAGGTAACCTGGGAAAAGTCATTTTCCTTCCTTAGATTTCAGTTTCTTCATCTGAAAATGAGAATTGTTATTTATATAACGTGCCTCATAGAATTGTTGTAAATATCAAAGAAAAGTTTGTGATACTTATGGGCTACTAGGTGTCTGAGGCAAAACTTGGACCCAGATCTTCCTTGGCTTTGAGGCTGGCTTTCTTATTTATTGATTGCTACTGGACCTAGATGGCTCTGGAGGGGAAAGTGAGGCAGGCCCTCCCTCACTTCAGCCCAATTCATTCCCATGTCATGGCATCTCCTCCCCAGCATCATGGTCTTCTTCGAAAAAGAACAAAAAACATTATGCCACAGGCTAGTAGAGTTAAAGACCTTTATTACAAACGTACACTTACTTTCTCTTAAGCAAATATAGAGTTAACTAGTTAGGAGAAGTATGGTGCCATAAGAGTAGTGCTAGATTTAGAGTCAAGAAAGACTTGGGTTCAAATATTGATTTTTCTTTTTACTAACTATGTGATCTTGGATAAGTCATTTAACCCTTACTGAAACCATTTTCCTAATCTTTTAAATAAAGAGAATGGAATATTTAAAAAAAAACTACAGCAAAAAGGTTGCAAATGTTCAAGCAAGCCCAGATTAGGGAATGCAAACATTTCTTTAATCTTAGAGCTAGGAGGAGCTCTAAAAATCATTTGACCCAACCCCTATGGGACATATGAATTCATTCGTTCTACAACACCCATCACAAGTGATCATTCACCCTGCATTCAAAGAGCTGTAATGAAAAAGCTCCTCTTTTCCCAAAGCAGTCCATTATACTCTTGGACAGCTCTAATTCATCCTAGAGCCAAATTTTACCTTGTAACATCTAACCATTAATCCTTCTAAAAAGTAATCTTCCAGTAGTTGAAGAATACTATCATATCCCCTGAAATCCTTTTTTCTAGGCTAAATATCCTCACTCCCAGTCTTCATAGTTTTGAGTTGTCTTAAATCACTCTGAGCAACACAGCTAACTGCTTTGGTGCTGAGGACAAGCAATACAAAGCAATACCTCAAGGAACTCAAATTGTTATGGAGAAAAAGAGATCCCAAATCAATGGCACTTTCATGTGAGGAAAGTGACTGCTCCCCTATCCCAGGAGATACCATCCAGAGCCCAGGGTGAACTCTGTTGAGAAAGATCCCTAGATTCTGCCAAACTACTCCTTTGATGGCTAACACCCATGTTGGATTTTCTCTGTTATGTAGCTATGTAAAGGTTGGAGGACAGAAAAAAAAAAAAACAAACTCAAAGTGTTTATCATAGAATCATAGATTTAGAAAGATGGAAGAACCTATAGGTTATCTAGACCTCATTTTATACTTGAGACCAAAGCCTAGACAGTGACTATCCCAATAACCACCATCTGGTAGCTTAGTTTTGATGCTGTCAAAATGTAAATATAACAAATTTTTAAATTACATGATCTTTTAATAGCATTTAAATTTTTTTTGCATCCTCTAGTGCATAGTGGGAAAAGCATGGATTAACTTCCCCTGGTTACTTATAGATACATTGCAAATTGTAAATGACCTCCTAACTATCCAATAGCTCCCAAACTATTCAACAGAGGTGTTAAACAAACATAAGACCACATTATGGCCCAAGTGCAAGCCAAACTAGATTAAAATGTAATTGGGAAAAATTTAACAACATAAAAAATATGACTTATTTATTTATTTTATTGGTTTTCTAGGTGACATGGGGGGATAAATAAGTGTTGCAGTGGACACAGTGTTAAGCTGTATTCACACTAACTGACTTAACCCACTTAACCCTTTTTGACTTAGTTTCCTCATCTGTAAAATGATCTGGAGAAAGAAATAGTAAATCATTCCAGTATCTTTGCTAAGAAAACTCTAGATGGAATCACAAAGAATTGGACATGCCTGAAATGACAAAATAAAAATAATATGGCCCACATGAATCCTTCTATACAGTTTAATGGCTTTTGTTTCTATATTAATTCAACACCTCTGATATATAATTTTCCAGAAGTGATATCACCAAAAGAAAATACAATGAATTGTCAGCAGCCTTCTCCTGGACATATTGTTTTTCATGCAAGCTAAGATTACAGAAATTTGGGAAGAATTACTATCATTTCATATTGAATTTGTTATTTACTTCTGCCCCTAATATTTTGAGTTTTTGGTGGTGTTCTTTTTAAATATGAAGCTCACCACACATTTTAGAATATAAACTCATATAGGAGAATGGTGAAAGATTTTGAATAATGTTGAGTCAAAACAGAGAATTGCTGGAGAAGACAATAAATAAATAGAAAGCTTGATAATAAAGAAAATAAACAGATTTTCTCAAAATAACTAAAGGCTAAACCTAGAAATGTAACAGAAAACACAAGAAAAGGAGGGGGAAAAATCTTAAAAATTTCTTTCATCCAAAAGAAATGACTGAGAGACTATTAACATCTACCAACTTTTTCACTGCCTATTTTGCCAGTGAAAATCATGTATGTATATAAACACATGCACATACACAGCATTGTTGATGAAGGGAACAAGCAGACTTTTACAAGAGCCATTCCATAATAGACTGCATCTTCATAATTACACAAATGATCAAAAAATTTAAAGAATCCAAGTGACATTATTTTCCTCTATTTCTTCCATTATTCCAATCTCTGATGAAAAAATGGCCACACTCCTCACCAAGGCCAACTTCTACATATTTCTTTAATCCCATCATTTTGTATCATTGCCAGCAGATTATCCACACACACCATCTCTTTCTACCTAATTTTGGTTCTCTCTCTAGGATCCTTCCCTGTTGTCTACAAAGACTCCCAAGTATCCTCTGTTCTTCACTATCATCAGCGGATCTTATCCCACTAGCTATTATTCTATCCTTGCTTTCTATCTTATGTTTCTTTCCTTTGAATCATCCTTCCTCCCTTTATCAGCCAAACTCTGAAAAAACATCTATATTTGTTGCCTCAATTTTCTTTCCTTTTACTCTCTTCTAAATTTTCTGGAATATGATTTCCAGTCTTATTATTTAGCTGAAATTACTGTCTCCAAAGTAATTGGAGACCAATGATCACTTAATTGTTCACCATAATAACCTTAATCTTCATTCTTTTTCACCTTTATGCAACATTTGACTCTTTTCACAGCCTCTTCTGGGTTTTTACCATACTACTTTTTTGATTCTCCTCTTCCCTATCTTACCATTCCCTTTCAGTCTCCTTTGCTGAACCAACCTCTATGTCAAACCCCCATAGGTTGAATTTGATATGCTAGTGGGATGGCCTGAGATGTCTTTCAAACATTTGAAGACAAGGAATCAGAGGTCAGGGCTCAGGAGACTGATTTAGGATTAATCTACACAGGGAGATCAATGAAGAGATAAGAGAAGGGAGAACCTGAGGATAATCTTTGGGGAAGGGCTACTGTACCGCTAGAAGAAATTGAAGCCATCCCTTTATCAATCAAACATTTATTAAGTGCCTTCTGTCTGCCAAGCTGGGAATCCAGAAAGAAGCAAAAAAGAGCCCTGCCCTCAAAGATCTTACAGTCTAATGATTATTGTACATTGTACTGGGTCCTGGAATTAAGAGCTAGAAAAGATCTTTAGACTTTCTTCTTTTTATAGGTAGAAAATTGAAGTATAGAGAAGTTAAATGATACAAGAGCTAGAATGGCACAGTGGATATAGCACTGGGCTTGGTGTCACAAAGATCTAGGTTCAAATCCTGTCTCAGACAGTAAATGTGTTCCCCTGGACAAGTCACTTACCTTCTCCCTATTTCCCCATCTTTTATATGAGGGTTTTAGACTCAGTAACTTTTTAGGTCCTTTCCATGATTGTCAAAAGTTAATACTAATAACCCCCTCAATTTCCAACCCATCCTCAATATCATGAGGAAGTGATACTAACACAGGGTAAGGCATTATATGCTCTGAAAACTTATCAGAAACCCCAAAACACTGGCATACTGGGCTTTAGTGATATCACTGATGTGTCTAACACTCCAGTTATTGTCATGTAATTTACTATGAGAGTCAAAGATGTAAAGAGGGCAGCAGAGAATTACAGACTGGCCCTACTTAAAAATATTTGTAATGATCAGCTTGACTAGGAGGATAGCAGATTGAGTTGTGTTTCTTTGTGTTCTGATACCACATAAAGAAAAAGATACTTTAGAACAAATGTTTCAGTATAGATAGTTCTGATCACAAAAGTAGACAAACCACAAATGCACATAAAATGGCCTGAAAACATAAATATTTTAATTATGCACCAGCACTATAACATAACAAAATTAGAAACCTCTTACCAGCTGTAGGCAGGAGTTTTATAATGCTTTCTGGAAGCAGCACCAAAACCTCAAATGATTTTGGGTTTAGTTTTTCCCAAAAAAAAAAAATTCATTTTATTTGAAGAAACAGGATAAACAAAAAGGAAAACAGAACAAAATGAAAACAAAACAAAAGAGAACGTTATCATGTGCCCAGCAGAATATCAGGGATGATTCAAAATAAAATGACAACAAATACCAATTTAAGAATAGTGGATAGAGCATCAGCCCTGAAGTCAGGAGAACCTGAGTTCAAAATTTACCTCAGACACTTAACACTTCTAGCTGTACGACCCTGGTCAAGTCACTTAACCCCAATACCTCAGAAAAAAAAAAAAATATATATATATATATATTAGTAGAAGAAATTATATTGAGTATCCATCTTTACTTTCTTGTAAATTATTCTTTTGTTCTCTGCTGCTCACCTTTTTTACTTTATTCTTTTTCCCCCTTTTACTCCCTCTACCCCCAAGCAGACTATCATTAAGAAAGGATATATTTATATGTAATATGTAATTATATATAATATATATAATATATATACATACACATACCCACACACCTACACAGACACACATATATCTCCCTTTCATCCCCTCACCATCTCCAAGCAAGCTACAGTTAAGAAGTATTTATGTATACATATGTAAATATGTACTTACATACATACACACACCTTTCCTATCTCTGCTGACTCATTAAATTCTGCTCCATAACTTGGCTTATTCTCACTTAACCTCTCCCCACTCAAGAATCCCTCCCTTCTTTTCTTCCCTCCCTTGTCTTCTTCCCTCCCTTGTCTTCTTCCCTCACCCTTCACTTCCTCATCCACCTGTTCCTCCCTACTTATTTCTTTATATATTTTGGAAGGTGCTATACCTTGATTATTAGCATTGCCTATTGAACCCATTTCTGAGGTGAACAGGTTTTTCAGAACTACGAGCTCTCCTCCCTCTAATGCCTCTATGTCCATTCTTCCTCTGCACCTCATTTGTATAACACGATTACTATTATTGTGCCAATTTTTCTTTTGAGCTTTTACCTTATTGGTGACATAAATCTTAAATATCAAGTTCAGGGACAGAAAAAGTAATTTAACCAATCAGTAATTATTAAACAAATTGCTCAAAAAATGCATAAATTCCTCTCATTGATTATTGCAAAGACTTTGATTCAAATCTGGCATTTTTTATTGAAATACTTTGAGCCCTTTATAAAGTTTTTATTAGCCTTAAGTCTGTTTTCTCTCCTAAAAACAACTGAATACAGCTTTCAAATTAAAGATGTCAAGACAAAACACTTAACTTTTGGATGTATATGAATGACATAAAACTCCACCAAAAAAATTAAACACCTTCATTTCATAGAATATTTCTTCAGTAATATCAAAATGTCATTGGACTTCATAAAGTATAAAATACAAATGATAAATACATAGTCTGAAGATTTTGGACTTGAATCCAAAGGTTATATTGAAGAAATGAAAAAACATAATAGCTTTGTCTTCTCTAGGCAGAAACAGAAAAACAAAAAAACAAAAAAAAAAAACAGCCCGACATTGAGATAATAAGGAAATGTAGTTGGATAGGTTAAAAGGCTTACTGGCATTCTGAAATCAAACTTAATGGGGGAAAAATTATTAACATCTATTTGATATCAGTTTTAACATATGCATTTCAGATTTGTAAAGTACTCTAACAAAAATGTGTACAATTTTAACAAAAATAGGACTTGTCACCCTAAGGATGTCTAATTCTTTTTGACTTTACTTGGGATTCTTTTAATAGAGACACTGGAGTGGTTTGCTGTTTTCCTCTCCAGTTCATTTTACACATGAGGAAACTGAGGCAAACAGGGTTAAATGACTTGCCCAGTATCACACAGCTAGACAGTTCCTGAGGCTGGATTTGAACTCATGTCTTCTTGACTCCAGTCCTGGCACTATCTACTGCATCATCTAGCTGTCCTGAGTTCAAATACTGTCTCTGTCAACTACTTATGTGGCCTTGAGGTACTCTAACCTTACTGAACATCAATTTCCTCATTTGTAAAAGGATGATCTAATTGACCTTTAACAGTCCTTTCAACTCTAAAACTGTGATTCTATCTCTACAAAGATTAAAAAGATTCTTTCAGTAATGTGATATGTAGTTTGTAAGGGGAAGAAGGGGGGGAGGGAAGCACTTGCCTAACTTTCTCTTACCATGGTCAGATATAATCAGAACCTGGAATTAGAATAATAGCGATTGATAGGAATTTAAACATATTAATCCATTGTTTATTTTTTAAATTATTTTTCATGTGAAAACACATTTCCACATTAGTCATGTGAAAGAAGAATCAGGACAAAAGGGAAAACCATGTGAAAGAAAAAAATCAATAGATAGTGAAATAAGTCAATCTGCATTCAAACTCCATAGTTTTTTCTCTGGATATGGATAGCATTTCCCATAATGGGTCTTTTTGAAGTTGCCTTAGATCATCTTATTGCTGAGAAGAGTTAGGTCAATCAGAGTTGATCATTACCCAGTATTGCTGTTACCATGTACAATGTTCTCCTGGCTCTGCTTATTTTCATCAACAGTTCAATTCAATCTTTGCAGGTTTTTCTGATATCCCTCTGCTCAACATTTATTATAAAACAATAGTATCCATTACATTCATATACCACAATTTGTTTAACCATTCCCCAATTGATGGGCCTCCCCTCAATTTCCAATTCTTTGCCACCACTAAAAGAGCTGCTGTGCATATATTTGTACATGTGGATCCTTTTCCATTTTTTATGAACTCTTAGTGACAAAGACCTAGTAGTAGAATATGTTTTGTATGCTTTATTTTTATGAAATCATTAAGTAATGTGTGAAAATTCATCATAAAAAAACTTGATGGGAGCAATACATTTTACTTCTACTAGTTAGGATTAGTTATTCCTTAAAAAGTATTGAAACACAGATGAAGAAATTAAAACTCTTTATGGTAATATAAAAAAAAAATCCTCTAAATCACTATTGCGCAGAGAAATGCAAATTAAGACAACTTAGAGGTACCACTTCATATTAGCTAAAGTGACAGAAGATAATAAATGTTAGAGGGGATGTGGGAAAACTGGGACATTAATATAGTGTTGATGGAGTAGTGAACTGATTCAAATTGCTCTGAAGAACAATTTGGAACTGTGCCCAAAGGGCCATCAAACTGTGCATACATACCTTTTGATCCTGCAGAGTCTCTATTGGGTCTATATCCCAAAGAGGTCATGAAAAAGGGAAAATGACCCACCTGTGAAGAAATGTTTATAGCAGCCCTTTTTATATAGTGGCAAGGAATCGGGAATTGAGCGGATGCCCATCATTTGGAGAATGACTGAATAAGTGGTGGTATATGAATGTTGTGCAGCATGATAAATATGGAAATAAGTTTAGGAGAATTGCACATGTTTAACCTGTATTGGATTACTTGCTGTCTAGAGGACAAAAGTAGAGGGAAGGGAGGAAGAAAAATTTGGAACACAAAGTTTTGCAAAAGTGGATGTTGAAAACTATCTTTGCACGTATTTTGAAAATAAAAAGCTATTTTTAAAAAAAAAGTATTGAAATATCCCTTTTGACTTAGTTGGCTCTGGGCAATAAGAGTTCAAACTAATGATTTTAGTTCTTCACCTACTAGGATTAGAAGTAGGGGAGAAAAGGTTGTATTCTCATATATTTAGCTATTATAATGGGTGACTTGGGCAAGGCCAACTCAAGGTGTTTTGACACAATGGACACAATTCAAGATGTTTTTAGTGCCTATCCTTGTTAAATCACTTTTTAAAAAATTATGGAATAACTCAAAACTACCTACTTTTGTTCTGATATCAAACTTAAACTATTAGGGAACTGGCCTAAGTTAGGTTTGTCCCAAAACACATGAAATATGGAGTTATTACCCTAAATTCCCTAAGGAAATCCCAAACTTTGGGCTCTAAATTTAAAAAGTTGTTTTTATACTACTGTTTCAGAGTGGGATCTGGTGCATATGAACAAGTCGTGATCAAACGCTAAAGTGGAGCTTTCCTGTGGATCTCAGATACTAATAATTGGGTTTTCAGGACCCTTTTCTCAAACTCTTGTGAGAAAATGCACAGAAGATGATGATCAACTGGATTCTTCTGTGAAAAAGGAAAATGAACATTGGTTTGTCTTGCTCATCTCAAAGTGCCTCTTGCTCCATGAAAGGACATTTCAGCTTGGTAGTACAAGGCACCATTACACAATGAGGGCCATGTGTGGGCATAACTTGGAAATGTACATATTAGTGATATACTTGCTTTCCACTGAGAAAAACATCCTGTCTTGGAAAGGAAAAAAAAAAAGAATGCTATATATTCTAAGTGTCATTTCTATATTTACAATCAGTGGGATTACTATGTTTGGAATTTGGCTTTAAGGAGAAGGTCCTTTTTTTTAACCAATAGACTGTTAAGATCGAAATTTATAAGTTCTTCCTACATAAATATATTTTTTCCCAAGGAACTCTTCCTATGTACTACCTAAAATTCCGTTTCCAAATTGATATCCCTTTTCCAGTCATTACTTAATTTAAAGTTTGGATTTATTCTGTTAGAGGAAATGCTTCTCTGGGATCTAAATATACAAACCATTTGTTATTAATTCTAAATTTATCAAACATAAAAGTACACCTGCGTTTACCAGAAACAGGTACATAAAAGTTAAGATGCATAAGTGGGACTAGCATCATCGTAATGTAATTCTCTACATAGCATTGCTCCTGTTTGCTAATAGATATTGAAAAGTTATGGGCACTGCCACTCTAGAATGTTTCCAAGGAAGCTTTACATTTATGTGAAGTCACCTTGACTCACCGAGGAGTTCATTTAACTCACAAACTGATGGAATCTACTGTTTTTAGGTGCAGAATCTCAGAGGACTAAAAGTAAAATTGTCATCTCAGTAGAGCCAGGGTGGCCTTGGCACAAAAGTTCAGCTTCATGTGAGCCTGGAAAATGAATCCACTATGACACAGGGTAAAGCAAAAGAGACAAACCACTGCTTGGCATTGATGATGGGGATTTGTTTCTTCTGTCAGTCCTTTGTGATCAGGTATTAAGTTTTTTTTCCTTAACCATGCCCAAAGGTGCCTTGATAAAAGGAGGATAAGCAAAACTACATCAAAGAATACAGAGATTATGAAGCCTACTTCAATTTATTTATGGGATTTGAGTCATTCCTAATGGGAGGGAGGGGAGCAGTCAACAACTTCACCTTTTTCATTCTGGATCACTTAATCACTGTTAACAAAATATTAATTCTTAATGAGTAATTCCTAACCTCTTAACTCTTAGACCTGACACACTGTGTCCAAAAAAGGCATTGCATTGAAATGTCTGCAAATAGAATTTTTTTGGCAAAATATGTTTCTATTTGGACTAAATTAGGGAGCAATTTTATTTATTTAAATGAGAATGATTTTTAATATTCAGATTTTATTATTAACCTAGGATTTAGAGGTTTGGAGCAGCTATATGAGCTAATGTTAGGTCTTAACTGTTTTTTTTTTTCTGGTATTCCATTGTTAATACATGTATTCTACAGTTGCCTATTCATACTTTGGCCCAATGCTATTTTAAGTATAGTATCTGGGCTGGGTTTGGGAATCTTTGGTGGGGAGAGATAGAACTACACTTGTGATTTAATTAGTTAGGAAACTCTTAGAATGAATATTCTCCCTGCCAATGCAGATTTTTTTAAAAAGGGAAAGTAATATTAAGAATACTTGATTAGGGTTTGAGTTTCCTGAATCATTATTTAGGAATTCTTTTAAAGAAGCAATCATTGTGAATTAGTGAGGAAAACTTATTTTAAAAAGTGGTAAAAAGTTATTTGCAAACACAGAATATAGACTGTCCCATATATTATAGAAATCATTGTTTAAAAGAAAGTAAAAGACAATTTTAATAGAGAGCCAAAAGTATCATTTAAAAAGAGCTATTTCTTAATGGCATAACATTGAAAAACATATTTTTCTATTGCCCAAATATTACTTCTAGGTTATATTTTTTATTGGTGTTATATCCATTGGCTTTGTTGTATGAAGATGAGAGCCAGAATGTATTTCCATAGTGCAATGCTAGTTTAAAATAATAAAGTGTGGAGACAAAGGGGAAAACTAAAAATCATATCTTTATTTTAAAAATTCAACAACTACCAGTAAATCATCATCTTGGAATTGTCCAGTATAAAGTTGGAAACTGTTTTTAATGAATATAGGCATTAATTAGGAAAGGGAAAAAGCACTTATAAATAAGTGCCTTTAAGGTCTGAATTCAGTGAGAGCCTATAACATCATTTTATTTCTCAATTGCATCAGTGGACTGTAAAAAAAATTTTTTTTTCAGTCTTGCTACAAAAAATTTTGCATCATTTAATGTCTGATTAAACATCTTCATTCCTTTATAGTTTGATTCACTTACAGTTCCAGTTCTCTCAGAACATCATGGTAGTCATTGAATATATTTGAATCCACAAATCTAATTTTTATTCTGATTTCCAATTAGAAGATCTAATTCTAAGACTTAGTTGTAGTTTTAATAATTTTTAAACATTAAAAAACAAATTGCAAATACTTAGAACCAAAGATCTTTTAGAAATCCAAAAGAAGGAATTTTTTTTTCTGATTCTGTCCCAAAGAGGGGCATTAATATATTCTTTAGGAATATAAGTATATTTCAAAAGTTGAAGAAAGTCATTAGTGAAGATGGAAGAAAAATCTAAAAATGTAATGTTTCAAAGTGGTATGTCTATAGAGGTCAAACAGAAGGCCCATTTTCACAAGGCTAAGTTTGGTTTTCCCATATCAGAAAAGATCTGAAAAAACACATGAAATCTTCTTTCTAATCTGACAGACATTGTAGCAGAACAGTATATACCCCAAATATTGAAGCCTATCATTTTATCCCATTCCAAGGACACGCCAACAATAATGATAATAACCAAATTGGTTTCTTCTAACAATGCTTTGTTTTTATGTAGAGTTGGCAAGAATTTTAGAGTTCAGTTATCTCATTTTATAGATGAGAAAATAAGGTGCAAGAGGTGACCTACCCAGGATCACACTCAGAATCGGATCCCTATCCTTTGGCCTCAAGAACATCCAAGAGTCTTTAAATTAAATCTAATTGTGGCTTGAAAGAAATAAATATCCCACCAGCCAACAATGAAAACATGCTCAAATAAGATTGCAATGAATTGTCTTCCAGATAATCAGTAAAATAATCCAGTTGTCATTTTAAGCATTTGAATCAGTGTGGTTTTAGTAAAATGGTCTTGCAAGTCACCTCTCATCTCTGGGTGTCAGGTCGTCTGTAAAATGAAAGGACTGGACAAGATGGTCTCTAACTGAGGCTTGGGAATCTAATGCCTGTTTTGAATTTTCTCACTTGAGAAACTTGATTTAACCATGTTTAAAGCCAATAAAGTATTGACCAATTCCATGTGGAGTAGAGATCTCACTGGCTAGTTAAAAAAGCTTTTAAGCAGTTCTAAGTATGTAGTAACACTGAAGCACTAGATCTCTAGAATACATTAATATTGCTCTTAGCTATGAGATACCGTTGGAGTTCATCTCCTTTTGACAAAGTCTGGCATGATCTTGCTAACATCTAATGATTGTTCCTTGCTATCAAGGAATAATAAGTGTGTCCAGTACCCTTTCTGTGGGATGGTGTTTCTTGTGGAATCACTAATTTAATTAAGATTTTCTTCTGCCCTAATGTATGTAATTCGATAGCTTGGTATGGGAAGAAGAGGTACCTTTATTCAACATTAATTTTTGGTTATTCAATTAGCAAAATAATTGTTGTTACTTTTTGACAAGAATCTTACTCTCAGACCTGACACACTGTGTCCAAATAAGTTTTCAGGTACCAACCTTAGTTTGTACCTACAATGTATAAAATCTTTTAAAATGCACTAGTGAAATGAACATATGGTAAACCTACCTTAAAAGACCACCCAAAAGAATCTCCTGAAGTATGAGATTTTCCTAAGTAAGATCATCAACCATAAATATTTGGCTGGTCTTAGGCCAGTTTCCCTAGAGAGCAAAGCTGGCAAAGGCCTTAAATTCTGTGGCAAATGTATACTTTGTTTCCAGACTAATATAGTTACCTTCTATTATTAAAAACCCAGAAATATCTTGCCAATAAATATTGGTGGAATTTTACATGAGCAGGGCACTTTGTAACTATTCCATTTGGTTGTTCTTTGGAAATTAATACAGGCAATGTTCTCTCCCTCTTAAAGGTTGATTCGGTCTGTGGAAAGAAACACACAGACAAACCCAAAGAGGTGAATGTGCTTTATTAGTTAATTCTGAAAATATTTATCAAGTATCTATACATATGTGTGTAGTGTATTTTGATGAAGTGAGTCCATAAGTATTCTGCGTCAATACTTGGAGAATGACCTTCATATATAGATACTATATTCTTTTGCTTCAACTGTACAATGATAAATCCAGGAAAATGTCCTTTTTTTAAAAGCTGATTTTTTTTTTATTGTAAAGTATTTGTAATAATGTAAAAGTGAGTCTTACAAATGTCCAATAAAAATCATGTCTTAAAGTTTGGGTATGTTAATATAAATAGAAAGAATGGGAGATCTTTATTTCCAAAAATTGGGAAATGAAGGAATCTAAATTTATAGAAGCTAAAAGTATGTATTTTTCCCCTAGAGCTTTCCTTTTATTCCATTTGAGAAAATGTATAGAGAGTAGTTGTCACTGATACAATTTTATTTCTTCAGCTCAATACTTTAGCCCTCTCCAGATAATCTCACCTATTGTTATTTATAGGGATAAGTACCAGATGGATTTGTGATCCCTTAGGGAACTCCTAGATGAGAGAACTCATTCTACAATATAATCAGCACCTTTTCTACCACTCAAAGTCCTTAATTGCCTAGAGCACTGAAAGTGAAAGAAATACTTGATCAGGGAATTCACACTGTAGATAACGGAGATGATTCCAGACTGATTTTTCTCAATTGCTACTCGATAATCAGTGTAGATCTCTCCTGTAGTCTTAATAAAAGAGCATTTGTGGCTCTCTGTGTTTTCTCTTTGGAGCAATATCCTGTCCATATCTGGATATGTTTCTTAATTACCACTACAGTCTATTGATGGATTATGCACACCTATTATGCTCTTGGCTGTGTATGTCCTAATGGTGAAGAGGCTGAGCAAGTCCAGTGGCCTCTTGTAGTGAGCTACAAAGTCTGGCCCTTTGCTAGAGAACATGTGACTAGCAACTTCTGATTGGTTGTTGTCTGTCTTTGTGACTGGACCTATATTCAAGAAGACTGAAGAATGAGGCAGGAAAAACTGCCTATTCAGTGAGACAATAGGATGTGGAGAAACAGCTTCCAGTGTCTTTCAAGGTGGCTTTTTTTATGAGAACTCACCCAATTCCAGATCTCCTTTGGATTTCCAGTAGAGGGAAAGGGATTTCTCTGCTCTCTCTCTTCAGACAGCAATGGTGGCAGTATGCACATAGCAACAAGAATGTGGATCAGACCCAAGACTGGACCCAACCAAAGTGATGGGGAAAGGAAGGAAAATTTGCCCTGGCCACTTGGATCACTTCTATTTCGCATAATCAAAAATTGACTGCCCTACATACTTAGCAGAGAGAAGTGGAGCATTTGGTAGGATTCAGAAGGCAATCTCTACTGTTCCTGTGCATTTAAAAATCTAGAAAACTACAACATTAAAGAATCTCAGGGTTGGAAGGGACCTCAAAGTTCCTTTTGGGCAAACCAAAACTAAAGAGCAGTCCACTCCACAACACTCTGATCTTCATTCTCCACTTGAAGCAGTCTAGCTGAGAAGAACCCATCACCTTTCAAAGCAATCCATTTCATTTTTGAACAGGTCTACTTCTTAGGAGACTTTTTTTTACATCAAAACAAAACTTGGATCTGCAGTTTTTTACCATTTATTCCTAATTATGTACTTTGGAGCTAAGCAAATAAACCTAATCTCTCCATTTGACAGCTTCATTGAAAGTTCTCTTCTAACAGAAAAGCCTTTAAACAAACTGACCTACAAAATGATCACAAGTTTTGTATCTAGTTACTTAATGTAGATCTTTTCAGGTTAGAGATTTGTCTTTAAAATTCATCATAGTTCAAGTTTTTTTTTTCACTTTAATCTTTTTGTGTTTTGCCTTCCTAGTTCTGCTTACTTCACCAGCATGTTGCCTGATTTAAAAAAAAAAAAAAGCTAAAAACATCACTACATATATATATATATATATATTTTTTTTTTTTTAAAGCAGATCAGTGGAAGTGTCGGTCCACTGATTGAAAGAAACAGAAAACCCAGACTTTTCAGATCAAATCAAAATCAAAGGAGGGAAGACTAAAATGTTCTGATCTTTGGATAAGGACAGATGATACAACACAGGAAATATCTTAATAATTGGTTAAAATGATAAACGACACTAGGTTAATCTGTAATAGCAGCCATTTTTAAATGCTGCATTTGCAGCAGTGGGTCAGTAAATGGTGCTTAAATCCAGAAGTGAAAAGGAATTGCCTGGGAATGGAGAGGATGCAGTGAGTGAAAGGGAGGTAGAAAAGAAAATAATTCCTTCTCTCTAGTCTTCCTTCCTCACCTGCCCCTGACCAGGTGATAATCCTGTGAAATTTGAAAGGTCACAAGATCCAGAGGTCCCACAGATGTCAGTAGCAGTCCCTAGAATGGCTGTTGGCAGCACTTGCTTTAGGAATTGAGGGTTAGACTGAGGAAAGACAGTTTCAGGACTCTATAAGAACAAAATGGATTTAACTTCTAGAATTCATGTGGCCAAAGTTCCTGATTATTGCAAGTCCTTTTCTCCTTTGTGGAGTCCTCATAAAGCTCTCCATGAATGTCACTCTGCCTACCTCTCAAGAGTCAGTAATCTTGTAGAGTTAAACCTACTTTTTCCAAGAGGGGAGAGTGTGCAAGTACTTCAGGTGGGTGCTTTTTGTAATAATTATATATACATATATATAATGTACATATACATATACATAATATATATGTATATATATAACATATATACATATATATATGTGTGTGTATATATATATATATATATATATATATATATATATATATAATCTTTTCTCAAAATTTTGTTTACGTGCAATCCACTGAATGGGAGTTTTTGAACTACAAGAAATCTCAATCCCTCAGGATTACTAACAAACACTTTAGACCTTTGGAGTCTGCCCTCCCTCCCCCCCACCTCCCCTTTACTGGCCTCTGCTAGAGTAGGAGTTGAGGAAGTAACCCTTGAGAAGGTTATTAAACTAGCAAGACCTAAAAATAAACAGCCATAGCTGTTAATTCATGTTCATGAATTAAACCCCAAAATTCAGAGTACTTATAAAAAGGACCTCTCGTTTGAAAACTATTTACAAAAAGAGTAAGCAGCTTATTGAAAAATAGGTTTACATCAGCATTTTACACTTAATACTATAACAAATTAAAAGTGGATAAATGATCTAAGTTCAGTACCAAAAGTCACACCCTTAAAAAAAAAAAAAAGTATTTAAGATTGCACTTTTGCAGTCAGAATTTGTAACCTAATGTGAACAAGGAATAAAAGATCATAAAAATTTGAGATGAAACTTTTGATGATAAAAAAGTAAAAGCTCTTAAATCATTTGACAAGCATGATAAACCCTTAATCTGTGCCAAGCTCTGTGCTAAGCACTGGGAATAAAAATACAAGTGAAAAGAAAGCCAGTCCCAACCTCAAAGGACTTATATCCTAATGAAGGGAGGGGAGATAACACAAAATGAATGCTGAAAAATTATGGGCTGGATGAAAAAGGGATCAGAAAGGCCAGAGTGCATCCTGGAGAAATGAGCCCCTGGATGACCTTTTTAAACAAGTTCAGGAAAAAGCTGTGCAGAGAGGGAGAGGTCAAAGAGGATAAAATAATTCCTATGTATGTATTCTAGATCGCACATAAGGCTATAGGTTAGAGAGAAGGCATGGTAAAGGAAGTCAAGAATGAGATGTAACTGTCCCTGAGTACCCTTCTTAAATGATAGCTCTTGGAGGAAGCAAGTAGGTATATAGAGGGAGAATCTACAGGGATCTTCCAAAAGAAATATGGATTGGGGAGAGGTGCAAAATTTGCATGAAATAAATGATAAAAGTCTGATATCCAAATCTATAGGGAATTGACACAAATGTATAGGATTAAAAGGGATTCCCCCCAGTAAACAAATGGTTAAAGGATCTAAATAATTCACACACACACACACACACAACACAACCATTTCTACCTAAGAAAATATGGTTCAAAAATCAATCACTGAAAAAAATGGAAATTAAAGCAACCCTAAGATTCTACCTCACTTGTACAATTTAGCAAAGATACTGGTAAATAAGGGTAGACAACCTATGGGATCTATTCCATGGAACACGAGCAGAGTTGCCAGTTCTGATTCTGACCTACTACTTGGGAATTCTAGGGCCCATTTCTGATCATGGGTAACTCAAGATTAGAGGGCTTACCTTTTGAAATGATGACTCTCCTAATTGGATGTGGAGCTTGGAAAAACCTAAGACTCCTCAAATATCTAAAAGAGAGGTACCACCCCAACCCCCAACCAACCTTGGTCTTTCTTATGGCTTCATCAATAGTACTTATATATCAAACTGCTTCCTGAGAGGGTTGCAGAGGGTCCAATCTCCTATCTCGGACCCTCATGCAGCCATAAGCATCCAAAGCCCAAGTCCAGTTTAGGGCTGCCACTTTTTTGTTTAACCATTTCTGCGATAAAAATGAGTATCTTTAGATGGGTATGTCTGGGACAAATGATCTTTGAATTTAAAAGTCTGAAGTTTTGATCGTGTTAGAGCAAAATTGCAGCAAGGCAGGAATCTCACCAGTTCTTGAAGAGAATGGTCACCACCAAAAATTGATTCAGGCTTGGCCATTTCAACAGAAAAGTTCATGGAGTTGTTTTGACAGTGCAAAGCTGAAGCTAATGGAAAATACCTAATTCAGTTGTATCATGGACAACTTTTATGTTCTTAAAAAATTTAACTACCTTCCAGGAGATTGTAACAGTAACTAAGTTTATTCTGCCTAGTTTGTCATGCTTAATGTCTCTGTCTTTTGTATTTAATATTTCTTTCATGCGTAAGAACAAATTATCTGGCCCACATTTAATTCGGATAACTTAAGAAAGTTTGTCTTTGGGAGTTTAATAAGTCAGATTGTAGTTTTATAGTATGTCCCCTCTCCAATCCATTTTCCCTAGGTCTACAAAATCTTTCTAACATACAGGTCTAAACATCACAAACCTCCTCAATAATTTTCTGTGCTCTGTTGCTTCTGGATTAAAAGATACTATCTCCTGTCATTGTCATTCAAAGCCCTTGTGGCTCCAAACTGCTTTTCCAAATATTTCACATTATTCCACTATATGCTTTAAGTCATTGTCTGACTCTTCTTGATCCCATTTGGGGTTTTTTTTTTTTTGACAAAGGTAATGGAGTGGTTTGCTCTTTCCTTCTCCTGCTCATTTTACAAATGAGGAAACTGAGGCAGAGTTAAATGACTTGTCCAGGGTCACACAACAGTGTCTTGAGGCAAGATTTGAACAAATGAAATTTTGACTTGAGGCCAGGTGCTCCATCCACTGTCCCACCTATCTGCACTAAACTGGCCTTTCTACAGACCCCTGAGCTTTTAAGCAGGCTGTCCCATACAGCTGGAATGATCTTCACCTTAGCCTCTTAGAATCCTTAGGATTCACTTATAAATTCAGTCTTGAAAGCTATCTGATCTTTCTTCCCTTTTCTTATCAGTATTCTGTCCTCCTTCAATTATCTCATTTACATATAGTTTCTAGTGGTACATTCGAAGAGATCTTAAACCCCTAGATAAGATTGTACCCTCAGCACAAGCCTTGCATGTACTAGGTTATTTAAGGAATTGTTTGATTCGAATTACTGGTACTTGGTACAAGAGGACAATATCACAAGAAACTATAATTTTAGGCTTGCTGTGCAGAAAAACTGCCCAGAGTTGTTTGGAAGTAGAATGGGCTCCCTTCAGAAGGCAGGGCTCCACTTACAGATTAAAAACCTGTTGCGGTGATAGTATTTTTGTTGAGACAGATTGAAAAATAACATGAAAACATCTAGTTCAACTTGGAATTTTTATGAAGTCTTATGTAACTGAAGCTTCTAGGAACTTGAGAAACCTGCTCAGGAATCGAGAGTCCTAGGTGGTAGCACTGGTTTCCACTTTTCCACAATAAGTCTACATATGTCTTTTCTAAATCAACTTAAGTATTGTTTTCCTGACTACATGTAAATTAAAGTCCTTTTCTGTTTTAGTAAAAGCATGAAAGCTTTTCCTATGACAAATCTCGACTTTCCCATCCGAAAGTCTGACTGCTCTTGGTTTTCATCTGATATAGAGGAAGCTTCAATTTCTGCACATCCATAGAATACATAAAGCAAATGTTTAGTCAACAACTAATAACGGAGTTATAAACTACAAGAAAAAAATATTCCTCATGTAATTGAAGCAAAGATTGAGTGACAATGTTTAGAATTGGCCTTGGAACCAGGAAAGCCTGGATTCAACTCTTAGGTCTGACTCATCCAAATGAAGTTGTATTCTGGGTAACTAAAAGAACATTTTCTCTTCATGGAGAAGTCACAGATTCAATCCCTGTATTTTGGATATAGTTCTTATAACAGAAACTTAAGAAAACAAGGAGACAAAACATGATGCCATTATAGTTCCTTCTTCCCTTATTATAATAGTGCTCCTTATACATACATAAGTTTCTTGTTTCCTGAACCCATAATTCCTTATCCACTCATCTCCAGTAATTTCTCAACTTCCATAATCAAATGCACCATATCTTACAGTCTATATATGGCCATTTTAGAACTTGGGAACAGAATTCCCTTTAGCATCAAAGGCAAAACAAGAAAGAGGAAGTACATAATAGGCTTTGCAGGCACAGGTAGGAAAAGGGCAAAGCATAGAAACACCTCACAAATCCTCCAGCAGAGTTGCCAAACACCTTGGCCTGGGGTAAACAATCAATACTGAGTTCTAATGGGGGGAAAAAAACACCTTATTAGGGATATTGTTTTATGCTTAGCATAAAAGGGCATAAGCTAGCCCTGTGTTCTGAAGGGATAGTGTTTCTGGTAAGGAGAGTAGGACTAAGGGAGTTTGAACCCCAGGTGTCAAACCAATAGTCACTGGGACACCTAAACAAAACAAAAACAGTGGAACATATATTGATAACATGGTTTTTTTCCCCCTAAGTTAGTATGTAGCCCCCAAGGATCCTTATGAATAGTTTAGTAGTCCCATTACTATTTCAGTTTAGCAACACTGATTTTACACCATCAATAACTTAATTCCAAACTTTAAACTAATAAAACTGCTAACCCACAGGGGAAAAAAAAAAGCCAGCAGAGCCCTTTAAGTAGTTTAATTCCCTGAATTTGTGAAAACAACAACAACGACTTAGCAATGATCTTCATGGTCATCCCCATTATACACAAGTCCTATTAGAGTCACAGATAGCTCCTCCTCATTGTCATCCAAATCATAAGTCATCCCCATCATTGTCACTCAAATCACAGTCCTCTTCATCGACAATGTTAATCATGACAGAAGAACCATCACTGCTTAGTGTTACTTCATCAGCAATTAGCATTTTTAACGTCTCAAGGTCACCACATAGGTGTTTTATTTTGGGGAAAGAGAAAAGCCTTTCCAGAGGTACATAGAATACATTTTCAATACAGAACGGCTTGGGGGTCTCCTCAAAGGGATCATTTTTAGATTCATTATATTTAGGCTTGACAAATTCAAGCTCATCACCACTGTCACTGTCATTCTTCATCTTGAGACTCTCTAATAGAACTCTCTTCATTTTTAAGATTTGAGAAAAAACTTCATTGGATACTGCCTTTCGAAGGTATTTTTCTTCCTTCAAGCTTGGATATATTACTGTACCAACCTGGAGGGAATAAGAAAAAGATTTCAGCTGCTATTCTTAACACAATAGATGTCCTCAAGCATACGTGCACATACACACAGATCAAGAAAAAAAATCTAAGCAAAACTGCACTGCAAAATGACTACATGAAGATGGAGGAAGGCATATGAAATTATTAGTGGAATCCTGATCTCCTAAAGGAGATCACAAGAAGTTTAAGAGGCTTATTCAACAAATATTTACTAGCACCCATAATGCATTTATTTCATCATTCCTGTTACATGATAGGCACTTGAAACAAAGACAAAAATTAAGATAGTCCCTGTCCTCCAGAAGCTTATAATCTACTGGAAGGGGAAGGCTGGGCACATGTAAGTGAAATATAAAATAAAAGTATAAATTTTCAAGAGCAAAGCACTAGAAACTGTGAAGATTAAGATAGAGCCAGTGCAGGAGGCTGCACCTCATCTGAAACTTAATGTTCAGAATTTCGAGAGAACAGATGAGGAAATGTACTCCAAGGAAGGAGAATACCCTGAGCAAGGCAGGAAGACAATATAGAATGGAGTAAGGCAGGTGGGATGGAATCTAGTGTTAAGAATAATGTATAATATGATCAGAAAAGATAGTAGAGAGGACACCAAAAACCAACCTAAGACAAAAACCAAAACCACCAGTCCTACCTTCAATGAATTAACTATATTCTAATTTTTAGGTATCCTTCTAAAATATGAAAGATGAATTTATGTATTACAAATTGATATTAAATCTGGAATAATCCAATCAAGCAGACTAAAATTTAAAGATTTGTTTAAATTTTTCAAGTCTATTAGGAAGCAATGGAGAAAGAAAGGATATTTTCTTCACAATACTTTTCATTCTGACTCTCTAGAAACAAGTCACTTTTAAAAAAAAAATGTACATTTCGTACATGAAGAAGCAGCAACTTTAAAATGTCAATCTTCCAGAAGTTTTATCAAAAGCAAGGGATCAAGTCTACATAGTGAAGAGACCAAGAAAAATTAACAGCTACCTCTGATCCATGACTAAAAACTCTTGGGAGTTTTATCAACACACAAGATGCTCTGTTCAAAGATTCTCACAGCATTATTTTTAACTTCTAAAGACTTGGATAAAGCGGCAGTATAGATGGTACAGTGGACAGTGCATTGGCCCTGGAGTAGGAGGACCCAAGTTTACATCCCTCCTCAGATACTTAACACTTCCTATCTGTGTGACCCTAGGCAAATCACTTAAGCCCAAAATGTGTCTCAGATATACACACAATTGGAGGGGGGGGATAAAAACCTGTATCCAAACCAGGAATGGTTAAATAAATCATGGCTCACTGATATAATGGAATAATTAACATATACAGTGTTTTAAAGATTTACAAAGTGTTTTATATTCTTATTTTATCTTCACATCATGTAAATGTGAAGCAGGGCTCAAACTCTGGTATCCTGACTCCTAGTAAGATGATCATGTAAGAGCAACAGAAAAATTCTAAATGGATCGTTATGAAATAATTCAAAATAAGAAAAGCAGGAAGAATTAACCAAAATTCACCTAAATGCAAATTATCATGAAATAAATTAGTTGTATAATATTGTTTACAATAAGTAATTTCTAAATAGCAGTAGAATAATAATAGGTGCAGATGTTTTGTTTTTATGTCTCACTTCCTCTTGATCTACTTCCCAGCTTCTCTCCATGATCAACTATTTTCTGAAAGACTAACTCCCATGGCTGATCCTGCTGATGACCTCCCCCATGGCTATTTTCTTCTCCCTCAGTTTGGACAACTTTCTCCTGGTCTAACTTTCCTCAGTTTATTGTGCTGAATTATACTCCCCCTAAGTGGAAGTACCCCCAAGGCCTTAACTTGATCTGTGTCCTTTTTGTGAACTCATCAATTCAACTTCAGTTTACTTGATGTAGTTTATGCTTAGATTTCATTATCTGATTATCTCCTGAATCCCAACCCCATAATACCAAATGATTGGTGGGTAATTCTATCAATGTCCCACAGACAAATTCAAGATGTATAAAAAAAAGAATTCACCATTTCACTCCTTAAACATCTCCTTCAGCTTCCCTATTTTGAGGGCACCATCATGTTTCTAGTCTAGGATTCACAACCTCAGAGCCACTCTTCTCCCTTTTTGACGGTCATTGCTTCAATTATTTCCCTCCCTTCCAATTATGTATGTAACGTACCTGATGTTTTCTCTCCTAGAACGTAAGTTTTATAAGACAGCCACTTTTTGGTCTTGTATCATCATGTACCAGTACAGGACGTGGCACATAGGTTATTTAATAAATGTTTGTTGTGGGGACAGCTAGGTGGCACAGTAGATAGAGCACCATCCCTGAAGTCAGGAGGACCCAAGTTCAAATCTGGTCTCAAACAGTTAACACTTCCTTGTCGTGTGACCCTGGGCAAATTACTTAATCACAATTGCTTCAGCAAAACACAAATAAAATAAATAAGTGCTTGTTGATTAATTTTACATTCAACAGGTCAGCACTGTAGTACCATTGGGTCACAACAAGTTTTTTTTTTTTTTTTTTTTTTTTTTTTTTTTTTTTTTTTTTTTTTACCATTTCAACTAAGCCTTTTCAGTTTCTCAGATTTGTTTTACCTTTCCTCCTTCACTGGTTAACAAGAGAACCAATATTTGACTCAGGTCTCAGGCAAATACAAGAAAAAACATCCTTTTTTGGAGTACATCAGCTATGCAGTTAAGCAAATTATTTTCTATTGCAGAGCTAGAGAAATAAAATCTAATCTTTCAAGTTTCTCTTAGCCTTGAATTCTCTCCTACCAAAATCATTAATAAGTCTGTATTTCAACTTACAAATCTAATACTTACTGTTGTATGAGTGCATTCTATAGTTTTTTCATTGTGTAGAGGTTGTATGTTTGGTTTATTTTTCATAAAGATCCCTATCTGAGTACAGAATCCAACAGCCTCAGCTCCAGGTGGTGGTTCCCCTAATCCAGTAAATTCCACTGAATAACCATAATTTCTTGCTGCTTCTGAAGCCCCTGAGGAGAAACAAATTATCTCTTTAAGTTATATAATTTACTTGGTTTTTAAACTAGATCAACATATATTAGGGGCCAGAAGTCTAATCATAAGAAATTCTATCTGAAATAGCTTAAGTGAACAAAGTTTTATATTAAAGAGTTTCATTCACAAAGAAATCTCTATTGATCTAAAGATATATAAAAACATCTATAGATCTATAAGTAGATCTAGAGATATATATCTGTAGATACAGTATATATTATCTCAGATATAATATATACACACATGTACATAAGACATTACAATTATAAAACGCATGTTTTTCAAAACTAATGCTTTACTACTCAACTTGGAAATCATTTTCCCCCCTAAAAGCTGAGGGCAACAGGTTGACATCTTAATAGTAACTGTAAATCATTAACATCAGAGAAAAATAGTGCTAATAACATTCCTATCTAAAACTTATTTAGCTTTCAAATGTAGTAGAGGTAACACAGGCTATCATTTAAGCAGTCAAACACAATGACCTAAGAGCAGACCTAAGTAACGTTATCCAAAAGCCCAGTTTATCTTTGGTGCGTTGTCCCTTCCTTTTTTGGGCTTCTGGAGAAGGAGTTTGGTGTGGTAGAAAATAATGGATTTGAAGTAAGATGCAGGTTTCATTCCCAGTCCAGTCATTTACCAGCCAGATAAACAGGGATAAGTTACTAAGTCTTTCTGAGCCCAAGTCTTCAAATGTCTAAAAGTGAGACTGATACTTCTATCTCCCCTCACAGAGGTTTGTAGGAAATTAAGCTTTTAAATGCTGTTACTCCTGAGGAGTCCTGCTATTCTTTATTCAATCCTATTCAGCCCCAGATGTTCAGGGGCTTCTACTCACTCTTTATCAGAAATTGCTCAATTAAAGAAATTTTTATCAGTCTTTTATTTCTTAATATGAATAGAAGCAGATATGTTCCCTCTCTCTAGAGGATTACAGTTAAATCACATTTCAAATTGGTGAATGAAAGACTGTTTTAGAACCAGTCTGAGGGAAGTTCAGGGTTTTTATTATTATTGTTTTGGTGAGAGGAGAGGAAAAGTCCTGAAATGCCCTGGACAAATACCATGTAAACCATTACCTTTTCTGGCATAAGGTTGTCTCTTTGTCAGATATTTATTTCCTTTCTTACTGGCTACAATACCCAATTTCATCCTTGACAGTTGATAATAGGGGGTAGGAAGCCACAAGTGATTTAAAATAATCCATTAGATAGATAATGCAGTCATTAACAAATGAAAGCTGGCTAAACTGAACAGAGAAGGCCAAAAAGGACAAAGAAAAAACACATTGTAGTACTTAAACTCAATTAATTGATATAATACAAGTGATAGATAACTAAAAAAAAAACTTACCTGTAAAGCTTCTAGAAATACGAAGGGATCCACAGCCTGCAGAGAGTTTGCTGCTTTCATTTCTATCATTGCTAGCTAACCGCTAAGTGTGCACAAAAATGCAGGCTTGGTCTTCCTGTTAAGGACAAAAGGGCTGTTGGACACCTTTTTGGCCTTCAAATTATTAAGGGGAAAGAAATGCTCCGTGGGAAAATATATATATAAATAAAACAAGTGTCTCAAAGAAGCAGAAGAGTATCACAACCCATGTCACAATTGCATCAGGGACAAATGACAGAAGTAAGAAGACCTATGAACCTTAGCCATCTATTGATTAAATAGTTCCTATTTCTATCCTGAGCTGGAGAATGCTGTTTCTCATGCTCCATGGCATGATGATGTCACCAGGGGAGACGCTCCAACCAAATGTCCCAAAATAACCATGTTAACTTGACATGAATAAACAAGTATCTGATTTTCCTGTGGCATTCATCTGGAATGTGCTTGACCTTGGATGAATAATATATCATTAAGGCAAGAAAAAAAAGTGCCAAACTTGCACAGCTAATCAAGGATTTTGAGTTCAAAATAAAGGTACCTACGTATATTTATTTTTATAGATACAGTTATGGATATATATCTGACAAGTCAGATACCAGAGAGTAAAGAGTCCAACAGGAAAAAAACAGAAGTGAGGCACTTATTCACAAGATCACTTCTTGCAAGATCCAATAAGGGTAGTGATAAAACATATAGCCTCAGATATTGACATAAAGCAAATTATGCATAATTAACAATGTGGAACAGATTCTAATTCAAATTGTTGGAATTTGACCTGGGAGTTAATGAGACTAATGAGAGCATTATTAAAGGAAATCTATGTCATTCCCATCAGATAAGTCATCTTTCTCTATCTAACCCTTCCACACATTCCTATTCTTTTCTATCAAAAAAAAGTCTGCCAAACATTCTCCTGGCTGAGAGCCTTCAATGACTATTGTCTTTAGGGAATCTCAAAAAAAAAAAAAAAAACAAAAAAAAACAAAAACAAAAACCTCCTACCTGCCATTTAAAGCCTTTCATATCATGACTTCAGGTTTTTGTAGAGTTCCTTTTACTGTCTTTCACATAGTCCATCTTTTAGCTGTTTCCCCACACTCATTTCCTTTTCTGCCTCTCTTCACTAGTCTAAGCTGAATCAACAGTACAGTCACTCTCTCTCTCTCTGGCTCTCTCATTTGTCTTTCAGAATCCTTGTTTTCCTTCAAAATCTAGCTAGATAAGTCTTCCCTCATCTCTGCTCCACCAACATGTTTCTCCTCTCAAATTACCTCATACTCTTCTACATGTATCACATATTCTCCCAATTAAAAATATTTTATTTCTATCTTTGCGCCCCTAGAACTTATAGTTCAGTGCCTTGCATACATTTTGATGGATTTATCATCTATCCATATGAGTGCAGATTCTAGCCCATTGATATCTTCTTGCTCTTGTAAAGATCCTCCCATAAATCTACAGGGATTTCCCCATTAGGGGTCATCTTCTAATCTGAATTTAAAGTAACACTGGAGCATAAAGTCCGGGAAAGCTACCATTTATTTCCTTTTATTATGACTGCCCTCCTTTCCTTTCTTGGTACACATATTTTGGAGAAAATCTATTATGGTGCTACTTCTCTGTATTTTTTCATTGGTAATACAGTATAGCTTATTTGTATCTATAGATCTCTCCAAATCTCTTGATGTGACTTGAACCTTGAATTCTTTGGAGATAGAAGTATGCAACTATCCTTAGAAGCCATAACACATCACCAAAACACTAATGTTACAAAGTTGGGCCTCTGTTTCAGAGAGAAGGTTATTAAAAGCCCAGTATAATTCCTCATATACAAGTCTGACTATTTTCTTCTCTAATTCTGTTCTTCTAAAGTGTTTTCCAGTAAATAAAACAAGCACACAACATGCAGAAACAAACATTATGGGCCATCAATTCAAGTGCCTGACAGTGTGAACACCAGGCATTCTTTGTCAGTGGGTGTTTCTTGTATATGTGGATGATTAGACTCAACTCTGGAGTTGTAGTGTATCCCATTTAGGAAGTTTGCAGTCTTCTGGAGACCACCAAATCATTTACAAACAAGAGCCTCCAAAGGACCTCATCATCTATAAAGAACGAATCCTGTCATGAAGTCCTCTGTAACAGTGGTAAATGACAAAGTCTGGTCAGCATGTCACACTGGCTTATGCCTCATTTGAATTATTACAGGGTTTAACTGGACATATGAACTACATACTGCAAAGACCCATGATTTCTTAAACAGAACTAATTAGTTGGTTATATACTTAAGTTACTGTCAATTTTAACTCCAAAACTACTATACTACTGCTGTCTCAAGGTGAAATCTATGCACTAGAAGCATGTAAGAAATGGTAGAAGTGTTATTAAAGAACTGCCCACAAAGCTTAAGATTGCTACTATAAGGATACTTCAGATTCAGGAAACAATGGCGAAAAACAATTATGTGAACATCTGCTGGAATGCTGTTAACAGCAGAAGTAGCTAATAAACACTTGTCTAAATGATCACTTTGGAAAAAAAAATTACAAATAGAGGGTGAAGAGGCTGATATTCTGGACTTGCTTCTGATCTTAAAGGACCAAATGCAGATTATGTAGTTAAAGTAATAGGAAGCCAGTGACAACTCAAGTCTGTGCCAGTTGAAAATGGAAAAATTTGGGCATAAGTCTGTAGTGCATCCTAAACTAAGAATATATTTCAGAAAAAAAATAGGTAGGTAGGAATAGGTAGGATTGAATCTGCAATTCTATAGGGGAAGCTTTCCAGGAGAGATGGAAAGGTTTCAAAGATTTCTGACAAGTAATTACAATGAGAAAGAAGAGATGAATAGATATGAAATTCATCAACCAAATTAAGATTTTTTTTCTCCCCTGGAAGAGAAGCAAAGGCATGCAATTGGAGATGAATTCAAAAGTCCCAAGACTGCTAGGGCTCAGAATGAACCAAAGGTAGCAATGAATGTTAAGGACAAAAAAAAAAAAAATATATAAATATATGTATATATATTTATATTGATAGCAATGAATGTTAAGGACAAAATATACATACATATATATATATGTATATCTTCCTAAATAAAGCTATATTATCAACAAAGATATGTATCCATGGAGCAAGGGATGGAACTATAGAATAAGACAAAACACTAAATTCTCATTCCTTTTCTCTTCTTTTATCTGAAAGTAATGGATTTTCTCCTACTAAGGCTAAGCTATCTAATTGTGATTCTGATCTCATCCTTCATCTTCTCTTTCAGGACATTTCATTTAAGAAGTCCCTCTCATCTTCATTTAACCCTACAAACCTCCTATTGTCCCATCTCTTTCACAGCAAAATGTTTATTAAAGGCCATTTACTCTTGTTGCCCTCACTTCCTTATCCCCTACTCTTTTCTCACTTGTTTGAAATATGGCTGGCAACATGCTTAAAACTGCTTTCTCCAAGAGGGGTTCTCATTCTTCTTGATTGCTTTATTTTTGTTTGACACTTCCTCCTGGAAATTGTTTTCTCTCTTATCTTTTGTAATACTGCTCTCTACTGGTCTCTTCTCTAATTGATTCTTTTTGTAGTCTTCTGAAAATATTAAGTGTCCAATGAACCAAAAGAATAACATAGTAACTTCCTCTCCTTTCCCCCGACCCCCAAAGAAAAAAAAAAAACCCAATATAATCTTGAGATACACTAAAGCGTAACTTCTATAAATAAGTATATGACAGTCACTACTGTACTCTGTTCAAATGAAGCTAGAATATTATTTCCTCGTGGGCATCACATTTTAAGAACATTAATAAGTAGAGGGTCCAAAGGGAAATAACCAAATTAGTGAAGGACCTCAAATTTGTGCTCTAGAAGGACTAGTTAAAAGAACTACAGTAATGAATGTATAGAAAAGAAGGGACAAATAGTGGTCCTTCACATTTTTGATGTGAAAGGGGGATAAAGTATGTTGTGTTTAGCTCCAAAGAGCAGAAGCAGAAGCCAACCTGGAAGCTACAAAGAACTAAATTCATATTTGATGAAGGAAAAACTTCTTAACATAAAAAATGGAAAAGGCTGCCTTCTCAAAGATCTTCATTCAGCGTCTAAGCACTGAGTAGCTTGAGGGAATTCTTTTTCTAGGTACAGGCTAAACTTCATGACCACTAAGATCCCTTCTATTTCTGAAATTGTGATTCTTTTGATGGCTCATCCATGTCTCACCTCAGTTAGCAATAGTCTTTACCCAAGATTCTCTCCTGGCTCTTTTCTTTTTCAACCTTTCCTTTTAAAGATCTCATTAGATTTAATGACAAATTTTCTTGATCATTTCAGAGGCCCTGACAACCTACTGTGTTACAGATCAGTTTAACTCAGATACTTAATCCCTCCCAAAAGGACCTTTCTACACAATAGAAGAATTAGGAAGTATTATAGAATTTGAAGGAGTCCACTGACTGACATGAAAATCAAATTGTGAAATACAAAGAACCAGAAGCACAGGAAAAACAGGGGGAAAAAATACAAGTGATAAAATGTAATCTACAAATTACATATAAATAATTCTATCAAGTATAAAAAGCAAGAGGAAGTCTGTATGTAGAGATAACTCCCAAATACATGTAAGGCCTGCTTCTGAACTCCAGTTTCACATCACCAAATGCCTACCGAATATCATATCTAGAGGTCCTAGATGTCCCAAAGGCACCTCAAACCCAAAATGACCAAAAAAGAACTCATCTTACTCAACATTTCTTCCAAATTTTCCTATTACCAATACCCTCCCCCTAAGTACCCAAATTTTCAATCTCCTCCATTTTCTAAATCCAACCAGTTGCCAAGCCTTTTCATTAACTCTACTTCTATGTCTCATAATTTAACACTCATAAGGCTACAATCTTCATTCAAGTTCTTCCCATCTTTTATAAGAACTATTCCAATAGTCTCAATAGGTTTCCTGGTCTCCAGTTTCCCCCTTTGTATAACAAGTCTGACATGGCTGCCAAAATAATCTTTCTAAAATGTAAGTCAACTATATGGTCATGAGCCTTCAGAAGAACTATTACCAAAAAATATTTCTGTCCTCAGTTTGCCAAATTGCCCATAATCTGTCTAAGGCCTATTTTTTCAAGCTTTCATCCTTCAATCCCTCTTCATTCCTGTGCCTTCTTTCTGTTTATTTCTTTTTTATTCTGGACATAACATGCAAAGAAGTGCATACAAAAACGAGTTATCTCCCCCATTGAATTCCGAGCTCCTTGAGGATAGGGAATGAATTTTGCCCTTCTGTATCTAGCATACAGCAGATGTATAAAATGTTCATTGATTGACATTCTAGCAAAACTGGCCTGGCTAATATGCCCAAACTTTGATTCCACCTCATCCTTCCATGTCTTACATGGGTTTTCTCCAGTCCTAGAAAATCCTCTTGAATTCACCATCAATTCTCAGCTGCTACATCTGACTTGAAGACCTTTCCTTCACTTAAATCTCTCTCTTCTCAGAAGGCCTCCATAGCAGTGTTAGATGATGGCAGCATAGCAGTACGAGTTGAGCACAGAATGAAAGGAGATCCAAGGCTCTTCAAAGTGCCCGGAAGAAAAGTTACATGCCACTCAAGAGAAACACTGCAAGGACGCCAGCAAAAGGTCTCTAGGAGCTGAAGGTTATCCTTTTCTCACATGTCCCCTGGCCTCCTACGGATCTGGTAGAAGAATGTGTCCCAGGCTTTTGTTTAATCCAAACCACCTTAAAGGGCCTGTCCCTGCCAACAAGCACTCAAGCACTGCCCACTAATGGACAGGTGAATATAAGAATAGCAGAACCCCTCCTTTAAACTACTAACCCTGCTTTGAGCCTAGCCCCCAAAGACATGGTCTAGGGTAATATTTTGTTGAAATTCAATCTGGTTCTGCAAGTGCTGCAGTCTGTGCTTCTTAGGTAGCCATGGTTACTGAAGACTCACAAAAACAGTTCTTCCAAACCCTTATTGTCAAATATTTAAACAGAAATAGATTTCCAAATGGAATTAACACTTTAAAAGATGTTTTTACCACTACTTTCTCACTGTACTCTAGAGAACCATTGGGCTTTTCTAACTTGGAACTAAAACCTATGTGTGATGTTCCCTCATTAAAAGGTGAGCTCTGAGAGTAGGAATTGTCCTAGTTTTGGATTTGTATCTTCACCACTTAACATAGTACTTAGTAACAGTAAACAATGCCTTATTTATTCATTTACCTTGCAATTTAATATGTACTTTAACATAAAAAAGCAAACTAATTACTTTAAACTTGACTATGAAAATTATTCACAAAACTTACCAGCTCTGAAATTGTGTTCTGTCCCATTCAAACTTATGATCTGGATGTCGGAATAGTGTCTTTCCTGAAAACAAGGGATTAAATTCGAAATTCGGTGTGCTGATAATAACTGTGGTTGGAGAGAAGAATCCAAATAATACTTCTGGGAACTGGGCCAATTCCTTGGCTTCTAGATGTTCTATTCTGAAAAGGTTGATACACGAATTTAAATATAGTATTGATTTTTAAAATACTTTTTCTAAATCAATTTAATAAAAACTATACCTTGTGTGACTCATCTCTCCCTTAATATTAACAGAATATTTTTGATATCTGTAGAACCACATTAATCATTACAACAAAATACACTCAAAGTCAACATACATTTATTTATTAAGCACTTACAAAGTACCAGACAGTGCTAAGTGTTAGAAATACAAAGAAACACAGATAACATGTTATTTTTTTCCCATCTACTGCTTTATCCTTAGCCTTATATCCTCACCCAGATTGTAAGCTTCTTGAAGACACAGGTCACAATTTATACTTTCTGTACTAGGTGATAGATGAGAAATGTATTTTAAGAATCAATAACAAACTAGTAGAGCACCTATGCAGGTAGCTAGTGGAAAGATACAAAAAAATTCTATGTCAGAGGTAAAGTTCTTACTAGTACCCATGGATCAGGGGAGGTCAACTATTAAGGAAAGTTTCATACTAAAGAAGTAACTTGAGTTTTTAAGGACAGGTAGAAATTGTAATCAACCAACAAGAATTTATTAAGCACATATTTTGTCCCAGGCCCAGAAAATACATTTCTTTTATATTCTGCTTCATCACCTAAAAGCTCTCTGTTAGCTTTGCAACTATGCACAACACATTTGGGCCAGAAAGGTCCCTTCCAATTCTAAAAATTGTATTAACAATGAATGTCAGTCTTGTGTTATGCCACATTTGATTAAAAAAAAAATATATATATATATATATATATATATATCACTAAACAAGGTTGGTTGCACCTAAACATTTTACAGTACTAGGTCAAACATTCTAAAACCAAAGACAATAAAATTTTTAAAGGTACATTGGGAAAAGGAGAATCAAAGGAAAGGAGGTGAATGGAATGATGGAGAAGCCTAGGTAACTTAATTCTACTTTGCTTTTCCACCTCTGCCAAGAATGATCTACAGACTAGCAAAGACAGAATCAAAATGCTTATTCAAAGAGTAAAAAGATAATAGTAGCATGTGACTGTCAAAGTGACCAAAAGTGTAGACAGACCACCACTCTGGAGTCCTCATGTAAACCACTACTAGCTATTTTCAAAGGGCCACTGAGAAAACCGAGAGGCACACCTCAGCATAGAAAGGCCAATGTTAATTTGATTAAAAAAAAAAAAAGTCAAAAAGCTTGTATTATTCAAATATATCTATGTTTAACTGTATCTTAGGAAAGGGGAAAAGAAAAGGAATAGAATAAAAAGTACATAGTAGGGAACAAAAGAACTCAAAAGAACAAATTGAGAACTCTAGTTTTACAAAGTTTTATTAAGCCTTTACTATGTATATCTTTTCCTTGTAGACCTGAGATGATTGGTGAATTTTTTCTATTTCTACTTTGTGTTCCTATTCTATTACTTTAGGACAATTTTCTTTAATTATTTCTTATATTACTGTGTCAAGGGTTTTTTTGGTCAGTTTTCAGGTAGGTCCAATTATGTTCTCATCTTGACCTGCTCTCCAGATCCATTTCTTACATTTCAGTCTATTTTTTATTATTTTATTATTTCTCAGTCTTTTATGGTTTCCACTTGCCCAATTCTAATTTTCAAAGTGTCATTTTTTTTCACCCCTAAGACAGGATCTTCTGAGTGAAGCAAGCAGAACCAAGAGAACAGTGTCCAAAGTAACAAGATTATGTAATCAGCTATAGACTTGTGTTTTTTTAAGCTTATTTTCAAAATATACGCATAGATAGCTCAACATTCATCCTTGCAAAAACCTGTATTGCAAATTTCTCCCTCCCTTCACCCCCTTCCCTTAGACATCAAGTAATCCAATATAGGTTAAACATGTGTAATTCTCCTAAAGTTATTTCCATTTATCATGCTGCACAAGAAAAAAAAAAAAGTGAAAATACTATGCGATCCACATTTAGTTCCCATAATTCTTTCTGAATTCAGATGGTTCTTTCCATCACAAGTCTATTGGTATTAGCCTTAATCATCTCATTGTTGAAAAGAGCCAAGTCCATCACAGTTGATCATCACAATCTTGTTGCCATGTACAATAATCTCCTGGTTCTGTTCATTTCACTTAGTATCAGTTCATCAAAGTCTCTCCAGGCCTTTCTGAAATCATCCTACTGGTCATTTCTTACAGAACAAGAATATTCCATAACATTCATATACTATAACTTATTCAGCTATTCCCCAACTGATGATATCCAGTTTCTGGTTCCTTACCCACTACAAAAAGGGCTGCCACAAACTTTTTTTTGCATATGTGGATCCTTTTCCCATTTTTATGATCTTTGAGATATAAACCCAGGAGAAACACTGCTAGATCAAAGGATATGCACAGTTTGATAATTCTCTGTGCATAGTCCCAAATTGCTCTCCAGAGCAGTTGGATTAGTTCACAACTCCAACAATGTATTAGTTGGACTTGGCTTTTTAACAATGAAGTGATTTAAGTCAATTCCAATAGACCTGTGATGTAAAGTACCACCTGCTCCAGAAAGAGAACTATGGAGACAATGTGGGTCAAAGCATAGTATTTTCACCTTTTGTTGCTTGTTTTGTTTTGTTTTTCCTTTTGATCAGATTTTTTTTTCTTGCACAGCATGACAAATACGGAAATATGCTTAGAAGAACTGCACATGTTTAACCTAAATTGGATTGCTTGCTGTCTTGAGTGGGGGGGAAGAAGGAGGGGAAAAAAAAAATTGGGACACAAGGTTTTGCAAAGGTGAATGTTGAAAACTCTTTGCAGGCACTTAGAAAAAATAAAATACTATTTAAAAAAAAGTCTCTGGATAGCCTTTTCTAGTTGGTTTACTTGTCAATCCTTGTTTTTCTTGGATTATTCTTGTTTTTCCTTCATCTTTCGCATTTGATTTTTAAAATCTTTGAGCTCTTCTATAAATTCTTTCTAGGTAGATGATCATTTAACTTTTTTATTTTTTTTAAACTTCAGTATCCTCCTCTGAAGATTAACCTGAGGCTTCTCTATTCCTATAGTAACTTTCTATGATTGGATTATTTCTCCTTTGTCAGTTCATTTTTTTTCTAATAACTATTTATTAATGTAATGACCTCTAGTCCTGGGTGTAGGGGGATGGTGTCTCTGGTTTTATTTCAGCTCTCCCATCTGATCTGGAACTTCAAACCCAAATTTCTATCCTCCTGCAGTGTACCCCCAGCATCCCTGCCCCACAGTTTCTGCACTTTACCTGTGTGAGAGTTCCTTTTTCCACTAGGCTCTTCAGCAGCAGAGCTGGGCCTGATGTTTCTAATCAGCCAAGGTCCCTTCAGGTTTTCTAGATTTGGACTGCCTGCCTGTGCCTGTGCCCCCTCCCCACAATCTAGGAGGAGAAAGTTCCTGAGGTTCAGGCTGAAGCTACCTCAGAACCCAGACCATGTCTCAAGGCTCCCTATTGCCATTTCTGTGCAAGTAATCTGGAAGTGTTTACACTTTACACTTGATTAAACCTCCAATCAATGGTCTTCCCTCTGATCTACTCTGGTTTTTCTAGGACTTCTGTTCTGCCCCAAGGCTTAATTGTTTTTTCCACTGATCTATATTCACCCCGAGGTACAATTTTGTTTGTGAGGGAAATCTGGAGAGTTTGGAATTTTCTGACCTACTCCTCCCACCATCTTCTAATCAATGTCTTTCTAAAGAACTCCGTCATTCCTCAATATCATGCCTCTCCTAACAGAAGTCTTATAAACCAAGAAATACAGTTAAATAAAACCAATCGATTATGTCTAGCAAATAGCTCATGTCTTATTCCACATTAGTAATCTACTACCTCTGTGCCCTAGAACTAAGATTTGTGATGCCTTGTTTAGAGGCCTTTTAATTTCGTGGTCACTGTATATATTTTCTTGGTTCTGTCTCACACAGTATACGTTTACTTAACTGGTTGGATTCATTTGTATGGATTCAGGCAATATCTGCCTCTAGAAGGCAACTACTGCCTTTACAAAAGCATAAAATAGGGCTTAAAAGTAATTCCTACTAATTTAGGCAGAAAAAATCCTCTAAGTTAATATCACAATATCTGTCAGATTAATACTCACAATTCTATGCATGTTATCAAATCAAATCCAAGGAGACAAGGATCTTTTTCCACCACAGAGCCATGATATAAGGTAATAGTTAAAGGTCTTTCCCTGGGGTCTAGATAGTCTCCAGCACCTGTATGTAACCTATAACTGTAAAAGCATAATTTTTAGAGTGACTAAAAGTGCTCCAAGTCCAATACCCATAGTTATTAACAGTCAAAGGTCCACCAGGCCTTCAAGACAAAGGAAATTTATTCCCAAAGACTATTCGTACTAAACCTGACCTGAGAATCAAACCACAGCATAAAACAAAAGGAAGTTAATGGAATAAAAACCATGGGTATTATAACATAGCACTCCTTGGTCTACAGATAATATCCTGTGAGAAAACAGGTAACCACACCTTTCCTAGAAAATAAGACTTTTAGAAATGTATTGTGATGGACTTGAAATTTAAAAGTACAAAGTATCAATAGGCAAAAGCCAATTTTTTTTAGTATGGTAAAGGATTAGCATAATCTGAAGGACTAGCAATCACAGGACTTCACATTTATGAATAGATATCTAATTTTATCAGATCATTTCCTAGCATTTATTATATTAGGAATGTACATGTATAATATGCAGGCAAAGTGAATTAAATTAAGGGGCATTCCTAGAAAAAGGGAGTGTGAATTTTGATGCCAGCAATATTTTACTCTAAAACATTATGAAAGTGCCTAAAACCATATGACACTTAATATTGAAAATAGATTATAATTGAATGGAATTCAACAAGTTGAATAAAATTGAAAAATGTTCTATTTTGCTCTAAAAATTACCCAACTATACTTTATTTGGAATTTTTTTCTTCATTCCCACTCCAAGATCGGGATGTATGTGTTCCACTGTTACTTCAAGCCCAAGTTACTTCAATCACCAAAACAGGTTTTTTGAAAATAGAACTACAAACTTTTGTAGCTATGAAAAATGCTTAATTTTTTTTTAACAGAAACTAAGGCCTCAAGTAAACTGTAGTGTCATAAAATTTCTGGGGTGCTATGTTCATCAATACAGATTAAATCTCTCTCCAGTGTGGTTTTTGTTCACTTCTTTACAAGAACCACACATGGAAGAACTGCACAAATTAGAAACTTTCTATTACTGTCAGCAATATCAATATATTTAACAAGTCATCTTGTCAATTACAGTTATAACTGACCTCATCTTTTTGTCTTTCTACACAAGTGCCTGATTACTAATTGCTCTTCTCAATACAAGTTTCATCAAAGGAAATAGCTGCAGCCACTTTGTACTACCAACCTGGTACCCCATGATTCATAATCATTGCAGCATTATTAGGAGAATAATGGCATTAAAAGCTAGGCTTTTGCAGCAAAAAAAGTTCACAATCTATGAAAGTGCTATGTACTTGGTCAGATGCAATCTAGCCTACTGTTTTTCCTAATCAGTTTTAGGCCTTGTTCATAATTTATCTATAGACTTCATGCAAGGTCCCTTACAGGTGGGACCAACTCATTGGGCTACTTCTCCCACATGTTATAATCTGAGTGACATGTACTCTATATTTCCTGTGTAGATAGTATGAGATTAGTCTCTTTAGCATGATCACAGATTTCAATGGAGGTATCCATTCTGTAACTTAAAGCATTCAGATACATTATTTATAAGCAAGACCATCTAAAAACCTATTTGAACTTTATACACAAATTTCATTCAAGGACATTAGCAAATAACAGTAATGATTGTGTCTCCTAACTTATGCTGCATTTATTTTTGTTTAAATGATATTTATATTATAATTTAAAGTTTCCACAGGGCTTTATATGCTTCAACTCATTTGATCCAATTATCAGATGATATTCTTAAATAAAATGTCTGTATTTTCATCAGCAAACTTGAAAATCTTTTAAGTTCTATTTTGTTCAGATAAATGTTTTGTTTAATTTTTGTTTTGCAAAAGATTTTAGATAGTCTATTTATGATTTTCTATTTCCAATATTTCAATCAAATGGGTATCTGAAGATATGGTGCAATTAGAAAAAAAACCTGTCAACATCTTTTCCTCATAAAAATATGATAGTTTCAACAATACAAAATTATATAATAAACTGACTCACAGGCTAAGTACCTTTTAGCACCATGCACTGTCATCTACAATAATAAGAAAGATAGAGTATAATTAAATAAGAGCAAAATGGACTTGGAATCAAGAATGGCCTAATTCATCTTAATGGCATAGGAACAGTAATTTCACATTCCTGTCATGGCTTTCACACAAATAAAATATGGTTGTTCCAACCCCCTTTTAAAACCACAATCCAACTAAGTTCAGTGCAGGAATACTATCACCAAGAACAAGAAAGAAAGAAAGAAAAACATCTTATTCACTGATCTTGTCTAAGGCTCTATTCCTCCTCCCCCAATCTTCCCAACTTTTCAAATTCAATATTTACAAAATTTAAACCTATCATACTGTTTTCTGTAACATTTATCTAAAAGTAAAGAACTCTAGAAAAAATTTTTCAAGTACAATATTACATGTTCCGTGTTAATATGTTCTCATCAATATCCAATCCAGCAAGCACCTCAATGGATTCATGATATTTTAGCCTCCATAATAGCTTGCAATTGGCACATCCCAAATCAGCAACCTATAAATAAAATGGAAAAAACAGTAACCATATACTCTCTCAAAAGGTATTTTATAACAAAATACACTTGAACATGAATTAAGAAGACTTCTAGAAATAAGAACAGAATAAAATAACTACATGGAAAAGAAGCATGATGCAGGATATCATCATGCTAGACTTCAAAGTTAGATGTGAAAGACAGTTCTTCCTTGCTCCAACATACATCAACTGTAACCGTAAATAAATCACTTAATCTGTGTCTCGGATAACTAACTAAATCTACCAGTTCCTCCCTTCATGGAAGCAAATCATAATTCTGGACCACTTCTCTAAGTAATGACAACCTATTTTACTAAAAATAAACACATTAACCCAATGAGCTCAAATAATTTTTAAACTGATAAAGTAAAATAATAGTATAAGAAACTTTTTAATTTCAATGCATATTTCAGTATTTCCTTGGTGGCAAATTTCCATAACAAAGAGACCTTAATAGCAGAATAACTGGTTTCAGTTTTCTATTTATATAAAATAGATATATACATATTTTGCACATTGTATTATTTACTAATCTGCAGAATATAAGGCTTAAAAAAACTGGGTGGTTTTCTTAAGTAGAAACCTATCCTTCCTATTGTAAAAATATTATCAGCCTCTCAGAAGTGGCTTTTTGCTAGTCTATGAACATCTAAATTAAAGGAATATAAATAAGTCAAAAGTCCTAAAAAGAGCCACAGCACCAAAAACCTAACTCAAAGGGTATGGAATACCTCCAAGTACCTTAAGACCATCTGGACCAACTCCATCTGGAATAAAGCACACATTTAACAGAAATTTCCACATCATAGTTTTTTTCCCCCCTTGGTCAGGAAAATGTGAGCTCAGGAGCAACATTAATACCCATTAAAATGAATGCTAACAAAAAATAAAATCCTAGATAAGGCTGCTTTCTCCAAAATTATCAAGACTTTCTTGGTGATTAAATCCACTGACCCTTATTTCATGTTCGTTTTTCTTCACTTCAATGTTGTTAATTTCCTTCCACTCATTACTCCCTCTTCCCTTTGTTTTCATAGACAATGCTTTCTCCTGCTCTTCTTACCTGACCATGCCCTTCCTTTGCTGGATTATTTTATCTCCCACCGCTTTTCATGCATTTCTTAAATGCTCCTCTTCAATGATATCAAACAAACAGAAACTGGGGCCACTAAATTAAAAATAAAGATACCTGTGGCCAATTATTAACTTGGTCTTAAAATGTAATATTAATGTTAATAATTAAAATGTAATATTACCTATGTTTTGTGTTTTTATTTGTTAAAAATTTCCCCAATTAATAAGTTTTCCCCAATTTTAATATGATTCTGGCCTCACTCAAGAATATTGTGAACTATATGTTTGGCATCTTTACTTCCCCCCCCCCCATTCTCTATATTCTCTTAGGTGGAAGTTTCATTAGTCAAAGTGCAATCATCTTTTTGCAAATGAATTCCATTTGATCAAGTACAACAGATCCCAATTCATGACAACAATTTTACTATACTATGCAAATGTATATCAATTGCCTAAATCAAGCCTAAATGCCTCGTAGTGAAAAATCTAATTTTATTTATATTGGGTAATGCTTAATTCAGTTAAATAAGCCTATCAATTTAGGAGCATTCTCTAAATGCTGAAAATCAAGTTCATTAAATTTTAGCCAAACTAAGATATTGAAACTACAATATACTCTACTCAAATCTTTTTATGCCCTTTTGTTCCAAGCCTGTATCAAGGGCAGTTGTGCTAGGCCTGAGATACAAAGACAAACAAAAAAAACCCAACTATATTCAGTTAAATACAAGTGTTTTGCTTAGTTTCCTTCATCTACTGCATTTTGGAGATATGTTTGAAGAAAACCCTTTACACATTTGTACATTCTTAAAATAATGAAATAGGAACCAACCTTTTGGGGTTTGTGTTTCCGTACAAAATCTAAAACAAACTTATGCCGCTGTTCAGATAATGAAGGTGTGAATTTAATATTCTCCTTTACTTGAACTCTTTGAACGTCTGAATCAACCATAACGTCACTAAAAATAAAAAACAATGTTTCTCTAAGTACCAATTTTTAAGTATTTACCCCGTATGACTCTTAATTATGATTAGAAAAAGGAAAAAACCCAGTCACATTATACCCTCCTATACACTACTTATTGGACAAGGTGTCCCAAAATCTTAGTGCACCTTGTATTACACTCTCTCAATTATAGCATAAGGGAGATCATACAAAAAAACTCTGATTTAAAATTGAGAGTACAAAGTTCAAAACCTTCACAAACTGTGTAACTTTAGGAGTATTATCAAAATTCTCTGGGTCTCTTTTTTCAAAGAGAAAGACTTGGGTAAGCTTTAGAAATTTCTTCTAGATAGGATTCCTAGTATCTTACATTCCCTGAAAGAATTTTTCTAATACAAAAATATCCCCAAATAACAATTAACCTATTGGTAAGTATTAATTCTATCTCTGAGTACCATAGTGAGCATGTGCAAACATGGTCTCCCAAGTACTGTGTAAACATATCACTATATT
Source organism: Sminthopsis crassicaudata (assembly GCF_048593235.1). Taxonomy (NCBI): domain Eukaryota; kingdom Metazoa; phylum Chordata; class Mammalia; order Dasyuromorphia; family Dasyuridae; genus Sminthopsis; species Sminthopsis crassicaudata. The sequence goes on from NC_133620.1 coordinate 426,519,819, forward strand.
TTCAAAAGACATTGAATTTTATGAAACTTGTAAAAATTTTAATTTGGTTTATCTAGTTTGTAATCAAATGTTCTAGCATCCTACACAATGCACCTTGTCTATATCACATTTCACATTTAACCTGTTTATAAAGCCTAAATAATACCTTTCATTAAATATTTTACTAATATTGTTTTTCCTTGAAAGCCCAAATCAAGTGCAGTATGTCACCTAAATATACCCTCCTCTGATTCAAGAAATATGAGAATGTTATGTGGCAAGAAGAATGCTTTTTAAATTTCTGATAAAATGTACTTCAATGCTAATCATAAAACTTTCTATTTAATGTAGGTTTATCAAACAATGAATAAAAACTAAGTATAATTTTCTGGTAATTGAACTTTTTCATAATTTTTTAAAAATCCAAGTCTTGTTAAGACTAGGCCAATGAATGTAGTCTCTGAGCTAGTTTCTTAAAGGCATAATGTAGCCGGCCCTCCACAAAAACAAAGAAGGGATGGCAATAGAACTCGGAAGGAAATCAAAATTTGATGAAAAAGTATTCGGGAAGGAGAAGAAGGTTTGGATGTTGCAATTCTTCCAGACAGCTCCCTAGTCTTTCTACTTGAAAAGAAGCAGTAAGGATATGGAATTCACACCCAGCAATTTGCAAAAGTGTACCTTTATTTTCCTTTCCCCAAACAACCTATTATGAAATAAAGTAAGCATGACTATTATCCATCTAAAATTATTCCAAATAGGCGGAAGAATACTGCACCTTCTCTCAGCGCCCAATCTCTGTTCAGATTTGCCTTTAAAAGAGCATGAATTATTAATGCTTTAGTGGCTGGTAAGTAGTAAAGTGAATAGAACACTAGGCTTGGAATCAGAAAGAGTTTAAATCTGGTCTCACATTTACTAGCTGTGTGATCCTGGGTAAATTACTTAATCCTATCTGCCTCAGTTTCCTTATCTGTAAAATGAGCTGGAGAAGGAAATAGCAAATCACTCTGCCAAGATAACACCAAATGAAGTTGCAAAGTTGACTGAAAAAAGAAATTGACTGAAGCAATACAACAAAAAATTTTAAAATTGCATCAGTTTCCTCTGGCAGTAATAGTTCTTGAAGGAACCTTGGAGGCCATCTATTCCAACAACTGCATTTTATGGAGAATCGAAATTAAGCACAGCTTTTAAGCTACTTGCCTAAGGCAATTCCAAATTGATATTTAAGACTCCTTTAAAAAAAGAAAAAAAAAAAAAAAAAAAAAAAAAAAGCCTGGCTTAATTCTGTAATTTTTGCCCACTAACCTTCATTTATGTAGTACAGCTCCTACGGGTTACAGAACTAGTTTCTGTCGCTATTAGTATGCCTAAGTGTAAGAATAGGCTAAACTAATGGCGCTCGTAGGATCCTGGCCTGCTGGACTCTCACGTGGGATGTGAGGGGTCCCCACTCACCCTAGAGACCTACGAACAAGGAAGGGGCCCACAGGGCCTGGAATCACGGCTATAGTGCCCGCCGTCCACGGCCAGGCCTGGAGGCTTCCCAATCTCCAGCAGACACGCAGTAGGGTTCCCTGGGGCGGCCCTTAGAGCCAAAAAACCCTCAGCAGCCCCAGTATGCTCCCGCCTCCGCCTACTTCCGACTTCCTGCCTCCTTCTTTGCCTTCTTCTCCTCCTCTCCTAGTCCGATCTGGCTCAGAGACCCAGTAGCCACGCGCTTTGACTCAGCTTAGGCCTGCCCAGGTGATGTAGCCAGCGAAGCCCCGCCCTTGGCTGAGGGAAGGCTGCACGAGGATGGCGCACGTGTAGGCCGGGAGTTAATCCCTAGAGCTAGCCTAGTTGGATAAAGTGATGAGCTTCCCCGTGTCCACGTGCTTCTCAATTGGCAAAAGAGGGAAGAGCAGCAGTAACCAAGGCGGTGGGCCGGGCAGGCCGCGGGGCCTACCAAGTGGCCTGTAAAAAAAAAACTGGTGGGCAAGGCCTCGGCTTCTCTTTTCATTCAGGCGACTAAGTAGCATTTCGTAAGCACCTACTATGTGCTAAATGTTGAGGATGAGGTGGGGGGAAGGCAAAAATCTGTTCCTGCCCTCGAGGAGTCGACCGGCTAGTGGGATGCCAACAAGTTATTTAGAATCGAGGCTGGGGGGAAGGGAGGGTGACAGAGCGAAGCCACGAGGTCCAGGAAAAGGCGGAGAAAGTCGAGGGGTGGGGTGAGAGGGGGAATCCCAGCCTCTACCAAGTACTTTTTATACAGGGAAGACACAAAAAAGGAATAATTTGTTTCCCGCTCTTATAGATCTCATAATAATGAGGTTTTCTAGCCTGTACCTTAAGTGGTTTATTTCATTTCCCGCCCTGTGCTACAAAGAGTGCTAGAATCAGAAAGCAGGCTGCTTGAGACCTTTGGAAGTCCGAGGTGTGTAAGGGTACAAAGAACCACATACACTTCAACGATTAGCAAGAAATGGAAAGGGTCTGGAATTTTCTATATTTCCAGTGAATATTCTGCCAAAGGACAGAAGGAGATACAGACCGAAAGCAATATGGTGAATTTATTATATATTGAAAAGATAAAGAACAACATAAGGGGATTCCTCATTTCATGTACAACCCTTCCTTGTTCCTCGTTATATATGGAAATGTTTGTTTTATTTGGTGTTAAGAATAAAATGAAAAGGGGAAGATAAAGGAAAAAAGATTTTCTTAGGAAATGTTTAGAAATTACTTTACCTCATTCAAAAACAAAAAACAAAACAAAAAAGCCCTGTTTGGGGAGAGTGTTTGAACTCTTAAATAGTGAAAACACTTAAATAGTATTCTCTTTAAGTCAGTTTTATTTCAGGAAAACAGGTGGGCTAAATAGCATGGGCAACTAATTAGCAATTAGGATCAGGGGGAAGAAGGCTTATCTATCATAATTTTGGCTTTATGCCATGTCAGGAATTCTAAATCTGTTTTTAAAAATCTTTTTTCTAAAAATATTCTAGTCACAGGGTCTGTTAAGAACAACTTAGTCAAAACAGCAACTTGATTACTTGAATTCAAAGAACAGTTTGCTGGGCAGGTGTTTCTTCCATGATCCCAGCATGTTTAAACATACTCATTTTAATGATTTTAGAAAATGTTAGTAATTTTTATAAACTAGTCTAATATCCAAAGTGAGGGTCTAGCGTGTCCTTTACAACCACTTCAAGGTCATATCCTAAAAATGTAAGGATTGAGCTTCTGTTTCCAAACCAACTTTCAGCATATTCTTAAAGGCTAAAATCTAACATCCACTTATAAAAATTATGCCTTTGGAGACCATCTTTTGGATTCATTCTTAAGATTTTTTTATGATAAACATGATTAATGTTTATGAACAATTTTTTTCTAGTTGACAATTAGGGTGGATTCCTGTGAAGTTACTGCTCAGGCAGATGGAATTAGAAAATTGATCTGTAACATCTGGATCATTCAAATCATTTTGCAAGGACTATTTTGGTTCTTTTCATAAAATGCAAATGCTTTAAGTATTAGAAATGCTGAATGAATGAAATTGGGTAAAGAATAGTTTGTTAATAATATACTTAGAATATTGCACTATAATACCAATTCTAAGTTCTAATGAGGAAACAAAGTTTATATTTCCATAATCCATAAAATACTTTCCCCACATGAATTGATCTATTCAATTTTTAGACTATACACAAATGGAAGTTTTTTTTACATTTTTAAAATTAATTTTATAATTATAACTTTTTTTTTACAATACATATACATGGGTAATTTTTTACAACATTATCCCTTGCATTCACTTCTATTCCGAGTTTTCCCTCCTTCCCTCCACCCCTCCCCTAGATGGCAGGCAGTCTCATACATGTTAAATGTGTTATGGTATATCCTAGATACAATATATGTGTGCAGAACCGAATTTCTTGTTACACAGTAAGAATTGGATTCAGAAGGTAATAATAACCTGGGAAGAAAAACAAAAATGCAAACACTTTACACTCATTTCCCAGTGTTCCTTCTCTGGATGTAGCTGATTCTATCCATCAATTGGAACTGAATTAGATCTTCTCTTTGGTGAAGATATCCACTTCCATCAGAATACATCCTCATACAGTATCATTGTTGAAGTGTATAATGATCTCCTGGTTCTGCTCATTTCACTCAGCATCCATTCATGTAAGTCTCTACAAGCCTCTCTGTATTCATCCTACTGATCATTTCTTACAAAACAATAATATTCCATAACATTCATATACCACAGTTTACCCAGCCATTCTCCAATTGATGGACATCCATTCATTTTCCAGTTTCTAGCCACTACAAAAAGGGTTGCCACAAACATTTTGGCACATACAGGTCCCTTTCCCTTTTTTAGTATTTCTTTGAGATATAAGCCCAGGAGTAGCACTGGATCAAAAGGTATGCACAGTTTGATAACTTTGGGGGCATAATTCCAGATTGCTCTCCAGAATGGTTGGATTCGTTCACAACTCCACCAGCAATGTATCAGTGCCCCAGTTTTCCCACAGCCCCTCCAACATTCATCATTATTTTTTCCTGTCATCTTAGCCAATCTGACAGGTGTGTAATGGTATCTCAGAGTTGTCTTAATTTGCATTTCTCTGATCAATAGTGATTTGGAACACTTATATGAGTGGAAATAGTTTTAATTTCATCCTCTGAAAATTGTCTGTTCATATCCTTTGACCATTTATCAATTGGAGAAGGGCTTGATTTCTTATAAATTAGAGTCAGTTCTCTATATATTTTGGAAATGAGGCCTTTATCAGAACCTTTCACTGTAAAAATATTTTCCCAATCTGTTACTTCCTTTCTAATCTTGTTTGCATTAGTTTTGTTTGTACAAAAGCTTTTTAATTTGATGTAATCAAAATTTTCTATTTTGTGATCAATAATGATCTCTGGTTCTCCTTTGGTCACAAATTCCTTCCTCTTCCACAAGTCTGAGAGGTAAACTATCCTATGTTCCTCTAATTTATTTATATATTTATGCCTAATTGGAAAAAGTTAAACTATGCTCAAAAAAAGCTTTCCCGCCACGTGTTAATAGGGAAAGTATTACCAATCCAATCTTAAAAATTACTGAAACTATCCAAAGGCACTAAATATCTTTTCAGATTTCCCTTTAAAAAGCATGAATTATTACTGATATAAAACTGTATGTCAGTTTTCCCTCCAGGAGTATTATCTCTAGAAGGAATCTTTGAGGCTGTCTTTTCCAACTTCATTTTCCAGAGGAAGGAAATTTAGGGCAATTTCTGTGCTTGCCTAAAGCAATTCACAAAGTCGGAGGTCTCAAATTGTACATTCTGGGATATTACTTCAAAACACTCTTCTACAAAGTACACTTATAGTCTGTATTTGAAATTACTATGCCAAAAAGGTTTGGGGGGCTTTGTGCCCCCCTTTGTAAATATTGTTTTGGATATTTCGGATTTCTAGCCAAGGAAGAAATCTTTGGCACTTACCCTATTTTATGCAAATAGATCACCTGCTAGAACCTTAATTATGCATATTAGGGAAGCCACCTACTCTCTTTTCACCCTTTAGAATTACTTACTTTAGATCTTTCAGCTAAGTAGAGACCAGCTGCTGTATGTTCTCCCTAAAGTTGGGGTAGGATTGTTTAGTTCACTTAAAGCTAGTTGCTGTGATTTTATTTATTGGGTTCACCTGTGGCAGTACTTTGACCAGGTCAGGTCTTAAAGTCTACCCAGAGCATCTTGGATCAAATTTTCCTTAATGAGTTTGGGAAGAGAGTGAAGGGCACAGCTGCATTCTTTAATTGTGGTTCTTTTTAAATCCAGGATGGAAGACCCTCATCCTTTCCCATAGTATTTCAATGCCTTTTCCATTTTTAATTTGGTTATAGGCTCAGAAAGAACTGGAAGGAAGGGGGAAAAACGCCAAAGAGAAACTAGCTGTGTGAAGTTGAGAGTGTCACTTTTCTCAGCATCAGTTTCTTCACTTCTAAAACCAGAATTTGGACTGGGTTATCTCTAAAATCCTGCCTAGCTGCAACATTTTGTGAATTCCTGACTATGGTGATAATGGAGGTCAACTTAAAGCTGTTTGAAAACATTGAAAGAAATAACCCTTTAGAAGAGAAGCCTGTAAATGGTATGCGAAGAGGAGTGTCTGCAAGAATAAATCTTTGTAGCATGCTTTTCTGAAAAGAACTGTCTAAGGTATATAGGGAACGGGTTCAGAGTTACAAAAATAAGAGTTATGCTTCATATAATAAATGATCAAAAGATACGTACAAGCAGTTTACAGAGGACAAAATCCAAGCTATCAGTGGCCATATAAAAAAATGCCCCAAATCATTAATAATTGGAGAAATGCAAATTAAAACTATAAATTAACAGTCCTCATATTGATGGAGTTGATAAACAAGGGGGTGGGGGAAGTAAGTCAAATGGTAGGGCAGCTGAGGGAAAACAGGTATATTAATACATTGTTGATAAAGCTGTAAAGTGATCCAGCTATTCTGAAAAGCAATTTGGAACCAGTCCTCAAAAGTTATTTAAGCAGTACAATAACACCTTATGACCTAGCAATATTACTATTAGATTTTACTTCAAAGAAAACAAATAGAAATAAGACCCCTATGTACAAAAGTATTTATGGAAGTTCTTTTTGTGGTGAAAAAGAAATGGAAATTGAAATGAATCCTACCAGTTGAGGAATGGTTAAACATGCTATATGTGAATGTGAGGGAATACTATTGTGCTGTAAGAAATGATAAAAGGGGATGGTTTTGAGAAACTTGGGAATACTAATATGAACAGATGCAGAGCGCAGTGAGTAGAACCAGGAGAATAACATGCAATAATAATATTGAAAAAACCAACAACTTTGCAAGACTTAAGAACTCTCATCAATGCAATCACCAATCAGGATTCCAGAAGACTCAACTACAGATTTCGACTAATTTTTTTTAAACATGGTCAGTGTAGGAATTTGTTTTGCTTGAGAGGAAGAAATCCAAACTCTCAATAAACTCATATAAAAATGCTCCAGATTGTTAGAGAAATACAATTAATATAATTCTTATGTAATGCTGAATATCCATCAGATTGGCAAAGCTGACAGAAAGAAAAAATGACAAATGCTAAAGATTAGGGATTTTAGTTAATTTAAAAAAAAAAAATTAAGAAAAATAGCCACCCAGCTCTTTTTGTTGTAGCTAGAAACTGGAAGTTGAATGGATGTCCATCAATTGGAGAATGGTTGGGTAAATTGTGGTATATGAAGGTTATGGAATATTATTGCTCTGTAAGAAATGACCAGCAGGAGGAATACAGAGAGGCTTGGAGAGACCTAAATCAACTGTTGCTGAGTGAAATGAGCAGAACCAGAAGATCACTGTACACTTCAACAACAACACTGTATGAGGATGTATTCTGATGGAAGTGGAAATCTTCAACATAAAGAAGATCCAACTCACTTCCAGTTGATCAATGATGGACAGAAATAACTATACCCAGAGAAGGAACACTGGGAAGCGAATGTAAATTGTTAGCACTACTGTCTATCTATCCAGGTTACTTATACCTTCGGAAGCTAATAATTAATGTGCAACAAGAAAATGGTATCTACACACATATATTGTATCTAGGTTATATTGTAACACATGTAAAATGTATGGGATTACCTGCCATGGGGGGGGGGGGAGGGAGTGGAGGGAGGGAGGGGATAATTTGGAAAAATGAATTAAAAAAAAACCAAAACCTTAAAACTAAAAAAAAAAAAAAAAAAAAAAAAAAGCCACCTCCAAATCCTAGCACTATTTTCTAAGTTCATGTTTTCCTGAGCAAATTCCAGAATCCCTTTCCAATTTTCCTTTTGCCTAACTTCAACTATTTTGTTTATTATCTCTATTCCTGGGTGTAGACTTCATGCTGTGCCCTTTTCTCTCTTCTAATGCCTGGAGTTACTCTAATTACTTAGATTTTTTTTTCTCTCTGTCCCTTCTAGCTTCAAATTCTATGAAGGTTGTTGATTTGGTTTTTTTATGTTTTGTTTTGTTTTATTTCATCAAATTTTTTTTTTCCATTCTGGTCCTCAAAATAATCTTCCTCTGTTTAATATTTATTTAAGCCTCTCCTACCAAAAGTCTATGCAAGTGCCTCTTCAAAGCCCCTCTTCTTAAACATTTTCTCAGGATTTTCCCTCATGTTGAATACAATAAATGATGATGGTATGTCAGCTAATAGTTCTTGTTATCTTACAAAATTACAATGTACCTTTTTAACATATTCACTTTCATATTTATAAATATATTTATAGAAAGATAAATAGTACTTCTGTGAACCACAGACTTCAGGCTTTGCAATCATTTATTTTTCTAGCTTCTATTCACACCAATCTTGTTTTTTTTTAATGTTTTATATAAGGATATAAATGACATGTTTCTCAGGTTTATTGTTATTGTTCAATCGTTTTTCAGTTGTGATCAATTCTTTTTGACCCCATTTGGCATTTCTTGGCAAAAGATGCTAGTCTTGCCTTTTCCAACTCATCTGACAGATGAGAAACTAGGCAAATAGTATTAAACGACTTGCTCAGAGACACAGGACTGGTAAGTATCTGACTTAAAGGTCAATGTTCTATCCATTGTGCCAATTAACTGCCACTTACCGGTTTACAGATTTGCAAATGTAAAGAAAACCAAAAAATGAGAATTCAGGTCAATGTAATAATCAATCTTGACTCCAGTGAATTGATTATACAATGTTTCTTTTCTCTCAGTGAAAAGATGGTGATCTTGAGATTGGGAGAGATGGCTAACATTAAATAACAGCCAAGATCCATAAAGATTTTGCAGGTGACCACATGGGGTTGAACTTGATAATATAAACTTCAATAGGAATAAATGGAAAAAGAAAAACACACAAATCATCTCCATGTCTGTATGCTTCCAAATGGGATAATAGTTGTAAAAACCATTTAGCATAGTGCCTGACATTCAATGGATATTTTAGAAATGCTTATTCTTTTTCCCCCCTTCTAAAAAACTAATGTCTTACTGACATTAGAACTCTTTGTAATGGTGCAGGTATCGTGATTCTTGTCTGTATTCTCTTTCAAATCCTTCTCTTTTATTACACATTCATCAATGATGCCCCCAATAGGTATACATATTGTCTTTGTAATGATTTTGTAGCAATACTAGAGAAAGCATGGTAGTAGTTAATTAGTTATTGATATTTCTCCAGTATCCTTTTTTGGGCATAAGAACTGTAATTTCTTTTCCCAAGCATTTTGGCATTTTCCTCTTTTTCATATACCTTGAGGTATATTTTTAATATACTCTTGAGTATACAAGCTTCCTTTAGTTAGGAAGTGAATACTTGTCTGGCAGAATAGGCAGGTGAAAACATTTTGTTCCAATAGGCCATGAAGAAGCATGCATTTAAGAGTTTTGTCAGACATCAAAGATGTCAAGGTCATCACTGCGACCAGAGTCATCTCCAGTTGTCTTGTTTTTTGTCTTCCCATTGATTATAAAGAAAAGCAAAGACAAAAAGAAAATTCCTTTATTTTTCTCTTCAAGTAGGATCTATGAGTCTTTGTTCTATTTAGTTAAAACTTCTTTATATAGTCTGGCTTCACTTATTCAGAGAGAATAAGGCTGAAAACATTGTGCAATGTCTCACTTAAATCCTATTTACCAAAAAGTCAAAAAGCAAATTTTATTAATTTACTATTAAAAAAAAAAAAACTACTATGATGTCTTTTGGTCCTCTTGGCTCCAACTCTGTGTATACTCGGACTAGTCTTGGAGCTCTTCAAAAGATGTTAAAAGCAAAAAGAAAAAGAAAAAAAGATGTTTAAAGCTCAAAGATGGGCTTTGATTTCTATTTAATAATGATTAAATGTTTAATAAGGATTATGATGTTGGAGTCCAAATATGATTGCATATTCATTAAAGAGAAATTTTTTACAGAAATCTTGACAGTTTATTTTTCATATCCTCCAGATTTTTCACTATCTCTATATATGCCTTATCCTATTATTTCTACTTTCACAACATGTCTCTTGAACATCCATTCTCCCCTCTGATGCTAACAACACCCTGGTCCAGGCCTTCATCACAGCATTGTAATAACCAGTTGCTTGGTCTCTCCATAACCCAGTCCATCTTCTACTCAACTGCCAAATTGATCTTTCTAAAGTACAAGTTTGATCACATCACCTTCAATTCAGTTAACTTCAGTGACTCACACATTCAAGAATCAATGTTGTAACTTGATTCTAACATAGTGATGTCGTTTTGGCCCTCTTCAAGAACAAAAGTCAACGACAACCCCTCATACCCTCCACTTACTCTTTAAATGAGGGGAGGGGAGGAGCCCATGACAAGCATTTATCAAGCACTTACATTATGCTAAGGGAGGGCAGCTAGGTGGCTCAATGGATACAGCACTGGCCTTAGAATCTGGAGGACCTGATTCACATATGACCTCAGACACTAGTTTGTGTGACACCAGGCAAGTTGCTGAGCCCTATTTGCCTCAGTTTCCTTATATGTAAAATAAGCTGGAGAAAAATGTGGCAAACCATTCTAGCATCTCTATGAAGTAAACCCCAAATGCGTCATGAACACAATTGAAAAACAACTGACCAATAAAAAAAAAATGTGCTCAGTGCTTCACAAATATCCCATTTGATCTTCACAACAACTCTGTGAGACAGGTGCTATTATTATCCTCATTTTATAATTCCTGGCTGTGTAATCCTGGGCAAGTCACTTAACTTAATATCTTAGCAAAAATAATAATTTTAAATGAAATATTTTTTGCTGCTTTTAAACTAATTCCATTGAGTCAAGATAAAAAGCATCTATTAAGTACTTAACTAATCGCTAAGCAAACTTCTGAGAATATAAAGGAAAAGACAAAAAGAAAATTCTTTAATTTCTCTCCAAGTAGGATCTATAAGCCTTTGTTCTATGTAACTGTAATTTCTTTACATAGTCTGGTTTCACCTATTTAGTGTTTTCAAGATTGACTTTAGTTCCCACAGTTACATGCCCACTTGTTGGTCATACGATGATTTCACACTTAGATTAAAAATACATCTAATGTTAAAGTCTAAAAATAATGTGATTTTTAGCACCTTCTGTCCCATTTCCCACTACTCCCCCACTGTTATTGCAGAGGAGAACCAAATAGGATTGAAGACCATTTTAATTTTTATTTTTCTCTCATGTTATTTATACTTTTCTCTCATGTATTATTTATATATCATCGATTAAAAAAAACAGGGAAAAACCTCCTTAACTTGGTGACACCTGTCTGATATTTACTTACATCTACTCTCTAACCTCTGTTCTAAATGAGTTTGTCTCTTCCATATGCTCTGACATGCAATGAAGTAACCAAGATCTGCTGCCTTTTCTTATTTTGTTTCTTTCATATGGAATGTCTCATTCTCTTCCACATACGCAAAAAATCTACTGATCGTTCAAATGATTTATTCAAAATTCTTCCCACTTTTTCCATGAAACTTTTGACAAAAACCTTTATTGCTTTTTCACTTCTCTGAATTCCTACTGCACTTATCAAAAAACACTCATTTTAGCTCTAGAGTGTCCTCTAGTTGTTTCATGGTAATTCTGTTTCCTACACTATATTATAAACTCTTATGTAGAGGAATATACATGATAGAAATTGAGATAGTTAGAGATCATGTCTACTGTAGCTTTCATGTCATTCACAACATCTAGCACATACAGGCTGTCATTTATAAGTCATAGTCCTGAAGTCAGGGAGACCTAGGTTCAAATTTGATCTCAGACACTTAACACTTCCTGGGCAAGTCATTAACCCCAGTTATCTTAGACAAAAAAAAAAAAAAAAGAGTAAAGCTAGCAGTGGATCCCCAAAGTAGTATGGCAGAAAAAGTGAATGAGATGAAAAGTAACAATTGCATAGTACTGTATAAATTACTTTGTGACTATGTTGCAAGGAACAGTTGTAATGCTATAGAAGAGATTGAAGAAGGAATAGAATATACTATTTTACCCTCTGTCATATGATTTTACAAAGTTTAGTTCCATTAAAGCCAACATTAATTGGCTTTAATTAAAGTGCACAATACTGCTATTAAGAAAGCAAAAGTAAAAGAAGCAATGGTTTCTGCCTTTCCAATTAAAAAGTCTCTTGAAGAATAGATTTTATGATCCTTAGTTGCATCAGTGATCAGGGGAAACACTGGGAAACAGAGAAAAATGCAAGGAGGAAAAGAGTATTATGATGATGATAGCCAGCACCCACATAACACTTTAAGATCTGTAAGGTGTTTTATTGTATCTGATTTTATCCTCACAACAGCTCTAGAAAGTAGGTACTATTATTTTTCCCATTTTATCGTGGAAGAAACTGAGATAGACTTGCCTAGGTCACATAGCTGTTAAGTGTCTTAGGCAGAATTTGAACTCAGGTCTTCCTGACTTAAGGTCCAGCAATCTATTCACTGTGCCACTTATGTATAAGGCTTAGTATGTATATTCATGTATACCCTAAGTGAGATAATTATCACTACCTGTTACTAATTCATTTTCTTCATGTATTTCCATTATAAGTTCTAAAGTAATCTAGGTTCTGTCCCTGCATTTCCACATTAATTACTAACAGGGCAATATCGTTCTCATTAATTAAATATTTAGCTTTGAGCCCCTTGTTAGGTTCATTAAAATCTTTTTCTTTTTATTCTATTCCCATAAGTGTTGTGTCAAACCCTCTAATCTCTTAGGCCTAATATATCAAGGTTACTGGCTATACTATTTATTATGTATCAAATAGTAAGACAAACATATAAATAATTCTATCAATTGTGAGAAAGGTCACTGCCAAAATCACCTTTAACCATAATTGCTTCTGATTTCTTAATCTGGGAAGCATAATCCCATAATTCACGTTTCTCTAGATACCACTTAAAGGCTTTTTCTCAAGAATTCTCTTTATGTTCCTTTGTAAGATAAAGGCTAAACCCAATTGTCTTAGAGGAAAAGACCTAATATTTATTTCTTATCTCTTCAACTAATACATTGGTCTCTGTAGAATGACAGTTAAACCACAACTATCCATTATTCCATTGCTAGTTCATTTTCTTCATGTATTTCCATTATAAGTTCTAAAGTAATCAAGGTTCTGTCCCTGCATTTCCACATTAATTACTAATAGGGCAATATCGTTCTCATTAATTAAATATTTAGCTTTCAGCCCCTTGTTAGGTTCATTAAATAAGTAATGTAGTAAACAGTCTCTATGGGAGAGAGTATTGAAGCTGGAGTTACAAAAGAAATTAGATAAAAAGCTTTCTTCAGCCTACAATTTGATAAGTTTCTTAAGGATATTTATGCTTTCTTTCAAAAACACCTCTTCCATTACAACAGGTAATAAGGTATATAGTATAAGTATTTCCATTTTACTGAAAAGATAACAGTCTGCAACTGAAGTGCAGGGTACTAGATTTAAGAACCCTGGCAAGGAAGATGGCAGCAATACAGTTTGTGAACAGAGGTTAATTTACATACATACATACATACATACATACATCCCATTACCACCACCACCCTACTAATAAATTATAAAGAACTAGGAACCATTGAGAAGTAGGGTAGAGTAGTAGCTATGGTGCACTGATCTCCTTAATTATGATTAACATAGTAAGTATTGACACTCAGATTGTGTAAACAGAGCAAGAAGGTGACAGTATAGATTGTGTGAGCTTGAGGTATGTGAGATCAAGGGAGAATATAATTTGTGCTCTTACATTTTAAGATTTCAGATGAGGAATTCTGAAGGGTTTTGGAATGTAGAAAAGTTGAGTGTTAGAGATAGTGGAGTTTTAAGTTCCAGTAAAGATTTAAAATCCAAGCCCAAAGGTTCAGGATTTTGGAGCTTGAACCCCGGATGGTGATTGTGTGCTGATTCTCATAGAAGAATCTCAACATTTCCATCATGTCCAAAGTCAAGTCCCATGGTCCTTTGTGAAAATAAAGAGAGCTCAGAAAGAAGCCAGAAGCCCAGATCCTTGAACAAGGGAAGCCTGGAAATGAGGACCCAGTGTAGAAGTTAGGCCTGGAAGACAGTCAAAAAAACCAGATGAGGGTGGACTGGATTGCAGAACCAAAGAGCATCCTCGCCTCAATAACAAGACTATAATTTCCCAGTCAAAATTTAGGAGAGGTAATGGTAATCTTTAGGTGTGACCTGGTCACTACTACAATAAGTATCTAACCAAACAACTTCTCATTTACATAGTAATTTACAAAATTACAAAGTAAATTACAAAGCTATTAACTCCAGACGTGGTTATTTCTCCAGTCTAGGTTAGATGGAGCAGATTTCTGAACTTTCTCCTTTCTTGGTACACAGGCCTAGGCCTCCCTACTTGGGAATGCCACCCCAGTGTGGGTCTCCTTTTTAGTTCACCATGGATCTATAACTTAGAACCGAGTAATGGACAGGTAACCAAGCTTCCAATTTGTACCTGTGCTGGTCATAGTGACCTCTGTGGGTCTTGCCTTGGTAAACACAACCCTAGGTGGCAGATAGCTCACATCCGGCAGGTATATTCCTGGCCCAAGCCCATACCCAGTATCCACAGACCTCCCTATCCGTCTCCTTGTGTTGAACAGGAACTAATTTCCTTATTTCTGCCAAGGACATCACCATCTTTCTGGTAATCCAGGTTCACAACTTTGGAGTCATCTTTGTTCTTTAACCCAATGAACTGCTAGTTCTTGTGGGTTTTATTTCTATAATATTTCAAATCATTAGCTAATATCTTATTAAAGAATTCTGTGTACTATATAAGGCATAGACTAAATAAGTAACTTGTGCCTCCAGGTACCCAATCCGAGCCACATTTCACAGAGTGACTATTTAGGTACATCACCTAAATGTTTACTTCCACCACAATAATTCATCAGTATTTTATTCCCACTTTTACCTTTGTCAGCCAGACAATACAATTAGTACAAAGCAAAACCATTTAATGACATAAAAGTAGCTATATAAAAACCTGAAGCACACTGTTCTATAAATGTACACATTATTATGAGGGAAGAACAGACATACATACTACACATGTATGACCAAGGTATATTCATAGAGTATATTATGGAATAAAACTACTTTCTCCCATCTCCAAGATTATTCAGTTATTTTTTTAAAGCTGGCAAAGCTAGGGGACATTGCATCTTTAGGGAAGTTCCTAGCTCTGTTAAAAGATATAAATATCTTTTATATATACAGAAAAAAGCAAACATTAAATATAAATGCATAGCACAATGTCTGGCATATAGGAGGCATTTAATATTTTTTGGTTGACTAAAAGACATGTAGAAGTTATTAGGATGTGTGTTAGATCCACACTTTTTTGCACAATATCTGAATTTAGGCACTCTGATTGAGGCAAGAGAACGAATTTAAGGATTACCTAATCATTTAGATTGGACTGGCTTTAATAGCTGGACAGCTTCTTGTGCATGGGGATAGACAATCTTTGGAAAAAGAGAAAAGAACAAGGATAGTGAGGTAGTGCTTCCTTGCTTTAAACAATAGGGGGTGAACAGTTTCAAAACAGAAACTTTTGCACTTGGCCCTTCATGCCTCCAACCCTTTGAAATGTCTTTCAGTAAAGTTATTGCATTGCTCCTGCCTGATTGGATTAACCAATTGTGGAGTCTCTATTGGCAGTTGTCCCATTGAATGCATGCATCATCTTTGCCAGACAGCGGCCACTGCTACAAACAGCCCTGCCAGCCATAAAGATATGGAGCTTCTTCTGTATGTTTCTGGCTTAAGGTAAAGATAATTTTTTCTACATGGGAGAAAATCCAGAACCATTTAAAATATTATTAGAAAGAAATATTGATGTTCTAGTTAGGGTTTGGGTCAGAAGAAGCATTCCATAAGGGCAAAAGACTTATCCTGGATTTTTGATTTTCCTTTATGAATAGCTCATCTATTCCTTTTTAGAGTCTAGGCTAGAAGGCCTTTCTACTTTAAAAAGATAGTTATTTGCCCCAGGCCACAAGCACCAAGCAACTCAGAAAAGGTTTTTTCCAAATTAATTCTCTTGGGCTTCATTTTTAATTTGTATTAAAATTTCTGGTCTCTGAAGTTTGAGTTATCTTGGGCAAATTAATTCCAAGTTGTAGTGAATTACCTATAAGCCTCAAGATTTTTATTTCTAATGGCTAAAATACACCTACTTAAGGATTGCTGGCCCATTGATTGCCAAGGGGTTCTAAGATTCCAGGCTGTTCCATTTTATAAACTTCAATCCCTTCTGGTCCCCTAAATAATGAAGCAGGAAGGGTAATATCATCACGGTAGAGATAAGTCCATGGAATAAGGTCATTTATTGTCTTTCCTGTAGGTCTAGCTTAGTCCTTTATATGCAGGTATAGTAGGTAAATGCTTAATGATGAGATTGGGTACCAAATGAAAGGAGTTTAGCATCAAATGATGAAATTAGGCAGCAAATGATAAAGTTGGGGAAGTAATTCCTAGTTCACATACAAAGTGTGAGGGACAAAGCAAAATGTGAAGAAGTAAAGAAGTCACAATGGCATTCTCGATGCCAAAAGTTACTTTTATTTACAAGAAGAAGTTATGGACAAAATGAAGAGGTAAAATAGATACCAGGAGTGGTAAATATGAAATAAATTTGGGAGAGCATATAGATAACAAGGAAAAGGGTTTTTAACAAATAAGGAGGGAAAAGGCAATTAACCTCTCAGTTAATCAGAAGAAAGGAAATAGGTCATGAAGTGGGACTCTGCCAATAACTGGCAGACTAAATTCATAGAAGAATTTGGAACCCTAAAAAATTTAGTTAACTATAATAAGGAAAAAGATAAGATTTTTAGGGGAAATTTAACCTCAGAGGATTTGACATCATAAATTGGCTTTCTAATTGGATTCAGTAAGGATGTTACCCTTAAGATAAAGGCTTTCCACTCACCCTTATATTTACTGCTGTTTTTCAAATATAAGTAGAGAGTTTTAATGTTCAATATCATTTAAAAGCATTATTGAATTTATAGTAGCTTTTTGTTATGTATCTTTTAATAAAATCAGATAGTACACCTATTGCAAAGGAGAAATCTATGAAACTTTTTTTAAAATTAAAATGAGTCCTTGTTCCTGAAAATGTTGAAAACTATTGAACCAGAGGACTTCTACCTAAGGTTCCTTTCAGCTCTAAAATTCTATGAATCAGCAAGACCATTTACACTTTGATAACACTTTAAAGCTTATAAGTCATTTTACTCTTAACTGTTCATCAGTAGATAGGTAGGTGGTACAAATCTTAATTGTCCTATTTTACAAATGAGTAAACTCTGAGAGAAGTTAAGTGAATTGTCTTAAGTTCACTCACATAAACAGTAAGTGTGAGAACCTGGATTTAATTCTAGGAGTGTTGACTGCAATCAAGTCCAGTAATCTTTGTAATACTGCTTACTGATCTGTAAGCTTTTTTCTGCTCTTAAATTCTATGACGATATATGATTTGTGATTTTATTTGTGATTTACAAAGTGAAAGTACTTCATGCATTAGTTTGTAAAAAATAATGTTTTACTGCATGTGTTAATAAGTTAAGTGAGAACCTTCTTTTTCTCAATTATCCATTAAGTAAATATAATTGCCTTGTTTAATCTAGGTTAATGTCAGGTTCCAAAGGAAAAAAGGCAAAGAGAGTGTCTAAGAAATTTTAAATCCTCTTTAGATTTTAAAAGATTTTCTTTTCTTTTCTCTTTTTTATTAAAGCTTTTTATTTACAAAGCATATGCATGAGTAATTTTTCCAATATTGACCCATGCATAACTTTTTGTTCCAAATTTTCCCCTCCTTCCCCTAGTTGGCAGGTAGTCCAATACATGTTAGATTTTAAAAGATTTTCAAGGTTAAGTCTGAAAATATCAGCTCCTTTAGGCCAGAGAAATGTCATATAGTATTGCTTTTGTTATTTGTCCTTTCTTCTCAAAAAGGGCCATAACATCAAGGATTTATGTCATGACATGAAAATGATTTGGATTTAAGTGAAGGAGAGCTATTCGAAGTCACCAACTTCACTTTCTCCTCCAGAGCCATATGGGGAACAGTGGCCAAATGTAGATCAGGATGACTGGAAATGGCCCTGGACATAGTGGGAGACCTTGGCCTTTTTAAGCTCAGGTCTTGCAGAAGATTGCTAAAAGCCACTGAATAAAAAATGGGTTTTTCATTTTTGCAACAGGTTACCAAGCCAGAAAAGTAAAATATGTAAATGAAATTATTAGTAAGAAATTAGTATCAAGCAATCAAGTAACCTATAAACACTATGTATCAAGTACTGTGCTAACTACTAGACACACACAAAGAGAATGAATGAGATGAGGTGAGATCTTTCAAGACAGTTGTGAAAATCGAGTAAGGCTTCATCTACTTCAGAGTTTGAGTAGGCCTGAAGGACTTTGAGGATTGAGTCAAGGGCATAATTGAGTCCCCTTCCTGCTACCCTCCCATGACACAATTTCCTCCCTATTTCAGTCAAATATGGGCAACTATGTACTTATTGGTCAAGTTCAATTTCGTGGGTAGATCTCCAGTTTAGAATGTAAGACTCTCAGCCAATGAGGATGAGGGTCAGTGGTGGGAGGGGGTGTTTTGTGTTAGGGATTAAAGGTGCTAATCCTGCCCACAGGAGGCACTTCCTCTCTTCAATGGTCTGCACGAGGGGTGGGACGCTCTTCTCATGAGAATGTACAATAAACTTTGCTTTACTCTAGAGATCTCTCCAGCTTTTTTATTAAATGGTGACCCCTCACCATTTCCGTACCACACAAGACAAAAACAGGTGTTCATCCCTCACGAAGTTTACATACATTATAATAGAGTAGAAAACATGTAAACAAATAGGTATATGCAAAATACATGCTAAACATAGACCAAATGGCTCAAATGCCATGAGAGACCAGAGGCCTCCTGCAGAAGGTGGTATTCCAACTGGGACTTGAAAGAATTTAGGAATATCAAGAGGCAGTTAAGAGAAGGCAGAGCATTCTAAATATGAGTGACAGCCTATGAATAGGTAATGTCAGCAGATGGAATGTTGTATTCATATTGTATTCAGCAATTATACTGGTTATCACTGTCATGAAGTTCAGGAATTAAAATGTATGAAAACTGGACAGATAGTGATGTGGGTTAAGATTCCTTTCTAATTCTCAGCCCCAATCGGATCTGAGCTAACTTGGGCTGTCCTAGCCCCCATTCTAATGATCTTCTCAGGTTTCCCCAACCCCCACCCCAAGTACAAACAGTTCTTTATCAAAAAAGCCCATTGGATTCTATTCAAATTCTAACCCTAGCTGAAACCAGCCAGGAGTCAATCTGGGACTCCACCCACGGGCCCCTTCACCAAAAGCCCCCCCAATATAAAAGAGAAAAACTGGAGTCCACTCTTTGCAGGAGCCCCAAACATGGCATCCTTATGCCAGCCATGTCAAGGGTTCCTGTCCACTTGGTGCCAGCCCTGACTCTGGTGTATTTCTACCTTTAACCTTATTTCCAAACCCCATAATAAATCTCTTTTAATCTAGGTTTTCTGGTCTGTAAATTCCTTTACAGAGAACTTTTGCACCACTACTAGACCTCATTTAACTCTGTATCCTTGCGCCTAATCCAAAGGGATTGCAGAAGAGCTCTATTTGACTCCCTGTACCTCTAACCTGCCACTAGACCTCAATTAACCCTAATTTCATTTAGTTACCCCTTACCTAACTCATCAATAGGAAGGGGCTAATTTGTCAAGAGCCTCAAACACCAAACAGAGGATTTAAATTTTATCCTGGAGATAAGAAGGAACAGCTGGAATAAACTGAGGAAGGAGTGATAAGATCAGATTTATGCTTCAGGAAAATGACTAACAGTTGTCAAAGAGGAAGTGAGAAACTTGAAGCAAGAATAGGTTATTACAGTAGATCAGGAAAAAAGTGGCTCTGAACTGGCATGTCTGTTTGAGTGAAAACTTATTTTACTTCTATTTTTAAGACTTAATCAAATAGGCATGGATTTAATATTCTGCTGAACTCATAGAAGTCCAGACTCCTTACCTTTGTAACTTCATCATTATAATCCCAAGAAATTTGACTAAAGGCCAAGCTTTGTCTTATAATTTACCTCACTTAGTACTCAATTCTATTGTGAACTAAATGGCTACCCTTGTATTGTCTACCTGTGTAATGTCTACCCAAACCATGTAAAGACTTCCCCAGTGGAATGGGTGGATAAGAAGTTCTTCCTAGGGTTATGAAGACAGCTGGATTTAGTAGACTTAGAAGACACAAAGGTCATCCCACTGCATCCCCGGTCATTGCCAATCTTCAGTCTTATCTCTGGACTTCAATAATTCTGGGAGAATAAAGTTGATGTCTTTATGCAACTCTACCTCATTTAAGTCACATGAGAAGATGATACTTGTAATTCCTAATGTGGGAAAGCATTTGGTTCAGAGTCTGAATAAGAATGCTCACACGGGATTTTAAGTAAAAGCTTTATTTCATCAAAACCAAATAGCATGGGCAATTACTTGACAATTAGGGTGGGAGGAAGGCAGCTTTTATGCCATAATTTTGGCTCTAAGATATTAGAAATACTAAGGCTGCTAGAAACAATCTTTTTTCAAATAGTAGGTTAGCCACAGGATCTGTTAGAAACAGTGAAAACAGCAACTTGGTTACCTGGGTTCAAGGAATAATTTACAGGACAAATGTTCCTTCTCTGGGCCAGCAAGTCTAAACATACTTATTTTAGTAATTTTGGAAAATGCTTCTGTTAGTAATTTTCAGAATTTAGTCTAGAGCCTAGGATTAAGGTCTGCAGTCATCTACACCAAGAATGTTATCATTAGGTCAGTTAGAAGTATATCATAAGCAAATTAGGGGAGCATGTCATTCCTTACTGGTCAGATTTATGGGTAAGGGAAAATTTTAAAACCAAATGAGACAGACAACATTGCAGGAAGTAAAATGGAAAATTTTTGATTACAGCAAATTAAAAAGTTTTTGCACAAATAAAATTAATGCATCCAAGATTAGAAGGAAAACAGAAAACCCAGGGAGATTTTTTAAAAATAACATGTTGCTTTAATAAAGGCCTACTTTCTCAAATATAGAGACAATTAAATTTATAATACAAGTCATTCTTCAATTGATAAATGATCAAAGGATATGAACAGGCAATTTCCAGAAATCATAGTTGTTTAGAGTCTTATTAAAATGCTCTAAATCACTATTGATTAGAGGAAGGCAAATTAAAGTGACTCTGAAGTACTATCTCATATCTATCAGATTGACTAATATGACAGAAAAGGAAAAGACAAATGTAAAATATGGAAAAACTGGGACACTTAAAATGCACTGTTGGTAGAATTATAAACTTTCAACCATTCTGAAAAGCAATTTGGAACTATGCCCAAAGGGCTATAAAATTGCATATACCTTTGACCCAGCAAACCTACCATATCTGTATCCCAATGAAATTTAAACAACAACAACAAAAAGACCTATATTTACATAAATATTTATAGAACTATGGGCAATGCAACAGAGGCCTATACCTACTGCCATCAAATCCCCTTCTGATTAGTTGTCTGACCCCTTCACCATCTGTGGGTGGAAAGTTCATAAAGCTCCTGTGGTAGCTGATGCAGCTATCTTCACGGCATGCTGCCGGCTTGCTAGGGTACACTGCAAGCCCAACCACTATCTGGGTGAGACAGACTTTTCCTGTCAACCTCTTAAATTGTCCCTGGAAAATTGTTTCACTCTGTTCTTTTGTTGTTTCTGCCATTCCAGAATTCAGTTTGAGGTATTAAAGTTGTTTGGAGAGGAATTTGGAAGATCTCAGTCCCTACTTTTACTTTGCCACCTATGAGTTCTGTTTTAAAATACTGAATTTCATATGTTTAGCATCCAGTTATCAGTTGGAAACACCAGATTAGAACTCGAGAGTGACTAGGGCTGGATATACAGATCTAGTAGTCCATCTTCATAGAAATTATAACTATGCCCATGCAAACTGCAACATCAAATGAAATATTATAGGAAAAAAAGGGAAGAGGGCATAGGAGAAACCCTTAGGAGACAACTACAATTAAGAGACAGGAATGAAGATCCAGCAAAGGAAACTGATAAGTCAGACAGAAAAGTAGGAAAATTAAGAGAAAACTTTATTCTGAAAATCCCTCAGTGGAAAGAGTATCCAGTAGGAGAACACAACAATGTCATAGGTTGCTGAAAAATCAAGAAGGATCTTTCCCAAAATCTAAGATGAATGTCAAATTATGCCTATTGTTTCTTAATTTCTCTATCAAAAATTATAAAATAGGTCAATTTTCCTAAGTGCTCATTTTTATCCCACCAACCTATTCCTCGTTGTTAATAAGAATTTTTCCTTCTTGCTTTCCCTAGCTTTTGAAGGGTGAAATTATCATTAAGGCAGGGAGAACTTCTAAGCTGCTCTGCTTTTAGTAGAGAATAAGATCTGGCAGATGTCCAACCAATTGAAATCTCTCATCAAGATCACCTCATGGCCCCTTGCCACATTTGTGATCTATTTCCCAAACAAATCTTAGTCCTTCTGTTATGGTGGAATGTGGTATATATTACACAATAAAACTTCTATTTTTCCTTCTAATGATCTTCAACCAAGTGCTTTACATCATTTCTCCCCTCCTCTACTACCAATACCAGTTCATCATATGAATATAGATTCTTAATATATCCCTCCCTGTATTGGCTGGCCTGACTTGGGCCAGTTTCTGGTAGATTAAATTCAATATTAGAACAAAGGGAAAAACTCATGTGATTCACCATTTAGAAAAAAAAAAAAAGATTTAGTCTTAATAGGAGGCTATCAATGAGGATAGGCACTGAAGACACCTTGAGTAACATTCCCTTGCCTCAAAAATCAAATATAAAGTTGCCTATTTGACAACCTGCTTAGTTCCTTTCTTATACACTTCTCCCTTCCTCAGATTCTATAATCCAGCTATGCTAGATTGTGCAGTACATAGAATCCTGGGCCTGGAGTCGGGAAGACCTGAGTTTAAATCCAGTCTCATTCATTAACTCTGTGACCTTGAGCAAATCACCTTAACCAACCTGCCTGTTTCCTCAATTACAAATGGGGATCATAATAGCACTTATAGGGTTGTTGTGAGGTAATTTTTAAGCACTTAGCATAGTGCAAAGGACACAACAGGTCCCTTTCTTCCCTTAAAAAAAGCACACAAGATGGGCTGTCTTATCTCAGATACATGTAATGCTTAGCATTCCTGCTTTTCTTAGCTCAAATGATAGTTGCTCTAATTTTTCCCCTCCTTCCCCCCACAGATGACAGGTTGACCAATACATGTTAAATATGTTAAAGTATAAATTAAATACAATATATGTATACATGTCCAAACAGTTGTTTTGCTGTACAAAAAGAATCAGACTTTGAAGTAGTGCACAATTATCCTGTGAAGGAAATCCAAAATGCAGGCAGACAAAAATAGAGAGATTGGGAATTCTATGTAGTGGTTCATAGTCATCTCCCAGAGTTCCTTCACTGGGTGTAGCTGGTTCAGTTCATTACTGCACTATTGGAACTTATTTGGTTCATCTCATTGTTGAAGATGGCCACATCCATCAGAATTGATCATCATATAGTATTGTTGTTGAAGTATACAACGATCTCCTGGTCCTGCTAAATGAAGCCATTCTTGCTCTTTGTTAATGACCTCCTTCACAGAGTTACCTTGTATTCATTTCTGTATAATTCATGTATATATGTATCCATGCTGTCTTCCCCCATATTTCAATGAGACTCGGGACTATGTCATTTTAGTCCCTGTATCCCCAGAGCTTAGCATGGTACCATGCAGATAGTTAATTGCATATTGATTTACAATGCTATTAAATCTCCACTCCCCATTATTTATCCAGTGCCTTTTGAATAATTATAGCTAGCATTGATACAGTATTTTAATGTTTGCAATGCACTTTCCATTTATTTCATTTGATTATAACAACCCAGGGAGGCAGATGTTATTATCCCCAATTTATAGTTAAGGAAATTGAATCTTAGGAAGGGTAATTTGCTCAGGATCACAATGAAGAAAATATCTGAGGTAATTTTTTTTCTTTCATTTTCAAATTTTAGTTTTCTCAAATAACAAAAATAAACCTTTCTCCCAACAACATCCCATTTGAAAAAGAAAAGAAAATCCTTATAATAAACATGCATGGTCAAGCAAAACTAATTTACAATTGGCCATGTCCAAAAGAAAATGCCTCAGTCTGTACTTTGCGTATTTGTAAATAAACATTTAAGGTTATGGCTTTCATTTCTGTATCTTTTCTTGTATTTTGCAAAATATTAATTACTAGTAATTTCTATTATTATTCTTCCCGTGTTAATAATGGTTACTTTTTATGATATCTAAGTTATTAAACATATTTAAGTTTAAATTTCTCCTTCCGATTCCTTTATACTTTGTTAATAGAATTTTAATGTCTTGGATTCCAAACTGTATATAGCTGGAGCTGCACAAAGTAGAGGTAAGCTTTTTAGAGATCAAATAGCTATTTATCACTTTTAGAATGAAGTATACAGTTTACAAACTGAAAGTTCTCCTGGGCAGCTGATATTCATTTGGTTCAGGAAAGGTAGATATTTTATACATAAATCAGAAGCAGGGAGAGGGAATGTGGATTCCAATACAATTATTGACAGGGTCTGAGTGGTTTCCTATGACAAGCCCACAAATGCAGGACAATATGGGTGTTCTCTAGGGTGTTCCTGTGGGAAATTTGTAAGTGATTGTTTCAAATCATGGGGGTCGTTCCTTGGTAGGGGGACAGACCTCTGGTCTGTGATGGGAACAGGTTCTACAATCAATGATTCACTTCACTTAACATATACAGGAGTGTTGTCAAGAATTCATTAACCATTTCAAGATGCATTGTAAGACTCTTGACTCAAAAGCCAGAAAAGGAAACTTTGAGGGATCCAAATTAACATATTCATTCTACACATCATTTTGATTATAAAAATCATAATCATAATTTTTCCACGTTTTAAGCCACTTTGCTTATATTTGCAAAATTCTAAGCAAATATGTTTTTGCCAAACACTGTTAGATGCAACAAAAGTCCAGTTTTTTTAAATTTTAAAAAGAAATTCAAATCTGATCCCATCTTCTTTACCAGCTATTCATTAACAAAATCTTTTCTCTTCTAAGGCTTCTAAGAGATAGCTATGATGAAAGTATTACTACTAAGTATTACTACTGTGCTCATCAGGTTTTTTAGTTGCATAACCTTTACAGCGCTTTCTAGATTCTTAAAGTAATATTAATTCCAATATTAATCACCTCCAGTGGGTTGTCACATGGTATGATAATTCTCCATTAAGTTCTACATGTGGCCCAAGAAAACAGAATATTGTTTTTGAAAAGCCAATAAACAACTGCCCAAGGTCACTCAATGGGGAATCATCAGTTACCACTTTTCCTTTTTTCTTCCTCTTATTAGATAATAGATAGCTATAGTTCCATGCTGTCATTTCTTTTTTTGTTGAGGCAATTTGGGTTAAATGATTTGCCCAGGGTCACACAGCTAGGAAGTATTAAGTGTCTGAAGCTAGATTTTAACTCAAATCCTCCTGACTTCAGGGCTGATGCTCTAACCAATGTGTCACCTAGCTGCCCCCCATACTGTTATTTCTTGAAATGAAAGCAATTGCTTTCTCAGAGAAGCTAGAAAAAAGGCCTCATATTTACTACTTAAACTGATTGTAGGATTGAATTAAATTAGCTTTAAGTATCCAGGGGTCCTTCTTGTGCCAGTCTTTTCCTCTTTCAACCTCCTAAACAAAGGTCAAGTTATCTACTTTGTTTAGATTTTTTCTCTTGTTTCTAACCCAGTTTGTTTTGTTTTATAAGGAACACTTCATTTTTTTCAGAAAATCAATAAGTTTTTTCTTAAGCATGAGCAAAAATTTCCTAACAAAGACTTCTAAAAGTAATCAACAATACCAAAACATGCCTCTTTGACCATCATTCCCTTGTGTTGTCTTGCGTTTTTAAAAAAAAAAGAAAACTCTTTGAGAGCAGGGCCTATCTTGCTTGCCAGTATTGTGAACATTATTGAACCTATATTTAAAATTTTATAATTTATATATATAACATATAATATATATATAATTTAAATTTTATTGTACTCTATAATGTATTCCATTCTGTATTCTAAGAAACTTAAACCTTTTCTTTTTCTGAATGAAGATGGTCATGAGTTCAAAAATTCAGTCTTCTCTCAAGTTAGATGCAAATGTTTAAACTTTTAATCACTATTAAAGCAAAATTCTGAGTTAAAATTTAGAAGTTCAGCATTCTTATTTTTAAAATTTATGTAATATTTTCCGCATGTAATGTTTTGGTTTTCTTGGGGTCTCTGGGAGCAGCCTTCGTTTCTGTTCAGTAATCACCACATGAGTAGCCAGGGGTTAAAGTCCAAATCTTTTATTATCTCCTTCCTGGGGCTAGCTTTCTGGAGAGCCTTTCAGACTGGCCTTGGTCTCAGCAGAGAAATGCAGGAGGAGAGCCTGCCACCAGTGGTTTGATTGAAGATCAAATGAATGTCTGTCCTTGGTTCTGAGAGCTGGAACTCCGGCCTGCCTTCTTTGCCCTCTGAATCTCTACAAATCCAAAGGTTTCGTGCTTCAGCCCTCCAGCCACCACAAAGGTGGAAGATGAAATGAATCTATCTCAGCCTTTGCTGGCTGTTATATACTCCATTATCATAGGTGTGAATCTTGTGGAACTATATTCCTATAAGATAGAGAAGGGTGGTCCTAGGTTGTGTGGTGTGTGTGTGTGTGTGTGTGTGTGTGTAAGTAAACCCCTTGCCTTAATGTTACCATTCATGATTTCTCATCCTCATGATTTTGCCAACCCCCAGAATCAATGGTATGATTTCCTCACCAATTCTGTTCTGTTCTTTGTTCTATGCTTATAAAAAGGAATTAATTGAATCTTCATTCTTGTCTTCAACTAGAAATTGAGGTAAACCATTGACCTCCTTACAAATAGATTCAATGCCATATTAGTAAACTGTTATGTTGCTTAAAGAATATGCCTCACCAAGCAAATAGAATAAAAATGACAATACTACCTAAATTCATCTACTATTTAGTGCCATACCAATCAAACTCCCAAGAAATTATTTTACAGATCTCGGAAAAATAGTAACAAAATTCATTTGAAAGAACAAAAGGTCAAGAATTTCAAGGGAATTAATTGGGGGGGGGGATTGTTATTGAAGGTGGCCTAGCTGTGCTAGACCTAAAACTATATTATAAAGCAGCGGTCACCAAAATCATTTAGTACTGGCTAAGATAATAGAGGAGTTGATCAATGGGATAGTTCAGGATCACAGGACAAAATAGGCAATAACTACAGCAATATAGTGTTTGACAAACCCAAAGACCCCAGCTTTTGGAATAAGAACTCACTATTTGACAAAAACTGCTGGGAAATTTGGAAACTAGTGTGGAAGAAATTAGGGCTCAGAATAAGTCCTTGCCCCATGTGAGCACCAAACTCTCTCAATTATAATCCTTCTTCTGGAAGGAGGTTTCTTGGGAGCCTTGTGGAGCCTCCAACCAGAGCGAAGGTAGATGTGGGAATGAATCAGACTCTGCCTCCAAGAGTGTGGGATTGTGGGTTTCCCAGAAGTCAATCCTAGTTGTGAATCTCCATGAGCAGACTTTTCCTTTAGACTTGTGAATCTGCTCTTGTCCAAGTGTCCCCAGTTAGGGGACAACTGACCAGGACACCCCCTAGATGCCCTACTGCCATCCCCCACACTTCACACCTCACCTCCTGACATGAAACCCCAAATCTCTATGACCCTTGTCAGCTCGAAGCAGTTAAGAGATCGATGCCCCTTTTCCCACATGCATCTGGAAGTGACGGTTTGAGGGGGGAACAAGACGAGGGGACCCAGCTACTCTGAAGATCTTTGGAGAAAATCTTCAACCTTGCCTTAAATGAAGGACACTGCCCCAAATTTTTCTCTTAAATGAACTGAAGTCTTAATTGTTTAAGGGGGAAAATAAAGGGGGTTGAGGTCCCTTTAAGATTTCCTTTCTGATTTCCCAATCCCCATGGCTGACCTTTCACAAATCCTGGTCAAAAAGCACCCTTTTAAATATCCAGGCCTAGCCCCCACCAGATCTTAGCTGGCTTGGATTTTCCCAGCCCCCATCGGACCTGAGCTAACTGAAAGCCCGCCAGGAGCCTGGGACTCCACCCACTTTCAACATCATCAAGAGCCCCCCCATTATAAAAGGGCAACGCTAGACGCCATGCTTTTGCAGAAGTCCTAAGTATGGCACCCTTATGCCAAGGGTTTCTGCCCACTGGACCTAATCCGGTGCTCTTCTATCTCTATCCTCAACTTTGCTAACTAAACTTTATTTCTAAAATCCCTACAATAAACCTTTTTATCAATCTTTTAAAAAAAATAAAATTAAATTAAAAAAAAGTGTCCCCAGTCAGCACCCCAGTAGAATCTCGAATCCTCTTCTTCCTGAATCCTGGCTCTGAATCTCCTCCAGCTTCCCTGAAGTTCTCCTGGGAAGTCTTGTCCTTGACCCAATCCAGAGTGCCTTCCAGACTCAATTCTAGCTCCTTCTATCCTCCCAGAGAATGGGCTTGTGGGAACTCCTTTACAACCAATGAGCTAGCTCCTTTTAAAGGTGTAAACTACTTTAAAGGTTTGAACTAAAGTTGTGAACTCTGAGCTAGAGAATTATTAAATACCAACTTAGCACCTAGTAAGGAACGTAACAATACCTAACACCACATACAAAGATAAGGTCTAAATGGGTTCATGATTTAGATATGTAGTCATATAATAAGCAAATTAGAGGAACA
This sequence comes from Sminthopsis crassicaudata, assembly GCF_048593235.1. Lineage (NCBI taxonomy): Eukaryota > Metazoa > Chordata > Mammalia > Dasyuromorphia > Dasyuridae > Sminthopsis > Sminthopsis crassicaudata. The sequence continues at coordinate 426,548,812 of NC_133620.1, forward strand.
TAGGATAATTTATTTCTCAGATCTGTGGAGAAGGAAGAATTTGAAACCCATAATTCAACACTAGATAGATAGTTTTGATTATATTAAGCTAAAAAGTTTTTGTACAAACAAAACTAATGCAGACAAGATCAGAACAGAAGCAATGAATTCGAAAATCATTTTTACATTTAAGGGTTCTGATAAAGGCCTCATTTATAAAATATACAGAGAATTGCCTCAAATTTATAAGAATCCAAGCCATTCTCTAATTGATAAACAAAGGACATGAAGAGACAATTTTCAGATGAAGAAATTAAAACAATTTCTAATCATATGAGGTGCTCTAAATCACTATCGATCAGAGAAATGCAAATTAAGACAACTCTGAGATACCACTATACATCTCTCAGATTGGCTAAGATGATAGAAAAAGACAAGGACGAATGTTGGAGGGGATGTGGGAAAACAGGGACACTGATACATTGTTGTTGGAATTGTGAACTGATCCAACTATTCTGGAGAGCAATTTGGAACTATGCTTAAAGGGTTATTAAACAGTGCATACCCTTCGACCCAGAAGTGTATCTATATGGCTTATATCTCAAAGAGATCTTAAAGGAGGGAAGGGGATCCACGTGTGCAAAAATGTTTATGGCAGCCCTTTTTGTAGTGGCAAGAGGGATGTCCATCAGTTGGAGAATGGCTGAATAAGTTAAGGTATATTAATGTTATGGAATATTATTGTTATATAAGAAATGATCAGGAGGATGATTTTAGAGAGGTCTGGAGAGACTTACATGAACTGATGCTGAGAGAAATGAGCAGAACCAAGAGAACATTGTCCATGACAACATCATTATTATATGATGACCAATTCTGATGGACACAATTCTTTACAACAAGATGACTGATGCCAGTTCCAATGTCCTTGTTTTAAAGACAGCCATCTACAACTAGAGAGAGGACTGTAGGAACTAAATGTGGATAACATAAAATTCTCACTCTTTTTGTTGTTTTCTGCTTACATTTTGTTTTCTTATTCATTTCTTTTTTTGATCTAATTTCTTTTGTAAAGCAAGATAATTGTATACGTGATTATACATATTAGATTTAACATATATTTTAACATGCTTAACATATATTGAATTGCTTACCATCTAGGGAGGAGGAGGGGGGAAGGAGGAGAAAATCAGAAATACAAAGCTATTATGCAAGGATCAATGTGGATTTTTTTTTTTAGCAGAAATTATCAGAAACTCTTATTCAAATAAAGTGGATTTGATGAAATTAAGGTATCTTTCAATTGAGACTTTGTAATTCTGAGTGGTCAACATAGAAGTTAGTCAGTTATAAGCATTTAAGTACTTACTTTTGTGCCAGGTGCTGTGCTAAACACTGAGGACACAAAGAAAATTCCTGCCCTCAAGTAGCTCACATTCTAATGGGGGAGTCAGGAAAAACTAGAGGAGAAATGAATAATAAATAGGTAGAAGCAGTTAATTGCATCTACTTTATTTTTCAAAGTACTTTTCATTTGATACTTCACCCAAGTGGATCATCAGCAATATTTCTGGGAAATAACAAATGTAGCAGATTAATTGAACTAGAAATCAGAGAATCTTTTTCGATTCCCATTCCACTGTATCTGGTATTGTGAGATTTAATTTTTCTTTTCTTCCCCCCCCCCCCCAGGCTGAGGTTAAGTGACTTGCCTAGAATCACAGGTAGGAAATGTTAAGTGTCTGAGACCAAATTTGAACTCGGGTCCTCCTGAATTCAGGGCTGGTGCTCTATCCACTGTGCCACCTAGCTGCCCCAAGATTTAATTTTTCTAATGTTAAATTTTCCCCATCAGAAAATGAAGGATTGAATGAGATGACGGTAGTGTAAAGAAAACCAGTATAAATGCTTCTGGAATTCCATGATTTTCATGTGTTGCAGACTAGAAATCTAACTTGGAATAGTGTATCGATTTTGAAGCAATTCTTCTACAACAAAAATATTGAGAAAAAATAATTTATTAAGATGTCATTTGAACTTGTTCCTTTTTGCACTTAGATTCTGTGATACCCATTTTAAGAAGTTTATCTCTAATAGACAGGGAATTGTTTTGAAAAACCTTATTAGAAAAGATAAGACATTTACGTAGTTTAAACAATAAGCTAATATATTCTTAATATCAGTCTTTTACAAAAACAAACTATATTTTATTATTTTAATTATGCCAGGGAAGTTCAAAATTTAATACATTTTAACTAGAGAAATATGAAAAAATGTAGCATATCTGAAAAGAACTAAAAATGTTACCAGCTCACAAAAATTATTTCTTAGCCCTCTATTCCCCATACATCTTAAATTTCAAAGAGTGAAATAAATGTAATAAAGAACACTTGAATACTCACTTTGCATGTATTTATAGCTGTAGGAAAGAGGAAAATGACAAAATCAAACATATGATTAATGTTTATTATAATTTTGCATCATCCAATACTTATAATAGGTAATTCAATATTACATCTTCTAAAAAATAGTATAAATGCTTCTCTAACAGACCATTTTTCTCTTCTATATGTCTAATGTGGTCACTAAGACTCATCCATGAAAGATCCAAGGATGGTTATCCAAATTCTTATTCCCACTGACAAGTCAAATTCTCAGAGCTTGGCTATGTCTCCCCAAAGGGTTCTAGAGACCCAGCAATATGTGATTATCAGCTCAAAATCATTTAGTTAGCCAGGTCATATAGTTGTTTTGTTTTAATCTTTTTTTAGAAAGGGGTATTTTCTAAAATGAGATAGTAGTACAGATTTAACTCTGTGGCACACTCTTATAGGTATAAAGTCCAGGGAAAAGTGGCCTCAAACTTAGCATATACCTCAAAGTAGTTAACATACAGCTCTCTTGCTCATAGTCCTTTTCTCCTCTCTGTAAAATGTTTAGCAAGTTCCCCTTAAAAACAGAGATCTACCTTCCATTTGTCCATGGCTGTTGATCAGAAGACATAGTTTTGGACAATGTTCTCCAAAACCTCCTAAGGTGGAATGCCCCCACCTGTGGAGAGGGTTTTGCGTGACTGGGACTTAAGCCTCTTCCTCCTTAAAGGCAATTCCTCAGGGATATACTTTAAAAACCACAGGCTCCAATTTCTGAAATTCAATCCCCTTTCCATGTGCTTGATAATTTATAGATGATCTCTGGGCACAAATAAGTTTCCTCTGATTATTTAAACAGACTTCCTGTCTGGCATCATTTCACTTCATCCAGAGGTTTTCAAAGATGCTTCATTTTAAATTTAAGGTCTTTTAATTGATTGACTGATTAAAACCTGTCCTCATCTAATTAAGGTATTACAACTAAAATAGGATGAGATGGTTTACATTTCACCCTTATATAACTAAAATTTACTGACTTAAAATCATAGGTCTATTAGTCCCCAAAGTGAAACTACCAGCAAAGATTTAGGGTATAGTACATATTTCCTACAAAAGTTTTACTCTACAAAAGTCATTATCCAATTCTTTGTATTTCATAGTCAAGTCAATAAATATTTACAAATTGCCTATAAGACTGCTATGCATTGAGTTTACAAAGGAAAAAAAAAAAAAAAAATCAACCAAAAAACTTTCCTCCCGGTTATAGACTGATGAGGAAAACAAGCAAATATCTATGTGTTTGGATTACATTACATTCTTACAAGGTGCTTAGTCATGGAATGAATAGAGAAAATAATTATCTTATTTAGCATGGTTCAGTTTGATTGATCTGACCCTACAAGGAGATGTTATGGGCCAGAACTTGAAACAAGGTACTGAGTAGAATTGAGGAGACAATGGCTAAATCTCATTTAGCATTGATTTAATCCTACAACAAATAATGGTTTCCTCATGATATAATAATTGGTATATACTCAGTGTGGAACATATAAGTGAGAAGCTCTCAGAAGTTCAGGGGACTTCCAGGAGATTCACAACTAGGAGTGACTTCCAGGAGATTCACAAGTCCACCCACAAGCCCACTCTCTGGGAGGAGGAGTTAAGAGTCATTCCCACTTACACGTTTGTGGAACACACATTCTGGCTGGAGACATTCGGACAAGAGCTCTTGGGAACCAAGGAAAGAGGAAGGCCTCCAGAAAACTAGCTGAGCCCCAAGTGAAGGAGACAAAGCGTGGAAGGAGAAAAATAAAGGATTTGGACTTTAACTCCTGGCTGCATTTGAGGTGATTACTGAAACTGAATTGAAACTAAGGCTGCTTCCAGAAGCTCCCCAAAAAACCTGCTCCAAAGAACAATTACATTTTAGAGAACAGAACACTACATCTGTGTACAAACAATATACAAACTGGAAAATAATTTCATAGGGAAGGCAATAGCATCAAAGATTTAAAAAGGACTTCTTGCAAAAGAAGGGGTTTTAGCTGAGACTGTAAGGAAGGCAAGAGGTAGAATTAAAATGAAAGGGGCATTTCTTGAAACAGGGAGATCCAATGACTGAAATGTCTAGAACAGCCAGGTCTGAGTCACTAGAACATAGGAGGCAGAGTAAAGTTTAAGGTAGGAGGGGCCAATTGTAAAAAGCTTTCAATGACAAAAGGTGGATTTAACATTTGATTTTGACACTGGAGTTTATGGAAAAGGGGACAATGGGAAGTGACACGGTCAGATCTGTCCTTTTGAAAATTTAATTTGACAGTTGGGGGAGAAGAATTTTTAAAATGCCTAACTCAAATTCTAAGTAAAATTTGATTAATTTTGACAATTAGCAGTCTTCAATATTCTGCACAGGGATTATCTTTAAAAGTTTCCCTTTGCAACTTTATGTAAAGTATTTGCTTAAAATGCATAGGATTTCAAAAAAGGCATTTTAAACTTTTAGAGAACAAACTTATCTTCAAGTACAGTCCCCTGTTAACATCCATTTGTTGTACTAATTACAAGCCATTTAGATGTCTTCAAAATCCACCTAAGAAATTCGACTTTACAACTTTTTTTTTAAATCAGTTTTGGTATTTTAAACATTTTTCTTTAAGGGTAACTTTTTTTGTTAGGGATTTGAGCTTAATTGGGTCTGGAGGAGGCAGGAACCCAAGATAGCGTAGTCTTGTAAACATGTATTCATTTCCTGAAACCTTTGGGGATCACCAATTGCCCTTCTTCCTTCCTCACCCTCCCCCCCAAAAAAGTGGGGTAAAAACAGACCTAAGATTTCCACGTCGGGACCAGGACTCTCTTGGCTGAAGAGATGGTAGCGCCCTGGAAGTGGCCGCGGACCGGGTCCTGCTTTTGGAAAGGCCCAGGATCCCGATCAGGGTACTTACTCCCCGCGGGGCCTGCCTTCCCTCTCCCGAGCTGGAGGACCGACCCATGGCTAGTTTCCGCTTAGGGAAGAGTCTAGTCCCGGGACGGGAACGGATATTGCCCCCGTAATTCAGGAAACTCCCAGCCCTCAGAAAAATTAGATCCCGGCACCAAGAACCAGCCTCCAGCCAACAGACCAGACCGGGGCCCAGCGACCACAGGAGGCCTAAACTGTTCAGAAAGGAGCGCGGGCGGGAGATCCTCGCCCGCAAACTTTTTCTCCACCCCCAGAAGCCTCCGATTGGTCCCGGGGTTGGCTTGGAACGCCAGAACGTATCGCGTCACTTCCTCTCGGGTCCGCCATCTTGTTCCCAGGGGCAGTTGGCGGAAGAGATCGTGCTCCCCGGTCGTCTGCTAGTCGTGTTCCGGGAGTTGCTCTGGCCCGCGTCCCAGTTCCCAGCTTCGGCGTGGGGTTCCCTCCCCCAAATCCCCCTCACCCCGTCTTGGCCGGGGCGGAGCAGCGAGGGGGCCCCCCGCTCCTACCGTCGGCGTTCCATGGAGTAGGATCCCGGACGGTTGTGCCGAGGAGCGAGAGCGAGAGGCCGAGCTTCGCCGCGCCCCCACCCCCTCCTCCCCCTCCCTTCCTGCTGCTCCTTCCTGCCCTCCCCCCCACCTTCCGCTGCAACATGGCGAACAACAGCCCGGCGCTGACAGGCAGCAACTCGCAGCCGCCGCCGCAGCACCAGGCGGCCGCCGCGGCGGCCCAGCAGCAGCAGCAACAGTGCGGCGGCGGCGGTGGCGGCGCCATTAAGCCGGCCGCCTCGGGCAAGCAGGGTAACGTGCTGCCGCTATGGGGCAACGAGAAGACCATGAACCTGAACCCCATGATCCTAACCAACATCCTGTCGTCGCCCTACTTCAAGGTGCAGCTCTACGAGCTCAAGACCTACCACGAGGTGGTGGACGAGATTTACTTCAAGGTACGGGGCTCCTAGGCCCGGGCCGGGACCGGGGGCGGGGGCCGTGCGGGGCCGAAGCCCGGAGGTCGGGCCGGGCGGGGGGAGGAGAGCACGGGGCCGGGGCGCTGCCCCCTTCTCTCCCCTCCCGCCCCGCCGGCCGGCGGATCTCGTGGCTGCGGCTGCCGCCGGGGCGGGGTCGGACCGAGGCCGCCCGCCCGCCCTCCTCTCGATTCAGGCTTTGGGGCCTGAGCAGTCTAACTCTGCCTGCCTCCTCTCCTCACCCCAAGCCTGTCCCCCGGACCTGGTATCCGGGTAACGCTGATCCCCGCCGGGGGAGGAGGAGGAGCCAGGGGGGGTGGGGGTGGGCAGTAACTCGATCTTCCATTTAACCGCTTTCAATTATTCCTTTTGACGCGGAGCCTCGCCGCGCCGACACGGCTCTGGTCTCGGCCACCCCGGGCCCGTGGGCTTACCGACCCCCGTTTGGGCCCTCATCCCGGGTTCTCCCGGAGCCCTGGGGCTAGTCAGAATCGCGGGGTGGGGGGAAAGGGCAGGGCAGGAGGCCTGAAATATACCCTGGAGGAGCCCGAGTGGCAGGGGCACGTGAATCCCCCCCCTGCGTGTAGTTGAGGAGGTAGTAAAGGCTCGGCTGGGCCCTGGGCTTCAGCGGCAGGGTCGGTGCTGGCTTGGCTGTGCTGGGGCGATCACCTGGCGCCTCCTCACTGCACTCTTGTCTCAGTTCTTGTTTCGTTAGCAGGATTGACTCAGTCTTGCAGCGAGGCTCGGAGCAGCCCAGGGTCGCAGGTAGAGGTATGCACTATTAATCATCCTCAATCGCCTTAAATGCATTTCCCCGGCTAAATGAACAGATTTGCTTGACCACTGATTTGGGTTCTTCTTGCCCTCGAGAATTAGGCCTAATACCCATAGCTATGCCTCTTTTTAAGGCTAGATATATACCATATGTCACCTGGGAAATAACTTCCAGGCTTCTGGTGCTAGAGCATATTTAAGAAAACAAGCTTATTGCTAGGCTTAGCAGTCCTTTTAAATATTTTTAAAGGAATATTTGATGGTTATATTAGTTTAAGTGACTTGTAAAATCACTTTAGATGTTAATAGAAACGTGAGTTTAGCAGAATGCTTCTATTTTGTTTTAGAGGACCTTATATTTTCTTAGTTTTTCCACTTGACAAGTGTTGCAAAAGGGAAGATATTAGTTAATTGATATTTTCAGAGTCATGCGTTGAGAGTGATGCATGTGCAGCTTCAGGGAGATAAGGAGTATGTTTTGCAGAGGTGATTTTGTTCTCTTCCTGAGAATAATCTATATTGCTAGTCTGTTATGGATTCAGATATAGTTTTCTAAGCCAGAACTTAAAAAAAAAAATTTTTTTTTACAAGGTAAGCAGTTTTTTAATATGGGAATTTACTGGAATAGTATGGGAAATACATGTGTGCTTTTATCTTCATATAGGACACCACTGCAATTTTTAAAAATTGAAAGTTGGATTATATAGCATTCCCTTGTTTTGTTTTGCACAAGAATCTGTTCAGATATGTGTGCCAATAATAATAATAGACATGATTTGTATAAAGCATGTAAAAGATGAGATGGAAGTTTGCAGGTTTGTATGTTTTATAAATAACAAATCCCAAAGACATGAAAATTCATTTATAAAATTAAAAGTGTGCATAATTATCAAAGGTTCTAACCAAATGATCCCTGAAAGAAAGATTTAAGATCTAATAGAATTTATGCTGGATTGGTGATATTCTTTAGGAAGAATAAATTTGTTACATATTGGGAAAGCGAAATGAAAATTAAGCAGCATATTGTAATAGATCAGTGAATTTAGCCTAAAGAATGCTGAATGTTGGTGATATCTCTACCACCTATTTCTGTGACCTTGAGCAAGTCACTTAACCTTTATTGAAACATTTTCTTTTCTATAAAATGAGAGAAAATCAGTCTACCTCTTCCTACTCTCAAGCCACAAACCCTCAGCCCCTTCCAGTTAAGACATTCTGTAAAGGTAGTTTCTAATTTCTTATAATAATAGATAACTGATGATAGGTTTATATTGGGAAGGCCAATGCCACTAAAAAATTATTTTTAAGGTCATTAATGGTGGGTAAAAACAAGTATTCACATCACTAAGTTAAAAGAACAGAGCTATTTTAGTTTGAAGCACAGTGTGAAAAGCAAAATAATTTTTAATCTACCTAAGAAACATCTTGGGTTGTGGCTTATTTTAGCTAACATTTTATTTTTCTATTGTTGCTAGAAAAAATATGGCTACAGAGTATAATGGATCCCATTACTTTATAATGTAGAATATGTTTTTATCACTAGGTGACTTTTAAGGGAGGGAGGAAGAATGATCCTTTACCTGTATTATAATCCCAAACTTCTCTTGATTAAAATCTATCTTTCCTTATAAAGCTCAAAGTACATATGTATTTTTTTTCCCCTGAAAGTCATTTATACTTGAATACAAATTAAAGCTCTCTTAGTAGTTAAAAATGACACATCTTTGTGCTTTGTATTAAAGCTGGGGGTTCCATTTGTAATTAAGAAATTTGCTTGAAGCAAAGCTTCCTCTGATAAACATAAAAATAATGCAACTCAAGATTGCATTTCTAAAATGAGATTCTTTTGAAAGGAAAAGTATCATAAACACCAAAAATTGATTATAGACAAGTGATACTCAGCTCTTATACAAAGTGAATTGTGAGAGAAAATAAGGCTTTTATCTGAAACCATAATGTAATATTTTCACATTTTTTGTGAATCTAGTGATTGGTAACCTTCTGAAAGTTTACATGAAGGTTTTTTGTTTGTTTTTGGTTTTTGGTTTTTTTTAATTTATTTATTTTGCATGTCTACTACTTTTGCTCCAGAAACATTAAATTGTAGTGGGGTTAATTTAATTGCACTATGATTGTTTAGGATTTTATTTGCCTTAATCGCTTATTGTGACCCTAAAAGAAGAACTTATTGGAGTCAGTCTGTAGGGATTGTTATGTGGTCACAAACATGATTATTACAACAAATTCAAATTGGTTTCTTAATTATATAGCTTTGAGTATAGAAATTTACCAACCACAAAATTTTGATTACTTATTCTTCCAAGCTTAAGAACTTATGCTCTGCTGGCATAAAAGCAGCATTTTGTGCTCTTACTACTATCCTGGCCCCTTGTATATTATGGGCATGGGAATATTAACAAAGATGCTTTAATAATTTAAGCTACTTTTGTATAGTCAGGGTTCTATTTAAGATAGTAATTTTGGTATTTTAAAAGTTGAACTTCTTTCAGAGATACTGTACTGTATATTGATAGCTGTAAGAGGAAACAGTTTTGTCCAATCCTAAAGTAGATACAGTTTCTAAAGACATTTGGAAGAGCTGCTATGTTAAGAGTTTTGGTTTTTTTTTATCAGACATTTAAGCTTAAAGAATGAATGTTGTGATAGTTACTTTCTTGATATTTCCAGGTCACACATGTTGAGCCGTGGGAAAAAGGAAGCAGAAAAACAGCAGGCCAGACAGGGATGTGCGGAGGGGTAAGTAGAAGTACGTGCATTCTTAAGTTTTTCTGTGTCTGGTGACATTTTAAATTTACATGTTGCAAGTAAACATAGGCCTTTATATCAGTTAGACAGTTGACACAGGTAACATTTAGAAAAATCTGGATTCAAATGACCAGCAGGGTTAGAAAATAAAGCATTTTTTTCCTGCTGAAACTGACCTGCCATTTTTATCTAGACCAGGGATTCTTAACATTTTTTGTCTCACATATCCCTTTGGCAGTCTGGTATTGGCCCTTCTCAGAGTAAGAGGAGAATATATTATCCACATTCATAAATGAAAAAAAAGTCCAAATTTTGAAAGTAAACAAAGATATAAATTCATTCTTTCCTTTCCCCCCATGTTGGTAGAACCCCCAAAATCTTGTTTAAAACTTCAGGTTAAACCCCAGGTTAAGAATCCTGGTCTAGACATAAATACCCTTTTGGGTTAAGTTAATGTTAATTGATGCTCATTCTCTTATCTCCTCCCTCCCAAGGTTCGAGGTGTTGGAACAGGAGGAATTGTTTCTACAGCTTTTTGCCTGTTATACAAGTTATTTACTTTGAAACTCACTCGCAAGCAAGTGATGGGTCTCATAACACATACAGATTCTCCATATATTAGGGCCCTTGGATTTATGTATATAAGGTGAGCACTCCTTTATCATATTTGCCAGTTAGTGCATCATTGTTAAATATCATACATTTATAGTCTTTTGCAATTCCAGGTACACACAGCCCCCAACAGATCTCTGGGATTGGTTTGAATCCTTCCTTGATGATGAAGAGGTATGTCAGCAAGGGTAATAATTTGTTTTTTTTTTATTTTCTGATTTCTCTTTCTTAATTCTTTATCTTTTGAGTTTTGTATTGTAGAATTCCTTCCATTTAAATTTATAACTATTTTGAAATTATATCCCTCTTCTTAAAACATGGTATACTTTGTTTTTAAATCTTAGGTTAAATTCTTAAAAGTAGTTTTGTTATTTTGAAATTTATTTCATATAACAAATTGCCATCTTAGAGCATTTGAGGATAATCAGATTAAAATGTTTGAATTTAAAAATTATAAGTTTTGTTGGCCCTTGTTAAACTTTTGATGGCCCTTATGCTTTAGGAAAGTGTAAATTTATAGCTAAGTAATTGGTTGTTTTTAAATTAATTCGTGGTGATAGACATAATCTTTAAAGAATTGCTACTTTAAAAAAATTTTTCTTAAGATTCACATAGCCCCTTAGCTTCTTTTTTCCAACAGTAGTATGTTTATGATTATAAAAATCAAGAGTTTTTAAAAAATGAAAAATTCTGCTAAGGACTAATTTTTAGAATTTTTAAAAATCCTACATTTAGCATTCTAATCTAGATTGGGTGAAAGATACTTTGAAGATAATTATTTACCCTGACTGCCTTAGCATTTAATAACATGTATGTGATTTTTTTTTTTTTTTTTTTTTTTTTAACCTAGCAAATTGTTAGCTCTGGAAGACCTGAATGTTCAGTAAATAATTATTGAAGAGCTCTATGATTCTACTGACATTCCTATATCCATATGCCTTTTTTTTTTTTTTTTTAAACATCTTCTCTAATATTCATGAACCAAGCTAACTTGAATTAGAAAAGTCTTTTTGCAATTTACTTTTTCCTGAATTCAAAAGGAAACTTTCTTACTAAAATCTATATTTCCATCTCTTTATTTTATGAATTATCCTAACCTCACATAGCCTATTGTATACTTAGGCAACTATCAATCTTACCCAAATTATTGCTTTTATGGGAACTTTTCCATTTGTTTTTGCTTTTCATCACATGTATAGGGCCCATAAACAGATTTCAGTGTCTTTTTTTTTGTTGTTGTTGTTTGTTTGTATATTTGTTTTAAGCTACCAGAAGAGGGAGGAACCACTAGTATTGGGGCATAATCACAACTTCTATAAAGCATAGTTTCCTTTTTGATAAACCTTTGTTTCTTAATGTTTCTTTTAAATCTGTTTTTATTGTATACACATGTCTGAGGTGCTCTGTTTAAGCTAACTTATTGTTTTCTTCTTTAGATATCTGCAGCGATTATATTTGGAAAAACTGTATATCTGAACACTTAAATGTGTGTGAGTGCAAGCAGTTTTACCTTTAGCTCTTGTTTTCCTGTTTAGATAACAAATCTCACTTTCCTTGTGTGCTTGCACTATAGGTTTGGGACTGACAATAGCTGACTAACATGTCCTGAGCTGTGAGAGGGCATAGCAAGAAGGCCTTCATGCGGTAATGACCCTTTTCAGAGACAATGGTCATCATGGATTATGCGTTTCCAATTATTTGTTCATTTATTTATTTTTTACATAACTCTAAATTAGAAACCTCACTGCTTCATGGCAGTTGGTTTGCTATTGCTTCCAATTTTGTTAGGTTTTCATTTTATATTAAAATTTTTTATGATCCATTTAGACAAGAATTACCTGAAGCAGTCCATGTGTAGCTAGGACACAATTTTAGGTTTGATTGTGTGCAATTGTATATCCACATAATTACTTAGAGGAATATATACTTGAATTATGTGGGCTTTAAATTTAAAACAAGATTTTCCCACATAGCTGGGTAGTAAAAGGCTTTTGCATTTTTCTATTCACTGAGATCAGGCCCCTTTATACCCAGGAGGCTGCAGGGTTTGTATTCACCTGCATGCACACACTAAGCCTTAGCATCTTACTGTATCTTTGATTATCCAATTAGAAAGGTATACACATTGGAATTTCTCTTAGTCCTTTTAAAAAAATACTTGAAATTTCAAAAATGGTAATAAATTTTTAGTGCTCAGGTAAAACTACCTGGATTTGACCGTTAGGGTATCTTTCTTTGTGTTTTTATAGGATCTGGATGTGAAGGCCGGCGGAGGCTGTGTAATGACCATTGGGGAAATGCTTCGTTCTTTTCTTACCAAATTAGAGTGGTTTTCTACCTTATTTCCAAGAATTCCTGTTCCAGTTCAGAAAAATATTGATCAACAAATTAAAACAAGACCTAGAAAAATCAAGAAGGATGGGAAGGAAGGAATTGAAGAAATAGACCGACATACTGAACGTAGACGTTCAAGGTATATGCTTATTTCAAAAATTATTTTTATCCTTTTAATCTAGTAGATTGACTAGCTAGATCTGTGCTTGAAAAGTATATCTGTTTTCATAACTAACTAACTTGTACAATTAGAAATGTATTACTTTTAACTCTTTTCCTTAAAATTATCTTAGAGTGTATTTTAAGGAGCAGAGTAACTTATGTGGCTTTGAATATGAATAAACGAATACCTTTATGCAACCTTTCCTGAAAAATGTTTAACTTGAGAGTAGTTTTGAGTATACTGAAAGATTTTAATATTTAAAGAAACTATATGGTGAATGTTTTAAGTATTTTTAATAGTTTATACAATGAACTTTTATGTCTTTTCAAACTGTTAGATCACCAAGAAGGTCATTGAGTCCAAGAAGGTCTCCAAGAAGATCTAGAAGTAGAAGCCATCATCGAGAAGGTCACGGTTCTTCCAGTTTTGACAGAGAATTAGAAAGAGAGAAGGAACGGCAGCGGTTAGAACGGGAGGCCAAAGAGAGGGAAAAAGAAAGACGAAGGTCCCGAAGCATTGATCGCGGGTTAGAGCGCAGACGGAGCAGAAGCAGGGAGAGGCATAGAAGTCGCAGTCGGAGCCGTGACAGAAAGGGGGATAGGAGGGACAGAGATCGTGAAAAAGAGAATGAGAGAGGCCGAAGAAGAGACCGTGATTATGACAAAGAAAGAGGCAATGAAAGAGAAAAAGAGAGGGAAAGATCAAGAGAGCGAAGAAGTAGGAGTGAGGTAGAAGAAAAGAAGCATAAAGAGGACAAAGATGAAAAGAAGCACAGGGATGACAAAAAAGATTCCAAAAAAGAGAAAAAACATAGTAGAAGTAGAAGCAGGGAAAGAAAACATCGAAGTAGAAGCCGAAGTAGAAATACAGGAAAACGCAGTCGAAGCCGGAGCAAAGAAAAGTCAAGTAAACATAAAAATGAGAGTAAAGAAAAATCAAATAAACGAAGCAGGAGTGGCAGTCGAGGAAGAACTGGCAGTGTTGAAAAGTCAAGAAAACGGGAGCACAGTCCCAGCAAAGAAAAATCCCGAAAACGGAGCAGAAGCAAAGAGCGTTCTCACAAACGAGAGCACAGTGATAGCAAGGACCAGATTGACAAACAGGATCGCCGGAGGAGCCAGAGTACAGAGCGCGAGAGCCAAGAAAAGCAGCATAAAAACAAAGATGAGACTGTGTGAAGTTTTTTGTTCTTTCTTTTCTTTTTTTCTTTCTTTTTTTTTGGTTTATTTTGTAAAAGTGGATCACATTGAATCCTATAAATGTTTGATTAAATCCTGCTTATTTTTCTTCCTTAAAGTTGAGATTGTGCAGTAGTTACGCACTTTTCAACCTCCCTATATATAGGCTGCAGATTTTCATTTCCCATTTTGTGTAGGGAAGTGCCTTTGTAATCCCATTTATTGCATTGACTTTCCATTCGTTTGTTGAGTTTAATTCATGATGCAACGATTGTTCTTGCATTTTTATTGTTTGGTTGTTTCTGAAATGTACAGTCTGTACATATGTCCTGAAAATGTTTTAATTCCTTTGGCATGGTTGCCATATTGGTTAAATTTGTATAAGGCAATAAACTGCCACTAATTCTACTTTTGTTTTGTTAGATGTGGGATTATGGTTTCTGTACTGAAGTTAGCATGGCTGTGCTTTGCATAATAGGAACTGAGACTTTCAGGATGAGTCTTGAATGTGTATTATATAACAAATATTTATGTGCATACATTGTACATAAAGGCTAGGATTAACTTTTTTTGTTCGTTGTATCTTACCTTGGAAAGCTCTTTTAAAATGTATTGCATTTAGATTCCCAACAAAGCTACCTTTAGTGTGAATTTTTGAGAGGTTATCAATTTCTGATGCAGGGGTTTAAATAAGGCTGCAATTTATTCAGTAGTCCCTTTAGATTGGTACCTCAAAAGGACACTGTTAGTAAGCCTGGACTTTATCCACCTAGTTTTATTTTTCTCTTTTTTTTAAATTACTTTGAAATTTTTCATGTCTGTAACCATTTTTTGTTTGTTTAATGCAGTCTCAGTTTTTTTGTTTTGTTTTTAATACTGAAGGAAAAATCAATGCCAGCAGCCTAGCATTCTTGCAGCAACCCTACACTAACCTGTATGAGATGAGAGGGAGGGACAACCTGGTAAAGAAACAGATTCAAGCCTCAAGCTTCCAAAGCATTTTTATAAATGGAAAAGTATTTAAATTATGAGATACCTTGATAGTGTCGTTTTTTAAAAGTCATAACATGTTTTTTTATCAATACTGACGATTGCTGTTTGAGTTTGAGAACTTCATCTAGAAGAGAGAAGTATTAAAATAATGCTATAATGCATTATTAAAGAATCATCAGTCAGCAAATTATTTAATAGGCTGTTCTTATGACATGTATACTGATTGAGGAGAACCATCATGAGTCTGGAATAAACACTGGATTAAATCCTTTATCCTGGGTGTTGACTTTTCCCCCATCTGTTTTCACAAACATCAAATGAGAATTTGTTATGGTGGATCATTGTGAAACTTAGAGAAGTAAACATTTACCTTTCTACAGTTTAGTAACCTTGTGCTAACCAGATATGATGGCAAAAGAATGAGGAGTGCACACATGACTAAAAGCTTGAAATATTTGTTATATATTAGCCTATTCACAAATCCAAAATAAAGCAGCTGTTGGAGTTATGAATTTTAATAGGAGGGTGCATAATATATTACTCCTTGACTTTGTTCCTTTCTTTTTCCTCTCTATACCCTCCTATATATTTTTCAGCTGTACACATAATTTGCTATCTTCTCTCCTGCTCCCCTTCCCCCCCCCCAAAAAAAAACCACCCACTTTTTTTATTATTTACAATCTAGTTTGTCCCTGGCTATAAGAAGCCAGAGTAGTAGTAAAGTAGCAGATTTTTAAATTGCAAATTAAAAATTCTTATGATTCAATTTGATAAGATATATATATATTTTATGAAAAGTGTTCTCTAGATACAGACACTGGGAAAGTAAGACAGTTTATGTGATTAGATTAGACTAGTCAAATATGGTCTGTGAATCGGCTAAGTATTCAATTTTTAGGTTAATACCATCCAACCTTGAATACATCTTGTATCATTACTTGGAAAATAATTTTCAGATACATTTAAGGATGAATGACAGACAATATCTTCAAAGTCATGTCCAACTTGTATAATTGTTAAGCTTGTATATAGTGTTTTGTACTAGTTCACATTAAGTAATTTTTCTATGTTCTATTTTCATTTTATTGACTGTGATATAACTAGTGCTGTTTTCACTATGGTAACTAATGGGAAGAGCACGGAATCTCACACAGAAAACCTGGATTTTAGGCCGACTGTGAGACTTGAACAAGTCAATCTCTTTGAGATTTTTTTTTTTTTTTTTAAAGCAGATGGATGCTGACCAGATTTAAGCACCTTTCCTGCTTTAGCATTTTGTGCATGTACATAATGATAAAAAATCAAGTGACTCAGACATTTTGGATATCTACCCAAAAATGTCATTCCAGCCATCTCAGCTAAGGTTAAGAATCAGTTGCTAATCTGTTGACCCAAGTTGTATAATTTTCACTGGAATTTGGAGTAAAGAAATTTCTGCCATTTTTCTGTACAAAAAGTTAGATGGCAAAGATGTTATAGTGAGCTCTAAATGTTTTGAATTAGGTAGATGGCAATACTATTCAGAAAAGATAATTTCTTTTAGGATCAATTTTCAGAAGTTGTGTTTTTTCCTATAGGACTGGAGTGTGTATGTTTTTCTGTTAGATTTTAGAATTCTTCAGGTTGGTGATGAAGTGAGGAACAGGAAATCTGAAAGAGTGAGGTGGCAAAGAAAGCTAATATTTCTTGATGTTATGAAAGAAAAAATGAGTGAAATTAAATGTTTGAACTAGATTAATTCTAGCAGCCTGAAAAAATTATGGTTCTAAGCATTTACTCTCCAGTATCTAATCTTTAGAATATGTAAATTACCAGGCTAATTTTGGATAATATGCATCAATTGTGAATTGAAAGGCCCAATAAGAATATTGTAGATATTCAGTAATCACATTTCTTAACTATAGGTAAAGATCCAAAGTCTTAAAGGTATAAGACAAACAAGTAGAAGCCTCTTGTTGGCATGAAGTTGGGGGGAGGGGAGGATTTAGCATGTCTAAATTTTGGTGCTACTTTTGAATTTTACTTGGTTCAAGCATTGTAAGTCAGTAGATAATGAAATGTAGAATTTAAATTTGGGGTAATAAGGACAAGAAAGTTGTTCCCACTAGTTTTTGTGCGCTTCTCTTTGATTTATTGTAATTTTAAAAGTCATAATCAATGACCATTTATTAGGCGCCTATTATGTGCCAGTATTGAACCTTCAGTATTCTTTGAAGGAAATGATCAATTTTTGTCCTGTACATTTAAATGATGCTAGTTATTTCATACTGTGTAGTTGCTATGATTCATATTCTAAGAGTAGATTCCAGAAAGACTGGGAAAAAAATGTAGCTGTAAAAGTACTTTTTCATTTCTCAGTCCTTTCCTGCCTCCTTTAGGGATTTTCTTTCATATGACTTAAATAAGAGCCCATTATCACATTCTCAAATAACTTGTTGCAACTTGAGTTTTCATCTCTTTGGAAAATGTTAATCTTGCAATTAAATTCCCTACGTGTGTTAGTGTATCAAAATATTGTCATAAGGTATGTTTGAATGTTGCCCCTTTTAGTTGTATATAAGTTTGTGGTTTAGTCCCTCTAGGGGGTTTTTCTGTTTTTTCTCATTAAAATTAAAGGGTGTTTCACCTGTGATGAGAAATATTTATAAATATCACTGAATTAGCAGCAGTAAAAATGAAACTTAAAAGATGGACAATGAAATACAATAACTATAAATGCCAGATATATTTTGCTTGAGGAACTCAAATATAAATAATTTTACTTATCCTTGAAGGCATAGTGGTAGACAAGTTGACGCAGGACATATGTACATAGCCACTTGGACATGATTCCATATGACAAAAGTATTCTAGATTAATAATTGCCTCTGTTAGATTTAATGAAATATATGATCATTTTTATTTTGCCTGGAAAGGCATTTTTAAACTTAGGTTTTAATGTCTATCCAGAAATCAGCATCACTTGAAATAACAAAACTAACTAACTTCCCCACTATGCTCATCTCACTGAACTTTAATCTTCCAAACTGGGTTGCATCTCCTAAAATGCAAGAGTAACCTTTTCGAACTTGCTTATTCTTGCCTTGCTCAGTGATAAGAAAGGGTTTTTTGTTTGCTTTTTTAAGGCTTTCTTTTTCAACAAACATTTAGAAAGTGCCTACTCATGTCAGCACTGTCCTAATCCTGGTGCTATAATGGCACGAATTACAATCCCCCTGCCTATGTGAAGACTAAAATTAAAATACTATTTTTCAAAAAGGTTTTGAGTAGATCACAAGTTCTATGGAACTTGAACAATAGGCTTGAACATGGCATAATTTATGCTCAAAATGAACCATTCAAAATGAACCTCCCATCTCTTATGATACTTTTTTACTTCTAATTTCTGAAATTGAATATCTCTTTACTATTCAACTTTATCTGGTCTGATCTTTCCTATGTGAAAATAGTTTCCTTGGTTCTGTTGTTCCTTGACCCATCTCACTTTCATTGCCGGGTTTTTTTTTTAGAAATTTATGTACATAGTGCCTCCAATTCTAAAAGCTTTTATTGTCATCTAATAGCTACTATTGACTGTTTAATCCATTTTCATACTTTTTCTGGATTTCTTTTGCATTTTTATCTCTGCAGCTTTGGCTCTTTGTCATTTCTCTGCACCACCCAGTTCTGTCATTTCCAATTTTTATATATTCATCTTGATGATCTCATCTATTTTCATGGCTTTAGTCATCATTAATAGGTTGCATTTCATTAATGGCTACTAAAGACTTGGTTGGGATGTTCTGAATTTTTAGCTGATGCAAAGGTGGAAGAAGGGACTAGTCAGTATAGATCTAAAGATTAGAAGATCTAAAAATCTCCGTTCTCAGGTTAAATTTTACTGTGACGTTTAGACAATGAATGTCTTGCACTGGTTTAAAAATGAAATACAATATAAGTGAAATTTTGTTAGGCAATTCTTTTGAAAAAGTTAGGATTTTGATGGAATGCAATTTTTAACATGAACAATGCATATGGCAAAAGAAGGCGTTGGTCCTGTACTTAGATTACCTAGATTAGACATATTGGGATTATTTTCATCTCTATGAGCCACTATTTGAGGACTTTGATAAACTGACAGCTTCCAAGGATAAGACAGTGAAAGGCTTCTCAACTATATATAAAGATTGGTTGAAGGAATTAGAGATGAAAGACCTGGTAGCTTTCAGGGGCTGTCTTGGCTACCTACATTGCTATATGCTGTAGATAAGTTAAAATCTGCTCTTGAATTTACAAATTGTTATGCTTATTGTCAGAGGGCACAATTAAAATTGGTAGATCCTTAGATCTTTGATAACCTTAGAGGCCATCCAAGCCAAACCCACTATTTCACAGTTGCACAAACTTGTGAACTTTCCAAAGGGCTCACAAATAGATAGCAGAACTGAGTTATGAACTTAGGTCCTTCAACACTCCATATTTAATGTTTCAAATTGCACCACACTGTAAGTTGCAGACAAATACAAGACAGCAAAAGTTTCTGACAAGTAAAACTATATAAAAGTGAAATGGACTGCTGGGAGTTGATAGGTTATCACTGGTGGTCTTCAAGGAATTATAGGATGACCACTTGGGTCTCTTTTAGAAAGTTTTGTTACATATATTTTATCATAGATGTTTTTCTGAGGTTCATCTAGGATATAAATGACTCTTACGTTTAGATCTATCTTTAACATTTACACACACATGAATATGATAGCTGACATGCTTTTTAAAGTTTGGAAAACTGCCAATATCATTTGAGCTGCACAGACTTGAAAGATACTACTTATCCTCACCCCCATTTTACAGATAACCTCTGAGTATCAGTTTCTATAAATAATTTATGCTTTAGAGGACCTAATGTTCCTTACTCTAATACACCATTATATTGATTGATTGTTGAATAGACCTTAAAGAATGATGTAAGGATAATTGAGTTTTGATTAAACATGTTCACCTGAACTGGTACCTTAAATGCCACTAACCCCAAAGTGAACTCAATTCCAGAGTCAAAGAGAGACAGAAAACATCTTGTACCTAAATATAGGTTGCCTCTGCAACTTATAATGTGGTCATTTTACTCTGTTCAAAGATCTATTCCATTTTGGGACAGCATTAATTATTAGCAAGTTTTATTTTGTATTTGTCTATGCAACTTGACACTGATTGCTCCTAGTTCTGCTTTTAGGCAAGCAGAACAAGGCTGATCCCTCTTCTAGATGAAAATAGCCAAGTTCTTTTAATCGATGCAAATTGAAACCCATCTAAATCTTTAAATCCTGCACGATTCTTGTCCCTGTATAACCACAAATCTACCACAAAGGATCTATTTAGCATTCCAAAGATCTTTTGCATCTTTTGACATTCTATGGCTAGCATGTGGGATGTCCATACTTGTTCTCACCTTTTCCAATCATACATTCTTCGATCATATTTTTTTATGCCGCTTATTGGATCTATGTTCATATACCTATACCTGTTCATCTAAAATTACATCACCAAAAATCTTGTTTATAGAGATTGTGATCTTCTATAATTTCCAGCTTAATGGCAGACATCAAAAAGGTGAATTTTCATGTTAGGTAGACATTTGAGATCTTTGGAAATACAACACAATTTCTCATAAGCAATCCAAACCCCACTCACTATCTTATTCAGTTTTATTTTCAGTTCATTTTTGTGTATGCAGTTTATATTCCAGATGAACTGATGGACTAACTCAATAAACTGCCATTTCATATGTCAATTCTGGGGTTATAAGTTGGGTCAGCAGTTCATTCAAGTATCCAACTTTTCCTCACTCTTCTTATTATTGAATACGTTCTTATTCCCTAAGAGACCTCTGCAATTGCTTTGATGACACGATTTCTTTTGGCTTTGACCGTATGAAAGAGGAGAGGAAGTATGGGTGTGGTTAATGTAAGTGTGCCTCCAGGTGTTATAAATAGAGTAGGAATATAAAAAAACTTGACAATCTGGAGGATGGTTAGTAGCCTCTTCAGAACAGTTATACAACTAACCATTTTCACTATCAGAAATGGGCCTATCAAGTTCCAGAGGAATGGTATGCATACAGGGTATGAAGGATTATTGTTGCCATGAAGAATGTCCCAGATAAGATGCCTGATTCCTAAAGATAAGGTCATTAATAGGTCTGTCATATAGAAGAAAACTATCCTAAACATTAGATCTTAAAAAAAAAAAAAAACTGTCCAGTATTTGACAATTTAGTCCCTCAATTTGGTATTCTGTGCATAATACTGACTGGCACTGTTTCCTTTTTTTCTCTTCTGATGACCAGAATCCAATGTTTATCTTTTGTGCTCTTGCCTCTGCCACATACTGATTAGGTCACCTGTGTGTATGTGTACTCTTTACTCAGAATCTTGAAGTTGGAAAGCATCTCAAAGTCTTCCCTGTATGCACCCAGGAATATCCTGAACCCCATAAGAAGAATTAGGTCTCTTCTTGAAGACTTCCAATGATGAGGAATTCACTAAATCCCAGGCAATCCATTCTACTTTTTGATAGTCCTGACTTTTATGAATTTTGTTCTTATGTTAAGCCAAAACCTACTTCCCTATCGTTTCCACCTATTATTCCTAGTTCTACTCTCCAGAGTTAAGCAAATTCAGTCTAATCCCTTTTCTCCTTTGACTCTTTTCTGCAGGAAAGCTACAGAAACAGGGACATCACTATGATATAGTCACCAAGTAAGACCTACTTAATTGTCAGCTGAATAGCTCTTACAGTACTTACTAAATGCCTATCATCAAAGCATACTAAGCACTAGAAAGACAAAAAGAATTCATTCTAAAGTCCTTTTACCAAGTCCTCAAACCACAATAATTTTGGAGCAAAACTACATTGAGAAAATCAGTTCACTCACTGCCCAAAATGAGCTGTGTTTACAATCTGACTGGCTCTGTGGCCTAGGTGGAATCCACTGGACACAGTCACTCCAACTTTATAGCTTTTCTTTTTTCTATCAGAAAGAGATTGTGTGGAAATTGCTGTAATTATATATTATTCCTTTCTTTATTCTTCTCATTTGGTATTTGCTCTTTGACATATTTTTAATTAACCAGTTCATGTTGAGCAGACAATTGATTGAAATAACTTCTGGGATGCTGTATAAGCGGTTCTTGGAGGAAGAAATGCAAGTGAACAATTCTCTTAGGGAATCAAATGAATAATTAGATATAAATTAAAACAACTTGGAGGTTCTTTATAATTATCAAATTAACACAATTTTAAATGGTCAAATTCCATGTTGGAATTATGTAAATGTAGAAACTTGTTTATTACTATGCTTCCAGTATAGCTGTGAATGGGTATAACCCCCTCATATTAAAGGATTCAGACTCACAATAATCTCTGGCCCAATGATCACCCTTCAAGAATTATATCTTAAGGATCTTGTTTTCCAGACCTATCCATACAAAATGTTCACAGCAGCTTTATTTGTGAAAGTAAAACCCTGGAAACAAGCCATAAATCCAACAATTGAGGAAGGATTGGCTGAATGGGGACATAATTGTGCCCTGATAAAAGTAGTACTCCAATGTTTCATCAGTGTTGACATCATGTTCCATTCTTAAATGCTACACTAACGAGTGCAAGGTCCTATCCAGCCAGAAATGTTTTGAGTATAGGCTTTGATGATGAATGGACTGTGCATTATCCAAGGACCAGCTTAACTAAGTTTGAAGAAGCTCATCATCAGATTGACTTCAGGGTGATAGATTTTAAGTCACAGTAACTCTGGGAAACCATCGTCTTAATTATAAATGTGTCAAGTTCATAAGTGGAGAAAATATCAACAAAATATATCACAAGTTGCTGAAGTATGGAAGCAAATATATCCACCTAATGGAATATTATTGTACTATTGAAATGACAAATGCGAGGAATGGAAAGATAATGCAGAATGAAAAAAACAATCAGAAAAATCAACGAAACAGTGACAAAATCCAATAATGTACAAAGAAGAAAAATAAACAATATTGCTGTTATTTTGTAAAAGTTAATATTCACACTTTAAAAAAATTGTAAATTGTTTGAGTTTATAACTTATGGTTTTATAACTAAATTTTTTGGAATATTTGTTTTGTTAATAGTTAATAAGCTTATAATAAAATCACTTAATTTTTTCCTGTCTATTAATCAACAAGCATTAAGTGCTTCAAATGAACTAAGTTCTTGAGGTTTTAAAAAGACAAAAATGTTTTGGGTTTTTTCTCAATAGGATTTTATTTTTTCAAGTACATGTAAAAATAGTTTTCAACATTTCATTTTCAACATTCATACAAAGTAGACTTTGTGTTCCAAAATTTTCTCCCTCCTCTTACCTTCCTTCTCTCCAAGATAGCAAGCAATCTGATATAGGTTAAATATGTGAAATTATTTTAAGCTTATTTCCATATTTTCATGTTGTGCAAGAAAAATCAAAACAAAAGAGAAAAAAAAACAAAGAAAAAAGCAAAAAAGATGAAAATATGCTTTGATTCACATTCAGTCTCCTTACTTCTCTTTCTGGATGCCAATAATACTTTCCATCCCAAGAAAAGATAAAAATGTTGAAGTTCTCTCAAGATGCTTATTATGTCTTAAGAACCCAATTTTACTTAAGAATGTAATTCTTTTTGTATTCATCTTCCCACTCTTCCTATTGAAAATATTCATGATTTATAAGCATGAGGAGAGTAATTTGCAAGACTTGTCCTTTTATAATTTCTGGATCCTGGATCACATCTTTCAACACATTTTTTAAAATTATCCTCCCCTTATTCTCCTCATGTGCACCCTTTGAGAATCTCCTTAAGAATCTGGAAGAGAACTTAGAGGTTAGATTTATTTTACAAATGAGAAAAGTGAGACCCCCAAAAGCTTAATAAGCTTCTTGAAGGACATAACAGGGAATAAGTAGTAGCATCTTAAGTTTTCTGAAGAATTTCACTATTTCATTTTCTGATATGGCTATTGAATCACAAACTGTAATTATCTTCATAGTAATGATTACTTAGCTTATGCTCAGTGTAACTGAGATGACTCAGTGAGATTATTTTTCTTGTTGAGTTTGGACACATGACACAAGATTTGCAAACTCCTTCATAGTCCTTTCTGAGGAAAATGTGAAACTCATTCTTCCATTTACGGTACAGCTTCTTTAAATCTCCTGGTTTTATACGTATAGTGAGAATGTCAATATGGATAAGTTTCTCCAGTAGTATATTGTCACTGGTCAATAAAGATGGCATATGAGTTCCAACAGTTAAATGTTTTCAGACAAAAAACTGTATTGATATCCACTGTTCTCTTTTCAATTGCCCCCTTTGTCATGGTGGGATTAAAAGACAGCAGGCAATATAGGACTGAAAATCATTTTGTATTTTTCGTGGTTTCATAGAACACTTTTTTAAAAAGTCACTAGGGACTTTTTTAGTGAAGAGGTTCTTCATACTTAGCTACTGTTTTCATAAAACAGCCTTTTGTTTTATCACGAAGCTCACCTAAAATTTTTCTGGTTTGATCAAATCTATCAGAAATTACCTTTACAAGTTCAAATTTTATGCTTATTTGTCTTCCCGTACCCACTCTGATAAAGCGTTACAGTAGGATTTTCTTTTTATTATTAAAGCTTTTGTATTTTTCAAAACATGCATGGATAATTCTGCCACATTAACCCTTGAAAAACCTTGTGTTCCAGTTTTCTCTTCCTTCTCCCACTTCCCTCCTCTAGATGACAAATAGTCCAATAAATGTAAATATGGTAGAAATATATGTTAAATCCAATATATGCATACATGTTTATACAATTATCTTGCTGTATAAGAAAAATCAAGCCAGAAAAAAATGAGAAAATACAAGCAAACAACAAAAAAGTGAGAATGCCATGTTATGAACCACACTCAGTTCCCATAGTCTTTTCTAGGGGGTGTAGATGGCTCCCCTGATCACAAGACCATTAGAAATGGTCTGAATCATCTCATTGTTGAAGAGAGCCACATCTATCAGAATTGATCATCATATAATATTGCTATTATCTATAATTATCTGGTTCTGCTTAGCATCAATTCATGTAAATCTAGGCTTTAGAGTAGAATTTTCAAAGAGGAAAAACAGTATTCTATCCCCATTTGTTCCTATAGATACAAATATGCAATATAATTTTTAAAGCATTTTAGAGGCGGTACAGCTAGAAATGCCAAAACCATTGGATCCTAAAACAAAAAATTCAACTACCTGTTTGTTATACCAATTAGAGATTCTTGGTTTGAGAAGAACTGCATTTATGCAATTGGGTTCATTTTGGAAAGTAAAGCTACCATTGGTGAGTTTACTACCAAGACATCCATAGATGTCCAGGTGATCATGTCAGCGTACTTCTATGGGGTGGAGAGGATATATTGGATTTGTGTGGGACATTGCCAAGAACTTGAGAGATGAACAAGTGGAATGTTGACTGAAAGAACTTTGTGATCATGCTAACAACATTTTTATTATGCTGGCAGGGAATAAGAATGACCTATATAACATTTGTGCTAGATTTACAAAGTCTAAATAGTTGCAGAGAAAAACAACTAGTGTTTTATTGAGTTTTCTGCCTTAGATTCAAATAGTGTCAAAAAAAAGTCTTTAAAAATATCCTGAGAGGAAAGTGAAAAACAAACAAACAAAAAAAAAAGTTTTTGCCTGAAGAAAGCAGCATTCCAGTTCCCCCTTTGAACTCAAGAAAAAAATTTTTTCTCTTCTTTTTAAAAAGTTTTTTTTTAAATATTTTTTTAAAAAAAATTTAAGGCAGTGCTTATTTGTAATATGCCATTGCTCTTGGAATGACTCAGAAAAATTAATATGAAAATAGCATCTATATGTCTTCAGACTTTACATTCACCACAGTCCTTTATTTTGTATTCTAAAAACAGATCTGCTTCTCTTCTAGCTGCATTACAATTCAGAGATGAAATAATCTCTTAATCTGCATAAGGTACAGTTCACAGCCTTGGAAATTATAATTTAGTGGTGCAAATGTTCAATTTTAAAACTCTCATTCTGGGAAATTTTACATAAAAGTATACTTTATACAGGGGTTTTATACGTGTTTTATACCATGATTACTTCCAAAGCTCACAAGAAAAGTTAGTAATTAAATAAGGATCCTTTCTCCCAACCTGAGTGGATGATCAGCAAGACACAAGACAGATATTTCATTAATTTGAATATTTATTAAAAGCACATGGTAAAGGATGAGCACTTATGAATTCTAATAGTGAGAAGGGTGTATAAGAAAGGACATTTAAATGCTTTGTGGTCAAACTTAATATGTTATTTTGTTAGTTAAATTTAGAATGAAAAAAATAGTACCCCACCTAGAATTCCTTACAGTTAGGTTGATTGGAAATTGGAATCATTCTAATAATGTATGAGAAGCCTTAGTGCAAAAGGGGCATTCCATGAGCTGATTATTAATCAAAAGTATATTAGACATGTGATCTTCCGCTTTCTTTGCACAATGTCTACACTCTGATCCTGATAGTCATGCCCTTGTACATTCTGCAGCCACAGTTCCATTGGGGAAACTCTTCCCCCAAATAGCTCCAAATTCCTTTAACTAATATTTCTAAACAGATTTTAGAACATCATAACAGTCAAAAAATGGAATGAGCATTTTCCAGTCAAGTTAGAAGCTCAGCAGAAAATGTCTGTGACACCATGGTGAAAGTTCAGTGTGCAATCCTAATGCAGGGCATTCTGGCTTAGTCCCAGACCTAACTGCAGCTCAGCTCCAACCTCTGAATCAACAGCAATTCTTCGGCTTCTGGACCTCTCAGCCTAAGGGATACCAGGTTCAGTGGAAAGGGTCCATAGCAACAAGGTGGGAGTCTGGTATGCAGTCAAGGTGCAGCATCAGTCAGTGGAGCCCCAATTCTGGCCAGTACACTAGATCTCACAGCTACAGTAGGGTAGGGTAGGGACACACCTGACAGTTCTAGGGTAGCAAGGATGCTGATTCCTAAAAGGATTTTTGAAAACAGCTGCACAAAACCAATGAAGCTTGGGACAATGTATCTTCTGCCATGGAAATAGAGCACTACTTTAACAAAAAGTTAAAAGCAGAATAATAGGCTAAGAAAATGATCAGAAACCAAAAAAAAATTCTAACCATTGAAAGTTATTATGGTGACAAGGAAGATCAAAATACACACAGAAATGATGATAAAAGCAAAGCTCCTATAACCAAAGCTTTCAAGAAAAATAAGAATTGGTCTCAGTCCATGGAAGAGCTAAAAAGGGACTTTGAAAATCAAGTAAGAAAGAGAAGAGAAAAAATTAGAGGATGAATTGAGATAGGTACAAAAAAAAAATACAAAGAGCTAATGAGAAGAATGCCTTAAAAAGCAAAATTGGCTAATTGGGAAAGGAGGTACAAAAGCTCACTAAGGAAATTAGTTCCTTAAAAAAATAATTGAAGTGGCTTGCCCATGGGCTTTCCCAAGTGGCAAGTCAGGATTCAAATGGGGTCTCTTGATTCCCAAATCCTCCTCTTATTCTGGTATGCTATGTCTCTCTAGTATGTTTATTTCTATGTGTTCTGACATCAAGAAAGATGGACAATATTTGCTTGCTCTCTCAAAAGAGGATCAGAGTTAAGTGACTTATCTAGGAACATATAGCTAATAAATGTCTGAGTCTAGAATTGAACTCAGGTCCTTCTGAGTCCAGGGCTAGTACTATATCCATTGTGCCATCTACTTGCCCCTTGGTCTTTATCATTTTATTCAGTTTTCCTACCAGTTCAACTGGGAAGAGAACACTTCTAGCAGACATAAATATTTTTATTAATTTAATTAAGGTATATATTTCATATATCATAGTCTTTTGGATACATAGTTCTGATATACCATAATTAATGTCTCATGCAGAATAATACAAGGTGGCTCCAAGTCTAAGGATGGAAACTTTGTGGATTATAGAGGAAATTAACAAAACACATTAGTAGGATTTCAGTAAAGATATTCATTTTTAAAAAGTCAAATGCCTTTTTAAGGCATATAATAGCCTGCAAGACAACAAATGTAGAGATTCTTAATATCATGAAATTACTGTTCTGACTTTAACACAACATGTGGTAGGCATTTGCTTCATGTCTTAGACTTTGCTTTTATGATTTAATCTGTGTTCCCTAGAAATAATCTTTTTCTAGCTCCAGTATCCTCACCTTTCTGAAGTAAGGTAGGCATGACCTACTTAAACCATTCCCCACCCCACCCCTAGTTCTTGCCTTATCTCTTCTTATAAATACCAGGCTTTTTTTTTTTTTTTTTTTTTTTTTTTGTAGTAACAAACAATTCGAAAGAAAGCAGATACCAATGAATTGGGCAATGACTAAACAAATTGTGGCTTTTAAAGTATCTGTAACATGATTTTATAAGAGTAGGTTTTAATTTTAGCTAGATTTAATATAATACACTGAGAAAAGGAAATATCCTTATTATTTTCCTGAGAAATCTGTCAGCAACTGATGAATCAGGCCTCGGAATCAATAGGCCAATTCAGAGAGGAAAATATAGTTGTAACATAATCTCCCTGCCAGTGGTCCATCCTATTCATGAATGCTTTGTTAATAGTAAAGGTCACAAACCTCACTGTGTATGTCAAGGGCTCACTGAATATGGTGGATTTTTAAAAAATATATAGTGACCATTTTTTTATTTTGTCAGTCTTTAACTTTTCCCTAAAGGAGGCAGCACGGGAAAAACTGTTAAACATGGGGACAGAAAAGACCTGGATTCAAGTGCATTTTATTAGCTGTATAATTTGGGGCAGTACTTTGCGAAATCTCAAATTCAAAATGTGTCCAAATCAGGACCCTTTCCTTGAACTTCTCTATTTCTGTTGAAGGTACTTTCATTCTTTCAGTCTCCTAAATCCCTAACTTGGCATTTTATTCAAATCCTAACTCCTTCTAGCCAGGTATATCCAGTCAGTTCCCAAATCTTGCCATTGTTAACTCAACATTTGGATGTAAGTATTCCTGCAGGTCACATATTGACTTAGTTTTAAAATATAATATTATCTATATTTAATTGCATTTTTATTTATTTTGTTAAATATTTCCCAATTACATTTTAATCTGGTTCAGGCTGCACTTGGGAGTGTTGTTGACCACTTCTTAGCTGAGTGACCCTGGGCAAGTCACTTAACCCCAATTGCTTCAGCAAAAAAAGAAAAGAAAGAAAGAAAAAAAAAAAAGGGAGAACATGTCTTAAGCCCTCAATTGTACGCTTTGGAGAATGACCAAGTGTGACTTTGCACAGGAACTATATTCAGATTAGCTGAAGGAACTTGGTCTACTTTGTAAATTTCTGAAATCTAGAGGATTTTAGACTTCTCATCTTCCCACTGGCATCGTAAAAGTTTCCACTATACTAATTGTCTCATCTCTTTAATTTATCCTTTCCTATCTCCTTTATTAGTTTCTTCTTAAAAAAAAAACCCCACAAATTTTGTTTTTTAAAAATGTCAATCATTTTCCAGTAATTATCTCTTCCACAGAACTATCCATTATAACAAAAAAACAGTTAAGCAAAAAAATCTATTGACCATGTCTCACAGCATTTCTCTCATTCCTTGACTCTCACCCACTACTTCTCCACTAACTCCACTAAGAGAAAGGTAGTATTTTTTGCCATTAGATTTCTAGATTTAAGATGAGTCATTTTATATTGATTTGCATTCTAAAATATTTTAGTGATTTCCTTTATGCTATAGTATAGTTCTTGTGAATGTTTTCTTGCTTATGTCACTTATCAGTTCCTTTAACTCCCTTAAATTTTTCATCTCACATCATTGTTCTATCCTCTTCCTCCAATCTGTCTGCTCTTTCAAAGAATCCTTTAATAGCCAAAACATGTTGCATCTTTCTAGTGAGTGTATCTCCCAAATCTTTTCAGCCTTCTTTTCTCTATATGTTCTGCCTATCTCAGTGATTTCATCAATGTCATACATTCAATTATCATTTCTATAGAAATGACTCCAGGTCTATCTACCCCTCGTTACTCTCTTATGTGCCAACCCAAATGGCCAATTCCATCTCTGCAATTTATGTCAAACTCAAATAGAAACATGGCCACTAATTTGGATGTAAATATTCCTGTAGGTCACATATTGACTTAGTTTTAAAATATAATATTATCTATGTTTAATTGCATTTTTATTTATTTTGTTAAATATTTCCCAATTACTTTTTAATCTGGTTCAGGCTGCACTTGGGAGTGTTGTTGACCATTTTAATTCCATAAGGAATAAAGAGTCAACAGAAGTATAAAGTCCATGAGTCAAAGATTAAAAATCTAAAATAGGATGAAAGGAAAGATAAAGAAGAGAATGAGAGAAAGAAATCTTTTTTTAAAGGCTCAGGAGGCAGCTAGATGTTGAAATGGATAAAGTATTGGCCCTGAAATTAGGAGGACCTGAGTTCAAATCCACTCTCACACACTTAATACTTGTTTAGCTGTGTGACCCTAGGCAAATCACTTAACCCCAATTGCCATACACACACACACACACACACACACACACACACACACACACACATACACACACACACACACATACACACACACACACACAAAGGCTCAGAAAATTAAATTTAAAAATTAACAAACAAAACAAGTTAAAAGGGAAGAAAAGACTAAGGATTTTACTTGACTGAGAAAAAAAGAGGGGAATAATTAGATAACTAGGCAAAAGGAAGAAATATATATTAAAAAAAACAAGTTAAGCAAAATTAAGGAAAGGGTAACAAAAAACTATGGAGAGGGCTTAAGGATGAGAAGAAAAAAGTTTATGGGAATAAGGTTGCCTTATAGTAGAAAGCTAAAAAAAATTGGAAAGACAAAGTTCTGTCTTTACAGAAGAAGAGAGGAAAATATTTAATATTAATCCTCCCTAAAAAAAGACCTAAAAACCAACTCAATATTAGAAATAGAGGAAAAATTAATCCTAATTCTTATAACCTTAAATGTAGATGTAATAAACAATCTCCCTCCCCCCAAAAAAGATTGACAGATTGGATAGAAAAACCAAAATGGTATACATGTTGCTTATAAGCACATAACACACATATAGAATAAAAATAAGAGGATGGGACAAAATTTATTATGCATCAAATGAATAAGAAAAAAGCAGAAGTTGCAATAATTCTATAAGACAAAACAAAAACAAATATTGATAGCATAAAAAGACTTAAATAAGGAAACCCATAGATAATAAATCAATAGCAATGTTAAACTTATGTGCTCCAAATACTATCTACATTCAAAAAGAAATATTAACTAAATTATAAGAAGATAATAGTGATATGAGGCAGGAAATTTCTTTTTTAAATTAATTTTATGATTATAACATATATATATAATTATAATTTTTTTGACAGTACATATGCATAGGTAATTTTTTACAACATTATCCCCTGTACTCCCTTCTATTTTGAATTTTCCCCTCCTTCCCTCCACTCCCTCCCTTAGATGGCAGGCATTCCCATACATATTAAATATGTTATAGTATATCCAAGATACAATATTTATGTGCAGAACCGAATTTTTGTTGTTGTTGTTGTTGTTGCAAAGGAAGAATTGGATTCGGAAGATAAAAATAACCTGGGAATAAAAACAAAAAAACCCAAACAGTTTACACTCATTTCCCAGTGTTCTTTCTCTGGGTGTAGCTGATTCTGTCCATCATTGATCAATTGGAACTGGATTAGATCTTCTCTTTGTTGAAGATATCCACTTCCATCAGAATACATGAGGCAGGAAATTTCAATGTTCTCTTAGTTTTGGACAAATCTAACAAAAAAAGAAACAAAAGAGAAAATAGAAAATTGAATAATTTGCTGGGAAAAGTAAGTTTAATGATTTATGGCATCTTTTAAATGAGACTTCTAAAGAATATGTATATTTCTCAGCATCCCATGTAACTTTTACAAAAAGTAATCATTGATTAGACATAGAAATATCACAAACAAAAATTTGAAAAAAGACGGAAATGGTGAACACATTATTTTTATCTCATAATACTATAAAAATAATAATCTTTTCAGGGGGAATAAACAAAAAGGCATAAGCTCAAATGGAGGTTTGCCAATGAAATCCCAAATTACAAATTGTCAAACAATAAATAATAGAAACAATAATTGTGTTAAAGAAGATGATGGCTAAACAATAAACCGAAATAGCTGTGTGCTTATTCCATTGAGCTGTTGAGAAGTTGAAAAGATAGATTAGGGTCATGTGGTATATGACAAGTCATCTTTAAGCCATAATACATTATAATAGGACTTTGTGAAGGACAATTTTATAACATCACTGAAGAAAAACTCTCATATAATTGTATAAATTATATAATTGCAACTAATCTTCACTTTAAGGTATACTCTTTCCCCACAACAGCCCCATGTAAGATAAGTATACAAGTATTT
This sequence comes from Sminthopsis crassicaudata, assembly GCF_048593235.1. Taxonomy (NCBI): domain Eukaryota; kingdom Metazoa; phylum Chordata; class Mammalia; order Dasyuromorphia; family Dasyuridae; genus Sminthopsis; species Sminthopsis crassicaudata. The sequence continues at coordinate 426,581,409 of NC_133620.1, forward strand.
TCATCCTCATTTTACAGGTTTAGGCTTACAAAGTTAATTGCAATTACACTAGTAAATATCAGAGCTAAGATTTGAACATATATCTCCAAATTTAGTACTCTTTCCCTTTTACCACACTGCAAAGTACTATCTAAGGTCTGAGGGAGGAGTTTGTAGTCAAACAGGGAAAGACCTTTTTGTAAAGTCAATTATAAAGAACTGTAGATACCCTCACTTAAACATAAATTTTAAAATAAAGACTTGAATCCTAAGTAATCTGAGGTTCTTGGTTGGATAGTTGTCTTTTTCATTTTTTTCTTTTTTACCATCCTCCCCTCCCCTAAATACAATGATCAAACCAAAACTAGAGAGGTGGAGCTATGTTCCAGTGTCTATTGCCAGCATCACAATTAGACTACAGATATCTTGGTTTCTACAGCACTATTTGCTTTCTTTTTACCTCTTTACTAATAAAAATCAGTCAGTATCTAGCAGAATGGTCAATGCATCTGTGAAGTGGATGTCATTAATTGGAGTCATTCTCATCTGTTTTAAAGTGGTAAGTTCAATTAATTTCTTGTTGCAATTATTTTTGTGGTAAAGAAACATTTGTCATTAATTTTTAAAAGCATAATTAGAACTCTTTAGACCACTATAAGATCTTACAGTATTGTTAGTTGGGTTTTTTATGCTCTAAATGCTACAAATACATTATTGAGAGAAAACAACCTTATCATTTTATCTTTTGAACCAAGAATTGTTTTTTTAAATCTGTCAGTAACCACTGATAGACTTCTGAGTCAATAGACAGATTCAGAGAGATATGAGAAATACTAATGTGATCTACCCAGCAAGGTCCCCTTCACCTTGTGATTGTTGTGTCAATGAATCCAATAGTAGCAAACCAATTTATGCAAATAAATTATGACATTGATTCAGGTTGTATAGTGTATAAATATATATAATATCATTTGTATTGTCTCAAGTTACAGTTGATATTTCCCCCCAAATGACAGTTTTCTTTATGGTTGTGATCTAATTTTCTTTTTTCAGATTGCTTCATCAAATTCAGGTAAAACTCTCTCAAAAAGCAGGGTTGGTCTCCCTATATATTGATTTTAATTTCCATTGTTTTCTTTGTGGACTCATCTGAAACATTCAAATTATATCAGGATATGAATTCAACAACTGGTAAGATAAATTAACAAATAAATGTAACGAGATCTGTCCAAATGAAGTATCCTTAGTAATGCCATTTCTGAAGTAACATAGAAGTAGTTATTTCTTTATCGGTAGGTTAACTCATGAGTATGATAACAAACCAAAAAAAGGTTTTATGAAAATATGAACAATTCAAGACAAAAATCCATTTTATCAGTCCCCAGAAGGATGGCATTAATCCTAAAAGTCAGTGGAGATGTTAATCATTGTCATGTTATTAACTAATTTATTTTTCTATGAAAAGAAGTAGATTATTGCCTTGTTCATAATTGACTAAAAAACAGGGTTTAAGGTTTTTTTAATCACTTGGGGGAAGCAATAGGAATAAATTAGAAATTTTACTCTAAGTAGAAATTAAAATAATTAATGCTTCTTAAAAATACAATCTTTTAGTTCTTGGAAACCTTGTTCCCCATAGTTCTGTTCCATGTAACAGTAAAAAAAAAAAAGCACAATTGATCAAAATAACATCTTTCAGGATATGCAACATTTTATATTTAATTAATAATAGCTAGTATTTTATATAGTGCTTTAAAGTTTGCAAAGTGCTTTATATGTTAATTCATTTGATCCTCATAAAAGTTCTCAGATGTATGTGCTCTTACTATCCCCAATTTTACAAATGAGGAAACTGAGATAAAAAGTGATGAGGGACTTGCCTAAGATCACACAAATACTAGTGGCTGAGGGAGGATTCAAAATCAGATCTTCTTGACTTTAAATCACATGCTCTATCTGTTAAACTACCTAACTGCTTTTTATAGTCTTATGGTCCATGACTATATTATTATCAGGAGAAAAATATATTTCATCACTTGAGATCTTCTGAAACCAAGATCATCAGACAAGGCATTTGATAAGGATTCTGATGGCTTCCAATGTTTTCATTTGTACTATTGAAGTCATAGTATATTGTTCTTTGCTTCTGTTTTCCTTGATTTGCATAAATTCACATGGGTCTTCCTACATTTCTTTAAATCCATATATTCATTGTTGTTAGGATATGATAATATTTCATTACATTCATTGACCATAATTTATTTAATCATTCCTCAAAAGATGGGGACTTACTTTGTTCAATTTTTTGCTACTTTAATAAATGATGCTATAAAATTTGTTTAGCTTTGATTTCTTACTAAAGATCTAATTTTTAATTTTGTCTGAACTCTCCCCTAAAGTGAATTTTTAACTCTGGGAAACATAAATTTAAAAAATCATTCTCTTTCTTAGATAATCTTAGTTTTATCATCTGGCTTTTTCCAAAAGCAGGGAATTAAATTAGATGATCATCTAATTCTAAAATTCTACAATTCTAAGGCACATACATGCACATACTCACACACATATAGACATATACATATTTGATCTTCACAACAATACTATGAGGTTACTATCTCCATTTCACATATAAGGAAACAGGATGGTTAAATGACATACCCATGGTCATTAAGCTAATAAGAGTTGAAGGTAGTATTTTAATTTATCTTCCATACTCCAAGGTCAGCATACTAGTCACTATCACGTAGTTGCACCAAGAATGATATGTATTGATAATTAAATTCTTTACTTCAATTCTTACTGTATATACATATATAGTATATGTATTATATTTACACTATATATCTTCATTAACCTTAAAGCATTTATGATCATTCTTCCAAAGCTGAAGTTTATTTTTCTTGTGACTATTTCCTCCATGTTTTTATCATTTTATCCCTTCCCTTTTCTAGTTCCAACTTGTTTCTTTCCATGTGAGTATAATGTATTTTTCTATACCAAACTCTGTGTGTGTGTGTGTCCAACATTCCTTTATTTGATTTATATTGGAGTAACATCATGAGAAAATTATTCCTTCTACCCTACCTTTTATCAATAATGAGTTCCTCTCCCTTATTCCTCATTTCTTCTCTCATGTATTCCTTTCCCTTCTTTTTTCTTTAATGTCATCAGACCAATAATAATAATAATAACAAAACTAGACTCTGTGTTTATATTACTTAAATTCCCCTGTTACCCTTGAAGGCATTAGAATTTTGAAGAAATATATCTCTTCAAATTATCTTACATAAAATATAAGTCTCTCAACATCATTTAATTTCTTCCAATTGCTTTTTACATTTCTCTTGAATCATATGTTTGCATTTCAAAATTTCAACTATACTTTGATATTTTTATTAGGAATGGTTGGAAATTCTTTATTCTATTTTTTATACTCTTTTTTTTTTGCAGGATAAATTGCAATTCCTCCTATTTCACCTTTTAAAATATTGTATTTTAAGATTTTCTCTTCTTTATAATAGTTGCTGTTAAGTCTTGTTTGATCCTGCCTGGTTCCTTAGACATTTTAATTATTATTTTAAGCTCTAGATTTTGGCTTTGACAAATAATAGGTTTTAGTTTTAGGATTTTTTTAAAAGATATGATCAATAGATTCTATTTTTCTTTATACTTCTGGTTCTAATCAATCTAAGTTTTGTTTTGTTTTAAGGTTACTGCTGTCTTGTTGTTGTTGTTTTTGCTTTTTTTTTTAGTATAGCATCTAGATTTTTTTTTGTGGCTTTTATAGTCTGATGGTTTTAAAATTATCTTTCCTCAATCAGTTTTCTAGAACAATTGTTGTTCATAGTAAGTACTTTACATTTTCTTCTATCTTTTTCAATCTTTTGACTTCGTTCAAATATTTCTTGTTGTCTCATGGAATCATTAAATTCTGTTTGTTCCATTCTGGTTTTGAGGAAATATATTACTTGAATAATATTTTCCACCTTCTGTTTTAAACTACTCTTAAAGAGTACACTGGATGTAATGAGAAGAAACTCATTTTCTGAGTTGGCTTGTTCACTCCAACTTACCTTCACAGATTTGAATTCCCAAAGAAGGATCCCACCTTTAAAATTCTCTCAAGATCCTAAGAGCAAACCTCTTGTAGGGAAATGTACTTCTCTTAATAAGCACCCTAGCTCTTGAGCTCTCATCAATGCATTTGTATTTATACAACCAAGTCCTTGCAATAATGAGATTAAAATAATAAACATAACCATTTATTTTACAATAAGGCAAGGAATTAATGATATTATATATAGGTAATCACATTAAAGTATATGTGTCAAAAATTATATTATAATTTATACATAAACCTGGGTCATACTATTCCAACAGAAGTTCAATATCTAAGTGGGAAAGTGGACACATACTTATAGAAACTTACCAAAGAGACAAGAAAGAGTTTAGACCTAGACAACAAAATGAACTCCAGTTACTCATGGTTCTTTATAAATTGCCTATATTCTCTGCCTTTTTCTTTTCAGTCCCACTGATCATTTGAAGGTTTCTGGGAATGCTGCCTTTAAGCCAATCTGGTTCCTTTTCTTACCCCTACTAATATGCTAAGGTAGTTCTAGTAATTAGCTCTCCTCACTAACTCTTACCTATTATGTGTGAACCAATCTTCATTCAAGAAATTCTAAGAAAGCCATAACAAGAAATTCAAGAAACCTAGAGTTTATTTACAGGCAATGGGAAGCTAACTGGAGGATCTCTTGACCTTTCAGCAGATTTCACTATCTCTATTTGTGATGTGACTTCCACGGGCATTAATCTGAGGTGGGCCAAGATTTCAGGTGCTGTGTCTTACAAGGTCACAGTCACTCCTGTCAACATGGTAGGCTCTTCGATATTTGCCCTTTTCAATGATGCTACGCTCCTAGGTACAATTGCCTCCCTCAGACCTAACACCATCCATACCATTAAAGTGGATGCCCTCGATAAAAATGGGATGCTGCTGGCTGAGGCACTGACAATGCAATTAACAGGTTAGTTCAGATTACTTATCCCAGTCATGTGTTCTGTTACTACTATGGAAATGAGAATTTGTTTTCCTAATTGAGGGTCCTAGTTAAAATCAATCTTTTAATTGATCTCATCTCTAGAACCATAATTTTTTGTTTGTAATTTTAAATTGGGTGGATTATTTTCACTGAAAACTGAATATAGAACAAATTAAAGTTAAATGATTTATCTAAAAACATTAAACATTAGTGAAGAATAGGATCATAAGATATATAAGAAACATTTATCTTGAACCTGGAATCAGGTAGATCTGAGTTCAAATATTTCCTCAAACACTTCTTATGTGGTTCCAGACCATTGCTACCTGCCTCAATTTCCTCATCTGTAAAATGGGGATAATAAAAGCAACTACTTCCTAGGGTAGTAGTGAGGATCAAAGAGATAATATTTGTAGAGTGTCTATATACTTAATAATCTTTGGGGTTTTTTAAAATCTAGATTTGGAATTTGATCTGGGGGGGGGAAGTGTGTTAAAAGCTGGTTTTACATGTAATTGAAGAAACATATTATTTTTAAAAAATCTTGTGAGTGGACTAAACAAAGCAAAAAGATAATCAGTCACAAAATGTTTATTAAGCAGCAACTGTGTTCCAGGAACTGTGCTAAGCATTGGAGATATAAAGAAAAGCAAAAACAGAGACCCTGTCCTCAAGGACTTTACACAGTCCTTCTTAAATTTTCCCACTTGTGACACTTTTTCTCCTGAGAAATTTTTACATGACCCCAGGTATATGGGTATATAAAATATCAAGAGACTAAACATTTACTGATAACAAATCACAAAGAAATTTATTTTAAAACAATTCTTTGGTATACATATAATTTTACTATTCATTAAAAATTAAAGCAAATTTTCATATACTGAGATAGTTGTGCTTGTTTATTTTTACATAATGGGATACCTAATACCTTTTACCTGGAAGATTTATTTCAAATCATAAAATAAGGATAGAATAGTAATAGAGAGCCAGTGTAGTCTGTTGATGAAGGGGCACAACATGGTCAAACCTCCTCTGAAGGAATAATGAATCTTCCAAATCTGTAACTTTTAGGATGTTACTTGATTTATCTTCATCCATGAAATGGTTATAATTATACAGAAACATCCATTTTCTCTTTTTTTTAGAGCTATTCAGAGCTAGTCCTTTAAGCAAGATGTGAATTAAACCTAGGGTTTTTTGGTAGTCATCCATAGCATAGACTGGACACATCTAATGGCTTTGATTCAAGTCTCAGGGTTACCATTTAACCATGACTTTACCAAAAATTTGTGCTCTCTGATTTCAGTTTCTTGCACTGCAAAATGGAAATAATAATTCTCATCTCACCAATTTCAGAGAGATGTCATTCTTATCAAATAAGATACTGTGTGGGAAAGTGCTTTATGAATAATAAAGCACTATAGAAATGCTAATATTACTACTTTGGTATCTTAATATTATTAATGTCATCATGTTTTCCTTCTCATCTCCAGCTCTTGGAATCACTAGATGTCCTTAAAGCTCAGGTCAAATGCCACCTCCAAGAAGCTTTTCTTGATTCCTCCAGTTGTTCAGCCTCCTTGACTCTCATTTATGTTATATTCTTAATTTGTTATCTACCCTGTGTTTAAATATCTGCAACATATGCATCTCCCACCAGCCTCCATTCTCTTGAAAGATCCTTGGAGGTAACTGTAAATCCAGTGCCCAATATTATATTCAGGATTGGTGCTAATGATTGTTGATTGATTATCCTTTCAATTGTTCCTGACAGTTAAGGATCCCAGTTGTGAGATTCCTGAGAAGCCACATATTCTGAAGTTCAAAAATCTCCACTGCAACCTCCTTTTGCCCTTAATATCCTATTAAAAATGACTTACCCCCTGTACTGTTCTTACATGACTCTGCTAGGTAACTAAATAACTAGCTAATCTGAAGCTCATTCAATAAGGACTTAATGAATTATAGCAGCTTAATGTATCACCCCTCCAAAAAAACATCCACGATAGCTTTTATTGCTTTAACCTAAAATAGTAAGTATTATGGGCATATAGGGCAGATATTTATAGGGAAGAGGGGAAGGCCTCAAATCTTGTCATCTAGCCAGCTGCTCATTCTGCTTCTGGGTAAGGCCTGCGGTTGGTTGTTGCTCCTCAAAGTCAAACAATCTGCTCCTTAGTGGTTCAAAAATTTTATATAGAGCTTATAGCCATTCCAAATATGCCATGATTGGGCTGGTTCATTGGAGAGCAAGTTCTCCTTTTTTTTAAGGGAAAAAAAATATTTTCCCCAATTACATGTAAAGACAATTTGTAACAATAATTTGAAAAAAAAAATTTGAGTTCCAAATTCTTTCCTTTACCCATTCCCCGAGATGGTAAGCAATTGTATATAGGTTATACATGCATAGTCATACAAAACATATTTCCATTTTAATCATGTTGTGAAAGAAGATACAGATCAAAAGAAAAAAAATGCTAAAAAATAAAGTGAAAAATTATATGCTTCTATCTGCATTCAGATTCCATCAGTTCTTTCTCTGGAGGTGGATAGCATTTTTCATCTTGGGTCCTTTGGAACTGGGAGAACAAGTTCTCTTGAGAGGAATGAAGGAAACAGGAAATACTAAGATTAGGCCAAAGGCCTCATCCTTGACTTTTCTGCAGGTTTTTGTTGTTGTTTTGTTTTGTTTTTTACACTCTTCCTGAGTACCCTCTCCTCCAATCCAATCCAACAAGCATTTATTAAGAAAATACTATATTCAGGGTACTGTTAGAAAAAAAATGGACTTTCTCCTGTCAAGGAACTTACCTTCCCTCACAGAATACAGTGTGTAAACAGGTAAAGACAAGATAATTCAAAGAGGGAAACTATATAAGCAACTAGGAAGATTTAGAATGTAGAAAGATTTCCTGCAGAGGTTTGTGACTCCGTTGCATGAACTTTAAAAACATATATTTTGATAAATATTTCAGTTTAATGTTTCCTTTGTAATTCTATGTGTTTTACTTGAACTCAAGTTTCTGCCTCCAATTCTGAACTTTTCCCTACTATAAGGGATAAATTAACAGAAGTCCAGAATGGTTCATGGATTTTTCCAAAATCACACAGCTATGAAGTAGCTTAGCCAGTATGGGCCCCCATACCTCCCAAGGTTCTGGCAAAGAGTATATTCCCTACTACCTTATGGTGCCTTCAGGGCAGTGCTTCCTCCTCTGACAACAGAATCACTGTCATAATTTTTTAAGAGATGGCAAGAGAAAAGCATACCTGAATAATGTTGAAAGAATGCTTGGCTATCACACAGTGGGTATATTGTTCATCTTTGTAAAACTATTATTCTTGAGTAGCTGCCAAATCCCTAGGCCATTGTATAGAAATAAATGGTTGTTTGTGACCAGAAACAGAAAAATTTGGAGTTTTAAAAAATTCTCTTTTTTTGCATGGGTGAGTGACATATACTTAGATGAAAAGGCACTACAGTAAAATGTGGGATAAGGAAGAAACCTTTATTTTGGAAGACTCACTGATTTCCCTTCCTATAAAATGACAGTGTTGGACTATATAATTTAAGCTCTAAAAATCCATGATTTTAAGTTGGAGGCAGAATGTTCCAGTGGGTTTACCACAGAGCCAATCAGGTCAGTTCCCAAGGTAGCTGGCTCCATGCAGACTTCCCACAGGCAGAAGGCCACTGTTGATCTCATCTTTCTCTCAGTCTCCTCTTTATTTTTCTGAGTCATTTAAATCCTTTTCAAAGGGAAAATTTCTCACACTTTCTCCTTTTTCCCTTCCCACTACTCCAAATGATTGTCAACAACACTCAACTCTAATTCTGCCTTTTCTTCATACTTTCCAGATGTCTCTTTGGATAAATCATTTTATCTCTTTTTTTTCCTCTGTGTCTTCATCTAAGAGATGGATAGACAGATAAAATATGCCAGGCACTGTATTTGCACTGGGGATATTAGAATAAGCAAGGAAGACAGACAGTCCTTGTCCCCAAGGAGCTTACATTCTAATAGGAGAAGACAATGTACAAAGGGGAGAAGGAATGGGGTAAGTCCTTATTTTCAGTGTGTTGATTTGGCATAGAAGTGACTCAGAGGCCTGGATCTTGGCAAATTAAAGCTTACCTAGGAGACCAAAGGGACCCAGGTTCAAATTCCAGGGTTCTGATAAGAAGGAGATAGGATGATGGCCAAGAGCAGGGGAAAAAATGGGAAAAGGGAAAGGAGAAGGGAACAAGAATGTATGGGTTCAGGACAAAATAGTTAATAACTACAGTAATCTAGTATTTGACAAACCCAAAGACCCCAGCTTTTGGGATAAAAATTTACTATTTGACAAAAACTGCTGGGAAAATTGGAAACTAGTTTTGGCACAAATTAGGCATTGACCTACACCTAACACCACATACCAAGATAAAGTCAAAATGGGTTCATGATTTATACATCAAGAGTGATATTATAAAGTAGAAGAATGTTTACTTCTCAGATCTGTGAAGAAGGAAGTAATTTGTGACCAAAGAAGAAATGGAACTCATTACTGAATACAAAATAGATAATTTTGATTATATTAAGTTAAAAAGGTTTTGTAAAAACAAAACTAATGTAGACAAGATTGAAATGGAAGCAATAAGTTGGGAAAATGTTTTTACATTCAAGGGTTCTGATAAAGACCTCATTTCTAAAACATATAGAGAACTGACTCAAATTTATAAGAATTCAAGCCATTCTCCAATTAATAAATGATCAAAGGATGTGAATAGACAATTTTCAGATGAAATTAAAACCATTTCTAGTTCTATGAAAAAGTGTTCTAAATCACTATTAATCAGATAAAAGCAAATTAAGACAACTCTGAAGTACCACTACACACCTCTCAGTTTGGCTAAGATGACAGGAAAAGAAAGATAATGATGAATATTGGAGGGGATATGGGAAAACAGGGATACTAATACATTGTTGGTGGAATTGTGAACTGATCCAAATATTCTGGAGAGCAATTTGGAAATATGCTTAAAGGGTTCTCAGATAGTGCATACCCTTTGACCCAGCAGTGTATTTACTGGGCTTATATCCCAAAAAGATCTTAAAGGAGGGAAAGGGACTCACTTGTGCAAAAATATTTGTGATAGTCCTTTATGTAGTGGCAAGAAACTGGAAACTGAGTGGATGCCCATCAGTTGGAGAATGGTTAAATAAATTGTGGCATATGAATGTTATGGAATATTATTGTTCTGTAAGAAACAATCGTCAGGATGATTTCAGAGAAGCCTGGAGAGACTTATATGAACTGATGCTGAGCAAAATGAGCAGAACCAGGAGACCATTGTATTCAGCAAGAGCAAGATTATATCAAGATCAATTCTAAAGGATGTGACTCTTTCCAACAATGAGATGATTCAGGCCAGTTCCAATAATTTTGTGATAAAGAGAGCCATCTATACCCAGAGAGAGGATAATGGGAACTGAGTGTGGATCACAACATAACATTTTCACTTCTTTTGTTGATGTTTGCTTGAATTTTATTTTCTTTCTCATTTTTTTACCTTTTGATCTGATTTTTCTTATGCAGCAAGATAATTGTATAAATATGTATGCCTATATTGAATTTACACACATTTTTACCATGTTTAAAAAAAAGAAATTATTGCAACCAATCTTTTTAAAAATGTATTGCGTTTCTACTGTGTGCCAAACAATACAAATATCTCATTTGCTCTTTGCAACAATCTTGGGGGGTGGGTACTATTATTATCTCCATTTTATAGTTGAGAAAACTGAGGCAGACAAAGGTTAACAGTCATTCCCAGGGTCATATAACTAGATTAAATTTGAACTCAGATCTTTTTGACTCTAGGCCCAGTGTTCCATCTGCTACATCACCCACTTAGTAAGGAGAACTTGTTAAAAATATAATGAGAATACATGTGTTTGAAAAGGCAAAAAGGATATGGGAGGTGGATATTGTCTTTATCCTTACTAATATGATATTTGGCTATTGATTTTGTTTTGTTTTTAGCTCCAGAAATACCCATTATTGATCAGGCTTATTCCAAACTTAGCAACAGCATTACTGTGGAATGGGCACCTGTACCTGGGGCTACTAGTTATCTCCTCACAGCCCAAGATGGAGAGTCCTTCATTGAAACAATAGTCACCAATTCACCAGGCACAGTGTCAGGCCTGAAGGCAGCTACCATGTACAAAATCACCATCAGATCAGTCAATGCTGGAGGGAGAAGTCAGGCATCAGCTCCCAAAAAGGCAAAGACAGGTAATTACAATACCTGGGAACAAATAAGGAAAAGAACACGAGCTTGCTTGGGAATTGGTTTTGCTAATATGCTTAAAATTTGATCTAGAATGAATTTTTGAGATCTGGTGCTCAGAATTATGAAAAAACAGTACTACTTGTGAAGTTGGGGTTTGGGAGGAAAAAAAATGTAATTTAAATGTCATATGTGATTACCTAAAATTAGGTCATTATGAGATAGAAGGGATTTCTTGAGAAGTATTAGACTGCTTAAATTAGGGAAATATTTTTAGTTGGTACCAGGAAGACCTCAGGTCCAATCCTACTTCTGATACAAAGCATGATGACCCTAGTACAGGTCCCTTAAGCTTTCTTTGACTTCTATAACTTATTTACCAAATCAGAAATTACAATCTTCTTCATCTGGCAAAATCACTTCCCACAGCAGAAGGTCTTTTTGCCTAATGAAATCAGTGACCCTTCCCACTTGTTCATATTCCCAAAGACCACTGATGAATACAGCCTAGTTAGGTGGGATTTTATAACAGTTTGACACACATTGAAACACCTACCAAGATTTACTCTTATTTGGCTTTGTGTGGAAACATTAATTATTAAATATAAATGTATATAAGGGCATTTTGATATGGAATGAATGTTTTTGAGAAGTTGTGTTTAACTCAAATTATATTTTCCCACTGACTTATGTTTGAATTTCATTGGTGTTGTTCAGTCATTTTTCAATCATGTCCAATTCTGTGACCCCATTTGGGATTTTCTTAGCTAAGATATTGGAGCATTTTGTCATTTTCTTCTCCAGCTCATTTTACAGATGAGAAAATTGAGGTAAACAGGAGTAAGTGACTTACCCAGGGTCACATGTATCTGAGTAAGTATCTGAGGCCAGATTGGAAGATGAGTTTTCCTGACTTCTAGACTGGTGTTCTTTCCATTGTGCCATCCTACGAATTCCAAAGATCCTTCAGTTTTCATTTCTGATACATCTCTAACTGTCAGCGGTTTCTAATACTTATAATTTCTCTCCTACCAAGATTTCAGTGGAGTAGTTAGTAATTTGTAAACAAAAGCCTAGATATAGTGGGGGAGTTACTACTTTAAAAAACCCTCCTATGAATCTTTTTGTAAAGCAAAAAATTCTTTGACAATGTAAATGATCATCCCACATTTACTTGCTTTTTTTGTTTTAAGTTTATATTATGCTACATTTGGTTTTTCTGAAGCAATTTGCATATGTAAGTGTCAAAGGAAGTGAATTATTTTCTACCTTTTCAGTCTTGGCTGCCCCTGTCTTAGATGTGAGTTCTCCTAGTTCTGACTCAATCCTGGTGCAATGGGAAGCTGTATCCATGGCGGTCGGATTCTCCGTGTCCATCATGCGTTCTAATGGCTTGGGTAGGATGTGGAAAGAGAATACCACCAACACCTCTTTGACCTTCACCAGTTTAGATGCAGGAACGCTCTATACCATAAAGGCATATGCCTGGAATGCTAATGGGATTCCTGGAGATGATTCTACTTACAATCAAAGAACAAGTAAGCCCTTTTAAAAAATATCATTTAGCTCAGCATAATGTAACTAATAACTTTTAAGAACTAGTAAAAGAGAATATGGTTGCTCACATGTAACACAGAACACTAGTCCCCATCACCTGAAGGCCAAGTAAGTTATATTTCACCCTATTCCCAGAGTTTCCAGTATCCTTAAGGGAATTGGGTTAGGGAGGTCTAGGCTCTCTGAACATGGCTTCAATCTTTATTGATAAGTATTCCACCAAGTAGAGAGTTTCCTTAGCCACTAATAGTCAGATTAACAGAAATATTTACTTCAAAATATCTAATTACAAATATAGAAAATTATTCCCTCAATATGTGAGAGACATAATCTTCCTCCTCCTTTCTCTTGTACCACTTCAATTTCTAGGGAGGGAAAGATTAAGTTTATAGCTTAGATCAGTTTCTATACAACATAGTCTCAGTCATTTTTCAACATCTAAAACAGGAGGATGATTTCTCAGAGGGATAAAAGAGAACATGGGAAGGAGAGTCCTTGCCTTCTCATCCCTGCACTTCATAGTGCCCATGCTGTGACCAAACAGGGATCTTTAAAACCTGTGGGATGCAGTAGATAGGAATTTTACAATCATCAAAAGCTACTTCAACACATATTATAAGGAGTGCAGGGGCTTCCATTTTATGCACACTAGTAATGCTCAAAAAGCCTTCAAGAGTACCTCTGTTTTAGGAGAATTAGATATGTTCATGGTTACATCTGTAACTATGAGATCTATTGACATTGATGATCACATAATCAATAATCTTGGAGCTTTCTTGTAGGTGTTAAATTAATTATTGAATGTGATAAGAAAAGTTATTCTGAATAGATGTGGCCTGTCACCAATCCCATTTATAACTTTTTCAAATATATCACCATCCATTATCACATAGCAAAGCATGATGTTGTTCTAGGAAGCCAACAGTAATTGTGAACTTAAAATTCAATACATACACACATGGATATGTGCATATATACATATATGTAACATACATACATGTATTGTATGTATTATATGTGTGTATGTATATGTACATTATATAAATGTAGATACACAAAGATAATTAGATATAGATGTTTTAATACAGAATAAGAAATTTGGAGGGGACAGTAGGGTGAAAATCTAATAAAATATTGGGTTTTTAAAAAGTAGTTTATTCTTTATTTACCATTTTATTTTTTTCATATTCTCAGGAGGAAAATGTATGAGTTATATAATTTTTACTATAGAACAATTGAGGCTATTGAAAACTCTAAGAAGTTTTAAGAAAGCATCCATATGTATTTATAGTTCATATGAGAGTGACTTTTGTCAATTGCAAAATGATTATACTACAGTTTGCTTTAAAAGCATCCAAACAAAGAGAAGGCATGCGTGTTGGGGGGGGGGGGGGGGAACATTGCCTTCAGGAAAATTAAAAAATGAAATTCTTTTGATTGAAAGTTGGTTACTGAGTCAAAATTGTAAGTGCCTCCTTGTGTTATTTTAGGAATGAGACTAGGATCTTCATCAATATCATCTCTGGAGAAATATTGAAATACTCATATAATCTTTGGGTATGAGAGCAATAAATACAGGATCCTGCCGACATTTTAGAATGTACCCATTATTTACAGATGAGGGAATTTAACTTTCAGAGAGGTGAAAAATATTTTTCTAAGAGTAGACTTCTAGTTAATAGCAGAACCAGGGTTAGGGTTCAGGAAACCTGAATCCCAGTTTTTGGCAGCTGTCAGAGATTCTTAATACTTTTTTTCTTCAATTCAGCTCTCTGTGAAGTCATAAATAATCTTTAGATTTGTTTAAAGATTACTTTTTACTTTTACTTTTTTTTTACTTTACTATTACTTAAATCTGTTATTCAATAATAGCTTACATTTGTACCATGCTTTCAGTCTGTAAAATAACTTGCATGACTATCATTTAATTTGTTGCTCTCAACAACCCTGGCAAGTAATTATAGTAGATACTATACTATCCATTTTACAAATGAGGAATTAAAAGTTATATGTCTTACCCCAACTCCCACACCAAAGTAGAATGTTGCTGGAATTCATTTCCAGGAATGTCTAGATTCTGAAATTTATGGAGGGAGTTGATCTTCAAAGTTGATTCCTGTATGTATGTATGTATGTATGTATATATATATATATATGTGTGTGTGTGTGTATATATATATATATATATATATATATATATATATATATATATACATATATATATATATATATATATGTTGATGTTCAATCATTTTCCCCCCTTTATGACCCCATTTGGGTTTTTTTGGCAAAGATACCAGAGTGATTTGTCAGTTCCTGCTCCAGATTATTTTACAGATGAGGAAGCTGAGGTAAAAAAATAAGGTTAAATGATTTGTTCAGGGTCCCATAGCCAGAACTTGTCTGAGGCCAGATTTAAATTCACAAAGAGGGGTATTCCTGACATCAGACCCACCCTCTATTCACTGATCCTTTTAGTTGCCCACTTTTTAAGATTAAGTCTCTCCATTTTATCCAGGGAAGAAACTCAGAAATAATAACAGGGTTGATACTACAACTGATTAGCACAGGACCTTTGACCTGTACCTGACCAGGGACAGTTCAGACCTCTTTAGGTAAGCTGGCTTGATTGGCATATTTATGTTAAACTAATTGTGGTCATCAAATATTACTCAGAAGGCCCAGGCCAAGAGAGGCACTATTCTCCATCCTCCTAGTAGTGCCTGTACCATCACATCTGAAATTAATTCTTGATGGAATATGAAACATATTAAATTGTTTCCCCAAAATCCCAATTCCCTCCCCCCAAAAAACTCTAGGTCCTCATGCTCCAGCAGACATCAAAGTGTCTTTTGATAGTGGGACTCGGAAGGCAACAGTTTCATGGATGCCAACGGAAGGAGCTTTCAGTTATACTGTGACGGCCTCCAGTGAGACTTCAAAACTGAATTGTAGTACTGCGTCTAATTCCTGCACTATCTCTGCTCTCCAGTGTGGAACCGAGTATGCCCTTTCTATTTTAGCAAGTAATGATGCTGGATCTAGTCATTCAACAGCAACAGTAAACTTAAAGACTGGTAGGTAAAATAGGCATATATATCATGAGATTAATTGGTCAAGGTGCCAATAATGTTTCTCCAAAAACCTTGGGCCAAGGCCCTTTTGAGTGCATGAAAGAAGCAATTTATGAAATAGGGGCTTTCCTTACAAAATGAAGCCCATTCTAAAGGATATAAAGTGAAGGGTTATAGGGAATAGGGGAGAATTTTGTCAAAATTGAAAAGTGTTCCTGACAAATACTGGAAACTCTGCCCAAACATTAGCTACACAGTCTTGATTCTACCAGTAACAGCCAGTTACTTGTAGATTTAACAATTGAAGAACTTCAGCAGCCACCTAGTCTACTCCTTTCATTTTGCAGGTGAAAAAACTAAGACACAGGTAATAAATGGTAAAGAAAATGGTATTAAACTCATGTCCTGAAACACTATAAACAATGTTCTTTTTTCTTACCACGAAATCCAGGCAACATATATCTAGTATTTATGAGAATGAATTCCTAATTAAAAAGTTGCCTCTGCATCAAAAAAATTATTTTTTTCCCTGAGGCTGGGGTTAAATGACTTGCCCAGAGTCACACAGCTAGAAAGTGTTAAGTGTCTGAGATCACATTTGAACTCAGGTCCTCCTGACTTCAGGGATGGTACTCTATCTACTGCACTATCTAGCTGCCCCCTACATCAAAAAATGTCAAAGTTGTAGGGGACCTTCCAGGTCTGAAAAGAAATACCTTCTATATCCTACCCAATAAGTGATCTAATCTTCGTTTGAAGATTTCTAGTGAAGGGAAAACCTGCTTTCTTCTAAGGCAACTTGTACTTTGGAATAGCCCCAATTATTAGGAAATGTGTGCATATTGGAATATTTCTATATTTTACTTTTTAAAATTGTTTTATTACTTGTTGTACAAATAAAAAGGAATTCTAAAAGCCTACTCTGATGTTTCACAATGGCATGGAAGTGATCCTGAGTTCTTGAAGGCTATACCATTTGCACAAATAGAAAGTAAATATAAATAAAATACATATCCTTTTTTAAAAAAATCTAGAATTAAAATAGTCTGGGGACTTAAAAAGGCCAAAACTTCAGGTTCTTTGAAAATTCATTCATTCCAGATTCTTATTCTCTGATGTTGTTGGATAATGAGGCATTACCAAAACATAGACATAACAAATATTAGCTACTTCTATTTCTAATTCATTTGCCATGAATTATTTACTAGAAATTTTTATGACATTAAAAACAATATATCACTTTTCCTGATTACTAATGAGTAACATTTATCATAGAGATAAATAGATATCTATCTCTTGTCTGTCCATTGTGGATAGTATTGTATCTTTCTTTCTAAGCTTCATTCCAGAACTATAGAAAATATATCATACCAGTTGCTACCTGTTGTATACTACCCAAAAATCAGAAAGATTTTTCATATAGATATATTTTCTTTAAAAATTATGACAGCAATGAAATAGTTATTCATTTCACTTCATTCTTCTTTACACCCAGTCTAGATTTGTCCCGCCTTTGATACAGACAAAATCCAATACAACAGATAAAATCAAATAAGACTAAAAAATTAACCTGGAGAATGTCCAGAGGAGAACAAAAAATCTGATGAAGAATCTTAAGCTCATATAACATGAGGATTAATTGAAAGAACTAGAGATGTTTTATTTGGAGAAAACTTGGGGGAAGAGAGAAAGTTGTGGCAGCTATGTTCAAGTATCCAAAAGATTGTCATTTGGAAGAAGGTTTAGATTTGCTCTGATTTGCCCCAGAGGTCAGAACAAGGAGCAATGAGTAGAAATTACAAAAAATAAATAAATAAATTAAGTCTTGAACTAAGAATACAATTAAAGCTAGGTAAAAATGTAATGATTTGCATTTTGTAGGGTTCCTCTTCTTGAGAGGTCTTCAAGTAGAGGCTAGACTATCTCTCATGTATGCTGTAGAAAGAATTCTTGTTCAGGTATCAGTTGAATTACATATCCATGAAGGTTCTTTTTAATTATGAGATTTATTTTGATTCAATAGGGTGGCCCTGAAAGTCTTTAAGTTATTATTAAAACTAAAAATAGCACTAAGACTTTTGGGATACCTGATATAAGGAAAGCACTTTGTTGCCATTGTGCAGCCGATTCAGAATCTTTATAACCTTATTTGAGGTTTAGATTCTGGAGTGATATGTCATTTTCTTTTCCCACAAATTTTACAGACTCTAGTCTCCAATCGAAACCATTTAAAAGTAGATAAGGTGAAGTCTTATTCAGCCTGAACTCCCCTATCTTTAAGCCTTTATTTCCCTGCCTTGAAAAGACTCCACTTCCTCTTCTTTCTGTTGAAATCCAGTCCTTTCAAGTTCTGACTCTGGCACCTCCAGATTCTTGGAGCCTTCTTTGACCTTCCTATCTTCCTATCTTTCCTCAAACTATTGTATTTAAATCTCTTTTGTGCATACTTATCACTCTCCATTGCACTTATCCTGCTTTGTCTCAAAAGAGTAATTTGATCCTGTGTATCCTTTCTCCTCCCACAGCCCCCACATATATACTATTGCCATTGGATTATAAGTTCTTTAATTGCATGTTATTAATAGTATCTATTTTCATATCCCCAGCATCTTGAACACATACATACTTAATAAATGTTTGTTGAATTAATGCTGTTATTGCTATGAAAATTGCTCTGTAACCACATGGATTTTAGGCCCTACCAAATGTCCTGCTTATTTCAAGCAATATTTGATATCCTTCCCTTCCATCAAAGAAAAAACATCTGAATATTTCATTGGATTTTATTGTAATAAGGCATGAAATTCATCTGTTGGTCCCTCAGGAATTTTTTCTAATACTGATTTATTGATCACTTTTTATAATGCAATTTACTAAGCCTGGTCTGTAACAGAACTCAAACAGTTGCTATCTTGAAATGTTCTGAAGTTTTATGTCATGATAAAAGAATCAGATAAAATCTCTCTACCTTTAAATGTTTTTCCTAGTTGCTTGTGCACCCAGAAGCATCTCAATCCAAGAGGACAATCCTGGTCACCTGTCTGTATCATGGACTGATGTTGAACTTGGAGATTACTATGTGGCCTTTGTGAAAAGTGATGATGGTTTGGAAATGCATTGTAATACATCATTCACCCAATGTAGTTTTCCATCTGATTGTGGTTTCACATACTTCATTAGTGTCTTTGCCTACAATGAAGCGGGGCAGAGCCCTCTAGGTGATGTGTTCAACTACACAACAGGTAAGTAGCATGGGATACCTACCTAGGGGAGTAAGGATTCACCAGACATGAGAACACCACAAATCATTCATTCCCCTGCAGAATTCACTTAGTGTTACTCAAAGGAGTTGAATAAAGAGTGGAAAATTTGACAGTGTTATTGCTAGCCCCCTTGCCTGATCCAATAATAAGAATTGGGTACTGAAAATCTCCAATTCGCCTCAGTAATAATATGTGACACTTGATATCAGAAGATCCACAGGGAAAATGCCAAACTTTTTATGGTTCTCAGAAATCTAGTTACTGCTATTCTCTAGCTTTTTTGGGTGACTTGTGTTAGTCCAGGTTGTGTGATCTGTGTTGATTTATCTAATTAGTTTCTTGGCTCAGCTCTTAACCACTGGGATTTCTATGTTATTCTCTTTGAGCTGTGTTTCCACAAAATCACTTTAGCATAGAAGAGTGGAATTGATCACATAAACATGGCTTCTTTGTATATTCTTATTTATAACCACAGAAACAAAAGGAATAAAATTAAATATATCAAAATATCTTCCCTGCATTTAGTAAGTCTGCAACTCTGACCAAACCAATACCATATATATGTCCCCAAATCTCGAGTTCCAGGAAAATAATTAAATTGCTTACATTCAAACTTTTCCATCAGTCATTTCCTTCAGGACCAAGCTGGAATTCCCAGTGCTTTTCCATTCACCAGTTTCTAAAAAATCAATGTCTAGTCAGCTAAGAGAACTCAGGATCCTTGGGCATTGATGGCTCCTTCACATTCTTTTTACCACTTATTATTCTGGTAGTGGCTAGAATTTCTGATGCTTCCTTCAAGCAACTTCTTAGCATGATAGACTTACTGGTGAGGCTGTATCACACCCCTCATAGCTATCTTTATTACAGTATCATCTTCCACCACATGCTTTAGAAAATTGAATTACTGGACCTCCTCAAACATACTTTGGTCTTTCCTCCTCTGTCTTGGTATTTAATTATTTTTGCACCTTTCCCATCCAACAACACCTTCCATAATTAAATCCTGGCTAGCTTGCAAGGCTATATTTAAATATCATTCATTCCTTGAAACCTTTCCTAGTCCCTTTCATTTAGGGTTTTCCAAGAATTTATTTACATAATAATACTTTCTTTTAAAATTTTGTCTGTCTTGACATTTGGAATGGATGATGGGCCTAAAAAAAAAAAAAAAAAAAAGAAAGAAAGAAAGAAAAGGAGATTAATATAACCTCTGCCACA
Source organism: Sminthopsis crassicaudata (assembly GCF_048593235.1). Lineage (NCBI taxonomy): Eukaryota > Metazoa > Chordata > Mammalia > Dasyuromorphia > Dasyuridae > Sminthopsis > Sminthopsis crassicaudata. Next base: position 426,601,831 of record NC_133620.1, read on the forward strand.
GAAAACCAGGCTTATAAAAGCTGACCAATGACTCTTGGATTTATTTTTTTTTTGTATATTTATGATTTATTATTGAGTTAAGTATATCACAAGTATTATTTCCATTTTATGGAGGGTAAAACAAAAATCACATAGTCTGACAGTGAGTTATTATGCAGGATATTTCTAACTGTGTAGGATTGGACCAAATTTATGCTATTGCTGGCATAGGCTTTGAGATCTCAGAGTCACTTCTATGTCACAACAAAGGCAAAAGTTAATTAACAAAAATAATGTTGACATTGATGACGACTGACTTTTTTTTTTTAATTTAAGGTTTACAAAATTATTTACATACAGAATTTTACTTAGTGTTCCCAACAGCAGATATAGAAAGATAAACTAAATTCTTTGATTCTTAGTAGCATAGACCCATTCTAGCATATCTCACAGTGACCATCATTATTCATAACTGAACTGTCACTGTTCATGTTACTAACAGTCACTCTCTGTTTTTATACCCTTTAGCTCCTTGTTGTCCTAGAGACATTAACCCTGTGTTTGTGTCCAGTGATACAGTTGAGCTTGTCTGGTCTCCTGTCCGTGGTGCTGAAATGTATGAAACAAAAGCTGTTGATGGGAGTCATGTGATTGAGTGCAATGACACTGCTACTGCTTGCACTCTTTCTGCCTTGCAGTGTGATACTGTGTACAATGTCACTGTATATTCTTTCAGTGAAATCAGGGGGAGCAATATATCTTGTGCTCCTCAGTGTGTGACAACAGGTACAGTATAGCTTTTATTTCAAACCCTGGTAATGGTTTCAAAGCAAAGACACCTTTAGCAAAGGAACCAGCAATTAAAAAAATAATAATGTCTGCATGCAAAGTAATGCCTATGAATGCAGATAATGGTGGTGATTATGATTACTTTGATACTTCATGCATCTGTAATTTTGTTTCTATGGGTATAAGCTTTATAGAATCAACTCAAATCTCTTTTAAGACATAATAGATAGCCTTTGAGAGTTTATATGGCTTCCTAGCTGGGTGACCCTGGGCAAGTCACTTAACCCCAAATGCCTCAGGAAAAAAAAAAGAGTTTATGTGGGAAAAATATTCATCAATCTATGGTTATCTTCTTGATGAGTATCTCTGGATTTAGATGGGATAATAGTCTGAAGAGAAACATAGTCTGACAATGAGCTGTTATGCAGGGTCTTTCTAACTTTGTAGGACTGGACAGAATTTGTGCTATTGCTGGCATAGCCTTTGAGATCCTAGAATCACTTCTATGCCACAACAAAGACATTGAGTGAACTAATAATAATGATGATGATATTGATGACAACTGACTTTTTTTTTCAAAATTTTAGGTTTACAAAATTATTTGCATACATAATTTTACTTGGTACTCTTAACAGCTCTATAAGAGAGAACTAGAACTTAGTAGGGAGATGAGAAAAGGGAAAGAAATTCAATTATTTAATGAATTTCTATTAAGGATCTATTGCAAGGCCCTATGCTAAGTGCTAAAAGATAAATAAGGGAAGAGAAGAAGAAAGGGGAAAAAAGGAGAAAAGCAAATAAAAGACAGAGAAAGAAAACTGTGACTATGGTAGAAAGTTAAAAGTGTTCTTAGTAATTGACATAATTACTATTCATAGCTTCCCATGTCATTCATAAATTGCCTAACTCAGTTTTAATACCATGAAAGCTAAAACTTTAAGCTTTTAAGTGACCTAAATGTTGGGATTTTTAGGGGAGAGAAGAGGGTCCAAGATGTTCCTAAACTTTCAAGCTTCTTAAGTTTAACATTTTAATGGTTGTATGTAATCTCATTACCCAAGTATTACCCATCTTATAGTGGTACAGTCTAGATTCATTTATATTGTCACTTGTATTAGATGAAATTTGTAGTACTTTCCCCAGAAAAATTCCTAACTTTGCTTTGTCATATGCTGGTTAAGAAAATAACCCAAACTCTCTCAGCTCCTTGCAGTCCAGAAATAAAAAATGTTTCCAAGGATACTTTCCCTATCATTAATGTGCACTGGAATGCCAATAATAATGAAGCTACTTATGTAGTAACTGCCAAAGGGGAGTCTGGGCTAGTCTACCATTGCACAAGCTCCAGAGACTTCTGTACAATAGCTGACCTGCCCTGTGGATCCATTTTCTCCATAAGTGCTGTGGCACAAACAGAAGCAGGACAGAGTTTGCCAAGCTACAGTGTGCCTTTAGAAACAGGTATGTTAGCAAAAATCAAATTAAATGTTGAAGTTGGTAGAAACGATAATGGTTTGTCTTAAGATTGTGTTGCTGTTATCATTTTCCATTTCCATGCAAAAGAATGAGCTGTGGGAAATGGAGCATAAGTAAATGGAGCATAAGACTCAGAAAACATTTCATGAGCCCTAATTTTTTTTTTTTTAGTAAATTCAATTAGCAAACAAATTGCATACAACAAACTCTTACCAACACTAATGGGTATTAGAGGAATATAGGCATGATTGAAATCCATATATTTTATTTTATTTTATTTTTGGTGGTATTTAAAAATTTTTAGTAATAGCTTTTTATTTTTAAAAAAACATACAAAAATAATTTTCAATATTCACCCTTGCAAGACCTCATGTTCCAAATTTTTCTTCCTTCCTTCCCTCTACCTCCTTCCCCTAGACAGCAAGTAATCCAATAAAGGTTAAATATGTATAATTCTTCTAAATATATTTCCACATTTATCATGCTGCACAAGAAAAATCAGATCAAAAAGGAAAAAAGTGAGAAAGAAAAAAAAGCAAGCAAATAACAAAAAAGGTGAAAATGTTGTGATCTGCATAGTCCCCATAGTCTTTTCTCTAGATGCAGATGGCTCTCTCCATCATAAGTCTATTGGAATTGGCTTGAATCTACTAATTGTTGAACAGATTCACATCCATCACAGATGATCATTATATAATCTTGTTGTTTCTGTGTACAATATTCTCTTGGTTCTACTCACTTCACTTAACATCAGTTCATCTAAGTCTCTCCAGACTTTTCTGAAATAATCCTGCTGATTGTTTCCTATAGAACAATAATATTCCATTATATAACTTGTTCAGCCATGTTGGGTATCCCCATTTTTATGAAACACTGCTGGATCAGAGGGTATGCATAATATGATAGTCCTTTAGGCATAATTCCAAATTGTTCTCCAGTGTGGTTGGATCAGTTCACAACTCTAATAACAGTGAATTAGCATTCCAGTTTTCCCACATCTCTTCCAACATTTATCTTTATCTTTTCCTGTCATCTTAAACAATATGAGAGGTATATAGTGGTACTTCAGAGTTGTTTTATTTTTCATTTCTCTAATCAATTGTGAAAATCCACCTATTTTAGTCAATAATTATTATATTTTTCTTTCCCACACATTTTATAAGACACTATCAAATAGTAAAGTGGGATGATTCTAGTTTCCATTTGTCTGCCCTACCCTCATCTATTTTATTTTTAGAAGTGTAAAATTGTCATAAAACGTCTTGAAAAGCAACAGGATAAGGATCAGGAGAAAACATCAAAACTTTCATAAATCCCTGAATAACTGAGAGCTGTCTATAAATGTTTATAATATCTATTAGTATCTTAAATGGCTAAGAGAATCTCAAATTATAATAATAAACTGTATAATTTGTTGACTTTTTTAGTGAGAAAGATTTATATATATATGTGTGTGTGTGTGTGTGTGTGTGTGTGTATGAGAGTGCTTGTATGTATGTATATAGTTGTAAGGTGTTACATGAAATAAAGTCTAATTAATCAAAGAAGTCAGGAAACTTGGTAAAGGTCCCTTTTGTTAGAAAAAGTTGCCTTTCTTAACTATAACTACTATGGATAAATAAGTACATCTGAAGAAATGAAAAAGAAAAAATCCATTATCCAATTTTAAAATTCAGGATACATAATTCAATTCAATGAATATTTATTAACATATTAATATGTAAAATATTATGCTAGACACTGGAGGTATATAGGTAAAAACAAAACTGTCCATATCCTCAGGGAGTTTACATATTTTTTGGGAAAAGATTTGTTAATAGTTAAGTAAATACAACATACATGCAAAGTAAATGAAAATAATTTCAGGATGAAGTTAGAGAAAATACTAGTAACTGCTGAAATTAGACTAAGTTTAAGGTAACAAGAGAACTGAACTGACCTTTGAAAGGTTCTAGAAATTCTAAAAGGCAGAAATGGATATAGAACATTCTAGAAATGGGAGACCGCCTACCCAAATTCATGAAAGCAGGAAACAGGATGTCATGTATAAGAAACAGCAAGTAAGCCAGATTGGATGGAACATCAAGGAAGTAAGTAAAGTGAAATCAACATGGGAAAATAGTCGGGGCCAGTGTAGGAAAAAGGAGCCTAGAGATGGAATTGGGCAAGGTAAAATCCATTGTGGGGGAATATTAGGTTAATTGTTGTACAGATGATGAATTGGAAAGGAGAGAAACTGAAAATCAAAAAATTAGAAGATTATTTCAGTAATCCAAGAGAGGGATGATAATGGGTTAAGCCAAATCGACATACATATATACATATGTGTGTGTGGCAATGCAGTGGCAATGTGACTAGAGAAAGGGATAGATGCAAAAGATGTTGGGAAGATAAAATCTACAAAATTTGGCAATTGATTTTTTATTGTTTGGGAAGGGTATGGTTAAGGAATCAAAATTATTCAGGAAGATTCTGAAATTTCAAACACAGGAGATTGGAAAGATGGAGGTGTCTTCAATAGAAATATGATAGCTAGGGGAGAGATAAGTTCAAGGAGAGAAATAATGAATTCTGTTTGGGACATTTTTAGTTTAAGATACATAACAAAGCATGAATTTAATTCCTAATAGATTTAAAGATAATAACTTAATGAACATGAAATCAAATTATTCTCTCTTTGTGTTTCATTTTGAAGTGCCATGTTGCCCAGCAGACCTGACAATAACTCAAGTCACCCAGTCTGTAACCAATGTAAGCTGGACTATTGGGACAGGGGCACAAACCTATGTGATAATTTTAGAGTCTCACAAAGGACAGTCAAAGTGTCATACTCTGCAAAATCATTGTATCCTGGGATGTATCAGCTGTGGCACCAATTATACAGTGGCTCTGAAAGCTATTAGTGCTACAGGATTGACTGCTTTTTGCACTTACCAAGATTATTCTTCCAGTAAGTATTTGCTACAAGCTGGCAATAAATATCATTTAAATCAGTGGGGAGCTTACTTGTTCATTTGTTGAATGAGCATTTACTGTATGGCTACTATGTGTCAGGCACTAGAGATCAAAAAGCAAAAATGTAATAATCCCTGGCTACAAGGAATTTTTGATCTATTAGAAGGAAAGAATATGTACAAATATAAGTATATACACTATATGTGTATATGTATAGATATATATGTGTGTGTATATTATATGTGAATAATATGTAAATATGTGTATATATATATGTGTATATTATATGTGTATATATGTGTATATGAATAACATGTACATACATACATACATATATATAAGGGGAGAGAACAAACCCTTTTGCTTTAACTATCTATGCATATCTAATGCAGATAGAAATGCATGCTACACCTCTATTGAGTGCACTTACATTATGAATTAATTTTATCTAAAATATCTACCTTTTAGGAATCACCCAGTCCAATTCTTAATTTTTCAGATGAGGAAGCAGGTTCAGGAAGATTAAAGTTTTTATTGCCTGCTGATGCAACCCCTAGCTTCTTTTAAAGATCATCGAGGGTGTCCCCTCCTACATGTGGCCTTTCCTTATTCTTCCCAGCTGTTAGCACTATTCCTCTTGAAATACTTCTGTATTACTTTATATTTACTTACTCACATACAAACTTTATGCCTCTATCCCATCAGTAAACTATCAGCTCTTTGATGCAGAGACTGTTTGGTTTTGATCTTTCTCTTTCTAAAAGCTAACACAGTGCAGAGTGGAGTCATTTAACAATTATTGGATTGAATTGAATTAAGTGGAAGCTAAGTAGTACAGTAGATAGAGCTTTACGATTATTTATCTAGCTTCTCTTACTGTGTGATCCTGCCACTTACCTTCTGTTTGTCAGTTTCCTCAACAGTAAAATGGGGATAATAATAGCACCTTTCTCTCAATGTGTTATCAAGTAACATAATAATTGTAAAGCCCTTAGCACAATGTCTGGAACATAGTAGGTGCTAAATACAAATGCTTATTCCCTTCTCTTTTCCTTCCACCTTGTTAGTAAATGGCTGAGTTGATTAAGATTGAGACACAAATGCCCTCACTCCAAACCCAGGGCTTTTTTGATCTCTTCATGCTGCCACAGATATAGCATATAAACTGTACTTATCATGGGCTTTAGCTGCTCTACCCTAGTGGCTACTTTTCAGAAGTGATATTTTATCTTATCAGTTGATCAAAGTCATGTAGATGTTAAATGGGCAGAGAACTTTTGTTTTATTTAAAAAAAAAAAAAAAAAAGGAATTTTGATACAGACTTTATCTTTCAGGTGCCTGTTGCCCTTTGGGGGTGAAATTATATCGACTGGGCAATAATGGTATTCAGATCTGCTGGAGAGCCTCTGTAGGGTCTGCAAACTACAGGGCAGAACTTTATGGATCTAAAGGTGTTTTCACTTGTACCCCGACCTCTGCACTTAGTTTCTGTGATATCACTGAGATACCTTGTGGGGATGTATATACAGTCATGGTGTCTCCAGTTGATGAAATGGGATCCAAACTTACCTTCTGTCCCCAAAAAATATATTCAGGTAAATTGAGACCACTCCCATGTCATTCCTGTAAACAGAATTCCTTGACAATAAATTTATTTGCTATTTGAAAAATTATGGATAGACTAGAATAATAGTAACTGATATTTATAAAGCACTTAAAGACTTGCAAAGGCATTTATGTGCATTTATCTTGTAAACCTCACAATTACCTAATGAGTAAGTAATAGGGGTTAGGTTCTGGTTAATTATAAGACTGAAGGTGTAATTGCATTCATATAAGAGACTTCTAAATAAGGAAACTTATTTCCAAATAAGGAAACTCCCTCCTCCTAATATAGGTCAGCAACTTGTATTTCATTTATTTATTTATTTATTTTTAATTTTTAGAATAACTTTTCATTGTTCAAAATGCATGCAAAAATAGTTTCACATTCAGCCTTACAAAACTTTGTGTTCCATACTTTTCTCCCTCTCTCCTCACATCCCCTCTCCCCTAAACAGCAAGCAATCCAATATAGGTTAAACATGTACAGTTCTTCTAAACATATTTCCACATTTATCATGCTGCACAAGAGAGCTGACCAAGGCATTGAGAGATTGTTATTAGTCTCATATAGCCAATCTAAATTAGAGATGAAACTTTAACCTAGTTATTAGCTCTATATCCCACTCTTTAGCCATTTACCACACTACCTGTCTTGGGTTAGAGAAATTAAGTGCTTTGCTCATAACTTCACCTCTAATAAGAATTAAAGGTAGAATCTAAATATAAGTTTTTGGGATTCCAGGTCCAGAACTCTATCCACTATGAAGCAATGCTTTTTAATTTCCTGTACAATTTTTTCAATCAACAACAATCCATTCTCTCTCCTTCCCCTCAACCTCAAACACCATGACTACCACCATCTCCTTTGAGAAGAAAAGAAAAAAGGAAAAACAAAAACTCTGTTACAACATATATAGCCAAACAAACAAATTCCCACAAATTTAAGGATACAACTTGAACAACTAGGTCTGGTCCCCTTGCTCCATTAAGTGCTGATCTACTTCATTACATTCATGCATTATTCTTATTTCCCTGTTCTGTTGATTAAATTAGAATCTTTAGAGTAAAATTATTCAGTGATTTATGTCATTGATTTAAATGTGTTTGTATCCATTTAAGCTTTTATGCATTTTTATTTATTACAGTAACCTGCTCTGGCAGTTCAGTAGGAATGGGTAAGTCCCTATCACTGATTATTTTCAAAATATGTGTGTCTATATCGATATAACCAACATGATATAGTGACTAGAGCACTGGACTTGGAGGCAGGTTCAAATCATGCCTTTGATGCTAATTATGTGACTAACTTAATAACTTAATCAATCTGAGGCTTAGTGAACTCTTTAAGACTACAAGTTATAGATAAGTTGTAATGAAGTTGGTGGAGCTCCCATAATGCATTAAAATCATAGACTCTCTATAAAGATATAAATATATATGTGTGCATACCTATATATGAAATATCATATATGAATTGTATATAAATACACATACCTATGTTTATATACACATATATAAGCAGAAAGAAAGCCAGTCCCTGCAATACATAAAAGAAAACTGACAAGAAAGGAGTGGGAGAGAAGAGATGAAAGTACCTGGTGAAAGGGCATTATAGAGAAAGTCCAGAGAGTCAGGAATGAAAACGTAATTAGTCTGGTCATCCTCCTTCAAACGGATATTCTGAAAGGAACCAGCCAATCAAAGGGAGAGGCCACTGGGGCTGACAGTACTTCAAATAGGAGAAGTCCAGGAGTAAAGTGGGTTTTCATGAAGAGGTTTTTACCAAGAAGCTTGGTAAAGAAAATCTAGAGTCAAGAATGCAGCCTAGGGAAAATGTTGGATATGACACTATAACACAAATTCACTTTTTCCTAATCCATCTTCTCCAAAGTCAGCTAAATAAGAAATTCTTTGGAAGAAAATGGATTGGAAAGAAGGGAGAAAGGGAAGTCCTATTAATCTTAGTAAAATACATTCTGCTGACTCAGTCCCCCCTGGAAGACTGAATTGTTCCTCTAGCCTCCATTTCCTGTTCAGTTGCTATGGAGTTCTATGAAAACTGTATTTTAAACCAAAAATGCTGATTCAAAGAAGATTGAAAAAGAAACATCACTACACAGCTATTGTTCTTAGCTAAAAATTGCTACTCCCTTACTTTCTATATCTTTTATTCAGTGATTTTCAGAGGAAAGAGAAATGCAGAATAATGCACCAAATTCTGGGTGGAAACAGGGATTCAGTAAAGCAAGTAAGTAATTTGGATTGGATTTGTGATGTGCATGCAAATGGACTATTTAAAAATTTTTTTCTATTCTTTCTTTGCAGAATGCCTTTGTGCTACTTAATTTTAGAACTGTAAATGATCTATAAGAAACCTGAAAGTTAAAGAAAAAGGGCAGTGGAGGAAACCAACATTCGGTTCCTTCCTCTTTATACAAGAATCTTCAACTCTACCTTTCTTTTAATAAGCTAAAGTCCTTGAACAATTTCATATAATCAAGATGATTCCCTATAGAAAGAAGCTTTGAAGAGAACTCAAGAGAGACAGTAAATTGGGAGGCTAGATAAACTATCAACCTATAGAACAAGGACTTCTAACCTTCAGCATTGGACTTCTCCCAACCTTCCAATGTACATAGGCAGCTCATTCCCCTTTTAAAAAATCATTTGGGGGGTATGTGTACACATACACACACACAGAAAGAAAGGCAGAAACACAGAGAAAGTTATGTTTGATGTTTGGGATGAGGAACCCCATATAAATGGTAGTATAGTAAGCATGAATATGTTAGTGCTATAAACTTGAGATGCAAAATTTGAGTTTGAATACTATGATTTGGACCATGCCAAAGGATTATAAAGTGTTTCTTAACTTCCTACAGGATTTGGAAATCCAGAACTCCCACCAACTTCTTCAGCTTCACCTTCCTTCTAAGATTTCCTGAGCACCAAATGCCAATGTAACAATGACTGCAAGTCAAAGCCCTGTAGTGAAGTCAATGAATGCAAACATTGCCATTGAAATTGAAGTTCCACATTATAGACAATTTACTGTCCCCAATTTACTCTTCCACACTGTGACTTTTGGGGTGAGACATAAAGATAGAATGGATTCTCTAAGCATCTGTTCTTTACTATCCAAGCAGGGAGTCCAGTTAAGTCAGTAAGCATTTATTATGTGCTTACTATGTGAAAAGTTGCCTTAAGCAGCTGGGAATACATATTGGAGGTCAAGAGGCCCTGCTCTCAAGGACCTTACAATCTAATGGAGAAAGACAATACATAAAAAAGAAGGTCTGGGAGAGGAGAAGGAGAATGTACCTGCATGGGGGCCTGAGAGAGAGTCAGGAATGGCACATGGAAGAATGAACACATGGCTAGCCTGGGAAATGGAGATTCGGAGAAAGAGGCCATAGGGACAAAGTGTGTTTCTAGAGTGAGAAGGTCAGAAGCAGAAAAAAAAATTTCAGATTAAGGCTGCTGTGGTATGGTGGAGAAAGTCTGGAGATTTAGGAGTAGAAGCCAAGAGGAATGAAAATCAGAGGGTAGAAGAGATATGTTAAGGATTCATTCAAGCATGGCCTCTTAAGGGGCCATTGCTGGCAAAAACACAGAAGCTGACTGGACTTTCAATCTATAAAGACTGTATCTTCTCCTCTTGGGGAAAGATTTTTCAAACAAGGAAGGTCTTTAGAGTCAGTATCTTAAATAGTGGCAGATCTTTCTGAAAGTAAGTGCAGATGTTAATCAGATGGCACACTTCATATATTCTCTGCTGGAAAGAATTTGTAGCCTGTTCAACCCCATAAGGATTGTCATCAGTTCGGTCTTTTTTTTTTTTTTTTTTAAGAAGGACGATAACACACAAAATAATACAAAATACAAGAGTGTTTTTCCTTATATTCTTATAGTAATATACAATTGTTACAATTATACAATAACAATTATAACAATTTTATAATCTGTGGACCATGAGAAGTTGAGTACATACACCTACTATACTTACATAAATACATATATATCAATCAACCAGAAAGCACTATTATGTAACAGACACTGTGTTAAAGAAATAATGATAAAAACAGAACAATTCCTGCCCTCAATTAGCTTACAGTTTACCCAGAGAGAAAATAGGTACATATATAGGTATACATAAAAAAATATACTACATAGGTCAAGGATGGGAGGAGAGGCTCTAACAATTGGTAGGAATAAGAAAGGCTTCACTTTGAGAGTAGCATCTGGGCTCAGCCTTGAAGCAAATTAGGGATTCTAAGAAGCAGAAGTCTAACACAATTCATCACTTTTATCTTTGATATTTTCTTTTTCTCTAGGTTTTCATTACACAGCTCTCTTCTGTTTTTTCTTCTGTCTAATTATTCATTTTCTGTCTCTTTTGCTGGATTTTCATCTAGGTCACTCTCAAAAACTATGATTAAGGAGGAAGGGAATAAACATTTATTTAGCACCTGCTATTATGTGTCAGGCACTATCCTAGGCAATTGACAGATGTTATCTGGCTTGATTAAGGACATTAGAGATTCAGCCCATCAGGTCTCTGTTCTGAGTCCTTTTCTCTTCTTCCTCTATGCTGCCTTGGTTGGTGATCTCATCAGCACCCAGGGATTCAATTATCATTTCTATGCACATAATTTCATCTATTTATCCAACCCAGACATCTCTCTCTTGACCTCTAATATCCCATCTCCAACTGCCATTTGGGCATCTCAAAGAAAAAGTCATATATAGACATTTTAAATTCAACATATTCAAAACTGTATTCATTCACTTCCCCTAAAACCCTCTCTTCTTTCAAATATTCCTATTACTGTTAAGAGTACCATTAATCTTCCAGTGACCCAGGCTGAAACTTAGATGTCAGCTTCATAGCTCATTTTTTTCTCACCCTCCTTCCCCACATATCCAATCTGCAGTCAAGTTTTATTGGTCCTCCCTTTGTGATATCTCTCCTTTGACACATCTATCACTTTGGTGTGTGTCTCATATCTGTATTCTGTATCAAGTGTCTCCTACTCCAATCTCTCCTTCACTCAGCTGCCAGGATGACAGTTTCTACCCCAAGCCCATTCAGCCCATTCTAACCCCATTCCATAAATCCTAGTGTCTTCCTATTACCTCCAGCATCAAATATAAAAATTCTTTGGCTTTTAAACTCTATATAATGTTGTCCTTCCTTCTACCTTTCAATTCTTCTTACAACTTACTCTCCTACTCTTACTCAGTGATACAGTGACTCTTCATCTCCACTTCCTAACTTTATTCTCAGATAGAATCCCACCATTTTCAACAAACTTTTCCTGATCTGCCTTAGTGCTAACTTTCTTTCAAGATTATCTCCATTTTATCCAGTATAAATTGTTGCAAGAATTTTTAAGGTCCTTGTTCAAATCAGCCAGCAAAAGATACAGACAGGTAAACTAGAATTTATTTGTTCATTCAAGAGTGTGACACCCACCATCAATGGTAGACATGTATATCTCACAATTCCATAAATGACATATATGTATACACACATATACATGCATATGTTCCCCCATACACACTCCACACCTCTGTCTCCTAGCTACTTGTTCCAGAGAAAGTAACAAAAGAAAAGATGTATTTCTTACACAGCAATTTTAGTAAGAGTAAGTAGGCCTAGATAGGGAAAAGTATTTATTAAAACAGAAAGATACTTAAATTATTACAGAGAACAAAATGTATTGAGAGAGGAGTTTAGCTAGGCAGAGCAGTAGATAGAGTGCTGGTCCTAAAGTCAGGAAGATCTGAGTTCCTGAGCAAGTCACTTAATTTCTGTTTGCCTCAGTTTCCTTCTCTGTAAAATAGCATCTATTTCCCAGGGCTTTTTTGAGGATCAAATAAGAAAAATATTACAATGAGTGGCACAGAGTCTGGCATATAATGTGTTAGCTATTATTGTGGTTGTTATGGAAAATATAGTCATTTACACTACACTGAAGAAACTTTGACCTCCTTTATTGATCTGTCAATAAGCATTTGCTGAGGGTTTATTAGTGCTTTAACAGATAAGATAAAGAAAAGGGAACAATTCTTAAGTTGTTTAAAATCTGAGTTTATTGAAGGAAAAAGACATTTTGCTGAGATATCACAAAGGAAAATACTCTAGCAAATACAGAAAAAATGGACTTCCTTATGACAACTCTTAACAGATCACTTTTAGTTCTTAACAGATTACTTTTAGTTTATAAAAATCCTCTGTCCACAGTATCTTGTTTGTACATAGTTGCTTGCAGTCGGTCTTCCCCATTAGATTGTGAGTTCTTTGAGAACACAGTTTCTTGTCTTTCTTTGTATCCTCAGTGCTTAGCACTCTGGTGAATAGTAGGTGCTTAATAAGTGCTCGTCAATTTGCCTTGTTGACTGAACTTTGAAGGAAGACAGGGATTGAAAGAGACAGGAATGAAAAAGCAATATATTTGAGGCATAGAGGATTTCCTCAGATATACTTTTATTGTTGTTCAGTTGTGTTTCGTTCTTCATGCCCGATTTTGGGATTTTCTTGGCAAATATACTGGGGTGTTTTGTCGCTTCCTAGTCTTATTTTTTTACAGAAGAGGAACTGAAGCAAACAAGGTTAAGTGACTTGCACAGGATCACAAGGCTGGATTCAAAGTCATGAAGATGAGTCTTCCTGATTCTAAGCCTAGTGTTCTATCCACCTTGCCACCTACCTGGCCTCTCATATTTTATCCCTCCTCCAATAGGCTGCCCAGTTTAATAAGTCTAAAAGGCAGTTTCCTGAAGTTCAGGAAAGAGATTAGAGCTGGAGACAGAGATCTGGGAGGGAGCAGCACAGAGACAATTAAACCAGTGGGAACTGCTTTGGAAAAAGAAGGGGGGAGGGAGGATAGGGCATTATTATGCATCTACAACTAAGGGGATTAGTACCAATGATATGCCAGCAAAATTGAGAATAAACAGTCAGATAAGTAAGTAAGAAGAGAACCCAGGAAGAAGAGTTTCATGAATACCCAAAGGAGTGTTTAACAGTGTCACCAAAAGCTGCAAAGAAGTCAAGTAGGATTGGGTCTGAGAAAAGACCCAGCAGATTTGATCTTTAAGAAATCTTTGGTAACTGCACTAAGCAGTTTCAGTGGCACTGTGAGAATGAAAATTAGATTATTAAGAATTAAGGATAATAGTGGAGAATGTATATATCAGGATAATCCATATACACACACATGCATGTATACATGGATTATCATGATAACAGGTCTAGGGCTACAGCCCATGACATGTTGTAAGGATGGCATTTTGAAATAGTACAAAAGCTGAGGTGGGGAGAAGGCCATGATTTAGGAAACGGGTCAAAAAGAATGTGGGATAATTCCTTCATCCATTAAGATAAGAAAATTGTCAAGAGTTAAGATAATTCCAGGTCCTGCTTTCTCTGAAATTCAATTCAGTTCAATTCAATTAAATAACAAACAAGGATCCCTGGATATAGAGGATATGGATCCCTTTTGACTTGCTCTGAAGGAGTTTACAATAGGATTGGGGTAGGAGCAAGACAAGCAAATGAAAAAATGGTAATGAATATTAACTTAGAAAAAATATTTTCCAGTGGAGTGTTCCAGAAAATCTGTCTTTGGTTCATGACTGTTTTTATCAATGACTTGGATAATTTGAATACACTATAACAGGGGTTCTCAAACTAAGGCCCTCGGGTCAGATGCCGCCCAGCTGAGGACATTTATGCAGCCCGAAGGGTTATGGCAAACGGGCTGAGGGGCGGAGACAGAGTGTGAGCTTTTGTTTTTACTACAGTCCGGCCTCCCACAGTCTGAGGGACAGTGAGCTGGCCCCTATTTAAAAAGTTTGAGGACCGCAGTAACAAAAATTAGAGGCAGCGAGGTGGCTCAGTGGATGGAACACTGTTAAAGTCAGGCCTCAGACACTTTCTAGCTCTATGATCCTGGACAAGTCATTTAAATTCTGCCTCAGTCCACTGGAGAAGGAAATGGTGGAATAATTCAGTATCTTTTGCCAAACCAAACCATGAGAGATTGGAGTGCTAAGGTCCACAGGGTCATGAAAAAGTTAATACGTGATTTGAACAGCACTCAAGAAATTAGCTCATTTAAAGATTAGGTGGCAATATAATGTCCACTAAGGTCAACACAGTTCCTTTATCTCAAGCTTTAGAAAGTTTATTTTAGAGAAAAAAAAATTATAAGTTCAATACCTCGAAGCATCCAGTTGGAAAAATTTTTTTAAAATTTAGACAGAGGTTGGATGATAGTGGTTGCACTTTTACTCATTCTCCTTGGTTCAGTGGAATACTTCTTGCTCCCCACCGCCATGGTCAGGTTCTTCCCCCTCCTCCATCACTCAGTAACATTGGGTCCTTTGAGTTTTATACTTCCATACAATCAAAATCCTGGTAGTTGGTTGCCTATAAAACCTCCCCAGTCAGTGTCCTTCCCTGAAGAGTTGGACACCTGGCTTACAATTTTTCTTTCCTTTTCAATTCCTATCTTCATTCTGTAGGTTGAGGATCTGAGTGGTGAGGGTATTTGAAGGAGATTCCCTTAAATACCCTCACTACTCAGTCCCTCAACCTACAAACCTCCAGCCCACCTCAGCCACACAGCAAGATGGTCACACTTTTGACCTTGCCATTATCCACAAATGTACCAAGAATTCTGGGGGTTGTCAAAGAGTTCTGAAATTCCCTGGTCCGACCATAATCTAAGGGCTATTCGCCCCCTCCCCCTCCCCTCTGCCTTCCCTGATGTAACTGTCAAAGAATCTGAACTAGCCGCTCGGACCGACTCACCCCGCTTCTTATCTCTAGAAAATTAGCATTTTAATGGAGAGACCAAAGAGAGTGAATCTCTTCTGGAGAAATTCAAATTAGTGAAAGAGAAATTATAGGATTTAAAGTTGTAAGGGTCCTTAACAAACCATAGAATCACAGGAACGTAGAGTCAGAAGGAATGTTAGCCATATTCTTTAGTTCAGTGGTCCCATTTTACAGATGAAGAAGTTGACATCCATAGTCTTCTTATTTTCTAGATGGGGAAAGGGAGGCTCCGAGAGAAGGAACATGCTAGTAGGTGTCAGCCTCAGGATTCATATACAGGCCGGTCGCATTTAAACTTCAGTTCCCGCTCACTCGGCCAAGATGCAACTGCTACCCCTCTCTAGTAAGCGTGTTACAAACGATTAAATTGAAGGGATTTTTTTCCATCCCTTCAACACTCTTTGCCATCAATTTCACAGCAAACACTCCCACCACCGACCCTGGAAATGCTTCTCATTGAAATATGACCAGTTTGCATTGGACAGAGTGGAACGATCAATGGCTGGAGGTAGAGACCTTGTAAAGCTGAGGGTGAAACTGAATGAATGAAACAGCTTGGAGTCCATGACTCCACGGATCACATGGTTCAGGCGGCAGCGGGACGGACAGCCCGGGGAGTGGGACGAAACTGCAGACACTGAAGGAAGTACCTTCTGAGGCAAGGCCCTGCGCCAACACTGCAGGGCCTCATCAAATGGGTTCAAATCCTACCGCAACTTACGTCACTCTGAGCTTGTTTCTTCACCTGTAAAATGGGGGTAATACTTGGAGCATCCATTCTCGAAGGGCTGCTGTGGAATCAGGTGAGATCATGGCTGCAAAGCGCTCTACTCACGGCCTCTATCCTTGTTATTGTAAGCGCAGATTCACAAAGCATCAAAAGATAATAGGCTCCAGAAGAAAACGCCTCCCTCTAGGGGGCGCTCCACTCTCCCTCATCGGAGATCCCCACCCAAGAGGCAGAGCCTTAACCTCGGAGGGAGGGAAAAAAACCTTCCTGGCACGATGACGTCGTGAGGCGGGGCCAGAAAGGCTGGAGGCGGGGCGTTCTCAAGTGACGCCAACAGAGGGGCGGGGCTTTCCCGTCAGTCCGTCCGGTTCTCCGTTCCTTCCCGGGACCGGAGGTTGGTTGGGGCCGCGGCCCGCAGAGATTCGCAAAGGAAGATGGCGCCGCCAGCGGAGGAGCGGGGGCTGAAGAGCATCGTGTGGCAGAGTGAGTGCCGCGGGGCCGCCCGGACCTCCTTCTGGTCCGCGTCCCGGGCGGGGTGGGGTGGGGGGAGCTACTTGTTGCTTCGGGACCCTCCCCTTTCCCCTGCTCTTCTCGGGGCACGGCCCCTCGTACGTCTCGGGCGGCGCCCCGGGCCTCCCGCTGGGGGCTCTGCCTCGGCCCCGTCCACACTCCGCCCCCTGCCCCGGCTCCCGCCTCTCGCAGTCCGGCTTTGGGGCCGGGGTGCCCGCCGTCCTGAGCGGGGCGCGGCCGGGAAGTTAGCCCGGGTCTGTGGCTCCCCAGTATGAAAATGTTTTCTGTCCTGGGCGGGCATCCTCTCCTCCTGTGGTGCGCGCGCGCACGCCCCCTCACCTGTGTATTTGTATATATGTGCGCGCGCGCACATGGACCCTCTAGATATATCACACATGTAGGCTCCGAGGAGACGGAGTGAGGTGCAGAGAAAAGCCCCATTTGGCTGCTTTGTACAGACAGACATAGTAAATGTATGCGTGTGCGTGCATAGCGTGTCAGTGTATATCTATGATTACGTATATGTGCACTGCATGTATGCACTGTGTCGGTGTGTATATACACATGTGTGCATGTATGCATGGTTTATTTACTTATATTTATATACAATGTATTACACTTATACGTGCATATATTTATATATGTATACATATATGCACATCTATAGGCAACAAGGAGACAGTGAGGGGCAGAGAAAAGACCTGTTTGGCTGGTTTGTACAGACAGAAATAAATGTGTGTACGTGTATGTCAATCTATCCCTATAATTACTTTATATATATATAATATACATATATATTATATTACACTTATATGTGTATACTATTTATATATTATATGTGTGTGTGCATACGTACACACAGGCTCCCAGGAAATGAAGTGAGGAGCAGAGAAAAGACTTTTTTGGCTGGTTTGCACACAGACAAGTAAATATATGTGTGTATATGTTTAGATTATTGTATGTCGGTGTATATCTATAATTACTTACATATGCACTGCACACATGAATATGCACAAGGCACATGTATAGATGGTTTGTTTATTAATATATACACGTTATATTTATATACATATATTACATTTGTGTGTATATATTATATTTATGTGTTTATACATGTATACACAATATAGCTCCAAGGAGATGGAGTAAGGAATAGAGAAAAGACTGTTTTATACAGATACATAAATAAATGTGCATGTAGTATGTGCATATAAATATATGTGCATGTATATCTATTTTTGTGATATGCACATATATATGTAAATATGTAATTACAGAGAAGATACTGTGTTAAAAAGCAATAGCTGTGTGTGTATATGTGCAGATTTGTATATAGATTATTACAAATATTTACACTTACATATACACATGGAAATTTATTGTGTGTGTGTCTGTTGTGTGTCTCTGTGTGTATGTATATACATGCATACATACATACATACATATACACATGATCAAAACCTCTTGATTCCTAAATATTTTTCTGAGATGAGATTAAATTGGTTTCCACCAAGATTAAAGTGAGCTGGTGACATGCCCTGTTGGCTGCTGCCTCTGCAGAACTGTTCCTTCCCCTTTTGCACCCTCTCCACCACTCCCCCACCCTCAGCTTTTGAATTGTGCCAGGCAGCAACAAGTACTTAATGAATAAATGCTTGTTGACTGACTAGACTGGCCTGTGCTGATGTGCCATTTGTTGATGTGCTGCTGTGTCACCAGTGAGGTCATTCATTCACACTGTTGCCCCACATCTAAGCCTGATAAGTTGGAAAAGGAACAGCACCAAAGTAGAGAGAAGGAGCTGTTATCAGTTGACCTAATTGAATTGAAAGTAACTTGAGGTCTGGTATAATAGTAATAGTGCATTCTAAGAAACTTATGTGCCAGGTAAAATAGGACACAAAAAGGGGAGTGTGGTACAGTGTATATATGTACATATAGGGAGCAAAGTACATAAAACTGGCAGGGTGAGGAAAGGATTCATGGAAAGTCTAGTAACTCCACTGAACATAGGAAACTCCCTCACCCAAAAAGATGAGGGAGAGTGTCCTTGACATGGAAGACAACTCGAACAAAGCCAAGGAGATGCATGTGAAGTCAGGAAACGAGCCAGAGCGATTGGAATGTAGAGTGTATTGTTGAAGGGATTCATAGGATATAAGTCTGGAAAATAGGTGGGAGCCAGGTTTTTATCAGGCTTTAAATGCCAGATTCGTATTTTAGAATAAGTAATATTTACATAGCACTTTGAGACTTTCAGAACATTTTATATATGTTATCTCATTTGGTATCACAAACCCTGTGAGCCGAATGCTATCCCCAGTTTACAACTGACAAAACTAAAGTTAAGTGACTTTTCTCAGGGTCACATAAGAGTCAGTTTGTGAAATCAAGTTTCCCTGACTTTGCCAAATTCAGTGTCTGAATAAGACAATGAATAACTGTGTCATCTATCCTAGAGGAAATAAATAATTAATTTTGAGGTGGGGAGGGCATCAGTATCATTTTGAGCAAATCAAGAAAAGTCCTTAAGGAGATGGAGAAGGGAACACTTGAAGCATTCCAGGAATTATTAGGCAGAAATAAAAAGTGAGTATACTCTGGGTATAAGAACAGAAAACAACATTTTGTGTATAAGAAACTGCAAGTAAGCCAGTTTCACAGCTGAATTTCTGGCGAAAGTTGTCTGCTCTTCCTCTAAATTGTATGTGATTGAAAAGTAAATAAGTGACTGGCTTTTTAAGGAATTAGCTTTGATCCTGGAAATATTAGAGACATCCTTTTGGAGTTTATTAAGATGGGGAATGACATGGTCAAACGTGCTTTAAGAATATTATTGACATTTGGATAAGAGAATAATTGGAAAAAGGAGATTTAAGGAAATTCAGGAGTCTATTGTGGTAGTCTGTGTAATAGATAGATTATCTGAACTAAGGTAGTGATTATGAGGAAAAAAGAAAATTCATGAGAGATGTAGAGATCTGGCAACTTATTGAATATGAGGAAACCTAGAGAGAAAAGAGTATCAAGGTCAAGGTAATTGATTGTTAAAGACTTAAGAAGGTCAAGAAGAATGAGGATTGAGGAAAAACAGATGTGGCAATTAAGAGATAATTGGTAACTTCAGAGAACATAGTGTCAGTTGAATTATGAGGTTTGAAGCCAGACTTTAAGAGAGTCAAGAAACTCGGAAAATGAAGTAGAGGAACAAAAAGTGATCCTTCTCAAAGAGAAAAAAATAACTTTTCTCAGTTTAGCTGGGGATGGGGGGAAGACAGATAGACACACAGAGAAACTATCAGAAGGGAGAGAGAGGGAGAAAGGGGGAGAGAGAACAATAGCTAGTGGAGGTGGAGGAGCAAAGTGAGGGATTTTTGAGATTGAGGAAGATATGGACATGTTTGTAGGCAGGCAGCCTTTATTAAGCAATGTCCTATGCAGAATCCAAGGAAATCCAAGCTCAGTTCCTGTCCTCAAGGACCTGGTGGAGACAGCAGGTAAATTATTAAGTACATATATGCTGGGTAAACAAAGGGGCCATCTTTTAAAGGGAAGGCATCTCTGGCTGGAGAGACCATTTCACATTGGTGGGATTTTATCTGAGTCTTGAAGGAAGTCAGGAAACATATTAGATCAAGTTGAGGTGAAAGAGTATCCCAGACATGGTACAAAGAGCAGAGATGGGAAATTCAGTATTATATTTGAGAAACAGCAAGCAAGTCAGTTTGAGTAGGGAAGTGAGAAGGAAATAAGGTTTCATGTAGTACTTACTATGTGCCAGGCTTTCCTGTACTAAATACTTTCCAAGTATCTCATTGATCCTTACAATAACCCTTGAAGGTAGGTACTGTCCCCATTTTCCAGTTGAGGAAACTGAGGCAAATAGCCTTTCAGTGACTTTTCCAGAATCACACCACTTATAAGTATGAAAGTAAGATCTGAACTCATGTCTTCCAGATTGTAGGCCCTGTGCTACCTTGATGTCTCAAAGCACAATTATAGAGTTCTTAGAAGGGGAAGTAAAATGTAAGAAGAATGCAAAGTTGGTAACCAGTTATGAAAAGTTTAAATGCCAAACAGTGGAATTGATATAATTTTTTTCCCCTTTGGAGGCATTAGGGGAATATTGTAGCTTGTTGAGAAGGGGGTGATATGGCCAGATATAAACTTTAGGAAAATCGCTTGGCAGCTACATGGGCGATGGATTAGAGAAAGGAAGGACTTAAATTTGGGAGACAAACCAAAAGTCTGCCCTGATAGTGATAAGGAAGAGATATGGAGGACCTGAGTGAGAGAGGACTTGTGAGAGGAGGGAAGGGGAATTGTGAGAGATCTGACTTCCCTGTTCCTGCTGTTCCTTTGTTCACCAAGCTCCTAGACACCTCCTTCCTTTACTCCTCACCCATCCCACACATTCAGTCTGTTGTCAAATCTTGGTATTTCTTTCTTCACAGAACTCTCTGCTTATGTTCCTTTGTTTCATTCCCAGTCACAGCCTTACCTCTATCAGCTCTTGACTATTGCAATAGCCTTCTAACTGGTCTCTCCTTCAGACTTCTTCCTATTCCAATTCGTCTTGCTCTTAAGAGCTCCTAAAAGTGATCTTAAAAGTGCTATGTCACTTCAGTTAGTAAGCTACAATGAATCTCTGTTACCACTAGGATCACACATTAAAGAAAGTCCATTAATACTTGAAGTCCCTGACAACTAGCCCCTTTCCTATTTTTTTCTTTTATATTTTAAACTCTATATTTTTTGCCATTCCTACACTTGCCTACATGTTACTCCTTGACCATGATACTGAATCTCCCATCTCTGTTCCTTTGCACGGACTGTTACCTGCACATGTAGAATATTCTCTCTCCTTATCTCTTCCTCTTAATTTCTCTGACTTCCTTCAAGATTCAGCTCAAATGGTGAAATCTTTGCTGATATTCACCCATTCCTTTTTTTCCGCCATTACTTAGGAAGGATTTTGTTTTGATTATATTTTTGTATTTCCACGTTATAATCTTTTAGTAAAGATGAATTATTTAGAAAGTACCCATTTTACAAGTATTTCTTCATACTAAGTATCAAGTATTCTATATTTTTTTAAATTACTACATTCATAAATCAATAAAAACTTCTTAAATGTTGGAGTTATCTGGTGATTCATGGGGCACAGGTATAAATATTTAGAACTTTCTAGCAGCTTCCTGTTCCTATCCCTTTTTTTTTTTTTTTTAAAGATAAGGAAAATAATGTTCTTTTTATAATTCACTGATAGAAGCAAATGTTCCTGTTTTCCATAAGTACTTATTTTTTAAAACAGTATTGTGGGAAACTAGTGAATAATTTATACTATTTTTAGTATATTTTGAAAAAAATCCCACTTAGCTATGTTCTATATACATTTTTTATTTTTAATTTACTTTTTAATGAACAAAAAACCTAATATTTTTGTCTCTCTCCCATCACCCCTCCCCCATGAAAACACTAAAAATAAAAATATTGTAACAATTATCTACAATTATGTATGGTCAAGCTAATTATCACATTTCTGATGTCCAAAAAATGTATATATTACTCTGTAACCTGAGTTCTTTTTTTTTCTGTCAGGATGTGAATAACATTTTCATCATAAGGCTTTGAAGATGTGTGACTGAACATTTAATCATTGTGTTATTCAGAATTCTTAAGTCTTTAAAAAGTTATTTGTCTTCAATATAGTTGTTATTTTATAGCTGTTATTTAAAAATAATGTTCTGAGTGGTATAATTTCCTTATTAGCATGCCATTTACTTTTGTGGAATCAAGTTTTCTTTCTGATATTAATCATTTTCTTGGATAAAGGGATAAAATATCTGCTCAGATTGTAGATGACAAAAAAGTTAGATGCAAGGGAGAAAAGAAGAGAACAAGTATTTATTAAATGCCTATTTTGTACCATGTGCTATGTTGAGCACTTTGCAAATATTTGATCATAGGTAGGGATAGCTAACAAGTTTCATAACTGGATTCCAAAATATAAATATCTCAAACTGCACCAACCCAGATATAATAGAATGAAATTTATATCAAATTCTAAGATTAGGACACAATTAATAAAAAAGTTCTGAAGGTTTTAATGGATCACAGCATCAGCTAGGTGGCACAACGACTAAGAATGCTGGCCTTGGACAATCAGAAAGACGAGTTCAAATCCTGTCTGAGACACTTAGCAAGGCACTTAACCTCTCCACCTCACTTTTTGCTCTTCTATTAAATTGAGATAATAATAGCACACAGTGATTGTGAAAATCAAAGGAGTTGTATGTGGGAGTACAATAAGTCGGCAAACTTTAAGGTACTATATAATTGTAGCTATTGTTAACAGTATGAATCACCAGTATGAAGTAACAATTTAAAAAGCCATCAACTCAAGCTAAGAAGAGTGTAATGTCCAAGTCTCAGAAGGAAAGATCCCTCGTACTCTGCCTTGATCAGAACACATCTGCCCTACTCAGTGAAGTTATAGGTACCTACATTTCTGGAAGGGTATTGATCAGCTGAATTGATATTGATCCTGAAAGGGTCAATAAGAGTAACAAGGAGCCTGAAGATCATTCCTTACAGTGCTAGGATGAACTAAGTAGTGATGTTTAAGCAGAAGGAGCAAAAAGCTCTCTCTTAAAGGGGAAGTTGTCTCCATTAGCAGCGCCTCCACACTAGAATTCTAGAATTTATGTTTCTTGTTGAGATGTAGGTTGGATTTAAAGAGTTTAAAGCATGGAAGAGACCTCAGAAGTCATCTGGACTTTTTAAACAAGAGATAACTAAGACCCAGATAAGTGAAGTGATTTGCCCAGGGTCACACAGCTGAGCACATAGCCAAGATTTCAACACATGTCCTTTAAATCCATGCTCTTTCTAATATGTCATGCTACTGAATTCCCTTCCAATTCTGAGACTCTCTGAAAAGACAAATAACCTGTTATAATATATTTAACATAGAGCTACATGTATTTTTTTTTTTTTAAGGCTGGGTCTCTCTGTCTCACCTAACTTAGAAGTTTAGGGGCTTCCCACAATCTTAATTCATTAGTAGGATTATTACTGCATGGAAACTTTGAATCTGTTTCCAACCTTGCCAGGTTTCCCCCTCTATAGGTAATGTAGGGGTCCTCTGCTCCAAAGGGCTTAGTTTCCTAGTTGGTTTAGTCCATTAAAGCTCAGAACTCCTCTTGGCTTCTGCCTCTCTGGTACCTAGGATAACTGTACATGTGTCACCAAGCCCGGATCATGTTTGTATTGAGAGGGTAAAGGTACCAGACTTATCAAGGCAGCTGGATGGCATAGTGGATAGAGCACTGGCCCTGGAGATGGGAAGACAGCCTTAGGCAGTTTCTAGCCATATTACCTTGGACAAGTCACTTAATCTATTTCCCTCAATTTCCTCATCTGTAAAATGGGGATAATAATAGCAACAGCCATTGTTAGAAGTTGTTAGAACATTCAAATGAGATAACATTTATAAAGCACTTGAAACTGTGCCTGACACATTGTAGGTACTATATAAAATGCTAGCTATTATATCAAATATTGTAGTTTTACAGAAATTATTAATGTGTCATTATATTATCATTTTAGTATATATGAGATTTTTTTTTGGTGTTGTTGTTTCTGCCTTTTTTTAGGTATGTGTCCATAATCATTGAATAAAGACTCTTAGCATATTTTTCCAAACTAATCTTCCTTCTTTCTTTTCAGCTCCAGCCAAACTAGTATAGTCATTTCCCCTTGCCACCCCATATACATTTCCAGCTCTGTCCTTTAGCTTTTTTTTCCCTCCATGAATGCCCAGGCATCAGTAGGGTTCTGTATACTTCACTCACTTGGCATTTATCTGTCATAACATCACAACATAAGTTAATGTGTTTTGAGTTAATGTCCTGTCTCTCCCTCTAGCTCCTGGAGGACAGGAACTCACATCCCCAGAATGCTTAGTATAGTCAGTGCTCAGTAAATGTGTGTGGAATGACCAGTGAGAGAAGAGTTATGGGAGCTTGTAGTGTTCTCTGTTGAGGTTTTCTTGGAGTCTCTGTGAGCAGCCTTCCTTTCAGTTCAATAACACACACACAAGTACAACCAGGTGTTAAAGTCCAAATCCTTTATTATCTCTTTCAAAGTCTTGTCTCCTTTCCTGGGGCCAGGTTAGCTTTCTTAGAGGCCCATCTCTCTCTCTCTCCTTGGTTCCAAGAGCTTGAGCTCCTGCCGCCAGTCCTTTGTGTCCTCTGCCAGCTTCTTAAGATCCTCTTGAATATGTCTTGGTTTCTGTAAGGGAGGCAGGAGGACTGCCCCCATGGTCCCTGGCTTCCAGTTCTGATTCTGGCTGAGTTTGTCTGAGCTTATATGCTCTCTTATAGGTGTGAATCTTGTGGAACAATATTAAGTACTAAGTACATGTACTGAACTACCATTGTCTTTATCAATTCCACTGACTTAACACCTTGTAACAATCCTGGTTTCAGAGTTCTGGCCTAGAATAGGAGCTGGGGAGATGTTTGGGGGGAAAGCAGAAAAGAAGGGATTTTTTTTTTTTTTTCAGAGACTGCTAGGTAATGTAGTGAATCATGTGCTGGGCCTCAGGTTGGGATGGCTCTCCCCTTAGGCACTGCCCAGCTATGGGAACCTGAGCAAGTCACA
This sequence comes from Sminthopsis crassicaudata, assembly GCF_048593235.1. NCBI lineage: Eukaryota > Metazoa > Chordata > Mammalia > Dasyuromorphia > Dasyuridae > Sminthopsis > Sminthopsis crassicaudata. The sequence continues at coordinate 426,627,391 of NC_133620.1, forward strand.
ACCTATTAGCCTCAGGTTGCTCAGCTATAAAAATACCTACCTTCTAGAGTTATTATGAAGATCAAATGAGATAATATATGTAAAGTACTTAGTACAGTACTTGACACATAGTAGGTATTCCATAGGTGCTCATTACCTCCCTTTATAACAAATCAGAGAAGATAATTGTAGGTCTATAAAAGACATAGTATGGCATGTAACTTTGGGTGACATTAAAAAGAAGGATATTTAAAAACTGAAAAAATCTCAAAGAAGATAGATATATAAAATATTTTAAAGTTTATATATAATAAAAAAAGCATTTCAATAACAACATAAATATTGCTCACCCATTTAGATGTTTCTTTTGAATCATTACATCCTTGAGAAACTAACTCATCACAATTGGCTATTCTTACATATGAGCTTTACTTGCTTTTAGCAATCCAAAACCAGTGATAGTTGTTAGATAAATTTCATAGTAGAACAATTCAATTTTCTTAGATAAGATAAAGAAAATGGGGATATAAGTGGTATTTTCATTCCTTTTAAGGTTGAAGATTAAGTCTTGAAAAAGGATAAAGATAAGGGAAGTAAACAAACAGGTGGCTAAATAGATAATGTTTAAAAATGGGATTTGGTTTTAAAACTATGGCATAAGGAATAATGGGCTCTTGACCCGGAAAAATGTTTATCACAAGGACCAGAAAGAGCCCCCTTGTCTAGAAGTTTGCTGCTCTGATCACTAGGATTTTTAGAATGTTTTTCACAACTATTGAACTGTGGATGGCATTATATAGTGTGCCATATATAATATAAAAGTAACAACAGAGACAATATACATTAACACGAATATTTCCCACTTTTCTTTTAACACAGAATAAAAAATAAAAAAATATAACTATGCTTATGCTAGCATCCATTTATGAGTTGCAACATAGACCACAAAGCCTACTCATTCTATGCAACCCTATTTATTTCTGTTCATTTCTATGCCCAATCCCCCATTGTCAAACAATAAAAGATATGGGACATACTGATCTGGAAATAGTTGGACTTATCTTCTAATCTAGCTTTCATAAAACCTCCTTGTGGCTTTTACTTGTTTTATTACCATAGACAGTTTAAGTCTTGCTGGTCTCCATAGTAGCAGCAGAAACAGTTGCAGCAGTTTTCCCAACAATTGCCATAAGCAAGATAAGTCTTGTATTACAGATTCTTACTATAAGATAAAGGAAGCAGATCCTTTTTACTTGCAGCTCACTCTTGACTGTTTTCTTTAGCCTCTTATGTTACCATCTGTTAATTCTAACTCTTTCCTTTCCTTCCTCTGTGTATTGTAACCCCCTCTCTCCCCATATAAATATGTGTGTGTTTATTTATTTTCCATTTAAAGATATGTCATTTTAAAGATGCTTTCTCTGTTTTGTGGTCAACTATAATTAGATAAACATAATAGTTCCCTGGAATTTAGGCAGTTTTTGAAAAAATAATCAAGTTGGGTTTAATTCCCTACAATTATGTACTTATTACTTTGAACTGCCCAGTTTTGTGCCATTTTATTTATTTCATTTATTTAAATGCATACCCATTTTAACCCTCTAAATAATTAACAGAAGGTGTGTCTCCAGCCATTTATTTATATTTATATCTTAGCATACATTTTCAAGTCTACCTGCCTTCTCTCCAATATCATCCAAGTACATCATTATTATTGGAAACCTGACAATCATAATTTTTTGAATCCAGGTTTTAATCATAATAAAGATTTGAGTGAAGTGGAAAAAATAGAGACACTAATACATAACATAAGAAAACATTGTTAAGTTATCTTATTTGATTCGCACAAAAATCTTGGGGAATAGCAAGATAGATATTGTCATTTTACAAATAAGGAAACTGTCTCACATCTCTCACTTCTATTAAAAAGTAATTAAAATTAAAATCCAAGTCTCCCAGTTCAATCTTTTCCCAGTAGCCTTTTTCTAATTCACATATTACAATGTATGTATTTTTAAATGCTAATGTCAGTTGAAAATTATAGTGATGCTTTGTCTACTTTATAATAGTTTAGATTTGTTGGAATTAGTTTCTTTGTGTCCATTTGTATTATCTAGAGCAAATATTCTTTTTTTTAATAATAGCTTTTTATTTTTTAAAATACATACAGAGTTTTCAGTGTTCACCCCAGCAAAACCTTGTTCCAAATTTTTCTCCTTTTCTTCCACCTTCACCTTCTCCTAGACAGCAAGCAGTCCAATATAAGTTAAATATGTGCAATTCTTCTTTTTTTTCCTTCAATGTTTTTATTAATTTTTATAATCATAACATTTTTTGACAGTACATATGCATAGGTAAAATTTTTTTTTTTTTACATTATCCCTTGTACTCCCTTCTGTTCCGAGTTTTTCCCCTCCTTCCCTCTACCCCCTCCCCTCGAGGCAGGCATTCCCATACATATTAAATATCTTATAGTATATCCTAGGTACAATATATATGTGCAGAATCGAATTTTGTTGTTGTTATTGTTGCAAAGGAAGAATTATATTCGGAAGGTAAAAATAATCTGGGAAGAAAAACAAAAACAAAAAAAAAATAATAATAATGCTCACAGTTTACACTCATTTCCCAGTATTCCTTTTCTGGATGTAGCTGATTCTGTCCATCATTGATCAATTGGAATTGGATTAGCTCTTCCCTATATTGAAGATATCCACTTCCATCAGAATACATCCTCATACAGTATCATTGTTGAAGTGTTTAATGATCTCCTAGTTCTGCTCGTTTCACTCAACATCAATTCATGTAAGTCTCTCCAAGCCTCTCTGTATTCCTTCCGTTGGTCATTTCTTACAGAACAATAATATTCCATAACATTCATATACCATAATTTACCCAACCATTCTCCAATTGATGGGCATCCATTCATTTTCCAGTTTCTAGCCACTACAAAAAGGGCTGCCACAAACATTTTGGCACATACATGTCCCTTTCCCTTCTTTAGTACTTTCTTGGGATATAAGCCCAGTTGTAGCACTGCTGGGTCAAAGGGTATGCACATTTTGATAACTTTTTGTGCATAATTCCAGATTGCTCTCCAGAATGGTTGGATTCTTTCACAACTCCACCAACAATGCATCAGTGTCCTAGTTTTCCCACATCCCCTCCAACATTCATCATTATTTGCTCCTATCATCTTAGCCAATCTGACAGGTGTGTAATGATATCTCAGAGTTGTCTTAATTTGCATTTCTCTGATCAATAGTGATTTGGAACACTCTTTCATATGAGTGGAAATAGTTTTAATTTCATCATCTGAAAATTGTCCATATCCTTTGACCATTTATCAATGGGAGAATGGCTTGATTTCTTATAAATTAAAGTCAATTCTCTGTATATTTTGGAGATGAGGCCTTTATCAGAACCTTTACCTGTAAAAATGTTTTCCCAATTTGTTACTTCCCTTCTAATCTTGTTTGCATTAGTTTTGTTTGTGCAGAAACTTTTTAATTTGATATAATCAAAATTTTCTATTTTGTGATCAATAATGGTCTCTAGTTCTCCTTTGGCCACAAATTCCTTCCTCCTCCACAAGTCTGAGAGGTAAACTATCCTATGTTCCTCTAATTTATTTATGATTTCGTTCTTTATGCCTAAATCTTGGACCCATTTTGATCTTATCTTAGTATGTGATGTTAAATGTGGGTCCATTGTGCAATTGTTCTAAACATATTTCTGTTATGGGCCAGAACTCTGAACTTGAAACAAAGGATACTTACAAGTAGAATTGAGGAGACTATGGTTAAATCTAGTTTAGCATTTTAATCCTACAACAAATAATGGTTTCCTAGTGATAAAATGTTTGATTTATACTCAGCGTAGAGCATATAAGCAAAAAGCTCTCAGGGCCAGAAAGGATAAGTGTATTAGAAGCTCTTGGAGGCTGAGACGGATTCATTCCATCGGCCACCTTTATGGAGGTTGAAGCACAAACTTATGGATTTGGAGAGAAGTCAAAGGACTGGCTGCAGGAACTCAAGCTCTTGGAACAAAGGAGAGAGATAGGCCTCTAAGAAAGCTAACCCAGCCCCAGGAAAGGAGACAAGACTTTGAAAGAAATAATAAAGGATTTGGACTTTAACACCTAGCTGCATTTATGGTGATTACTGTACTGAAACAAAGGCTGTCTTCAGAGACCCCCAAAAAACCTCAACAGAGAAGATTACATTTTAGAGAGAACATTAGACATTTCCACATTTATCATGCTGCACAAGAAAAGCCAGATCAAAAAAAGGGAGGAAAAAAAGAAACACCACGAGAAAGAAAAAACAAACAATAACAGTTAAGATGAAAATACAATGTTGTGATCTACTTTTAGTCCTCATAGTCCTCTTTCTGGATGCAGATAGTTCTCTTCATCACAAGTCTATTGGAATTGCCCTGAATCACCTCATTTTTTTTTTTTTTCAATTTGGAATCACTTCCTTTTTAAAAAGAACCAAGTCCATCACAGTTGATCATCACATAATCTTCTTGTTAAAGCAAATATTCTTACTTTGAGAATTGGAAAATGGGATGAGGTGATATTTTCACAAGTATTTTCCAGGTTTAGTTGCTTACTTTTGGTTTTACTATTTAATTAACAGATTACGACTTTGAAAGTATAATTTAACTGAAAATAAAATGAATCGATAATCCATTTAGAAAGTCATTATTAAACGATATTAACAATTTCCCATATTGTGGGAACCACTGTTTAAGTGACTTTAGTGTTTTTAAGTATTAAAATGTATAATTTTTTCAATCTTTTAAAAATTTTAATGGTATATAATTTTTCTAATTACAAGTAAAGGTGGATTTTTAATGTTCATTTTTATAAGATTTTGAGTTTTAATTTTTTTCTCCCTTTCTCCTTTATCTCTCTTTTCCCCAAGGCAGCAAGGCAGTGATATAGGTTGTACTTGTATAATCAGTTTTTTTTTTTTTTTAACAAAATATAGACTTCTTTAATTTATGTTTTTCTTTTCAGAAATAAAAACAACAGTACTTGATGATTGTAAGAAGGAAGGAGAATGGAAGGTAAAAATTGCATGTTTTTTTAATACTGTGTCTGCACCTGGCAATTATATTTTTAATGGAATTTGATGCCAAACATAAGCAAAAATGTATGTTTGAATGAATTAAAAAGTGTTTATTATGTGCAAAATGCTGTGATTTTTTACATATAAAATATAAGGAAATAAAAAAGGCCATTTTAAAGACATCTTGAATCATAGAATAGGAAAAATATATATTCAGTTTCCCAGAGACTGTATTGTCAAGCATAGATAAAGCTAGTTTTCAGAGCTCTATAAATTTCATTTCAGCATTGTAATTTCCCATCATATTTCATAGATGCTTTTATAAGTTTATGTGAATTTTATTGATAAGATTAATAGAAAATATTTGATCCTGTATTAGTGGTCGGTCATAAGTTATTTAATTTTTAATTTATTTTTATTTTTAGATAATGCTTTTAGATGAATTTACCACTAAGCTTTTGGCATCATGTTGTAAGATGACAGATCTTCTAGCAGAGGGTATAACTGGTAAGTATTCACTAATGTTGATGTCCACTTTGATTATTGAGAGACATGTGAGAGATTTCTGGGTCTTACTACAAAAATTTGAAAGTTTTTAAATATAATTTTTATGAGATTGATAATCATCAAGAAGGGCATGTTTTTCACCATACTAACAATAATCAGATTTGTTTTACATAATTCTGTATCTGTGCTAATACTCAAAATTGAACAAGTATAGTAGTGTCTATTTTAATTTTTTACTTGAAGAAATAGTGCATTGTCAGACCCAGGTCTTTGTAATTTGGTTTGGCTTACATGTTTTTCTTTGTTATAAAGAAGGGTTCAGTGGGGTGGGAGAGTGTGAGTATAGGTGTGGGGAGTGTGAGAGGGTGTATATGTGGGAATGAGGGGTGTGGGGGATTGGAGGGGATGTGGTGAGTGTATGTGTGGGGATGGGTGTGTTTAGGTAGGGAGGATGGGTCCAAATGACATTAATTGGAAATGAAGAAAATGAGAGTCAGAGTAACTAGTAACTTACCCAGCTTCACTCAGCAAATAGCAGAACCAGCATTTGAACCCAGGTTTTCTAACTAAACCCATTACTCATTCTTCAAGACCACAATTTTCAAATTTCATTGTTCAGGCCAGGAAATTTCTCTGAATCAAAAAATATTATGTGCAGGTGGAAATGCTTTTAACCTGTTTCTTTCCCCAAATATCAGAAGGGAAAGCAGAAAATTCTGTGTTTAGTGTCCATTTCTCATTTTGGATCATTGCATTTACTTCTGTTTATGGTCCTTCTCAAAAAAGACTTCCAAGCACCACTTTTAAAATCCCAATTACTTTTCTCTAAGAATCCCATCCATAAAACCTCTATTTTTGCTAAGTTTTCTTACCTAAGCTTACTCACTGATTGGGCAGTTGCCTCAGTCTGAGACCTGTTAAAAACCTTAGCTTTACAAGGCCAAGGTCTTCCACCTCATCTAGGGAGAAATCCACTTGGATTAATCTGTATCTGGCCATTGTATATTGGTTCCAGAAGAGAGTTAGAGGCTGTCGACCTTGTACTTTCTCTCACCTAAATCTAATTCACTTGTATGTCATGTCATATCTCCTGATGCCATGGTCCTCTTTGAGAACAAAGGACAAACAATAACATTTTGCCCACTCTTAACTTTGCCCCAGGCCTCAATACATACCCAGCATGCCACTTGTTACTTAAAAAGTTGGGGCTTTTTTTTTTTTTTAGATTTTGAATCTTTTCCTTATACTGCATTGCCAAAAGGATACAGTTTTAAGCATTTATGAAGGTATGCAGTGTTTTTACCATTTGTCTTCTTCATCAGTCCATTACCATAAAAGATTTCCTTTACTACGGGGGGATTGTGATGTTATATTACTTGCTCCCAAGGTTACAACATGTGCACAAATAAATATAATATGAGGCCTTTTGAAGGGGGAAAGAACAATTAAGGGCTTCTGAGAAGGCTTCATTTCTTGTGGTGCTACCTGAATTAACTGTTAAAGGAAGAGGAGAGGTGCACCTTTTATGGGGGGATAGCAGAGACCCAAAGAAGTTAAAAATGAATATAGCTAAGTGGGAAAATTAAGAAATGTTTGAGGAGATGTCTGTTCTGTTTCCTCACCTTAAGTGGAGAAATATATAACTCTACTTTCCAATCAGAGGTACAAAGGGTAAGGATTCTTAAAGATAACAATTATGAGGGACCATGTTTCAGACATGGAGAACAATCTAATTATATGCATGAGGGCAAAAGATAGTGTGTCAAATTGAGGAAGCAGCTAGTAATTCAGTTTTTTTTAGAACAAAGTATATTTTAGGAGAATAATGTGAAAAATATGAAAAGGAAGAATAGAGCCAAATTTATAGGAGTTGATGTAAGAAAAAATGGATGACAGGGTTTAGAACCTGAGTGACTGGAAGGATGATGTGCCTATGTTAGAAACAGAAATTTGGAGGGGTATTGTACTTAGGGTAGAAAATGATTAATTCCATTTAAGATACATTGAGCATGAAATGGCAAGAAGGTATCCACATAGAAAGATATTTAACAGAGTCAAGATGTTTTAGGCTTCTATACAAGAGCCCCACCTTGTTTTTAGAAAATTAACACTTTGGGATTTCAGAAACAGGGAATTTGAGAGTTGGAATGAATTAGCTGCTTTTAGTCCAACTAACAGACAGAAGGAGTCTCCAAGATAACATACCTGACAAACCATTCAGCTTGAAGACCTCCAAATAGGAAGATCCTACATGCTTTTGTCCATTCTACTTTTGGACAGCTAAAATTGTTAAGTAGCTTTTCAGGAAGTCAAGTCTCAATTCATTTGTATACCAAATAAATAAGTTGATGTAAGAAAATGTAAAGGATAATTAATCATCAAAGAATTACAAGGCATCATGACATCTACTTAATTCAGCTAAAACTACACTTATACAGTATTTTAATTTTGTATTCTTTCTTGAAAATATTGGAATATCCAATAGCCCTCATTATTAGGTACTCTATCCTAATTCAGACTCTTTGCGTGCTTTATTTTAAGTTTCTTAGCTCTTGTTCTTGGTGAAAATAAAGCTTAGTAACTTGTAGTCCTCTTTACCATATTGTTTTAAATATTGTAAGATTATTTAGTCCTCTTCAGATCTTTTGTTATCTTAGTGAAGTAATCATAGTAGTCTACCTTTGTCATGGAACTCAACACTATTCAAGTATTCTACGTCATTTCCAGGTATAGGCCTCATAATATATATAATATTCTTAGAAAGACTAATCAGTTTTGAAAACAATAATATTAGTGCACACTTTCCTTAATATGCAATCCTGATAATAGCAGTTTCTTTTTGACTGAAAAAATAAATATTATTTATTTATAAAGAATTTTGTAGTACTTAAACTAAACATTTAGCTCATAACTTTCTATGAACATCAGAGCAATTGACTAAAATTCAAAACATCTGGGTTCTAATGCCAACTGTTATTTAATAGCCTTGTGACCTTTAATAAGTCATTTATCCTATCAGCCTATTCACTGCCCTTTAAAACAGGGTTTTATTCCATCATCCCAGCCATTTATCAAAAATTTTTAATAGCATCAAGATTTTCCTTAGAAAATAGTTTGTTCCTTATTTTGTTACATGTTAAACAACCATAATTTTTCATTTATATTATTTAATAAATAAAATACTCATTTTACATAGTAGAAAATGTAAGCTTAAAACATTTTTCAGGTATTTCCATGAGTGTTTCTTATTACTTATCACTGCATTTCATAATGGTTTTCTAATTCACCCTTTCCCAAATAGAAGAGTCTAGCATAAAGGCAGAAATAAAAACATTTCCCTTTAAATTCCCAATGATAAAATTAAAATAGAGACATCTAATGGACTCTCCAAAATAAGTAACTTGAACTTAAAATATGATTTTGCAATTAAATTATTGGGAATAAATAGCAAATTAAGTTTTCAGTACAATTTGAAAACTTTCTTCATCTCATAATGTAAATTTAGCCACAGTTTTACTTTAAGAGGTTGGATCCCAGATAAACTATAGACTGCATTAATATTTTGCTTTTCTAGATTTGGTGAAGAGAGGAGAAAGGAAGCGGATATCCATATTTAAAAGAGAAGTCAAACAATAGCCCTTCTTTCTTGTCAGCTTGATTAAGTGTTTAATTATGGCTAGGGTTTCTGGGCTTTTTGCCAGTGACATATTTTAAGGTGTGGTATTCTTATTTCAGCATAAAACTTTTTCAATACTAATTTAGAAGTGAACTTTTTAGACTAAAAGTTATCATGGTTTTGAAAAGAAATAATCTTGTAACTTTTTTTTCTTTAGTATTTAAACATGTTTTAAAGTATTAAATTATTTAATGACATGTAAAGAAAATTTTTTAGAAATGATGCCCAGATACATAATCATTACTCAAGACAGCATTACCAAATGTTATAATTAAAAACTTTTTTACAAGTTTTTTTCTGTTAATGTACTTTCCCCCCATTGTTCTTTTACTATTTTTCACATCTCCACACTTCCCATTTTGCTGCAACTATTATATTATAAAATATGCAACTGCATATTTTTGCAGTCAGTCAGCATGTGCTTAGCAATTTTAGCTATTGTCTTTTAGCCATTTTCTTGCTCCTAATTACTTCTGCTTAACTTTCCTTCATAATGAAGAGGCAGTCTCATCTAAGGATTATTGAATGAATAATGCTACTAATGGTTCACTGGTTATGTTCATTGTACATTTTAAGAGCTCTCTTTTATCAAATGAGGTAAACCATTTTGAAGGGAGTTATATAAGTGGTGAGCATACTATAGCCTACATGCTAATTTTATAAAATAAGCACGGTATAATGCTTATTTTTTTTTTAGGATTTGAATATGCAGACATAAGCATATATAGAAAATTTCTCTCTCTCTCTTTTTTTTTTTTTTTTTTTTTTTTACTAGTTGTGGAAAATATTTATAAGAATCGTGAGCCTGTCAGACAAATGAAAGCACTTTATTTTATCACCCCAACATCAAAGGTTAGTGTTTTTAATTTTTCAGAAGTTAACTTTTTTTTCCCTCAGCTTTAAAAGATCATAAATGTATAACTATATGGACCTTAGAGATCATGTAATTTAATCACCTTATTTGTAAAATGAGTAACAGATTCAAAGAACTAAGTAATTTGATCACTGTGATCACAAAGTTTATGAATAGCAGATACATGATTTGAACTGATATCCTTTGATGCTAAATCTAGTGCTTTATCCATTGTACCATTTACTTATAGTTTTGCTTGTGGAAAAGAATGAATGATTATCAGAAACATTAAAATGTGCCACTGAAAAACTTAGAGTTGACCTTCAGAATTGTTTATCAAGAACAGAGAGGTCTGAAGATTTCTCTTCCAGCAAATATGTAGAACAAGGAGGATTTTGCCCTTCTCTAAATAGTGTGTTCTGTATTTGGCCTTTCCATTATGGCCAGATTACTGCATACTGTCCTTAAAGTCAAAGTTAGTTTGCTTCCTAAAACAGAAGGAATAAGGGACTGAGGGATGCTTCATGTTGTCAGAGAGGTAAAATGCCCTTTAAAAATGTAAGAAGAATTGAAAGTGAAAACAACCTTTCCCTTACCCCTCAATAAAAAGGGTAAGTAAGAAGCAGAAAGTAATCCAATACATCAGGAAGTTGGAGCATAAAAGAATGTCATACAGTAAAGAAAAAGGACTAGTGAACATTGGGAGCTGAGTAGTGGATTAAAAGCTCTTTGTACTTGTATCCCCAGTACTGCTTGGCACATATTAAGCATTTAATAGCTACTTGGTGATTAATTAATTGATAGGCACACTGGATTTTAGAGTAGATTTTTAAAGGTCTAGACGTTTCAGGAATGAAATTTCGAAGATATAAGGAGAAATAATTTGGACAAGAAAGAAAAACGGACTTGTGGATGTGCAGGAGATTCATCACCTACTTTAGATTTTAAAAAAATACATATAGAATATAGAAACAAGGATAAATAATGGAGGATATATTTTAAAGTTGGCATAATCCTTATAAGAATAACGTCAGTAGTTCTAAAGTTAAGGATGAACAAATGTTAAAAAGACTTGAGGATAACTGAAGCTAAGAAGACAGGGATTCTTACTTTCTTCTCCTTTTCTGTCAAGGAAAATTATTTTTGATTATAAAGAGGGAGGGGAAGAAAGCCTAACAAATTTGTCAAGACAATTAGGAAATAGAAAGTACAAAGCTACCTTTTGATAAGTTCAAGTCATCAAGCTCCAGTTTTGTAGCAGTGAAATGATCTTTGAAAGGTCATGAAGACCTGCCTCAGGATTGGAGAAGGATGAATGTTTTCAAAAAGAAGAGAATGGAGTCATCCTAGTACAGACTGGTTCAGCTTTGAATCCTAGAAGAATTCTAGAAGATATTATTAGGCATGTGTTAATAAGGAAGTAGAATAAGTGATCACAAGAAAGCATCATCAAAAATTGTCCATGCCAGAACAACTTAAGTTTCTTTTTTTGCAGGGTTATTGGCTTATTAGATTAAAGGGGATGCTACAGATATAGTTTGTCTACATTTTCTATATTTAAATATTGGATGAATTCTTTCATGCTCTTCTTGTAGAAAATATGGAAAGAAATAGAATAGATATTTGTATAGTTAGATACATTATTTATTGGTTGAGTCATTCAACCTCAAAACAACAATTAATGATTTTGATGAAATTTGGAATAGTTCTCTCCTTGAATTCCCAAGGATTTGTCTTGACAGTATACTTTTTAGCATTCATATATCAGCAACATAAACAAAAGTATGGACAGAATTTGTCTCATATTTGCAAAAGTCCCAAAGCTAGGAGTCAACATTGTATAGTGTATAGATAGAATGTTAGATTTAGAGTAAGAAGACCTCAATTCAGATCCTGCTCCAAATATTTGCTACATGACTCTCAACTAGTCATGAAATCTCCTAAGTTCTGTTTGCTGTCAAACAATCTAGATGACCATTTTCTGGGGATGTCATAAAGTGAATTCTAGTTAATCTGCAAGTTAGATAAATCACTTCTAAGAATCGATCAGCAACTATTTATTAAATATTTATTATAAGCAGGCACTATCCTAAGGGCTGGGGATATAAAGAAAGCCTAAAGCAGTCCCTGACTTGAAGGAGTTCAGAGTCTTATAGGGGAGATAGCATATTTATAAGTGGATATGTACAAGATACATGGAGAACAATGATGGGAGATAATAGAAGGGAAGGCTCTAGCAGCTAAAGAAATGGGAAAGGCCTCCAGCCTCCAACACTGTTCCCACAGTAGTATTGGTGCTGGGTTTGGAGTGTTCTTCTTCCGTCTTTATCCCACTTGGTGAGCTCTTCCGCTCTCATTGGTTCAATTGTGAACTCTTTTTTAGAGGATTCCCAGATCCAGATGTCCAGCCTTAGTCTCTTTCCCAAGTTCTAGTCTCTTATCATTAACTGCCTTTTGTACAGATGGCATCCCTTGGCATCTCACACTTAGTATGTCCAAAACAAAACTCAGTATTTTCTTTCCAAATTGTTTTTGTCTCCACATATTTCCTCACATTGGGGAGCCCACTTCCATCCTCTCCAAACCGCAGGCTCCCAGCCTTGGTGACATCTTGGCTCCTCACTATAGTCATCTCAAATCTCCTGACATGAGGTCTTGCCATTTCTACTTTCCCAGCTTCTCTTTTCTCTTTTTATACCACCAGCTGCCTGCTGTAGACCCTCGTCATCACAGACAGAGCCTCATGGTCCTAGCTCTCTTTGCTACAGATCTCTCCCCAGTGATTTGGTTCTAGGCTTACTTTGTTACCCCTAGTCACTTCAGATGGTAAACTCCAGAAGCTCCCTGTTTCTTGTAGGGTCAAACACAAAACACCTCTTCCAACTTTTTTGGTCTTTCTAGACTTCTCTCCCCTTCCAGTCCTTTTCAGTCTGCTACCTGGTCTTCTTGCTATTCTTCTGGTGTATCAGTGTCACTGGTCTCCTTCAAGATCCTTCTCCTTAAGAGGTGCTTCCTGTTGTGTGCATCCACAAAGACACACATGCATCTTGTATATACATAGTTACATGCATGTTTTCTCCCTCATTAGAATGTGAGCTTTTTGAGGGCAGGGACTATGTCTTTTTCTGTAAAAATGTCATATAACATGGTGCTTCATGTTGCTTTGCATTCATGTTTGTTGATTGATTACCTGGGTGACTGAAGGAAACTAGTGATTTTAAGTGGTAGGTAGAGGAGAGAGAGAGGGAGAGGGAAAGGGAGAGGGAGAAGGAGAGGGAGAGGGAGAGAGGGAAGGGAAAAGAGAGAGAGAGAGAGAGAGAGAGAGAGAGAGAGAGAGAGAGAGAGAGAGAGAGAGAGAGAGAGAGAGAGAGAGAGAGTGTGTGTGTGTGTGTGTGTGTGTGTGTGTGTGTGTGTGTGTGTGTGTGTGTGTGTGTGTGTCTTTATACTTAGTCCTGGATCTTTGACTTCAGAAAATGACTTCACATTCTGAGATTCTTAGTGTGTGTATCTCAAAAGTTAAATTGTTACTGAGTTGTACAGTTTTTTTTTTAGTTGACTTCTTATTTTTATTCTGTTAAAATATGAATTGTCCTCTGTGTAGAAATTTAGCTGAAAGCTCTCTTTTTTGTCTTTAGTGTTGCTTGAAGTATTTTCATGAATCTTTGATCTTTTTGATATACTATTTTGCATTTGCTTTGAACCTGACCCAGGATTTTGTTACTTTAAAAAGCAAATCAAGTATCAGGTATCTCTTCCCTTGAATAGTAGCTTTGTCCCTTTTGTAGCCTTTGGAAAAAGAGATGAGCATGTATGGTTAATTCTGCTGCTAATTGAAGGGAGTTGAGAATTACATGTACATATATACATTCATATAGAAATATATTGTTAAGTGAAATCTACCAGCTTCTATATTTTTTGGGGGTCATTTTTGTTTTTCACAGTAAGTATTTTCTAATTATCTTTCAGGTTTACTTAGTGCTTAATGCAGCTACTTGTTTTCAGTCTAATTAGTTGTTTGCTTTTTTGGGGTTTGTGTGTATGTGTGTGTGTGTGTATCATAAAAGCCCTTAGATATTTAAATAAATCTCTAGATTGCAACTAGTCTTGCCTAGCAATGGGCACATTCACTAATTTTTCTTAAATTATGTGAAGGCAATTTGCTGGAGCTGGGTATACAAAGGTGGGGGCGAAAGAACAGTTCCTGCCTTGAAAGAGCTTACTTACATTCTAATGGGGGAAGAAAAGCAGAAGAAGCTGAAAAGAGTGGTGGCAAAGTTTTAAAATAAAAGAATATCTGGGAAGCATAGAAAGCATGTGTCCTCAAAAATGGAGATCCCTAACTGGAACTCACTAATAGGAGAAAAGGAGGCTCTGGCATAGATTTCCAGTGATTTTTACCAGATGACAAATTACTGATTCCTGAGTTAGTCATGGTGGTTCTGTCCAATAACTCAGAGGTCCTGCTGGGATGTGAAGCAGGGCTGGCCTGGCCCATTCCCCAATATCTCTTAGCAGATATTAATGTCTGTTGCACCTGGTATAGTGAACAGAAAGCTAGCCCAGAGTCAAGACCTGAGCAAGACCTCTGCTCAAGTTCATCTGTGTGATCCTGGGCAAATAAGTCACTTAACCTCTCAGTGCCTATAGTAGCTTTCTAAGACAGTCATTTGCAGAGCAGCTATTAATCTGTGTTGATAGAGAAAGTTCTTCACAGAGAGATGCCAGTATTGATGAAATTTCAGTACATTTTTATGAATTAGTTCTGATTAAATGCAAATGATGTGATTTAAAAAAAAAAAACCTACTGGGTACTGGAGAGAGCTTTTGAAATAATATAACCTTGGTGCTCTAGGAACATTTTATTAGCAATTTATTACAGTGCCACTTTCTATCTGTGTTTATATATAGATGTACATAGTTATTCATTAGATTAGTGAAAAAATTTGATAGTTCCCTATAGAGAAATGAGGCTTAGTGGTTATCAGGAAGAAATGGATTCTAATCCTGCTCATGACACATAGTAGCTGTGTAACCCAACAAAACTCACTTAATTTCTCTGAGCCTCAAGGTTTTCTCATATGTAGATTGAAGGGACTGAATTAGATGGTCTCTAAGGTCCCTTAGAATTCTAAATCTTATGATTCTGTGATCAATGATCTCAAGTTAACAATATTTTTATCAACTCAGAATTGCTGATAAATAAAATTTGAGAGTAATTTTAAAGTTTAAAAATTAAAGTACAATTTAATTCTTACAATCTACAAATATTTACAATCTACAAGATAGGTTTTATTTATCTGAAATAGTAAATATTTAGAAATTTTCCTCCTCTCCCAACCTCTGTACAGTTTTTCTGCTGATTTTGAGTATGTTCTTTTTTTTTCTTCATTGCTTTTGCATAATTGGAGCCATCTATTAGTAAATTAATATCTTTATTTACTTTTCTGTTTTTTTTGGGGGGGTGCGATGATCCTCCAATTTTTGAATAAAAGCAAAGTAACATTTTTGTGTTAGGGTGTTTTTTTTTGTTGTTGTTGTTGTTTTTCATTTTGTTTTGGGTTTTGTGTCCATATTTTTCTAATCATTAATGTGGATGGTTTCTTAATCTTGAAGTTTAAAAACATTCATTTTCCTGATTCTTTATTTGCTTATTTTATTAGCGGAACCTTTTCTACCATCTGATATGGGTACCTGTTGCTCCACATATCCTATTGCAGTAGCATGGAAAGTTAGTACCTTTAAGTGTTAAAGATATTTGCCTTCTGCTACTTCTTTTTTAAAAGATCCATGATGCAATTTTTTTTTAAACTTTTTAATATCATGGATCTCTTTGGTAGTCTGGTAAAAATTGTGGACTATTTTTCAGAATAATATTTTTAAATTAGTGAAATAAAATGCAAAAAACTACAAAGGAAACCAATTATATTGAAATATAGATTTTTTTCCCTATCTAAATGATGGACTTTCTGAAATCTATCCACGAACCCCTTAAAGGTTAAGAATCCTTACATTAGTGCTTTTCCAAATTAATGATTTTTGTAAAAGGTAATCCAGGAATTTTTCTGAAAATTTGATTTGTTTTTATTTCTTCAATATCTGTGACAGAAAATTGTTAAGATTGTATTATTACATAAATGACAGATGTTCTTGGATGGAAATCTCATACTCCTTGGGAAAATCTTTAGAATTATTTCCTAAGTCTTTGTCCATCTGCTTAATAGTATTCCTATTACTGGTATGAGTACAATGATCAGTTCATGAATTCTTGTGTCATTTTTAAGTTATCTATTTTATGTATTTCATGCTTTGGGTATCCTAGTTTCCTGGCATTATGATTTAAATGAGAAGTAAATTTGAATAAAAAGTTTCTCTAAATGGTAAAGTTGCTTTGCTGAAAGCCACGTAAACTACAAAATTTCTTGTCTTACTATACATGCAGTAAGTGGTTCTTCATATATGTCAACTATAGCTAGACAATAGAAATTGAATTAGCATTTCATTAATATTTAATGACATAATCACCTCCTAATCAAGCTTTTTTTTTTTTTTAAGTCTGTAGATTGTTTTTTACGTGATTTCTCAAGTAAATCAGAAGGCAAATATAAAGCAGCATATATATACTTCACTGATTGTAAGTAAACTTTTTTGAAGATATATGTTAATGTGTTATAATCAAAGTTGCATTTAATTTGCTGTTCATACATTTAAAATTTTATACTTAAAAGTTGTTAAATATGACCAGCATTGTCTCCCCTCCAATAAATTATAAAATGAAAGAAAGATCTAGCAAATGAAACTAGAGAAGTAGAGAGCTAGTCAAAGCCAACTGCAATTCATCATCCATCTGTAGTGTCTATCCAGGTATATGCACTTATACCAATTCATTGGCTAGCCAATGGATGGCTAGCCATCGAACGGCATATCATAGTCTAGATAAAAAAATGCTATTTACTTGATTTTATCTTTGCATATTGTTAGTTTGAACTCTATTAGACTACTCATATAGCTCATCATAAAGTGATTTTCAAACAGATCATTTAATTATTTGTATTCATACACTTTATTTATTGAGTTACACTCTTAAAACTCATATAGTTAGTTGTACTTTTGTAAATCATTAAATAACAACAGAGTTGTCCTTAAAGAGATTCAGTATTTTGGGACTTGTTGTAAAGCACTACTATGTAATCTGAAAATAGAAACTATCTATCTTATCCACTCTAGGAAATATCTCTTCATATGGTTATGGGACTTGCAAAAAGTAGGATTTATTTCACAACCTTTTTGATTGGAATTTATTCTGTAAAATGAGGAATGACTAAACTCAAGCCTTATTTCTTTCAGAGATTTGTCTTTTAAAATTTGAATATGAGGAGAAAAAAACATTTTTACCACTATCAAAGTGATTTAAAGTATTGAATTAATAATATTTGGTAGAAAAGATTAGATGGCTTATATGTTTTAATCTTTATCTTTCAGTTTGCCCTGACAGTCTGTTTAACAAAATTAAGTCTTCCTGTTCTAAGTCAATAAGAAGATGTAAAGAGATAAATATATCTTTCTTTCCACTTGAGTCTCAAGTAAGCTTTCCATATTTATTTTCTTTAGTTTTGAATGATTTTTTGAACTCATTTCATGAATTTATATGTGAAAATATTAAGTCCATACACTTGAATTTGAATGAGATTAAAACATAATACTCTATACAAAGGTAAAAGAATGAAATTTAAATTGGATCAAGGCACTAAGAATGAAAAATGATGGTTACATTTCAGTTACCAGGTTCCATAAAGGTTAGATCACATCCAATCTCATTTAAGAAATTTAAGTGATTTGCAGTCATTTTGTAGATGATATTCTAAATAAGCATTTCTTGTTAAGAACCTATGTCTATATGTAAGAATAAATATTAATATCTTTGTAACTAGAATCTCATTCAAATTTTTAGCATAATTGTTAATTAGTCATATTGTAATTTAATATGCAGACAGAGCTAAGTGTTAATAATTGTTTAATAATATTTGTTAACAATAAATATTAATAATAAGTTTTATTTTATTCTGCCATGGGTCTCTTATATAGATGAGTTGGTGTTTTGTTCTGATTTTAGATTTTAGATTCTTGCAGAATTTAGTTTAATCCTTGTTATTCAGACTTGGAGTTAGGAAGAATCACTATTTCAGGGAATTAGGAACATCCTAGAAGAGAAACTTCTCTTTCAAGATTTTATTGTTTTATAAGTAATATTTCAGTTTTTTAAAATGTGAGACTAGGAATAAAAACTTCACCTATGACTTCATTGATATGAGGAACTTCCTCTAGTAATGGAGATCAGATCAGCACAGTTTCTCTAACTTTGAATCTTTTTTTTTACTCGTCTTAGCTTCCTGGAGCATTAAGATTAGGTCATTTGCCCAACTTCACACAACCAATAGGTGTTAGAAGTGAAACTTGAACTCAAGTAGTTTTGATGCTTGAGATAAGGTTGTTCTTTACTCACCAAACCACATCGCCTCTCTTTATTTTTTTTAAATACAAAATTTGAAGAGTATGTTCTCCAAAAATCAACTGTAGCAATTTTTTCCTTAACTGTAGTATATAAATATTAGAGATGCAGATGAACTTTTAAAAATAATGTGGAATTTAAACAGAAAGGTGCATTTTGATAATAGAAGAAGATTCATTTCATTCATAGAAGACTAAATCAAAGCCTCATTGTTAAATTCTACAAGTGGCTAATGATAGTGATGATGAGGATGAGAATAAGGATCATGGTTAACATTTATGCTGTGCTTATTGTGGACCAGGCACTGTGTTAAATGATTTTAATTATTATTTCATTTGATTTTCACAACTTTAGAAAGTAGTTGCTAGTCTCACAGAGGCAAATAGATTAAGTGACTTTCCCAGGATCACTCAACCAGTAAGTGACTGAGATCAGATTTGAATTTAGATCTTCTTGGCAGTGGGCTCAGGGTTCCATCCTCTGTGTTAGCTAGTTTGAAGAAATTTAAAAATGACTCAGGTTGACAGCCTGACATTTGATTTCTGTTGCAAGTCACTTTCTGCTTTTATATATGTGAAGTCATGATTTATAAAACTTGTAATTAATGTTTCTTATGTACCAGCAATCACTTCAGAACCCTCCTCTCTTTCTTCTACTTTGGACTGCATTCTTACTTTTATCTTGCGCCACCTCTTTTACCTCACCCCCCAGCTGCCCCAAAATGAGCACAGGATTTTAGATCTGAGGTATCAGAACTGGCAGAGAAAGGGAAGGTAAACCTCCAAGTTGCTTTTTCTACTTCCTGATTTGTAGTTTCATATTCCTCATTGCTGTATTTTAGAACTCTCTCTAGCTCACAAATAGCCAGTTTCATTTTTCCCTATTCTGCCTTGAATAAAGTGATTAAAAAATATCCTTTCTCTATATTTCAGAGATATATTTCAAAATTTCCAGTCCTCATTTGCAATTTTTTGTACAAGATCTTAGGGAAGAGAAAACATACATCATAAATGAGATATTTTTGGATTGTCCCAGGAATGTAGCCACTATATATATATATATATATATATATATATAAAACATTGTTTCTGTGGGAGAATGTTTTATGATCCACTTTGGTGGAGACTTTTAGAACAGTTAATTGAGTATTGTCTGTATTTTTTGAATAGCTATTGCTTACAAAATAATATATCAAATTTTGAAATATTAAAGAGTTTTCCTCTTAAAATTTATTAACCTTTCTCATGAAAAACACCTTAATTATACAAATAAAGTCCTTTTTATAAACTAAAGAGCTATTTTTAAACATTTATTGGAAGAAAATTTATATTAGCAAACTATTTGAAATATGAAGGAAGAATTATATTAATATAAGATATATAACAAAAAAGGTTGCTTATCATCCTGTAGGAAAGAATTTATTATACCACACTTGTTGAGTGTCTACTTTTTTGTAAAACACTATTTGACTAGGAGAAGTTAACAGCTTCAACTTTAAAGAACTTTTAATCGAATGGTGAATTCCCCCATGTAGGAATTCCTCAGAAGTCAAGAATCAATTCCTTTATAACTTCAGGGATTTAGACAAAAAGTTTTTAATGTGTAAAAATTCAAATTTGTATATGATATCAATACCTCACTGATCTTTTCCCTTACCATTTCTGTCTCTTTCAATTAACATAGTACTAATTTCTATGTGTTTCCCTGTATATAACAGATACACATTATGTTGTTGAATTCTAGAGTGCAGTAGTCATGAGTACTTTAATCTCACTAGTGTAGGAATTGTGCTAATTTCAGTAAAGCTAAAAACATTGAGATAGATGATGAAATTGATATATGAAGTACTCATTTGCTTGTTTTAAGCAAATGCTAATTATAAGTCAGTTTCATTTATTCATTAAAATAATTTCCCTATAAGTTTCCACTGGAAAACGTTTTGTATCCTATCTAGTTCAAATTATTTTACAGACTCCAAAGCAATAAAACTACATTTCTTTAAAAAATATTCTGTAAGATTTAACTAATTCAGACTAGACTTAGTCTTTTTGGATAATACTTAATATTAATATACTTAGTCTATTTGAATAAGACATGCTTTCTTCATTCAACATATATAAAATCAAATTAATAATCTGCTTTCCTCAAGCTCACATCCCCTTTCCGATTCCTCCCAATTTCCATTTCCATAAAGTGAACTATTATTTCCCTAACCCCCAAGCTTGAAATTTGGAAGACATTTTTGACACTTAATCTCCTTTTCAGTCACTACCTCCAAATAGCCATTCACATACCTCTGTTTTCATTTCCACTGTTACAACCCCAGTTCTCACCTTCAGGGTCTCATTTCTGAACTTTCTGAACTATTCCCATTACTTGGCTGGTTTTCTGTCTCTAATTCCTCTGCCTTTCAGTCCTTTCTATAATGTACTACTCAATTAGCCTCTTAAAAATAAGACATCAGTGTAATAATTTCCTACCCTTAGGAATTTCAAATAGTCTTCTTTAATATTTCAAAATTTGATATATTGTTTTGTAAGCAATAACTATTCAAGAAATACAGACAATCCTCAATTAACTGTTCTGAAAGCCTCCACCAAAGTGGTCATAAAATATTCTCCCACAGAAACAATGGTCTAACCCTACAGGATAAAATCTAAGTTCCTGAACCTCAAATTCAAAATCTTTCATACTCTGTTTTCATCTTACCTAGCTGACCTGATATTCTGTTTCTTAAGGAAAAAAAAAAAATTCCATTCCAGTCAGCCCAATCTGTTCACCATTCTCAGAACATACTTTCTTCATTCCACATTTTATCCCTTGCTCATATCATTTTTTCTAACTGAGATGACTTCCTTCTCATATCTGATTAACCATATCTTATGATATGAGACTACAAAGCCTACTACTGGTTCTAGGCCATTCTGGTCCATGTTCTTTCTGTCTTACCCCTAACTCCTAACCTTTGTCTATACTAGACCTTTAGATATTTGAATTATTTTGAATGATTAAGAGATTAATTATTGGTAATATAATTGTTTATATTTTTTATATGAAATACTGAAGAATATTAAACAAATGAAGAGTATCAGCTAATGATTTTAAATTACTATATGTGGAGTAATTAATTTCCAAAGTGAGTTAAGATTAAGTTAAGATTGAGTTAAGATTTTGAATTTTGAGAGAATTTGGTTTTGCTGTGTATTTTTCTTTGCCTAATATTAGCCAATTTACTAGTTTGACTACTTTAGATTCCTCCATTTATTATGCAGGTAGTGAAAAGCATGCAATACATTCTGTATAAGAGACAAGACTTGGAGAGAGGTAGACTATCAGGAAAGGAGAGTAAGAAAAGAAAAAGAGGATGAACCAAGATAACAGAGAAAATGGGATATGATTGAGGTAAAGACACAATTGTATCAGGAAACCGAGCTTATTTAGCCATGAGAGTTTTTTTTTTTTTTTTTAATGTATGTTTCTTGATATATTTTCCTCATCTAAATCATAACCACTGGTGTAAATGTATTTAAATTTCTAAATTGCCATATTTTATTTTTTCTTATTTAGGTATTTACTCTTGATGTACCCGATGCATTCTATTATTGTTACAGTCCAGATACAGGGAGTGCAGATGGGAAAAATGGCATTATGGAAGCCATGGCTGAGCAGATAGTTACTGTGTGTGCCACTTTGGATGAAAATCCTGGAGTCAGGTATAAAAGGTAAAACACTAAATAATAATTATCTATAATAAGTTGTGTTATTACTTGTTGACATCTAAAAAAGTCAGTAGAGCATAATTTCTGTTATGTGATTTTTCTGGTTTGAATAAATACACATTAAGTCATTATAGTTTACCTAAAGTAAAGTCAGTCTCAGAAATTAAAAGCATAAATTTATACTGTGTAAGGTCTCAGATTTAGAGTTGTGTAAAGTATTTTAGAAATTATCTAGTCCAGCCTCATTTTCCAGATGAGGAACTTAAAAGACTTGGAATTATTTGGCTGCATTATAAACATTTAAAAATATTTAAAACTTATTGCTGAGCTTTATGGCTTGAATTAGACATTATATCTAGATTTTAACCTTTTAAATGGAAAAAGATTTTGATTAGCTTTCAGAGATGGGGAGTATCCAATATTTTTGCCATTATAACTAATTTAACTTATTTGCTGTTTTAAACTTCAAAATTAAAAAGCATTACTTCCTAGCCAAGAAACAGTATGGTACAGTAGATAAAGAGCTAGACTTAGTTAGACCCAATAAAATATGGATTCATGTCTTAGCTATGTAATTATGGGCAATTCGTTTGACCTGTCTAGGCCAAAGCTTCTTAAACTGTGGGTTGCAATCTCATATGATGTCACGTAGCTGAATATGGGGGTCATGAAAAATTTGGCAATAGTAAAAGTTTGTGAACTCACTGACCAAAAATTAATTCAAAATCAAATGCATAATGAATATAAGATGTTTCTGGAAGTGCTTGCCTGTGTTGCATTGCACAATTAACTGCAGCTTTGGTTCTGAACACACGATATGTGCACTTAGCACTGTACTTTCATGAATACTACCAGAAACACTTTGACTCAGATTTGAGATGGGGTCATGTAAAAGTTTCTCAAGTGTCTCTGTTATTGTAAAGGCTATAAAGAAGAAAGTTTGTTGAAAACTCATTAATTCCAACTCTGCAAATTCAGAATTTGGACAGGATTGTACTAGAATGTACTTAACTTTTGTCTAGTACCAATAGTTAGGGATTCCAAAAAGTACTGGTCAGGAAGAGAACATTTTAGGGAGAGAGAGCAAACCTATGCAAAGTGCCTGGAAGTGGAATATGGAATAAGGCAATATTATATTATGAAGAGCATCAAGCAGGTAAGTGTGTCTAGAACATAGTCTTTAGAAGCCCTAGCAAGAATAAGGTCATGTTATTTATAAGGCTGGAATATTGAGGGAAGAATTACTTGGAAAAATTTAGCTTGGGATCTAAAAATATAAATTTATATCATTGAGTTTAAAATAAACATTTAGACTGAATGTTTGGTAATTTTGGTAAGAGAGAGTGATTTTTCATATTTTTAATCATCACTATGATAACATTAATTTAGCTTTTTCACTCATTAACTCTTGTGATTTCCACAAATCTGTAAGATAAACCCAGCCAAAAATTATCGGTAAGAATTGGAACCTGGGTCTTCCTGCCTCCCAGTCTAGTACTGTCCATTTTTCTTCTCACAAGAATGACTTAAAAAGGTGCCTTTTCAGGTAATTTTTAATTTGACAATTAAGATGTTATAAAATGTTATAATTTTGTTTTGTACAGGAAATTTTAAATTTTGTTTAAACATTTTCCCATTTTTATAGCAAACCTTTAGATAATTCAAGAAAACTTGCTGAACTCGTTGAAAAAAAACTTGAAAACTACTACAAGATTGATGAAAAAAGCCAAATAAAGGTATAAAATGAAAATTAAATAGCCTTTTATGTCTATTTTAATAGTCTGTTTTTTAAAGGAATCAAATATAATTTGATGTATTTTTAAATGAATATAATTAGAAAAATAGTCACAGATTTGAAGTAATGAAGCAATGCCTGTTTAACCCAGTTTACGTTACTACTGTAAATTCTTGAAAGCTTTTTCTTCTCTCTCTCTCTGTGTGTCTGTCTGTCTCTTTCTTTCTCATATTTCTGATGGTGAAATGAAAACTTTTTTTTCTATTATGGCAGGATTAAGTGACTTGCCCAAGGTCACATAACTAATAAGTATCAAGTGTCTGAGACTGGATTTGAATTCAGGGGCTCCTGACTCCAGGGCCATTGTTCTATCCATTGTGCTACCTACCTGCTCCCCTACTACCTGTTTCTTTTCAAAAAGTATAATTTAGACTTATTTTTCTGACCCTCCTTTAATTCCTGATTATTTTTTAATATAACATAGGCCAATTTATTTTTTGATAAGCAGATATTAAGAGAACTTTGATTCTCTTACTTTGGTTCAAGGACTTAAGGTTCATATTAAAGAAAAACTATACTATGATGAATGTTGGAGGGGATGTGGGAAAACTGGGACACTAATACATTGTTGGTGGAGTTGTGAAAGAATCCGGCCATTCTGGAGAGCAATTTGGAACTATGCCCAAAAAGTTATTAAACTGTGCATACCCTTTGATTCAGCAGTGCTGCTACTGGGCTTATACCCCAAAGAAATACTAAAGAGGGGAAAGAGACCTGTATGTGCCAAAATGTTTGTAGTGGCTAGAAACTGGAGCACTTAAAAAACATTTAAGTCACATGAGTGGAAAAACATGTTTATTTTTTTGAGTTCAGTTCAACAAATATTGCAAAGTACTATCTGCAAAGTATTGTACTAAGCATTGAGAAACAAAAAAATTAATTAAGTTGTGGTCTTTGCAATCATTGGATTTATAGTCTCCTGACCTTGACTATGCCTTATAGAAATCATCATGTCTCAGAGGTTAACTAGAACATGGAATTCAATCATTGAGTGTATGGATTCATAGAAAAATGAATAAATGGAATTATTGCAGAAAAGGTCCTAAAGGGCCCAGACTTAAAAATTATAGTTTAAAAAGGGGAAAGAATATAAAGTAATTCATTCCAAAGAATTTGGGTTATTTTTCTTAAGTGAAGTATATAAAGTAATTCTAATCTTTGAGGTTCTCTTAGTCTGTTGCTCATTTACCTCTCTAGTAAATTGAATTTCTTCATGATTAATAAAAAGTCTGCTGTGATTTATATAAAGTCATTTATGTAGTGATTTAATGTTGCAGCGTATTTTATATACATTTTTATACTTAACAAACTTTTCAGGCACTTTTATAGCAGATGTTCAAAGGGATAAGTGTGTGAATTCCAAAGTTAGAAAAGTGGTTATCCCTCGCCTACTATCGCATAGCATATCACATCATCCCAGTTGATCAGGAAACCAAAGGACAGTCAAAAAAAATTTTGATTATAAAGCATTTTGGTTTGCTTCAGCTATATCAGAATCCAGTGATAAAATGAATTTAGAAATGTTGTGATAGTATGTGATAGTATGTTGTGATAGTGTTTACAGAAGGAAAGAGATCTGATAGGTGTTCAGTTCTGGGATTGCTTTGAAATTCCTTAATTATTTAATTTCCATTTTAAATCAAGCTTTTGTCATGTTGCCGCCCTGATTGCTATTTTTTCCATAGGGTATTTCCTTTTGGTTTATCTTTTTCTAGGGAAACTATTGAGAGACTTCAGAGTTTTAGAGATTTTGGGTAAGAGCAAGATAGAAAGGGCACTTTGTTTCCTGAGATATTGAATGTATATTCACACCCCCAAATGCTATTTCATAAGACAATTTTATCTTGTTATTACAGGGTAAAACTCATTCTCAGCTCTTAATAATTGATCGTGGCTTTGACCCAGTGTCCACTGTACTTCATGAACTAACCTTCCAAGCAATGGCATATGATCTACTACCAATTGAGAATGATACATACAAGCAAGTATAAGTGGGAAACTCTTAATATGTACAAGTATTAACATAGAAGAGATTTTTCTCCTAAAGTATTTATCATTTTGTACTATGATCATAGAAAATCTAGTTTTATTTATTCAGATTTTTCTGTTTGGTACAGTTGTCCTTTTCTTTCTAATTCTTTTTACTTGAAACAAAAACTTAATTTTGACATTATAAGTTGAAGGGTTAATATTACTTCTTTTGGAAAATTTTTGGAGTTTGTTCTTTTAAGCCATATCCACTTTAAGACCACATTTAGCAGCTTGCATTTTAATAATTTTATTTGTCTAGATTAAGAATTTGTTAAAACTTGGAACTATATATGCCTGTTCCAAGTTCTGTATCTATTCCATAAATTTAGATAATTGGACTAAAAAGAAATTGAATAGAAAGTTTACTTAAAATATATAGTTTTATTCTACTAGTAAGCATTATAATTTTTAAATTTAGAGGCTAAAGAAACAGATTTTCTCTGAGATAGTGTGAGCTGGAAAGATAAATGAAGAACAAACATCACAGCATTTCCAAAAATGGGCAGTCTTGTTTACATATCATTTTGATCTTTCTGTATTTATAATTTAATATATTTTGAAGTTTTTCTCGGTTATAGCTCAAGTTTTTCTGTTAAAGAACAAGAGTGAAAATAAGTAAATTTTTCTTAAGTAATTTCATTATTTTAATGAGTTTAGTATTTTATATATAATAGTTGCATATATACTTTATAAACTTTACCACTTATAAAGTATTTCACATGTATTATTTCATAAAATTTAGATGAAAAATATAACTGATTTTGAAAAACTTCATTTTAAAAATACTTTTAAAATAACTATTTTTTGTTGTATTTTTTTATTGCATTCTGGTCAAATCCTGGTTTCTGTGAGTTTTCCTATGCATTATTTGTATTTAAATATTACTAAAAATTGTACAGGCACTAACATTGAATGATATTCTTTTATACATGTAAAGTATATAGTTATTAGATATACATATTTCTAAAGTTATATTTGTATGAAAAAAATCTCAGATATAATAGTTATCTTGGCACAATAGGTACTTGTTTTTTATTTTTTTGATTTCTAAAAACTACCTATATTGCTTAAATTCTTTAAAAACTTACTAGTTACTTTATACAATAGGCAAAAAGGAATGAGGAAATCTGAGGAAGCACAATGAATTAAGCACTTAACCATAAATTTAATTCATTTATATAGTGATTTAATGTTGCAGAGTATTTCACATACATTTTTATACCTAATCTTAACAAACCTTTGAGAACAGGACATTTTTACAGCTGAGGTTCCAAAGTTAGAAAATGGCTATCCCATAGCATATGACATCATCCAAGATTATCAGGAAACCAGAGGACAATCAAAAAGCAATCAACTAGTTTGTGCTGTGAAGGGAGTTTAGAAATACTCTCCTGTTTTTGCTGCCTTAGGCTTATTCATTTGCCTAGAGGTGCTAGCAGGATGAGAACTCTTTAGAAGATGTGAAAGAGCCCAGAATAACCCTGCTCTAGGCTTTTCCCTTTGATTTATATATAGGGTCACAGATAATTACCTAGAGAAAGGCTTTAGCCATCTAGTGTCAAAATCTTTTTAGGATCAGATATAATGTTACACTAGAAATGGACAATTTGGAGTCCTCTTGCCTAGCTCTCTTGATAATTGTTTATTCTTATAAAATGGGAATTACATACTTTTAAGTATTGTTAGAATTGTTTAATCCTTATAAATTACTTTTAAGTTTTTTGATAAAAGCTGTTAAGTAAGCTATATAGTTGCATTATAAGCTACTAGAAAAACAATTGATAGATTTTGTAATTAAATCATTGTCAGCCCTTGATGGACACCTACAGTCAAAGTCTTTGAGATGAGTGAGTGGTTGAACAAGTTGATTGGGCCTAGATGAGTAGGCTCATTCATGTTGACAGTGATGACTGAGTTTGTTTTCTGCATCCCTGGATTCCTCCCAGCTCTTCTTGACTACTTTATTGGTACTATTGTAGCCCTTTACTTCTTGCAAAAGCAGTATTGCTTCTGAAAAGTGAAGCACAGATCATCTCAATTATAGCTCATCTTAGCCCACGGGACAGGTGGCCCAGAGATATGTTAGCTTCTAAGGGGAAGGAAAAGCTTTGATTCAGATGGGAAGCAGGCCTGGAGAACAGGAAGCTGAATTCACAAGTGTTGATGTAGCTTCAGGTTGTATTAAGAGATCTGTTAAAGCCATAGTTAGCAAAGTGACATTCACATTTGTTTCTCCTTTCAGGCACTTTGGATTGGATATGGCTTTAGATCTGAGCAAAGTGATGAGGGATGAGCATTTTGGGGACAGGGAATACATACACATTTCCTGCCTTTTGTTTTAATTCTGATGAAGAGAGGTCTTCTGTGTAATTATTATTATTAACTTTTCTAGGGTGTGTTTGTCTATAAAACGAGAATTGTACAAGACAATCTCTAAGGTGATTTCTAGCCCTAAATCTATGACCTTTTATTCTGTAATTGATTATCATATTAATAGATTTTGCCTATTAATAACAGTTCAGTATTCAGTCCAGTGATTTTTTTTTAAACTAATGATTTTGGCAGATCTTTATGCATCAAAACAGTCTGACAGTATGATAAGTTATAGTTTTGGTTGCTCTTATTATTAAACCTGATTGTCAGATATTATGGTTATTCATGTTCTAAGAATATTCCTGTTGCTAATTATAATAAATGATTAGATTGAGAACTAAAGCGGCAGGAACAATCCACCAATTTGTCTATGAACATCAACACAGATGTTTAAAGGAATAAGTACTTAACTTTATAGCTTTTAGTTTAGTTGGTGATGTTTATAAAACACTTCACTATCTCCTTTGAGCCTTTCAACAATCCTTTGAGATAAGCACTACTGCTATGATTATTCCCGTTTTACAGATAAGGAAACTGAGGCTCAGAGAATTCCTGACTCTGATCTCACACTTTATTAAGTGTTGAGGCAAGATTCCTTCTTGGGTTCTTATTGATTGTCCAGACCTGCTTCCATTACACATGCTACCCCAAATTTAATTAAGTATCCTTTATCTAGCTATAATAATTGAAGAATTACTTACAATTCTCAGAAAGTTCCTTTAATTATTAAAATATTTGTGTATAAGCAGATTTGCAGACTACCCCATTTTATCCTTTTTAAGTCATAAGTTTAAATAATTACTCTTACTTACAGATATAAAACAGATGGACCCAATGGAAAGGAGAAGGAGGCAATCCTTGAGGAAGATGATGACCTTTGGGTCCGAATTCGACATCGGCATATTGCAGTTGTGTTGGAGTATGTGATTACATTTAGCATTCTAATTATAAGTACTTGTTAACATTTTTATCTTCAGAAATATTTTAAATAGCAAACTTCTTAGACATATAAAGCATTCTCTCTTTCTCTTTCTTTTTTTTTTTCTTTTCTCTCCTCACCTGCCCCCCAGAGAAATCCCCAAGCTTATGAAAGAAATTTCATCAACAAAGAAAGCAGCAGAAGGGAAGGTCAGAGAGTATTTTAACTTATTATTAATAAGGGTGAAAATATTTTTTAAAATCTTATTTTTATTGCCATTTGGCTACTTCTTCATAAAGAACCAAGGTACATTCATCAAATAATTGCAGATAAGTATCTGATACCTCTCAATTCATAAATTAATTCATTTTAGTAATGCTTAGAATCACAAAACATTTAGATTTTCTCATAAAAGATTCTTTTAAAAAGCCAACTGAAATAATTTAATTTGAAATGTTTGCTTTTCCCCTAGACATCTCT
Source organism: Sminthopsis crassicaudata (assembly GCF_048593235.1). Classification (NCBI taxonomy): domain Eukaryota; kingdom Metazoa; phylum Chordata; class Mammalia; order Dasyuromorphia; family Dasyuridae; genus Sminthopsis; species Sminthopsis crassicaudata. The sequence continues at coordinate 426,657,310 of NC_133620.1, forward strand.
TAGTGCTCTTACCCAGCTGATGAAAAAGATGCCCCATTTCCGCAAGCAGATTACTAAGGTAAGCACTGTTGTGCACTATAGCAAGAGAATGACAGATTCCATATTGAGTGGCTCTAGTTATTCATTTGTTCTAATATTCACCTTTCATCAGGGCTACCAAAAGACATTTTGTCTCCTTTGCTATTTCTACTTCATTGCTCTGCCATATACTTTCCCTTTGCCTTCCAGACTTGCTCTGTCATTATACTGCTTCCCCGTTTTGATTTCCAGGTCTGCCTCTAGTAATGTTAGACTATCTCATTTCTTACAATCATTCTTGGTAACTTCAGCAAGCAAATATGAAAGACTCTTCTAACACAGAATTTTCCCAGCTGTTTGACTCGTGTAACAACTGCCATTGGCATCTCTCCACCTTAGGCTTTATTGTCATTTGGGATTTCAACAATCACAATATCCTGAACTCTTAAATTCTCCTCTTATCACATAGCTTCTGCCTTTCCACATCTCCTATTCCAGCATGGAGTAAGAGTAGTCAGTCACTTACTTTCCTTGGTGTGCAATCCTATCATTTCTTATCCCCTTAATCTTCTACCACTCACCCTGTTTAACTTCACTTTTATTTTTTTTTAATTATAGCTTTTTATTTATATGATATATGCATGGGTAATTTTTCAACATTGACCCTTGCAAAACTTTCTGTTCCAACTTTTCCTCTCCTCCCCACTCCCCAGATGGCAGGTAGACCAATACATTTTAAATATTTAACTTCACTTTTAGCTAATTTCCACCATTTGATTTCTCTACCCTTGTTTCTTGGCTATTGAATACCTTACTGATTTCATCAGTTTCAAATCCGTGCTAATCTTTTATTTTGTTTTTACTGACTACTTTTCATGTCTTCTATTACTTTGAAGTAATTGAGTGGCTTTGAGTACATCACTTAGCCACTTTGTGCCTCAGTTTCTTCACCTATAAAATGAAGGGTCTGCTCTAGATGATGTCCAACAACCTTCTAGTGCTTGAATCTTATGACTTTTGGTCATCTCCTCTTGCTCCCAATGTATCTACCCTGATTGTCTAGGCTTGTAAAATTATTGCTTCTTAGATTGAATAGAGACCTTAAAAGTCATCTAATCCAATTGTACCTAAAGCACCACATAGTTCATGTCCATAAATCTTTATTAAGTATTTTCTGTATATAGGGTTAATGGTATCAGGAAGATAAAAGACAATAGCAAATGAGTCCTTGTTTTGAAGGAATTTGGTTTGATGAGCTGATGCTCCAAGAACACAATTAAGTAAATGCAAAGTGATTGGAAGGGGACTGGGGAGAGAAAGTAACACCTGAGAAGATATTAGGAAAGACTTGGAGGTGACTCCTGAGCTGAGTGTTGAAATAAGCAGAGGGTTCTAAGAGGTTCCAAGAAGCATAGGGGAATGTATTCATTTTTGATACTTATTGTCGAGCTTGTACTTGGAGAATTTCCAGCAACATAATTTACCACCTCCTGAGGTGACCCCTTAGATTTTTAGAGAGCTTCACTTCCTTGGGCCTCTGCTCCCTCAATTCAAAATGAGCAAGAAGGAGGAACAAGAAGCCTCTGGACCAAGTATTGTGCTGACTGCTTTTAGATACTTTCTCATTTGATCTTTACAACAACCTTGTAAGGTTCAGTGTGGTTATTAGTCCCATTTTACACTTGAAGAAATGAAGCAGTCAGAGGTTAAGGCACTTGTCTGTATTCAAGGCTGGATTCAGATTAAGATCTTCTTGCCTCCAGGCTTGGCAATTTCTCCTCTGTACAAGACTAGCTGCCTTTAGCTAGAGACAACATCCCAAGGTCCTTCTACCTTTATATCTGTGACCATGCATTCTGAGATTTTGGAATTAGCAGCAACAAGTTGCCTACTTGTTCGTTCTGCAAGAAATGGGAGAAATGCAAATTTTTTTCTATTATTATCTCTCTTAGAGACAGATTTTTAGAAGTTCTAACTAGGGAGCAGCTAGATGGCGCAATGGATAGAGCACCAGCCTTGAATACAGGAGGACCCGAGTTCAAATGTGGTCTCAGACACTTAACATTTCCTAGCTGTGTGACCCTGGGCAAGTCCCTTAACCCCAGCCTTCCTCCCCCCCAAAAAAAGAAAACTAGAAATTAAGCAAGAAAAAAAAAATAATAAGTTCTAAGTAAGTAGAACTGGACCTACTCCAGCTTATCACCATCTTCCTTAAAATAGGGTGCCCAAAATGTACAGTATTCAAATTTGGATTCCAGTCAGGGGGAGTTTAGTAGAACAATCATATTCTTTGTTAACATAATTGCTAAAAAGGCATAGCCTCACCTTTATGCAGTTGAAATATAGGACTTTGTATTTATCCTTATTAAATTTTATTTCATTAAATTCAGCCCACCATTCTAAGCTGTTCAAATCTTGCAAATTTGATAAGCATATTCTATTTTGTAATATTATTATAGAAGCCTTATATCCCTAACTAAAATGTAATTTCATGTGGTCAGAGACTGTCTAAATTGCCTTTGTATATGGATGGATTATAATCTGTAGCTGTGGAGGAAGAGTGCCCATTATGGATGATTTAATGGTACACCAGTATTTGCATAGAAATATTTCCCATCAAACCCACCTCAGACCCTTCATTACACATAGGGTCTCTTTGCTGTTCTCTTCATGGCTTCATACATATTATATTATGTTTCTTTTTTCCTGAAATATTTTTGCTGTACTTCCTTCAGTGCTCTGGCTTGCTCTAAATCTTAATTGGCTGTGCCTCAGGGCCTAGCTCAGACTTCTTGTGATATTTCTACTGTACAGAGAGAGTATAAAAGTATTTACTAGGGTTTGTTTCTTATGTTTTTACAGCAAGTGGTACATCTTAACTTGGCAGAAGATTGCATGAGTAAATTCAAACCAAACATAGAAAAGCTGTGCAAAACAGAACAGGTACATCTGAGTTTTTACTGGACTTCAGGACTAAAATTCGTCTATCTTTTTGGTATACACAGTAGTGGGGATAGGGCTGGTGCCAGGAGACTTGTGCCTGCTACTACAAATAACATTTATTCTTATTCTTGGTGTTGCTTAGTAACACCAAGTTAACAGTTGCTTAGTAACAGTAGGTCTCTGTTATTAGAGATGACCTCCCTCCTGGGCTCAAGCTTTAATTTTGCATTTTGTCACGTTTCGGTTGCTTTGTTGTTATTTCCTATTTATTGATCTGTCTTTTTGACTGTAGTTGCATTTTTCAGAGTAACCCTGTTGTACAAAATTTTAAACAGATAAAACTCCATTTAAAACTATTCAAAAACATTTACTTCTTTATGGCAGTTACCTATTAGAATTTTGTCAGTATTTGTTGATAAGATTCTTAATTACAGAAATGAGTTTTAGTTACAGATCAGTGACATTTTGTTTTCATTAAGGACCTGGCTCTTGGAACTGATGCAGAAGGACAGAAGGTGAAAGATTCTATGCGAGTGCTTCTTCCAGTTTTACTCAACAAAAACCATGACAATTATGATAAAATAAGAGCTATCCTACTTTACATCTTCAGTATGAATGGTATCAGAAGTTTCATTTAATTTTGCAGTTGTCTTATGTAATGTTTAACTCCAAAATGTAAACAGTGACTTAATGCATGTTAAAGATCTCAAAGAGGGTGTTAGGACATGGCTTACTTTTGGCCATCAGAAACACAAAGGCAAATGAAGAAACAGCATGATATAATGGAAAAACATAAGATTTGGAGTTGGTAGATCTGAAAGAAATAAAAAATAATGAGAGATCACCAAGTGAATAAAGAATAAAAAGGTAGGATTAAACTGGAAAAATGGAATTTTAAGGGTTTAAAAGATCATTTCATTAAAAAGCTAATGTTTCAAGGTCAAGAAATGCTTTAGTTCACATTTTATTCTTTCATTTTGATTTTTGAGCCTAGTCTCTCTATCTTGGCTAGCTTGGAAGCACAACCCTACTCATAGGCCTGACCCCACTGCCAAATGTCATAGAAGCTGCTGGGCTCTTTGGGGGATGGGGTGGCAGGGTCTCGGACTGACTATGGACAACCTGATAGTTTGAGCTTAGTTGTAGTTTGGATCTCTAGGGCTCAAGTGATCCACCAGCCTTAGCCTGGCAAATTTGATAAGCATATTCTATTTTGTAATATTATTATAGAAGCCTTATATCCCCAACTAAAATGTCCCTCTTGCTAGCGAGCTCTGCCATTTGCAGTAGGATATAATTTGATCTAACAAATATTTATTGAGCACCTCAGATGTTCTAGAATCTTGCTGGGCATTAGGGGAGAGGGGAAGAGATACAAACATTAGTGAGACCCGGACCTTCCCTCAAGGAGCTTGTAATCTAGTAAAAGAGGCATGTTACAACTAACTTTTGCCTTTAAACAAGATACAATATACTATATGGGATTTTTGTAGAGGTAAGTTAATTTATTTAAGGGAAATTCAATAAAGATTTCATAAAGGATTTGAAATTTGAGCTGGGATGTGGACATTGACTAGATTTTTATAGGAAAGATATTGAGAGGCAGGGAAGATCCATTTTAGGCAAAGAGACAATAAAGTGACACAACATACCCTTGAACTCTAGATAAATGATTTTTACAGTAAAATTTTGTTGAACACCTCAAAGCACACACAAAATTTAGATAAAGCATGAGCTATGCCTTCATGAAATTTATAATCTGGTAAGAGCATGTTCACATGGTGCATAAATAAGTAACTAAAATATAAAATAAGATATAAATACATAAATGAATGAATAAATACATAAATGAACACAAATAAAGTATTGTGTGAAGTACAAAGGAAAGACAGTTAATAAACTTATTATTCCTTTGAGAATCAATTCTCTTTTAAAGTCCTTTTATACTTTGTCCCAGTATGAAAGAAGAAAAGGATTTGATAAGGACTAGATGAGGAGCAGTCATATCCCAAGTATGTTCAAAGACAGGAAAATGAGAGATGAAGAGTCATGTGTTATAAATAAAGTCGTTTTGGCCAGCTCGTAAAGTGCACTTGGGACCAAGTAGAGTGAGGCTGGAAAAATATATTGGGGCAAAGTGTAAAGGACTGTAAAAGATAATTGATTCTCAGAGGAATAAGAAACTATTAGAGTTTATTAAATAAGTGACCCTGGGCAAATCATTTAGCAATTTTAATGCTTTAGAAAATTACAAGAATGTACAGAAGAACTGTTGTTGATCTGCATTGTAGAAGGATGTTCCGGAAGTGAAGTAGATGGAATATAGAGGGTATCTGGGAGGAGTCTGGGATGACACATAAGGTGTGAACCTTGCTAACTGAGAGGGTGGTAGTAGTAGGGAAGTTGGGAAGAGAGAGAATTTGGAGTAAAAAAAAGAACTGAGTTCATTTTTGGACATTTTAAATTTTAAGATCTAGTTCAAGATGTCCGGTAAGAAGCTAAAAATTTGATCTGGAGCTGGAAAAGTAGATTTAAGAATCAGTAGCATAGAGTGGGTAAAACTATGTCCATGGATTGCCAATGAGATCACCAAGTGAAATGGTAGAGAGGGAGAAGGTAAAAAGGGGCCCAGAAACATAACTTAACATCATTTTACAATTAGAGGATGTGAGCTGGATGAAGATTCAATAAAGGTGACTGAGAAGTTTGGAGGGAAGAGAAGAGGTTTTCTTCTCCTTAAGGAGCTAGCAAAGAAAACAAGGAAGAAAGTGGGAGAAAGGTAGAGTTCTAGGAAAGTCTCCAGTCTCAGAAGTGAAAATCTGCAAGTGCATTCATAAGAAGATAGTGGTCATCTGTATTGTGTATGTGGGGAGGGGGATGAGATCAAGATCTTAGAAAAACATCATTGGATTTGATATTAAGTCACTGAGGACCTTCAGAACCACAACTTAAGTAGGGCAAGGAGTGGAAAATGTAGTAGCATCAGGTACTCATGGTTTGGGGGGTTTGTTTGTTTTTAAAGTTTGTTAATGAAGGCACAGAGGAGACAGGGTTAGTTGAATGAACTAGAAAGGTAATGAGCATACTGTTTTTAGGATTTGAAAGACCTCAGTATGTTTGTAGATAAAAAAAAATTAGACTTTATTCATAATTTTCTTTTTCTGCAAGGAACTACACAAGAAAATTTGGATAAATTGGTCCAGAATGTAAAGATAGAAAATGACAGCGACATGATCCGTAACTGGAGTTACCTGGGTGTTCCTATTGTCCCTCAAGTAAGAAACAGTATATTCTATATTATATATATATGTTGTACATGTATATATGTGCTATGTATCTTGTGCTTTAATCTGTTACTTGTATTTTCCCCTAATTTTCACAGTAAATGTAATTTCCCAGATTTATTTTATATTTTTATTATTCTTTTAATATTTGTTCACATAAGTTGTTATTTTATAGGAAAAAAATATTTATTTTAAGTTTTAATAGTAGTTCATAGAAGTTATTATGCAATGTAAATGAAAATAAACTGAAAATAAATTTTTCATAGCTGTGCCATTTCCAATGTAGTTATTAAATCACATGATTTTGTATGAAAACAAATGATTTTTCCACATCATTCAAGAATCCATAAATTATGTTTCAAAGCCCATATCCAAATCTGAAATGAGACACTGACAAACCTTTCAATGGAGGGACACTTTTGAAGCATACCTTGAACTATGAGTATGGGTTCTTCGTCACTACCATGTGCCAGTATTTCTTTATGATAGCGTTTCCCCCATAGCCTTCCTTATACTTATTCAAAGTCTTGTATTTGAATATCACATTTTCTATTCAGCTCTGGTCTTTTTATCACGAATGCTTCAAAATCTTTTTTTTGAGTGAAACACCTTTTTTTCTCTGAAGAATTATACTCATTTTTGCTAGGTTGGTGATTCTTGGTTGCAATTCTAGTTCCATTGCTCTCCAGATTATCATATTCCAAGTCCTCAGGTTCTTTCATGTAGAAGCTACTAAATCTTATGTTATCCTGAGTGGGGCTCCACTATACTTGAATTGTTTTCTGGATACCTGCAATATTTTCTCCTTGACCTAGGAGTTCCTGAATTTGGCTATAATATTCCTGGTGTTTTCATTTTGTTATCTCTTTTAGGAGGTGATCAGGGGATTCTTTAAATTTCTGTTTTATCCTCCTGGTTCTAGAATATCAGCATAATTTTCCTTGATAATTTCTTAAAAGATGATTTTTTTTTTTTTGATCATGACTCTTGGGTAGACCAATAATTTTTAAATTGTCTCTCCTAGATCTATTTTCCAGGTCAGTTTGTTTTCCAGCGAGATGTTTCTCATTTTTTTGTATTTTTTCATTTTTGATTTTCTGTTTTATTAACTTCCATTTGCTCAATTCTAGTTTTTAAAGAATTATTTTCTTCAGTGAGCTTTTGTATCTCCTTTTTTTAATTGGCCAATTTTGCTTTTTAAGACATTCTTCTCCTTCTTATCTTTTTGTATTTCCTTTTGCAGCTCTCTCAATTCTTTCCCTATTTTTTCCTCTATCTCTCTTATTTAATTTTCAAAGTCCCTTTTGAATTCTTCTGTGCCCGGAACCAATTCTTATTTTTCTTAGAGGCTTTGGATGTAGGAACTTTGACTTTATTATCATCTTCTGAATGTGTTTTGATCTTCTGTGTCATCATAATAACTTTCAATAGTCAGAAACTTTTTTGTTTTCTGCTCATTTTCCTAGTCTGTTACTCTGCTCTAACTCTTTGTTAAGTTAGGGCTCTGTTTCCAGGATGGAGGGTGCATTGTCCCAACCAAGTAGTCATTTTAATGATACATTTATTGACTGGTTCTGAATATAAAAAAGCACAGAAATTAGTCTCAGCTTTTTTTTCTTGAGAGATTCAAATTTGTATAAACAACATAATAAATCTGTACTCTTTCATCAAAATCAAAATCCATTTATCTTTAGAGGAATATTTTATAAATGAAGCATTATCTCTGTTTTGCAGATGGAAACACTAAAGCCCACAATAGCTGAGTGGCTACTGGTCAAAGCTTACTTACACGAGTGGGACTTAAGAGCCCTGGTTTCTAGGCTGCTATTCTTCCTCCTGTGCAGAGACAGTGGGGCTGTAGAGACTCTGCCCCTTGCTCCAATGAGGGAAAGATACCTCCAAAGTCAGGCCAGGTCCAGATGCATACCTGGACAGGCTTTCTGAGACAGGGATTCTCCTGCCCATCATATCTGGGCGATTGAAGATTACCTAATAGGGGGTGCTGTATAATGAATGTTAGATTTGGTCTCAGTCCTCAGGTCTCAAATCCTGCCATTTATACTTTGAAATTGCTTCTCTCTGGTTGCAGTTTCTTTATCTATAGAATGAGGAAGTTAGAGGAAATGATATCTATGTTCCCTTTCAGCTTCAAAGGCCCAGAACACTTTAAATGAACGAGAGAAGCATATGTTTTGTTTTTAGCAGTAATCCTTTCAGTATTAAAGTGTGTAGCAAAAAAAGAACTGGACTGGCTTGGGGATAATTTGGGATTTCCAACACTACTAACTAGCTTTTGGCTTGGAGCAAATCATCTAATTTCTCAGGGCCTCAGTTTTCTTATTTATAATATTAGACTGGAAATTCTTGACAAGCCTATTTGTAAAGATCAAATGGCTTTTCATTTATTTCAGAGCACTTTGGAAATTACAAAGCATTATGCAAATATAAGGTATCCTTGTTTTGGTAGAAATTGAATTTACCTCTTTTGACTTATGTTTTTTGTAAATAAACATTTCTAATATTAATTTCAATAATATCCTCATAAGAAACAGGCAGGGTAGTGGGAGAGGTCCTGATCAAAAATCCCAAGCTCTGTTTGCAATTTGGTTAGCAGCATGACTCTGGGAGCATTACTTACAATCTCTGGACCTCCAGTCTTCTCATCTGTAAAGTGAGTCCCAGCTACAGATGGAGGTAGAAGGGCCAGACAAGCCTCAGAAGCCATAGTTCAGCCCCCTTGTTTTTCACTGGAGAAAATTAAGATCCCAAGAGTTGAAGGTGAGATACCTGTTCTGCCTCCCTTACAGAATCATGGAATCTTGGAATTAAAAGAAGTCAGATAGTCCATCCTTCTCACTCTACAAATGAGGAAACAAAGCCCAGAGAGAATCTTCCTTCTCAAGGTCAAACATAGTTAATTAGCTCTTCAACAAAGCTTTCCTAGTTAATCTTAAATTAGTCTGAAAATCTGCATCTGCTTAATCATAAAATGTGGTTAATTAAGTATTGTAGATAATGACTAAAGCTGGCATGTAGCCCTTCCATTTTTGAAATGCTGTCAGTAGCCCTCAAGTATAGATCCTGCTTACAGGAATGCAAGCCATTGATAGCCCTCAAAGAGCATAGCATGGATTGATCAGAACAAGATAGAATGTGTGGCCCTAGTGTGGCCTAGGCTATTTCTGGCATTATTCATATACACTGTAAACATAATTAAGGATGAAATATGAATTATCAACTACCTTGAATTGGGATTTGGAATATTATCCCAAGAATTTAGATGAATGGTAAACTGTAGCAATAATGGCAGAAACCAAAAAAAAGGTAAATATTCTTGCTTTAAGAAGAATTTGAAGTGTTCTATAAGCTATAACTGATCACATAAGGAGCAATATGATTCCTTCTGGTATCCCGTTGTATTTTGAAGTATTGGTTGTGAGAATAGTGTTTGCATGTATATTTTTTTAATACAAATTCAATTTAGTATTTGAATATTAAACTATAAAGCAGTATATGGCCACCGGGTGACAATGGATCTAAAGCATGAGGCTTAAAGTCAGACCTGAGTTCAAATTGGGCTTCAGATATTTATTAGCTGTGTCACTTAAGTCACTTAACTTCTCTTGGCCTCAGTTTTCTCATCTGTAAATTAGGGATAAATAATAACACCTACCTGCTAATACTGTTGTGAGGATTAAATGTCATAATAATTGTAAAGCACAGTGCCTGGCACTTAAATGTTTATTGAATGAATGAGTATACAATTATAGGACATAACTGCAGAATTTGCTACAAATTAACATATGCATTTTGGAAAGCTATACTAAGAGAGTATTACTCAAAATTCCTGTTTTTAAATTTTCTTCTCTTTATTTAAGTCTCAACAGGGCAAATCATTGCGAAAGGATCGTTCCGCAGAAGAAACCTTTCAGCTCTCTCGATGGACACCTCTTATCAAGGACATCATGGAGGTAATAAAACCAATCTTTTTACTTCAAAATGCCCGTCTATGGGTCATACTTAGTCCTTTTATGTTTACTATTAGCATGACCAGGCCTGACCAAGGCCCGTCTTATACTTTAGGTTTGAAACTGGAGCAAAATAAGAAATTTATAGATCATCTGACAGTGAAGAAAAGTAAGGTTGTTTAGCCATAACATGAAAAATATATTCCACAAAGATATAGCACTGATTCAGGTAGATGTAACCCTCCTTATATCTAATCGACTGTATAACACATATGGAAATGAGATATTGGACAAGTCTGAGTGGCACTGAATGTTCCCAGGCGGTCATAAGGCTACTTCAGTGGCTTAAGCTTTAGATCTGTGGGCCAATCAACTCTCAAAAACAGGTATGCTAACTTTCAGGAGAAAAACTAACCTAACCTAGCCTATGTGACAGAAACCCTGCTAGATAGTGTTTGTACATACAAAGCCATCGGAGTTCCTGCAGATCTTAAGGAACTACAGAATTGAGGAAAGCATTCTTCCCCCAAATATAAGGCAAGTATATTTGGTGAACTAAAGGGAAATGGTTGGGGCTTATTTTGTTTGTTTTTTGGAAATCTGTGGTACAAATTTATACCACTGCTTGGGAAAAATCCTACACAAACACACACACACACACACACACACACATACGGAAAATAATATATCAGATTTAAAGCTATTTAATGTCAAAAATGTTCATTGTACTATTGAACTAAAAAAAAAAAAAAAGGTGCCTAAGTATAAATTCTCCAATTCTATTTCCCCATGGAAAATGTTCTTAGTTGAGCTCTAACTGTTCTGTAAGTTATAAATCTATATGTAAATTTGAGCTACAAAGAACATGGTTCCCTCAGACCTCTGCTTAGTAATCAAAGATTTGATAATAGCAGACACTCCTCTACCTAAGAATATTTCCCCAAGAAAATTCAGCTTCCAAGGAGCCTTTGCAAGGATTTGAGTATGGGAAGATTTCAAGATTCAGAGTGAGAAGATGAGTTTGAATCCTGATCTTACCCCTTACTACAAGGCGGCCTTTTCCAGGGCCCTCACCCCTCTGGACCTCTGTTTCCTCTTCTACAAAATAATTGTTAGTTGGAGTAGATGACTTTTAAGGGAGCTTCCAACTCTGACTCTACTGTACTGTGAATTCACAAGTGTTAAATGATGTAAGTATTGGCAGCAACAATAGCTTTAAATTTCTGGAAATTGCAGTGAGGAGGGAAAAGAAAGGAATGATAGCTTGAGGGGATGGCAGCCAGAATCTTTGGTTGTTATTTGATTTCTATTTCGTCTTTTAAAATCTGAGGCAGAGGGCAGAAGGGATTGAAACCAGGACAGAGGAAAAAAATAAAAGAGAAGTTGTAGGGAGGAGCAGGAAGGAAGGAACATTTTTCACACATAGTGATTTAGAAAAGGGAACAGAACAAGTCAAAGACTTGTCTGGAAGGAGGAAGGGCCACTTCGCTGAGGAGTTTCACTGCATATGAGAAAAAAAAGATTTTTAAAAATAGACAAAATAAAGTTTTTAAGGTCTGAAAAATGTTGGAAAAGAATCATCAGAACAAAAGGGAAAAACCACAAGAAAGAAAAGTTTTGAAGGAGTTCATTTGGATGGCCTGAACCTTTTTTTTGCCAACTAATAGGCAGAATGAGTCTGCTAAGAGAGAAGTTGGGGATTTAAGGAGAGAGATTTATAATTACAGATAAATGAGAGAAGTAAGTAAAGACATTTAAATCTGTATAATGTCCATCCTGGAATTCTCTTATTTCTCTTTGCCTCAAAACCTCTTTGACTTAGTCCATTTTCTGAAAGTCAGAGGTTATGCAAAGTAATTGGATAGTCATTTTTTCCTCAGCAAGGCCTTCTGTTCTCTATATTCCCTTCTGTTCATTCAGTGTCTCATTCACAGAACTTTGAAGGTTGAAATTTCAGAAGTCATCCGATCCAATCTGCCTTAATAGAAATCTCTTGACATATCTAACATCCAGTGATGGGGAGGGAGAGTGAAGAGGGAGAGAGCTCATTACTTCCTGAGACAGCACATCATTCTTTTGGCTAGTTAAGGAACACTTTTCCTTATGTGCATCCAAAATCCACACTTCTGTAGCTTTGCTCCATCACTCAAACTTCTGCTCTCTAGGCCAGCTCAAAACAAATCTCATTCCTTTTTCATGTTACAGGCTTTCAAATATTGAGACAGCTTTAAGTGTTTCTGCTGCATCTTTGCTTCTCCAAGCTAAACATCTTTCAAAATTCTAAAAATTCTTTCAGCCATTCCCTTACAGGATCATCTACCTGTTTTCTCACCATGTCCTTTCACTTTATTCTTTTAACAAAACCTGTTGGCCAAACTGAATTAATCTAGAATCACTTCATGCTGAGATTGTAAAACCAAACATGCTTAACAGTGATATTAGCAACAATATGATTTTTTTTCTGAAGGGAAATAAGAGAGCTCATTTAATTTTAACTTTTTTTTTCACAGGATGCCATTGATAACAGGCTAGAGTCAAAGGAATGGCCTTATTGTTCCCAGTGCCCTGCAGTATGGAATGGCTCAGGAGCTGTAAGGTAAACATACTCTTAGATGTAGAAACAAAATGAAATTTCCAAAAATGTACTTTTTAAAAAATTTTATTTTAATAGTATATCATTTTTCCAGTTACATATGAAGATGGTTTTCAACTTTCATTTTTGTAAGATTTTTATAAGATTTCCCTCCCCTCTACTTTATCTTGCCCTTCCCCAAGCAGCACGCAATCTGACAATGGGTTTATATATCCATTCATTTTTAAAATATTTCCATATGAATCATGTTGTGAAACAAATATCAGAACAAAAGGGAAAAATCACAAGAAAGAAAAAACAAAATAAAAGGGAAAGAGATGAAAATAGAATGCTTCAATCCATATTCAGTCTCCATAATTCTCTCCTTGGATGCGGATGGCATTTTCCATGCAAAGTTTATTGGAATTGCCTTGGCTCACTGTATTGTTGAGAAGAGCTAAATTTGACACTCTAAGGATGGCCAGATCTTACCATCTGCCTTAAGACAACTCAAAGGCATTGTCCTCTCCCTGCCACTCTGCCCTCCAGATCATTACCACTAAATGATTTATCCCTCATAGGTAAAAGCTGGCTATTTTTCAAGCAAAAGATCTGAGATACACAGAGATTAAACTGAGAGACACAAAGTTGAAACTCAGTACTCGAATCCCAGATTTAGAAAGGTCCTCTGAATCTGCTTGTTATCTAAGCCTGTATCTGAACAGAATGCTTTTGACTGATTCCTGACAAAGTTAGTCTTGTAACCTCTTCTTAAAGTGAAAGCTTTAAGGTATGTACAGGAAGACTTCCTATCATTTTTCAGAGCAAATCATCTCATTTGGGGATAGCTTTAGTTTTTAGGAAATTGCTGAAAACTTTCCAAAAATTCTATTCATTGCTTATCATTTTGCTTTCTGAACCAAATAAAATGAGCCTACTTTTTCTTCTCTATGACAGCACTTTAAGACTAGATGGTAATTATCCTGTCCCACCAAGACTTCCAACTCCAGGCTAAAGATGCTAGATCCTTTAACCTATAGTTATTTGGCATGGTCTGCAGTCCTTGTTCCCTGTCCTTCACACAAACTCCACTTTTCAGTGTCCTTCTTAAAATGCAATTCTGAAAACGGTATTCGGAATGCCTGACACAGAGCACCACGAGCCTTCCCTTCCTTTCTTATGGACAGTACCCCCCCCCCCTTAATGCAGCCTATTTATAGCTTACTCTTTTTTTACACTAAACATAGTAGTCCATTAAAACTCTGAGATGTTTTTCACAGAAAGTGTTGTCTGGATGTCTTTCTTCTTGTTCTTGTAAAGTTTATTTTTATTTTCTTGCCCAAGTGAAATATTTTGTACTTATTTCTACTAAATTTCATCTTACTAACTTAACTTATCCTTGTGACCTGGAAAGATATTGGATCCAAACTGTTGTCCATAGTGTACTTTCCCCTTCTTAGCTTTCTGCCATCTGCATGTTTTATAAGCATAATATCAGTGCCTTTGTTGTTAGATGAGATGTCCATACAGCTTTGGGGGGGGGGGGAGGAACATAGCTAGAATTCATCTTTCTAATTAGATTGGCTGTAACACGCTTATTTTGGGCAAAATATTTGGTATAATATGTCAGTGTATAATAGGGCTTGAAATGTGTAAAGAAAAATAGCCTTAGAACAGCTAACAGCTTTGTTTTTTCTTTCAGCGCTCGTCAGAAACCCAGAACTAATTATTTAGAAGATCGAAAGAATGGCTCAAAGCTGATTGTCTTTGTGATAGGAGGAATTACATATTCTGAGATGCGCTGTGCTTATGAAGTTTCTCAGGCACACAAATCTTGTGAAGTTGTTATTGGTGAGACTTTTTCTTTAAGTAAATTACTATTATAGAAAAACAGAAATTGGTTTGAAATGCATTTTGTTTGGGACACTTAGCAATGAAAATATTTGTTGATTTTCTTGAATTGTAAATAGTTATAGGATCGAGAGTTGGAAGGGTCTTTGGAGGCCATCAAGTTTAGCCAGCTCATATGGAGATTAGGCACAGAAGCGTAGGGATATTATAGGATTTGCTTATTACAGTAACATAGCTGGTTCCTAGAACTCAGTCCTAACGTCAAATCCAGCACTCTGTCAGTGGGTATCCATACAGGATGCCAGTTTCTCCAGCTGTTGACCAGAAAAACATTCCGGGTTTGTTTTTGTCCTTTTCCATTGACTGTGTATCTGTTTTATAATCCATGATAGTAAGGAAGTCACTTTGGCCACATGGATGTGCAATACACTGTGGAAATCTTGAGGCTATGTATCTGCAACTGATATTAACTGCGAATCCATCTGAAAGATAGAATTTAAAGGAACCAATGGAATAATAAGTAGGGAAGCATCACTGCTGCGAGTGTCTGAAAAGGCTTCACCATACTGGCATCTTGCAGGGTGGCCTTGTATTGCAATGCCCACTTCAGAAGGAAGCCTCTGACAGCTGTGGCAGTTTTCAGGCCTCGCCTTCCAGTGTTGATGAGGCTCTTTGTTGTTATCAGAGCGTAGTGTTGGTCAACCTTTTGCCCTTCAAGATTAAGATCCAAGAGGGGGAAACATTTACGTGGATGATTATTAGCAATTCTTCTTAGAAGATGATTGTTAGAATGGATGCAAATTTTCAAAGGGGAAGATATAGAGAGTTTATAATTGTTAAATTATCCAGGACTTTCTGGGCCTCAAATAGAAGTTTCATAATAACTTTGGAAAGGCAGCCAATAACTGCTGTTTTAAAATGATTCCTTTTTTTCCTTACCAGGTTCTACTCATATTTTGACACCCAGAAAACTGTTGGATGATATAAAGATGTTAAGCAAACCCAAGGATAAAGTCTCCTTTATTAAGGACGAATGAGATTTTATGCTTGAAGAATCTTATATAAACCTTCAACTAAAATGTACTAAGGAAACATTGCTGTCATATAATTTAAATTATGTAAATATGTGTATTCAGTAACTTTCCTAGACAAGTTCTTAGGGGCTTCTAAAATAATTAAAGTATTGCTGCTCTGTAGTGGTATAGAGATCAGATAAAGTTATAGAAATGCTTCCTAAAATGGAAAACTTCACCCTTGAAATAATGTTGGACTTTTGACAGTGAATTTTCATAACCACCTGTGTATATGTTAATGACTTGTTGATAAGCGTGATCCATGCTGAAATTTTGTTTTTGAAGAGAAAGGAATAAGATTTTAAAAGGCCTAGATAAAAAGTTAGAGAGATCATGCTGTAAATTTGTCTGTGTAGTAATATGATTTCCTATGAATGCAATTTCTCATTTGATTAAAATTTGGAATAAAATTAATGAATCAGCTTGTAGGAAGAAAAAATCTCAGTTGTTTGAAAAATACTAAAGTTAATAAGTTGTACACAATTTTAAAATCATGTATGTTTAAGTCAGACAGAGAAGGGGAAAATAATCATGGAAAGAAATAACAAAATAAACCTTTACTTTGAAACATGTTATCTTTGTGGATCAACTACTTTGGGATTAAAATAGGGTTAACTGCATTATCCATTACCACTTGAAGCTAATTGAAAAAATTGAAATTCTCTAAAAACTTGTATATACAAGTGTATTGCCCTTAGCTCTAAAAATTAGTTATTTGGAATCATTACCAAGATATTTGTAAACTGATGTTTAGATCAACCCATTTTTCTCCTTTTTTTTTGTAGATGGGGGAAAAAGTCATTTGAGGGGACAGGGAAGAGTTTTAGCCAGAAGTTTCAGAGCCTCAAGTTTCTTCCTCAGTAAAATGAGAGGATTTGACTTGGTGACCTCTTAAATTTCTTCTCCAGTGACAAGTGATGCCTCAGTATTCATCATTAATTGGTTCCAGAAGGCACAAGTGATGAAAATGACAAATGATGAATTTTTCCCATGAGGAATACATCTCCAGTCTGCAGCCTAACCATCCCTTCCCCAAGCTATTTCCCAAAGGGGTAAGTGGGGCCGGGCCAGCCCAACCCAGGCCGGCCACGTTCCTCCCTTCCTGATCCAACTCACTTTTTCAACTCACTTTTTCGGAGGAGCCTTTGTAGTCTCTCTCTACCCCACGCTGCTCCAAGTATCAATGGGAAGGGGGGTAACCTGGATATGGAGGCAGAAGCTGTGGCCCCATACTTTTTTGCTGCCCAGGGCTCTGAGCTGCCAGGAGTCCTGGGTCCTGCACCACCGCCACCTCTGCCTAAGCTCCTGCCTGCTGTCCCTAGCACGGCCTCTGCTCCTCTTCCTGTTCTTCTGCTGAGCATGCCAGGCATTCTTTGCCTCTTCCAGGACTACTGTATGGGACCTGGGACACTATATGTTGCAGCCAGGTCACCCTGCAGGACCTGCCCCATGAGGTGCCCAGCAAACACGATCTTCAAGCTGATAGTCCTGCACACCACTGGGGAGCAGCTGCCCACAGCACCTGGCCAGCTGCTCATCCAAGATAGCCACCAGGCTCAGTGAGAGCAGAGCAGGCATCCAGTGCAGAGCAGGCATCCAGCGCAGAGCAAGTGTCCAATGCAGAGCAGGCATCCAGTGCAAAGCAGATGTCCAGTGCAGAGCAGGCATCCAGTGCAGAGCAGGTGGCAGGCATCCAGCGTCCAGTGCAGAGCAGGCATTTAGTGCAGAGAAGATATCCAGTGCAGAGCAAGCGTCCAATGCAGAACAGGCATACAATGCAGAGCAGGTGTCCAATGCAGAGCAGGTGGCAGGTGTCCAGTGCAGAGCAGGCATCCAGTGCAGAGCAGGTGGCAGGTGTTCAGTGCAGAGCAGGCATCTAATGCAGAGCAGGGGTCCTGTGCAGAGCAGGTGTCCAGTACAAAGTAGGCATCCAATGTTGAAGCATGTTTTTCTTGTCAAAATGTGTCAAATACCAAATTCAACAAGTTTGGAAGCAAGGAAGTGATGAGATCCCACTGTATTGAGTATCTTATGTCTTATTCAGTGCTAAATGCTAAAGGTATAAAACCACAAATAAACTCATTTCCCTCAAGGAGCTTCCATTCTTTCCAGAGTGGTGCCTTGCACAAAAATGAATACAAGTATTCATATATACATACACACATCTTTTACAAAGTTGTTATTTTGTATATGACTGCATCCAAAATAAATACAAGGTAATTTGCAGGGAAGAAAATACAAAACAGCTGAGGGGAATCAGGAAAGATGCTGCTTGGAAGGTGGAACTTGAGCTGAGCCCAAAGGAAAATTTGAGTTTCCAGCAAATGGAGGGGGGAAAAGGAGAGTATGTCATGATTATCTGGGAAAAGCAGAGCCCAGGCATTTACTGCTGGAGGAGAGAAGGTACAAAAAAGGCTAATTTGGGCGGATCACAGGAAATAAAGTCAAATAGTATAGAGCTAGGCTAGAAAGGGAGGTTGAGATTTATGCCAAAAAGATATTTGTAATTTGATCCTAGAAGAAACAAGAGGACACTGGAAGTTATTGATTCCGGGAGAATGGCATAGTTGGAGCTTTGCTTTAGAAAAATCACTTTGGCAGCTATGTAAAAAAATTGGAAAGGGGAGAAATCTGATGCAGGAAAACCAATTAGAAGACTTTTTTTTTTTTTTTTTTTTTTTTTTTCTGAGGCAATTGGGGTTAAGTGACCTGTCAGGGTCACACAGGTGGGAAATGTTAAATGTCTGAGATCCGATTTGAACTCAGGTCCTTCTGACTTTAGGGCTGATTATCCACTGTGCCACCTAGTTGCCCCTAGAAGACTTTTTTTCATTAAATCCATAAACCCAATATTTTAAAATATCTAATTGCCATCATCTGTAGTATAGCAAAGCATTAACACATGAATTTTCAAGGAACTTAATATAGAACTTTAATGGAAATTTGTCAACTAGAAAATATTTACAGTTTTTTAAAGTTTTTTTAAAAATACTGTTATATTTTGCTATTTCTCTTCTTCATTTGGGGAAAACTTAATCGGCTTACTATTCTGCCCACACTGATATCAGTGTTAGTATCACTAGTAACTATAGGAAAAAGTTCCGTGAGTCATCATGCTGAAGATAACATGTTATTTTCTCAAATATTTCCTTATTCTTTGTGACTATCCTAATTGGTAGCCACTTTTCTAAAATGAAAGAACCAGAAGTTTGTCCAATACAACCTTTCGATATTTATAACTATCTCTTTAGCCTCTTCTATTTGTCAGCAATTTCTCCTAATTTTCATTTCTTCTGCATAATATCATTTTAAAGATTTCTATCCATTGTTGCAAATTTGCTTATCTTAGGCAGCTGACTAAATGACATAAACATGTTGAGGAGTATTTATTAAAATAAAAAATAAATTCCTTATCAATCACTTTATTCATTGCACTTGGTAGTTTTCAATTTCCTCAAAGGTCAAAAAAGTAGCCATAACTTAACCTTATGTATTGTCCACATGCAACTTGTTCAAGATAGTTTTTGAAAGTAAAAAAAGTTCTTATTTTTCCTTGCAACATATTTTTTCAAACATTTAAAGAATTTCTTTATGTTCCCCAATTCTCATATCACATAAATATGTTCTTGGAAAACCACATGAAGATAAGCCCCTGAGCCGAGTCTGACAGAATGAAACCATTCTCCAATTCAAGAGAGATTGGAAGGATTTCAAGAAATGTCCATCTCACTAGAGTGAAAGGGATTGTCAACCCAGCTCAGATGGACTCTGGGAAAATGAGTGAGATAGTCTTAATCACAGCAGATTAGAAACTGAGACCTCAGTCCTGGCTTAGTAGCAGAGCAGATTAATGGGGCAGCCTCCAGGCCCAGCTCAGAAGGCAAATTGCCAGCCTGGGAAACTGGGCTATTGCCTTGGAGACAGCAAGGAAGGCTACCCTCCCTGCTGTAAGCAAGACACCAAACACAAGGGGCTCCTCTGCTCAAAGCCAAGGGTCAGAGAGGTACAAGAAGCTTAGAAACAGCACTCCCTGTACTCAAAGACCTTAAAAGTTACAAAATAGAAATAAAGGGGGGGGGGGGGGAAATGAGCAAGAAACAGAAAAAAACCTTAACCATAGAAAGCTGGCATGGTTACAGGGAAGATCAATGCACCAATTTGAAGAAGATAAAATGCCCACAAGGGAAATGTCAAAGGGTGATATGGAATTGGTCTCAAGCCTAAAGAGGCTTCTTGGAAGTGCTCATAAAGGATTTTAAAAGGCAAATAAGCAAGGTAGAAGAACAATTGTGAAAAGAAATGAGTATGCAAGAGTCAGCAGTTTGAAAAAAAGGACAAAAATTGAAGAAAACAATTCCTTAAAAATACAGTTGGCCAAATGCAAAAAAAAAATTTCACTTAAATAAATTAATTAAAACACAATTGGTCAAAAAAAAAATCCATTGAAGAAAACAACACCTTGAAACGTATAATTAATCAAATGGGAGATATAAAAACTAACTGAAGAAAATCCCACATTAAAAACTAGAACCAGGCAAATGTAAACTAACGACTTTATGAATAGACATCAAGAATCAATCAAAGTAAAAAGAATGAAAAAAATGGAGGAAAATATAAAATATCTCATTGGAAATACAGCCATCCTAGAAAATAGATCCAGGAAAGACAATTTAAGAATTAGTCTACCTGAAGGCCATGACCAACAAAAGAGCCTAAATGGTATCCTTCAAGAGATCATCAAGGAAAAATGCCCTGATATACTAGAACCTATGGGGGAAATAGTCATTGCAAGAATGCATCAATCACATCTGGAAAGAGATCCTACAAGGAAAACCCCAAGAATCATTGTTACAAAACTCCAGAACTAAAATCTCAAGGAAAAAATATTGCAAGCTGCCAGAAAAAAAAATAATAATTCGAGAGCAATAGTTAGGATTGATTACCCAGGATGTGGCAGCTTCTATAATAAGCCTAGAATACATATTCCAGAAGGCAAAGGATTTGATACAACCTAGAATTGATTACTCAACAAGACTGACCACCATCTCTCAGGGCAGGAGATGGATCTGCAATGAAATTTCACTGAAAAAAACAAGAAATGTTGATCTTCAAAATACAAGACTCAAGAGAAATATAGAAAGGTAAACAGTAAAGGAAAAAAAAAACATTTAAAGGTCAAACTGTTTACATCCCTAGATGGGAAAATGATACATGAACTCAAGAACTGTTATCTTTTATTGGGGAAGTTAGAAGGGGCATACCTTAGCTGAGAATTAGCTCATTTAGAAGCCCTGTTTCCTTTCTAAACTGGGTACTTAGTAACAGCAAGTGACATATCCTTTTAGGAAGACAAGATTTACTTTACATCTTTTTTTTTTTTTTCCTTTTAATATATTGGCTGTCTTATAGTTAGAATTTCTGGCGGTTTCTGCGACCCTCAGCTTTGGCTAGGTCCTTGGCAATGGCTTGGATCATTTGCTCTGTCGTTTCTTTTAAAGTGATGGCAGTCCTTAGGGCATAATCCAAAGCAGAATTTAAAATCTGTATGAGGAAAATCCAGATATTTTAGTTAAATAAATATATAGCAAATTTTTTCTATTATATTTCATCAACACGCTTTTTCATATTGTTTTAAATGTAGTTGGAATGAATGGTTGTTTCACTTTCTATGCCTGCTGTTTGGTTTCCAAGGAAACCAGCGAAGGATAGAATATACTGTCAGAGCTAATAAATAGCTAGAGGTTTGGGCAGAGACGTTAATGATTAGCATGCACCCAGGAGGTCAGGCTGAGTTGGGCCCTCAAAGAAGTTTGAGAGGCACAGGGAGAGAAAAAGCAGGTCAAAGGGAAATAGCTAAATAATAAATATAACTCAGGTTATATCTCTGGTAGAGAACAGTACAAATCTGAAAATAAGCCTAGGGACCAGCATTAGTAATGAGAAACCCAGGTTTTATTGGAATAATCAGAAGTGGTTAGAGAGCTAGCTGGTGGGAATGCACCTAGAGTTTATTTAGAGAATCTGAAAACCCCACACAGATGTAACATATTGCCAAGGAAAATGCCAACAATACCTCCAGTTCAATAAACAGCTATCAAATGGTGACCATGGGAAAACTCATGGGAATAAAACAATGGATCATAGAATTTATTGCTGGAGATTATATTATCAGACTCACTTTGTAGAAAAGGAAACTGAGATTCTGAAAAAATTAAATGACACACTCAGATGGCATTTCCTGTCCAAAGTCTATTGGGATTGCTTTGGATCACTGAACTACTGAGAACCAAGCCTTTCATAGTTGATCATCACACATTCTTGCTATTATTGTGTACAATGTATTCCTGCTTCTGCATGTTTCACTCAGCATCAGTTCATATAAATCTTTCCAGCTTGTTTGTAATTTTTATAGAATGATAATATTCTATTATCTTCTTATACCACAACTTATTCAACCATTCCCCAATTGATGGGCATCTATTCATTTTCCAATTTTTTGCTACCACAAAAAGGACTGCTACAAACATTTTTGCACATGTGGGTCCTTTTCTCTCCTTTATGATTTCCTTGGGATATAGATCCAGTAATGGCACTTCCCGATCAAAGAGTAGTTTTATAGCCCTTTGGGCATAGTTCCACATTGCTCTCCAGAATCGTTGGATCAGTTCACACCAACTTCACCAACTATGTATCAGTGTCCCAGTTTTCCCACATCCCCTCCAACATGTATCATTATCTTTTCCTGTCATCGTCAATCTGAAAGGTGTGAGATGGTACCTCAGAGTTGTTTTAATTTGAATTTCTTTTTCAATAGTGATTTAAAGCATTTTTTCATGTAACTATAAATGGCTTTAATTTCTTCATCTGAAAATTATCTATTCATATCCTTTGACCACTTATCAATTAGGGAATAACTCGTATTCTTATAAATTTGATGCAGTTATTCATACACACACACGTACATTTCCTGTGCTTGCTTTTTTTTTTTTTTTTTTTTTTTTTTTTTTTTTTTTACTTAAAGCTTTTTATTTACAAAACATATGCATGGGTAATTTTTCAACATTGACCCTTGCAAAACATTTTGTTCCAAGTTTCCCCCTCCTTTCCCCCACTCCCTTCCCTAGATGGCAGGTAGTCCAATACATCTTTATATGTTTTGGAAATGAGACTTTTATCAGAAACACTGGCTTGTAAAGATTTTTCCTAGCTTTGTACTTTCCTCTTAATCTTGTTTCTGTTAGGTTTGTTTGTGCAAAAACTTTTTAATTTAATGTAGTCAAAGTTATCCATTGTCCCATTCATAAAGTTCTCTAATTCTTCTTTGGTCATAAATTCCTCCCTTCTCCAAAGATATAATAGATAAATTATCCCTTGTTCTCCTAATTTGTTTATTGTATCAACTTTATGCCCAAATTACTTATCCATTTTGACCTTAATTTGGTAGGGGGTGTGAGTTGTAGATCTTTGCCAAGTTTCTGACGTGTTATTTTCCAGTTTTCTCAAAAGTTTTGGTCAAAAAGTGAGCTCTTATTCCAGAAGGTGGAGTTGGAGGGTTTATCAAATAATAGATTGCTATAAGCTTTGATAATTGTGTCATGTGTAACTAATCTATTCCACTGATCCACCACTCTTATTTCTTAGCCAGTACCAAATGGTTTTGATGACTGCTGCTTTATAATATAGTTTTAGGTTTGGTACTGCTAAGCCTCCATCTTTTGTATTTTTTCATTAATTCCCTTGATATTCTTGATGTTATGTTCTTCCAGATGAATTTTATTATTTTTTTTCTAGTTTTATAAAATGTTTTGGCAGTTTGATTGGTTTGGCACTGGACAAGCAAAGTACTTTAAAATGTTATCTCATTTTACCTTTACAATCATTCTGACAAGTACTAGCTATTTGTAATCTTCATTTTACAGATAAAGAAACTGAGGCAGAGAAAGATTAATTTGCTCATCATCATACTATTGGTTAGGGCAAAGTTTTAACTTGGCTTCCTTACTCCAGGTCTAGCACTTTATTGTGCCATCTACTTGCCAAAAATTAGGAGTTTTTATGAATTTTGATAGACAATGGGAAGCTACTGAAGTTTTCTGAGTAAAGGAGGGACATGATCTGAGCAATGGAGATATGTAGGCAATGGTATGGTATATGGTATATTGGTTAGATAGCACACACAAAAAAAAAAGAAGCAGGAAAAGTTTAGGAACTAAAAGAGCTGATAGCTTGAATGACTGTGGCTGTAGTAGAAATGAAAAAGGACTAGCTTCCAGTGATATATCCCAGAGGTAAAAAGGTACATTAGGATGTGACAAAATCCCTGAAGGAAAGTTGGTTTAGGGCTATAATCCCAACAACTATATGACTGATTGCTGCAAGCAATTAAATCCACTGGTTTGTTAACAATTCTAAGCTGCAGAGCATTTTCTGTTCCTTCACACACTTTAAATTCCCTGAATTTAAAGGACAAAAGCAGTGAGCTGGGAGGACACTTGGGTGTTCTCATAAAATCCTCACCTCAGAATCATTTCTCTTGATGTTTTGGATGCTGTGCAGAGTTTTGCTTCCAGAAATCCTGCATGAGTGGTAATGAGGAGAGTTTGCAATTTGATCACAGATACCAGGGCAAGATTTGGAAGACAGAAGATTTCTTCTGGAAAAGAAATGCACATGATAGACACCATTGAAATAAATTTCTCTCCAGAATCAACCCCCCTCCCTTATTGCTTTCCAGCTTGGTGGGTACTCCAGTAATTCCCCAGATTCTCTTGCCCTTTGAATTCTATTATGGTTCATCCCAACCCAGAGCTTCTAAGAAGACTTACTTTCCTCCAGAACTGCTTGCCTCTAAGACTCTAAAGAGGTCTTCATTTAATATTCATCTTCATTCCTTCCATCCACTGTCTATTCACAAAACTAAGAGAAAGAACCTGCCAACTATTAGTTACCCCAGGTTAATATAGTCTAGTGATTGAGAGTCAGGGGGAGTTGGAGAGAAGCGGCTGGCACTAGTAATTAAACAAATCTCTTCACATGTGTCTGTCTGAGTGGATTCCCCAGGACTCTGACACTTTCTGGGTGGACTTCCCCCTGCCATGGCTGGGCTCTAAATGTAGCAGGCCCAGGCAGCTGCCCACAGCATATGAATTGAGGCTACAAGGATCTATCTACCTATCCCTGTATTTCACTCTCCACTCCTCATCTCTAGCTCACCACCTGTAATTCCTGTCTAACCTGAATCTTCATCATCTGAAGTGTTTCTTATTTAGACAATAGAAGGAAGAAAAAGTATTATTGCCTATGATGCCTTTATTCAAGAGCTAAATTTTACATTTTTCTTAATAGTATTTTATTTTTCCAAATACAAAGATAGTTTTCAACATTCAGCTTTGTAAAATCTTGTATTCCAATTTTTTTCTTCCTTCGTTCCCTCCTCCCCCCTCCTCAAGATAGCAAAAAATCTGATAAAAGTTAAACATGTGCAGTTCTTCTAAACATATTTCCATATTCTTTCTGCTGCACAAGAAAAGTCAGGTCAAAAAGAAAAAAAATGAGAGGAAAAAAAAAACACGCAAACAACCAACAACAAAAAAGAGGTGAACATGTTATACTTTGATCCACACTCAGTCTCCATAGTTCTTTCTCTGGATGCAGATGGTACTTTTCATCTCAAGCAATAACTAACATATATAAAGCACTTTAAAGGGTCACAAAGTGCTTTACTCATTTGATGCTGATGACAATCTTGGTGCTTTATAACCCCCATCTTATAGAAGAAGAAACTGAAGTTAAGGAACTTGCTTAGAATCACACAGCTCTTACAGAAACACAAACTCAGGTGTTTGCAACTTGGATTCTATTCACTTCACCATCTATCTGTCAAGTGGGAACTATTTCTCTCCTTAGTTTGTTAGCTTATATGAGTTTTATCACATGTCAGAAAGGCACACCCCAGCATTTAAAAAAATAAGCTATATTATCTCTTTATCTTCATATTCTTTAGATCAGTTTTAAGTCTATAGGAGTATGGTAATATTAAGCCTTGAGTAGACTGGAAAAGGAAATGGCAAACCATTCCAGTACCTTTGCCTAAAAAGCCCCACTGACAGTATGGTCCATGGGGTCACACAGAGTAGGATCCAAATGAACAGCAACAATTAATAGCAAAGTACAGCCTGAAGTAGGCTGAGCTCCAGGATGCAAGGTGCCTTCCAGTCAGTCAGTCAATAAATGTTTATTATGGCCATCTCCAGTTGTCTTGATCTATATGATATATCACAAATGGCTCTGGAAGGGAAAGTGAGGCAGGTGGTCTTGCCCAGCCCTCCCTCGCTTATATGTCATGATATCACCTCCCTGATGCTCTTTGAAAATGAGTCCGAAGGACAAACAACAATTATGTGCACACTATGTACTAGGACTGACTTCTGGGGACACAAAAGAAGACAAAAGACAGTCTCTGATCCAAGAAGCTCACTGCTCATCATAACTAACATCTTACTTAGGTAGAAGCTTCTTCTTGTGTCAAAGCTGCACAAATAACAATAATAATGATAATAATAATAATGTCCCTTGTCACGTTTTCTAATTCTTTAAACTTGTTGAAACAGTAAGATTTCTGAACTTTAAAAAGGCTATCCATGTCCTCTTTAATGATAACCAAAAAGGGACAGCTACTAGATAGAGTAGTGCCCTAAAGTCAGGAGAAACTGAGTTCAAATCCATCTTTGGACATTTTAACACTTACTAGCTGTGTGATCCTGGGCAAGTCACTTAACCCCAACTGCCTCATAAAACAACCCAAAACACATAATGATAACCAAAGACATCTGAGAAGTTGCTAGTTTCTTTTGGTTTCCATACTATAAACTGTTTTCTTTCTGTGTCTTAATTTTTTTTTTACTACTGATGTTCACAATAATTCTTTTTTTGGCTAAACTCTAAAAATTCATCCTCTGCTATAAAACCACAATCCCTAAAGATATTATAAGTCTAAAATATCACTTACTTCTCAGCAAGGATCATTTCATCTTGACTTTGAGAGTATTTAGTAGTAATTCTCAGGGGTTGGTATTTTTTCTGTTGGGAACAGACTGAAAAAATGCCTGAGATTAGATTCAGAATAGTAATAATAAAAAATAATAAGTAGCTTTCCCTGAGGTTTAAATTCTGAAAAGAAATACTTTCAAAAAGTTTCTTCACCACTAACAATGGCAATTACATTGGTTCACAAGACAATGAGATTTGGGCAACCACAGAAGAAAATATAGAAAAGGATAGAAAAGGAAGGACCATCTTTGTGTAAGACACTGTATTGAGTGCTAAAGAGAGGAGGATAAAATGAAATAGTCTCTGCCTTCAAGGGAATTACACTGTAATTGGGAGGGGGGAAGAAAGGGGAAGATATAAAATAATTTGAGGTGGGAAAGAACACTAAGGGGACTAGAAAATGTTTCCCATGAAAGATAGTACCCATGTTTAGCTCTTGGGAAAAGGTAACAATTCTAAGAGGTGGAAGTGAGGAAGAATTCAAAAAGAAAACGGAAGAGACAGCCTCTGCAAGTGGAAGAAAACAAAAAGGAAAAAGGTAGGGACAGCTATGTGGCACAGTGGATAGAACATAGATCCTAAATTCAGGAAAACTTGCATTCAAATCCAGTACTAGACACTTAATAGCTGCATGATCCTGGGCAAGTCATTTAAGTATAATTGCCTCCAAAAAAGAAACTTTAAGAAATGAAATGTAAAACTCAAAAAATTTTAAGTCTGTCTGGAATGGAGAATTTTGTGAATTAAAGTGATATGGTGCAAAAATGTTTGTGGCAACCCTTTTTGTAGTAGCCAGAAACTGGAAATTGAATGGATGCCCATCAATTGAAAAATGGCTGAATAAATTGTGGTATATGAATGTTATGGAATATATGTTCTGTAAAAAATGACCTGCAAGATGATTTCAGAGAGTCCTGGAGAGACTTACATGAATTGATGCTAAGTGAAAAGAGCAGATCCCAGAAATCATTGTACATGGCAACAACAAGACTATATGATGATCAATTCTGATGAACGTGGCTCTTTCCAACAATAAATTGATTCAGATCAGTTCCAATTGTTCAGTGATGAAGAGAGCCATCTACACCCAGAGAGAGAACCGTGGGAACAGAATGTGGACCACTACATAGCATTTTTTTCTCTTTCGGTTGTTATTTGCTTGCATTTTGTTTTGCTTCTCTTTTTTTTTCTTGTGCGACACAATAATTGTATAAATATGTATGCATATATTGAATTTAACATGTATTTCTACCATGTTTAACATATATTGGACTACTTGCTATCTAGGGGAAGACATGGGGGAAAGAGGGAAATTGGAACACAGAGTTTTGCAAGGGCTAATGTTGAAGAATTGTCCATGCATATGTTTTGAAAAATAAAAAGCTTTAATAGAAAAATAGTAAATGACTTTTAAAAAAGAAAAGAAAAGTGATGTGAAAGAATAGATTGGGGCAGACCTTGAAGAGTTCTGGAGGGTTTTATTATAGAGGCAGTGAAGAGTCTATTGAGATTTCTTAAGCAAAGGAGTGACATGGTCAGAGTTTTGTTAATTTAGGAAGATTACTTTGTTAGCTATTTTGAGGAGAGATCGGAGAGGTGAGAGACTGAAAATGGAAAGAACAATTAGAAGGCTATTGCAGGGGGGCAGCTAAGTGGCGCAATGGAGAGAGCACCAGCCCTGAATTCAGGAGGACTGGAGTTCAAATGTGGTCTCAGACACTTAACGCTTCCTAGCTGTGTGATCCTGGGCAAGTCACTTAACCCCAGTCTCAGGGGAAAAAAAAAAAAAAAAAAAAGAGGAAGAAGAAGAAGAAGAAGAAGAAGGCGGCTATTGCAGTAGACCAGGGAAAGTGGTAGGAGGACCCGATCAAGAGACATACAGGAAGTCATGGACAGGAAAAAAGATCAGATAAGTGGTTGAAAAGACCAGTCATCAGCTGTGACTTCTTAGGTACTACCCTACCTTCACTCTTCCTTCATCCCTCTCTCTTCTTTTTGTCTTTAGCCTCTCCACCCACTCCTTGTCAGAAGGACCCCATTTGATAAATAGGGTAAGTTTACTTCTAATACAGAAGCACCCGGCAGGAGGAGAGAGAAAACAGTAAATCATGCTACTCCTTCCAGGTTCAGCTAACAGCAATAATAAGATTTGTAAGGATTCTTACAAGGTGCTAAGTTACTGGAATGGATATAATTGTCTAATTTAGCATGGCACTTGACAATTGTCTAGTTCAGAGTTCACACCTTTCACACCTTTAAGAGAGCATACTTTTAAGGAGCTCCCACAAGCCCAGGGAGTACCCACAAGCCCATTCTCTGGGAGGCAGAGTCAAGATTTCATCCCCACATCTACCTTCATGCTGGCTGGAGGCTTTGGATTCAGAGGGAGCTAGAGACTGAAGCTGGCTGGAGACATTCTGACAGGAACTAAAGCCAAGGCTGCCTCCAGAAGCTCCCCAAGAAAATCTGCCCCCAAGAGAATGATCGCGATTTAGAGAAACAGATCATTACAAGATTGGCAAAGGCAAAAGGTCCCCCTCATTATCTTGACCAATGTACTTAACTATGTGTCAGGTGTTGTACTTAGCACTGTGAATATAAAGAAGATAAAAAACAATGTCTCTAGAAAATTACATTCTAATGCAGGCAATGCCATGCAAATAATCATATACATACAAAATGCGTTATTCAGTGTAAATGAAAGGTAATCTCAAAGGAAAGGGACTAGCAGTGGTAGGGAACAGGAAAGGTCCCTTGCAGAAGGTCAGACTTCAGCTGAGAACAGCATCTCACCCCCCCTCTTTTCTACACTCTCTCAATAAAGGTGAGAACTTTCCCCAATGTCCCAGTATCATTAACATGATACTGGCAGAACTAAATGGCATCAGTATTGACATTTCTATGATAAATGAAACCAGAAAACGAGAGGGAGCTGGAGCTAAGTGGAAGGATGACTCACTGGTCCTTTTAGGAGAGGCAAATGGACGAGTTGGCTGAGTTGGCGTTATTGCACACTCAAAAATAAGAAGACATGATCAGCACATTTTGCAATATTTGTGATACGCATAAGCAGAAATAATGTCATGAAGCTAAGTACCACTTACATACGATATCCGTTGCATAGGATGAAAACAGAAAGTCTTCAAATTAGTTGGCTGATAAAATCTTTCAATATATACTTAATGCTTGATAACTTCAGTGTGAAGATGAATATGAGAAAGAATGGCGATAATTATGTTGTAAAATATGATAAGAAGAGAGAAACTAAAGGCTTAGAGACTTCAGAAACTTCCCACTTTTATGTCATGAATAACTTAAAAAGAATCAGAATCTATTAAGACATGGTGAGCAATATAAAAATGAAATCATAATGCCCTGACAGGAAGTAAATTAACCACAGAATAAGTGAATTGGAGAATTGGAAAGGACCTTTATGTTTATGCATATCCTTTGACATATCTATTGGTGCTTTGGATATTAGTTATATATATTTACTAATTGGTTATATATCTTAGATACTAAAGCATTATCACAGAAATTTGATATAAAGATTTTCTCCCCCATTTGACATTTTCCTTTAATTTTGTCTTTTCCTTTTAATTTTGTCTTTTCATAAGTTTTTTTGTTTGTTTGTTTGTTTTTTTCCAAAAAATCCCAAATAGAGTCAGGAAGAGCTGGACACAATTGAAATGAATGAGCAATAATCAAAACTTTTTAATATAATTTATATTCTGGAAGTGCTATTTCTCAAACTTCTTTTCATCATTTTCCTAGATATTCAAGGTATTTTGTTTTTCCAAATGAATTTTGATATTATTTTATCAAGTTCTATAAAGTATGTTTTTGTCAATTTGATTGATATAGCTTAGAAAGTTTAAATTAATTTGATAGTATCATTTTTATTATATTGATTAATAGTCCTCCAGAAATTTATGCTGTTTTTTATTTCTTTAACAAGCACTTTGTAATTCAATCTATAAAAGTCTTCCTTGTGTTTTACTAATTGATCTTCAGGCTCTTTGGAATACACTGTTTCATTCCCTTGCAGGTGGGTGCAAAATAGTCTTGTATTATTTGAATTTTCTCCCCTTTGTATTTGAAGGGTCTTTTTCTTGATCACTTATTGTTTCTTAATTGAATTGGTACATTTGACCACTCTTATTTTTCTTTAAGTTTGTAGCCTTGGGTTTGTTTGCTGTTTTTTCTTTTTTTTTTTTTTCTGGAGGTGATCCATAAATTTTTTCGATTAGTATTTCATTTCCAGCATCCAGGAGTTCTATGCAGTTTTCTTGTATTATTTCTTGCATTATGGTGTTAAGATTTTTCAACTTGTATTTTTTCTTGGAGACATTATCTTTAAACTGTCTCCATGCATCCAATCTTCTATAGCAGGATGTTTTGCTTGTAGAGAGCACATTTTCTTTTAGTGTTATTGTTTTTTCTTTTCTTTTTCTAGATTATCTTCACTTCAGAATATCTATATTCCCAAATAATTGTTTGTTCTCTTTTGCTTCTTTGGTGAGACTTGCAGATTCAACATTTTCTATTCTTTCTTATTCTCTTCTATTTTTAAAAAATGATTCTTTGCCATGAAGTTCATACTCTCTAATCATATCATTCTAATCTCTCTTTAAATGATTCAGGTACAGAATATTATTATCATTCCAAGTTCCCTTCAAATTCCATAGTTTTTTGGTTTCATTAAGTATCTCTTCACTTATCCTGAAAATTATTAGCCACTTTTGTTCACATGCTATCTGTATGACCCTTGCCAAGTTACTTAATCTTTCCATGGCTCAAGACATTCTCTAAGATTAAAAATTGCGGGGGAGATATTGAACCCCAATAATTCTCTACACCAATAAAATTGCAGGTCTTGTTCATTTCCATTGCAATTCCGATTCTTTCTGACAGATAAAACTGAAGCAAAAATGATAATTGAGCAGTTTTATCATTTCTTGCCAGTTGTTATCTTTTCATCCCTTCCAAGAAACTCTATAATGTCTGATTTTCCTTTCTCTTCTCAATATAATTTTTAAAACATCATTTTTTTGTTCTTACCTCCCCTCCCCAGCACTAGCTGGTCCTGAGCATTAGCATTAGTGACACTATATTTACAGGCTACTTTCATATTCATCCTTTGTTAACTGACATTACTCCCACTTGTACACATTTTTTTAGATTAAGTGACTTGCCCAGGAAGTGTTAAGTGTCTGAGGTCAGATTTGAACTCAGGTCCCCCTGATTTCAGGGCTCGTGATCTATCCACTGCATCATCCAACTGCCCTTGTGCCACCTAGCTGCCCCAAAATCAAATACTTTTACTAAAACAGAAAAAAGCTCCACAAGTTGGTTAGTGAGTTCTCTTTGAATCCTTATCAGTCTCTTCAGACATCTTCAATTTTTTCTCTTTACTAGAATTGTTTCCTTTTATGTATTCAAAATTTCATTCTTGAGCATCCTTCCTCTCTCCTGGACAGACTTTCCTTGTAGAATTTTTTAACTTGAGATCCTACCGCTTTTTCCTTTTAACTTCTTGAAATCTGCTTTCCCAAAATCTAGCATGTATGCCAGACTACTATGACAGAAGTGTAAACTGGACACATTCTGTGCAAGTTGCTGCAAAATTGACTTTGCTCTCCATATAATTTATATTTCAGTCTTGGGGTTTTTTTTTTGTAACTACTTCTCAGTCAACTAACATTTATTGAGTGTATGTAATATGGCAAGTGTTGCCCTGAACACTAGGAATATAAATATAAGCTGAAACTCAAATCCTAAGAAGCTGATATTCTAATGGGAAGAAGATAACATATGAAAGGAAACCAAAAATGTTGAGTTTGGGATTGGAAGCAAACATACAAGACTTTCATAGACATGATAGAAAAAACCTGGAGAGGAAAGAGACATGGCTGACTTGGGTGCCCCTTTATTTATGGCCTAAGGGCACTTTCAATGTATGGATTCTGGGTCTGGTGTGAGTTCTGAAATGAAGAGCCAGGGCATGACAGAAAACCTGATCATAACCTGAAGAAGAATAATTATGTGTACTTACACCCTAACCAAGCAGGTTTTTCTCTATTTAAGAAGTAGTATAAAAGATATTACCAAAAAAAAAAAATGGGTGCTTAGAAAATAAGGCAGACCAGAGCTAGAGATTACAGATTCTAAGGGTTCTTTTGGTGACCTTGAAATGTAAAAATTTGGAGAGGACTACCATTGAGTAGATTCTCTATCAAAGACATGGGAGACCATGGCTAAAAATCACATAGGATTAGAAGACAAGATGGTAGAGATCTACTCTGATGGGAGAGCTCACTTGATAAAGTCACAGGTCAATGAAAGAAATAAATATTCAAGCATTTCTATAAGAGGGAGGTTCTCTTCCTTTGTCTCTTTTCCCCTTCCTTCCCCCTCCTTTTTCTTAGGACAACTCACTTCAAATTCCATAATACCCATCCAATAAGTATAATAAAATATTTGTCTCATTACTACAAAAAGCACTTTATAAAATATCACTGGTGGTCATGTTCTATGTCTGCTCTATTACAAGTAGAAAATCCCATATCGCGTGCATTTCATTATCCAGCTTAGTCTACAAATGTCTGTTTGTCAAGAAGGGATTTTTCATAAAAGGACTCTATTTCTCAGGCTCTAAATCCAACTTTCCCAAATAATTGAGTATTTGTCCATCTCCAGAAGACCATAAATCTAATAGGTTCTATTTTAAAAGTCCAGGTCAGTTGAATTGAGGCAGGCCATCAAAATCAAATACTTTGTTTGTTTTTTTCTGATACAATTGGGATTAAGTGACTTGCCCAGGAAGTGTTAAGTGTTTGAGGTCAGATTTGAACTCAGGTCCCCCTGATTGCTGGGCTCGTGATCTATCCACTGCATCATCCAACTGCCATTGTGCCACCTAGCTGCCCCAAAATCAAATACTTTTACTAAAACAGAAAAAAGCTCCACAAATATTAAAATACTTAGTTGCAGCTAAGAATGGAATGACTTGCTTAAATGACCTTTACATTTAATAGTGATGAATGGGTGACTCACCAGGCTTGTTTTTCTCAGATCTCTTTGAATGTTGATTTTTTGGATGTTCAGCAAGATTTTCATCCCATTTTTGGTGTGTAGCTACTGAGCAAAAAGTCGTACACCCAGTTCAGTCATGATAATTGATTAGAGATTAAAATTCAATTTAGGTTTTTTTCTCGTTGGTATGGTCTAATGAACATACCCTAGAAGAAGGGTTTTAATAAACATATCCTAGAAGAAGCTGTGAACACTTTCTCAGAATAATATTAATTACATAATATAAAATACAATATAAATGGTTTTATATTGAAATTGAAATTATATTGAAATTCAGTTATCCAAATATCATGGGCTAAGTTTGAGAGCCCCTAACCCAATTAAGTTATTCATTTGGTGGGGTTTCTGACTACAGGATTCTACCAAAAGTATCATTTGAAATTAGAATCATTACCAACATACAAGCATTAACTCTGGGGTTAGAGCCAGTTGGCAAAGTGATAATAGAGTAGTGCCCCATGTTTTGGTGGATGTAGATGATAAGATTTGGTGAGTTAAAACTTGGCAATTACAATGTCCTAAGCCAAAAAGCCAAAGCCATCGGGACCCTATGTCCCAACATTTTTGGAAAACTGGAAATAAGGTTTTGCCACATACCTTTTCCTTAAAAAAAAAAAAAAAAAAAAAAAAAAAAAAAAAAAAAAAAAAAGCCCCTGTCCCAATAGGCTGTAAGTTTGTTCTGACTCTTGATTCATTGTGAAGTCTTTAATTAATTATAGCATCAATTCAGGACATTCTTAAAGTCTCTAATACTCTTTAGCATGATAGAATGAAACCTTCATATCTTTAGGACCTGTGATTTCTACTAGCATGGATACTCTCTTCACTGACACAGACTGAGACACTTTCATGATTTAGTAGATAACTTCTAAGAGTTTGTATGCCCATACATTAATTATCCTGTTTCCAATTTGGTGATGAGATTTCCCCATTGTAGGTGGACTGGTCCTCCATATTGTCTGCGTCCAGATCTGAACTCAAAATACTCTCCAGCTTGGTAAGACTTCTCAAAGTAGGCGCTCCCATTGACAAGGCCTTAAAGAATTCAGGTCATTTCCACCCCATGATGAGGCAAAAGAGCAGGACTTCAATGAAGGAATGATAATAAGATAGCAGGGAATCCCCAATAATGGTAACATTCTGCCTTACATTTGTGTTATGCTTTTAATTTTTGGAAGGCATTTTTACATTAGCCATCCTTTCATTCTATCCCAAGAGAAGCCCAGAAAGTATTTCCTGTCAGCCTAGGGTTTAGAGTCCATAACAGATAGGTATAGTCCAAAGTCAATAAATATCCTCAGAGAATGGGACTAGAAAGGAGCTAAAAGGGAAGAGGAAGCTTTCCAAGGAGAACCTGTTATGTAAAATGTATCTCTCAAAGGTAACCTTTCAGGCTATCACAGTACTCACAAGCTGAAGTAAAACTTTCATTTTTGCTTAAAGAACAGAAGCGGATAAAGCCATCACATTCATTGAAGTTTAAAGGATTCTGACCCGTGCAGTTGTATTTATAATGGAATTCTGAAAACAGGAGATGAAGAAGCATCTTTTAGGCTATTCTCACACCGGTGCCCCCCACAAAAGCCCTAGTTTTTGGAAATACTGAATCCATTTTACCTTTTTTCCGTGATTTGTGGCGTCTGTTCCTACAACTTAAACATTCATCAGCTTTTTGAGATATCTCGGGAGTCTGAGAATACACCATTTCCTGCATCTGTTACCTTTAAAAAATATAAATATAATAAATATATAAAATAAAATAAAAATAAAAGCCTCAGAGGCTCAGAGATCAGAGGTAGGAAATCTGAGGCTCAAGTGTGCTACTTTCCAACTCAGAGGCAGAATTTGAACTGCCTCAATATCTCTAAAGCCAATTGTTCTATCCACCATGCTACACTGACATCCTCACTGACATAATTTTTGATTGATATTAAAACTTTGGGAAGAGATTTCCTAATAGTAAGAGTTAAGAATTAAACATCAGAGATAAAAACCTTACAACTGTATCTTACTAAGGCAAAATGCCCATCAGCTGACTTATATGGTACAGAAAGGAGCAAAGCAAAACCACTCATTTGAATTGTCTACTAAATGTAGAGTAGAATACAGAATATGCTAGATGGTGCAGCAGAGTCAGGAAGACCTAGCTTCTGACGCTTACTAGCTGTGTGACCCTGGGCAAATCACTTACTCTTGTTTGCCTCAGTTTCCTCATCTATAAAATGAGCTGGAGAAGGAAATGCAAAGCCCTCTACTATCCTGCCCAGAAAATCTCAAATGGGATCTTGTGAAGAATCAGACTCAACTGAAATGACCTGAGCAACAAAAACTGAATATGGAAAGAATTTTTTTAAGTTGTTGGATTAATGGGAAGCCCGGAGATGTGTCATTTAGTGATTCTAAATAAGGTTTCATAAAAAAAATTCCCCTAAAACATATATTGCCAACTGAATCAGTAGAACTAGTTTTATATACACATTGACTAGGTACAGTGTGTTCCAAAAGTTCTTAGTACAGTTTAAGCTGCATTAAGACTTTTGGGACACCTTGTATTTATGGAAGAAATGAAATGAAGTGAAAAGAGAAGAAAGAAGGGGAACAAAGGGGAGAGGAGGTAAAGTGAGAGGAAAAGCAAAGGCAGCTAGGTGACTAAGTGTATTCTCTCTTAAGGCTGTTGTGACAATAAAATAGAATGATAAGGTGTTATTAAGTTGGAGGAAGAGAGAGGAGGATAGAGGAACTAGAAAAGGAAGAGAAACAAAGTATTTTCATAGTTTACATGTCAATTGTCTGTTTGGATCTGCTTTACAAATAGCTGAGGGTTTAGGTTCAGATTCTACTTCTTTTTTGTAAATCTATTTGATGGTTTATAATTTTTAAATGCACATAATGTGTCTCTAAGCCTCACTCTACTCTGTAAGTGTTATTTTTAGGCAGAACAGCAAAAAAACTGAAATACATGACAAAAACATATGAAGCCTTAAAAGAGTCCCACCATTGTGAGAAAAGCACAAATCACTATGCTGGGGGAATTTCTACTCACAATTAGTAGAATCAGACACATTAAGATTCATTGCTTTTTCTTGAATGATGACTGAAAACTTTCCGCATTTGGACTTTCTGGAGTCATTTTTTTTCTCCTTTTTTTGGTTCCTAAAAAAGTAGATAAAGCCCACGGGGTTTTAGTAAACTGTTCATAATTATCAGAGGGAAAGTATTGGTCAAATTGTAAAAGTTGCCTGTTTTGCTTTCCACTTCATTGTGGAAAAGTGGAATAGGAAAAAAGTAATTTTTGTATTTCTTCCCATTCTACCTCTAATGCAATAATTCAACAAGAGATTGTACACCATTACATTTGACTTTCTGGAACAATACTTGTCATATGTTTAAAACCCTCTACAACACTCCACAGAGTAACATTATAGGGGAAAAAAAGGGAGGAGGAAGGGAGGAAAGGGAAAGGAAGAAGGAAAGAAAAGAAAAAAGAAAGATGAGAAGAAAGGAAGGAAGGGAGGAAAGAAGGAAGGAAGGAAGGGAGGAAGGAAGGAAGGAAGGGAGGAAGGAAAGAAGGAAGGAAGGAAGGAAGGGAGGAAGGAAAGAAGGAAGGAAGGAAGGAAGGAAGGAAGGGAGGAAGGAAAGAAGGAAGGAAGGAAGGAAGGAAGGAAGGAAGGAAGGCAGGAAGGGAGGAAGGAAGGAAGGAAGGAAGGGAGGAAGGAAGACTATAAACAAACCAAGAATTTTAAAATTAGGATTTTCATTTTATATACTTTTAGGAATTAAAACTTGTATAAGTTGAATTGGCAGCTCCACCAAGAATGCAGGCCTTCGTGAACCATCAATTGGTTACAAACTATAGACATTAGTAAAAATAAAAAGATAATGACGTATGATTTTTAAAAATTAGGTTAGAACTGGATTCCCAAGGATTTGGGGAATAATTGTATTTACTAATGATTTCAAAAAGCCACTAGAGGGCACTAGACAGTAGAAGAAATCACATGTGAAAAACTAACTGCTGTATTACTCTCAGTCCTAGATGGAAGAATTAGTAAGGTCTTGTTTCCCAGGAATATTACTTAGTCCAACATCTGACTCAGCTCCAGAGATGTAGAACTCCTGTATACAATCCAAAGGGACTGTACACCCATTCCACACCATCCCCAGCCTTTCCTAGGGACCTTCTATGGTTCCCTGGCCTGTCTGAGCAGACTAGATTGTTAACCATTTGGCGACTAAGGATGAGGTATCAAACTGTCAGATTTTTCCATTCCCCTTCATTAATTCTTCTTACATTAACTGAGAAAAATCCCTTCAACACCTAACAAACACTACCTTCTACATGAGGTCTTTCCTGATTCCCAATTGCAAATGGCCTTCTTCCTTGACTACCTTGTGCTTAACTCCTCTATACTTATTTGAATTTATTCTCTTGATATTTATTTATTCTGTACATACTTATATTCTTCTTATTGTTGGTGTCAGCCTCTCCTATTGGCACTTAAAGTTCTTGAAAATAGGAATGATTTCATTCTTTGCCATTTGGCTCTCCAGTGTCTGCCACATAGAAAGCATTTAATACAAATCTGTTAATTGATTAATTTATTGATTGGATTGGATTGCCTATGGAGGGAAGCACTGACTATGGAAGCACAAAGAATGGCTGGATTGTGGGGCAAGAAACTTGGGGATGGACTATAGAATTGACTTAAGAGAAGGAGTTGAAGACATCCAATTAATCTGACATTTTAGGGACCCTGCAACCTAGCTAAACCTATTTTTATTTTAAGTCTATAGTACTTTTTAGAGAAATGTTTTCTTTTTCCTCTCAATTCCTCTCTTTTCCTTTCCCTTTCTTTTTTTATGCTAGAATCATTCCCCTCCCCCAAACATCCTACTCTCCAGCCACTTAATGTTCTATATAATAAAGAAAAACATTTGAGGAAAACGAACAGACAGTGACCAGAATAGACCACATTTGACATATGCAAGTCCCCACCTTTTTATTCTGCCAAATAAGATGATAAAGGAAAATGATGAGGTAATGAGGAAGCCTCAGGAAGTGAAGGGGCTGAGGACAGAATTCCCTGGTCAGGCTAGATAAGGTAAGATGAAGCTGACATAGATCATCATTTGCTGTATTCTTTGGGCAATCCCCTCCCTGTAGGAAGAATTACTCTTCAATCCTAGACCCTTTCTCTGCCCTCAGAAAATTCTTTCCTCCTGAGTCACTTGTTTTCATGCTCTTCATTCTCTGGCTCCACCTCCTTTCTTTTGGGCATTTGAACATATTCTTCTTAAAGGAGAAAAGGCTGGGAAGCACTAAACTTTGAAACCATCAGAGAATCAATCTCTCTCTCTCTCTCTCTCTCTCTCTCTCTCTCTCTCTCTCTCTCTCTCTCTCTCTCTCTCTCTCTCTCTCTCTCTCTCTCTCCATCCTCTGAAACAAGGCAGGGCCAACAATCCGACTCTTTCATTTTAACATCAAACATAATCGTCTTACTTAGGAAAATGAGGTTTTTCAACATCAATAGGTTGTCTTCACTGCCTACTATAATGTCCAGAATAGTGTTCTCTGATTATTCAAGTTCATTTCAGAAATAATGGAGGATAATGGAGTTTAGTTTATAGCCAGAAATTAACTTACAAATGTCTTGAAAACAGCATCATCAGCATAGTTCACATTAGACCATAATCAGACAAATCTAATCTTGTATGACTTTTATGCCTTAGCCTTATAAACTGAGTGACTACATCTATAAAGATATAATCCTTATGGAGCTATTTTGACTGTTGTTAAGTAATCCCTCCCAGACATGTTCACTAATTAATAGAGAAAAAGAGTATCAGCAACACAGCGATAAGAAATTAGGATTTAATTTGTAATAAGAATTTGGAGTCTGATATGGAAAGCTATTAATGATTAGGATTTGTCATTCTTATTAATCAGATTTTTCCAAATGGGTTTTTAGGCAGACTGTAGAAATATACTAGACTTGAAGTGGATCAAACAATCAATCTAGTATTTACTAAGCATTTACTGTATGGCAACCCTAGTGCCTGGCACTGGGAATATGAATACAAAGAAAGAAATGATTCCCACTGGCAAGGGGCCCATATTTGAATGGGGAAAACAATAAGTACATATACCCAATTAAATATATCCAGCACAAATATAAACGAACAAATACAAATATTTAGAAAGTAGTGTAATATAAGATAGTCTTGGAGGGAAGATACCTGCAACTGAGGCAGGGAGTGGGTAGTGACAGGGGAGTTTCAGAAAAGGTCCCATGCAAAAGAATGTACCTGATGAAGCAAAAGTAAGAAGGAAGTGTTTTGATATAGGCAGTAGTATTATATAGAAACAAAGAGAAAGCCAGTTGGGCTGGATTTCAAAGAAAAGAATGAGATGAAAATGTCCAATGAGGCTGGAAAGACAGATTAGGGCCAGATTTGCAGGCCCTAGGGCATAGAGAGCAGTGAACATGAAATTAGGAAGACTGAGTTTACACTCAGTCTCAGACACTTACTGGTCATAAGACTGAGCAAGGCTCTACCTGCCTCAGTTTTCCCACCTGTAAACTAGAGATAATAATAGCACCTACTTCCCAGGGTTGTTGTGAAGATAAAATGAGATGCTATTTGTAAAGTGCTTTGCAAACATTAAAGTGCTATGTTAATGTCAGCTAATTAATGCAGTGGTGATGATGGTGATGGTGATGATGATTTTGCTTTTAAAAGTCAAACACAGGAATTCACATCTCATGCCAGAGGAGATAAAAGTTCCTAGAGTTTAGTACATAGGGAAGTCACATAGTTAGACCCATGCTTAAGAGAAATGACTTTAGCAACTTAATCTTTAATTCCAGTGCCTTCCCTCTTTTAATTATTCCCCATTCATCCTGTCTATAGCTTGTTTTGTATGTATTTGTTTGTATTGTTGTATGTAAGGGAGGGCTTAGACTGTAATTCCTTTGAGGACAGGGACTACCAATTGCTCTACTTTGTGTCCCCAGTACTTAGCACAAACCCTGGTGAGTAGTCACTTAAGAAATGTTTATTAATTGGCAGCAATATGGAGGATGGGCTGGAGTGCATTCAGGTGTGAAGTGATAAAACAAGGAAATAGCTCTGGGAGAGGAGAAAAGAGGGTCATGTTTGAGAGACAATGTGAAGGCAGAAATGGCAAAATCTGGAAACGGATTGGATGTGGAGAATGAGGGAGAGTGAGGGTCTGGGACGATGATGATGTTATGAAAAGAGGAAAAGGATTGGAAGTGCCCTCAGCCAGAAGAAGGAAATCTTGGAGAAATGTATGGCCTGTAGAGACAGGGGCAGATTCTCGTCTCTAACCTCAACATTTATAATCTCACGACTATCTGCAAATGATTGCATTTCCCAAAGCATTGGTTACCTTGTTTGCAAAAAAAAAAAAAAAAAAAAAAAAAAAAAAAGACAATAACGTTCATAGTAGCTCACAGGGTTTTTGTGAGAAAAGCCTAAAACATTATAGCGTTGGGGACTACTATCATTATTACTTCTGGCCTTAATAAAGAAATATATTCATTAAAGTCCCATCTTTTCAGGATGGTTGAAATAAAGTTCAGTGTGAATGTAGGAGGGTACTTTCAATGTTACCTCCTGCTGAATGAATGAATATTCATTCAAAATGTGTTTTGAAAAGTTAGATTTAATAATTCAAAGTGACAGATTCTGGTTTCTTTCCAACAAAATGATATTTCTGGTTGTTGAATTTGACTTTTAGTTTTTAATGTCTATTCCCATCCCCCACTACACACACACACACACACACACACACACACACACACACTCAGTTTAAAGATTAAAACTAACCTGAGATCTCTGTCCTTATTCTGGTCCTTCTCTGTGTGCTTGGAACTAGGAATTTGGAAAAGAAACAGTCATATAGTTCTCTGACTAGTGAACTAAAACATCAAAGATAATCCAAAATATATAGAGAGATGTTAAAGAATATCTCCAAATAAATCTGAATCAAATAGGTCTCTTAAAACTGAATAAAAAGATGGGGTGACTCAGTAAATAGGTATTATTAGTACTAATATTCAAAAGTAAGGCTCAGCTGATTCCTGTCAAGTTGACTAGGAGTGAAGGACCACCCTAGATGACATGTCTATTTTTAGCTCAATAACCACCTTGCCACTTTTTAGAGGAAGTAACTCAGTACAAAGCTTGTGACAGCAGCAGCCCATTCCAGGGTTGGAATGTTTTCTAACAGGAATCTTCAGTTTTTCAAACCTGGTCACCTGCCTCATCCCCGACCTTTCATTGGACAATTAAACTAAACTTTGGTATTAGTCTATGATGCATCATTAATTAGGTTTGAGGAGGTGTGCCTTCCATGATGGAAGACCTACACAAACAAAAATGAACCCACACATTATAATAATTTGATTGCCCTAATACATATTTCTAGAATGACAACAGGAAAAACCTTAACTTAGAAATACAGAACCTTTCATTTTAAAATTACAGCCTCTGTCCCATATTTTCTTGGGAATCATCTCAAAAACAGCCAGTGTCTTGACCCTTGTTTTACAGAAATGGGGAAAGTATGAAATATGATGTTCAAGACCCTATGTCCAAATGGCTGAATTGAGAATAGAACTTCAGGCTTGACACCTTTAGATTTATTATATTTGCTATTGCACAACTCTCTCCTCTTTGGTGATTCATGGGCCAAGCCCTTACCTTTCAGGGAGTTCATGATCAGAGTGCCCATCTTGCCTCAATACAGATTGCTTAATGGACTCCAAGCTTCCAGGATCATTGTCAGACTCCAGAGAAGAGAAGGCCCTCTGTACCCCAAAGCAAAATACATTGGTTTAAAGGACTGACTCATTCCCATTGCTTCATGCTTTTTTTTTTCTTCTTCTGAATAACACTGACTCATTTGAATTCATAGGATCATGAGATTTGAAGTTGGAAGGCAACTTCAAGATCATCTAATTTAACTCCTAATTTTACAGCTGAAGAAACTGAGAC
Source organism: Sminthopsis crassicaudata (assembly GCF_048593235.1). Classification (NCBI taxonomy): domain Eukaryota; kingdom Metazoa; phylum Chordata; class Mammalia; order Dasyuromorphia; family Dasyuridae; genus Sminthopsis; species Sminthopsis crassicaudata. The sequence continues at coordinate 426,700,187 of NC_133620.1, forward strand.
CCAGAAATGTAAAGTGACTTGTTCAAGACCAATAGAGCTAAGTAAATAGTCTATGATTATGAAAAAATGGAAGTGGAAGGAAAGAGAATAAGCATTTATAACATGTTTACTATGTGGCAGTCTTTGTATTATGTGTTTACAGATATTATCTTGTTTTATCCTTTCAAAAACCCTTCGAAGGTATGTGTTTACTATCCTCATTTTATAGGAGAGGAAACTGAGTCAAATTAAGATTGTAATTTTCCCAGAATCATACAACTAATAAGTTCTGAGTCTGGATTTGAACTCGGGTTCCTAATTCTAAGCCCAGTTCTCTATCCATCTAGATATAGCAGTATGCTGTCTTAATTCAAAATCATTCCAGCCTGAAAAGATATGGCAGGTAGCCTCTGTTATGTTTTAAATTGTCAAATCTATCACTTCAATTACAAGTACAAGACTACCTTGCACTACAAACTCTGCATTTGACTTTTTTGGAAAAAAGTCTCAGCAAGGTCAGGAACCTCCACTCAAGTCCAATTCTGATGCTTCATGGGGCACTCAGGGTAAGTCCTGTGTTCTTGAAAGTCAAAGCAGCAGGGTTTGCCCAACTCTTAAGTTTTTAACTGTAAGCTTTGTGTCAGAATGAACAATGCTAACTAAGCACAAAAAATGTTTTTTGCTAGAGTTCTGGCTGCCAGATAATGAATATTTTTTACAAGAAAATCAAATTCAAGAATTCACTAACACAGCAAAAGATGGATCAATGACTTTTTCAATACCAATATTACCTCTAAATACATGGTAATAACTGTCTTTTTGTCAATAAACAAATGCTTTGTTAAATGTCCACTAAGTGCTGAGTATTGGAGAGGCAAAGAAAGGCAAAATCAATGCCTGATCTCAAGGAGTTCACGCTCTAATGGGAAGAGTTTGAGTTCTATTAAAAGCTTATCCTATCCATGCCTGCCTATTCTGCATAACTTTCACCCATGTCTTCCCTTCCACAGGGAGGATGGATACTACAGGGTATCCAACATATTAGGGGCTTTTCTCAGATTCTCTTGAGTTCATGAGAATACTAAAGGAGCACACAGGCTGTTTGTTGATTTTCCCTCATTTGTGCCTTATGACCAATCCATCTTTTTTTTTTTTTTTTTTTTAACTGAGATGTTTCTTTGATGATATCCTTTAAACCACTTGTATCAAATTCTTTGTATGTCATGGTTTGCCGCTTATTCATAACCACCATTTCCTTTCTACGTTTTTTTGAGTAATTCTCAATTTAAATTCTTCAGAGACTTTTCCACTCCTTTGCCTACAGCCATATAATATAACTGGAATGAATATTGGCATTAAAAAATGGAATCTTTAAAAGAACTTTGCAATTTCCCAAAGGAAATCCATTCTCCTGTTAAATCCTGACCCCAGTAGATTATTGTCTACTTTCAGTGTCTGTCCAAGGTAGAGATACTAACAGAATTGCTATGAAATGGCACATCACAATCTACATAATAGATATTCTTTATCCATTTGATTTTTTTTTATTTGTCCAAATTCTTTTAAGTAATTATGGCTGTCACCTGGGAATTTTACAGTGTTCTAGGATTGTTGCAATTGAGTCGAATATTATCCATAACGAGGATTATTTGGGGCACTTCACCATTTCTAGGGATTCCCTCTTTGATATGGATTCTACAGTGAATATCCTCAGTAACAGTGAAGGATGCATTTGACCCAAATGTTTTCTGTGGTATTTGATATAAATAATCAAGAGGACGTAAAACCAGAATCCCCCATTAGCTTTTTATACATAACATTACATAGTTAAATGCTATCATTTGGGGAGGTAGCTTGTATGGGACATACATTATTTTTTTAATTATAATTTTTTTATTAAGAGAACATATGTATGGGTAATTTTTTACAACATTATTCCTTACACTCACTTCTGTTTTGACTTTTCCCTTCCATCCCTCCAGTTCCTCCCCTATATGGCGGGCAGTCTCATACATGTTAAATGTGTTATAGTATATCCTAAATACAATATATGTGTGCATAACCATACAGTTCTCTTATTGCACAAGAAGAATTGGATTCAGAAGGTAAAAATAACCTGGGAAGAAAAACAAAAATTCAAGTAGTCCACATTCATTTCCCAGTGTTCCTTCTCTGGGTATAGCTGATTCTGTCCATCATTGATCAATTGGAACTGAATTAGATCTTCTCTATGTTGAAGATATCCACTTCCATCAGAATACATCCTCATACAGTATTGTTGTTGAAGTGTATAATGATCTTCTAGTTCTGCTCATTTCACTCAGCATCAGTTGATGTAAGTCTCTCTGTATTTCTCCTGTTGGTCATTTCTTACAGAACAATAATATTCCATAACCTTCATATACCATAATTTACCCAACCATTCTCCAATTGATGGACATCCATTCATCTTCCAGTTTCTAGCCACTACAAAAAGGGCTGCCACAAACATTTTGGCACATACAGGTCCCTTTCCCTTCTTTAGCATTTCTTTGGGATATAAGCCCAGTAGTAATACTGCTGGATCCTATGCACAGTTTGATAACTTTCGGGGCATAGTTCCAAATTGCTCTCCAGAATGGTTGGATTCGTTCACAACTCCACCAACAATGCATCAATGGGACATACATTATTGTAAAGGAGTATTGAAGCAATGTTTTACTTACTTATATCTGGAAAATTATAAACACAGTGAAATCTAGTATTATCTATACTTTGGAAGGAATACTGGTATAGTAAAAGAGAAATAACTGAAACTGTGTTCAAACTCTGCCTCCACTGCTCACTACTTATAAGTAGTAGCTTTAGACAAGTTATTTAACCTCCCTGGGCCTCAGTTTCCTCATCTGGAAAATGAGGAGGTAGGACTAGGTAATCTTTGGAGTTCTTTTTAGTTCTAGATCTATTGTCCTTTTAATCAATTGTAAGCTGGTAAAGATATGTATGCAATAGAATATCTCTTGTAAAAATCTGCCAGGTGCCTTCTAATATCTTCATCCAAGATATCTTCAATGTATGTGTAGGTTATTCTCATAAGAATTTTATAGGAATGGGAAAATGTACTTTACCTTTCTCTCTTTTTTATTCTTCTAGCTTTGTATTCATTTGATTTTTATTCTTAAAAAAGGTAATGATCTGACTATACAGAGATGACTAATTCAACAGTGATGCTCACTTTGAGTAACAAGTCACATCCTATTTGTTAAAATTTCTCCTACAGTGAGTTTGATGATAGTAGCTGCCATGTCTTTGGGAAGATGACCAGAAAGCCATACTTCAAATGGAGATAACAGCCCGTCCATTCCTATCTTGTGACTCTTGTCCATGTCTTCCATACAGAGGAGGATCCACAGAATGTGCCAAAGGCCTTCCTTGCTTTCTCCCAAATGGATAGAAGAGACTTCTGATTACCTACTTGCCATTCCTTGCTCTTCCCAAATGACCAAATGTTCATCTTCTTTTCCTATCAAACAATTCTCTAAAGACATCCTTTACTCCTTTTCATCTGTATGACTCCTTGTTCTTTATGTACTGTTTACATCCTTCTGTTTTCCTCTGTGTGATATTTATTTTACTTATGCTTTTTGAAGACAGTAATGCTCCATGTTTTACTACCATACAGTGATAACAGTAAAATGTTAGTATAGAAAAGATAGACCTTTGCTTTCATGAAAAGCTTAAGGTAAATAAAAGTTCTGCAATTTTCTGAAAGCAATCCAGTATGCTGTCCTCCTCTCCCTCTGTCCCATATTTCCCACTTATTTTGAGGTCCAATTTCCTGTCCATCTGTATTATCTACACCATCTGTCTTAAATATATACATTGTTGTACAAGCTGATTGGCTTTTATCTATTTGAGCTTTCCTATGTGGATAAATAGGTCTAACTCCTTTTAGTGATTAGAGATCTCTTAAGAGGCTCTGGAAAGTTCTAGGATTGATGCAATTAAGACAATGTTAATTATAAACAGCACTATGTGGAAGACCACACATTCCAAAGGTATCCCTCTTTGACCTGAACTCTGTGCTGGATCTCCTTCATCCCAGTGACCCAAATCTTTTGATGAACACACATCTCCATATCTTATGACTTATCTGATGCTTTTTTTTTTATCAAAGGGTCATTGAATAAGACTACTTCCATTCTTATATCTTCTAAAGAATCTTGAAATAGATTCTTTAGTTTGATGCATGGGTGGGAGATACCTTGTAAAAGTCTGTAAAAATGCCCATTTTTAAACTAAATCAAATGTTTTATAATCAATAAATGACAAACACATTGAGAAATCTAATCACTACATCATTTAGTCAATAATGACAAGATATTCTCAATTCACATATAAATGACTCATAAAAATGTTGTATACTTAGAAGATTATAAGTTGGTAGTTGATCTTTAAATTGTCTCCTTTTTTTTTTTTTTTTTTTTTTTTTTTAGAATGAACAAAGTTCAAGATTTCTCCAACACTTTCTTTATCTTGCCCTTTTTTAGACAGCTTAGGTATCAGTCCCTTGGCACCCTTGTCCCTCCAGCACTGATCTCTTATAGATTTTATCAATTCCAGATGCTTTTTCTGTCTTTGTTCTCTTTAATGTCATTTCTACTTCCTCCATTAGTACATCTAGGACTATAAAGTTAGTGTCTGAGTGAGATGGTTTCACCATGGTGGATAGTTTATTCAAATAGTGTTTGTAAATCTCTTCCATTTGTCTTCAGTTTGCAACTTTCCTTCCATTTTCCCCCTTGAATGCTCTTGGGATGACTTTGCTTAGTTGACTTTCTTGCCAACTTTTTTTTTTTTACTGACTGCTTCTATTTCTTTATCAGATGAAATCTTTATTCTTTATCCTTCTTTGTAAAATATCCAAACATATTTCTATTTTAACCTAATGTTCCTTTGATAACCATCTCTCTCTATTTGATAAATAAGATATCTGCTGACTAAGAAGCTTTCTAGGACCTTCTAGTCTCCCTGTTCAGGTAATTCATTTGCATTTTTTGAACTTTTGGATGAAATTCTTATTGTCAGTTTCTATGTGATTTCTGTTGTCCACTTCTCATTTTTGATTAGACCTTTGTTACTAAGAGTGATTTAATTAGAAACTTGAAGACTTTATTAGCAATATTTTCAATTGGTGAGCTTTTCGCAATGGGTGGCCCAAGTCATCAAGCCTGCCTATTGTTTTCTAAAGTCTTCATTCCTAATACCAGAATGTTCTTAAAGCTTGCATAGGCTATTCTCATGACCTAACACTATCTATCTATCTATCATCCATCTCTCTCTCTCTCTCTCTCTCTCTCTCTCTTTCTCTCTCTCTCTCTCTCTCTCTCTCTCTCTCTATTTACCTATTCATTCATTTATCCATTCATCCAACCTTTTATCTATCTATCTATCCATTCATTTATTTATCTATCTCTTGCAGGGTCATGAAGGAAGAATTTGAGGCAGTGTAATTTAATGGAAAGAGTGATGGATTTGAAATCAGATGACCTTGATTCAAATAGTAGCCCTGTCACTTGCTACATCTGTGGCCTTGAACAAGACACTGAACAACTCCTTGGGCTTATCTTTCCTCATAAGTAGAATGAGAGAGATGAATTCGATGACCTCCAAAGTCCTTCCCAACTATAAGACTATGATGTGATAATTCTGTGACCCTTGAGTTCCTTTTCCACTTTAGAATTATATGAATCTGTGACTAAATGGTCTTAATTACAACTTCAAATTCACATTCACAAAACCAGTTGTAGTTACAAAGTCACTTTGGAGAGAAAGGAATCAAAACAAATTCATCCTTGAGAACAATTGGACATCTTTTCATTAATCATTCTCCTACCATGAAATCTGCTGAGAGCTTCACTGCCAGCTGATTTGTCTCCAGCCGAGATAGCACAACTTCTTTCTTAGAAGGATACTTTGAAGCATCTTCATCAAAAGCAATATCTCTTCTGGGTAACCCTAGATAACTAATAGAAAAGCATTTGTTACTGTGTTACTGCTGGCTCCTCCAAAAAGCAAGCAATAGTCCTTAATGGACCCTGAAAGTTGAGCCCATTCTTTGGAGTCTCTCTTTAACCCTTCTTCATTAAAACCTCTAGTTTTCTTGAAATATAAGGGGGCTGGTCTGATGCTTTACTTCACTGGGTGGGAGGATTAGACTCTCATTTCCAGCAGATAAAGAATATGTCAGAGTTTCCCTCCTTGAAGGAAGAAGATGCCTTGAGTTCCAGACCAAAATCCTGACTCTCTTTTCTATCTCCCTTTCAAGTTTCAAAGTGTTTTCCTCTCAACTCTGGAAGACAGATAGTGAGGTTCATAAGGATAAAAGGACTTGCTCAGGATCACATAACAATTAAATGTTATTAATTAAACTCCCAAGCATGTTCTGAATATAAAATGAGATAATAATTGTAAAGTATTTGGCATGTAGTAGGTGCTTTATAAATATTTATTCTATTTCTCTTTGCTTGTGACATTTTTAAGTTACAAATGGCCTCAGGCAGATTATGACATCTTCATTATATACATATATATATTTCACTTATATGTTAGGGAAATACTATTTGAAGAAATGGATTCCATCTGAGCTCTTCTTAGCAGCTGAAGAACAAAATACTCACATCTGTGGGTAAAGTTCACAAAGGTAATCTTGGGAGAGAGTCTCCTGAATCTCTGCTGGGATGACTTCTTTCTGATTACTATCTTTATCCTTTCCCTTGAGAAAAGGGATGACAGTGTTTTCCTGATCTTTTTTCTCAAGATCAAGAAGCTTTATTTCATGATCAGATTTTTCTGAAGAACCATGCCCAATTTTTTGCAGTGGGACCTGAACAAAAATAAATTACTATTAGTTTTTGGTACAATAGACTCTTCAAATATGGAAAGCTTAAAAAATGAAGTCAATCAGAGCACTGTAGTATTAGGACTTTTAGTGAAATAATCAGTGATTCTTAAGACCACACAACTTGCAAATTTCCAGTCCAAAACTGTATTGCTGACTTTAAACAATTTATCAATTTAGAAAAAGAAAGTGGCTTGAGATTAAAATAGAAGATAGTCTGAAAGACTGGCACCCTTAAAATGTAAAGAGCCCCAGAGGAAGACCTCTAGAATTCTGAGTATGTTTCTTCTGAAGAATTGATGAAAGAATATGGACATGAATCACACAAAATGAGAACAAACAGATAGGTTAATATCTGTACCTGTGAAGGAAGTGCCCATGTCAGTGAAATCACAGAGCCATTGAAGAAGTATCCAGATGATTCAAGACTCCTAATTTCAATTTAGATTAAGTTTCTCAGATAATTGAAGCAAAAGGGTGGAAGGAAATGATGAAATAAGCAATTGAAGCAATTAAGTCACTTTAATTCTCCATTTCATTTTTTCATGTAGGACTACATGTCTCAGAAAAAAAAACTGAGAAGATGAAAGATCAAAGGGGATATTCTTGGAAAATTACATTTCCCTCTGAATTTGTCTATTTAGAAGATAAAGGATCATCCTTCAGGAACTAGGACTGACACATACAGAGAGTGACACTGACAGAGTCTCCTTAGTGGAAAAGCTGAGTGTGTGCTCTGCCCAATTGCCATCTTCCCCTTTTTAAGTTTGATTCTACTATAAAGTGGTTTCTTCTAGGAAATTTCCACAAAGAAACATCTCTATTCTTCAGAGGGAAAAGGAATAGCTTTTTCATTGGTATTTTATCTGCATGACCTGGTTTTGGTTTCATACTTGTCATACTAAACCCATAGGCTTTTTTTAAATTTTTATTTTCCCCAATTACATGTAAAAATAACATTTAAGTGTACATGTTTTACACATTTCCTTATGAATCATGTTGAGTGAGTAAAATCAGAACAAAAGGAAAAACCACAAGAGGGAGAAAAAAACAGAAGAAAGAGAAAAAAAGGGAACATATTATGTGTTGATTTTCTGTCAATCTCCAGGGTTCTCTCTCTGGATATGGATAGTGTTTTCCATCCAAAGTTTATTAGAATGGCTAATTGAACTAACTGAAAAGAACCAAGTTTGTTATAGTTGACCATCACACAAACTTGGCTGTTGTTATGTACAATATTTTCCGGGTCCTGCTTATTTTGATCAGAATCAGTTCATGTAAATCTTTCCAGACTTTTCTAAAATAAGCCTGTTCATCATTTTTTATAGAATAATATTCCATTACTTTATTATACCATAACTTTTTCAGCCATTCCTCAATTGGTGGGCATTTACTCATTTTCCAAATCTTTTTCAGCACAAAAGGAACTGTTACAAACATTTTTGCACATGTGGGTCCTTTTCCCTCTTTTATGATTTCTTGGGGATACAGACCCAGTAGTAGCAATGCTGGATCAAAGCGTATGTAAAATTCTAAAGCCCTTTGGGCATAGTTCCAAATTGTTATCCAGAATGGTTGAATCATTTCACAATTCCCAGTTTTCCCACATCCCCTTCATCATTTATCATTATCTTTTCCTGTCATTTTAGCCAATCTGAGGGGTGTGTAGTGGTACTTGAGAGCTGTTTTAATTGTATTTTTCTAACAAATAGTTGTTTAGAGCATTTTTATATGACTATAGAGGATTTTGATTTTTTTCATCTGAAAACTGTTCATTTCCTTTGACCATTTACCAATTGGAGAATAACTTGTATTCTTATAAATTTGACTTAGTTCTTTATATATTTTAGAAATGAGGCCTTTATCAGAAAAATCAGCTGTAAAAAAATTTTCCCCAGCTTTTTGCTTCCCATCTAATCTTGGCTACATTGATTTTGTTTGTCAAAAAAAACTTTTTAATGTAATGTGATCAAAGTTGTCCATTTTTAATTTCTTTAATCTTCTCTAGCTCTTTTTTGGCCATAAATCCCTTCCTTTTCAAAGATCTGATAGGTAAACTATTCCTTGACTTCCTAATTTGCTTATAGTATCACCCTATATGCCTAAATCATGTATCCATTTTGACCTTGTTTTAATGTGGGGGTGAGATGTCGGTCTATGCCAAGTTTCTGACTTAGTATTAATAAGTAAGTTCTTATCCCAGAATCTGGAGTTTTGGGGTTTATCAAACACTAGATTACTAATGTCATTGATTATTATGTTATGTATATTTAATCTAATACAATAATCTACCATTCTATTTTTTAGCTAGTACCCTATGGTTTTGATAATCCAGGGACTTTTGGATGACAAATATTTTTTAAAATTTCCAAGATCCCAAAATGGTTTCATTTTAGGCAAAATGATTCATGGGGCATTTGAAAGCAAAGGAATTATCATAAAGAAATAAAATAAATTCTAACAATTTCATGAATTAAGATCCTACAACATTTAAAGAGAATTTTCCTAGCAGCGAATTATATAATTAATCTCTGATTACCTCATTTGGGAGTGGACACAATGCAAAGTCCAAGAAATCCAGAGTATCAGAGGAATAAGCAAAAAAAGAACTGGATGTGCTTTCATCAATTTTTTCTTTGACATTTTCAAGGAGCATTTCAACTTTAAAGATTTCACCTTCAATTTTTCTAAACAAGTAAGAAAACAAACATTATTGTGCTATTTTATATTACGTTGTATAATGTAATTAAATCTGATATAACATTATAGTCTGTGTTGAATATTCTAATTAATAAGAGCAATTTTATGAATATCACATAGGTTTTTATCATAGTTCATACAAATTTTGCATATCTATAGAAAGAAAGTACAAATTAGAACATTCCTTCATTAGGGACCTATTTGTAATTTTGTGGCAAAGATTGGGGCTCCAGTCCTAACTCCAGCTTCCACTACTTACTAATACGTTGCTTAATCTTTCTGGATCTCAATTGTTTAATTTTCAAAATGGGGATAATAATATTCTATCTAACTGAAGGTAAGTGCTAGATCAGATTCTTGGGATGATCATTTTTATTAAATCTTAAGACCTATCATTTTTTTTTTTTTTTTTAATTTTTTTTTATTTTTTATTTTATTTTTTTATTTTTTTTTATATTAGTTTTTTTTATATATATATATATATATATATATATATATATATATATATATATATATATATATATATTTTATAATATTATCCCTTGTATTCATTTTTCCAATTTACCCCCCCTCCCTCTATTCCCTCCCCCCGACGACAGGCAATACCATACATTTTACATGTGTTACAATATAGTCTAGGTACAATACATGTGTGCGAATATCACTTTCTTGTTGCACAATAAACATTAGATTCCGAAGGTACATGCAACCTGGGCAGACAGATATTAGTGCTAACAATTTTCATTCCCCTCCCAGTGTTTCTTCTCTGGGTGCAGCTACCTCTGTCCATCATTGATCAACTGGAAGTGAGTTGGATCTTCTTTATGTTGAAGATTTCCACTTCCATCAGAATACATCCTCATACAGCATTGTTGTTGAAGTGTACAGTGATCTTCTGGTTCTGCTCATTTCACTCAGCATCAGTTGATTTAAGTCTCTCCAGGCCTCTCTGTATTCCTCCTGCTGGTCATTTCTTACTGAGCAATAATATTCCATAACCTTCATATACCACAATTTACCCAACCATTCTCCAACTGATGGACATCCATTCATCTTCCAGTTTCTAGCTACAACAAAAAGAGCTGCCACAAACATTTTGGCACATATATGTCTCTTTCCGCTCTTTAGTATTTCTTTGGGATATAATCCCAGTAGTAGCGCTGCTGGGTCAAAGGGTATGCACAGTTTGATAACTTTTTGGGCATAATTCCAGATTGCTCTCCAGAATGGCTGGATTCTTTCACAACTCCACCAGCAATGTATTAGTGTCCCAGTTTCCCCACATCCCCTCCAACATTTGTCATTATTTGTTCCTGTCATCTTAGCCAATCTGACAGGTGTGTAGTGGTATCTCAGAGTGGTCTTAATTTGCATTTCTCTGATCAGTAGTGATTTGGAACACTCTTTCATGTGAGTGGATATAGTTTCAATTTCTTCCTCTGAGAATTGTCTGTTCATATCCTTTGACCATTTATCAATTGGAGAATGGTTCGGTTTCTTATAAATTTGGGTCAGTTCTCTATATATTTTGGAAATGAGACCTTTGTCAGAACCTTTGTTTTTAAAAATATTTTCCCAATTTGTTATTTCCCTTCTAATCTTGTTTGCATTAGTATTATTTGTACAGAAACTTTTTAGTTTGATGTAATCAAAATCTTCTATTTTGTGATCAATAATGATCTCTAGTTCTCCTCTGGTCATAAATTCCTTCCTCCTCCACAAGTCTGAGAGGTAGATTATCCTCTGTTCCTCCAATCTATTTATTATCTCCCCTCTTTATGCCTAAATCATGGACCCATTTTGATCTTATCTTGGTATATGGTGTTAAGTGTGGATCCATATCTAATTTCTGCCATACTAATTTCCAGTTTTCCCAACAGTTTTTTCCGAATAATGAATTTTTATCCCTAATGTTGGTATCTTTGGGTTTGTCAAAGATTAGATTGCTATAGATGTACCCTTTTTTGTCCTTTGTATCTAATCTGTTCCACTGATCTACCGGTCTATTTCTTAGCCAATACCAAATGGTTTTGGTGACTGCTGCTATATAATATAGCTTTAGATCAGGTACACTTAGACCACCTTCCTCTGAGTTTTTTTTCATTAGTTCCCTTGCAATTCTTGACCTTTTATTCTTCCATATGAATTTTGTTGTTATTTTTTCTAGGTCATTAAAATAGTTTCTTGGGAGTCTGATTGGTATAGCACTAAATAAATAGATTAGTTTGGGGAGTATTGTCATCTTTATTATATTCGCTCGGCCTATCCAAGAGCACTGAATGTCTTTCCAATTATTTAAATCTGATTTTATTTTTGTGGCAAGTGTTTTGTAATTTTTCTCATATAATTCCTGACTTTTCTTTGGTAGATGGATTCCCAAATATTTTATACTCTCAACATTTGTTTGGAATGGAATTTCTCTTTGTATCTCTTGCTGTTGCATTTTGTTAGTGATATATAAAAATGCCGAGGATTTATGTGGATTTATTTTGTATCCTGCCACTTTGCTGATTTTGAATTATTTCTAGTATTTTTAGCAGAGTCTTTGGGAAGACCTATCATTTTTGATGAATAATTTGTTTACTTAAAACTGCACTTTTATTACAAATGTTCCATAACATGAAAATATTAAATTAAGTTGGGAATCTGACATGAAATATAAGACTGAACAATTCTCGAGTATGAAATTGAAGCACCTTAGCTCTTTTTTCTTTTTGTTTTTTTTTATTGTTTTATTTATTCTTCTAGTTATATATGTACATTAATTTTTTAAAATACACATTTCTTTATGAATCATGTTGGGAGAGAAAAATCAGAACCACTAGAGAGAAAAAACAGAAGAAAAAGGAAAAAAGTGAACATAGGATATGTTGTTGATTTACATTCATTCTCCATAGTTCTCTCTCTGGATGCAGAATACTTTAGCTCTTATTGACATTAATAATAGCAATAAATAATCTTAGTTCAAACATCAAATAATTATGAAAACACAAGTTTCAAGACTCTATATGTGTGTATATGTGTGTATATATGTGTGTGTATACCCGTATGTATGTATTGTACTTATTACAGTTAATGTCAAATTCACAATTCTGGGTCCTATTTACATTCCTATTTTATGAGCAATTGTTATTCTTGAGTAGTTTCAGTCATGTCTGACTCTTTGTGATCTTATTTAGTATTTTCTAGCCAGAGATTCTGGAGTGGTTTGCCATTTCCTTCTCCAATTCATTTTACAGATGAGAAAATGGAGGCAGAGTTAAGTGATTTATGAAGGATAACCATTTATTTACTTAGATAAGTTGACTCTGCCTTTTGATTATTGTTATTAACTATTACAAATAAAATTGAATGAGATATAACTCTACTTTCAAGTGCAAGATAAATAAAAGTCAAATGTAATTGTGCAGTCCAAAAATATTACCTTTTACATGAAAGGAGGAGGGAATGGCTTTAATAAGATAGATTAATTTAAAAAAGAGAAAAGAATATGAATGTTGAATAAAGGAAAGAATACTGAATAGAAGTCAGAAAATCCTGGGATTTAGTCTTTCTATTATTTGTTGTGTGCCCTTAAGTCATTTAAAATTTAACCTCTCTAATTCTCAGTTTCCTCATGTGTAAAATAATCTCTTTCTTACCTATAATGAAAGTATTTCCAATATACCCAGTACTTGCCTACTAATCCATCCCATGATATAAGATGCCTCAATATGTGAGATACAGAACAAAGTTCTGAGTGAAGACTTACTTATTTCCTTTGCCTCTATAAAGATTATACTTTAAAAATTGAAGACTCTATAGACAGAAGTCAAGAAATTCAAGCTATGAATAAGCATAATAGCATCTTTGTTGCTATTTGTTGCCTTGCAGCTCTGGTAAAACATAGATAAGAAATAGTTTTCAGACGCCCTACCCACTCACCCAACCCCAATCCAAGAATATGAAGGCAACCTCTTATCCTAGTTCTATGAAAGATGATAATTTTTCAAGGTCAGCCTTGGGATATGAGCCAGAATCTACCACCTCCCTTCTTTTTCTCTCTCTTTTACCATTTCAACAAATTATTGTGCTGAAATATCATAAAATATAGATTTGGAAGCTGAGACAACAGATAGATAACACTTTGTTTTTTCCATCAATCATTGCCCTAGCTAGAATCCCTGGGAAGTGAGGCAACTAGTTAAGCCTTCCCTACTCAAATCAAAGAGATCTTTCTTTGTATAAAAAGAAAACTGGGAAGCAACTTAGCTAATGACATCCTATGAAATGGATCTCATGTGATGCTTTATGAAAGTTGGATAGCAGATGATATAGGATGAAAGTACTCCCTGGTTCAGAGAAGTATCTCCTTACAGACTGAACCAGCCTCACCATTCATGGTCATTTCTAATTACAAATATCTTTCAGTAAACTTTACTAGAAAATGTACATTTGAGTAAGAGTTATCTTTGATTTCTTCATTTGCGATTGATCAGTGGAAACATAAGAGAAAGAAATCACTCACCCCACCAGACTCTAAAAATAAGAGAGCATGGACCCTCTTTAACGTTTCTTTGAGTTCCCAGCACCTAGCCTAGCACATAGTTGGTGCCTAATAAATACTTATTAACTACCTCCTTAAAGGACTATTGACAGGCTCAGATACATTAGAAAATGATTGGGTACTATAAAATGCTAGAAAAATATGAGAGAGAATGTGATTTTAAAGGGAAAATGTATACAACATATAGGACAAATACAAATTGATCTTTAGGAGGAGGAGGATATGGATCAAATTCTTTGAGGATACTCCAGCTTCCCCTGCCCACAGGCTGATGGAACTTTGCAAACAAAACTAAAAGCCTCCTGTTCTCCTTTGGCCACTTCTTAGTCAAAGCAGCTTCAGATGAAGAATATAAGGAGACTGTCTGTGTTCAGGAATCTCCTTGAAGGGCCATACCATTAGCTTAGCCATTTAGGGAGCTCGGTTTCTCTCTCTCTCTCTTTTTTTCTCTTTTTGGTAAAAGCTTCTTTTGTACATAGGCTGTAATTGCATTGGAAACCCTGCGATTTATGTTGGTGCTGAATGTGGTTAGTTATAAGTAGGTTATAAATAAGGCATTATATTATCTGTAGTCTTTTCTTCTGCTAAGAGTTTTTTGCTTAAAGAAATAGATTCATAGAGAATTAGATTATTTGATGATATGTAATTATTGCTGTGAACATATACTTTTAGATTTTTTGTTTTGTTCTGTTTTCAATTTAAAAAGCAACCAAGAAACAATCAATTCCAAGATATAATCCCTTACTTTCTAGTCTGCTAGCAGTGGCACAGCATTCAAGGTTTTACTGATTTTTATGGCTTAAAATTGCACCTCCAGAAAAGAAAATGCCTAGAGATGCTAGTACCTAAATTTTAAGAATGAAATTATTTTTATATCCAAGAATTTTCATGTTAAAAATAATTGTTAATGCAAATGTTGAATGTAGAATTTAACTTACTGAATGACTTCTTTTAGAAACAACCAGTTATTACCCATATTTCTCTTTGTATGGTGGTGGAAGGATATTGCATAGTAGACAGTGCCAGTTTCACATTCATCATGCATTTAGGCTAAAATCTTTCAAGCCAGATGAAACTCCCAAAAAGTTATTTGGCTTGAAGTCTTAAATTTTGCTATTTGCCCAACTTTTAGGCAGTGATTGGTTTCCCTTCCTTTTTGACTTTGTTGTAGATGAGAACAGAAAAGGGGAGAAAAGAGACCAGGAGAAGAGTAAGAGAAAAGAAAAAGTAATATATAGGATATAAAAGGAGAAGGAAAGGAATGTAAGAAAAGAGAAATTCTCCAAAATTTGATTTTGCAATTATTCAAAAATGAGGAGAATACTGAAGTTTTTATCATTTCCTCTACCCTCTTAGTAAAAGACATGAGATATTATTCCTTATGTTTAACTCAGAATTAAATGTTATGAAATATTGCAAAATGAGGTAAAGCAGAGACTAAAAGATGGCAAGAAACATTTCTTCTTTTATAGGCTTTCTATTATTATATATACACCATTCATAGGAGTATATCTTAATCAAAGAAGGTTTTTTCCAAAATTACAGATAGAATAGATTTTTCTGATCCCAAACCAGAGGAATGATCAAAAATTAGGTTAAGAGATATGCTGTAATCCAGTGGAATCCATTTGCTCTAAATAAATCTGACCTTTCTGGATCAAACTCTCCAACTGCTGTAGAATCTTTATGATAATTCTGTAAAATTCGATGCTTCTCTTTAGTGGACAAGTAACTCTCCTCCAATACATCAAGGTAACTCTGCAATTCCTCCAGTACCTGTAGAAATTAAGTTCAGTCACATGAATTTAAATTTTTACTCATTCTTGCTTTCCTAATTTCCCTTCCCTCAAAGCCCAAATGGCCTAAAGTTCAAAAATTCAAAATAACAGCAAACTCTACAGGAGCAGTTCTCATAGTGTGCTTCCCAGGGACCCTTTTGACATGAGGTCAAAATTATTTTCATAATAATATTAAGATGTTTTAATTTCTAATACAGTAAATTTCAACAGATATTTGCCATCATAAATAAACATTCTTTGAGTGAATTTTTGAGTGAAGTAATTTTTAATAGTGAAAAAGAGTCTTTCATTTTCATCCTGTTATTTTTTTAACATTTTTATTTTAAGTTTTGAATTCTAAATTCTATCTCTCTTTCCTTCCTTTCCTTGACTCCCTACTCCCTGAGACAATAAGCATTCAGGCAGTTGCACATATACATGTACAATAATGTAAAACATTTCCATATTAGTCATTTTGTACAAGACTCAACCAAAAGTAAAAAATTTTAAAAAGTGAAAAATATCATGCTTCAATATGGATTATAAAAATATCAGTTCTTTCTCTGGAGGTGAATAGTATGCTTCATTATTAATTCTTTGGGATTGAAAAGGAATCTAGATACCAGTCAACCAATAGACACTTATTAAGGCTTACTATATGCTAGGATATGAAAGGTTCTGGGGATAGAGATACCAAGAGAAAGAGAGTCCCTGAGCTCAAGGAGCTTACTTTTGGAGAAGACAACACACAAACGATGAAAATTTGTGGGGGAGGGGGTTAGGAATAAAAGGGAAGGTACTCAGCTTGGAGGCATAGTGAAGTAGTCCAAAAGGAGTGCAGCTGAGCAGGAAATTAAGAGATTGCTGGCTCTGATTCCCTCCTCAAATAGAGGCTTTTGGAGGACTTCTCTACTTACCCCCCTTTTCAGAGGAGTTCCAGGAAAAGAGAATACTTAAAACATGTGAGAATCAAGAATAATGTGATCTTGCTGAATGTTAAGGTTCTTTGAGGCATATTGAAGAAGTCCAAAAGAGTCCAGCCATTTAGACTTAAACACCAAAACTATGATAACTGATGCTGTACAATATTTTGTATTTCAATTGAACAAACATTTAAAATATTATGAATATAAAGATTAATGTTATATAGTCTCATTCTTTGAGTTTACACTTTAGTAAGATGAGAAAAACATGATCATCATCAGATGTCTTAGAAGGAATCTAAATGAACAGAAAATTTGGCTATGATTTTCTGGCTATGATTTTATTGTGTTTCAGTGACCTCAAAAAAAAGAATGAATGGATGGGGAACAAGAATGTTCTGGGAGGAGGAATAAACGAGAGGAAAAAAATGGAGAAAATTTTCTTACATATACACATTATTGGTTAAAGAAATTCATCTTACCTAATAGGGAAGTTGGAGGGGAAAAGGTTAAAGAAAAGGTGGGGCATTTAACATGTATGGGACTGCCTGCCATCTGGGGGAGGGGGTGATGGAGGGAAGGAGGGGAAAATTCAGAATAGAAGTGAGTGCAAGGGATAATGTTATAAAAAAATTACCCATGCATATGTACTGTCAAAAAAAAAGTTATAATTATAAAATTAATTAAAAAATAAAGTATAAAAAAAAAAAGAAAAGAAAACAAGAAAAGAAAGTCAGCAAGAAAAAAAAGAAAGGGTGGGGAAACAAGAGGGAAAGAAGATTAAGGGAAGCAATAGTCAAGCAAAACACTCTTGAGGAGGAAAGAGGGCAAAAAAGAAGGAAAAGTATAACAGAATAGAATGAGGGAAAATACATAGTTAGCAATAATAGCTGTGAATATTAATAGAATGAACTCACTCATAAAATGGAAAATAGCAGAAATGGATTAGAAAACAATTCCAATGATATGTTGTTTATAAGAAACATACTTAAAATGAAAGAAGACACACAAACTTAAAATAACAAACTGGAGCAGAATGTATTGTGTTTTAACTAAAGTAAAAAAAAAAAAAAGGCAGGATGGCAATCATAATCTTAGACAAAGCAAAAGTAAAAACAGATCTAATTAAAAGAGATAAATAGGGAAACTAAATAGGGAAAGGCACCATAGATCAGTACAGTAAAAGTCATATAGAACTAGACCCCTGAATTAAACATAATGACTTAGAAAATTACAAATTAACATTACCTACAGTGTATTATATTTTAATTCATTTTGTCAGCATTTCCCAATTACATTATTATTTGGCTTCGATTACACTTGAGAGTTTCAAAAGGGTACTTGTAGCCCACAAGCTATAAATTTAATATCTCATGCAATGAAATATCAATACTGAGCAAAAATATACCAAATGACATAACATGTGAATTATTTTTTTCCTGAGGCAATTGGGGTTAAGTGACTTGCCTAGAGTCACACAGCTAGGAAGTATTAAGTGTCTGAGGTCAGATTTTCAGGTCTTCCTAACTTCAGGGCTAGTACTCTATTCACTGCACCATCTAGCTGCCCCAACATGTGAATTCTTAAAGCAAAATTTAAAAGAAGGATATAGTGAAAGTATAATTAATGTTGGGGGGTTTCAATTTGTCCCTCTTATGCCTAGATAAATTTAATCATTAAATAAACAAGAATAAAATTAAGGAGATGAATAGGATGGTAGAGAAGATAGATATGACAGCCTTCTGTAGAATGTTGAATGGGAATAAAAAACAGTATAAATATTTGTGCACAGTACTGTTATATATACATAGGACCTTCACTAAGAAAAAGGACATAAAAACTTTACAAATAGTGAGAAAAACAGAAATTATAAATGCATCTTTTCTGACTATAATACAATAGAAACTACATTGGATAATGGGCTTTTGAATCATAGATTAAAAATTAATTGGAAACTAAACTTAATTCTAAAGAATGAGTCAAAGAATAAATCATAGAAACAATTTCATTAAAGATAATGACAACAATGTAAAATTTGTTGGATATAGACAAAGAGGTACTGTGGGGGAAAGGCTGTATCTCTAAATGTTTACATCCATAAAAACAAGAAAAAGCAGATCAATGAATTAAGATATATAACTAAAACAAAACCTAGAAAAATAACAAATTTTAAATCCTTCGATTAAATGCCAAAGTAAAAATCTTGAAAATCAAAGAAGAGGTTAAGAAAGCTGAAAGATTTTTTAATGAATTAATAAATAAAAGCAGAATCTGATTTTATAATAAAAAATATAAAATAAGCTAATAGAGACTTTGCTTGAAAAGAAAATAAATTACCAGTATCAAAAATTTAAAAGGTGAATTCAAGAGCAATAAAGAAGAAATAAAAGCAATTATTAGGAGCTATTTTGCCAGCTACATGCCAATAAGACTCAATGTAAATGAAATGGATGAACATTTACAAAAATGTAAATTGCTTAGATTAACAACAAGAAATAGAATACTCAAATAACATTACTTTAGAAAAAAATATATTGAAAAAAACATAAATGAACTCCCAAAAGGGGAAAAAACTCCTGAACCAGATGGATTTAAAAGCAAATTCTACCAAACATTTGAAAAACAATTAATTCCAATACTACATAAATCATTTGAAAAAATAGGTAAAGAAGCAGTCCTACTAAATTCCTTCTATAACACAAAAGTAGTCTGGATACTAAAAAAGAGAAAGAAAATAATAGACCAATTCCTTAAAAAATATTGTTGCAAAAACTTTAAATAAAATATTAACAAAGTGATTATACCAATATGTCACAAAAATGATACACCATGATCAGGATGGATTTATGTCAGGAATTAAGGGCTAATTCAGTATGATGAAAACTTAAGCAAAATTGACTGGATTAATAACATTAGCAAAAATTACAATTATTCCAATACCTCCAAAAAAAGTTTTTAAAAAATACAACACCTACTCCTAATTTAAACACACACATGCACACATACACATAAGTATAAGAATAAATGGAGCTTTCCTTAAAATTAAAAGTATTATCTATTTAAAATGAAAAAGCAAGCCTTATTTATAAAAGGGATAAGCTAGAAGCCTTTTTAGTAAAATCATAGGTGAAAGAAAGATGTCCATTATTACCATTACTATTCAATATTGTTCTGTCCTATTATTTAGCAATAGGCAAAGATAAAAGGATTGAAGGAATAAGCATAAGTAAAGAGGAAAGAAAACTTACTTTTTGCAAATGACATGATGTTTTACTTACTTAAAAGTCCATAAAAAGTCAACTAAAAATTAAAACAATGAACTTCTGGAAAGTCGAAGTTTATAAAATTGATTGTTGTTCTTTCTCAAAAGAGGACCAAAAAGACATCACTATGTTAGAGTCAAGCTACAATGTGTTTGATTGTGACTGATCAGACCAATACAAGCTCAGAATGCTCTACCACAGGTCAGGCACCAATAGTCCATATGAACATTTGGGATAGATTTTCTAACTACGCTTCTTGAGTTTCCTTTGAGTTATTTTAATTATTCTTTGTTCAAAGAACACAGCACCTTCTCTGATGAGGGCATGACATGATAGATGGTCCTCTGCCAGTGTCTCCCATGTCATGTAATAAATTTGAAAGTTCTTAAGAGAGGTTTTAAGAATGTCCTTGTATCATTTTTTTCTGACTACCATGAGAGCATTTGCCCTGTGCAAGTTCTCCATAAAAGTCTTTTTTCCCTCAAAAAGAAAGAATAATCACTAACATTTTTGTATATTACCAACAAAACATAGAAAGAAGGGATATAAAGAGAAATTCCACTTGAAATCACAACAAACAGTATAAAATACTTAGGTCAAGATACATACAGGTACCATATGAACAAAATTATAAAATGTAGGAAAACAGTTCTCTAGTGCATTGTTGATGAACTCATTCACCATTCTGGAGAATAATTTTGAACTATTCCTCCAAACTATTAAACTGTACTTTAGCAAAATTACATCATGCCTGACCCATAGGAGGCAATTGTTGATTTGAATCAGTTTGTAATTTTATTTTGCTGACATTTAGTGTGTGTCAAGATAATAGTATATAATAAAGTTAGAAAGGTGAGTTTGGTATCATATTGTAGAAAAAATCAGGCCCTAAATGCCAGACTAAGGATTTTAGTAGGCCAGCACCTTCTTTCTCCTAAAATCATCAGTTAACCATATTAATGAAGTTTCCCAAAAAGGGCCTAATAATTAGAACATAACTAGAGATACCATGTTAATTTTCATAAAACCCAAAGACCCAGTTACTTCTGAGTTTTCCATATGAATCAGAGAGTTATCCCTCCAATTGTTCTCTTTGCCTCTTCTGTTTTCCTTATATATGTTGATTTGTATGTGTATTGTATCATTCCAGTAAAATATAAGCTCTTTGAAAGTAGAGACTCTTCATTTTCATCTTTGCATTGCTAGTACATAGCACTATGCTTGCACATAATAGGTGCTTTAAAACTTGTTAAATTTGATTGACTTCATTAATGAATTGGTTTTTTAAAAAAAAGCTCAAAAAGCATTTATTGAGCATCTACTATGTGTCAAGGCTTGCCTAAATTCTAGAAGTACATAAAAAAGCAAAAACAAAAAAAAATCTGCCCACAAGCAGCTTACAACCTAATGAAGAAATAAGAAGGGGGCAGGTAGGTGGCGCAGTGGATAGAGCACCAGCCCTGAATTCAGGAGGACCTGAGTTCAAATCTGATCTCAGACACTTAACACTTCCTAGCTGTGTGACCCTGGGCAAGTCACTTAACCCCAGCCTCAAAGGGGGAAAAAAAAATAAGAAGATACACACACACACACACACACACACACACACACACATACATTAAGGATAACTACAAAATAATTAAGAGAAGTAAAGGCTCTAGTATCAAGAAAGATTAGAAAAGTCTTCACGTAGAAGACAGGTTTTTAGTTGGGAGTTGAAGGAAGTCAGAAAAGACAATAGATGGAGATTTTAAATTATTACCTGTTTATTATCTTCTAAAGAGGTAAAATCTTGGCTTATTCGTTTAGAAAATTCTTCTACCTATGAGAAAAACCCCACATCATTTTAAGTATCATGTTTTCCACATAGATATTCCTATTGTTCTATCAGCAATCAGGATTATGAAGAGTTTTCAAACATTACTTTAGTTTTCAAGTTCTTAGTCTGTTCCGATAGCTCCTGACACATTTCTGCCTTTGTAAGTAACTGTGAGGGACTTGAAGGCAGCTGTTCTTTAGTAGTTGATGATAATTTTAAGACATTTGTCTCAGATGCTAATCCTATATAATAAAAGCAGACATCAGCCATTATTTACAATTATTGCCCATGTCAGGATGATATGTGAAAAGAAATCTATAGTTACAATTACAGACATTGGGAATATTGTGAAAAAGATTCTATCTAAAAGAAGTTTTTAATTGTCTACCTGAAAAAGCTCTTTCTGAGACATCCAGGAGAGGTTCTCCATTCACCTGTACAATTAGAGGAAAAGAACATTTTTGGTGCAAAACAATCAAGGAGAGAACCATCAGAGACATAGGAAAAGAATTTTAATACTAGAGGAATCTAAATGAAAATTCAGTTAGATGATGAAGATATGGGATATCCATCTATCTATGGAACTAGAGATAGAAGGGACCTTGGAATTTTACAACACCCTTATGTTAGAGATGAAGAAACAGGTCCAGAGTGAAATGACTAGCCCAAAATAAAAATGTTGTTAAATGACAGAGCCAGTATTTAAATTCAAGAACTCTGGCTCCATGTTCAGCATGGATTGGATTTATTTCATGGTCTTTAAAAAACCAACATATTCAAAAAAATCCAACTAATACCAAAATAGAAATTCTAAAAATTTCTGAAAATCCAAGAGATTAATAAAACAAAAAATGAACTATTAAATGAACAAAACTAAGAGCTATTTTTAAAAAGAAAATGAGGATAATTCAGCTCCAATAGTTTGTCCTCTTAACTAAACATAATATATATATGTATATATATATATATATATATACTTCACAACAATAACATATGATAATCAATTCTAATGGATGTGGCCATCTTCAAAAATGAGATGAAGCAAATCAGTTCCAATAGAGCAGTAATGAACTGAACCAAAAAACCCAATGAAAGAACTCTGGGAGATGACTATGAACCACTACATAGAATTCCCAATCCCTCTATTTTTGTCAGCCTGAATTTTTTATTTCCTTCACAGGCTAATGGTACACTATTTCAAAGTCCAATTCTTTTTGTACAGCAAAACAACTGTTTGGACATGTATACATATATTGTATTTAATTTATACTTCATATTTAACATGTATTGGTCAACCTGCCATCTGGGGGGGAAGGGAAAAATTAAAACAAAAGGTTTGGCAATTGTCAATGTTGTAAAATTACTCATGCATATATCAGGTAAATAAAAACTATAATTAATAAAATAAAAAATAATAAAATAATAGCTGACAGTTTAAAAAAAGGTAAACATAATATATAACTTCTCATATTAA
This sequence comes from Sminthopsis crassicaudata, assembly GCF_048593235.1. Taxonomy (NCBI): domain Eukaryota; kingdom Metazoa; phylum Chordata; class Mammalia; order Dasyuromorphia; family Dasyuridae; genus Sminthopsis; species Sminthopsis crassicaudata. The sequence continues at coordinate 426,723,549 of NC_133620.1, forward strand.
TTAAAAACTATGAAATCAGTTACTATTCAATTCCAGTAAGTTCAAGAACCTCAGAATATCTTTACTTAATTTCCTTTTTTGTTTCTCTTTTTTACCCTTAGAATTTATCCATTTTTTCTATTCCTTTCTTTTAGCAATTTTAAATGCATATTTTTCTAAATTATTTTACTGAAATATCTCTTGAATATTTTTCAACTGATCCTCTAAATCAGCGGTTTACAAAACTCGTGTTAAAACTCTATGTCAAGCATAATCTCAAGGGTCCTGGCATAATTTCTAGAGTGTATAAAATCAACCATAGGCTGAGAAGATGGGTTATATCTCAACCTCCCAAATGTTGGTCAATCATGGGGCTTGACTCCAAAATAACCACCTTTACCTTAATCTCCAAAACTCTTCCACTCTGTTCCCTCCCTCTACTATTTAAATTCCCATCCTCCTCACGTCTGAACTGAATTCCCCTGAGGGCACTTATAACTTAATCTCCTAATGGGCATCTGCAGTACTAGGCATGAAAATCAAGTACCACAGGGAAAAGCCCTATCCACTATAATCATCTGCCATATCATCTTGTGGTTGTAAGAGGTGCCCCTTCAGATATTAGATTTTGTGCTTAGTGAAGGGCAAGAGTCCCACCACCAAATTTTCTGTTTTGGGTGCAACAGAGTCAGTACTACAGGATTAAGCAGGCCTGTATGAGTTATTATCCACTTTGAAAACCTGTGACATCCCCCCCAAGTCCACCCCTCTTTTGAACTTCTCTTATTTCAGGAAGAAATCCCCACTTCCTTCTAGGCACAGAGTCAGAATTATGGTGTCAAAAACTATTCTCTCTCTTATTCCACGGATCTATTACATGTTGACATAGATAACAGTTTTATGGGGGGGAAAAACCTTATTTTCCAAAAATAAAACAAAATTTAGTGAGAAGAATGGCATTGTTTTTACATATTTTTGGATCTTTTGAATGTTTGTCTTAATGGAAGACAATTGAATACTCATACCCTCTATTTGAGGCCTTCTAAGATTTTTCTGGCTCTAAATCGATGATGCTATCAATGTGAATTTTATTGTCTACAACAAGCTTATTGCTTATTTCATTTCTAGCAGAAAAGCCAATGAGTCAATCATATTATTAATTTATGACTCAAACAACAAAGTCAAGGCTGGTTTTTGCATTGATCAGAGTCCTGATGTCCGTCCTGCAAATGTTTTCTTGAGTATATGTCATTTTATTTGACATGGTATCCCATTCCCAGAAGCACTTAGAGAAGCATCAGAATTGGTAACATTTCATCTGTTGGGATTGGTTGGTTTTCTTCTCAAACTCAGCCATGAGCTTAGCTGAAGCTGAGAATTTTGGAATAGAGATCAAGTGTGGAGAGAGTTTTCTTCCCTGATCATCTCTGAACAACAGTGTTGTATTCACTTTTCAGAAACAGGACAATCAGACACATTTGGAAATCTATCTCTTGTAATTATATAAGCAATATGTTTACCTTAGTATTGAACCTTAAATGGTCAGTGAGATTCTGGACCTCAACATGGTTGGTCATTGACTTTTATTCACATAGAATTGGAAGATGTGAGGGGAGGGAAGAAAATTAATTACATTAAATAACATTTAGAATATTGTATTTCAAAGTTTACTCTGCTGACACAGTTACTTTATATGTACAAAGAAATATTATAGATTTAGAGCAAATTATTAAGAACTTAATGCAAAAATGCTTCCGTTAATATTGATAGGAGGTATATGCAAAGAAATGTTGGGCTAGACACATTATTCTGTAATATAAGCTAAAGCGTTTATAAAATTTCCAGTCAAAAAAAATATTAGAGATTATCTAGCCCAACTCCCACATTTTACAGATAAAAAAACTGAAGCTGAAAAAGAGGAAGTCATTGCCTAAAATCACATAGGTAATAAGCAGATTTTGAACTCAAGTCTTCTGATTGTACATCCAGTGATCTTGCTATTGTAGCTCAGCTAACTGGTAACATAGTGACATTCCTCACCAATGAGAGCTTTTCAAAGTAGAAAAGAACCACTGAGGTAGAACAGATTTTCAGAGAACATCTAATAGTCAAAAACACTCCAAGCAACTATTTAATCCAACCCCTTCAACTTGCAAAGGAACAGACTGAGGCCCAGAGATATGAAGTCTCCAGCTTGAGGCTGTACCCAATGTCAGTGGTCAAACCTGGGCTTTGCCTGAGGATCTCCTCACTCTCCCACCTAGGGCTTTCCCACCAGATTCAGTCATACTGGTGAAAAGCTTGCAATACCTCCCAGAGTCATATTTCATTTACCTGTAAGTATTGCATTAGCTCAATAGTTTCTTCTTCATTCTCTTGAGGCTTTCTGTCAAGAAAATTCACAGCCATGCTTTCTAAATCACCTTTCACCACAGCTGATTTCTCACTCAAGTTAGGAGAGGTTGCCAATCTATGATGGCTATTAGGTTTAGATATTCTGATTTGGGGAGTGACTTGAGAAAAATCAGGAAGAGGATCATGAACTTGATCTTGGCCATGGTTAAGTCTACTGTCAGAGCTTAGTCTTTCAAACAAACATTTTTTGGGTGTCTGCCCACTGCACATTGTTTGTAGATAATTCAGGCTTCTGTTTTCAGTTATTAAATACGGATTTCCTGGAAAGCAGTCTTCAGGAATCACTGGCTCTTCAAAATCAAAATGAAATATCTTTTCATTCTCAGTGAGTTGTCTCTGATTGGACTGATTACACATAGCATTTCTTTTATGGAGAAGTTGGTCTGAGAGATCTGTGTTTATTTCTCTTGACAAAGAACTCGCATTACAATGAAGAATAAGGCTTTTAAAAATGGTTTCATCAAAAGTTTCAATTGATACCTCAGGACAAGTTTTATAATCAACATGCTGAATGGCATTTGAGAACTCTTTTTTAGATAGATGGTGGAGTAAAATATCAGAAATTTTTGAGTGTGAAGGCTCCTTATAAGTTGGAATATCAAAATATCTAGTGTAGCATTCTTCTTCACTGTGCTTTTTAGTTACAGAAGTTTCAAGGAAAGTGCCATTTGCACATCTTAGAATGTCTATTTGAGGCATTTCTGCATTTAGAAAGACTGACTGTTGGAAAGCTTCAGACATATCTTTTATTGAGGGAAAAATCTCATCAGTGTGGGGATGGAGCAGCTCAGTATTCTCCATCAGATCCCCATCATAAGGCAAGTCCTCTTGCTCTTTATCAGTTGTATCTCCAGATAAATCCAAATCATCCATGAGTATTCAATTTGTTCTTTTGCACTGAACTTCCTGCTATCTTGACTAATGGCAATTAGATTTCCTCCAATTTTCATTGATCCTTTTCATTGAATGCTTTAATTTATTGTATAAATCTTATTCTGTGAGACATGAAAAAACAACTTCACAGTTAAAATTCATCAGAATCATTCGAAGCAGTAATATGTAACTATCCCAGGCACATCTTTGCAAACAAAGTCAAAATAAAGTAATAATAAATAAAAAGTAATAAATAATAATAGCAATAATTTTTTAAAAATAAAAGTAATATCATAATAAATATAAGTTAAAAAATAATAATGGATCTTTTTAAAGAGAAGTGCATTTGCCAGTGGAGAGGCACTTAGTTTAACAAAGTCTAATCTATTATCAGTACCATATTAACCCCTCAATCAAATATATAAAATGAATATGGAATGAGAAAGATTCTCTCTCTGCTCCACCCCCAAACCCCAGGTTTATTTTCTTTCTTTGAATCTTGACTGTCACTTACCTCTAACTGAAGATGGAAAAAATTATAAATATTTGCCATCATATTTAAGAAAACGCTGAGAGTATGGCTTCCCAAAGCATTTTAGAAACTCATCTTCAAATATAAACAAAACAATTTCTAAAAAATTATGAAACAATCGTTTGCATTTTAAAAATGTAAATAAATTAAAATTTAATTGATCCTCATTTATTTTCCTTCCACACTTAAGTCATATGACCCTTTCAGTTAGAAATCACTACTGGAGTCCATGTTCCCAGTCCTTGACTTTCTTTGGCCATAGAGTTTCCTCCTGTTACACACTGAATGAGGAAGGCCCAGAAAAGGACAGAATTATGACCAAAATGTCATCTCTACTGTACTGAATGTGCTGAAGCAGCATCTGAACCTATCATCCTAAAGCACGGAGCTGACAGTGTTATTCCCCTGCTCAAATATCTTTAATTGCCTTTCGGATACAAAGTAGGTTTCTATTCCTAATTCAAGAATTACCACAATCTACCTCCAACTTTTCAAATTTATTTCATATATTCCCCTGCTCATGATCTGATGGCTCCTCATATTTACTGCTCATCTGTTTCCTGAATTAACATGCCATCTCCTTCCTCAGCACATTTGCACAAGCCATCCCATCTACTTGTCACATACCTCTCTCTTTATCTATGTCTTTCAAAATCCTTGTCATCTTTTCCAGGCCATTAGTTTAGAAGCCATTCCTTCTAAAAAGCCTTCCTAATTTTCTTGCCATTAAATGGTAAGTACATACATACATACATACATACACACACACACACACACACACACACACACACACACACGAGTGTATTCCTCTGCTAAAATATAAAATATGTGACTTTCATGTGTTTCATGCTTGTCTTTGTACCTACCCAGGACTTAGCAGTGTCTTGAACTTAATGGGTACTTAATGTTTGCAAAATAAATTTGTTGTTGAAGCAACCCCCCCCCCCAATCCACTCCCCTTGGTCTACCTCTATCTTCGGTATTGAAAATTTTGAAAAACTTCCTGTTTGTCCCTTCCAGTTCCAAAATCCACCCAGTACTTCTCAGAAATAGCACAATAATAATCTTGGTTTATCTGGTGGAAGAGCCGAGTGGTTCTGAAAATCAGTTCTGACACAACCAATCAAGGGACTTGTGGCACTCAGGCAATTTTCTTGTGTCTACTGTCCTCATCTCTACAATTATAGGGTTGAGCTAGATAAGCTCTTATATTCTCTTATCTCTAGAATTCTCTAAGAGAATTTGAATATTTGAATGATCTGTTAAAGGACTTAACTTTTTTTTAAAAGCTCTCTAATGAAGAAAAACAAACTATATATGAATTAAAATTGAGCAAATGTGCTCCAGGCAGATATTAATGCAAATGTCACTTGGTATGTTTGAAAACCCAACATACAAAAAACAAATTTAAAAAGCAGAGAGTTATTAGTTGCTTTATTTTTTAAAGATGCTTTGTTTTTCAAAAGAACTAAATAAACCACAGGTTTTCTTTAAATGGGAAGCTCTCTTGGCACATTTTCAAATTATTCTACTTATAAAACTTTGATTTATAACTTCTAAAGAACATAATTGACTTTAAAATGAAGCCCATCTAGATAAGTTGAGTCATAATTGACTCTACTGAACTGAAAACTATATGACTATAACTTAAGGCTAAATGACAAAAAAAATAAAATAAAATTTTCCCTAAGTTTTACAGGAGACACAAACGAAGTAAATTTCAACTTAAGCTAGGGCAGGGCTAGCAGTACTCCCACACAGAATTGCTTTATTTTGTCCTTACCAAAAGTTCCACAGTCAAAATATTCAAAGGACAACAGTGAAAGTACAGATGCCTCTATTTGGGAACAGGAGGAAAACTTAAGTAGCTTGATGAAAAAAAAATGAGATCTACATTAAAATTCTCTTTTCAAATACCATATTTGATTGTAAAAACTAAATCTCTATAAAATACTTAAATATGGAAATTAAAAATTCTTAAATAAAAAGCCAGACAACATCAAAGTGGATCTAGTTTACTTTTGTCAGATATTTTACATGTCAGGCTATAACCCAAGACTTACTTATCATGTCTCATGTCCTTATATACTGATTCTCTTTACTATAAAACTTCTTACTTGGTAGAGTACCTACCCATTTTCAACCATCTTAAGTATTCAAATTTGACATTTTCAGATTTTAGAAAATATTCATATTTAAATAAATAAAAAACCTATCATTTATTCCAATGCCCTCCTGGCTGGGATGGGAGGGAGGACTAGGAGTAAGAGGATGCCTAGATAAGCCAGGAGTAGATGTTCCTTTCATCATTTACATGACACTTTTAAAAACAGTTCTTTTTTTTTTCATATTTTTTTTTCTTGAACCATCCACATTTCTAAGTACTTTAATGAACTCTTTACGGAGATCTGGAAAGAAATGAAACAACTCTTCAGAGTTGACAGCTAGCTCAACCTTGGAATTCAAAATATCAGCAAAAGAGATTCCACCTAAAAACTGAACACAACCTGTCTAGAAATCCAGTAGATTATACTGAAATCAGCTAACTCTTTTGGGTATACTAACTGCTCCAGCAGATGCAATAGCTATTATGTGCTTGGCAATAATTCACAAATGTCTCTAGCTGTAGGCCACCAGCAATCTTATACAACACTTCTGCCTGGACATTCACCAAAGAAGTGATAAAGTGACAGCCTTGTAGACAACTTTCCCTTAAGTGCTTTACTTTGTTATGGCATTGAAATTTAGTGTAACCTTTGGAGTAAGAAAATGAATCCTGATGAGAGGTTATTCCAGTGTAATAAGATGGTTAAGCTGATTAGAAATCTGATGGGATCAATTAGAACTATCTGTGGAAGAGAAAATCAAATTTGTCTCAGAATTAAAAGTTGAAAAGTGTCATTGAATAATTTGTGGTCCATAGGGTTTTGTTTTGTTTTTAACTCAATAAACCAATTGGGTGAGAATATAAAGTTCTACATTAGGGGATTGACCTTGTCATTGAAATAATAACAGTGGTCATTTCCTTCAAGCAGCCGTAATCTCACCCCCCAACCCCATCAGTTCTGAATTAGAACACCAGTTTTCCATTCAATTTAGGAAGGGCCCTATGACTAAGAGGGAGGAGGAGAAATCAGGCCTGTATTGTTGCCCCCCACCCCCTGGGGGGTGTCCAGAGTGTCCAGATTGTACTACAAGGACTCTCTTGTCCCAATTCTCATTTCCAACACCCCTCCTTCCTACCTTTGTAACCACATTCAGGAGAAAGCAGGAGATAATGACCCAACAATGCAGACACTCTGTTGATAGACTTATGACATCTAAAAAGGGTAGAATCTAAGGTGGGGAGCTTTTAATACACAATCCCACTTTGCTTCTTTCTAGCGTAAAAGTTATGCACTACACATTCTCTCACTCTTAGACCTCATTAGAGCTGAGATAAATAGGAGAAAACCTTTTGTCAGCAATTGGAAGCTCACTCACTGTACATGGGTTATAGAGGTCACAGACTGACCTTTTTGCTGGACTTTTTGAAAAACAGAACCTTCTCTAATTATAAGCCATCTTTTTTCTCCCACAATTGGCAATTTGTGACGAGCTGGTTGTTGTTCATCCTTTTCAAAGAGAAGCAATGACATCATGGGTGATGTGTTGACCTACATGGGAATTGGGTTTAAGTGAGGCAGAGGGTCAAGATGTCATTCTTACTCTTCTTATTGGAAGTCTAGAGACAAAAGTCAAGATGAAAGGCAATAGGTGGCAGAGTGGAATTAGAAGGCTCATCTTCTTGAGTTTAAATTTGACTTCAAAATATCTGTGTGATTCTGAGCAAGCCATTTAAGCCTGCAAAGAGGTGAATAGCAAAACAAAAAAAAGAGGGTTTCAAAAATCACGGTGATAGCCATTGAGAAAGCAACAAATGTACAATTGATTTCACATTCAACCCTGCTTTACCATTCCCATTGGCAAAATAAATTTGGGCCTGCATCACCTCTTAAAAAAAAATCATGGTGATTCCTTGTTTCTTCCAGGTTTTCTCAAGTACAAGAAAAATTTACTCAGAAGACTCCAACTACACAACTTACTTCTGATTTGATCTGAATCCCTGCTGCATTTATAAGTGTTCACAAATACTTGAATGGACTATGTTTTTATGTTCACATTTCCTTTCTTCATTCTTATCTCAGGGCTTCTACCCAGGAAAGAGAATAAATGACTGTTCAGTAAAACCACACATCCTAGGCCACACTCAGGAGTCAGGTATCCTCTGATGTGGTATCCAGGTATTGCACATTCAATTTTCTAGATTAAACTATTTTCAAATGTAAGATGATCTATGCTGCTTCTATAATGACTACATTTGATTACTCTCATGTAATCAGACCTGATAACCTTATCTCTGAATTGTAAGTTTCTTACAAATGCAAAGTCTCTTTAACTGTAACCATATACCTTTGAATATAGTATTGGTTTCAACTTGCTATTGTTTTAATGTCATAAGGAAGGCACAAAAAAAGTTGTTCAGTACTTCAGAGAGAGCCAGATGGATGTGTTATTTATAGCCAGTCTAAGAAATAAAGGTATTTCTTCCATGCAGATACATGGATTTGGTGACCAGCTGTTATAAATGTATTTACATTGGTTCTATTTTTAAAGCCAGGGAAAAAATTCTGCTGAACTGATGAGAGTCATTTGTTAGAGGAGTTTCTCCATGAAACATTAAGGGAAGCAAATTTTAACTCAAGCCTTAGCCATAGTTTTTCTTACACTGTAAAAATCTGAAATAATTTCTTCTACCAAATTTAGCCAGGAGGCACATGTATAATTAGCGTGTAGACATTCCTGTTTTATGGAATGCTTAGTGAATTTTTGGCACCTAGTAAATGGTTTATTGTAATACTTACAACTGCTAAAATTATTAACCTGAATTATGATATAAATAATATACTGCTGAAAAGCAACATAAACACTTTTAGAGATAGAGACAAATGCAAAGCCAAGAAGATCTGGGGCTTGATCAAGTCTGCTCTCTGACATATACTGGTTCTGTGACTATGAATAATTGAATTAACCTCTCAGTGTTCCAGGCAGTGCTCTAAAAATATATGACTTGCAGAACAATTGCTGATATACATTGATAGAAGGAATTTCTTTACTAAAAGTTCACACAAGTGAAATTGCTGATCCAAGTCAAAAAAATATACTGCTACTCTATCTCTAAACTCTTTTGCTTATACTATTTTATAAGTAGTAATGTTACTACTTATCACTTTAAGAAATACTCAATTTATTCCTATGCTTTCCTGTGTTTTTAATTGACCATAGCAATAGCAAAACCAAAAAGTTCACATGATTATTTCAGTAGAGGCAGAAAAAACTTTTGACAAAATACAACATTCTTTCCTATTTTTTAAAAAACTACTAGGCAGCATATGAATAAATGGAGCTTTCCTTAAAATTATAAGTAGTATCTGCCTTAAGCCAAAAGCAAGAGTTATCTGTAATGGGAATAAGCTAAAAGTCTTCCCAATACACAGGAATGTAAATAAAGGATGCCCATTATCACCACTATTATTCAACATTGTACATGCATACAACATGTTAACTGTAGCATTAAGAAAAAGAAATTAAAGGAATTAGAATAGGCGACAGGAAAACAAAAGTATCACTCTTTGAAGATAATGTGATGATATACTTAGAGAATCCTAGAGAAACAACTAAAAACTATTTGAAACAATTAACAACTTCAACAAAATTGCAGCATATAAAACAAACCTATATCATCTGCACTTCTACTTATTACCAACAAAGTCCAGCAGGAAAAGATAGAAATTCCAGTTAAAATAACTGCTGATAAAATACTTGGGTGTCTACCTGCTAAAACAAACCCAGGAATTTTATGAATACAATTACAAAACAATTTTCACATAAATAATAAGATAATAACAAAACAATTAAACTCTAAACAATTGGAGAAATATTAATTGCTTATGAGGCCAAACCAATATAATAAAAATGATAATTCTATCTAAATTAATTTACCAATCATACTACCAGAAATTATTTTATAGGACTAGAAAAAATAATATTCATCTGGAAGAACAAAATATCAAGATTATCAAGGAATCAATGAAAAAAATATGAAGGAAAGTAGCATAGCCACAATAAATTTCAAACTATATTACAAAATGATAATCATTATAACAAATACTAAGAAATAAGAAATATACTAAGAAATATAATAGTAGATCAGTGGAACAGATTAGATATACATACACAGTAGTAAGTAACCATACTAAACTTGTACTTAAAAAATGGAAATATACAAACTTTTGAAAAAATATTTGATAAAAATTGTTGGAAACACTGGAAAGCATTTTATTTTATTTTTATTATAGCTTTTTATTCATGAGATATATGCATGGGTAATTTTTCAGCATTGACAATTGCAAAACCTTTTGTTCCAACTTTTCCCTTCTTCCCCCCACCCCTTCCCCCAGATGGCAGGTTGACCAATACATGTTAAATATGTTAAAGTATAAGTTAAATACAATATATGTATACATGTCCAAATAGTTATTTTGATGTACAAAAAGAATCAGACTTTGTAAAAAAAAAAATAAAAAAATAAAAACAGTATATGCACATAAAACAAATTTTAAAATAATAATAAAAAGCTGTAACGAAAAAAAAAAAGAAGGAAAAACAAAGTTGGAGGTAACACCTCATACATACCAGACTGGCAAATATGACAGGAAGGAAAAGAAAAATGACAAATGTTTGAGAAAGGATGTGGAAAAATTGGGACACTAAAATATAGGGGGAGTTGTGAAGTTTGTGAATTGATCCAATCACTCTAGAAAACAATTTGTAACTATACCTAAAGACATAAAACTACACATACCCTTTGACCCAACAATGCTACTAGATAGGTATTTCAAAGAGATTGAAGAAGAAAAAAACTTCATATGTACAAAAATATTTGCAGTAGTTCTTTTTGTGGTGGCAAAGAAGTGGAAATTGAAGGCTGAACAAGCTATGGTGTATGATTGTAATGAAGACTGTTATGTTATAAGAAATAAGATGATTTCAGAAAAACCTGAGAAAACTTATATGATAAAAAGTAAAGTCTGAAAGGATTTTTTTTAACTTTATTTTTCTTGTAGTTTTTTATCTTGGCTTTTAGTTTGTTTTCTGGCAACATGACTAATATGGAAATGTGTTTTGTATGACTCTACATATATAATCTATATAGAAAATTGCTTGCCATGTAGGGGAAAGAAGGAAGAAAGAGTTTTTTGAACTCAAAATTGAAAAAAAAGAATATTAAAAATAGTTTAAAAAGATAAAACGAAAAAGAAGAAAAGCTTTGTGAAAGAATTATCACCTGACTTGGGTAACTCTTGAAATAAGGAGGAACTTAAATTGGGGTTGGGAACAGGACTAAAACAAGAGATTGAGTTTGACTGGAATGTCAAATGTGAAAAAGAGAGCAGTATGAAGGCTGAATAGGCAAGTTGGAGCCAGTTTGTGAAAGACATTGAATGAATGCCAAGAGTTTAAATTTTGTAGGAAAATGGAAAGGTTATTGAAAGATTCTGAGTAGAATTGTGATATAACTGGTACCTTAGCTTATGAAGAAGGGTGACATAGTTGGGGGGATGTAAAATTGTTTCCATTTTCCTTTCCTTCTCTCACAGATGGTGGAAATAGAATCTGCCCATTCAGTAATAAGTAAATAAGAGTTCTGTGGAAGATGAATTTGAAGAGGGATAAACTGAAGGTAGAAAGAGCAGTTAAAGGAATCTAGAAAAAAATAAGAGGAGGAAATTTTGAAGGAAAACAATCTTTATTATCTAGAATCTAATTCCAAACTTTATGGGGGGAAAAAGATTGCACAAAAAAAAGAGCAAGACTAAGGGATGGAATATACTTAATAAAGAATACAAGAAAGTAGTTCATAAATCAGTCAGTCAAAACTCTTTATTAAACATCTATTATGTGCCAGGCCCTAGGACAAATAAAACATAAAAGGTAACTAAGAAAGGTTAATTAAAATAAATTGTTAAAGTAAATTGTAGGTAAAAGAAACCTGTAAAACAAGAAGTTAGTGAGAAAAATTAAAGGAAGTATGACAAAGTATACTGGGACAAAGGGAAGTCTGGTGTGGTTTTCAAGAGGTTAAAAGGGAACAAAAGATTGTAAAATTCTTAAGGAGGTGCTTTGGACGTGGAATGTAAATACTTATGATCAGACCAAAAAAACAAGACTGAGAATCACTATCAGTAGAGAGAGCAGAGAACTATTTGCAATGCCTTTAATTAAGTTTCCAATGTATATATTTCTCCCCCAGCCAACTGATGGGCTATCTCTATGTTCCAATTACAAATAGTTCTCCCTTATAAAACAGAAAATGAAACATTCTTGGAATGCCTCTCTATCCTTTAGGCTATCAGGAGCAATGAAATGTTTAAAACAAAACCCAAAAATGAGACTTCCCTGCAGAAAAGGTGGAGGAGAGACAGGATCTGAAGTGACTGAAGAGAAATTTGACCTTTATTAAAAGGGTAGAGAGCAGAATACAGATGGAAAAAGGAGAGGAAAACATGACATCTCCACACTTAAAACTTAGAAAAAGATTTGAGGTTCTTTCTAAGTAGGAAGTAACTGCTTATCTTGTAAAGAATGATAAATTCTAAAGCCACAGACTCTACAATTGAAAGAGCATCTCTCTTTAGATGGGCACATCTCTAAAATGCTGTAAGGGAATAAGCACTTATATAGAATTTATCACGTGCCAGGCATTGTACTAAGCTTTGTTGTTGTTGTTGTTGTTGTTGTTGTTTTTGTTTTAACAAGTATTATTTCATTTAATTCTCATAACAGCTCTGAGAAGTAAGTGCTATTATTTTATAGTTGAGGAAACTGAGGCAAAAAGAGCTTAACAATTTGCAGAGGGTCACACAGTTAGTGTGTGCTATCAAATTTAAACTCAGGTTTTCTTGCCTATACTGGAGTGCGCTATCCATTTCTCTACCAGCTTTCTCTAATCCAGTAGCGGCTACAGGAAGAAAAAGAGAAAAGTAATGGTGGTTGGTGATTTCATACTTAGGGATACTGAGGCAGCTATTTGTCAGCCTCAAATGATGAAAGATCTGTTGTCTTGCTGGGCACACATCCAAGGCATGACAGAACCTCCCAAGACTTGTCAAACTGCCTGATTACTAATACCTCTGGTGACTCACGTGGTCACAAATGATACGTCCAGAAGGAACCAAGAAAGTATTTCCAAAGATTCCATTGTCTTGGGAAAGAAACTGAAGTCATAGAGACTTAGGTTTGTGTTTGGTTCATCGTTTCCTTTTAAAGGTAAAGAGGAACAGGAGTGAAAATTTGAACTGACAATAGTTAAAGGATGTTGTCTGAAGACAGAATTTGGATTTATGGACCATACCATAAATGGATGACAACCCCCTGTAATGGGATGGAATACACAAAACAAAGGTTGGTTTAAAAAAGTATCTATCAGATATCTTGCAAATCTAGTTTTAAAAGTCTTAAAAGGGGGATAGTAGCAACATGGCACAGTGGAAAGAGCACTGACTTCTGAATCAAAGAACCATTCTACTATTTTAAAGCTAGAATTTATATAGAACTTTAAAGTTTCCAAAGCACTTTGTAAATATCTTATTTTAATAAAACTCACAACAACACTGGGAAGTAAATGCTGCTATAATCACCCTCATTTATTGAAGAGAAAATTGAGAAAGAGGCTAAGTAATTTATTTCCCACAGCTAGTAAATATCCAAGGTTGGATTTGAATTTTGAACTATCCTGACTCTCTCTCCACAATACCACCTTGTTGCTTCTGATACTCATTATGTCAGGGGGGGAGCAAGTCTAATCTCTGTAAAATAAGGAGATGGGACTAAATGGCCTCTGGGGCCTCTTCTAACTTAATAGTTAATGTATGATCCTATAACTTGGGTTTATGCCTTCCACCTTTCTATCAAAGAAAAAAAAGTGTGTTTAATATCTACTAGAATTAAGACTGAATATCATTCCTGTGAGTAAGAAAGCAAGAGATGTTAAAAGAGACTCATGTGGAATATATGGAATTCATCAAATAATATAAGGCAAGTAACAGAGGCTGAATAAGAGTATGGCACAGTCTTTCAGAATAATGTCATGAAAGCTAGAGCCCGGAAAGAACTCTGAGGCTCGAAAGAAAAGGTGAGAACAAAAAAAAAAAAAAAAAAAAAAAAAAAAAAAAAAAAAGACTGGATGAGTTAGGCGTTAAGTTCTATAATAAAAAAAGTTCTTCAAATTTTCATCTTTAAGACTTTCAAAGAAAAGATAGGATTGCTGCTTGGGTTCAATGGGATACTGATAATTGGCAACAGAAAGATGACAGTTACTCAGTTCTTAATTGGCCTCTGTTTTCATGGCTAAGGACAATGACCTGGACATTGGAAATGACAGAACAAAAATTGTTAATGGAAAGTTGATAACCAATGAAGAGAACTAGTGAGAAAGTATCTATCTAGTGGTGAACCTTCACTGAACTCAGTTGGCCAGATAAATTACCAGTTAGGTGCTGGAAACACGGGCTGATGATAGAGCCAAACAGTTCTATCAGAGATATCCGAATCCTAATGGAGAATAAGAGAAGTACTAAAGGACTGGAAAAGGGAAAATGGACCAATTTTCAAAAAGGGAAGAAATTGGTTAGCAAACCATAAGTCTGTGAGCTCACCTCCAATTTTTGGAGAAATTCTTATACAAAATTATCAAAGAAATGTAGAAAATGTTTGGAAATAGAAGTTTTGTTTGTTTACTTGTTTTTTAGAAAAAGGAGTTTAAGAAAAAAAAAGGCACAGCAGGACTTTATCAAGATCATGACAGATGAAGTTTATTCTGATGTTTATTTTCTTTTTTGAGAAGGTTACTAAACTGGTAGATCAGGGAAACACATATTTATATACATACCATACACATAAATATATACATGTGCATACATGTTATACATGTGTATTTTATACTTATGAATGTATAAGTAATAATATTTCATAGCTCTTTGAGTTTTATGAAAAGTTTTACAAATATTAATCTCATTTGATTCTCATAATAATACTGAAAGATAGGTGCTATTATTATCTCTATTTCATGAATAAGGAAACGGAAGCAGACTTGCCCAGGCTTAAATAGCTAATAAATATCTAAAGCTGGATTTGAACTCTTGTTCCAGTGTTTCTATCAATTGTGTTAATGGGGAGGGAGGAAGAGGGAAAAGGGAGAAAAAAGGAGAAAGAGAAAGGGATAGACTACCTAGACTCTCATTTTTGTTTTTTTGGAAGTAGTGAAGAAATGGAGGTGGGATTGGGATGTTGATAATACAATTAGATGTAGGCTCAAATAGTAGTGAATATTAGATATTAAGTTGGTAGGACTCCAGTATTTTATGCTTAGCCATGTGCTAAGTCTTTACTATTTACCAGTGACTTGGATAAAGGTTTAGATGGCATATTTACCAAATTTGGAGTTGACTCAAAACTGGGAGGAGCAGTAGATATCCTGAATGGTAGAATCCAAAAGACCTCAGCAGGCTAGATGGCACACTAGGTTAAATCCAATAAGATAAACTTCAGTAGGCATAGATGTAAAGTGTTAAAAAAAAAATCAATTGCACAAGTACAAAATGGGGGAGACATAGCTAGTCTTCAGTTTGTATTGAAAAGATCTTGTGATTTTAGTTAACTACAAGCTTAATATGAATTAATTCTATGAGAAACCCTTAGATAACACAATAGAGCACCAATTCTGAAATCAGGAGGACCTGAGTTCAAATCTGTCCTCAGACACTTATTAGCTGGATGACACTGGGCAAGTCATTTAATCCTGATTATCTTTCTCCCCCCACCTTCAAAAAAAGAATTAGTTGGAATCTTGAATTTTATTAAAATATAGCTTTCAGAATTAAGGAAATATAAGTCCTTTTTAATATGCTTTTTTCAAACATCCTTAAATTCACAGCATTCGAGGCTTGGTAAAGGAATTGGGGAGATAAGAATTTTGTTATTTGGGTCTTAGTGTGTTTGAGTTACATCTATTCCATTGGGAACACCTTTAATTGTTGGGAAGATTTTCTTTATATTGAGAATCAATTTGTGTCTCTGTAATTTTCAAACACTATTCTTAGTTCTTTTTTTCTGGAGCCATGAAGAACAAGTCTAATTAATGGTAACACTAAACTAAAACTAACTGAAGAAGGCTTTTATGCCTTTAATCTTTCTGTTGTCTAGGCTAAACATTCCTATTTTCTTGAATCAAACCTTGTGTGGTAGTCTCTGGTTCTTTCACCATTATGGATGTACCCTTCATTTGTTGCACAAAACTATACATAGATTGACTAGAAAACCTAGATTGACTTTGAAAACCTGGAAGATATATATATATATATATATATATATATATATATATATATATATATGTATATATACTGCCTCACATATAGTAGATATCCAATAATGCTGAATTTGTTAACTGCCAAGGTCACTAAGTCACAAAATGATAGGTGAAAGATTTTAGATGCCATTAACACAATTTACACTTACTATACCCCCTTAGAAGTGGTCAATTCAAGTTCTGTTTGAAATCCCTCAATGATGGATGTGTGTGTATGTTTATGTGTGTGTGTTTTGTGTATGTTTAAACCAATTATTTGACAAAACAGCCCATTTATTCTGGAGATGAAGACTTAGTACCTTTCTTCTAAGGATCACGAAACAATTTATAAGTAGTAATCAATTAGATCTCAAAATATGCATTACCTCAACCCAACAGCTGAAGTAGGGCAGTCACCATTTAAACAACACAGGAACTAAATAAGGGGTTATCAATATTTTATCCTTATCCTTTTAGGTTAGGATGCCAATGTGTTGTATAAACATTAATTAATTAAGACTCAAGACACCCAGGTGAGGTAAGCATTTTTTCACCCACTAAATAAATATTATCACCTCAGGCATTGAACCCTACTAGTTACTGGAACAACATTAACGTAACTCTAAACAACTAAAGGCAGGAAGTGTAGCATTATGTGTACAAGAGATAATAATGCTTTACTTCTAAATAGTACTTTTAGTCTAAGGCTTTTAGGCCACATTACAGACACCAATTAGGCACCACACAACACCATTCCTTCAATTGACAAGTCCTTCAAAGCAGGTAGTAAAAACATCACTAATTCATCTGAGACTAAAGAATAATTGCCTTGTTTACAGTGAATCTGGGAGTTGGGCCATAGAAGTACATAGACGTTGTTGTAACACAAACTATAGGGGAATTATATATGTATATGTATGTATTATATAAATATCTTATATCTATCTCTTTCTCTCCTCTAATACCTCCACCACTTTGGTGCAGGTCCTCATTTCATCATCTGGCCTATCAAAACACCAACTGGTGGGTCTGCCTGTCTCAAGTCCATCCCCACTCCAACCCATCCTCCATTCAGCCACCCAAATGATTCTCCTAACACAGATCCAATCATGTCACTACCCTACATGGTTCCAGTTGCCTCCATGACCAAATACAAAATGCTCTGCCTGGCATTCAAAGTCCTTTATAATCTAGACCTTTTTCCCTTTCCAGTCTTCTTACACCTTATTCTCAACACATATTCTTCCATCCAGTGACACTAGACTTCTTGGCTGTTTTCACCAACAAGATATTCCATTTCTCAGCTTTAGGTATTTTCGTAGGCTGTCTCCCATTTCTGGAATGTTATTCACTCTTCCATCTACTTGATTGTCTGACTTCCTTTAAATTCCAAATAGAATCCCAAACAGGATATGAGAATGATGAAGGCAATGTGTCATGTTAAGTGCTGGACTGATAATAGATTTATCTTCTCCAAGTTAAATATTCAAATGCAACAAAAGCAAAGCTTCCAAGGCAAGGCAACTACCAGAAGACTTAATGTCAACAGATTAAGTGCAGCTTCAAGCAGGAAGTTTGTTGCTAACTAGGGGAAAAATGCTGAGCCAACACATGGCTGGCAGCATTGAAGCAGAAAAGGAGTGGGTAGTTATCAGAGATTTGGTGTGCAGCACCATATTTACTCATCAGAGTCAGAACACTCACAAACATCAAGATTGGCTTGATGAAAATGAAGGGAAATGCAGAAACAAAAAAAATGACAACTCCATAGGGTTTACCAGAAGGATATCTCATCTCTAGAAGGCATCATTTAACCCCATCAAAAGTAAAGTGTAAGCAAAGCACAAAGATGCAGGATTCTTGACTCGGTAAGAAGGCAGATGAAATTTAATTTTACATTGATAGTCACAATCCACACAGCTTTTATGATGCCTTGCAGACTACTTATGGGCTAAAGACCTACAATCCATCTCAAAAACTGGGTGCTGATGGAGCCACATTGATTCGCAATAAGTATATGATCCCAGAGAGATGTGGTGAATACTTCCATGTTCTCAACAGACTCTCATCAAGTAATACTGAAGCTATTGACCATACACATCAGGTTGTGAATAGATTTTGAATGCCATTAGGCTCCTCTGATATGATAAAGCACTTGGTGCTGATTCTATTCTGGTTGAGATTTACAAGGTAGGGGATTTATTGTTCATGTAAAAACTGACTGAAATATTCTGGGTTATATGGTAAGAGGAGGTTATTTCCAAGAGTTCAAGGCTGCCTCTATTGGTCATCTCTATAAAGAAAAAGATAATAGATTGTCCCATGACAATAACAAAGTTTCTCTTTTCGTTCTTGCTGGTAATATTCTTTCCAGCGTCCTCCTTAAACTGATTACCTGGAAGATGATCATTTACCAAAGAACAGCTGTGGTTTCAGAAAGGGCCAAGGAATGAATGGTTGTTACAGTGTTTGCTGCTTTACAACTTCAGAACAAATGCTGAGTAGACCAGAGGTCTTATAAACATTGGTCTATCTGAGCAAAGCCTTTTATACTGTCAGTTGTGAGGACTTGTGGGAAATTATGTTTAAAATTTGGTTATGCCAGTTTCATGATGGCATGCTTGCATGAGTTCTGGATAACTGACAATGCTGTCACTTTTTCCCAGTCACCAGTGGAGTGAAGCAGGATTGTGTGCTTGCTCCTATGTTGTTTTACCATGTTTTCAGCAATTTTGTCACCTTCAACAAGGACTAAAATGACATAAAAGGTTAGCCACTATACTCATATTCAACTAATGTGAAAAGTCTGTAAGCTAAGACTAAAGTGAAGGGAGAGTTAGTACTTGATTTTTTTTGTGCGTGCAGATGATTATGTACTCAATGCAGCCTCAGAGACTGAGATACTAGTACTTTTAGCTTTGCAAAGTACTTTCTATGAATTCTTATATGATCCCTCTAGATTAAAATGCTTTAGTTGTTTGAGAGAGTAAGTTAGTAGACAGCTCACTATCTATAGATGAATCGGACTTCTCTGGGCAGTAGTGAATTTTAGTCCCTAGAGACCTTCATGCAGATTTTGGATAACTGTCATTCATACTTTATATTTTCAAAAATTGGCTTATATCAATGAGATCCTTTCTAACTCTAATTCTATGACTTCCTAGTCTTTCTCAGAGTCCTCATTCCAAAACCAACCCCCAGATATTCCGGGATAAGTATTTTATAATGGCCAAATAGTCCAGCATTAGCTGTTTTTTGTTGATGTCCTATATAAGCCATTTATGCTTTTCATATTGTGTCTACTCCAGGGCGACATTTTTGTGTTGTTTTGTGACTTTGAGTATGAATCTACTTTCTATTGCTTGTACCAATTTTGGCCTAACAGTTAACTTGAAGAAAACACAGACTCTCCACCAAACCAGTACCACACCATACATACATGGACTCGTCAGTTACAGCAAGTGGAGGAATTCTGAATACTATGGATAAATTCGCTTACACTTACTTTGAAACTATACTTTCCAGAAATGTCCACATAGATGATGAGATTGACACATCTATGGCCAGAGCTAGCTCAGCATTTGGGAGACTCCAAAGGAAAGTGTGGAAAAGAGGAGGTATTAGAAGAGGTACCTACCAAACTGAAGGCCCACGGAGCTCTTATGCTGACCTTTTTTGTGTGTGCCTAGAGAGTATATTAGTGTCATGACAGGAAACGGAATCGCTTCTCTTTGAATTATCTTAGGAAGACTCTGAAGATAGCGTATGGACCCTGAGGTCTTTTTTAGAGCTCAATTGCCAAGCATTAAAATTCTATTGCAGAGAAGCAGCTCTAATGGGCTAACCACATTGTTCAAATGTCAAATGTTTGACTAAATGACTGTTTTACAGAGAACTCACACATGTAGTCAAACGGAAGTCAAAAGAAGTTTTACAAAAACACAATGAAGGTCTCTCAGAAGAACCTTTCAATTGCATAACCTGGAAGATGAGCAAAAGATTTCCCAGTACCAAAACATACACTGTGCTCCATAAGCAAAGTTATAATAGCTCAAAAGAAATGAGGTGCTCAAGTTTTGAGACATCCTCACTAATGTTCATATGAAGTAGTCTTCTGCTCTTAGTCTGTAGTCTGTTCAGCCACAGTCTCACACATTGAACCTTGACTCCAATAGACTGATGTCTAATAGAAAATGAAAGGATGATGATCAACCAGTCAAATCTCATGGGAAATGTTTCCCTGACTTATTTACCTTGTTTGTTCACATTTGTTTATTGTCTCCCCCTTTAGATTGGGGAATTCTTTGATAAGGGCTCGCTTACTCTTTTTGTATCCTCAGTCCTGGCACATTGTAGGTACTTTATGTTTATTGACTGATTTGTTGAAAATGTTAGGCCAAAAGAGGGATAATTCTTGGTTAGAGACCCTTCCCAATGTATCTGCGAGATTTTAGAAGCATACAGTAAGCGTTGAAAGGAACCCTTGTATCCCTCTCGCGCTGCCACTTTATTTTATAGGCCCAGGAACTTAAATGACTTGCCCATAGTCACCCAGGTATTAGGCATCAAAGGTGGGATCTGCGGATGTCTGAGGAGTGGGCTATCTGAGTGTCTTTTGCAGGAGAAACAAGTGGAAAGGCCACATGTGTCTTGGTGAGAAGCAATGAGATAAACGGTGTTCTGGTGAATAAAGCCTTTAGGATGAGTAAGGAACTGTGAACATCTTGGCAGGGAAATTGGGACTGTCATCACTGCTAAATTTGCCTGGTATTGTCTGTTTTATTATTACTAGAACTTTCCTTCAGAGTACACTGTGGCAGTGTAAATGCCAGGATACAGCAGAGCTGAAGTGGGACAGACCTAAATGATCCCTGGCCCTTCAGCCACGAGTCTCCCGGATGCAAAGGTTACAAGAAGGTGACAGCTCAGGGAACATGAGCCTAGGGGAGGGTTAGAGGCCTCCAACTTGAGCTGCTCGAGTCTAACGCCTAAGGTAGAAAAGGCTTCGAGTTACAACAATTGAGATTCATTTGATAGGCTTATCGAAGGAGAGCTCTGGGGACCTAGGCAGTCCCGGAAGGAGACCGATAATAGCACCACGATTTTTCAGATGAGAATGCTTGGGTAAGCACTATTATCCTGCGGGCGAGCCGCCCTGCAGCAGCGTAGTCCTAGAAGAGCTGCTTCTTGTCTTTGGTCCGCGTGCAGTTAAGGCTGGGGCCTCTAGGCCCTAAGGCCGCCTGCAGCCAGACAAGGTGGGCGCCAAACTTGGTTAGACAGGAAGCCCGGGCTGGGCTCCGAGGGAGCTCGGGCTCCCGCTCGCACGAAACGCCTCAGGCCCATGTATCCTGCCCGCGGGACGTCGCTTGTCTGGGCGCTGCTTCTCCTGTCCCCGCTTGTCCTCCCCCCGCCCGCACGGGGCCCGGCACTCCAATGCTAGCTGGGCTCTCCCTGCACAGACAGCACTTCGGAACTATCTCTAACAGGAGATCGCCTTTAAGCAAGGCTGTCCACACGCCTGCACTATGAAGCGCTGGGCTTGTGCCGAGCCCGGCAGTGTGAACAAGGCACAGGGGGGATCCCTGCGAGAGGTTCTAAACAACTGCGTCCCCGGAGAGTGACCGGCTCCCTTCCGGCTCTAAACGGTGTCCCGGGGACTCGGATCACTCCCGGGGGCAGGACAGGGCATTCCGAGAGGGGCCTTCGCCCAGTCGCCCCCTGCCTTTCCGAAGGGTTCTAGAACCGGGAAATAAGGGCTCTTTTATCGGGACTAGTCAGGATCCTTGGTAGGGAACAAAGAAGTCCGCGATAGAAGCGCCGTGCCCCGCACCGAAGAGCAGGTCTCCAAGTTCGAGAGTGGGAGGGACCGGGGGGAAGCCCATCCCGCCCACGCGCCCTCCCATTGGCCTGTACGAAAGACGCGGGGGCAGAGCCAGTTTGAACGCGAACAGCTCTTAGCCGCGCAGGCGCACACTGCACCGGGGAGGGCACTGGATTGCCGAGGCGTTGAACGCGGCCCGGGCGACCCGCGCTGCTCTGGGAGACCCTATTGGTGGGTTTGAGGGAGGGGAGGGTGAGGGCCGGCCAGCAAAACTCTGGCCCACGTGATTGGCGGGGGCCAGGGGGCGGGGGCGCGAGCCTGCCTCCGGCGCTGCCCCAGCCTCTGCCTCGGCGCTGGCCCCCGGAGCGCCGCCGCGGCCCGGCCTGGGGGCGGGGCAGCAGAGCTCGGTCTGGCCCGGAGCCCGCCGCCGCGGCAGCAGCGGTTGCTCTTTCGGCGGCGGCGGCAGCGGCAGCAGCTTCGGGTCGTTCCCGGCTTGGAGTCCTCGGAGGAGGGAGAGGAGGACGGAGGCAGGTGAGTCCCTCTGCGGAGTTGCGAAGGATGGGGAGAGGCGAGGAGTCCCCTGCTTTGTGAGGACTTGCGGGCGGGTGCTCCCGGAGCTCTTTCCGAAGCCGGGTAGATGGGGCCGGCGAGCCGGGCCTGCGAGGTGCTCGCTCGTCCTTGTCCGCCCCACAGTTACCGGGGTGCGCGCGCCGGCCTCGCGTCCCGGATCAGCAGCTCTAACTGTGCGAAGCTGCGGACCCTCCTCCCCCCCCATTGAGGGGGCTACCCCGAGAGCCGCGCGCCCTTCTAAAACCCGGGACAGGCGCGCGGGCCCTTTGGTTTGAGAAATTTCCTTTTTAAATCTAAGTTTGACGTCGTGTAATAAATAACTCCTTCCCTGAAAGGGCTTAATTGGTTGTAGATTAAGTGCTTGTGTCCCCAGATTAAAGCACAATGAGAACAGCCTCAGCGGGCTTTAATCTTCGGTTTTCGCACCTATTCTGGTTGTGGAGTAGCTTATCTGGGTGTGTGTAATTTAAATATCTACGCTTGGTGTCGTTTTCTTCCGTAGCTTTTCCAGAAACTTAACATTTCTTCACTAACCTGTTGGTTTATCACAAGACTTAGCAACTCCTTTATTTTTTCCCCCAAAATGAAAACTTTAGATTAATACAACATATAGAATTAACTGGATCTGTATTACCTTATTTTTATTTTAAAAGGGAAAAATTAGTTAACAGTTAATTGAAGCTAAATTGTTTTAAGTTTTTCACATAGGGGATATGTTTTCTTAGGGCAAAATTTAATTCATTTGCATTTTTAGAATAAAATGTTTTAAAAATTGAAACACAATAAACACTTGGTATTCCGATCTGCCAGGGATGTAGATAGAACTGCTTTTATGGGGGAAGTTTCCCTACCAACAGAGTTTGGAAGTACGGTATTGGATTACGAATGTATGATCTCAAACGTGATGAGTGACTTAAAATGTTAAAGAGGGTGATTGAGTCTGAGGAGCATTGATACGGGATCTCATATGGTGCGGTGGTGCATCGCCACTCACTTTAAGAAGTTGGGACTAGAAGCACACCCACAGGGAAGGCAGAGAAGATCCCTGGTCAGGCGGGATGCACTTTTCCCATCACTTCAGTTCCCAAGCACCTGTCATGTACCAGGCACATTGCCAGGAGATGGTAAGACAACTAACTAAGCCAGTGGGAGACACCACATGAATATCTATACAAAGTAACTTGAGAAGAGAGGACATCCGGCAATTGGGGGAGATGGGATGATGATGAAGAAAGGGATTTTTCAAATCTCGAGTTTTGGAGAAATTGCATTCTAATTGTGGAAGATAACTCGGACAAAAGCAGCTGCACTGAAGACTGAACTATTGTGTGAAGGAAGCAGAAGCAGCAAGTGGGTCACTTTGTCTTCAGTTTAGCACCAGGGAGGGGAAACAGTACGGAGTAAGTGAGCCTGGAAAGGTGTTGTGACACTAGAGCATGTAGAGCTTTGTGAGCCAAACAGGAGTTTTGTAGGTTATCCTAGAGACAATGGGAAGTTTTTCTTTCCATGGACTTGATTCTTTGTGTTTTAGTTAGAGATATTTTTTTCCCTCAGGTACTGCTGGACCACATAAACATTTAAATGAAAGAAATCTTTTCACTATTCAGACATAGATTTATAGAAGCTGAAAAAAACAAATTTCGTTCCCTTGTGAATCATTTCAAAGGAGGTAGAATCATGGTCTTATAGATCTTTAATTTGACTTAAGCCCTGGGCTTGGCATGTTGCCTGTCAGTTTAGGAAAGCTGGAGACCAGATTCAGGTCCCAGATAGCCATTGGGTATAAGGATTTCATCTGTCTTATCACTTTGCTTTTCTGGGTCTCAGTTTTTTCATCTATAAAATGAGAGTGGGTCTAAATGATCTCTGGATTGTCTTCCAGCTAAAACATTCTGTGACTACCCTCTTAATCTTTTGTGGCAATATTGACTTCACTGCCTCAAGTCGTTTAAGTCATGTATTTTTCTCATTTTTCCTCTGGCAACCTCTATAAATATTGATGATAGTACACTTCCCAAATTCTCTTCGTTGATTGATTATGGTTGTCATTCTGTTTCGAGTACTTTTCCCAAGACTTGCAGTATTGATTGCTGCTGCTCCCTGTAAGATATTAACTTGTCTTTTGAGTTTATACTATGTCCAAGGTAGTAGGGTAGGCAGTGTAAAGTGCAATGAAGTGAATAAATCAAACAAGAAAACAACTTATTTTGAATAAAAACAGTAATTATTTGCTATGGTTATAATAAATTAAAGAACTTTTATAGTATTAAATTGTCACATTTCTTTTTTCCCATGAATAGCAAATTAATTATTGAATGACATAATGTTGTGAGAAAGTAGAATAGATCTCTTAAAAGACATCCATGAAGCAGTATCAGTTTGTGTACATACATGATTTATGCATATATTTTTATGTTACATATATTTATATACATATAAAATGTGCATATAACATGGATATATTTTAACACTAATTACAGATAGCTTTTCTGCAGTAATTTTCTAATCAAAATTTCTAATAGCAGATTTAATTTGACATTCATTTTTTGAGCTGATTGATTGAAAGTCGGACGAATGATATCAATATAAGCCAGAGAGAGAAAAAACCAACTTTCATTCTGTGTGTTTAAAAATAAGACTAACTTTTTTAATTTTTAAAAATCACATATATTTTGTAAGTGAGGAATTTAAGTAGAAAGCTTACTAACATTAATAATAAGAAATAATTTTGAGTCATACATTTTGACTTCATAAATTGCTCCTTACAATTCTACTCATTCTTCATTACAAGTAAAAAAATTTTCTATTATGGAAGATATGTAAAATCACTTTTTAAATTGTAAAGTTCTATAGAAATGAAAATTATATATGTGTAAAAATATTTTGTCTTTTTAAATTCTGTCATTTGCTTCCTCGTAGTAAATAACATATCAACTAGGCAGGCAGTAATATGAAGTTGTATCGTCCAGAATAATAAAGAAGGTAAAGGACCTAAATAGATGATATTCCTTTTTCCTTTTTGTGGCTTTTGAATTTGGAGGAAGAACTCTGGATTTTTTCTTTACAAACATTTGTTTATAATATCAAATGTAGTTTGCTGATTGGGTTAACACTTAGGAACAGGTAGAAAGTATTGAATGCTCTTAAGTTTTTAACTTTGTTGCATTCTTCTCCAGACTTGATTTGTTAATACTTCTGTATACCTATATGAAATATATTTTAACTAAAAAATACTTTTTATACTTTAAAGTTTCAAAGAGCTGGCTTAGTAAGTTCCAAAGAGCTAGTTGAAGATTTCCTGAATGGATAGGAAATATTAATCTTATGTAAAATTTAAAATAAATATCATTTATATTTTAAATTTTCCTGTTCTTAGAGGAAAGCTGAATGTAATTTTTTTAATCTTTGAAAGTAATTTTGAGGCAACTATTAGTATAACTATGTTTTTTTTTATTATTAATACAGCTTTTTATTTACAAGATATATGCATGGGTAAATTTATAGCATTGACAACTGCCAAGCCTTTTGTTCCAATTTTTCCCCTTCTTCCCCCCACCCCCTCCCCAAAATGGCAGATTGACCAATACATGTTAAATATGTTAAAGTATAAGTTGAATACAATATATGTATACATGTCCAAACGTTATTTTGCTGTACAAAAAGAATCGGACTTTGAAATAGTATACAATTAGCCTGTGAAGGAAATCCAAAATGCAGGTGGACAAAATTAGGGATATTAGGAATTCTATGTAGTGGTTCATAGTCATCTCCCAGAGTTCTTTCGCTGGGTGTAACTAGTTCAGTACTGCTCTATTGGAATTGATTTGGTTCATTTCATTGAGTACAATTATGTTTGATGCTATATTTGTTTGGGGAAGCTTGTGAACTCTCTCCCAAACTAATATTTTTAAAATGCATAAGATGAAGTACAAAATCAGAAATTATATAGAAATAACAGCTATCAAAAAAAATTTTTTTTTAATTCATGGATCCATTGAAATCTATCCCAGGACCCTTTGCATCTCCATATGCTCTGGTTAAGAACTGTCCTAACTCAGGGATCCCATTTTATAGAAAAGAAAATTGACACTTAGAGGAAAGAAGGCTTTACTAAGTTTACGTGGGTTGAGACAAACCAGAATTTAGATCAAGGTCCTTTGACTTTGAACCTAGATCCTATTCTACTATAATACTGTGTCAATAGGTAATCACAACTTAAGGAAACTTACTGGAAAACTAGGTTTATTACAAGAGAAATGAACATGCATGTGGAACCCAGAGAGTTCACAATCCACATAGAAGTTTGCATGTTTCTAACAGGAGGACAAAAGAAGGAGGAGAAAAAACAAATCTCCACCTAAAGGGACATGACATGAGGGAGAGGGGAAGGTATGGTAAAGGTTGGTAAAGGATAGAACCCTTCTCAGGGGGAGGAGCAAAGCAATGGCAAAAGCAGTATTTTTTTCCCCTTGAGAAGATTGTGAAGATATGATGGTCTGCTTTTCTACTAGGGTCCTAGCTTTAGACTGAACAGTGCCTGTCGACTCCCAGGAGCACACAGGAAGTCCAACTTGGGATGCAAATAACAAATTATGTCAGTTGGGTGGAGAGGGGAGAGAAAGAGGGCTGGAAGTGGGTTTTGTCCTTGATACATTCAGGGCCTTTTGCATACTGGGGCCAGTTTTTCTAGAAAACATGACAACTTACAAAGTAAAACTCAGGGGACCTCCTAACATACCTTAAAAATCGTATATATTACTCTGGCTTTAGATCATGTGTTACATCTAAATGAATAGAATATAAATATATAGAATCCTAAAACTGATTCAGGAAGATCTGAGTTCAAAACTAGCCTTGGACATTTGCCAGCTGTCACTGGGCAAATCACTTATAATTATTTGCCTAAATTTGGTCTCCTTGAAAATGGAGATAATAACAGAACCTCCCTTCCAAGGTTGTTTTGAAGATAAGATACATAAGTACTTTGCAAGCTTAAAGCATTAAATAATAGTTTTCATAGTTTATTTAGGATTGCTGAAAACAGGCTGAATTTAACATTCAGTCGTGTGAAAAATATTTATTTTTTCCATGTAGGTTGATGTATATTGTCATTCTTACATTATTTAATAATGCCTAAATTATTAATAATGCCTTACATTATTTAATAATGTCTAAATTAAGGCTAGAAGTATTTAAGTATCTTTACTTAAAGCTCTGAATGCCTTTTAAATATATATTTAAAAACTCATCTCTTACTTTAATAGTGTTTTATCCAAGTATAGTATATATTTTGGGACACTTTTTAGCTTTATGTAGAGTAGAAGAAGAAATGTTAATGATTGAAAATAAAAGATCATGTAGTATTTTGTTGGTTCTGAAATGAAGGAAAATTTTAAATCTCATTTAAATTATTTTATAAAGGTTACAGATTTGTGTTCTTCTGTATCATCATTATATTATTATTATTAATTTTTAAAGTTCTTACATTACAGTAGTTAGATTTGGTTTGAAGTCTCTCAAAGCAAAAATGTTATTAGCTTATTGAAAGTCAAATTAGTACTATCCCTATTTGAGAAACTTTTGAAAATTAGTTTCTGCAGCATTTTAGAACTCTCTAATATAGCATGCTGTTAAGATATTTGGTTTATTAAGAAAATAAAACAAATTTATAATGCTTTATTCCAGCACTTTTTTTCTGTAGATTGGCATAAACAGCCATCCCATGTAAAGGGTATATTTTTAATTATTTGATTCTGTTCCTTTCTATTGTCTAATTCTTCGGATGTATGCTTGTCCTTTCTCCTCAAACTACTACATAGAAACTTTGTGATATTTGGGGTCATATTGGAAAGTAAAAAAATCAGAATGTAATGAAAATAGATTTAAGCAAATTTTGAGAGTTTGTTTTTGAATGATGTCAGGATTCAATAAATGTTGTGGAAATGGAATCAATAAGACTTTAATAACAGATTAAATAATGGGAAAAGTGAAGATTGAAATGTTTACAATGGACCAAAAAGTGGGAAGGCGAGGCTCTGGGCTGGTCACTTGGAGCAGGTTTAAGCTCATGTTGGTTTAGGTGCTACATTAGGTAGTTGCAGTTTGGGATCTTGAACTCAGAAAAAAAAAATCAGTAATAAAAAGATTTGATAGTTACCTGCAAAGAGTTGATGGTCGAAGCTTTGAAGTGAATGAGATTACCAGGGGAGAGAATATACACAGAGATGAAGAAGAGAATAAAGGTAGAGAGACAGAGGGTCTCTTCCTAATCTTAAGAGGTTAGGAAGAAGATGAGGAGCCAACAAAGAAAAAAAAATAATTTTAGGATTTTGAACTGGAAAGGATTTTAGAGATTATCTAGTCTAGTCTTTTCTTTTTTAGATGAAGAGCCAAATCCAGGGGATGAGGATTTACCTAAGGCTATACAGGTAGTATTTCTGGGGAGTCCAGACTGCAGCTTATATAAGCCCCCTACCCCCAAATCATTGCACAATGAGCTGAAAGCTAAGTATTATTTCCCACTGCTTGAGTCCTAGAAGTTAATAATTTTGCATAGCCTGTTAATGATATTATAAATATCCAAATGGCCTTTGGCAGAAAACTTGGTTGCCACCATATGTTGTCCTTCATTCTTGAAAGGGATGACCAGTGATATCATGAGGATAATGTCTTGACTTACCCTTGAATTATATTTAAGTCAGGTGGAGCTGTGTAAAGTCTTTAGTCTTACTACTTCTCACTACTCCATAGTTATGGATGATCAGTGGCAAGGCAAAGTTTAGACATCTGGTAATGGCCTAGAATGCAGTAGAGTATGACTGTGGCCTTTCTAAATTGAGATTCCCCCCCCCCCCCAGGTCTCAGTTTGCCTGAGTCAACAGCTGTTCAATGACTAAGATCTAGGTAAGAAAAAGAAACTACCAAGAATACACAGTCAACTCCTGAAAGACACTCTAACTTGAAACAAGAAAACAATTGCCCAAAGAGAACAGATCCACTCTTCAAATCAGGTAGTAAATAGCACAATCAAGATTCAACATCAGTTCCTCTTCATTCCAGTCAATGAACAAGCATTTATTAAGTGCCTTCTATGTTCTAGGCACTATTCCAGGTGTGAGGAATACAAAGAAAAAAGTGAAAGCTGCCCCTGCCCAGAAGAAGTTTAGTCATCAGTCCCTATCTAAGTGTGTATGTGTGTGTGTGTATATATATATATATATATATATGCATATATATATATATATATATGTATGTATATATGTATACATACAATGATTTGAGGGAAAATAGAGCAAGAAGCTGTGGCAGGAGCCTGGGTCAGCAATGAAGAGGGGCTGATGTGCAATAGGAACATAGTGGCAGTGTAATGGACAGGAGATGTTGGAGAGTGATCATGGGGATAAAAATGTGAGCATTTTGATTGGATCTGTGAAGTGAGCAAGAATAAGTAGATGAGGGTGACTCTGGTGTGGTAAACCTGGGGTCTTGAATGGGTTATGTTTTTTTCCGCAGAAGTAGGAAAGTTAAGAAGGGATGTATTTGGGCATAAAATTGGATAGTTTGTGC
Organism: Sminthopsis crassicaudata; assembly: GCF_048593235.1. Taxonomy (NCBI): domain Eukaryota; kingdom Metazoa; phylum Chordata; class Mammalia; order Dasyuromorphia; family Dasyuridae; genus Sminthopsis; species Sminthopsis crassicaudata. The sequence goes on from NC_133620.1 coordinate 426,753,750, forward strand.
TACTCTCTCTATATAGAGGAGCTTCAAAGCCAAGGAGAGTTTTTAAGTTAGTCAGCAATATCAAAAATTTCAAATAAATGAGTTGTTTTATTTCAAAGGTAAGTTTGTTTTAATGGATAAATTCCTCTTGATATTGAGAGGGAAAAAAATGTTTGATTGTGCCTCTTCTCTTTTTGATGTATTTTTATGCCACTTTTGGTGTACTATTCCTTGATAGTATTTGATAGCCTGTTCCCGCCCACCATGCATTTGTGTTATTCTTTGGGGACCTGCAGTTTTAGATATTATGATGTTACCATGTTTCATGACCATTTAGCATATTATACTCTTTCTTCCAGGAGAAGTTTGGGGTCATCAAAAGCATTGCACAGTTTACCCAATATAATCTATCCTACTCTTTTTTATATAAACTGGACAGCTAGTGCTTTTAGCTTTGCAAAGTACTTTCCATGAATTCTTACATGATCCCTCTAGATTAAAATGCTTTAGTTGTTTGAGAGAGTAAGTTAGTAAACAGCTGACTATCATTAAGTGAACTATCTATAGATGAATCTGACTTCTCTGGGCAGTAGTAAATTTTAGTCCCTAGAGACTTTCATGCAGATTTTGGATAACTGTCATTCATACTTTATATTTTCAAAAATTGGTTTATACCAATGAGATCCTTTCTAACTCTAATTCTATGACTTCCTAGTCTTTCTCAGAGTCCTCATTCCAAAACCAACCCCCAGATATTCCGGGATAAGTATTTTATAATGGCCAAATAGTCCAGTATTAGCTGTTTTTTGTTGATGTCCTATATAAGCCATTTATGCTTTTCATATTGTGTCTACTCCAGGGCAACATTTTTATGTTGTTTGTGACTTTGTTTGATGTTTCTTTGTCCTAGGTGTATCTTCTATAATATAAACTGTATATAATAAACTATAAATATAATATTAATATATAAACTGAATTTTAGACTGTTAGCATATAATTAGTAAAATATATCTAGCATAGTTTTTATGCTAAATGTAATTCAATATGGCTTTGATTAAGAGCATTTAAAGGTATTAGAGTGCCTTATTGTATGACTCTTAAGAGTCTAAGTCATACAAGTCATACAAAATTCTGCTTTGAGTTTTTTATTGTTTGAATTACTGACAAATTGGAAATAATTATACTAATTCTCCATCCTCTCCCAATTGGAAATCAATTTCTACTACTGATTGGGAGAAACATTCAACAGATTACTTAACGTTTCAAAATTTTACTTTGCCTACTTATAAAGTATGATTGGGAGCTCTTTTTTTTTTTCCATTATAAACATCCTAGAAGAAGGTGTGGTTTATCATTGCAATCCTCTTGTGCCCCCATTTTTTGAATTTTGAACTATTTTTATCACTTTACACTTAATTCTTTCTTATTCATTGATTTTTAAGCATTTAGACTGTGTACATACTATCCTATATGAAGATTACATTATTTTTTCCTCTAAAACATTTCCCTTACCATTTAAATTTTCAGTCATTCTGATTCATGCTAATATTTCAGGCACAAAATCCTGAAAGGTATCTGTTTTGTTTGCTTTGAAGTTTCATTTTTAATCACTTGTCAAAACCTTAAGTTGCTGCTTATAAAATTTGCCTTTACTGAACTTAAGACTTTAGAGCTGGTTAGGACTTTTAAAATTATCTATTTTGTAAAAGGACTATTTTGGTGTTTTTCTTTCCGTGGATTTTATCATTGGGAACGTAAATGAAAATTTTGATCAAGGCTAAAATGATTTTTTACATGACATAGAAAGAAAATTCAGGCAAGAATATAGATAGAATGAAGTTTGTAGAAGAAATGGATGCCACCTTATCCTTTCATATTAGAGATTTAATCTCCTTTACATACTCAACAGCCAATTTTCTAATTAAGATGTTGGACATATTCAGGGGAGAGAGAAAGGGAATAAACATATATCTAGCTTCTGCTATATATGAGACACTGTCCTAAGCTCGTTACATATTTCTGATTTGATTATCACAACAATCCTGTAAGATAAGTATTTTCATTATTCTCATTTTATAGTTGAGGAAACTGAAAAAGGCAGGTTAAGTGACTCTCCCAGAGTCACATATCTAGTAAGTATTGGAAGCCAGTTTTGAATTCAAATCTTCCTAACTTCACTGTATCACCTAGCCACTCCAAATTATTAAATTTAAAATATTTCTAAATATTAAACCTGACTGCCTTGCCTCAATCATTATTTTCTGAAGTAAAATCTTTTTGTTGCCTCCAGAATTTTTTAATCCTCCATTTAATCCAGTCTTTCCTTGTAAGAATCCTATAGTTATTTCTCTACACCAAAATCCTCTAACCCCCTTTTTTTGGGGGAGGAGTAGAGGAGAGGGTTAAAAGTTTTCAATTGAGCCATCATTTTCTATTCATCAAATTGCTTTAATTTCTACTGACTCATTTAAAATCCCACAATCCGTTCTTTTGTGTTGATTATCTGAGTCTCCCTGTTTCATATCCACTTTTTGCCTTCTACACACAAGTATAATTGTTAGACATAATGGTTTTGAATTAGATGTATTACCTAATGAAAGAAGATTGTCTGTTTTGCATGGTTGAGGGTTTATTTTGTTATTCCCTGATATCAATATGCTTCCAGATAATTTATAAATAGGAATATTTCTGAACTAGTGCTAAAATGAATCTGACTTCTTTTTCCTTCTCAAATGTATTTTGCCATCTAACTTCTAAATATCTATTGTAATGATGTCATGTATTTTAAAATTCACCTGGAGCTTAACATTGTAATTTTCCAACTAGAAGGGAATTGAGATATCCTTTAGTCCTATCTCTTAATTTATAGATGAGGAAACTGAGGGTCAGAAAGCTTAAGTGACTTAAGAGAGATAACATGGGTAATTATTTTTTTAAATGCACTCCTCTTCCACTGTTCTTTAGACTGATAATTATTATATCTACTTAATATACCATACCAATACTAGAGGAATGTTGAGAATTTGGATCTAGTAGAAATCAACAAAGTTGTTGTTCAGAAAATGTAAAGGATACTTAATGGCTGCTTGTTAAGTATTTTGAGTTTGTGCTGAAAACCAATTCAAAGTATTTAATGAATTTTCTTTTAGTGCTGGCAAAGAACAACCAGTTTAGATTTCACACTAGTCAAATTACTCATGTTATAGTGTTATCATATAGTTATATTATGTTATAAGGAAGCATAAATATGATCATAGTTTAGGGATCAACATCTATTGCAATTCTGCAAGAATGCGCAACAAGTCAACGTGAAGTTTGCTTTAGTATTTAGTGAAGGTGTAGGCAAATAAGAACTAAAAAATTTTAGACAGTAACATTGAAGCTAAAATATGAAATTGTGGTTAACTAAAATATCATGAATATTTTATTTAAGAAGAGAGTCAGAAGTTACGGGATGAGATGAACATTGGTCATCATTATAATAGAGGAAATTGTTTATATATTAAAAGATAGGAATCTTCTGGTTATTTACTAATATAAGAACTATTTCAGAATCTGCTGTCAATGTGAGCAAATAATAAGCTTGTTTAGAGAAGTTAAAATGAATATTAATTCAGAAAAAAAAGGACAAAAATGAGAAAAAATTGTAAGCACTTAAAATCGTACCAATCTAGCCAAGCTGTTGATTGAAATGAGATTTTTTAACTTGCTATTTTATTTTCTTTTCCAATTCATTTTTGTAAGATTTTGAGTTCTATTTTTTTCTCCTTCCCTTCCCTCTACTCCAAGATAATTAAGCAATCTGATATTGCTTATTCATGTACATTATACAATTAGCTCAACATATATACAGACCATTCTTATAAAGATTTTACGGAGTTTTTTGTACTAGACACAATTTTCACAGCAAGGGTTGATTTTTCAGAGTATTCCAAATAGACAAAGACTACAAAAAACTCCATAAAATCTTTATAAGAATGGTCTGTATATATATTGAGCTAATGAAAATATGAGAAGGCAGGCAGGCTTTCATGATCCTGCAGCAGAGCCAACCCTGGGTAGTGAGTAAGTGAGTAGTATGATAGTACTTCATAGTTCTGGAGTTGGAGCCAGGTTTAAATTCCACCTCTGATGTGAGCTATGCAACTATGGACAAGCCATTGAACCTCTCTGAGACTCATTTTCCTTGCTTGTAAAATGAAGGGGTTGGACTAATTGACCTCCAAAATCTCTTAGCTTTAAACCTGTGATCTCATAGGCACACTTGCCTGAGAGCATAGAAAATACATTTTCCTTAGAGCATAAGTTTTCCCTTAAATACGATAGTATTTAATAAATTCAGTGCTAGAGACAGTTTTGTTCAATAATTAATTATTATTAAGAATTATCTAATTATCTTAATTATGAATATTTATTTCACATAGTAAGCATTTATTATGTGCTGTGCACTGGGCATTTTGAATAAAACAAAATAGTATCTGCCCTCAGAACCTTACAGTCTACTGAGGGGGAGAACAATACATACCCAAGTATTTATGAAGCAATACAAAGTAATTTCAAAAGGAGGATCAAGAAAGGCCTCTCATGGGAGGTGGCACCTTAGCCATGCTTTGAAGTAAATCCTAGGCATTTTATGAAAAAAGTGAGGGGTGTATTAAAGGAGTGTTTATAAAAAAACAAGTAAGCAGAGGATGTAATGCCCCTTTTGGAGGGAGACATATATGCTTGTCAAAGGAGTTTAACAAAATCCTGCAGAATACTGGGTAAAGAAAAAGGAGTTAAGAAAAACTTCATGCAGATGATGATAAAATCTTGAATCCTTAAAAGGAGGGATTCTGTTCTAGGAAGAGGAACTGATGTAGTCATGATAGGTACAACCAGAGTAAAGGAACAGAAGTGCCTACTGTGAAGAACAGAAAGAAGGTCAGTTTCTGTGGATCATAGACTATGGAATAACATCCAGTGAGCTGGAAATAGAAGGTTGGAGACAGATTGTGGAAGGCATTAAAAGTTAAACCAAGAAGTTCATATTTTATCCTAGAGGCAGTAGGGACACAATCAAATAGGGATAGTGATCTGATCAGGTCTGAACTTAAGTAGCAGCTGTGTGAAAAGTAGATTAGGCCAGGGCTTACACTTTTTCTACTATTAACCTCTTTTTACCCGAGAAATTTTTATATGACCTCAAGTATATGGGTATACAAATCTAACATTTGCTGATAATAATTATTAATTTTGTAACCTCCACATTAGTCACAACCCCCAGTTTAAGAAGCTAGGAACTAGAGTAGAGAAAGACTTGCAGCCTCCATTTAGGAGGCTGTTGAAGTTGACAAAGGTTTGGCCTAATGTGGAAGCTTTATATGAGAAAAGAGAAGAAATTGACTTTGAGAGATATAGAGGTTAAAATTGATTCTATATCATTGATTCATATCAATGAGGAATTGATACCGAGTTTATAGACCTGAGAGACTGAAGGAATAGTCATGTCTTAAACAGAAATAGGTATATAAAAGTGAAATTCTCTAGATTTTGCCTTGGAATCACTAGAGTTTCTCCTACCAAGCCTGTCTCCATTGGAAGGAGGGAAACATCATTCCATCATGCCTTCAACAGGTCATTTTTCTTGGCCTATCAAGTTAGAACTAAGGAAAACACCAATTGTATTGTTCTACCTCCCTCTGGCATCCCACCCCATTCTCTCTCCCTCCAGCTGTACCCTGAAAAGACTCGATCCTCAGGCCAGATCCCCAAGGATGCTGATAAACCTATGTGAATTCTTTGTTCATTGCTTTACAGACTCCTACTGTATTATCCCTTTCCCATCCCAGTAATTCTGACCACCTCTCCCTTCTTCCTCCACTTTCTGACTCCTAATAATTACTCCCTTATTCCCATGTTTCTCACCTTATCCCACCCCAAATCTTCCCATACCTTCTATGTGGCTCTTGCTTTGTCAAACACTTTTTATGCCATTCATCTTCTGGTTCTCACTTTTAGAGAGAGACTTTGTTTCCTGGTGATACAATTTCTCCTATGAGTCTTTTCTAGCATTAGTTAAACTTTCTTTCATTTTCTGACTCAGTAGTTGAAGTAGGGGAGTTTCAGTACTACTATCTTTTACTATTTTTACTACTTTACTATTGCCACTTCCAGTTCTTCTACCTCTGTCATTAAGTTCTCCCAATTCATAGTTGTCAACCAGTGCAGAGTCTGATAGCTGTTATCTCTTGACCTCAACAAGTTCAGTACCTTGTTCAGTCTTTGTATCTTCCCTATTTCCTACCCTCTAATTATGGACCTTCAGTATGCATATTGGTACTTCCTTAGATATCTTTACTTAATTTATTTAACTTTTCTCATTAGTCTTCTTTGTTAAACTCTTCATTTCATTGATCTTCAGTCTCTTCTCTACTGAATTTTTTCCTTCTGCTTACAGACATGTCAGTGTCTCCAAAATCTTCAAAAAATCAATTGAGTTCATAGATGGACTATTGTCCCATATCATTTTCTTTTTCTTTTTTTGCTGATGCAATTGGGGTGAAGTGACAGCCAAGTAGTATTAAGAGACTGAGGCCATATTTGAACTCAGGTCTTCCTGACTTCAGGGCTGGTGCTCTAGCCATATTACACCCTCTAGCTGCCCCTGTCCCATTTATTTTCTCTCTTTTATGGTTAACCTAATAAGTTCTACTATTTTTCCTCTCATTGAAAAAAATTATAGTCTGACTTTTGATTGCGTCTTTCACCTGAAACTTCCTGCAAAAATTACATATGATATCTTACTTGTCAGATATTTTGGTCTTTTCTAAACCCTTATCCTTCTTGACCTCTAGGCTAACTATGGTCATTTTCTTCTTCTGTATACTTTTAAATTTCTTTGTTTTTGTGACATTGCTTTCTCCTATATGTCAATTGCTCCTCCTTGCTCTCCTTTGCTAGAAATTTGTCTAGATCATGCCCACAAATCATAGATTTCCCCCAATACTCTGTCCTGGGTCTCTTTGTCCCTCTGTATTATTACATATGATCATCTCATCAGCTCTTATGATTTCAGTTATCATTTTTCTGCAGATAATTCTCAAATCTGTTTATCCAACTTTTAATTTTTAAGATTTTCATGTTCAGCTGCTTATTGAACATCTAAAACTGGATGTTTTGAAAACATCTTAAACTCAACATATTCAAAATGGAAATCATCTTTCCCTCCCAAAATTTACTCTGTTCTGAATTTCTCTATTAATGTTGAGAGCACCATGGTACTCCTAGTCTCACAATTTATGTGTCGTCCTTCATTCTTTATTCCTCATTTCATCTGTTGGCAGATCCTGTAGATTCTACCTTTATAACATTTTTAACCAGTGAGTTGATTTATTTGCTTATTTTGTTTTAAGGGAGGGTACTATTTCAATGAGAATAGGAAGCTAGGAAATAAAGAAAAATTCATTAGTAAAACATTTTTAAAAATAAAAATAAGATACTTAGTAACCTAGACCTTCTTAGTACTTCCAGAACAAAGTGTTAATACAATACTTAGGACTTGTCAGGGACATCGTTTTCATTTTTTAGCAACACATTTAGAAAGACATTGATAAGCTGGAGAACCTCCAAAGGAGGAAAGCAGTCAGGATTGGGGGATCATAGACTTAGAGCTGGTAGGGACTCTAAAGGTCATCTAATATCACTGCCTCATTTTTTTATTGTCCCAGAGTATGTGCGTTTCTAATTCTTGTTTGTTACAAGATGGTACTGGAAAGTTATTTGAGTTTGTGTCTCTGATTATTAGGGATGTAAGTCTTTTTAAAAAATATATTAATAATTTGTTTCCTCTTGAAAATTGCCTTATTTCTAATGTTTGACCATTTATCCATTGTAGACTGGGAATTACCACTATGACTTTTCAAATAACACCTGAACATATTTTAGTTTTCAAGTTTTTATACCTATTTGGCATGTTTTCCAAATCTGGTTTTTCTTTTAATTACATGTTTTGCTATACAGAAACCATTTTTTTAAAGGATTTTTGACAGGCATCAGATGTGTTCCTTGCTGGTAATAGTATTATAGAATCATAGATTTAAAAGTAAGAAAGCACCATGGAAGTCTAATAGTCTTTTCAATTTTTGGATGAGGAAACTGAAGCTTTAAAGTGGTCATTTGTCAAGTCTCCCAGGGCCCTCTAAATCTAGCCTTCCTACCATATCATGCTATCCTATTATTAGTTTCTCTTTTCTGTAGCTTTACCAAGCACTACTATTTCCTATATATTTAGTTAGATGTCCAGGCAATTTAAATGAAACAAATGAGAGAAATATAGTGAACTTAAATGACTTACCCAAAGTCACACAGTAGCATTGTTTGATTTGATTTGAACTCTGAAGTCTCTTTCAATTGAGATTTTGTAGGGGCTAGATAGGGCATTACATGCAGATTGACTATTCTTGCTTTTAGTTATCTAACTTTTAGTTATCTCCCGGGATAAGTTCCCTTAACCTGGTTTTGTTTTTCATAACTTTTTCTTATATTTGTTTCAACCAAAGATTCCCTCCACACACCCTTTCCTCCACCCCATTTTTTTTTCTCAGAGGCCAAGAGCAATATCGAGTACTTTCATTGGAGTGGAATATAGTTCTTTAATCCTAGGATGGGATAGAGAAAAGAGCAACAGCCATTTTGTACAGGTTCTAATAAATAAAAGTAGACTTTTCATGTGATGAGAGTAAAATATGAAAACTGAACATTCTTGAATACCACCGGTATCTTCAGTATGTCATGAGAAAGCAACATAAGTCACCATCAAGTTGGGTGAGACACCCTGTGGCCAACTTGCCATATCAATCAGATCAGAGATCCATTTTCATACTGCCTTTATATGAACAAAAATGCAGTGAAAATATATGGATGCTAAACCATTATCAGGTTGGAAAATTCCAATGATGAAGTAAAGTAATAATAGCAGAGTTTAGTGTTTTAGAATAATATGTTATAGTAGTTATTAAATCATCGTCTTTATAATCATATAAAATATCTAGTATAAAAGTGTTATGTTCTTAACTACCATTCTAATGTACCTAGGAACATAGCCACATATAATTATTTCTGACTAAGAATGGTGAATAAAATACTTGTAATTCAGACAAAATTTACTTATGTGAGAGCACTATTCTCAGACAAACATTTGTCACTCAGATGGCTACTTAGAGAGTCCCATGGTTACAGCTAAATCCTTTTATTCTGATCTCTTAAGTGATTCACGAGACACTAGTCTTCAGAACTAGCTATATTTATGCACAGCTAAGGCTTACTATAGGTTGTTGTTTAACAATGGGACATCAAGCCAAGCATCTTGTATTCCTTTTGCAGAAATGCAGCTGAAGTGGAGCTGAAAGGGCCACAGATGCAAGAATTGGGGATCCATTTCTGAACCATTAAACTGTGTCTGACATTGACCTCCTTTCATTGTTAATAAAGAAGAATATTACAGCAGGAGCTTAGGATGTATTAACACCAACTCATTAATATACTAACCGGACCATGTTCTGAAAACAAATCTACATATTAAAGGACTTGACCTGGACACCACAAATTTATTTCTTATTTTTCTCTACTGATAATGTGACCCAATGGAGGAAAGTGGTGTTTTGATAAGCATGAGAGAAGATCATTCTTTTCATGTTCGTTACAGGTAAGTCAAAATCTTACTATTGAAACAATAGATTCCTTCAAATTTAAACTTAAAAGTAATCTAACTTATAACTAGTATCTAATGTTAAATCATTGATTTACTAATAATAATTTTAATAAGCTATTATAATTTATCATAGCTTTTTATAAGTATGTATCAGTAGAAACTAATTATAAATTTGTGTATTAAAATGGTTTGGTTCTGTGGAAAAGTTATAAAGAAGACTTTTTAAAGTGTTTTATAACTTCCATGTTTCTAGCTATGGAATAGAATTTCTTCAAAGCCTTTTTTTTTCCCAGAAAGGGGGGAGGGGAAATATGCAACTTATGTGTGATTTGACTAAGTGGCTTCAAGTCTTGTTTTATTCTTCTTAAGACTTGATATTTGAAGCAGAATTCCAGTTAGGAAGTTATTCTCAGAGCTTTAGGCAACTTTAATTTTTTTAATTTTGTTTTTCTTTTTAACCGTGATCTAAAATAGTAATGCATTAATCAGTGATACTTTGTGGTAGAACTGGTCTTTAATAGAGGGCTAACCTAATTTTTAAAAATAAACAATTTCTTTTTGTGTGTTTAACTGAAAAATTAATCTTCAAAAAAAGCAATTTCTATAGAATTGCATTTCATTGGTCTCCATCCAAAACTTTTCCTGAGTTGGTCATGGAACACCAATAGAACAGAAATAGATTTAAGAGACCCCACTATTGTGATTACCTGGGTTAGTAATTCTCTGACTGCTGCCATGATAATGCACAATCTTACATCTCCACTCGTATCCTTATGAAATAGGATTTCTGTAAATACCAGTAAATTTCAGTAAATTTTCTAAGTACCTTGTGGACACATATGGCATCAACCCTTGTTCAATTTATTGTACATCAGTCAAAACCTCTATTCCAAGGCCAAGGAATTGGATCAAGTAAGAGAAAACCAAGAGAAGCTTGTTCAGATTAAGAAGCTATTAAAGACTTGCTGAAAGGATATTTATAAAGATTTTTTTAATATGTATAAATTAGTACAGTATAATTAGTGATGCATTGATGCATTCTAGTCACATTTTGGGGTAGTTTACAGTTTCAGTGCCTTTTTTGTTTGTAATTATGGTATTAGAAATTTGTACATAATCACAAATTCCCTTTGTTTTCCAACAGTAGATTTTTTAAAAAACTACTTGTTCCTGTGCATTGCTTTGGTATATATATAGCCTGCTCTTATCTCCAAAATTTCACTTGTATAAAAGCTGAAAATATTTGATTATTGATGTTAATTTCAGCATATAAATATACATGTATATACATATCTATATACACACACGCATACATATAAAATATTTCTCTTTTCAAAGAGATTGCATGTTGAATGTATGGCCTATAATCTGGGGTAGCTTTTATTAATACAAATACAGTCATGTACAACCATTGTTAGAGCATCTTGTTGCTGTTGTTCAGTCGTTTAAGTTATGTCTGACTGTAACACTATTTGGAGTTTTCTTGGGAAAAATGCTGGAATGGTTTGCTGTTTTCTTCTCCTTGTTTGAGGCAAACAAAGTTATGTGACTTGTGCAGGATGACACAATTGACTGAGGCCTGACTTGAACTCATGAAGATGAATCTTCCTGACCTCATGTTCAGCACTCTTATCCACTCCACCACCTAGCTAATCTGGAAGAGCATTTAGTAATACATGAAATTTCTAGTTCAGCAGACATTTTACTAAGCATTTACTAAGTGTAACCTTCTCTCCTAGGTACCACTGATGCAAATTTGAATAAACCAGACAAAACAAAACCAGTCTTTGCTCACAGTGATTTATACTCTAATGCGGCAGGAGTTATTCTTTTCCGGAAATGTAAATTTAGGAGCAAAAATGAAATTAATGTATTTTAAGAAACTTTGGAGAGAGATCATGTAGGCAAATAATTAGTTGAAAAGCTACTTCGAGAGGTAAAGCTAATAATATGTAAGGATTATATAGGAAGTAGTATCTCTGAGAACCCTTCCAGAAAACTCTTCCAAACAGAAAAAGAAAATGCACCAGACTGACTAATTTTGGAGAAATCCAGAAAAGTCACAGAAAGTCATTTTTCCAGCACACTTTGACTCAGAGAGACTGATGAGAGATTTAGGGACAAGAGGGATAATGTTAGGCTAGGAGAATACCACAAGAGGAGCAATTAAATGCCTAAGGAAAGGTTATGCATCAAGGCAAGAGGAAGCCACAGGCTCATGTTGGTCACACTGGGATGGGTACAGTTGCAGAATGGCAGCTTTGTTTTTCACTACTGAAAAGGTCACGGATATGGTGTAGAATGAGAAGGGGATCTATGTGGATGGTGGTATTCCCAGATTGTGGTTGTTATTGTTCATCTTTGATTCTTGAAAGGTGAAGGAGGTCTCTGGGTTGTGTACCAAAAAAGAAGTTGAGAAGTAAGCAGCAGCTGTTTGTCTCAGACTCCAAGAGGAGAGAAGGAGTCTCAATCTCAGCATGTCATTCAAATGCCAAATCCCAGAGCAAAAGGGAGCATACACTTCTGCTACGCTGTACCAACAGATCTCTCCAGCTGCATGATAGTAACTGAGTCTCACAGAAGTCTTTTGTTGCTCAGAGCCAAACACAGGTCAGGAACTTGTAGAGCTCAGACCAGGGAGTGCAGCAAGACTTGGCTCTATTTCAGGCTTTGGGAGCATTGAAAGCTTGCAGGTCCCTAATCTGCTCCTGAGATTCTAGAATAACATATGAGTACCCCAAGAAACCAGTATTAGGATCTGTCTAGACCTTCTTTCATAAAGTGCTGCAGACCCCAGCTCTAATATCAAGTATAAAAGTCAGGAAGTCGGCTGGAAAATGAACAGAAATAAAAAGAACCCCTTCATAAAGAGTTGTTATGGTAACAAGGCAAAAGAAGAAAATAACTCCAAAATACCTACAAGCAGAATATCAAATAAAATACAGCATAGGCAAAAATTCAACTAGTGTTTCTAGAAAAGTCACAGTAAGTCATTAATTTGAAGGCATCTATTTCAATAATAAGAGAAAACAAGTTTTTAAAAGTTTAAGAATGTTTATATAAATGAAATGAGATATTTTGAAGAAAAAAAATTAGAAAAGTTATGGGACCTATGGGAGAAAGAATTGGAAACCCAGCTAACTTACCAGGCACAAGAGTTATAAAACCTTGCTCAGGCAACATTACAATGAAAATTGAAATGAATCAGATAAAGCCAGGGACTCTTATTAGATAACAAGAAATATTAAAAACAAAACATAGAAGAAAAACACTGAAAAGAAAGAAGGGAGAAAAGGGTTAAAGGTTTTGTGGCAAGCCCATGGTGGGCATTAGGACAGAGGTGCTAAGTGAGCATAGAGCAAGTGTCAATTCGTTTGTTTTTGTGTTTTTCCCCCCAAAAGAATAATGTCTTTATTTAATATTAGCATATAATAGTATCATATTAGTATCATAATATTAATATAACTAACCAGATATTTCATATTTCTTAGTTTAAGGGATAGAAACAATTTAGAATAAAATGGTATTGTTGAGTTATTTCAGTTGTGTTTGATTCTTCAAGACCCCATATGGGGTTTCCTTGGCAAAGTTCCTAGAGTGGCTTACCATTTTCTTCTCCAATTAATTTTACAGATGAGGAAATTGAGGAAACAAAGTTAATTTACTTTGCATAGGTCACACAACTAATAATTGTCTCAGGTCAGATTTGAACTTAATAATATGACCTTAGACCTGGTACTCTAGCCACTATGAGACTTAGTTCCCCAGAAATGAAATAGACACATACTCAGAAAGAAAAATAAAAATTTGAATTATTAGTCAATCATTAATTTACGAGAAGTCTTTTTGCTAGTATTTTACTTAAATTTTTTTTACATCAATATTTATTGGGAAATTGGTTTATAGTTTTCTTTCCCAGTTTTAGCTCTTTCTGGTTTAGGTATCAACATCATAGAAGAAATTTGTTAGGTCTCTTTTGTTTTTTCATATAGTTTTGTGTAATATTGGGATTAATTGCTCTATAAAAGTTTGGTAGAATTCATTTGTAAATCCATGTAGCCTTGGGGATTATTTTTGGGGAGTTCATGGTTCTATTTCCTCTTCTATAAATCTGGGCAATTTACATGTTTGTAAATATTCATCCATTTTGCTTAGATTGTCAGATTTATTGGCATGTAATTAAGCAAAAAAAGCTCCTAATAATTGTTTTAATTTCTTCTTCATTGATGATAAATTCACTATTTTAATTTTTGATATTGATAATTTGATTTCCTTTATTTTTAAATCAAATTAACCAATGGTTCCTCTCTGCTCCCTCCCATAATTTTATTTAGTAGTTCAGTAGTTTTCTTACTTTCTCTTTTGATTTTCAGGATTTCCATTTTGGTGTTGAATTGGGGGTTTCTAATTTGTTATTTTATTAGGTTTTTTTCAGCTGTTCACTCAGTTCATTTCTTTTTCTATTTTATTTGTGCAAGCATTTAGAGAAGTAAAATTTCCCCTAAATACTGCTTTTGTTTGCATCCCATGAATTTTAGTATAATTGCATTATCATTGTCATTCTCTTAAATTATTGATTGGTTTTATGAGTTGTACTCAGAAGTCTCTCTCAATTCCTCTTAATTCTGATCCTATGGTTGATTTCTTCATTTCCATTTTAGAGTGATTTCTCTGATTCATTGAGCATATAATTTTAAATTTTAATTATTTATTTGACCATTAGGTAACATGAAGGACTTGAAAACATTTATAAAAATTACATTTTGTACCCATTTGGAAGGAGGAAAAATGACATCAGAAAGAAAACAGACTTGTAAATTTCTTACTCTCAAGTCATATGAATTCAATAAAAGTGTACTTTTAAGTTCTTATAGCATAATATGCTTTCCAAGATGATTTTTTTTTTCTTTTAGAAATGCTCATATGCCATTTTGCACCGTTTTCAATGTTGGTGATATAAAACTCAGTAGTCTAAATTCTAAAGATCAGACCAGTGGTCCTCAAACTTTTAAAATAGGGGGCCAGTTCACTGTCCCTCAGACTGTTGGAGGGCCGCACTACAGTAAAAACAAAACTTCACACTCTGTCTCCACCCCTCAGCCCATTTGCCATAACCCAGCAGGCTGCATAAACGTCCACAGTGGGCCCATCTGGCCCGCGGGTTGTAGTTTGAGAATCCCTGGATTAGACCATTTAAATTAGTTGAGTTATTTGAAACTATAAAATTCTGCATGTGGATTCTTTATGTGTTTTTCTATGTGGAAAGTTTTCTTGCCTGCAGAACATAGTGTCTATTTTCATAGGATAGTCCAGACTTGCCATTCCATAAACAAAGAAATTGAGACCCAGAGAGCAGTTATGGTTGGTCTGAGTCATGCAGGAAATCACATCATTAGTATTTGAACCTAGGTGTTCTGACTCCAAATCTAATGTGCTTCTTACACGTTACCTTGTCTACTTATAGGATTCATAACTAGAAGGTTCTTTAGATTATTTAGTTTAGTCCCCTCATTTTGTAAATGGAGCAACTAAAACCAAAAGAAAGAGAAAGTTACACATACTAATGCTTACATCCAGGCCATCTGATTCCCAGTGCAGTTAAGAAAAAAAAATAATAAAATCGTGATATCACTCAGGTATTTTAAGCAGTTTTGTACCAGACACCATGGCAGATGCAGGGGATACAAATGTGAGTGACTAACAGTTACCACTCCCTCAGGGAACTTTCATTTAGTTTGGGAGATAGAATGTATTCACTGTTAAGTAAAGACAAGTAGATAGAAAGTTAATAAACAAAGAATTTGTGGTTGGGTTCCTAATAACTATGGGAATTACTTCTTGAAGGAAGTGATCTTTGAGTTTCAGAGGAAGAAATAGGGAGATAAAGCATGGTAAAGATTGGGAACAAGCTATGCAAAAAAGTGGAAGATCAAGTAGGGAAAGATGAAGTCATATGTAATCTTCCTCAAAAAATTGACTTGAATCAGATTGTTAAAGTGCCAACAGTGGGGTTATTAGCAAGGGGGGGAGGAGAAGGTTCTGGGTCAGATTCCAAGGAGTGTGAGTGTGTGTTTATCACTAATCTTTGTTTTCTTTTGTATTTTGTTTTACAACTTTAAAATATTATTTTGAATCTCTATGATATAAAAGGTTTAATCTGTGTCCTTCAAGCAATAGAGAGCTAGGAGAGATTTTGAGGGAAAATATGATATGTATAGTAAGTAAAGGCATGAAAATAGTTTAGATAAGAAGTGATGAGGGCTTGGAATAGAGATGTGGTCGTATGAGTAGAGAGGAGACAGATGCAAGAAATAGTAAAGAGGTGGAATCTGTAAGATTTGGTGGATGTTGGGAGACAGAGGATACATTTGTTCTATTTAGAGGTGATAGTTGAATTGATAGGAACTAATAAGATCACTGAATATACAAATAGAAGAGAGAGCTCAAGGGAGAGCCTTAGTATATTCAAGCCTAAGAGGAGAGTTAAGGAGTCAAAAAGAATGTTGAGCCTGCCTGGCAAACTGCAAAGATCTGATTGGGAAGGAAAAGAACAGCAAAACCATGATAAGGACCAGTATTATGAAAAGAGCTAGGCAGTGAAGTGGTCCAGTAGTTAGAGCACTGGGCCTGGAGTAGAGAACACCCAAATTCCAACCTCACATAATTACTACTTAAGTGACTCTAGGAAAGTCACTTTAAATTGTGTTTGTCCCAGTTTCCTCAACTGAAAAATGGGGATAAAAATAGCATCTATCTCCTAGGAATGTTGTGAGGATCAAATATAAAGCACTGTGCAGTTGGGACTATATAAATGATATTAACTATTATTGGGGGCAGCTAGGTGGCGCAGTGGATAGAGCATCAGAGGACCCGAGTTCAAATCTGGTCTCAGACACTTAACACTTCTTAGCTGTGTGACCCTGGGCAAGTCACTTAACCCCAGCCTCATGAAAAAAAAAAATTTATTATTATTAATATCCGAGGAAGAGAGTCAGATGGTGAAGAGAGGGCAAGAGGGATGAAAATCTAGCAAAGACTATATGGAGAGATGGGTAAAAGTTGATATTAAAAGAGAACCAAATAATCTTGGCAGAGTTGTGGAAAGACAAACAGGCACAATAATACATTGTTGGTAGAACTATGAATCGGGGCTGCCATTCTGAAAAAACAATGGAATTATTCCAAGAAAATGACTAAAATGTCCAGATCCTTTAAGCCAGAGATCTTATTGCTAGACATTTGCCTCAAGGAAGTAAAAAATGGAAAGGGGTTTTATAAACACCAGAATATTTCTAACAGTACTTTTTGTAGTGGCAAAGAACTAGAAAGAAAGCAAATATTTATTGATTGGTGAATTAGACATATGTATATGGCACATGAATACAATGGAATATTACTTTGAAGTTGAAGCATGCCCAACTTATATGAGCCAAGATAAAGTAAATAAAAATAGGAAAATAATATATGTAATCACAAAAACATTATAAGTGGAAAGAAAAAATAAAAATTGACATTATTTGTAATAATGAAGCTAGGTTTTAAGAACTGAAAAAAAAAGCCATCTTTTCCTTCTTTACCTATATACACCATCAAATTCTACTTAGTGTACTGTTTAGTTTTGCTAATTTTTTTACCTTAGTTTTTTTTGTTGTTGTTTTAGAAGGGATTATTGAGAAGGATATATTTGAAATTGAAAGTGATGCAAAAGCATTATGTCTTTCTGGAGTTTTGCAACAAATGTTTTTTGGATTTTTCCTTGTGTGGATCCAGATGGATTCTTAAATGATTATTCTGCTTTCTGATTCTAGTATATTAGGGCAGTTTTCTTTGATGATCTCTTAAAGAATGATATCTAGGTTCTTTTTTTTTTTTTGGTTGTGGCCTTCAGGTAGACCAATAATTTTTTTTAAATTGTCTTTCCTGGATCTGCTGTTTCACCAATGAGGTATTTTACATTTCTTTTATTTTTTTTCATTTTTTTAGTTTAATTGATTCTGGATGTCTCATAGAGTCATTCGCTTCCATTGTCCAGTTCTCGTTTTTAATGTATAATTTTCTTTAGTTGCTTTTTTTTTCTTTTGATTACCTCTACATTTCAAGGTGTTATTTTCTTTGGTGGATTTTTTAAAATTTGGTCAATTGTATATTTGCAAAAACAACATATCAATAAAAATCATGGAAAGAGAACAAAAAAGTGTTCTTGAATAAAATCTCAGTACACTAGTATATTTCCATACACTAAGTGTATGATTTAAAATATGAATCAAAAGTTGAAACTACTCATTACAAATTATGAAGAGGCTCTTACATATGTAAAAAAGGGAAACATTTCTGTCAAGACAAGTAACATTGTATTTAGAATGTTTAGAAAATTACTTTCTTTAACATAAGTTAATTGTATTACTCTTAGTAGTAGTTGTGATAAATAAAAGAAAATTTATCCAATTTTATATCATCAGCTATATTATATACTTTGCTTTGTACTTGATCTCCAAGTGAATGCAATTCTCCAGATACAGAGGAACTATGAAATAACTTATTGTGTACAAATTGAATGGCATTAAAAATTTATAAATTGATCACTTCAATTACCTATTATTAATTGTATTCTGATAGTTTAAGCTTGAGTGTAGTATTGCAGCTACAATGAGAGTAAGTGTTACAACTGTAATGTAACTGTTTATTTTGGAGAAGAATTTCATATAAAGTAGCACTTAGACTTAAAGACCTGTGGGGTGTGTATACTGAAGTTATTGAAAAACTTTTGCCATAAGATAGTGTAAAATATTTTTAAACCCATCATTTTATACATAAAAATTTAAAATGGAAATGTTTAGTTATTATAAAAATTAAGATAAGGAGTTAAGGATTGATTTGGTTTTTGATTTGTGAGAAATTAATGTGTCATATAAGACCTATTAACTCATCTTAAAGTTACACAAAGTAAATTTAAATTTATAATAAAAAACAGAACATCTACTTGGAAACTTCATCCAAATCCATATATTCTTTTTTCGGACCAAGTTTGTAATTTTATTGATTTATGCATATCAACAACTATTTTGAAAGATTTGTCTTGATTGAGAAGAAGGAAAGCAACAAGGAACAGAAAGGAATGAACATTTATTAAACATATACTATGTGCCAGGCATTATGTTAAGCACTTTAGAAATATCTCATTTGATCCTGAAAATTCTGTGAGGTGGATGCTATTATTATTCTCATTTTACTGTTGAGAAAACTGGTAGATAAGACAGTGATTAAGTGACTTTCTTGTGGTCACAGAGCTAGAAAGTATCTAAGGGTACTAACGAAATATTTTCCCCTCTCTAGGTCTGTCACTCAGCTACCTACTTACCTTATCACATTATGCTTGTCACATTATGCTACCTACCTACCTTAATCTACCTAAATTCTAGAGAGCTGTATGCTTAGAAATACCTCTAATATTTTTACTTGCTACCAATTGTTCAATTATGGATGTTTTTTGGTAATTGATTGGCCTTTGAGATAATCTGTTTCTGTTGAATTAAGGTTGTCTGATTATCTGTTTTTTTCTGCTAGATGGCTCTAATAAAATGTAGCTATAGCAGCAAAAGTGTTCAGACCCTTTAAATCATAACTTTAAAAGGCCATTTTAGCTCTTTGCTGATTTCATACCTTAGCCAGCTAAGTAGAGAAGTCTTTAGGCATTGAAGTCTGTCTTTTAAATTTTTTCTTTGCTGTCATTTGGACTCTTGATGAATGTCATCAGAAAATTTTTAACTCCCATTGTACCCTTATTTCAGTGAAACGAGTTGTAAGTATGCTTCTAAAAATCTTGACTAATTTTTTTCTAAACACTTTTTCTTGATGTTTAGTTGCATTGCTAAAATTTTCCTGGTATGTCATTATCTTGTATTTGCTCACTTCATTTCCTAGAGTTTGAAGATCAAGTTATGGTGGGTAACCATATTGAAGAAATAAGAAAGCTTTTGAAAGTCATGGTAATATGTAAACATGTTAACAGCAGGGAGGGATTTTGTAACACCACCATGTATCCTACATTTTAGACTGTTAAATTCTAACAATCCAAATTCAAAAATTTAGAACAAAAAGCTAAAAAATTTAGAGCTTTAAATCTTAAAGATTATCTAAGACTGACTCTATCATTTTAACTTTTAATAAAATACTGTTCCATTTCTAATGTAATCTTGTTTTGTTCTGTTTTGATAGAATGGAAGCTTCTTGCCTGGAGCTGGCCCTGGAAGGAGAACGACTTTGTAAAGCAGGAGACTGCCGTGCTGGGGTGTCATTTTTTGAAGCCGCAGTTCAAGTTGGAACTGAAGACTTAAAAACACTAAGTGCTATTTATAGCCAGCTGGGCAATGCCTACTTCTATTTGCATGACTATGCCAAAGCTTTAGAGTATCATCATCATGATTTAACTCTGGCCAGGTAATATCTTTAGACTTTTATATACTCTTCTTGTGTTTCCTTTGATTGAGAAAACATTGCCAACATTTTAAAAATGTATCTTTAAAAATTTTAGTTCACATTGTTTTTCTCTGCCTGACATTTAAAACCCTTTGCAGTCTAGATTTCTCCGTCTTTTCAATATTATTTCTATCCTTCACCCTCTTTGACATGCTAACTGTTTCCTCAGCTTAATGTTTCAATTCTTTATTTTTGTGCCTTTATACTTATGGTAATAGAATCTTCCTTGACTCCTTCAGAATCTAGTTAATGCATCACTTTCCATACAGAACTTTCCTAGTCCTCCAAGTTATTAGCCTTTCTCCCTCTTGAAATTACTTTGGATATAGTTCATATTTATGGTTTAAATTTTATGGGTGTATGGGGTGCTCAGTGAGGCCCAGCACTTCTGGTGTGAGGTCTTGCTGAGTCCTTTTCAAGGCTGCTCATCCATCTTTGGTGTCCACTTGTGGCTCCAAGAAGCCTTAGTATATACAACAGCTATATTTTGGTAAAACCATCTTCCAGACAGGGCTAACCCAGGTTGAGGATAACTGTCAGTGAATTAAGGGGTATCTTCCGCAAGTATGTAAAGATGTCCCCAAAAAGAATGGCAGGTGAGAACAAATTGTTTCCAAGTCCATAAAGGTGGCTTCAGCAGGCGCTGTGGGCATTTAAGAGCTTGGTCAGATATTGAAGACACTCACCACATCTCAGGCTTTGCTAGGTGACTTTGTCTTTTCACTGGACTTCAGTGACTGTGAAAGTGAGGCTGACAAATTTGTCAACTCTGCCTCCCATAATCCAGTTTACAAGTAAGACTTTGATGTCATTGGTCCTCTTTGAAAACAAAGAATAAACAATAGCATTTTCTTACTAGTGTACCTGCTGCTTTGTCTCCTACACAGTCTGTCAGCAATTATTAAGTACATAGGTGCCAGGCACTCTTCTAGGTACAGGGGAATAGAGTCACAATGGAACCATCTCTGTCTTCAAGGAGCTTTACAATATATAGGGGGAAATACCATATACAGAATAAGTGCAAACTAAATTAAGGTCATTTAGGCAGAACTAATTTGGGATCAGAAAAGGTTTTATGTAAATTGTGGAGCTTAAGCTGAATCATGAAGGAAGAAGGGAATCCCAGGTGTTAGGAATGGTGGGTACAAAGTAACAGAGATGGCAAGCAGTGTATCATGGGTAAGGGATAACAAGAATACTTTTAACTAGACGGTTATGAGGAGGATAGTAATGTCTTAGGAGGTTAGAGTCAGATTGTGAGGGATTTAGAAGACAAAGGATTTTTTTTTCCCCCTAGGGACAAGTGCTTGAGATAGGGGAATGATAAAGTCAGAACTGTACTTAAATTTCCTGTGTGGCTGTGTGAACAATAAACTGAAGAGGATACCGAGTATGAAGCAGAGGAACCAATTAGGAGGATGTGGTCATAGTCCACAATTGGTGCCAAAATCTATTTTGCTTTTGTCTTCCCACTGCCTACTGTTTGTTGGGTTGAATTCAGTTCTAGATCTAAGGCTTCATTTTGCTTGAGTGGTATAAAAATGGGTTTACATTAAGTTTAACTAAAACAAAAAACAAAAAAAAAAAAACCCATAGAGACAGCAAGGCAAAAGAAATAGAAAACTGACCTTGGGGTCAAGAAAACCTGGGTTCAAGGCTGTGCTGTGACACAAGTTATCTTTGTAACCTCTAAAGATTTCAGAAAAGGTGCAGTCTTGTATTGGTTGAAAGAGTTTCTTCCCTCCTTCCTTTCCAGGAGCTCCTTTAGTAGGCCTTCCTTAACCCTTCTTAATTCTAATACTTTCCCTCTGTTGAGGGAATATGTAGCTTGCTTTGTAAATACTTGTTTGCGTGCTGTCTCCTCCATTATATTGTAGGCTCCTTGAAGGCAAGAATTGTCTTTTCCTCCTTTTTATGTCCCCAGTGCTTAGCACAATATCTTGCACATAGTAGACACTTAATAAATGTTTTTTTTTTTTATTGTATGAATATTTATCCTCTGAAAAACAAAATACTTTGCTCTAAATTCTTTGATTCTATGCTTATTTCAAAGGAACAGATTTTACAGATGAAAGCACTGTTTTTTAAATAGTTTGATACACTTTTCAATAATTTCAGGACAATTGGAGACCAGTTAGGTGAAGCTAAAGCCAGTGGTAATTTGGGAAACACCTTAAAAGTTCTTGGCAATTTTGATGAAGCTATCGTTTGCTGTCAGAGACACCTAGATATCTCCAGAGAACTTGATGATAAGGTAAAATCAAAATATTATTGCTTGCAGTACAGTAACAGCATTTTCTGTGTTTGAATCCTGGCTATCATTTACTACCTCTAGGACCTTGAACGAGACATTTAACCTGAGCCCCAGTTTCCTTTTCTGTAAAGAAAATAGTAGGGTGTGATGACATATAAGATTAACATTCTAAAAATTACTGAGAGATTTAATAGCAAAGAAAATATTTGAAAGGATCCATGAGTTCTAAAAATATTAATTTCCTTAGCTATTTTAACAAATTTATGAAAAATTAGCTCATTCCGTAATTGATAGTCAAACAAGCAGTTTTTTGAGGAAGAAATCCAAGTTAACAAGTGCCATATAAAAAAAAATGTAATAAATTACTAATGGTTAGAGTTAGAGTTAGATAGATGATAGTTAGAGAGATGCAAATTGAAACAACTCTGAGACTACCTCATTCACATTCATCAGACTGGCAAAGTTAACCAAAAACTGGAAAATAATAAATGACGGAGGGGGTCCGGGAAAACAGGCACATTAGTATACTGCTGGATCTATGAATTGGTGTTCATTTTGGAATTAGGCCCCCAAAGTCACTAAACTCTGCAATATACTTTGTTCCAGCAAAACTGTTACTAGATTTATACATATCCCAAAGAGCTGAGAAAAGAGAGGAAAGACTCGTATGTGCAAAAATATTTTTAGAAACTTTTGTTGTAAGAAAAAAACCTGGAAACTAATAGGGAGCCCTTCATTTGAGAAATGGTTAAACAAATTCAGGTGTATAAATGTGATAGAATAACCTGTGAAATGATGAAAATTAACTTTAGACCCACCTAGGAAGATTTATATGAACTGATGCAGTCAAGTTAACACAATCAAGGTTACAGTTTATATAGTAATAACTTTATGAAGTCAAAATATATTGAAGGACTTAAGTCAATCACTAATCCTGATTCCATGGTCCTGATGCATACTACCCATTTCTTAAACATGGCCAATATGGAAATTTGTTTTACTTGATTATGTATATTTGTTACAATTTTTTTTCCTTCTCAAGGGATAGGAGGAAGAGAAAATAAATACTTGTTTTACTCTTTTGTGATTTACAAGTTAAGAATATTTATATATTACATTTAATCTAATAGTTGCTCATTATTTTTAAATGTAATCAATTTGTTGGCATCCCAATTTAGGTTGGGGAAGCAAGAGCGCTTTATAATCTTGGTAATGTATACCACTCTAAAGGGAAAAGTTTTAGCTGCCCTGGCTCTCATGACCCAGGAGAATTTCCAGAAGAGGTGAAAACCGCATTGCAGAAAGCAGCAGATTATTATGAGTAAGTAGCCATGGTATCCTCCTCCTCTTCTTTTTCCTTTTTTTCATCATCACTACTCACATGTCACCTTTCTTAAGCCTGGAATCATATGTAGACATTGACCTGGGTGATTCTGGAAGGTAGGCAAAAAAAAAAAAAAAAAAAAAAAAAAAAGAGCAGACCTACTAAATACTAAACAGGCAGAAAAAATTTTGAGAAAGTCCTATACCCTGTTTTTGTTTTTTTTTCCTCCTCTGAAATTTTAAAGTGGACCAGTGCCATCTATTGGCAAATATTCAAAATGCCTTGGGTTTTAATATAAAGTAGCCCCATCTGAGCACACAGAAAAATAAGACTTTTGCTAAAGGTGATAGGCCTGTCATGCTTATAAGAAATGGGGGAGGGGTAGGTTTGACAAAAATAATAATAGTGATAGTAATAATTTTTCACATTTTCCATATTTCTTTTACTTCATTGTTGAAAAGTCAGATTCCTAATGTAATTGTGGATATTCTGTACCTTTAACACTTTTGTTACTAGAATATAGTCTTTTAAAAAATATTTAAAACTAAATACAAAATAAGAAAAAACAAAATAGAAAAAAGACGAAAAGGAAAGCTAAAAAAAATTGTCAAAACATCAGGGAAGATTCAAAATATGCAATAATAAATTTCCATTTCAAGAAAGCATAGAGTTGTATGTTGCAGGTTATTCTTTTGTTCTCTCCTCTGTGGTGTTTATTTTGTTCTTTGTTTTCCCTTTCATCCCTTCCCCCACCTCCCTCAAGCAAGCTACAATTACGCATGTGTATGTATCACATATACATATATCTATATAAACACACACACAAATATATTTACATGAATACATTAACATATACATACACACATATATATTTACATATCTGTAGATGTGCAGTAAATTATAATTTTATGGAATTCTTTAGCTAGAAAAGAAAGCTAAAGAAACAAGGCAGCATTCTTTTGTATTCAGCTTTTTTAAAATGTGGATTACTTTTAGTATATTACTTTTATTAGATTAAAATTCTAATTTAGATTAAAATTCTAATTTAGAGCAAAAAAATATTTATAATGTATTTCTTCATAATTTTTATTTTCCTTTAGGGAAAATCTATCAATAGTGACTGCTTTAGGGGACAGAGCAGCCCAAGGGCGTGCCTTTGGTAATCTTGGAAATACTCATTATCTTCTTGGCAACTTTAGAGATGCCGTTGTATCCCACGAGCAGGTATGATGGTGGAATGTCCTGAAACAATATTTTGGGGTTTTTTCTCCCTTACCTGAGTTGTAATTAAACTGTTTATTCCTATTTTATAACTGTGGGCTTTAAGGTGGCAAAACCAATTTTTTTTTCCTTTATGTCTAATTAGAATTTTCTGTTTTAGCGCCTCTTGATTGCAAAAGAGTTTGGAGATAAAGCTGCTGAGAGAAGAGCATATAGCAACCTTGGAAATGCATATATATTCCTCAGTGAATTTGAAACTGCTGCAGATTACTACAAGTTAGTACAAATACTAAATGAATAGTTTGTGAGCTTATGAGCTTTTCAATTTTATAATTTTTCTAAGATAAAGAAGTCTAGACTTTTATGTTTATTTAGATATTGGTGTTCATCATTGAACATGAAGTCTTTCAAAATGTCTATTTCACAGAGAGGGTACTTAAATGCTGAAGTGAGAGCTGTGGGCATGCGTGCGCACGCGTGTGTATGTATTCTTCAAATAAATGTTTTTTTTTAACATTACCTAAATGTTTTTACATTACCTAAATTTCCCTCTGTCTTCCTTTCCTCATGTCAGAGCCATCTTTTAGAAGAATATTTATATGTATGTGTATACATGCAGTTTTTCTCTCCAACTTTGATCATGTCCAAAATAGGGCAGTTATTTTCAGTTCTTGAAGTGTTAGGAATCAATCAGCAGACCCTGATTTCCTATCACTTGTTCCTCCAATGAAAGTATTTCCTCTCCTCTTTATTCCACTCTTACCTCCCACTAGTAACTAAAATCTATTCCTAATCCAGTGATAAGTGGCCTTTCTGGGTGATTCCAGCCTACTTAAAAGAAAAATTTGAATTCTAAAAGTATCTTAGAGTGTCACTTTGCATAAGATTCTTTTGAAGGGGATCTTATTTTTTTAAATCACCTCTGGATCATGTAGTCAGTCACATTTCATAATTATTTTTGATATGTGAGAAATAAACTGTATAACAAAGAACTTTTAAAAGAGTAAATCTAACATCATGAACACTAATGATGATGGCACATTCGACTTGTAAAATTTGGCCGTGTTTTTGTGTAAATATGCTTATGTTATCCATAACCATCCATTTTATTTAGAACTTATGATTTTAAATATTATCCTTAATTAGCTAAGCATTTTAATCTTGGCAAAATCAACTAGCAACAACTTACTAAAAGTCACCAAATTAAGGGCAATAAAAAAAATCACATACTGAAAAATATATTAATCATTGCAATTTCTCAATCTTCTACATCAGTACACTTTTCACATTTTTGTGGGACAGTCATAAAATATTACCTTCATAGTTATTCAGTAGTCTCAGTTTAGCATTTTAGTTTATTCTTTTCTGCTTAACCTCTTCATTTAATGATCTTTATTGTGTATATTAAAAAAAAAAAAGCTTTAGAGTATAGAATTTTTTAGTTATAGTTTTGTTATTGTGATGTATAATGAATTATGGTTATTTTACAACTAATTTTCCTTGATTTCAGGAAAACACTACAATTGGCCCGGCAGCTGAAAGATAGAGCTGTAGAAGCACAATCTTGTTATAGCCTTGGTAACACTTATACTTTACTTCAAGACTATGAAAAGGCCATTGATTATCACCTGAAACACTTTACTATAGCCCAAGAACTCAATGATAGGTAAAAATTATCAACTTGTTTGCTGTAGTTTTGGTTAAAATATGATTAGCCAAGAAGTCTATTATTTTAATGCTTTTTAGAATTATTGCTCATTTTAAATTTGCTTCTATAATAAATGTAGCTTTGAGCTCCAGTTTCCTTTGGTTTATTGATACTTTAGTAAAATGTGATTATAGTGTGTCCCTTGAAAGAATAAACCCAAAGAAGTCTTGATGTACTGCCAGATAATCCTGACCTTATATATTAGAAAACTTCCTTTTGGAACCATAAATGTTTGCTTGGTTTATGTTACAGAATTGGAGAAGGAAGAGCATGCTGGAGTTTAGGAAATGCCTACACAGCCTTAGGAAATCATGATCAAGCCATGCATTTTGCTGAGAAGCACTTGGAAATTTCAAGAGAAGTAAGAAACTGAAACTTCCCTATGAAACTGCTACTTTGATCGACTCAAGGGAATGGGCTGGGATGGGGAGGAGGAACATATTTCTTATTCATTCCCTTATCCAAGTTGCTTTAGCACTGCTGATCATTTTGTTAATTATATGGTACTGATTTGAGACCTTTGGAGGTTTTGAATACTTTTTAGACAAGATAACTTAAATGTAAAAAATTCCTTAGATGATATGATGGTATACTTAAAGAACCCCAGAGATTCTAATAAAAAGTTGTTAGAAATAATTCACAACTTTAGCAAAGTTGCTGGATACAAAATAAATCCACAGAAATCCTCAGCATTTTTATACATCACCAACAAAATGCAACAGTGAGAGATACAAAGAGAAATTCCATTCAAAACAGATGTCGAGAGTATAAAATATTTGGGAATCCATCTACCAAAGAAAAGTCAGGAATTATATGAGCAAAATTACAAAACACTTTCCACAAGAATAAAGTCAGATTTAAATAGTTGGAAAGACATTCAGTGCTCATGGATAGGCCGAGCGAATATAATAAAGATGACAATACTCCCCAAACTAATCTATTTATTTAGTGCTATACCAGTCAGACTCCCAAGAAACTATTTTACTGAACTAGAAAAAATAACAACAAAAAATTCCTTAAACATAAAAAGCATTGTTTTACCTTTTGTTCTCTCATCCAGCCCAATCAATCCTAAAGCATTCTTAGTTCCTGGAATGTTATGCTCTGCTAAAGTTAACTTTGAAAACAGCATGGTAGGAAGAACATGATGGAAGTCTCAGGATCTAGTTTTGGCTCCTCCACTTGCTAGCAAGTCTTTGGGCCTTTTTGTTGTTCAGTCATTTGGTTGTGTCTAACTGTGTGATCCCCATTGGGGGTTTCTTGGTAAAGAGACTGGTGTGGTTAGCCAGGATCTTCTCCAACTCTTTTACAGAGGAGGAAATCAGGCCAACAGGGTGAAGTGACTTGCCCAGGATCACAGAGCTAGTCAGAGTCTGAGGCTAGATTCGAACTAATAAGTCTTCCTGACTATAGGCTTGGCCCTCTTACCATTTAGCCTCACTAGGCTCAATGTCTTTATCCACTGTGACCCAATGGATATTTTATGGATGTTTTATTCAATGCTGTGGTATGCAAGAATTCAGATAGGTGAAACAAAAATCAAGTCCTGCCCTAAAGGAATCTGTACTGTATTGGAGAGGAGAATTTAACCAATGTGCAGCTCATACTCAGACACTCTATAGAAATATATTTGTATCTATATCTGTGAATCTAAAGTGCATGTATATAGATAGATAAAATTGAGAGGCATCATGGTGTGAATCTGGGCTTGAACTCAGGAATACCTGAATTCAAATTTTGGGGCACTGAGGCAATAAGTGACATGCCAGAAATGGCCCAGGTGGAACTTAGATCTGCCAAGTAATATAAATACTCTGAAAACAGTGTTTGGAACTGGCATCAATCAGGAATGATAAAGAGATTGTCATACACCAGCAAAGGCCATGAGATTAGGGAACATGAAGTTTTGATAGCCCTACACTAACCCAGTTAAACTGTGACTTGCTGTAGCCTCATACAAGAAAAGGGCAGCATAGTGCAGGTAAGTCAGGGTTGGGAGTACACACCTTTAGTGTCAACAGGACAAGGGATTCAGGAGGAGGGGATCTGATGAACTATAGGATTATTTGGGAGAAGTGAGCTCAGAGCAGAGGTGACAGACCAGGACTGATGAAAAATCTCAATGAGACTGAAGATTAGTTTTTGGAGAAACAATAGTAGACTATAGCAAGTTGTGGTCAAAGAAGAATTTCAGAATTCTGGACCATGAATACCACGAAGTTACTGTTATTTGGAAAGATAGTTTGAAGGGTCATCAAAATAGGCTGGTTCTAACCATCTAAGGGGTTGATAAATTTAAAGGACAAGGTATTTGAGGTATCCTTAGCATTTATATTCAAGTTCCTACATGTGAGGGTAGGGGATTGGGGGTAAAAGGGGAAGACTGAGTTAAGGACCAACCTCCTAGTGATCTGTGAATTCCAGTCAGGATTTAGTTAGGAAAGTAGAGATGAATAAGATGAACCTGGAGGAGAAAGGATCAAGAGAGAGAGCAGATAAAATTGCTAGAAGCCACAATGATAGTCAAGAAGTATTTCTTCACCAGACTCATGTCTGAGGATGTCTTTGTCTTCTCAGGGAAGTCACATTTCTGTGAATACACAGAGATAAAAGTAGTACAAAAATAATTATGGGCCCAGTATAATAGGGTTAATGCTAGGAGAGAGGTTGTGGAGGGCACAATGGGATAGGAACTTGGAAGAGGACAAAGAGGGGAAGAAGGATTAGGAAGTGGAAGCAGCAGAAAGAATTTGGTGTAATATTGAAAATAAGCATATTGAGGCACTAGACTTAACTTTCTTCTCTAGAGTTTTTTTTAATAATTCTTCAGATGATTATAATATTTTTAGATAAGTGTGGAAAGTATATTTTGATTACTAATGAAATTCTATCAAATTATTGATGTTATATTCAAAAAATATTCTTAATCTTTTAACACCCCTAATCTTTCAGTAGTGATTCTAAAATTAGAAGTACTTGTTGATTGTAGATCGGGGACAAAAGTGGTGAGTTAACAGCCAGACTGAATCTTTCGGATCTTCAAATGGTGCTTGGTCTCAGCTATAGCACAAATAATTCAATGCTGTTTGAAAATAATGAAATTGACAACTTCTGTGGTACGTACATGTTTTCTGTAAACCTGTTTTTTTATTATGTAGAATGTGTGTTTACATATGTAAATATTAAAGGATATCATAAAAGTTTGAAGCTTATATTTTCTACATTATGAATTATAATACTTAGCAGGATCATTTTTGCTTATGAATATTAGATGCAATATTTTATGTATTCAAAATCAGCTTAGGTTCTATTCTTAAAATAGATGTGCCTTATTTTACCTGATCATTATTATATCTTACAGGATTTTTAAAAAACGTATAGTATACTATTTAGTCCAAGTTGTTTTGTTTTTTTTCCCCTAATCCTTGTTTCCCTTTTCACTTCTAAAATATTCAATATAAGAATTCTGTGATTGATATTCAGCATAAAAATTTTGTGATTGCTTTACAGTATTTGAATTGTTTATTATTCCCTTCCCTCTTTTCCCCACCACCCCCAGGGAATGTAGGAAAGTTGTATTTGCCAATCATTTAGCCAATATTTAAAATTCTTAGAAAAAAAAAAACTTGTCATTTTTACATATTAGAATTAGCTAGGAAAGATCTGCTCTTTAGGAAGACAGGTTCAGCATCACATTTATCAAAATAACCATCTATGTGTTGCTCTGTTCAAGTTATTTCACAAAGAAACATCAAAAAAAATTCTGTGTTCAATACCTTTCAAATTCAAGGAAGGAACAATCCACTTGGGAAAATGTAATTATAAACTTTAAAACTGTTGAAATTTAGAACTTTTTTTTCTTAATCCCCGTCCCTGAACTTGCTCTTCTGCTTTGAATTATCTTCTATTTTTTGCTCTATTGTTTTTACTTTTGTTTTTGTTTTGGAAACTTTATTTTGGCATCACCTGTTACTTTCCAGCTTACAAAGTTTTTTTCATTATCTTCTATTGAGCTCTATTTAGCTCCATTTATATCTTTAAATCTTTTATTTCAGAATTCAACTTTTATTTAAAAATTTCTCTAGAATATCTATTATTCAATTTAAAAAAAGAATAAAAGATATATTTTTGGGGGGTGAGGGGGTGAGGCAATTGGGATTGAGTGACTTGCCCAGAGTCCCAGTATCTGAGATCAGACATTAAAAAAAGGTCCTCCTAACTTAGCCCCAAAGTATATCTTTTAGAATTTCTCATTTTATTTCTCATTCTAGATCCATGTTCATTTGTCTTTCCCCTCATCTTTTATTAAAATAGATGTTGCATCAGAGCTTTTCTCTAATCTGTTCTTTGTAGTTTTGGTGAATTCTATTTTCCTGTTCCATTTTGGTATTTCCATATCAATTTCTATCATCATATTAGAAGCATCCCTATAATGTTCTTGTTTGGTTTTTCCTGGAGGTCTTGGAGCAATCACCACAAGAATAGCCAGGTGTAAAAGTCCAAATCCTTTATTATCTCCTTCACAATCTAATTTCCTTGCCTGGGACCTGGGTCAGCTTTCTGGAGAGCCTTTCAGACAGCAGGCCTTGGTCTCAGTAGGGAGAACAGGAGGACAGGCCAGCCACCACGAGGCTGATGAAGATGGAAATGAATCTCTCTGAGTCTGAGGGCTTGAGCTCCTGCCTCCAGTCCGCTTGTCTTCTCTGGCTCTAAATCTGGCTGAGGCTCCCAGCTTATATGCTCTCTTATAATTACATTATCAAAGGTGTGAATCTTGTAGAACTATATTAAGTACTAAGTACATGTACTGAACTAGAGAACTATAATTCACCATGCTAAACTAGATAACCATTGTCTTTATCAATTCCACTGACTTAACACCTTGTAAGAATCCTTGTTTCAGAGTTCTGGCCCATAACACATCCCAGTATTCTTTTCTTCAGTCTTCTGCATATATAGTTTCAGTTATAAACATTTATTGAGCTATTATTATTATTTCTTTTTTAAGAACTATACAAAGTGCTAGAATTTTAAAAAGGCAAAAACATGAGACAAAAAATTTAAATGACTATATATACAATACATACAGAAGACAGAAAACAATCTCACAGGGAGGGTACTGGCAGAAGGTGGAATCTGAGACAACAGGGAAGCTAAAAATTGGAGTTGGTGGGCTGCATGGAGGAGACATTTCAAAGGCAAGGAGGTGGGAAATGAGGGGTCCTGTGTGAGGAACTACTAGATACTCATACAGCTGGATCACCAAGTGTGTAGAAGGGATTAAAGTGTGTGTGTGTGTGTGTGTGTGTGTGTGTGTGTGTGTGTGTGTGTGTGTGTGTGTGTACGAACTTGAAAGAATTTGTGAAGAGAGAAACAAGACTGATTTAGATACATCTGAGAAAGGTGTTAATGTCATCATGGGTAACTGAGACATATTGTCTAAAAAATCTAAAGTGTTTAGCATAGTTAACTGGCACACAGTAGATGTTAAATAAATGCTTGTTTCATTCCTGCTTTCCATTAACAATAATAGGAAAAGTGGGAAGAGAGGATGATTTAGGTGGAAAATAAGAGTTCTGTTTTGGACATAATGAGTTTGAAAAACTTAGAGATCTCAATACAACACGTCCAAATATAGCTGATGATTTGTGACTGGAGGTCAGGGGAAAGACTATGGGCTGGACATAGAAGTCTAGGAATCATCTGCTTAGAGATGACATTAACCCCTTGGGAACTAATGAAATTTTCAGGTGAAATAAGATGGAAAAAAGGAAAGAACCTAGGACAGCCTTTGGAGGCACTCACGGTTGGATGAAGCAGCAGATAGATGGGCAGAAAAAGAAGCAAGAATATACTCTCACAAAAACCTAAAGAAAGATCATCCAGGAAAGGACAACTGACCTTGTTATCTGTATCAGAAAGTTCAGGAAGGATAAGAATTGAAAAGTCATCAGACAACTAAGAGATCGCTCATAGTTCTGTGGAATGATTAGGTCAGAAGCAAGGCTTTAGAAATTATTGAGAAATAGAGGTACCTACTTACCTATTATAGAGACCCTAATTTCTGAACATCTTAGCTTGTTTTCTGATAGTCACTGTCATAATGTGAGATCTTATTAAAATAGCACAAAAAGGAATCCTGACTTGGTAAGGCTTTATTATTTTATTTCTTTTGCTTTTCTTGGTTATTAAAACTAAACTAAAATCACTCATTTTTTAAGAAACACTCTGTATAATGTAGAAACTAAGTTTTTATCTTACAATAACTTAGTTTTTACATTATACAGAGTGTTTCTTAAGATGCCCTTCCAAATTAGAGAATAAATTTGAGAAGGAGGAGTTTCAAGTCATAATATAAACCCTCTAAGTCAAACCATTTTAGAGGAAGTGAACAGTCTATTTGCAGGTAGTTAGTTGGAATAGAAAATGATTCTTCCTAAACCCTGTCAATTGAATTTTGAAGAGTTTAGCCTATTTTTATTTCATGCAAATTTCCTTTCTGACATTCTGGAACCCAAATCATTTTTGAAAGGTGAGTAGAACTGGTGTGCTAAATTTATAATTTGAAATGTCTTGCTGGAATCAAGTTGGTTTATTTTTATTTTACATTTTTTCTTCCAAAGATATGCGTCCTAAGGTAGGACGCCGACACAGTATGGAAAATATGGAACTTATGAAGTTAACACCAGAGAAGGTTGGCAAATTTTTAATCTTTTTTTAATTTTGAGAATTTTGGTAATGATAATGCTTAATTAATAAAGTAAATTCTCAGTTTGAGTAAATTATCTTGTGTAAATTTGCAGTTTGTTCTCATAAAGGAGTTGGTCAACTAAAAAACTTTAGTGATATAGCTGTCAAATACTACAAAGCTTAAATTGATTAGCATCTGATTATATAATAAGCAAAAGAATTACATTTTTGGAATGCAACAATTTTTGGCTTTTCATAGTACATCTTAAAAGAAACAGTTTCCTATAACTTTCCTAAGTTAACATTTACTTTGACAAGAGTATCTTTACCTTAGGAGAGGTTGTTGATAAATAATAATTATGGGAAAAGTGTCTGTGAACTATAAAATACATCCTTCTCCTACCCCTACCCAGTTAGCCAGCTCATAATAAAAAATAATTTTCATCAAATCTGATTTAGTTGGTTGACTATTATCCATGTAATAGGTAGATCATATGGTCAGATCTGCCCCTAAGGAAAGTTAACTTGGCCTATTTTGGGGAGAGGTGAGGAAGCCAGGTGCTAGTTGCATGTGTAGAGAGAAGGGGGCAGATTCAAGATATGTTTCAAGCAGAAATGACAAAATTTGTCAACTGACTAGATGGGGTAAGGGAAAGTGAAGAGGTAAGGAAAATGCCCAGATATTGAGCCTGAGATCATAGGATTGTTGTTGGAAAAGGGTGGAATTAGCAGGAATGATGGTCAATTCAATTCTAGACTTGCTGAGGTCAAGATATCTTCAGGACATCCAGTAATGCCCAGTAGATGACATCCAGTAGTCCCAGTAGATGATTGGTGCTATGGCATTGAAGTGCAAGGGAGAGACATTTACATAGAGAGGAGAGTTTAACCCGTAAGTGCTTATGAAGTTTCTAAGAAGATGCCCCCAGAAGGAGAGAAGATTCCCCTCAGGACAGAGCCTTGGAGAATCACTCAAGTTAGCAGATGTGATATGGAGGGAATATGACATGAAAGGAGACTGACAAGGGGCAGACAGGTAGCAAATGAACTAGATGAGAGGAGAGAATCTGGTTGATGAGAGGAGTCTCAACCAGAAAAAAAAATTTTTTTTAATTTCTTCCAAGTTTGTCTTGGTCTTATTTGCACATAGATTTGTGTTGTCCCTCCCATTAAACTGGAAGCTTCTTGAGAGCAGAGACTTTTTGCCTTTGTGGTCTCAGCATTTAGCACAGTGCCTTAGAGACAGTGTGCAGATAGATCAAAAAGGATGATTGTTTTTGATAATAAAATCTATAATTTATACATCTAATAATAGCATTTATTTTAGTACTTGCTGTGTGCCAGGCACTGTGCTAAGTGTTTTACAATTATTTAATTTGATCCTCACAAATCTAGGCCATCTTCTATATTATAAACCTTGAAATATACTAGAAGATACTTTCATGTCTTAGTTGTCTTTTCTCCAGGTTAATCCTGGAAAAAATTGATCCTCCTATGACAAACTCAAGACCCTTCACCTTCCTGATTACTGTTTCTGAATGCTCTCCATCTCCACACTGGAAGCTATGTTCCTGATGCCCTCAGATTAGGGCAGAGATATGGGTGCTGTTTATCCCAAGTTTGCCTTAGCTCTCATAGCTGCACTGTTAGTTATTTATCCCTCTTAAATTTCAGAATACTAGATTCAACTCAAGATTCTATCCTGTCAGGATCTTTTTTAAAGCTTGATTGTAGTTCAAAACTTCTTGAGACAATTTGAAGATACAAAATTATGTCACCTCTTCCTATATTTAATACATTGATCTAGTCCAGGGTTAAACACACATTTTAGGCTACTGTTTTAATCAATAACTAAATTGATATTGATTTAACATAATTATAAGACTGTCGTTTCTTCTGACCTGTGTTTAATTTTGTAGGTTCAGAACTGGAATAGTGAACTTCTTGCTAAGCAGAAACCTCTTATTGCCAAACCATCTGCAAAGCTGCTTTTTGTAAACCGACTAAAGGGGAAGAAGTACAAAAATAATTCTTCCACTAAAGTTCTGCAAGATGCTAGTAATTCTATTGATCACCGACTTCCAAATTCTCAGAGGGTATGTTTGTAATGACTTTTCCTGTGGGCAGGGATGAAGATGTGTGTCAGCTTCACTTCTTTGAGAATCTTTTTGGTTTTATTCTGGACCTGTGATTCACTGATCTGAAAGAGAAGTTTTATAGGGCCTAGAAAGTTATTTGGGATAATTGCCTTTGATCACATTCCTAACAGGTGTCAACAAACAACACAGTGTAAGAGAAAAGTATGGAACATTTTTATTACATGCATTGTTAATACACATGGAGCTGATGCTGGGTCTGTTTAAAAAGACTTTACCAAGACATGATATTTGTTATCTGAGGACCAATCTGGCTCATCACCAGAACACTGGCTACTATTTTGATCAAAATTTATACAGTTTGCAAAGTATGGCATAGTAGTGATCTCCAGATCCAATGAGCTTTTCCTTGGCCTTTCTGTAGCATTTTAGCCTTTTCTTGATTTTTCTCCCCCTTATTCTCTCCTTCCTCCTCCCTTTCCACTGCTTTCACTGTAGGGCACTCCCCAAAGCAGCTGTTAGGGGCCAGCTTCGCTTCTTTTTTCTCTGCACACTGTGATTTGTTCCTTTGGTATCATTCACATGATTAAGTCTATCCCTCTAACCCTTCTTCTGGCCATCGTCCCACTGTCCTTTCATTGCTAGTAATACCTGATCTTTCAGTCACAGCATTGTTGAGTCCTGTCCCTCCTGCCTGGTCATCCTTATGAGGCATTTGCTGTGCAGTCTCATGCCAACAGCCCTAGCAAGAGTCCTCTCTACTCATTACTTTAGGTGCAGTGGGTGCTCTATTAACATAATATTAATTTCTTGACATATTACTAGTTTAATCCTGAAAACATTGAGTGCCTTCTGAACTTTTAATCTTTTTACATTACTAGTCTTCCATTCTATTACGGAGTTCATCATTACTATTTTATTCTGGGTATTCTGCTTCTTAAAGGGGACAGGTAGAACTCACATTTATTAAGAACCTGTAGTATACCAGGCACTAAGTCAAATGCAAGAGATATAATGAAACACACTCTCTTATCCAGCTCAGTCTAATGAGTGAGACAACATACTTGTGACTGAGAACAAAAAAGATAGATACAGGATGAATTAGTAGTGAGAAGTCACTTGAATTCTTAAGAGGATTGGGAAAGGCTTCCTGGAGGAGGGGTTTGAATTGTAACTTGAAGAAGGCCAGGGGATGAAGATAAATGACCAGAGTCAGGATAGAGAAGTGTTCAGTGATTCCATCTTCCTAACATCCAGAGACTTGTGCTATTTTACTTAAGTGAATAGTTTACAAACCACAGTAGCATCATAGATTTACAACCTTTACTCCAAGTCCCTCATTTTACAGATCAGAACTGAGACCCACAAGGTCAGGAAAAAATTCTGGTAACCTAATGAGATTTTATCATCTGACTTTAAATCTAGTTTTTTATTATGAACTTATTATGAATTTTACCTGTTACAACACAGCTCTCATTTTGTGTTATGGAGGTGACTAAATTATAACATTTATATAAAAGCTTTAAAATGCTTTACAACCACCCTGTGAAGTAGGTTCTACAAGTATCTCTATTTTAAAGATGAGATTATTCAACTACAAGTGTCAGGAACAATAAGGCCAGAGCTTCCTAAATCCAAGTCTGGCCTTCTGCACCTGTGTCTCAATCGCAAGGCCATCAGGAGAGTACTAGTTGTGGTTGCTTATAAGGTAAAGTTTTTAAAGGTACTTGTACCCAGTAAGGGTGCTAATCAGTGATAGAGGTCTGTCATCCAGAAACCATACAGGGTTTTTTTTAGTCATAATTTCTTTACTATTTCAGAGTCAATGAAGATACTCTAATACTTCAAAATAAGTCAACGAATATGTTAAAAGCTAGGTTGCAATCTGTACATAATCACATCAACATTTTCTTCATTACTAACAGTAATTAGAAAAATATAGAAAAGGGATTTAAAAGTGTCTTCATCTATAAAATGAGAGTAAAAGTGTTTTTCCACAGGATTCTTATGGAAAAACTGTTTTGCAAACCTTCAAAACATGAACTCTTATTGTCACTTCTAGTGCATATAAGGAGTTGGAAATAAGCTGGATAACAAAGTTTGTTCTTAAATGAAATTTCTGAAAATAATTTAATTATATTGCATTCAGTTTTTAAAACTGATTTTGAGTCAGAGATGTAGACCTTTATGCTAACATTTATAGAGTTCAAAGAGTGTTGGTATGTTATAAAAGACATGGAAATACTTTATTAATGCTGGAACTCTTATCTTCCCAGAAATCAGCAGGAGTCAGGACCACTAAATGTCTTTATTCTAGATCTTTACCGTTGCCTCCAAAGCCAGGTCACGAGTGCAAGTGAGCTTGAGTTCCACCACCCAAGTTTCTCTTACTCCTCCCACACAAGTCACTTCCCCCTCTTTGTCCCACCAATCAAGTCAGCACAGAACAGCTGGGGAGGGTCAACCTTCAAACAAGTTAATAGGGAACTGTCCAATTGGCAATTAGTCTCACGTGCTTCATTATCCAAGTGCATTGCTCAGTTCTAGCCCTTTACAACTACTGATAGTACACCAACTTGATTTGTTCTCCCAGCAATGTAAAGGTACAAAATTTTGGTGTCTTGAGACTGAGGTTTCCATTTTTAAAATACTGAATTCTCAAGTTAATTTGCTTTTCGCTTAATGTTTCAGAAAATCAGTGCTGACACAATTGGAGATGAAGGATTCTTTGACTTATTGAGCCGATTTCAAAGTAACAGGATGGATGACCAGAGATGCTGCTTAAAGGATAAGAACTGCCACACAACTTCAACCACAACTTCCACTCCCCCCAAAACAAAGAGAAAATGTAAGTAATTTAAGCTGTTTCCACTCACATCAGTGCTACTGGGTTTAGGGAAGGAGACCAATAAAAAGGTTCAACACTTGGGGATAGAATTCCTATTTAGAAGGAACAAAAATTCTTGAAAGGTCAACAGTGAAACCATGGGCTGAGAACTGATGGAATTCCATGATTGGTGATTCTAGAAGGGGATGTCTTCTTTAAAAGAACAGGATCCACCAAAAGATACTGTGTTTTGAAGATACATAAAGAGTGGAAATAGTTGTGAAGGTCAATGACGTATGTACAAAATAGGAAATAAACAGCTCACTAGCCTTGTTAAGATACACGATTTAGTAGTATATTTCTTGCTAAACATTAATTTGGTTCTGTGACCTGAACTTGACACCTCTGGTGTAGACAAAGCTTAAACTTCCTTTCCACCCAAAACAGCATCTGACAATTTTTGACTTGTCTTAATGACAAGATGAAGGAAATGTTGAAATTAGCAAAAGTAGGAAGAGCACTGGGATTTTAGAAACCCTCAAAATGAAGTCCTGAAGAACAGCAGGTTTGATGAGAAGGAATAGCAAGTTTTTAAGAAACCCTCAAAGAACAAGAACTAATTCACCAGCTTAAAATTTTAAGATGGTGCCAAAGAGCAGGCTGACTCCAGGAGCACAGCAGTCTTACTATTGAGTAGACCAAGGACATTTAAAAGCTACATTTCAAGAAAGAATGATCTTGGGACTACAATAAGTAGGTAATAGCATCTCCCTGCCTAGCACTTTATGTCTAAGACAGACTAGAATACCTCTAGCCTTTCAGTTCCACAGCACAGATCCCAAAGTACTGAATTCACCTTTTCCTGGACAAGCACTTACAAAGCCCTTGGTACTTGTACACATACTGTGTACAAGTACCAAAGAGAAAAAGGCAAAGTAAGATGGCTCCTGCCTTCAGTATACAGTAGTAACAGTAACAGTAGTGGTGAGAGGGAAAACAAATAAAGTAGACCTAGAACAAAAGGAGTTTTGTGGTAAATGAATGATAAGGTTGGTTTGGCTGGATCTTAAAAAGAGTTCATAAAAGGCGACAGTAAGATGGAAGAGATTTTGGAATGTTTGCACACAGGCCCCTCTTTCTTCTGCAGTGGTTTTAGAATATTTTGTCTCCTCTTCATAATCCCTAATTCAGATTCTAAGAAATCAGTGCTGTAGCTGAACATATTTCATTACACTCCAAAATCAAATGTGATGCAACATTTAGGCTAATAGCCACACCTTTCCTCCATCTGATGCTCTCCAGGATAACAGATTTGGCTCCAGTAATATTTTGAGAGGATTATGTTCTTGAGAGAAGTGAATATTTATCTTTGACCCTCTTGTGCTGATAATGGTTTACATTTCCTTTTTCCTTCTAGCTCTGTCTGTTTCTGTTGTCTCCCCCCATACCGATGAATTTTTGGACCTGCTTGCTAGTTCACAGAGCCGTCGTCTAGATGACCAGCGGGCAAGTTTTAGCAATCTTCCAGGGCTCCGCCTAACTCACAATAAAAATCAGTCAGTACTTGGGCACTTGATTGCCAGTGACAACAAAGAGCCAGATGATGATTTCTTTGATATCCTTGTAAAATGCCAAGTATGTCTATTTTTTTTCCCCCAATACACAGCCCTTGATGCTAGAAATATAATAGCTTAATTATTAGAACTGGTTTGATTTGAGCACTGTTTCAGGAATAGATTATTGCATTAGACCACCCCAATGAACCTTAGAAGTTAAGGATATCTGATCCAAATCATTCATTTTACAAATGA
This sequence comes from Sminthopsis crassicaudata, assembly GCF_048593235.1. Classification (NCBI taxonomy): domain Eukaryota; kingdom Metazoa; phylum Chordata; class Mammalia; order Dasyuromorphia; family Dasyuridae; genus Sminthopsis; species Sminthopsis crassicaudata. The sequence continues at coordinate 426,793,827 of NC_133620.1, forward strand.
GAACAGATGCACAGATTTGAAGCTGGGCCTTTTGATTCTTTTGATTGCTCTTTTCCTGTATACAAGAACACAATCCAGGGATTGCATCTACTGTCACTATCTTTTGTTTTTGCCACCATGACTTAAGACTTATAAAGCTATCCTAATGTGCATATTATTTTTACATAACTTTTTTTTGACAGTACATATGCATGTACTCTAATTTTTTACATTATTCCTTGCACTCCCATCTATTCAGAATTTTCCCTCCTTTCCTCCACCCCCTCCCCTAGATGGCAGGCATTCCCATACATGTTAAATGAGTTATAGTATATCCTATATATGTGCAGAACTGAATTTCTTGTTGCACAGGAAGAATTGGATTCAGAAGGTAAAAATAGGAAGAAAAACAAAAATGCAAACAGTTTACATTCATTTACCAGTGGTTCCTTCTCTGGGTGTATGTAGCTGATTCAGTCCATCATTGATCAATTGGAATTGGATTAGCTCTTCTCTATGTTGAAGATATCCAGTAAATTTTGTACAATAATATCATCAGGGATTTAAACTCCAAATTAGTAAGTTTAAACTGCTTTTAAAATATTGGAGAACTAGTAGCATGTTCAGATATGTTCCCAGCTCAACTCTATTCAAAATGATCTGACCTAACAGTAACATAGACCTGCCTGCTAATTCAGATCCCTTCAGTTCACGGCTTACGGGGCTTGTTCTGAAGGATTTAACATAACTGTTATTTGCTCCCGAGCTGGTAACAGGACTGAACAAAATCATAAGTTAAGACTGATCCTTAGCAGGATTATGTGGTTCATCATAACAATGTCAGTATGAACAGAAACCACCCATTATTGGTGAGCAGCCCATTCTCACCAACAGTGAATCGACAGTGTAACTTTTCTTATTCTGATTGTTTTATGTACCTAGGTATGATTCATCATGTACATTTGGAAGACAATTCAGAGATAGATAAAGTTTTTCCACGTTCATATTTTCATTTTCTCTGATATATGGAAAACTTAATAACCTTGTATGTACTGTAGTTTTCCTTTGCCATGGTAACATTTTAATCCCCTTTTCCTTCTTCTTTAGGGCTCCAGATTAGATGATCAGAGATGTGCTCCACCACCTGCTGCTACCAAGGGACCAACGGTACCAGATGAGGACTTTTTTAGCCTTATTTTACGGTCTCAGGCAAAAAGAATGGATGAACAGAGAGTTCTTCTACAACAAGACCAGAACAGAGACACCAAATTTGTTCTGAAAAATCTTTTGCAAAACAGTGCCTTGTTGGAATTTGAAAATTCAGAAGGAAAATCAGGAAACCACTAATGCTATATATTGCTGAAATTACTGCAGGGAAAATAAATTTGTCTTTACCTTAAAGGGAGAATTTGTAGCACTATAGTATAGTTTGAAGAGGTTTTTTAGAATTATGTAAATAATTTTGTAATGGTACAGTGATAAAAGAATTAACATTTCTCTTGATTATGTTTGAACATAGTGCTTTTAGTATATTTGTAAGGTGCAGTATATCAAGCATGTGGTCAACTTAGGTTTTCTATTTTTTTTTTTTTTTTTTTTGATTTGCTGAAATTTCTCTGTATTTTTGTAAAATAGGAAGCTATAGATTCAGATTTATCTCCTTATGGGTTTTTTTATGTTAATGATTAGCAGTGGTACTTTTTTATACTTGATTGTTTTGGAGGATAGGGTACTTGATTAATGTAAAAAGATCATTTGTAAAAAACATGTTTTATACAGATCTTGAATTTTTTTTTCCTTTTAGTTTGCCCCCTTTTCTTTACTTGTCTTAAAGCTGGTACAAAGGAATGCTGGAGGAATAAACACTTTCCTCTCATATCAAGTTTTGGGACTTTTTCCTTATTTGTGACATTACTGCAACTTGCCTCCTCGAATGAAATTCAAATTCTGCTGGAATAGAAACTCATGTGTATTATCTAAGCACCATTTTCAAAGATTGTGTATGCTCATATTCACAGTCTTCAGATCCTAAAAGGACTACATAATATGGAAGAAATACTAAGTTTTTCTTGGCTCCAAAGTTGAGAACCAGAACCAGTGGGTTACAAACAACTATGTGAATAATACGTATACAGTCTTTTTTCTTTTTTTTTTTTAATCCAGGACTTTTTTTTTCCCCCCATTACACCATGTCTCATCACCTGAGGTTTTTAGGTTTTCAAATTCAATAAGGTCTCTACTTGCTCTATGTAGAGCCTCATCCCCTGCCAAGAGTTTTCTCTCTTCCTTATCTCATGCTACTCATACATCTCACATCATCTCCTTTATTTTGGTCTTCAATGAAAAAGTAGCCATTACATGCATCCTTGATCTCACATATCTCACTATCACCCACTTTTCATCTCTTCACTATTCTTTCCCTATCAGTTCTTTGCCTGCTACCTAGACATATATGTATAACCTCATTTGATTCAATCATCTTCACCTACCTATCAATTTGGTATTCTCGCCTTTCTTGGCTAAGTACATAAAGCACTGTACTTATAGTCTTCACTATCTCTTTCTATATTCTAATACTCCTTTTAATTAATTATAGTTCATTCTAACACTCCTTTCCTTTAGGTGTTCTCTCCTTCCTACTTCTCCTATCTGCCCGGGCCTCTGGAATGCCCACTAGACATTCCCTTCCCCTTCTGAGCTCTAGGCCTACCTGCACCATCACGGATGTTCCCGTAGACACTTCAAATTCAACAGGCACAAAATAGAACCCATTATCTTTTTCCTCCCCCCAAAACCATACTATTTTTGAACTACTGTAGTCACATGGATTAACATACTCTCAGTCACTCAGGTTTACAATCTTTCACCACATAGATCCAATCTATTACCAAGGCTTAAGATTTCTACCTTCAAAACATTTCTCATATATATATTATTTTCTCTCCACTTCCACCATCACCACATCCCAATTTAATCAATTAGTATCAAGGACTTACTATGTATCAGGCACTGTGTTAAGTATGGGGGGATACCAAGACAAAAATACTGCTTTCAAGGAGCTCATGGTATTATAGTGGAAGAGGAAACAGCTCTATAAACATGCTACATACAAGATAAATAGTGAGTAATATCATAGGGAAGGCACTAAGGGAAACAGAAAAATGCTTCTTGCAAAAGATAAGATTTTAGCTGAAACTTGTAAAACACTACATGAGCTGAGAGGTAAAAGGAAGAAAAGCATTCAAAGCATGGGGGGGGGGGGAAAATAATACAGTTTCATTCCTTGAAGATATAGTCTAATATAAGAAAACCATGATTATTATCAGGGGACTTAGAAGAAATCTAATTATAGGACCTGTTATATCTGGATGATCTCTAAATAAGAATGAAATCAGGGAGAAGGAATTAGGAGGGGGAAAGAAAGGGGAAATTACTCATAAATGAGGGATACCAAAAAAAAAAAAGAGTATGTAATATGAAGGGGGCATTAGGAAGGAACACATAGTACTACAACTTATATGTGAACTGGTTAAAAAAGGCAGCAGTAGCAATCATGATCCTAGGTAAGGCAAAAAACAGACCTAAATTAGAAGTTCTCAAAGGTACCATAAATATGAATTACTATCAATTCTAATTAAACATGCACCAAATGGAATAACATGCATATTCTTTGCATATTCTTAGAAAGGAAAAGTTAAAACAAATAAAATAACAAGAAAGAAAAGGTAAAAGGATAATAGTGAGAGACAAACTCATTGTTTTAGTCATATTCAACTCTGTGTCCATTTGGGGTTTTCTGGCAAACACATAAGTGTTTCCCATTTCTCCAGCTCAGCTCATTTTACAGTTTAGGAAAGTGAAACAGGGTAAAGTGACTTATCCAGGGTTACATAGCCAGTAAATATTTGAGGCTAGATTTGAACTCAGGTTCTGACTCCAGGCCCAGGCCACTATGCTACCTAACTGTCCTTTATCCCCCTTAGACCCAGATAAATTGAACCAAAAAAAAAAAGTTAAGGATCTGAATAGAATTTTAGAAAAGTCAGCTATGCTAGGACTTTGGAGAATAATGAATGGGAACCGTAAAGAATATACATATCTTTCTCAGCTATACATGGGCATGCATAAAAACTAATCATAAAACCTCATAAACAAATGCAAAAAAGTAGAAAAATGAATCTTTTCTCCATTGTTAAGAGACAGGTCAATTCTTGGAGAGCCTTCACAACTGTGGATCATAGCATCTGAAGGAGTTGCAGAGCAGCCTTTGCGGATGTTGCGGATTGGGAATAAGATAAATTGGAGGCAAAGGGAAGAGGAGAGAGGTTAGACCAATGCAATGGCCTCTCAGTCTCCTTGTATCATCCTCTCACAAAGGAGATTCATACTGCAGGTCTGGATTGGATCTCCAGCAGCCACTGTCAGGTGGTTCCTGTGTATTCTAATAAACTATAATGCAGCAAAAATTATATTCAATATAGGGACACTGAAGGTAAAGATTAAAAATTAAGTGGAATCTAAATAATTCTATTTATTTAAATATATCTAAATATAATTCTAAAAGAATGGGTAGGTCCAACAATTAGGAAATCAAATTACATTAAAGAAAATAACAAGATACCATACCAAAATCTGTGCAATATCAATACAGCCAAAAGAGTTAACTGGGGGAAATTGTATATTTCTAATTTATTTCATTAACAAAAAAGAGCAAATCAATAAAATGAGCACAAAACTAATAAAAACTAAAAAACCCAACAAATTAAAAATGTCAAATTCAATCCCAATCTCAACAAATTAAAAACACCAAAATAAGAAATCCTAAAACTAAAGATTAACAAAATTTGAAGATTTTTAAAAAACTAAGTTGTCTTTTTCCTTGAGGTAGGAGAGAATAAAACAGATAAGCCATTAGCTAATTTCAGTAAGAAAAATAAAATTGAATATTAATATAAAAAAATTAAAAATGTGAACTCAATAAAAGCAATTAAGGAACTCTTTCTCCCAACTATATAAACCAGTAAAATGGACAAATAAAATATGATTATTTACAATTGCCCAAATGAACAGAACAGAAAATAGGATACTTAAATAACCCTACCTTAGAAAAAGAAACTGAATAAATCATAAATGAACTCCCCCCAAAATCATAACTAAAAGTAAATACTTAAATATTTAAAGAACAATTAATTCTAATACTACATAATTGATTTGGAAAAACTAGGTACAAGAGGGAACCTATAAAATTCCTATTATGATACAAATATGGTTTTAGTATCTAAACCAGAGTCAAAATAAAACCATGGACCAATTTCCCTAATGAATATTGATGCAAATGTTTTAAATATTAGCAAAGAGACTGTAGCAATATATCATAACAAAGATCATGGACTATAGCCAAGCTGGATTTATACCAGAAATACAAGACTGGTTAAAATTAGGAAAACCATAAGCATGACTGACCAGATAAATATAAACAGGTTTAAAAAGTTTAGTTTTTTTTTTTTTTTTAAACAAAAGATGACATTCATTCCTGTTAAAACAAACAAACAAACAAACAAAAACACTATAGAGCCCAGGAATGGAGCTTTTCTTTCTTTTTTTCTTTCTTTTTTTGGGGGGCTGAGGCAATTGGGGTTAAAGTGACTTGCCTTGGGTTACACAGCCAAGTAGTAAGTGGTCACATTTGAACTCAGATCCTCTTGACTTCAGGGCTGGTACTCTATCCACTAAACCAACTAGCTGCCCCCTCTAGCTTTTCTTTAAAATAAGTAAAATCTGTCTAAAAGTAAGAGTAAGCATTATTTGTAATAGGGATAATCTAGAAGAAGTCTTCCCAATAAGATTAGGAATGAAATAAAATATCCATTATCACTACAATTATCCACTATTGTACTAGGACTGATAGCTACAGGAATAATAGGAGAAACTGAAGGAATAGGCTTAGGGAAAGAGGAAACAAAATAAGCACTTTTTGCAGATGATATGGTTTATATTTAGAATTTCTAGAGTCAAGTACAGATACTTATCAAGACAATTCAACAAAGTTGCAGGATATAAAATAAACCCACATAAATCATCCACATTTCTTTGTTATCAATATAATCCAACAGGAACTATGGAACACAGCTCCCTCTTTTTTACTGAGGCACAGAGAGATTGTGACATAAATCCAGAGTCACACAGCTATATAAGTATATGCTTCCTCCAAATTTTGTTTTCTGTCCTATTTCCTAATTTATGAAAATTCACATAGAGTATAATTTGGAAAAAAGTGATAAATCAAAACTTTTCACCTCAGTCTTTATATAAAAATAAAAATTTATTGTATATACATTTTGGTTCTTTAAAAGATATATATTATTATGTATCATAATAATATATATGTATAAACATTACACTGATCCTCATTATTCTTAATCCTATATTCACAAATGTATCTACTCAATAAAATTAACTTTTGACCTTAACATCAATACTCATGGTGTTTTCAGTCATACACAGTGACAAAGCATCAGAGTTGCCCCTTGTACATGTCCGTGTCCTTAGCTGAAGTTCAACAAGGCCAACTCTTGGCCATCTTATTTTAGCTCTCATGCTATTGTAATCAAGACTCTTTTCTTGGTTTATATAGTGTCACTTTTTTTTACCTTTTTGTGCTTTTTGCTAATGATTTGCTGTTTAAAATGGTCCTCAAAATTGTGCTGAAGTGCTGCCTTGTGTTCTTAGGATGCAAGACAGCTGTGAAGTGCCTTTTGGAGAGAATACATGTCTTAAATAAGGTTTATTCAGGCACCAGTGAAATAGTGCTGCTGTCTGAGTTTAACGTTAATGAATCAACATTATGGTATATCCAAAAGAAGGAAAAGGAAATTCACCCATATGTATGAGAAAATGCTAAAGTAAATGTACCTAAAGACTCATGGGAACCTATCCCTGTATTTCCCCTACAAGCAATGGCTTACTTTAGTACTTGTGGGGACTCTAGAGAACATAGCTATCACAAATGGTAAAATCAACTGTACTTCCTTAAAAATGTTTCAAAAAGCTTCAATGTACTCCCACAGTGATTTTTCTAAAGCATAACTGTCACAAGGTAATAAGCACAAAGGAAGACATAATGGCAAACAAATAGTGGCTAAGAAGATACAAGCCTCAATTCTCCCTGCCAACTAATTATACAGTGAAATGATATATTCAATGTCTTTTTACAAAATCAATCTTGTATGGATGCATAGATTCAGCAACAACAATTTGTCTCTTTATATACCCAGAGATATGAGTCTCTAAAAATAAGGGGGAACATTTTTTTTTAAATGGCTTAGTAATACAGTGCAATCAGCTAAAATCCAAGCTTATAAGGAAACTATCACTGATGAACTACCTGCTCCTTTCAACTCTTCCACATATACAAATTTATAACAAAGTACATCTCAGTATTTTTTCACTAGATGTCTTCCTGAAAAGTTTTAAATCACTATGTATCAAATGTCATTAACTAGTTATTATACAAAAATAAAGAATATGTTCCTATGTTTGCAATCCAGACACAATAAAATCAAACTTAGGGTTTTGTTTTTTTTCCTTATTCAAATTATTTAAAGGAAAGCATGAATAAAATAAAAAATTAACAATATCTATGTGGGAAAATAACATACAAATCCAAACATAAATATGCTTTAAAAAGAAGGTTATGGATAAACACAGGGAGATAAAGGGAATCCAGAGAGGAAACTCCTCTCTACCAATGAAAAGCCAAGCCTTCTTCTCTATAATTAGTGTTTGAGAGATACCCAGAGCACTGAAAAGTTAGATGACTTGTTAGATCACACATGTGTGCCAAGAACCAGTTTTGAATTCAAGTCTTCTTGGCTCCATGAAGCCTCTCAGAGACAACTAAATGCATGCCAAATTTTCCTAATTAAGAGAATATTTAAATTTGGAAAATACTAAACAAATATGCTTAAGATAAATCACTCCAAGTATTAAAAAAAAATCTTAACCAAACACAAAATTAAAAAAATTAATTTTGGGGCAGAGTGGAAGACTTTTTTGTGTATTTGTATCCTGCTTTATAAACACAGTCTTAATGTTCTATGCTCTAAACACTGGTCAATAAAACCCCAGTAATTTAGACTCCACTATTTAGGTAAAGTGAAACACTGACTACAAGGTGTATCATCTATGAAAATAGAATTGGTCAAGCAAATTAGAGATGATACAGCTAAGTTCCCATTTATCTGGATCACACTTCAGTAACGTTCAACAAAAGAGTTTACAAGAAGTAAACAAAAAAAGACTTAGGTCACTAGTTCTGCCAAAGTTCTCAACTGTATTTCAGATTATTTCTAGGCCAGCGTCTCCTGAATCTCTAGTAATTACAATGATAAGACAAGTTTGTTTATTTGGTTTTCCACTGGCAATTTTATTATGCTCTCACAACATATCAGAAGATGACCTAATTGTAAAGGAACAAATGAAGAGGAACAACTAGAATATAATAAACTTATTGGTCTGGGAGAGTGAGTGGCCAAATAGCTGTTAGGTCTTCAGGTCCCAATTGCCTACTTATTTGAAAAAGTGTGGAATAGCCTGTGGAAAGTACTGTTTCCAAGAGCTAAGATGAAAATAAGTTTAGGTGCATTTAAGAGTAAACTTTAATCTGAAAATGCTTGTCCCATTTAAGAAATTAAACTCCTTATTTCAAGCACTTGACCATTTTAACAGCACCACTTGCATATAATGTATTGTCAGTTGTTCATTAAAGCCAATATAGTAGGAGGGCATCTATTTGGCAATACTATTACCCATTAGTTTTGTTCCCTATATATACCTGAAAATTAATAAAAGTATTTCTTTAAAAATATTCTCTAATTATTATTTTCATTAGCTAATCAGAACTAGAGATGTTTTTAAACAAACCATCATTAATTCTGGTTAGTTAATAAGCATCAATTAAACATCCATTTTAGAATGTGAGCCTTCTCCAAAACCAGTAATAATTATGAAAATCCCAGAATATTAAAGGGAAGAAAATGAAATTAAATGTAGTCATTACATCCACTTAGAACCCACTTTTACAAACTTATTAGCTATTAGATCTAGTAATTTCACTTCAGTCTTGTTGGCACTTCTGCAAAAAATACCCGGAATAGCAATAGAATATACATAATACTTAATAAGAAAAATACTAGGGAAAAATATAATGCTAGACCTCACAATTTCACATTTGTCCATGGCTGCCTCTTCCTTTTAGCTAGGTTGGCTGTCTTCTTGATTCTTTTCCCAACTTCCAGCTAAGATAGTGGATGGGTTGTGGGCCCCATCTTGTGGGAGGCTGCTTTTGACTTCGTTTCTCAATATGCCCTCATCTGCTGGAAGCTTGCCTTCCTGACTCCCTGGTGTCTGTTGCTCACAGGATGGCTTTGCCGAATGGCTTGTTTTATTGTTACTTTCTTTCACATTGCTGTTTTCTGGGATTTCACAAATCTCTTCTGAATTCTTATCCGAAATGAGTGATTTCTGCTGTGAAATGTAAAATACACACTTAAATATTTTTAAAATTAATTTAATCTGGAGGATTAATAGTTATAGAACTGGAGTCACAGAATACACTTCTGTGTCAAAAATAAGATTCTAATTAATACTGTTTAATACTTTAATACACTCTCAAGTATACATGTTAAATGATATGCCCTCTATTTCCTAGATTAAACCTTGATAGTTGCAGAATTCTCCCAAATAAAGTCAATATTAAGTGGAATTAACAATTTCACTGAAACATTATGCATAGGGAAATTACCAATATAAGTGACTAAGTTCTGAGTTATCAGTATGAGGATTAGAAAATGTCATAGTTGAAAAAATCTGAGATGTAATTGAAATGCTACCTTTTATCAGCAAATAAGCACTTCTACTTTAAAGATCTTAATTATCTCCAAGGAAATTTTCACAAACCCCCCCCACCCCTATCCTTAAGTTCCAAAAGTCTTAGATTTTACAAAGGTTTAAAAAAAAAAAAAAAAAAGAGCCATTCCCCCAAAAAGTAAATTGTCCCCTCCAAACTGCAACTAAGAGATTCATAAAAAAAAAAAAAAATTAATCTTATTTTCCCCTCACAGTTAATGGGTAATATTCCAGTCAAACTAATATAAAACCAGAAGACTTATTTGCCTTCTTCTCATGCCCTTTTCTCCAAACAGTCTCCTGAGCCTGCTATACACAGACACACAGACACACAGACACACAGACACACACACAAAATTCCCTGGGACTTGTGGAGCTTATATTAATGACTTTCAATTGCTTGTTTTTCAATATATTTTTGTTATATTTTAAGATTTCAATGAATTTTCTTTTTTTCTTTTTTTTTTTTTGAGGCTGGGGTTAAGTGACTTGCCCAGGGTCACACAGCTAGGAAATGTTAAGTGTCTGAGACCAGATTTGAACTTGGGTCCTCCTGAATTCAGGGCTGGTGCTCTACCCGCTGTGCCACCTAGCTGCCCCCGATTTCAATGAATTTTCACATTATTAATTAGTCTCTAATACTTACCTTGATACAATATATTCAACAATATCAACTATCAACCTTTGTATTCTTTCTGGAAGACTGGCCTGACTTTTTTAAATTAAGAGAAGAAAGTGCACTAAAGGTATCACTTTACTGCTGACTATAAAGATGCACAATTGCTCTATTAGAAGGATTTAGACCTAATATAAATCAATACCAAAAAAAATTATAGTTGCTGACTTACAGAGGGTACCACCTTGGGATGCTCTTCTGCCTTTCCATCTGGTGTTTCAAATGCCCGTAGTACTTCAGGGCTCCTGTTGCCAGTTAAACCAACATCTCTCTCTCTCAAAAACTCTCCTCTACACTCATCTGCTTTGTAATAAGGGCCTTGATCTCTCTGACAAACATGGCTCCGATAACGGAGATCTGCATCACCTGCTCCACCATGTTGCCTATAATCAATTCCTTCCTGTGCTCTTCCTATGCCTTGATGTAGAGCCTGGCGAGGTTCTCTTTCAGAGTCTCTTAAATGCCGCAATCCACCAACTGATTTTCCTGCACCATAGCAGAAACCCTAATAAGCAAAATAAATAATATAAATTACAACTACAAAATTATGTATGTATCTCTATCACATATATATATATATATATATATACACACACACATAAACACATACACATACAGCCTAAACTCTCTCAATTTAATTATTGTAGTATTATTTAAGTATTATTAAATTATTTAAGATGCCAGTAAAATTCACATGCACTTTTAGTAATTTGATAAGCAAAGATAGAAACATCTTAAAATGGCAATTTATGAGAATCATATTTTTTGGAGTAAAAGGGAACAGAGCCAAGGTATTGATTTCATCTATGAAATCACTCAATCATTAAGAGAATGTTTTAAGGAACTAGAAAATAATAATGTTGATTAACTAGAATTTATATAGCTCTTTCTCTGTGCCATACACTGCTAACCACTTTACAATTATCATCTCATTTGATCCTCACAACATCCTAATGAGGTAAGGATTATTATTATCTCTATTGTAAAGATGAGGAAACTCAGGCAAACAGAGGTCAAGTAACTTGCATGGTGTCTCAGAGCTAGGAAGTGTCTAAAGAAACATTTGACCTCAGATTTTGCTGGCTTCATGCCCAGCACTGTGACACCTAGCTTCTAACACTTAAAATGAAGGCTAGAAATTTAAATTTTACTAAAAGTTTTATGAATTTTAATTTTATTTCCCACACACACAGTTAATGGGTAATATTCCAGTCAAACTAATATAAAACCTGTGTTTTGTTTATGGTTGATTTTCACTTAAGATTATTTGTTTAAAATTATATAGAGATATAAACTTGGACCAACATCCTGCATTCTGGGGCTTTTTTCAAGACCTTACAAATGTCTTTTTTTAGCTCATGTCCTCACCCAAAGTATAATTTGAGAATATCAAAATGGATACATAAACTCATGACTAGCTATCTCCAGGCAGGTGTAAAATGAACCTGAGGCGTCTATGCAAACATACCGTTTGTTGGATGTCCCAAAAGTTTTAATGCAGTTTCACTATAGTGTTAACCTTTTAATAGATTAACCATTCTAACTCTAAAAAGCTATATATAATGCTTTCATATGTGACAAATATAATATGCAAAGTTTTGCTTCAGAAAGCACTGCATGACTGGATCAAGACCAGTGTGTAAAACAAGGCCTTGTCCTTCCCTCCTGCCCACCAACAAGAAAAAGATCCTAATTCCCACCTGGATGTCCCACAGGCATCTCAGTCAACATAGGCCAAACAACACTCCTTTCTTCCTCAAATTGCCAGATTTCTCCACTCTCCTAATCACGAGTTTACAAACTCAGTGTCACCTTTACTCTTTCCTACCTCTCATCAGGGTTGCTAAGTCCTGTAACTCCTCCTGCCTCTCTCTTCCAGCCCCTTCCAACCCCACATCCACCATCCTAGGTTAAATTCTCATTGTTTCTCATCTAGATCATTGCAACAGTCTAATCTCCCAGTCTCCCAGCTACTCCCCAGTACAATTCAGCCTCCATGCAGCTGCTAGAAGGAATCTTCTTAAAGCATCCTTCTTTTACTCAAATTATTATTTCCTCAAGAAGCCAATAAAACTACTCTCTAGTATTTAAATCCATCACAACCTGACTCCAACCTGACTTCCTACTCCTGTTAAACATGACTTTCCTCCTTTTACTCTACTAGGCTTTTTTAAACTTTTCCCCACACGATTCTATCTCCTTTCCCTGTCTTTGCACTCATTCTACCTTCTTCCTAGAATGCCCTCCCCCTCTTAACATCCATCCCCTGTGATCCTTAGTTTATTTTAAGGCTGAGTTCAAGTACTTTTTACACAAAGCCTCTCTTGCCCCTCAGTTCCAAGTATCTTCCCCATCTCCAAATTACCTTGTGTCTATTTTGCCTACACATACGGGTACATATTCACAACACTCTTGTTACTTCCTTAACTAGCCTGTAAACTCCTAGGAACAGAAAACTTTATCATTTTTGTTGTCTTATCTCTAGCACCCAGCACAGCAAATGACACACAGGAACATAAAAATGCTTGTTGACTGATTGAATGATTTCTTCTGTACTAATTTATCAAGTTCAAATGGTATGTCTGCCAAGTAAAAGTTTTCAGGACTCATATTTAAAACTTCAAAAAGCAAACTACACAATTACTAGCCTTTAAGACAAAAAATTTAAATGTAAAGCAAATGTCACTTAGATATTACTTATCAAATTATATTGTTATACAAACAAGACAAGTACAAATTTTTAGCATTGCTTTTACTCTAAAAAAAGTTCAAAAGCAACAATGTCACATACTAACCAATACAGCCAGAGCCATGATGACCAGTACTGGAATATGAAGTAATACCGGTATTTCCTTCATAAGTGCTCTCATAAATTCACCAGTTCCTTGTCCAATATGCTTCAATGGCTCAGTTACAAAGTTGGTAAAAGTAACTGCCAATGCCTATAACAACATTAGCAACAATAATTATGTTCTTTATCAATGACAAATGATAAACGTAAGCAGAGTAAGCCAGAGTCACTGTGTTCTTGTACTCACTTCAGGGGACCTTTGCTAGCACTATCACATGCAAACCAGCATCAATATGAAATGATTTTATTACTTGCAATTAGAGTAGTCTTTAGGCAGGTCAAAACTTTTAAAGGAAAAGATTTTAAAACACTTAATACACCTTTGATGACTATACAGGGACTCTCGCTTAATCCACCCTTTGTAATTTTTACAAAGTATATTCTATACCTTTGTTGGTGGAACCAACCAAATAGGGTTAACTAATAGTAGCTCATAGTACTTTTGGCAAGAATCATCCCGAAACGTCCATGAACTTCTAAACCATTCTATTTAAGAGAAAGAAAAGAGAAAAAAAGAAACTCAATTTTAATCAAATAAGTTTCACAATATTGAACTATTCCATTTTGTTTTATTCTCTCCTCATCTTCAGCTCTATATAATTTTTCAATAAGTTTCCCAATATTTTAAATTTTTTTCTTAGTTTCTTCCTATTTATTTAGTGGGTTCTAAGCTTTGGTATTCCTTAAATCAAAATGATCCAAAAGTCTCAATGTTAAATCCCCAGAGCTAGGGAATAAAAAATCAGTAAGATAAAAGGAAGAACACTCTTAAAAGAAATGGAACATGGTTCAAGTAGCAGCAGTGACAATAAAGAAGAGATGTGCTAGATCAAACCAGAATTCATCCAAAGAACTAGTTAGGAAAGGGACACAAAGTTCATAGGAAAAGTCCAAATCCTTCTGTACAGGAAGCATACACTATGGAAAGCATGGTGACTAGAAGGGGGAAAAAAATGGCTGATTTCACACAACTTCTTTGCACCAAGTTTCTTTTATGGCAATGGAATGCTAGCCACAAGCCCTGCTTCAGCAATAATAATGGACTTGAAAAAAAGCTTTTTTTCCCCCCATCATATTGGATATATAGAATTCTAAATGAGGACTGCATGGTATTAACACACACTAACTTTTCTAAATAGCTCATTGTAGATAAGAATGTTGTTTCAGTCATATACAACTCTTTGTGACCCTATCTGAGGTTTTCTAGGCAAAGACATTGGAGTGATTAGCCATTTCCTTCTCTAACTTATTTTATAGAGGAACCACCAAAGACAAACAGGGTTAAATGACTTGCCCAGGTTCACACAGCTACATTATTTTAACTCAGGAAGATGAGTCTTCCTGACTTAGGCCCAGCACTTTTATCTACTGTTCCACCTAGTAAAACTAGCAGTCCTCTTAAAAGAAAACAACTTTATATTTATTCTATATAGAAATAAGAGTTGTATTAAATTTAATTTTTCAAGACTTTTCTAATACAGTAGCTTTGGATACCTTAACATGAAACATCTATTAAATTTTTAATTTGCCTTTAACAAAGTCCCAAACTGCCTGCCATCCAAGGGAGGGGTGGAGGGAAGATGGGAAAAATTCGAAATAGAAGTGAGCGCACGGGATAATGTTGTAAAAAATGACCCATGCATATGTACTGTCCAAAAAAAGTTATAATTATAAAATTAACAAAAAAAAAAAAAGTAAAAAAAAAAAAAAAAAAACCACAAGTCCCAAAAGTTAAATCATTCTTATTTTTAATCAATCTTTCAATATAAATAGTATATTTATAAGAATGGTTTTTCATAATGTAGTCCTTTTAAATGGCTTCTTCACATCACAATTTTACATGTTGTATACTTTGGTACAGCACCATATGATCATTCCTTCTCCACTGATAACGATCAGAGTCTCTTTTCCTCTTTTCTCCTGACAACATAAAGGTCTCCAACTTGAGGACATACTCAACATAATGACGTCCTTTCTCTAGATTTTTCTTATTATTTCAGGAGTACTGATACAACTAGTACTCAGGATTTCTATCTGTTGTTTCTCATGTTCATCACAACCTCCTCTTCCCACCAATATATCCATGATTAACTCTTCTATGCCATTTTGTGAATGACAGTCACTGTTAGCAACATGTTGCACCCTATTTACACTCATTATTAATCTTTCCTTTACCATCTGGCTTACTCATAAATTCTAAATTCTTTGCAGACCATGTCGTTCCATGATTTTCAGCTTAAGTGCATAACCAGGAGAATTTTGATGCTAGAAACATTGGCTTGTGTGGCAGAGCCAGCCACCACTGAAAGTATTCCAACTGAGTTCAGTCTCCTCCTCTTTGTTCAATTCTGGACCAAGACACACATATTAACAGACAAACTTAATGGGTCATCCATCTAGCTATATGTCAGAGTTTGAATAATGTGTATTTTTCACTAATTTTTTTTTTCAAACTAAATAGTTAAAATGATCTCTTTTGCATTTCTGTGGATTTTACCATGATACCTTAATAGGTCTCAATGTGATGAAATGAGTATAATATAATAATGACATTGATGACAGTTTCTATTTGCTGCCTACTAATGTACCAGCTGCTTATTTTACTTGCCAATGAGACACAGTAGAAATAGCATTTGACTGGGCTCTCCCACTTAACAGCAAAGAAATCTTGGCAAAATCATTTTGCCTCTGTAATGCTCAGGCTGCTCATCTATAAAATGAGGGGAGTTGAACCAGCTGATGCCTCATGTTCCTTCTAGCTTGAATACATTTTCATGAACAGAAGCATTTAGAGGACCTTATAACAAAAGGAAATCTTTTTGTGTTGGGCTCTTGCACCTTGTAGGATATTGACAAATATCTTACATGAGTATGCCTCTTTGTTTTACAATGATTATGAAATCAATATTTGTTTGAGGAAAGCTGTCTCCAGAATCACATCTTTTCACTGAGTCTTACAAAGAACGTAAGATTGAAATTTCTTACCTTTTAATAAAAAAAATAAGAATGTACAATTTGGTTTTTCTATAAGAAAAAGGAAATGAACTAGTGGGAACTACTAAGTAATTGTAAGAAAATTTATATCTATGAGAATACTTGCTTTAGGAAGGATATTTCAAATAACAAATAGACATTTTAAAATATTCAAATATGATCTCACTCATTTGGGAATTTTCAATGATGAAAAATGCAGCCTATCCATCCATACCTGCCTATACATAGGTAACTCTTCTTTCATGCTTCCTATATGTTCTATACATGAGGGTCACCAAATATACTGGAAACATTCCTTGCCTCTCCTGACTTCACAAAGATATAAAGACAGCATCCTAGCTCTCTATCTTTCATCCCTTACCCTTTTCAATTCCAGGCCCAACTCATTATCTATTTGTATTCTATGTACCAAATAAACACACAAACCCATGGACAAGCTCTATGTTCTCCATATAAATACAAGGCATAATCTGAAGAGACATTGCTTATCTGCCTGGTCTTTTCTACATGGACAATCAAGTCAAATTCTTTTGAGTGTTATAGAGAAGGCTCTGAAATGTTCCATGGCTTAGAACCAGCACAATATCATTTAAAACAGGAATATCTGGAAGGTCTCACTATGCACAGAGAAACAATTTTCAGCTTGGACTGTGAAAGTTGGATCTCTTTCATTAACCCATGAAACAAAGAAAAATTCTAAACAATTGCCACTTCTAAATCTCAAAAGGAAATACTAAGAAACATTTACAAACTTAAAAAGCTGATTTTGGCGGTTAGTAATTCCAACAAAATAACCATAATTCATTTATCTCTAAAAAACTGAAGAGAAAGAGAGTCTCACCAAATAGGCCTCCAACCCAGTCCATCTTCTCAGCACAAATATCATTTAAAGGTTCCAATTTGGCAACTTCAGCCTGATGTTTTGCAAAGGCTAACTATAAAAGACAGATAGGAAAAATTTTAACTATTAATTATAAAGACACCATTAAGTAAACTTCCTAACATGTTCCAATCAGTTTTATTTCAAACACTCATTCCATCATTATAAATCCAAAATATGTTTCAAAAGAAATTAAAGAAAAAGAGATCTATTATTTCTGAAGCAAAACCAAAAGCATTTGTTTTTCACTTGATTTATTTTTAAAATTCACTTTATTCAATTGAATTTAGTTATGATTTAAGATCACTGATTACTGTGGTCACTACGTGACTTTTCCTAATGTTATCCATTTGATAAAGACCAAAGGGGGGAGGGAAGGGAAACCACATTTATTAGGAGAAAGCTTCAAACATTAACAGAAAAAAATCAATTAGGTCAGGGAAGCTAAGCTAATTGGTGCAGTGGATAGAGCACCAGCCCTGAAGTCTGGAGGACCTGAGTTCAAATCTGACCTCCGACTTCCTTAGCTGTGTGACCTTGGGCAATTAAACCCAATTGTCTCAGTAAAAAGCAAAAAATAAATAAAAAATAAAAAAAATCAATTAGGTCAATAACATTTAATAAATGATTATTCTACATTACCTTATATAAATAGATCCAATTCCATCCAAAACTGACAAGAAAACTGATGAATAAAACACGTTTTAACTGAGTGTACCAACGAATATATGTCCATAATTCAGTAGCTACTAACATAACAATGCACAACAAACACAGAAGTACCTAGACAAAAAGGAAAAAGAAATTGAAGTCACTATTATTGAAAGATTCTTCTACCCCCAATATCTTAATTGCTTACAAAATGAAAAAACTGCTTGCCTACTTGAAAAACACACCTGGACATTGTCCCCAAAACACTCAACTCAACATATGTTAATCAATGAACACACATTTAGTAAAATACCTACTATGAGCAAGATATATGCTAGGCAATAAGAATACAAATACAGAATAATCCCTATTCTCAAAGAGGTTACATTCTAATGGGAAAGATTAAGTAAACACACACATACATACATATATGTGTGTGTGTGTGTATATATGTATATACGCATATGTATATATACATATATATGTATATATATATATATATACATACTTTTATACATTTATATACATATTAAAGTGAACAAATGTTAACAAATACAAAGTAGTTAAATTCAATAGAGCTTGAAAGGGAGGGATTTGATAGCTGGGTGAGGCAGGAAAAAAAGTTTGAACTTCAAAGTCCAAAGTCAAGTTTGAGCTGTGTTGCAGAAATAAAGGACTCAGAGGCATAAGTGAAAAGGAAGCACATTTCAAGCAAGAAAGGCAATCAATACAAAGACACAGAAATGGGAAATGTAGTGTATGAGGAAGAATGAGGACAATACAATTGGATTGCAGGATACAGAGAGGGTAAAAATGTCCAATGAGGTTGGAATGATAAGTTGAGTTAAACTGTAAAAGGATTTATAACCTAAATAGAGTAGTTTATAGTTTATCTTAAAAGCAAGTCATTGGAATTTACAAGTAGGAAAGAAACACAAGCAGTTCTGCACTTAAGGAAGATTATTACTTTGACTTCAGTATGTAGGATGAACTGGAGAAGCAAGAAAATTGGAGAAGGAAGACCAATTAGGAGGCAGTTGAGATAATCTAGGAAAAAAGAGATAAAGGCCTGAACTAAGATGGTAGCTATATAAGAGGAGTGATGAGAAGAGAGAGCTGTCAAAGTAGAAATAGCAAAATTTGCCAAAAGAATGGATATATGAGGTAAGGCAAAGTGAGTAGTTTGGGATAAGGCTAAAATTAAGAACCTGAGAAAAGGATGGTGCCTTTGATAGAGAAAAGTCTTAAATAAAAAAATGGGGGAGTGGGGTGGAATGAGTTAGGTTTGGAACATACAGAATTTAAGATGTTTCTGGGTCATCCAGTTTAAAATATCCAGTAGAAAATAGTGTCCAATAAACAATTGATAATATGGGGTTAAGCTCAGGGAGGACTCCGAGGCTGGATATCTCAATTTGCAAGGCATCGGCAGAGAAATATTTAAATCTCTAGAAGCTGATGTTATTACAGAAAGAGAGACTACAGATGGAAGACAGAACCCTGAGGAACATTTGCAACGAAAACAGAGTGGTCAGGCAGGTAGAAGGAGAACCAAGAGAATGATGTTATAAAGACACAGAGAGGACAAAATGTCCATGAGGGGAGTGGAGTCAACAATGTCAAATGCAACAGAGAGACCAAGAAAGACAAGGGTTGAGAAAGGCTATCAGATTTGACAAGTTGGAGAAAGCAGCTTTAATGGTGGGATCAAAACTGGACTACAAAATTTTTAGAAGGAAGATGATAGTTTGAGGCTATAGTAGGATCTACTGCAAGTTTTTTAAAGATGGGAGAGATCACAGTCAGAAAGGAACTAACAGTCAGAGAAGGGTTGAAAATATAATAAATAGAAGGAAGAAAAACCTGAGGTTGTAAACTGCTAGAGAATACTGGAAGAAATGAGATTATAAGTACACAGAGGAACTGGCTTTGACAAGGAGAAAGGCTAGAGAGGCCAGAGACAAAGAGAATAGGAAAAATATGATCCTCAATTTTCTCAGTTATATTCAAAACATAATTCATTACCTTCCTCCATAAGCAAACCTCTGATCCTTATTTGCCTATTTTTGTTGAGGGTATCACCATTTTCCCCAGTCCCTTTACATTCCACCTTCAGCTTCTGTGCCTTCCCAAAAAAGCTATTTCCCATTTTTAGAATACGATCTCTGTAAACTGCTAATTCACAGAACGTATTTTCCCCAGTCCCTTTACATTCCACCTTCAGCTTCTGTGCCTTCCCACAAAAGCTATTTCCCATTTTTAGAATACGATCTCTGTAAACTGCTAATTCACAGAACGTCTAGCTTTTTCAAAGTGATGATGATAGCAGTTAGTATTTATATAGTGTCACTATGTACCTAGCTAGCATTTATATGGTGTTTATATTATGTGCCAGTCACTGTGCTAAGCATTCTACAATTATTTCATTTGATCCTTACAACAATTCTAGAAGAGGATTGTTATAATCCCCATCTTATAGCTGAGATAAAAAGAAGTTAAGTGACTTGCTTAAGGTCACACAACTGCTAAGTGTCTGAGGCCAAATTTGAATTCAGGTCTTCCTGACTCCAAGCCCATTTCTAAGTCCACTGTCCCATCAAGACAACAGCTGTGAATTGGTGTAGTCTTTTTGGAAAGCAATATGGTATTATGCAATAATGGTTACAAAACTGTTTGGAATCTTTATTTTTATATATCTGAATGTTTTGTTGATAATTGGCTTTTTATCATAAAAAATAAAGAAATAAATTCTTTACTCATCTTACCATAAATACGTTATATGGATCCACACCAAAGGTTGTTTCAAAACTCCATTTCCAGGTCTTGAAATTATGAAATTTAAAATTAATTAGGATATTACTTAGAGCATCATCTAAGGCTCCTGATTTCCAGTCTTCTCCACTCAAAAACTTCTGGATTTCTGATAATGTCTCTTTTGTAAGGATAATCTCAGCATCATAATGCATATCACCTTTATCCTCACTGGGCTGAGGCAAAAAAAAAACCACAAAAACCACAAAAACAAGTTGGACAATTTTGTCAACAGTTTTATATTTAGAATAACAAACATTTGCAAGATATGTCATGTTTAGAATCTCTTATAAATTAATCCTAGCAGACTTACAGGTTTTATTTTACAACAAAGCAAATTTAGAGGTAATATTTTCCTACAGCATTTCTATATATTTTATGTTCAAATTTAAGACCTCCCTGTTCTATACTGTCCCTTCAATTCTTCTGCCAAATTTTTAGAAAAAGTGGTTTATATTCACTGATTACTTTTGTACCACATCTTATTTATATTATCCTCTATAATCTGGCTTTGATCTCTGTGCTGTTATGGCATAGACTGTGCTATTATGCCCAGAATGTACTCCTTTGCCTTTCA
This sequence comes from Sminthopsis crassicaudata, assembly GCF_048593235.1. Taxonomy (NCBI): domain Eukaryota; kingdom Metazoa; phylum Chordata; class Mammalia; order Dasyuromorphia; family Dasyuridae; genus Sminthopsis; species Sminthopsis crassicaudata. Next base: position 426,815,152 of record NC_133620.1, read on the forward strand.
CTTTTAGGTCTTTTAGTTCCCATCAAAGTTCAGCTCAAATGCTACCTTCTACACCAAATATTTTCTCATACATATCTCTGGATCACTTGCTAGTGCACTGCCCCCCAAAATACTCTGGATATTTATTTTATCTATGTGTATGTATAAATGTACATACATACATGCAATATTTTATTAATGTTTACTAAAGGCACTATGCTAAAACACTAGGAGTACAAATAAAAAGCAGCAAAAGTGTCTGGCCTCAAAAAGTTAATATTCCAGTGGGGCAGACAATTTACACAACATAAAGTGGTACATGAGAAAAATACAGAGTAGATAGAAGGCAGACTCAGAGGTTAAGGGGGAGAATACCACAGAGAATAATACCACCATGTCACAAGCAAACAATTAAAAGAAGGGAGAGGAGACAAACAGAACTAGATTTTAAAAAGGTACCTCAAATTGCCTCTTAGGAAAAAAAAAAAATAAAAGAAATGGCTGAACAAATCATTATGGAATAGACTATTACTACACCACAATAATGACAGGAGAGATTACTGCAAACTGGACATAGAATGACTGAAAGTGAGAACCTGGAGAATAATTTATACAACAGCAGCACTGTTAAAACAAAACAACAACAACAACAAAAAAACCAACTTTATCAAAGCATTTACCAACCCTTATTTTCAGAAGACCTAGGATGAAGCTTGTTTTAAATCTACCAGAGACAGACTTTGGGACACAAACACTATTTGTTTGCTAGACTACATTTATTTGCTACAAAGTTGCTTTTCTCCCTCTTTCTCTTTTGGTGAGAGAAAGGAGAATTAGCAATATGATACAAAAAAAAAAAAAAAAAATCAGGAAACTAACTTTTTAAAATGTACTCAAGAAAATAAGAGGAAGTTCAGAAGGAAGCACAAACTTAACAGTTTTAAAATAAATTATTAAAATAAAAATTATTTTCTGGTGTTCATGTAAATAGAAATGCCTTTTTTGGAATATTTAAGTTTAGAAAAAAAATTTTTAATAATTATCATTAATTAGAAGATCCTTTCAATTTTGAATTTAGCACCATGATTATTACTGATGTCTAATGCTGGCCAGGGTACAACCCCTTATCTTTATTCATTTGTCAACTTCTAATGAAAAAGTCAATTTTAAAGTAAAACTCAATAGTATCAAATATCTTGATTTTTGATCCAACATGAAAAATTCTAAAAAAGCTAATGTTATGCAATAGCTTGGTTTTAATATCTTGTAAATTTGTATTAGTGATTCTAAACAGCAATATCTATCTATCATATTAAGCAACAGGAAGAAAATACTATTTAAAGAAGTGATTTTTTTCCTTTTTTGAAAACTATATAATTACGTTACTGCATATGACCAAGAAAATGTTGAAAAAGTAAAATCAAGAAGACTAGAATCCCACTGAAGTCTATTTAGAAAAGTCATCTGAAATCAAAACAGTCAAAATACTATCTAACTTTATCAAACAAGCTATTTATTCTCTTACACACAAATAAACAAAAATGCACAAAACCACATGAAATAAGGGGGAAAATGAATGCCTAGATTTACTGATTAAGTAGTAAAAATAAAAGAAAAATTTTCATCCACAACAGATTAAAAAGATGTGACAGTCTCTGCTTCTTCAGACTTTCCTTGTAGTAATCTTTTTATATCATTATAATTTACCAAGAATAAAATATTACATCAACTAATACAATTACCAAATACTCACAAGTCCAAGTTTTCCAGCTTCAATTAAAATCTTATTTAAATATCTCCTAAAAACATGATTACTCTGGCTTTCACAATCTATCTTCTTTTTTTTTTCATACTCATTAATCTGTAATGATGCATAAACTTTAGATTAGTTTTTATCAATAAAACATAACAAATAATGACTTTCTAACCAAGCACACCAATAAAGTTAAATAAAAGGTAAAGATAAATAATTTGTCATGCTTATATTTATGAACTATACCATCTTATGTAGCCTGCTTTTCCCATAAATGTCAGGATTTTTTTTTATTCAAAGGGAAAAAATAAGTCAAAGTACAGAAAGCAAACTCAGCAGTGACAGGTTTGAGGTTGGGGTTTGTTTCCTTTCTAGGAACTTCTGGTTAAATCTATTTTAAGAGTTCTGGCAGATTATGAAACACATCCAGCAGATGTAATCATTTTAACAACAATAATAGTTAATATGTACATATTACTTACATATATTTATATATATATATATATTTATTTTATATTAATTTCATTTGACCTTCACAACTCTATGAGGAAGTTGTTATAATTTTACCCCATTTTAAAGAAGAAAAGGAAGTTGAACGAAGTAAGGAACTTGCCCAAGTTCATAGTGCTATTGAATATTTGAAATCAACCCTGGAGGATTCCAGACCCTGGAGGACTCCAAACACCCTGAAATGTAAGGGCTTCATTGTTTGAAAAATAGTGACAAAACTGTCATTTAAGGTGTTCAACTTCTCTGTTCTTAAAAGAAAGTTTTTATACTGTAACACCTTAGGATACACTTCATATCCTAAATATTAAAAAGGAGTGTGCCTTTGAATTTTTTCTGGAGCTATATGCAATTTGTAGTTTCTTAGTGTTTCTCTGGTCTTTTGTAGAATATCCATGTAATGTAACAACATAACTTTTGGAAATGCTTTTCTTGCTGGAGTAAGAGCAGCAGCAACATACATTTGACACATAGTAGGACTATTTTTCAACAAATGACTCACAAGCTGCCTCTATTTCTTACACTTCTTTCTCACAGAGATGAATACTGAAATATATAACCAGAGATTTCCTAGAATGGTAGTCCACTTCCACCCTGGCTGCCAACTCACTGGCTGAAAATTGTGGGTATTTTTAGATTGAATATATTTATGAGATTCCTTTGTAAAATTTTTAATTCAAAGCTATAAAATCTAAACCTAAAAAGTTTTTGTACAATTGTCTTCTTTCCCTTTACTTTTCTTTAATTCTAAATTTTTGGCTTTGAATCAAGGCAGCATGTCCTAAGAACTAGTCATGTAACCTTTCAATGCAATATGTAATATGTAATTCTCCAAGACTATAAGTAGCAGTGACGGTGCTAATATGAACTGAGAAAAGGAGTTTCATTATAGTAGTAAAATTACACGTCTGACTGCTATCCTTTTTTTGTTGTTATTGCATTGTATATTTATTAATATGCAGCCATTTGCTACATATTCTCTTATTCTCTATACCAATATAACAAAATTTTAGGCTAATTTTCAAATTATCCAATTCAGTTAAACATTAAGATTCTCATATGAAGGTAATTGAATTTTTATTAAAAAGATTTAAAAATAACAAGATCATAATACCAACTAAGACAAATTCAACTCTATCATTTGTTTCAGAACATAGATGAATTATCCATTCATAAAAACTAGTAATATGCCCATTCTAATTAGTGATGAAGAAATAAGATGCTGAAAACAAATTCCTGAGGGAATCTTTCACATTAACAAAGAAGTTCTAAATGAAAAAAAGACTAACCTTATGAGTTAAAGAATCAAGTCTATTATAACATTCTGACATTTCATCAGCACATGACAAGTTGGAATCCGTAAGACTTATATCCTTTTTCTCTGGTTTTCCATAGTTCACCTATAACAGGACAAAATTTTCAGTTTTTTAGAATCACAGTGTCTCAGAATTGGACCCTCTAGCCCAAACTTCTAAATTAGTTAGAAATTACATCTGGTCTCTACTTGGAATCCTACTAGTGATGAGGTACTCATTACACAACAAGAGCAATTTTCTACATATCTCACAGCACTGGTAATAAGTTCAGATGGGATGTGAGCAAAGTGCCCTATAAACCTTAAAGTATTAAAATAAACATCAGCTACTGTTAATAAGGCATCCATTTTGATTTTGAAGTGGCTCCAAACTTTGGATATTGACAAGCTTTCAGTTAAAGAGGTCCAAAGTTTAAACTACATGGATTTTATAATCTCTACTCCCAAATATTAAGTTAAGAATAATAAAATATCCCAAAGCTGACATCATATTACTGTCTACTGCTTAAGAAATTTATTTTCATATTTTGCATAACTGTACATACATAATCTAGATCGACAGTGAGAAGGGAAGGAAAAGAGTGGAGGAAAGAATTAAAATTTTTAAAAAATCAATGTTAAAAATTGTTTTTATATGTAACTGGGGGAAAAAATATTAAATAATTTTTGAAAAGGGAGCTTATTTTTACATTCAAGACCAGAAATAACTAAGTCAGTTTTAATTAAGAGCAAATTAATGACTGAAAACTGAATTCAATTCAATAAACTTTTATTCAGTATCTAATCTGTATAAGGCATCTTTGATAGATGCTGGGGATACAAAAAGAAAACTAACTCCTACTAGACAAAGATAATACTTTCAATTCAGTGCTCTCATAATCCTACACAGAATATTCATAATGTAAAATTTCTCCCTCTTTTTCACTCACACACACACACACACACACACACACACACACACACACACACGAAAAGATACCTGAGCTTTCCTCATTGTTCCAGAAGCAGCATCATAATTAAGCATATCTGTGGGATCAATCCATTCATCGTCTTGAGCATAATAACCAGGAACCATTAACAGAAACATACATAAGAGCAAAGAATTCGGCATCATGAAAAACCTAGAAAAAATTAAGACATCCACATGAATTACTTAAAAAGATCATTTTATTAAAGAAAATATGGTTTAATTCTTTCTGATCTAAACCTTTTTTAAAATTTCATTTCACTAAGGAAGATCGAAAAGGCATATCCAATATTAGATTAACATAGATATGGATTTTTAAAAAATTAACTGGTAAAAAAAAAAAATTGAACCAAGAATTCATTAGAGAATGATGTTGAGAGTCCTTCTAAATGGAAAGGTGAAAAAAATGAGAAAACCTAAGACTAGAATTTTAAAATTTAGTTATTAGACCGAGAGTTGTGAAATGATTCTGACTCCATTCTGGAGAGCAATTTGGAACTATGCCCAAAGGACTAGAAAACTATGCATACCCTTTAATCCAGCAGTGTCATTACTGAGTCTGTAGCCCAAAAAAATCATAAAGGAAAGGAAAGGAAAGGAAAGGATCCACATATGCAAAAATGTTTGTAGTAACTCTTTGTGTAGTGGCAAGAAACTGGAAAATGAGTAGTTGCCCATCAACTGGGGAACAGCTAAATAAGTTATTTATATGAAAGTAATGGAATATTATTGTTCTATAAAAAATGATGAACAAACTGATTTTAGAAAGGCCTAGATTTACATGAACAAATGCTGAGCAAAACAAGCAGAACCGGAATACTTTGTACACAGTTAACAGGAGGATTGTGTGTTGATCAATTATTTCAGACTTGGTACTTCTCAGTAGTTCAATGATCCAAGGCAATCCCAATAAACTTTGGATGGAAAACTGCATCCAGAGAATTATGGAGACTGAATGTAAATCAACACGTGCTATGTTCACATTTTTTTTCCTCCCATGTTTTTTTTTCCCATTTGTTCTGATTTTTCTCTATCCAAATGATTCATAATGTTAAAAAAAAAAAAAAAAAAGAAAAAAGAAAAAAAAAGAATATATTTGTATCACCAAAATAAATTAAATGTAACAAAGAGCAAAACAATCACTTACTTTCAAAACAATTCATAAACACACAATAAATTATAAAATCAACTGAAAATCATTATCTTCCTTTCAGAAATGCATCTATTTGGTAAGTTTCCATAATAATTCATCCTTCTATAAAAGAAGAAAAGAGAAAGAGGCTTCAAACCACAGACGGTGTATTAAGAGCCTGGAGAATTCTAGGACCCTATGGAAAAGTAGAACTTAGAAATAATTGCTTCTAGGCTGTGAATTTTTGTTTTTTGATTTGTTTCTGGGTGCCATTTTTCAAGTTTCTTTGTATCATTAATATTAATATATACTAATTACTTTTAGTGCTTTGCAAACTGAAATGGCCAGAGATTATGCTATGATCTACATTTGTGAAAACCAAGACAATATACATTGATCACATCTGGAGATTTCCCAGAATAAATTCTGAATAGGAGCATAGTGAGCCAAAAAGTATTTGTGGGGAGCCTCGAGGATGGTCTATAGGAAATCAAAGTAGGGATTTAGTACCATGAGTTACATACAAATGGTGAAATTGAGGGTCAGGATGGTAATTTGCTCAAGGCATCTTTTAAAGATAAACAGCAGAATTTGAACCCAGCCTCCCTGACTGTAAGTCAAGTTCTATACCAGGCCGCCCAAATAATAGGGTGATGAAAAAGTGGTAAGTTTTCTAAGATCTACAAAGTTAAGAGTATTTCTGGGAAGATTATGTAATAAATAGTCACAAGGAAACAAAGTTCCCTAAAGAAATAGCTTTTCTATAATGCTAAGCAGTACATATACTTCAATCCAATAAATATCCTAACGAGGTCCATGCCTAAGAGAGATAAAAAAAAAAAAAGGAAAGGAACCTATAAAGACAAACAGATTTGTAGCAGCTCTTTTATAGTTGCTCCAAGAAGATCTAAGAAGTTCTCACCTACTGAATTATGGCTAAACAGATTATGGCAGGTGAAATCAATGAAGTATTATACTGTAAGAAATAACAAAACTCACAGCTTCAAAGAAAACAGGGAAGCTGTTTATGAATATATGCAGAGTTAATACGCCATGCTAACAACATTACAGAGAAAAGCAACTGTTAGAAGGCAAAAATAAGCAAGTCCATAAGAATGAAGATGAATCATGCCACACCTCCTACCAGGGAGGTGACAGGCTTGGGAGTCCGGAATGAGACATGCATTTTTGGACATTAAAAATATTTTTATTATTAATAGTAACAATAATATTTAAAATATATGACCTGTATCAAAGTTTGCAAAGCATTTTACATAATCTCATTTGATTCTTACAACAACCCTTGGGGTTAGATGCTATTATTAGTTTTATAGAAGTGTATAGAAGAAATAACTGAGGTATCTGAGACTAGATCTAAACTCAAGATTTTTTGATTCCAAATCTGGTACTTTATTCACAGTGCACCTACTTTGTCTGACATGGGAATTTGTTTTTCTTGGTAAATTATGTAGATGTGTGACATTTTTTTAAATGAAGGAGACCCCATAGGAAGAAGACATAATATTTGTATAAATAAATAATTTTTAAGTAGTAACAGGATCACCAAAAAGAAATAAAACTGATAGAAAATTTTAACAAAAATCAAAGCTCACCCAAAAGACAATGTATTGTAGTATTTAAAAAACTACAGACAATACAAAGCTAAGGAAAATGAAGTGACTACTATTATCTAGAGATGCATCAGAAACAATGCAAGAAACTGATAAATGCACTAAAATTCAAATGGACTGCAAAAGTAATCAAGTAACAGCTGAATAAAGTTATCTAACAGAATCTGAAGAATTAAAGGAAGAAAAAAATAATCAAAATAGAAGAGTGAGATTTTAGCAAAAAGTCTGCTGCTCAAAAAACAAACACTCCTCAAAAAAGAGCAACAGAAAGTTCCAAAAAGGAAAACATCTTTAAAACCATGTAAGAAAATAAAAAGCAACTAAGATAGAGACTTCCGGCCAAGATGGCGGCATGGAGGCAGACAGCTGCTTGAGCTCCTCGTTTTCTCTCAGAACTTACTTCATGACAAGCCTCTGACTTAATGCTTGACCCAGAAAGAAATCCACAAATAATCACCAAGAGAAGACATCCTTGAAAGTCGCCAGAAAAGGTCTGTGTTTGCTCGGGGGAGGGTCAATCAGACTGGGCGCAGACTGAGGGCAGGCAGCCAGAGCAAGACAGGCAGCTCACACAGCTCAGACCAGAGGGGGAGGGGTGTGATCTCTGCCGTTTCTGTGAAAGGGCTTTTGCCCCAGTGTGGATGCTCCGTCTTGGCAGCAAGCCAGGAGCAGCGGAGAGGGTGTAAACACCGGAGGTGAAGATTAAAACCCCAGAAAGCCAGTCTCTCAGAGCCCGGCCACCCCCAACCCCCACCTGGACTGACTCGGTGAGTTCTCGGAGCCTCAGAGCGCAGACTCAGTACAGTCATTGCTGTTTTGTTAGTGGCTCTCTGCTGCCCTACCCCCAGTCTGTAGAGGAAGCCCATTAATACCATCCAGCCCCATCCCCCGCAAAACAGACCAATTGTTTCTCTTGTCAGTTTGTTTTCTTTGATTCCTACTCTGACAAAATGAACAAAAAATTCAAAAGGGCTCTAACCATTGACAGCTTCTGTGTGGAGAGGGAGCAGACTTCAAATGCTGAGGAGACTAGGAACAGACTGTCCCCAGATGTATCCCCTGGGAGGGATATAAGCTGCTCCTCAATACAAAAGAACCTCATAGAGGAAATCAAAAAGGCTCTCACAAGAGAGCTGGAAGAGAAATGGGAAAAAGAAAGGGAAGCTTTGCAAGAGAGCCTGGAGAAGTCATCCCATGCATTCAAAGAGAGAGTGGATAAAGAAATCAAATCATTGAGAAACAAGATTAGTGAGCTGGAAAAGGTAAACAACTCCAAGGAAAACAGGATTAGTGAGCTGGAAAAGGTAAACAACTCCAAGGAAAACAGGATTAGTGAGCTGGAAAAAGAAATCAGCTCTCTAAAAAATAAAATGGATAAAATGGAAAAAAATTCCATAGAAGATAAAAACTCAATTGGACAATTACAAAGAGATATAAAAAAAGTGAGTGAAGAAAATACATCATTGAAAATTAGACTGGAACAAGTAGAAATGAATGACTCAAGGAGAAACCAAGAGGTAGTCAAGCAAAACCAGAGAAATGAAGCAATTGAAAAGAATGTCAAGTACCTTACCAGAAAGACAACAGACCTGGAAAACAGATCCAGGAGAGACAATTTGAGAATAATCGGACTCCCTGAAAAATGGGAGGAAAAAAAGAGCTTGGACACCATTTTCGAGGAAATTATCAAAGAGAACTGCCCAGACATTCTGGAAACAGAGGGTAAAATAGACATTGAAAAAATTCATCGATCACCTACTGAAAGGGACCCTAAAATCAAAACGCCAAGAAATATAGTGGCCAACTTCAAGAACCATCAGACAAAGGAAAAGATATTGGAAGCTGCTAGAAAAAAACAATTCAGATATGGAGGATCCACAATAAGGATAACCCAGGATCTAGCAGCGTCCACATTAAAAGAACGAAGGGCCTGGAACATGATATTCCGAAAGGCTAAGGAGCTTGGTATGCAGCCAAGAATAACTTACCCAGCAAGAATGAGCATCGTTTTCCAGGGAAGAAGATGGACATTTAACGAAATAAATGAATTCCATCTATTTTTGATGAAAAAACCAGACCTACATAAAAGGTTTGATCTTCAAATACAGAACTCAAGAGATTTCTAAAAAGGTAAAAAGAAATCTTGAGAACTATACTTCTGTCAAAAAAATATGTAAAGAACATATGTACAATTTGTCTTAGAAACTAGAGGTGGAAAGGAGATTATATCATAAAAAAGTGTAAAGTGGTGGTACTACATCTCATGAAGAGGCAAAGGTAACCTATTATATCTGAGAGAAAGAAAGGAGGGAGATGAAAATAGTGTGTATCAATAGACATATTCAATTTATGGTGAAACTTCTTCCACTTCATTGAAAAGTGAAAGGGAAGAAGTAAGCTAAGGGGAAGGGAATACAGTAATTTCGAAGAAAAGGGGTAAAATAAGGGGAGGATCTTTAAGGTGGGGGAGGGATCCTAAAAAGGGAGGGCTGTGAAAAGCTAGTGGTGTTCACCAGTTTAATACTGGATAGGAGGGTAAAAGGGAAGGAAAGGGGAAAAGCATAAGCAGGAGTTAATAGGATGGCAAGCAATATAGAATTAGTCCTTCTAACCATAAATGTGAATGGGGCAAACTGCCTCATAAAGAGGAAGCAGTTAGCAGACTGGATTACAAGTCAGAATCCTACTATATGTTGTTTACAGGAAACACACCTGAAACAGGGTGAGACATTCAAACTAAAAGTAAAAGGGTGGAGCAGAATCTATTATGCTTCAGGCAAAACCAAAAAAGCAGGGGTAGCCATCCTCATCTCAGATCAAGCAAAAACAAAAATTGATCTAATTAAAAGAGATAAGGAAGGGCATTATATCAAGGGCAGCATCAATAGTGAAGCAGTATCAATATTAAACATGTATGCACCAAGTGGTGCAGCATCTAAATTCTTAAAAGAGAAATTAAGAGAGCTGCAAGAGGAAATAGATAGCAAAACTATAATAGCGGGAGATCTCAACCTTGCACTCTCAGAATTAGATAAATCAAACCACAAAATAAATAAGAAAGAAGTCAAAAAGGTAAATAGAATACTAGAAAAGTTTGATATGATAGCTCTTTGGCGAAAGCTAAATGGAGACAGAAAGGAATATACTTCTCAGCAGTTCATGGAACCTATACAAAAATTGATCATATACTAGGGCATAAAAACCTCAAAATCAAATGCAGTAAGGCAGAAATAGTAAATGCATCCTTTTCAGACCATAATGCAATCAAAACAACATTTAATAAAAAGCCAGGGGAAAATAGACCAAAAAATAATTGGAAACTAAATAATCTTATACTAAAGAATGATTGGGTAAAACAGCAAATCATAGACATAATTAATAACTTCACCCAAGAAAATGACAACGATGAGACATCATACCAAAATGTGTGGGATACAGCCAAAGCAGTAATAAGGGGAAGTTTTATATCTCTACAGGCCTACTTGCATAAAATAGAGAAAGAGAGGGCCAACGAATTGGGCTTACAACTAAAATTGCTAGAAAAGGAACAAATTAAAAACCCCCAGACAAACACAAAACTTGAAATTCAAAAAATAAAAGGTGAGATTAATAAAATTGAAAGTAAAAAAACTATTGAATTAATTAATAAAACTAAGAGTTGGTTTTATGAAAAAACCAACAAAATAGACAAACCCTTAGTAAACCTGATTAAAAAAAGGAAAGAGAAAAAGCAAATTGATAGTCTTGAAAATGAAAAGGGTGAACTCACCACTAATGAAGAGGAAATTAGAACAATAGTTAGGAGCTACTTTGCTCAACTTTATGCCGATAAATTCGATAACTTAAATGAAATGGAAGAATACCTTCAAAAATATAGCTTGCCCAGATTAACAGAGGAAGAAGTAGTCTAAATAGTCCCATCTCAGAAAAAGAAATAGACCAAGCTATTAACCAACTTCCTAAGAAAAAGTCCCCAGGACCAGATGGATTTACAGGTGAATTCTACCAAACATTTAAAGAACAACTAACTCCAATGCTATGTAAACTATTTGAAAAAATAGGGATTGAAGGAGTCCTACCAAATTCCTTCTATGACACAGACATGGTACTGATACCTAAACCAGGTAGATCGAAAACTGAGAAAGAAAACTATAGACCAATTTCCTTAATGAATATTGATGCTAAAATCTTAAATAAGATATTAGCAAATAGAATTCAGAAAATCATCCCCAGGATAATACACTACGACCAAGTGGGATTTATACCAGGAATGCAGGGCTGGTTTAATATTAGGAAAACTATTAGTATAATTGACCATATTAATAATCAAATTAATAAAAACCATATGATCATCTCAATAGATGCAGAAAAGGCATTTGATAAAATCCAACATCCATTCCTACTAAAAACGCTTGAGAGTATAGGAATAAATGGACTATTCCTTAAAATAATAAGGAGCATATATTTAAAACCTTCAGTAAACATCATATGTAATGGTGATAAACTGGAACCTTTCCCTGTAAGATCAGGAGTGAAACAAGGTTGCCCACTATCACCATTACTATTCAATATAGTACTAGAAACTCTAGCCTTGGCAATAAGAGCCGAGAAAGAGATCCAAGGAATTAGAGTAGGAAATGAAGAAATCAAATTGTCACTTTTCGCAGATGACATGATGGTATACTTAGAGAACCCCAAAGACTCTGCTAAAAAGCTATTAGAAATAATTCAGAATTTTAGCAAAGTCGCAGGATACAAAATAAATCCACATAAATCCTCAGGATTTTTATACATTACCAACACAATCCAACAGCAAGAGATACACAGAGAAATTCCATTCAAAATAACAGTCGATAGTATCAAATATTTGGGAATATATCTACCAAAGGAGAGTCAGGAATTATATGAGCAAAATTACAAAACACTTGCCACAAAAATAAAGTCAGATTTAAATAATTGGAAAGACATTCAGTGTTCTTGGATAGGCCGAGCGAATATAATAAAGATGACAATACTCCCCAAACTAATCTATTCATTTAGTGCTATACCAATCAGACTCTCAAGAAACTATTTTAATGACCTAGAAAAAATAACAACAAAATTCATATGGAAGAATAAAAGGTCGAGAATTGCAAGGGAACTAATGAAAAAAAAGTCAGAGGAAGGTGGTCTAAGTGTACCTGATTTAAAGCTATATTATAAAGCAACAGTCACCAAAACCATTTGGTATTGGCTAAGAAATAGACTAGTTGATCAGTGGCATAGGTTAGGTTCACAGGGCAAGATAGTGAATAAAAATAGCAATCTAATCTTTGACAAACCCAAAGATCCCAAATTTTGGGATAAGAATTCATTATTTGACAAAAACTGCTGGGAAAACTGGAAATTAGTATGGCAGAAACTAGGCATGGACCCACATTTAACACCACATACTAAGATTAGATCAAAATGGGTCCAAGATTTAGGCATAAAGAACGAAATCATAAATAAATTGGAGGAACATGGGATGGTTTACCTCTCAGACCTGTGGAGGAGGAAGGAGTTTGTGTCCAAGGGAGAACTAGAGACCATTATTGATCACAAAATAGAACATTTTGATTACACCAAATTAAAAAGTTTCTGCACAAACAAAACTAATGCAAACAAGATTAGAAGGGAAGTAACAAATTGGGAAAACATTTTTACAGTTAAAGGTTCTGATAAAGGCCTCATCTCCAAAATATACAGAGAATTGACTTTAATTTATAAGAAATCAAGCCATTCTCCAATTGATAAATGGTCAAAGGATATGAACAGACAATTTTCAGATGATGAAATTAAAACTATTTCCACTCATATGAAAGAGTGTTCCAAATCACTATTGATCAGAGAAATGCAAATTAAGACAACTCTGAGGTATCATTACACACCTGTCAGATTGGCTAAGATGACAGGAACAAATAATGATGAATGTTGGAGGGGATGTGGGAAAACTGGGACACTGATGCATTGTTGGTGGAGTTGTGAAAGAATCCAACCATTCTGGAGAGCAATCTGGAATTATGCCCAAAAAGTTATCAAAATGTGCATACCCTTTGACCCAGCAGTGCTACTACTGGGCTTATATCCCAAGGAACTACTAAAGAAGGGAAAGGGACCTGTATGTGCCAAAATGTTTGTGGCAGCCTTTTTCATAATGGCTAGAAGCTGGAAGATGAATGGATGTCCATCAATTGGAGAATGGTTGGGTAAACTATGGTATATGAATGTTATGGAATATTATTGTTCTATAAGAAATGACCAACAGGATGAATACAGAGGCTTGGAGAGACTTACATGCTGAGTGAAACGAGCAGAACCAGAAGATCATTATACACTTCAACAATGATACTGTACGAGGATGTATGCTGATGGAAGTGGATTTCTTCAACATAGAGAAGAGCTAATCCAATTCCAATTGATTAATGATGGACAGAACCAGCTACATCCAGAAAAGGAACACTGGGAAATGAATGTAAACTGTTATTTTTACCTTCTGAATCCAATTCTTCCTGTGCAACAAAAAAATTCGGTTCTACACACATATATTGTATCTGGAATATACTGTAATATATTTAACATATATAAGACTGCTTGCCATCTGGGGGAGGGGGTTGGGGGAGGAAGGGAAAAAATCTGAATAGAAGTAAGTGCAAGGGATAATGTTGTAAAAAATTACCCATGCATATGTACTGTCCAAAAAAAATGTTATAATTATAAAATAAAATAAAAATTTAAAAAAAAAAAAAAAGCAACTACGATAGAAAATGAATACCAAAGATATTATAAGAATACACACACATATGTAAATATGTATGTATATTTACATAAAAGAGCAAGTGAAACAGCTAAGGTTATAGTGGAAATGAATAAATATGGAAAAAGAAACAACAAAAATATGTGAGACACGCTCTCACTGGATAACCCTTTTAAAGAAATCAAGCAAACAAAAGGGAACCCTACTTTTTCCAACTCAAAAGAATAAAAAAGCCAGCTCAGAAAATTCCAGGGGACCCAAAACTAGACGAATGAAATCACAGAATCATGAAGTTCCTCGAAGCCTTTTCTAGACCAACTCACACTTGAAAAGGAATCTCCTTTACAGGATACCCAAGAAGTTGTTATCCAGCCCTTTACTTTAAGACTTTCAAGGAGGAAGACCCCATATCTGCCAAAGGCAATCCACATCAAAAGGAAAAAATTTTCAGAACTACTGATAATAAACAAAATGGCATATAAATACAATTAAGAAATGTTCTACAAAACTTCTCCCAGAAGAAACTTAAAACACAACTCACCTAGGTATGTCCTCGTCAAATGTAAAAACAACAGATGAAGGAAAATAATCCTTTAAACTTCCAGAAAGATAGCAATCATGTATCAAAAATCATCAATCAGATTATCACCAGATTTTTCTATAAAAGATATCAAATAACAAAGAAGCTATACTTTAAACCATTTAAAATTTCAAAACATAGGTGGCTTTAATTCCAAGTTTCACAGTAAATTTAATTTTCTATTGGAAAGTAAAAGACATATATTTAAAAGGCAAAAAGGATCTCAAAGAAATTATGGATAATCAAAAGATCATTGAAGCTAAACTAGAGACTTGAGATTAAGTACCTGTTATAATAGATAACTAGTTATTTCCCCCTTCAACTTAAAAAGCCTTCACCATCACTTAAAAATAGAGAACTATGACTAAATTATTTAACAATGGGGGGATTAAAAGGAGTAAAAGATAAATGGAAAAGCAAAAAAATAAAAAATGTAGAAAATAAAGATAGGAAAAGAGCAAAGGCGTGATGATAATCCCAAGGTAAAATAAAAATCATTTTTGAGAAAGAACTGATTTTTAAAGAGCCTTATAGATTAAATAGAATTAAGCATTAGAATTTTGTTTGTAGATATTAGCTTTACTGCTGACAAACCAGACAATGGGCAAAGAAATGGAGCAAGAGTTAATAAGACCTGAGCTCAAATCTAGCATCACAATACTTAGTAGCTGTGTTACCCTGAGCAAGTCATTTAATCTGTTTGCCTCAGCTTCCTCAACTGTAGAAGGGTATTAATGAGGTTATCTGTAAAAAGCACTTAGCTCTAGTGACTAGAACACAGGGTGATATATAAATGAAAATTCTCTTCCTTCCCTAGAGCTATTAAAAATTAATTACCTAAAACATTTGGCATTAAATAAAAGTGATCAATGAAACAAGAAATATAACCAAATGAAAATAAGATATTAATGGCTGATAAAACCAAGATTATAAAACATTAGGGAGAAAAATTACTCAAAAATTACAAGGAATGTTGGATAGGAGCATGGTGAAATCTAAATTCAGATTTACAGTTTATACTTTCATATAATAAATTCTAGTAGGATCAATGTTTTTTAAATCATTAATTATCAAGAAAACAAAATTTTTAAAATCTTAACTCACACGTAGCTGGCTGGCTTATTTAATGTATGAATATGCATTCTCTCATTTATTTATTGACAGAATCCTTACCCTCTCATGGAAAAGCAGAAGTCAAGTCACAGGCCCCATCCTACTTCTACTCGATATAATTATCACCAGCTCCACTTAACATAACCATCAGTCATAAGCCATTCAGTCTCAGAAACTCACCAAACTGATGGTAGTCTTAGGGAACATTTTGCTACATCACAGTGTTTGAGGTTTACAAACCACTTAAAAGACAGTATAGTTATCCTCATATGAAGAGAAAACATGAAGGTTCAGAGGAACTGATGACTTACCCAAAACTAGGATGCCGTCAGATGAGCTGGGATTCACATACTCAAGTCTCTTGGCTCGAAGGGTAGTGATTTTTCTACAACACCAAGTAAAAAAAAATTACTATAAATAAACCATAACCAAAATGATTATACTCTTTGATTTAATTCGCCTCTGACAGCATGGTTTCTTAATCAGAGGTCCTTTAATTTTTTTTTGGATAAATGATATTTCAATAGTTTCTTCAGTTATCCTATGGGTTTTACTTTTTACACATTTAAAAGCATTATTCTGAGAAAGAGTCCGTGCTTAAGAATTCCTATACTATGATCAACTATAAAAGACTTGGCTCTTCTCAATGGTTCAATGACCCAAAGCAATCCCAAATGGGGCAGAAAATGCCATCTGCATATAGAAAAAACAAAACACAACACTATGGAGATTGAATGTAAATCAACACCTGCTGTGTTCTTTTTTTCTGTTTCCCATGCCTTTTCCCTTTTTCTCTCCCAACAAGATTCATAAAGCAATATATATTAAAAATAAATGAAATGTCTAAGTAAAAAAAAAAAAGAACTCCTATATGACTATATAGGACTATAATCTAATTAAAAGGAGAGAAAAATGTCTCTACGATGCTAGTCACAGACACTTTATTTGTATTCTTTTTTTTTAATTTATAAATCTAAAGATTAGGGAATAGGTAAATAATTGTTGAAAATTAATATGTAACTACTGTGTCATTAAAAATGACAAACATTAGGCACAAATAAAGATTTATATTTTTAAAATGTATAAAAATTTATAAAATATATAAATAATAAAATATATAAAAATATATTTAAAATTTATTAAGATTTATATAAAAATATAAAGTGGAGAGAATTAGATAATCTTGCGAGGCTCACAAATTTAGAGAGGAAATCTCGGAAGTCATCTAACGCAACCGTGTTATTTTGAAGAGGGAGACTGAGACCAAACAACTGAAATGGCTTTTCCCCAGGAAATACTACATAAAATAACAATACATTTATAAGTACAGATGGAATTGGCGCTAGTTAGAATATACACCAATTGGCTACAAGGTAGCCAGCACGGAGCAAAGTACAGGAGATACAAAAAAGGAAGCAAAAAACAAAAACAAACCCCTGCCCTCAAGACGCTCATAATCCTGCGGATTAGGCTCGTGCAAACGCGTAACCACAAAGCAAGTTAAGTACAAGATTCCATGATTAAGAGGAGCTGGAAAGCCTTCCGTGGAAGAGGGGCCTTGGTTGGGTCTTAAAGGAGACCAGGGAGGTCAGTGGTTTGGGCAGAGGGTGAGTGTTACAGGTACGAGGAAATGACCGAAGAAAATGCTGAAGGGGGTGGATGAGCCCGGCCTCTCCCCAACTCCCCGGCCCCAAATGACTCCCAGAGTCACCACAAACCCCAAGCCCCGGCGTCCCCGTGCGGGCCCGGTCCAGCCAAGCTCGACTCCTCTCGTCCCTCCTCGCCTTAATCAGCCTCCCAGAGCCCCGGATTCAAGCGCTGTTCTCAGCCTGGGACCCCGCAGGGCCAGGACGGAGCGATGGGGGTTCAAGACTCGGGGTCGGCCTGAGGCCGAAGGGGAGGGGAGGGGCTGCGAGGGCTCCACAATAAATAAGTTCACCCCAGAAAGGAGCCCGCCGACCGTCCAACACTAGACGGAGGAAACCGAAAGGCAGGGGAGAGACGGCTTCCTCTCCCCCTCCTGGGTTTGTTCCCCGAGGGCCCAGGCGCTGATGCCCACCCAGTGTCCCAGCCTCGCGGGTCACGTTCTCCCCTGAGTCTCAAAAACATGCAGGCCCCGCAGACAGTCAGTCTCCCCCCTCCTCGACACCTGTCAGGGCGGTGGACAAAAGTAAAACGAACCAGCCACCGCGACGGCAAAAAGCAGCTCGGGCGTCGCCGCGGGAAACTGACGGTTAGGAGGGGGCGGAGCCCTTTTCCCACGCGCCGTCAAGCCCTAGGACGTAAAGGAGCGCTGAGCCATCCGCCCACTGCGCGTGCGCGGGCCATCGCATCGATGTGTTCGACCTTCCCCTCCCGCCTCAGATTCGCTGTTGCTGCTGTCAGGATGATACTTTCCCGTTGGGATTTGACGAGGAGCGCATCCAGTATCTAGTTTTTTTAGTACAAAAATTTTACAATTAATCAGAATTTTTTTCTCTCTTCTCACAACACCCTCAAGCGGAAAAACACCCAAGCCACATTTATTAAGCACCTACTTAGCCATGTGCCAATATTAATAAATATGCGTAATCAAAATGATTTCTCATACTGGCCATGTCCAAAATAACATCATTTTGCATACTGAGCCCCTTCATTAGATGGTCTTTATTCTTAATTCTGTAGAATTAAGCTAGGTGGCGCAGTGGATAGAGCACCTGATCCTGAAATCAGGGGGACCTGAGTTCAAATCCGACCTCAGACACTTAGCATTTCCTGGCTGTGTGACCCTGGGCAAGTCACTTAATCCCAATTGTCTCAGCAAAAAAAAAAAAAAAAAAAAATTCTGTAGAATTAAAGTCATTAATTAATCGGTTTCTAAGGCTTTCGAAGTTGTTTTTACAATGCATTTATTGTATAAATTGTTCTCTTGGTTCTCCTTATCTCATTCAAACAAAATCAACAATCTGGGGGTATGATTGATAATTAATTAAAAAAATTTTTAAAGACAGCCCTGGGCTCCCCAAAAATTTAATTTAAATTAAATTTAATGAGAAATGAGGGGAGAGGAACCACACACAGATGGATGGAAAGAGGGATTCCAAAGGGTACACACAAACCAGATAGAGCAATAGATGCAGAGTGGAATGAGCTAATGATCTGGTTTCTTTGCTTTATATAGGAAGAAAAACATTGGAGGAAGCTGAAAGGGGGTAGCAGAATCAGAATGTTCAGCTGAAAGGAAACTTTTAAAGGCCATAGGGCCCAAACCACCTCATTGACTAAGTCTAAGTGACTTGGTGGTTAGACAAACACGCAACTTTTTGTGTGTCCTGGCAGCAGTAGGGAGAAACTATGGATCCCTTCTCAGAATAATGCTTTTAAATGTACAAAATAAAATACATAGGATTAGAAACATAGAAATACATACATTAAAATGTTTTTCCATGAAGTGCACAGACCCTAGTTTGCGGGCTTTTATGCAATTTAGAGTTTGCAAAGCAATTTTTCTTAAGTCTTTCGCATTTTCTCCCCTACTAGAATTTTGTACTTTACTCATGAGTTTCTGGCTTTTCTTGATCAGAATCCACACTTTCATCCATCCATCCTTCCATCTCCAAATCCATCTCCCTTTTCCTTCCCTCCAATCTTGCATTCTACCCCTGAGATGCCAAGTTCTAATAGGTGACGTTTAGCTTTTTCTCAGGCAGCTAGATATTTCAGCAGATCAGGCCCGGAGTCAGGAAGATTCATCTTCCTAAATCCCATTCTGACCCCAAACACTTTTAGCTGGGTAACCTGGGACAAAGCACTTAATTTAATCCTGTTACTTAGTTTTCTTATCTGTAAAATGAGCTGGAGAACAAGAAATCATGACAATATCTCTGTCAAGAAAACCCCCAAGTGATGTCATGAATAGGACATGACTGAACAACAAAACTTTTCTCTTATCCAAATCCAGGTCTCTCAACCATTTCTTGTCTGTCACAACACTATCCCCCCTTCCTACTTTACGTCCTTTCTGTGTATTGTTTTCCTCCATTAAATATAAGCTTAATGAGGACAGAGAATGTCTTACTTTTGCATCCCTAGTATGTAGCACAGTGCCTGGTATGTAGGTACCTATGTAGGTACCTTTCTTATTTGAGTCTTACAATACTTCTAATGAGGTAGATTTTATAGGAATTATCCTCATTTTACAAGTGAAGAAACTGAGGTTGAAATGACTTGTCCAGGGTCCTACTGCTAATGGATCTTAGAAGTGGGTTGTGAATTGAGATGTTTGTTTCCCAGTCCAGTACTCCATCCACTACAGAATCTACCCCTGAAGCAGATTTGTTGACAGAGGCTGTCTCTTCTTAAATAAGATCTGTGAAGTGACTTCTTGAGATCATAATATATAGTTATAATTGCCAGACATAGGACTTAAATCTCAATTTTCTAAATCTTGATTCTCAAACTAGTTCTCTTTGCACCCACCCACCAGATTTTCTCCCTCTCCTCCATCTCTGAGCTTACATTCTTTCCAGTTATTTCAAGGATTCATGGCTTTATTTCCATGTCCAGATTACAAGGAAGTGGATGGCAAAAATAAGTTTGAAAGGAAAAAAAAATTATCCTGAAGTTAGACTGGGTAATGATCTTTAAAAAAAAAAAAAATTAGCCAAGATATAAAATACTCCATGTCTCAATTCTGTACATTTTCACGAGCTGTCTTCCCCATTCTCTCACCATTTCCATGTTTAGAATATTCTCTTTCCTCATCAACTCCTGGCATTCTTGGCTTCTTTTAAGTCTCAGCTAAAATTCCATTTCCATTTGTAACTTGCCACAGGATCCAGATGGTTCAGGAGAGGAAAATGAGACTTGCAATTTTGCACAGCCCTCCCTCCCCCCCCAGTTTTCTTCCTTCCCTTTCTCCCTTCCTTTTTTCCCTTCCTTTTTTCCTTCTTCCTCTCTATCCTACCCCATTCCCGTCTTTCATGAATTTGAGTTACAGCACCAAAGGAAATTGATGTAGCCACCAATGTTGAGGTTCAGTCATTTGATAAATTCACAATGGCCATTATCTTTGGCAAAAGGTAGGTTTATTTAGGTTACAAACAAAATGAAGAGATACAATAGACACCAGGAATGATAAATGAGATAGTTGCCAACAAAAGGAATTTGGAAGAATCCATTAAAGGAATATGTCATGAGTTAGGAGTACTCCATTGACTGACAGACTAAATCCTTAGAGGGAGTTAGCTATAAAAAGGAGAAATACACCGTGAGGCAAGGGGAGTATGAGAGAAAGGACAACATAAAGCAGAGTGCCTTGGCAGGCTCACCCCAATAGAGATTCAGCAAAGATGGCATAGTCAGATTTATGGGGGAAATTCAACTTCAGGGGTTTGACATAATTTGGATTTCTGACTGGACACAAGGTGGGGCTACCCAAGACCTCCATGGAAGATGGGATTATAGGGTTGTTGTTCTCTGCTTGCCACAGAAAATAACTTAATCTGTACTTCAAACCCTCTACCAACCCCACCCAAGACCTTCTCTCTCTCTTTTCTTCTCTTCTACCCCCTCTTCCCCTCTCTCTTTCTCCTCTCAGAATTGGATGAGGGTTTAGTTTCCAGAGTTATGAAACTTAAATTAGAGAAAAGACACTGAAACCTAAGAAATAAAACATAAAGGTTAGGAGTAGATCAAAAGAAACAAAATTTGTAAAGGGAAACCATAAATGAGAATAAGAAACACCCTATCAATCAGGTTGTAATCTGTATGGAGAATCAATTGGGGGGGAAATTAGGTGTTCCTGATAGGCTGTAATCTGTAGTACCCAATCAATGGGGAATCAGAGGAGGAAAATTCTTTTAGGGCAGGAAATAAAAGGCTGTGGTTTTGTACATCATGTGTGCCTGTTTCTGGATACCCAGTCTTGCAAGATCTCAAACAAAAAATCTTTTCCTGGTTTCAACAGAGGGGTCTGTAGAGTTCTTGGCAAGAGATGCAGCTTTCCTTTTTTCTTTTTTTCATTGATTGGTCAATAGATCCCAGGCCAAGCCCCAACCTGGTTATTGTTAGGGCTCTGATTGACTAAGAGTGAATGTAAATACCATTTGTTTCTGTTTTGGTCAGAAACCCAGTAAGTCTTCCCTGAACAGACTGATTTTTTTTTTTTTTTTTGACCAGGTAAAAGAGGCTATTCCTAGATTCATTTCTTACCTAGCCTCAATCATTGGTTGGACATTGCCTCAGTCAAATTGAGAACGGTTAAAGACCTTAGTTTAAAATGGTCAAGGTTTCCCAAAGCATCCAGGGCCATCTCTAGTTGTCTTAATCTCTATCAGGCCACTGGACCCTGATAGCTCTGGAGGAGAAAGTGAGGCAGGTGACCTTGCACAGCTCTCACTTAAATCCAATTCACTTGCATGTCATAGTCCTCTTTGAAATGAAGAACAAACAACAACAAAATGCCATCTTCTACAGGAAGCTTTTCTTGATTCTCTTAATTCTAAGTGCCTTCCCATTTAAGATAACACCTAATTTGTCATATATAATATGCAAATGTTTGGACATAATTGTTTGCATGTCCTTTCCCCCATTAGAATGTGAACTCCTTGAAGGAAAAACTGTTTTTGCCTTTCTTTGTACCCCCAGCACAATAACTGACAGAAAACAGATATTTAATGATTGCTGACAACTTTTGGAAAGAATATGGAATTGAGGGTATGTGGTATATATGTGTGATGGACTAAATGTTCTCCTTCACATCTGCTAAAATCTCCACATATGAACTACTATATACTTTTCCCTAATATTGTTTTTGTACAGTTATTTTTAAATTTAAAAGTAGGACTTCACCTTTATTCCCAATTTGGCTCAATATTTCAGATTATTGAGATTCTTTAGGAATTCAATCTTATCATCCAATGTAGCATTTATACCTCCCAGGTTCATATCATGCACAAAAACAAAACAAGAATTAGAAATTTTGTCTAATTAATAAAACAGAACCCTCCATTAAATGATATTGCTTCCAAGTCAATTTAAGAAATAAAAATTTAAGAAACAAAAACATTACAAAACTGAAAAATATAATAATTGTGAGTCAGACTTCTTTAAGGTGTCAAGAGGTCTTTATTGAGATTATAGCACAGTTACACTTCTAATACCCTTTTCCACTTGTATACAATAGTTAAAAATGTTTGCTACAGTGCACGGACAGTTTAGCAATTATCAGAACAAAAGCTCAACTGCATCTTAAATAAATAATAACCTATCATAATTTAACGGAAAATAACTGTACAATATGAAAATATAATAATACATAACATTAGGATCTACAATTCTGTAGAAATAAAATTGTAATTCTGCTTTACATAAACCTTGCAAAGAAAAAAAAAAACTCCAATAAGCTTTTGGACCAAAATCATTATTTTCCATTTTAAAATTATCATGCAGACATAGCATTTCAAGCCATGCTATAGTCCATAGTTAAGTTTTTAATTTTATTGAAGAGGAGAAAAATGCTCGCCAGTAGATTGTACCATCAACTGCTGCATCAGATAAATGCTGATAATCTGCTTCTTCTACAGTACATTTTAGAGTGGAGGTATACAGTTGCATTCAAAAAACAAAGAAATTAAATGTTTGAAGCAAATGTATTTTGCCTTTTACTCTGAAAAAGATTAGAAAACAAAATAATCATCTCCTCCCTGGTTTAAAAGAAAAGGCTTATACCTCATTATGAATCAAACCAAGAAGCAGTTGTATATTCATTTTTTAGTCCCATAGTGATACTTACATATTAAAAACAACCATGAAATGTTAGAGAGGCATACAAAAATCTTACCCCTAAATAAGTGATGCATACAATGGAACTGTGAGAATGGCAAAAGTCATTTCTGTTTATGTTTAATCTGTCTGGAACTAAGTACATATATGAATTTTATTAAAGTATAGTTCAATTTAAATTTATATAGAAAACTGTCATTTATGCAAAGAACAAGGAATGCATTTAATACTAAAATGTAAACACATTATCAACCTTAACTTTGAGTGCACAGTGACAACTTACGGGCTTTTCCAACATACTTTGGCAACAAGACTACAATGGATCACAGCAGCATAAATTCACATGGAAGACCTGAAAGCACTGCAAAATAATACTAAACACCCATCTCTCCTAAGCAATGAGAAACTGTGATAAGTGCCTCCTCCTGCGAAATCCCTCTCCCGGCCAGACTCAGCTGGTTTGAATTAACAACAACAAAAACAAACAAACAAAAAAATCAAAAACAAAAAAACCCACACACACAAAAAAACCACTTCAGCCATCTTAAATCTCTGTGCTTTATCTGCATAGGTTGCCTACAGGTATATTCTAACCACTGTAAGTCCAAAGCGTTACAGTTCTGTCAGCTGATGATGACAAAAAGGAAAGATCCTTTGTGTGCCACCTGCACTGAATCACTTTGTCCTTGTGCTCCCCTACCACCATAATTGGAAGCTGCTTGGTGAGGTCCCCTAAAAAAAATAGCAACAAGTATTAAAACAAGCTGAATAAATTTTACAGACTTCTGAATAAAATTTCCTTATTTACTAATCCAAACTCCATATAAATGCAACATTAACATATTTCATTCACTATAAAAATACATACCACCCTATGTTACTATAATTAAATAATATTAACAGAGTTAAATTGCTGAACAGTTCAACATGGTTCAACAATGAATTAATGCTTACATTGTTCAATGCAATTGGATTAAAGAAACTGTTCATTACAGGTCTATCACAGAAAATTAACTTATTCAACACCATTTATAAAGTAGTTATGTGCAAAGCATATAACAACATAAAAGTAAATTAGAATGCAAAGGATGAATTAATATATTCTTAATCTTCTAACATCTTTCAGCTCATAATGAAATAAATATTGCAGTGAAGACCAATTCAACTATTTAACAAAACAAACAATTCTGTATTAAAAATTAGAACAACCATTCCTATTATTAAAGGTTAGAATACTGTCTATTAGGCTATTTACTGAACCACTTTTGATAATATGCTAATATTTTGTAAGTCAAATTTTAAAATATTTTAGTAAAATGTGGTTACTAGACTAATAAGGAGAAAACTGTAAAAAGACAATCTAAAAGATACAAAAGAGAAATAAATATAAATCTAGTCAGAAGGATTAAGATAAATTACCTTGTAAGTCTGTCACTTTTATTTTCATATCATAAGATCCTGTAAGTAAATAGTGAGCCCCAGGAGAGAATCTAACAGAGCGAACATCACTGGAATGAGGATGATAACTTTGTACCATTCGTCCTCCTCTGATGTCATATAACATACAACTAGAATCTTCCTGACCAGTAGCTAAGAGACGGCCACTGGGATCAACAGCTACTGATGCCACTGCACTGCCTAAAAAAAGTAAGTTTTTTTTTTAATTAGAAATTTATTTCATTTTTTAAAACCAACTCAAATTCACTGTAAAAATAACAAAAACTCACTTTTTAAAGAGTACTTTAAGATTTACAAAACTCTCCTTACAACAATCCAGTGAAGTAAGCAAAAATAATAATTATCACATCTAGGTGGCACAGTGAACAGATAAGAAAATATCTTCCTCAGTTTTAAATCTGGCCTCAGACACTTATAGTTGTGTGATCCTGGGCAAGTCACTTAACACATTTTTGTTTTCCTCGGTTTCCTCAACTGTAAAAATAAGCTGGAGAAGGAAATGGTAAATCACTTCAGTATCTTTGCATAGAAAATCCCAAATGGGATCAGAGTTGGACATTAACCGGAATATGACTGAATTATCACAACTAACATTAATAAAGCACTTAAAAGTCTACAAAGTAAAATCATAGGATCATAGATTTTCTATTAAAGACCATAGACATCATTGTGTCTAATCAATTATTTTACAGATGGGGGAAACTGAGTTTGAGAGAAGTTCAGTAACTTGCCCAGGGTTATATGGCTAGTAAGTGATTAAGGCAGAATTTAAATTCAGATACTCTTGATTCCAAGTCCAGGGTTCTGACCACTTTCTTAACTTTGAGTACACAAGTATGAAAAATGTTAACAGATATTATTTAATTCAATACTTACAACAAAATAAGGTAAACTCTAGAGTATTGTTATACTCATGTATAAATGAGAAAACTGAACTTCAAATATATTAAGAAACTTAGCACAACTACATCATAGGAGGGATGAGATGTTCTCAAGAATGTCATTCTAAGTTTACAAAAGGAACAAATACAATGGAGTAGAAAAAGGAAAGTTGTCTAAGAACCCTAATGTAGAATACACAGGGAACATGGATGAAGTTCAATTTCAAGAAAGATTTTTGGTTAAGATGGTAACATGCAAATATGTAAAAGGCGCCAGAAGGAAAAATAATCAAGAACTCTAAAGAGAAATAGCAATAAGCTCTTTCTACTGGTCCAGACCTGCCCAATATGACAAATAGTTAAGACACCCATAGGCACTCAAGAGAAGGGTAATGTCAGGGGAGGCAGAAACCAGTGAACTTGGGGAAAACAGCCTGAAGCCTGCAGGTTTTCTGATCAGAGATGCTCCATTGAGATGGAAAGTCAGCACAACCTTTTATAATTGAGTTATGAAGTGAGCCAGAAGCAAGATCAAACTACAGTAACTGGGATCTGAAGACAACAGAATGTTGGGCCCTGAGGCTGTTGGAGCAAGAGTAGGGGACAAAGTCATTCTCCAATATAACACTGCAAGTGAACCACAGCCTGAGACAAGGCAAATTCATTGGGTGATAATGTAAGGACAGAAGTCTGAGATCATAGTTTCCAACAGCCACCTGAAGCCTGTTAGGGCCCCAGATAGAAATAAAATCAATCCCTCCCCTGGGGATTATGCAAGTAAAAAGAAACCAAAAAAGGTCAAAGGCTAGCATCCAAATAGGGACACAGATTTTGGCATTAGAAAGGACCTAGTGTTAACTAACCCACCAAGAACTGCACACTATATAGAGAAGGAACAGAACTCAGCAAAACCTGTGCAATCCATTCAAGATTATTGGAGCAGGAAGAACCTGGCTCTAGACCCAATTCCGAAATCGAGACCGAAGTTGTTAAGCAAACAAAAAAACACTGAACAAAATTAAGAAATGCCACACATTAAGAACAGTCCAAGAAGTTAATTCAGAAGACAACAAGCATCTCTACAAGTACAGTGAAGCCTCAAAGAAAAGAATGGCTTGGCCACAAGGACTCCAAGAGTAACTGAAAGAAATGAAGAAATAAAAGATAAAATTAGAGCTCCTGAGGAAAAATTGGAATGCTAATAAAGATCTCAGACAGAAAGTGGAAAACCTTACCCAGGACTCCTTGGGGGGGAAAAAAAGAATGAAGCAAATAGAACTCCAAAATTCTATGAGATGATAAGAAATATTATAAAAGTCAAAAGACTTGAAAATTAGAAGTATATATAAGAAAAAAATCTACTGTCTATGGAAATATCACACTAAGTCCTCACTGTGTAATAAAGTATTTAAAAATGATCTTTTCACAGTGTCCTAGTCTGAAGTTCTTGGTCTCATTTGAATCAAAGATTTTCTTTTCCTTTGATAAAGATAATTAATTTTAAAGAGGTATTCTTTGAAACCATGAGATATGGTTTTGCTTATAGTAACCAAATGAAGAGTGGAAATATTTTTTAACCTAATTAACAGAAGTATTTCATTGTTCACTACCGACCAGATTTAAAGGGAACACAGCTAAAGATGGAGTGATCTCTATCAGAAAGATATTTTCTCCCAAAGCATAATGACATTAACATTATTATTGTTCTGTCTGATCAATCAAAAATCCTAAACTTAATTATGACTCTTCTGTTTTAATTTATTGTGAAATTTCATTTTTTGTTTCACAAATTATTATAAGATATAGGTTGTTAATTGCTTAAAAGGGAAAGGGTTTTCTGACTGGCAAAAGGAACTCTGAACCCTCTACATGCAAAAATGTTTGCAGATGAATTGTCAAAGACAGAGTCTGGTTAAAACAGTACTTTATTATCCTAAATATAAAAATATTGATACAGAAAACCAGTGAAGGAGAAGTAATTTAATCACTGGACTGGTAAACCATGATCAAATTCAAAAACAAAAAGTTGGACATCATACTTAAAGAAAACTGCTCAAGTGCCACTATTAAGTTTGTATCCCAAAGAATCATAAAAGAGGGAAAAGGACCCACATATGCAAAAATGTCTGAAGTGGTGTTTTTTTTTGTAATGATAAAGAATCAGAAAATGATTAGATGAGCATAAGTTATGTTTTATAAATATAATGGAATAATAATACTATTGTTCTATAAGAAATGATGAGCAGACTGATTTTCAGAAAAGCCTGTATTCATATGAACTAAGTGAAGTGAGAAGAACCAAGAAAATATTGTATACAGCAACCACAAAATTATGTAATGATCAGCTGTGATAGACTTAGCTCTTTTCACCAATGAGGTAATTTAAGGGAATTCCAATAGATTTGTGCTGGAAAGTGCCATCTACACATAGAGAGAGAACTATGAAGACTGACGGTGGATCAAAGCATGGCATTTTCTCCTATGTTGTTGTTGTTACTTTTTTATCCCTTTCTCATTTTTAAATTTTTGATCTGATTTTTTTTTCTCAAGATGATGAATGCATTAAGAAGAACTGCACATATTTAACCTATATCAGATTGCTTACTGTCTTGGGGAGGTGGAGAGGGAGAAAAATTTGAAATACAAGATTTTGCAAAAGTGAATGATAAAAACTATCTTTGCATGTGTTTGGAAAAATGAAATGCCATTCTAAAAAAATTAAAAAAAAAAAAAAAAGAAAAAGAAAACTGCCTAGATGTATTAGAAATAGAAGGCAAACTTCTGAAATTCTGAAAAACAGAATTAGTTTATATTCTGAAAGAAAATCTACACTGAAAAGACATAGGAAAGTTAGAGTGAAAATCCAGAATTCTCAGGCTAACAGGGAAAAAACCCAACAACATATATACTACAAAACTGCCAAAAATAGAGAGTTCAAATACCAAGGAATCACACAAGATTATGCTGCAAATAAAGAGAGAAAACCTTGGAAAATTTGATATTCCAGAGAATAAGAGTTTAAAGGTAAAAATAACATCTTGCAAAACTGGATGTAATCGTAGAGGAAGAATAATAGAATTGTAAAAAAAAAAAAAAAGTGGACTTTTAAGTATCCCTAAAGAAAATCCCAGAACTGGGATTTTCTGAAACCTATTCCATTAAAATAATGGAATGGTTAAATTTTATTGGGGAAAAAGGGACAAACATATCTTGAGAATCCCACCATCTTCAAGGATCACTAAGGAAGTTGGAAACTTAAAGATCTTATGTTTATTCTATTTTACTAGTTTTAAATGAGAAGAGAAATGAAATACAGTATAAAATAAAAGAGGAACTTATTCTTTCTCATAACTCAAATGCTTGATAAGAAAATGCAAACCTTAGGAGGAGAGTGAACAACTTATTAACTTTATGAATAGTACAAAGATGGGTAGAACACAAAGTCTGATGTAAATATATTAAATTTAGCAAGGAAACAGGGACAACATGAGGGAATGATGGTTTAAGAGAAAGGGCAGAGTCAGGGAGGAAATAGTCAAGCAAAACTAACTTCAGAGGGGAGATTAAAAGGAAAAAAAGGGTCAAGATTCAGGGAATGGGGGTGTGGGTTAAGTAGAAAGAATAAAGACAAAAGAGTAGAAATAAACTATTTCCATTATAGATTTTTAATGTTGATCACACTCCTCTTTCACCTTTCTCCTTTTAACTAAGGCTAGTTAAGTGGTAAAAGTAAGCCCAGAAAACTGCTGGGCCTAGAGTTAGGAAGTCCTGAGTTCAAAGTCAGAATCAGACCCTTACAAGCTATAAGACCCTAAGCAAGTCACTTCACTTTTGTATTCTTCAATTTATTCACTCATGGAAACTGAGATAATAATAGACTATACCTCTAAGGGTTGCTGTGAAGATTAAATATTATATCTGTGAAGTGCTTAACACAGGACAGGACATGTACTAAGTGTTTTAGATACACATATATATAATAGATAGATATTCTTTTTTTATTCCCATCCTTCTTCCTCTCTTCTCCTTCCACCTTATTCTTTTTTGTAAAAAGAGGAGAAAAGGGTAAATAGAAAATTACTTAGATATAGGCTGATTTTAATGTGTTTATATAAAAAAACTAGACGTGGAAAAGGGACTGTACTAGAAGAGGAAAAGGGAAGTAACAAGGGGTAAAAATTATAACCAAAACCAAAAAAGGGTCTTTGAAGAAAAGATTCAAATGGAGCCTTGAAGACTAAATAATGTATCCTAAAGAACTGGTGAGTCAGAAATCAAATTATAGAAACAAAAGATAATTTTATCAAAGAGAAATGCTAAAATTGTGATAATAAACCAAAATTTTTGTAATGCAGCCAAAATAGTCCTCAGGAAAAATTTATTTCTAAATAGTATCATCAATCAAAAAAGTCAATAAATTATTAAGCATAAGACTAAAAATAACAACAAAAGGCAATTTCTTCAGAGATAATGTGATCATCCTTTAAGATGATGGAAGTTAAAGAATACTTTTCTACACTCCAAAATATAAAGTACAATTACATGTTCTTCCTTTAAGCCTGGAAGTCAGGCTTTAATGAGGAAGGGAATAAAAAAAAAAAAAAAAAAGGCTCTGAAGAGACAGAAGGGAAACCTGACCTTTGTGAGGGAGTTGAAGTATTATCACATTGAGTCAGAAAAAAATAAGGAAAAAAACCTGTATGTATGTATGTATGTATGTATTTATTTATTTATTTTGCTGGGGCAATTGGGATTAAATGACTTGCCCAGGCTCACACAGCTAGGAAGTGATGTGTCTGAGATCACATTTGAACTTGCGTCCTCTTGACTTCAGGGTTGGTGCTCTATCCACAATGCCACCTAGCTGCCCAAATACTTACATATATATACATATATATACATATATATAGTACGTATTTGAAACTGTTCTACACAAGAAGAGTTAGTTATCTTCCAAAGAGGAATAAAGCAGAACTATTGAAGCCATATAGTAATGGTACTGAAGCAACACTTAATGACCTTCTGATAACAAAGAAGTTTGTTATCTTTTTAAGACATGTATAAGACATAAGAGAGAACTTCCTAACACTTACCAAACAGGATGTCAACTATTCAACTTCTGGTGATTGATTTCAATAAAAATGATACCACCAAATAGAGTTTAAAAACTGTCATTAAGAGCTCGTTAGAATAAAAAGGGAAAAATACAGTTAGCAATAATAACTATGAAAAGAATTTTGTAGAAAGTTTCTCTGATGAAGGTCTCATTTCTCTTTTTTTTCCTTCTCAAATTGTTTTAAAAATGAGATCAAAAGGGAAAAATGAGGAAAAACAAAAGCAAACAAACAATAATTTTAAAAAAGGTGAAAATATTATGTTGTGATCCACACTCAGTTCCCACAGTCTTTTCTCTGGGTGTAGATAACCCTCTCCATCACAAGACCATTGGAAATGGCCTGAATCACCTCACTGTTGAAAAGAGCCACGTCTGTCAGAATTGACCGTCATATAATCTTGTTGCCATGTACAATGTTCTCCTGGTTCTACTCATTTCACTCAGCATCAGTTCATGTAAGTCTCTCCATGCATCTCTGAAAGCATCCTTCTGATCATTTCTTATAGAACAATAATATTCCATAACATTCATATACCATAACTTATTCAGCCATTCTTCAACTGATGGGCAGCCCTCAGTTTCCAGTTTTTTACCATTACAAGAAGGGCTAGCTTCTCATATATAGGGAATTGAGCAAAGTTTATAAAAAATAAGTCATTCTCCAATTGATAAATGATCAAAAGATATGAACTATGCCTATAGAGCTATAAAATCATGCATACCAGGCATGAATTCCAAAAAAGATTTTTTTAAAAGGAAAATGTACATAATATTATATACAAAAATATTTATAAGCAGCTCTTTTCTCAGGGAAAAGAACTGGAAATTGAGGGGATGTCCATCAATTGGGGAATGGTTGATTGTGATATGTGATTATGATGAAATATTATTGTTCTGTAAGAAATGATGAGCAGAATGTTCTCAGAAAAACCTGGAAAAGTTCTCATGAACTCAAGCAAAGTGAAATATACTATGTACAAAGTAATAGCAATGTTGTGAGATGACTAGCTATAAATGACTTTGCTATTCTCAGCAATACAGTGATTCAAGAGCATCTGAAGAACTGATAACTAGAAAAAGAACTGATTGTGTCTGAAAACAAATTGAAATATACTTTTTAAAAAAACTTTATTTTTCTTGAGGGTTTGTAGCGAGGGGGAGAGATCTATGTTTTTTTTCTCAACATGACTTTTATGGAAATTTTTTGCATAATTTCACATGTATCTGCTCACTGGAGGAGGAGGAGAGAAAGAAGGGAGAGAATCTGGAACTCAAAATTTTAAAAACAAAAGTAAAACTTGTTTTAATTTTTTAAATTAATTAATTAATAATAATAAAAATATTAAAGAGAGAGATCATTAGTTACTTTGGAGATAGAGACTGAATGATCTCTTATTTGAGAAATACAATGGCCATTTTTTATTCCTCATATTTTTTTTTGACCCCTCTATCTTTTGACATTAATAATTATCTTTTTCCTTCTGGATACTCTCTCCTGATTGTACCATGTGATGCTGCTTTTGGTTCTCCTCCTGTCTCAGTTTGTCCTTTTTGATATCATTATCCATATCCTATCTTCCAACAGTAGGTGTCACCCCAAGGCTCATCATACCCCTTTTTCTCTCTCTACACCCTTACTTGGTGACCTCTTCAATTTCCAAGGATTTCATTATCATCTCTATTCAAAGATCTATATATCCATTTCCAGTCTCTCTCCTGAACTCTAATCTCATAACTGTTCCTATTGAACATTTTAGAATCAGTGATCTATAGATAAGTCAAAATTAACATATTCAAAAGAACACTGCTATTTGAGCACTATTGTCGTCTATACCTCTTCTATTTGCCAACATTATCAGCATCCTTCTAGTCACTCTGATTAACAACCTTGTTATGTCACCTTTGACACCTCACTCTCTCTCACCTTACATATCCAATTGTCTGCTAATCTTGTCATTTCTACTTCTATAGCATCCCTCAAATCCATCCCTTCTTACACAGCCACTAACCTAGTCAGGCCACATCTTCTCTCACCTGAATAACCTGTGAATACAACAGCCTTACTCTGGTGAGACACTCAATGGAAACTATATGACATATATTTGTAGTATACCCAATTAGCATGGTTATATGACTTCTATCAGTTTTATTCAACAACATGAGTCAGAGCAAAGGAGGCAAATGGTTAGGGTAATCCACTGTTGAGATTTCACAGGTTACAGAAAGCAGTAAGAAGGGGAACAAGAAATTTAAGAAAAGCCAATAGAAAGAGTTAAGATGGTTAATTAAAGGGTGAAGAAAAGCCAGAAAGATGACAGGAAAAAATAATGATGAATGTTTGAGGGGATGCGGGAACACTGGGATTGCTGGTGGAGTTGTGAACAAATCCAACCATTCTGGAGAACAATCTGGAATTATATCCCAAAAATTATCAAACTATACATACCCTTTGATCCAGCAGTGTTACTACTAGGCTTATATCCCAAAGAGATACTAAAGAAGGGAAAGGAACCTGTATATGCCAAAATGTTTGTGGCAGCCCTTTTTATAGTGGCTAGAAACTGGAAAATGAATGGATGTCCATCAATTGGAGAATGGTGGGGCAAATTGTGTGGAATATTATTATTCTGTAAGAAATGACCAGCAGGATGAATACAGAGAGGCTTGGAGAGACTTACATGAACTGATGCTGAGTGAAATGAGCAGAACCAGGAGATCATTATACACTTCAACAACAATACTGTATGAGGATGTATTCTGATGGAAGTGGATATCTTCGACAAAAAGAAGATCTAATTCAGTTCCAATTGATCAATGATGGACAGAATCAGCTACACCAAGAGAAGGAACACTGGGAAATGAGTGTGAACTCTTTGCATTTTTGTTTTTCTTCCCAGATAATTTTTACCTTCTGAATCCAATTCTCCCTGTGCAAGAAGACAACTATTCGATTCTGCACACATATATTATATCTAGGATATACTATAGCATTTAACATATATAAGACAGCCTGCCATCTAGGGGAGGGGGATGGAGTAAGGGAAGGAAAAGTTGGAACAGAAGTGAGTGCAAGGGATAATGTTGTAAAATATTATCCATGCATATGTTCTGTCAATAAAAAGTTTAATAGAAAAAATGAGGCAAAAAAAAAGAAAAAGAAAAAAAAAATCTAATTATCCTCCTGCCAACTGTCAATGGCATTAAAAAAAAATATATATATATATATACATATATATATATATATATATATATATATATATATATATAAAGTGAAGCCAGAGCAGATGGTTTGGTAAAGTACCAACTGGTAGATGTATTGAGAGATATGAGGAGGATTAAAAATAGGTTTAGGTGATTTCAGAGAGAGGGAAAAAAAAGGAAGTGAAGGCAACAAGCTAGACAGCTATATTTAAGGAATTTGAGTAAGAAAATGGAAGCGAGACATAAAATGATAGTATCTAGTAAAGATTCTCCTCAGGGTAAGGGAGTGTTAAGTAATGTTCATTGTTTCAGGAAGGAAAGAATGAGAATAAGAGAGAAAAAGAGGGAAAGAGGGAACGAGAGAGAGAGAAACAGAGAGACAGAGAATGAGAATGATTATTTTAAAAATGGAGCAATATGTTTGGATCAAGGAGTTTCAGACTTCATCATGGAAGTGAAACATTTTTTAGTGATAGAAAAATAAGGTTACAATAATTTCCTGAATGTAATTGAGTTGGAATGGAAAAATGAATCATGGAGTTGAGAAGACAAAGGAACTCAAAGTTATAAGGTTTAAGGGAATATCAACACATATGTTGAAGTATCCTCGTATAAAAGTGGGAATTGTGTTAAGAGAGGAAAATTATATGTCAGGAATTTGAAAAAGGAGCAAGAATGACCTTGTAATTGGTAGTTAGTAGCCATCCAACACTGAATTGGATGAGAATGAAGGAGAATTTGCTGAGTGTTGATGATAGAAATAGAGTCTGGAGAGGACAATGGAATGATTCCCCAAGAATTGAATGTTCAAGCACAACTGGGACTGCTGAGTATGAAGTAGGTGATCTGTTCAGACATAAAGGAGATGGCAGCAGAAAAATACTAACCCAAGGACCAAGAGATCTATGTTAATGTTGGCTCTGTGAA
The DNA here is from genome assembly GCF_048593235.1 of Sminthopsis crassicaudata. Lineage (NCBI taxonomy): Eukaryota > Metazoa > Chordata > Mammalia > Dasyuromorphia > Dasyuridae > Sminthopsis > Sminthopsis crassicaudata. Next base: position 426,850,251 of record NC_133620.1, read on the forward strand.
AGCCTTCTTGTAGGACTTTTAGGCTCACTTATTTCAAAGAATTATCATGAAGACAAGTGTCAGAGTCAGGGGAGAAATCACTGAGAGCTGGAAGGAACCCTCAAAAAATGTGAAACCATTTAGAAAAAAATTAAAGTTCTATGGAAACATGAAGTATTAATAATATAATTCCAATCACTAACTAGGGATAAAAAATTCAGAGTAAATTTAAAATTCTGATATCATATACAATTATTTAGTTAAGTTAAAGAAAAACCTACCAGTTCCATGGAATGTTGTGCCAACAACTCGAACACAGCTTGGTACTCGCAGGTCCCAGAATCTCACAGTCTTATCTTGAGAACCAGATGCAATCATCCATCCACTCCAGGTATAAAGTGCTAAAATATGACCTGTGTGTAAAAGAAGGTCAGATAGTAGGTGAGTGAAGAATAAAACCTCCTCCAACACAGATAAAATTCAGTACTCAATAACTGGACATGGATAAGAAATGGGATATTCTGATTAATAGTGATTTACCATATGACTCAATTCTCAATAAATAAACAATTTTCAAAGAATTACAATGCAATTATAAACACATTCTGCTGTCCCATCCAAGTGTGGAGGTGATACTGTGTAGTTGAAAATAATACTACTAGAAAGTTGGGTTTTAAATATCAGCCTGATGATGGACAGTAAACCTATTACTGGAGATTGAGCCTCATTAATTCACAAAAGCCCCATCACCTGGTGAATTATCCCATGATGATTTTTTTTATTACAGTCATGAAAGCCACATTAGTATGTTGATGGGTTATGATCTAAATCAGCAAAGTAAGTAACTACACTGAAGATATCCTAGATCTCTGAGGTGATGTATATAACATTAAATATTATATTAACAGGATTTATTGTGATAGAATGCATAGTACTGAACCAAGAGTCAGAAAGTCCTCAGTTTGAATTCTGCCCCTGACAGTTATATGATCCTGGTAAACTATTGTAATTTTTTGATGTTCCAGTTTCTTCATATGGAAAATAAAGAATGACACCTGTACTTAATCTCATAGACCTCATATGACCCTCAAAAGAGATCATGTATATAAAGTGATTTGCAAACTTTAAAACAATATACACTTGATTAACAGTAGTAGTAACAAAATTATTAATGAGTTAGTCAACAAGCATTACTAGGTTACGGTCAAACATTTCGCTAAATGCTAGAAACACAAAGAAAGAGAAAAATAGTCCCTGACCTCAAGGGAACTCAAATTCTATTAGAGGTGACATATAAATAAGTAGGCATCAATACAATCTAAATGAGAAGATAGAATTGGTGAAAGGTAAGGTACTAGCATCTGAAGGGAAGTGGGAAGACCTCCTGAAGAAAGTTACCTTTGAACTGAGCTTGAAGGAAGCAAGAGAAGATAGAAAGAGAGGTAAAGAAGGAGAACATTTTGGGCTTGGAGAGCAGTTAGCATAAAAGCACAAAGACTGAAAATAGAATACCCTTTGTAAGGAAGGTCAAGTTGAACCACAGAGCACATGGATGGGAGTTAAGTGTAAGAAGTCTGTCAAAATTAAAAAGGGTGAAGTTTGAAGAGCTTTTTTAAGACAGTGAGTTTTATTTTTGAACCAAAAAGAACTGCCAGATTTACTAAGTACAAGGTGTCATGATTAGATCTAGATTTTAGGAAAATAACTTTGACAACCGTGTAGATAGCAGTCCCATTTAAGGTTTCCAGGCAAAGATACTGTATCCAGGATCATACAGCTAGTAAATATCTGAAATTAGATTTAAACTTAGGTCTTCTTCACCCCAGGTGGAGTGCTCTATCTAACTGTGCCACCTGGTTGCCCCTAACAGACACCAGGAACTGGAATTCTTATGCTCTACCTCTTGGCTTACTTCAGCTTTGTTGTTGTTCAGTCAAGTACTAGTCTTTGTGACCTCATTTGTTGTTTTCTTGGCAGACTCCCAGAATTAGCACTCTATCTCCTGACTTAGCTGCCCCTCCATAAGGAGGGACTTGAGAGATCAATTAGAAGGCTAATACAATAATCCAAGTAAGAGGTGGTAAGACATTGGAATAGGATAGCTATTGTATGAGTGTGGGAAAAGAATTATGTATTAGACATGTTGTGAAGGTAGAAATGAGAAGAATGGATATGTGAAATGAGTAACCAATGACAGTGAAGTTGCAAGCCTGGGTAACTTCAAGGATGATGGTGCTCTCAACAGTAAAAAAGGTAACTAGTAAGAGGGGAAGGTCTCAAAGAAAAGCCAGTGAGTTTTATCTGTATATGTTAAGTTTAAGATGTTGCCTACTGGACATAGAGAGATATACAAAAGGCAACTAGCACACGCACACACACACACACACACACACACACCTCCAAAAACCTAGATACACAAAGACCTGGTAATCATCTGCATTTTTTTACTTATTTTAGTAACAGACACATAACAGGCACTTGGTAAACATTTACTCATTACTAAACTTATTGACTTAACTTGAAACAAACCAAGTGTCTAACAAAACTGGAGAATGACTAAATAAGTGACAGCATCTGAAAATAATAAAGTATTATACTGTAAGTGCAAATATGAATAAAAGACATATTAAGATTAATATGAAATAATACACAGTGGAAAAAAATAAAATAAAATCCCTCCCAAACATACCAAGATTACAACTATGTAAGCAGTATAAACAATAGCAAAAAAACCCCAGAAAAATATACAAAAGGAAAAATAAAGGTTTGGAAGGGAACATGGAAAAGAAAAACAACCAGGATAAATTAGCTACTATCTTGTTAAAGTAAATTTTTTAAAACTGCAAATTTTTAAAAAAAATGCAATAACTGCAAAACAACTTTTAAAAACTGGCTCTTATAAAACAACTAAAATCAAGCTTTACATACCAGTATGACCACTCAGAGCATGAAGGCCCTGCCCTCGTTGACAATCTGTTGTATAAATATTACAATCTCCTGCTCCAGCACTTATCAAAATAGCTCCACCACTTTCTGGACCTTCCATAAATGCCAAATCTCTAATGGTCCCATCATGCATACTGAATTCCAGATCAGGTCCTGAAACAGTAATTTAAATTTTTGAAAAAGAAAAACATAAGAACTATGCCAGAGGGACAGCATAATATGAGGGAAAGAATACTGATTTTGGAGTCAAATGATTAAGATTCAATCTCTGCTCTACTATTACCTGCTAAACTTTATGGAAATCATTTAGCTTGTTTTGGGTCATCTGAGCTAAATCTTATAAATTTAAGAAATGCTGCTGCATATTAGTATGATAACTTGAGATTATAAAACTGTATTAAATCTTATGCATCCCACTACACATAACTGGGGTTCTCCAAGATATTTTTAAATTTAGAATTAGATTTTACAATCCAATTCATTTCCTCTGGATAAATTATATCAACATAAACTTGAGAAATCAAGGCATTAATTTTTCATAAATGTTAAAGAATGACACAATAGCAAAAATAAATAATATAAGTAGAAAAAAAAAGACTCAAATTAGCAGCACCTTTTGATTTGACCAAACTTTTATGGTTAGTCCTCATTAGCAACTTATAATAGTATTAGTGATCCTCTTTCCTCTTCCTTCCCCTCCTCTTTCACCTCACTGGAATTGAAAGCTTACAGAACTCCTGCTACATTCTTAAGTCTCATCCAAAAGAAGAAAAGAAAAGAAATACTAATCAGATGTTAACTAATCCTCTATTAGTACAATCCTGGATAATTAGTTAAAACAATACATTCAGGCTCAAACAATATCTTGTCACATTTAAAGTATATAAATGAAAAAAAGATCACTAAGCTTTTTCCTTATTTGCAATTAAAATTTTAAAAAAGCATTTTGTCAGAGGTACAATGGAGAAATTAAAAACATACATCCATATAAAAAATTTTTGTGTCCTACCTGTTGCATTGCAAGTCTCCGCATTAAAAGGTAGGACTTTGACATATTTATCATTAGAGCCAGTAGCTAATAATTGGCCACAAGGACTCCACGCTACACAGTAGATTGATCCTTTATGATGTTTATTCCTCTTAAACCGTACCACTGGCTGCTTGGGAGAGCTATATGCACTAGAAAGAGAAAAGTAACTATGATGTAGTAGTAATCATATATGATTCTCCTTGTTGATAAATAGCTCAAAATAACACTTTATGAAATAATGTTTATTAATGCATTAAAATTCACTTCTGTTTTAATATTGCTCCTAGATAATAAAAGGGTCAAGACAATCTTATTATATCAGACCTGACTTTGGTTAACAGGTTTTTTGATATTTCAAAATCGAGGTGCCTTCTTTAAAAGTTTTCTTTCATCCATATCTGGCTTAACGACTCACTGAGCAAATGTGGTATACTATAAACAATGATAAAAGTAATAATTAGCATTTACACAGTGCTTTGATCTCATTTGAGCTTCACAATAATACTGTGAGGAAGATGATATTAATATCCCCATTTTATAGATGAAGACACTGACTTGCTCAGTCATACATCCAGTAAGCATCTGTGAATTCAAGTCTTCCTGACTTTGAGATCAGAATTCTATCTACTATGCCACTTAGCTATCTCACTAACAAAATCTCTTTTCTTTTAAAAAAAAATTATCACAATTTTAAATTGATTCATTTATATGTTCAAAAGACAAATATCAAGCAAGATATTACATCTCTTTCATATATAAACAATCAGTTATAAGTTGTAGCCAATTAGACATCCACACTAAGTCTGGCATCAAAATGAGCCCCCAGGAGCTCCCAAATGAGAGGTAAACCAGTTAGTATATATTCTAGTAAGAGTAGCAGACCTTAAAATGCAATGTTATATAAAATATAAATTATTCTTTTTTGTGGTTGTTGTTGTTATTTCAGTTATGTTCAACTTTTAGTAATTCTTGGAATTTTCTTGGCAATGAATAGTTTGCCATTTTCTTCTCCAGTTCATTTTAAAGATGAGGAATTTGAGGCAAATGGGGTTATATGACTTATCCAGGGTCATACAAGTAGGGTCTGAGGCTGAATCCAGGTCCAGCACTCAATCCACTGTGCAACCTTGCTTCCCATAACTATTGTTATTGTTGTTATTCTGTCTGATAGTCAATTGAATCCACATGTATTATTAAGACATAAATAATATTTTAAAATTAAAGTTCACTTAAAATATATCCTTATGAAGATTATTTTATAAAGTTAATCAGACATCTATTTCAGGTGTTTTTATATGAAAAAAAAAAAAAACTAATACAAAACAGCTGGAGGAAAAACTAAGTAGAAAGCCAACAATGACAATTGAGAAGGACCAATGGGACAATTAAAATATTAAAACAATTATGACTATCTTTTTGATTGTCATCATATATACATACCTAGGATCAATGACTTCTGGATAGGCACATACTCTCAAAGTTTTTGAATTTGAGCCAACAGCATACAAATTACCAACTGGATGAAAAGCCACAGCTCGAACAGCTTGTGTGTCTTCTAAGGTGTTAATACAAACAAACTGCTTCTTTGACTTGTCACCCTGAAGAAGGAATGTTTTAAAAATTAAATATATATTGAGTTTTAAATATATTTCAATTGTATGTTAAAGTATGATTCCTATCTATCATAAAGCTCAATTAACTAAAAATCAGATGATTTTATAAGGCTCAAATTTCCCTAATTTTTATATTTTTTCTTTGTTTATAAATAAACTTAAGTTCAGAAATATTCATGTTTTTTCTTTTCTTTCTTTTTTTTTTTTTCCTGAGGCTGGAGTTAAGTGACTTGCCCAGAGCCACACAGCTAGGAAGTGTTAAGTGTCTGAGATCACATTTGAACTCGGGACTCCTGAATTCAGGGCTGGTGCTCTATCGCTGCCCCCCATGTTTTTTCAAAATACATTTCTTCTGTCACAATAACAAGATATAACATCAAATTGAGTTTTTTTAATTTTTTCGGTAAAATTCCATGAAAATTTATTATGAATATTTTTTATTTTATACTGAGAATATTTTTGTTCTTGCACTTAAAACTTATTATTATGTAATAATTTTTGTTCCTTTGAATTTTCATGGATATATATAAAAATATTCACTTAAATAATAATTGCCCAAATTTATATATCACTTTGAGGTTTGCACAGCACTTCACATACACTGTCATATTTGCTCTATTAAACTCCTTTGATAATACAAATTTCCTATTCAACCATGTAAAAAAGTGATGGATTACCACATAAAGTAGATAAAAGGAAAATGGGTAGGAGTGAAATTAATTGTCAGTGAAATGACTACAACCTGTTAATAATAATGACTGCCTTTGCCAAAGAGCAAATTTCTCAAACCAAGCAATTATAAATTAAACAAAGCAGGAAGAATGAATTACTAAATTTTTTTTAAAATGGAAACTTTTAGAAGTATTACCTCATCACCTCTTGACTTTGATAGAGCACCTGAAGAATCTGAAAAATGTGGCTGAATGACACAATGTTCTGTTGAACTATTTAAACAAAAATTCAAAGTCAGTGTTTTGAATATAAGAACAGAAACAAATTCATTGTAGTTTTTGATCTCTTAATTTTTATTAGATCAGTCAGCATGCACTTATTAAGCACAAATTTCTAGCACTGTTCTAGCTATAGTATAATGTTTCAATACTGATAGTATTCTTTAAAAAATAAGAGAGTTTCCAAATAGCTGGGAAACAAGACTAACAGAAATGGATATAACAGGAAATTATGATGATCAATCAATAAACATTTATTAAGCTCCTACACTGCTCTAGGCACTGGGCTACACACTATGATACTATTATGATGATAACAATCATTTATATAATGCTTCGAGAATTCTAAAGCACTTTACATATTTTATGCTCAGTTGTATAGTAGTAGAAAGTCTTAATTCTTCAGGTAATCAGAGAAAGAAATGTTAGATGTCCCAAAAGTTTTATAGCAATTTAAAGGTATTAGAAATTAAAATTAACAAAATCTCTCTTTTCCATTTTAAAAATTATTAGTACAATAATTTTAAATGATTAGATTATTTCTTTTGAAAAGAGACAAATATCAAACAAGATAGTACATTTCTTTCATCTATTATTTCCCCCTCCTAAACATGAAATAAACAATCTTAAACTATAGATGGCTAAGTCAATGAAATGATCACACTAAATCTGGTAACAATATGGTGAAACCCAGGGGAGTGGAGAATCAGCTTACCTAAGGATGGAGAATTCAGTCAAAATATACCACAAGAGATAGCTTCTTAAGCTTAAAGCTGCACTAAAACTTTTGGGACATTCAGTATTTGTCAGAATTCATTCTTGAAGTTGGAATGTTGATAATTTCAGAATAATGACTGCAACCACTTGAGTTTCCAAATTCAAATTATTTTTAAACCAAATAATCCTCAAAGGTATTTGATTTCAAGAAAATATGAAAAAAAAATACTCCTTCCATTACTATAGGAAAGGCACACAAATTATTTGATCCATTCAATGGTGATAAAAGAAAAATTAGCCTTTTTGACACTACTCAGGGTTGACAAATCTATAAATGCTACAACTTCCAAAATTATTAACCTATATCTTACTATATTTGTCCCAGTATATTCCTAACAGAATTCTCATGTCTCCAGCTCCCCCATCCAAAAAAATTATCTTGAATTTCTTTTGTATCTACTTATACACATACATGCTGTTTTCCTCAATAAAATGTAAGTTCTTTGAGAGCAGGGAGTATTTCCTTTGTTTGTCTTAATATCTCCAGTGGCTGGCCCACAATAGTTGTTTAATAAATGATTGCTGATTTGGAACTATGCTCAAAAAGCTATCAAATTATGCATACCATTTGACCCAGCAGTGTTACTACTGGGCTTATATCCCAAAGAGATTTTAAAGAAGGGAAAAAAGACCTGTATGTACAAGAATGTTTGTGGCAGCTCTCTTTGTAGTGGCCAGAAACTGGAAACTAAGTGGATGCCCATTAATTGGAGAATGGCTGAATAAATTCTGGTATATGACTATTATGTAATATTATTGCTCTGTAAGAAATGACCAGCAGGATGATTTCAGAAAGGCCTGGAGAGACTTACATGAACTGATGCTGAGTGAAATGAGCAAGACCAGAAGATCATTATATACTTCAACAACAATACTATATGATCAATTCTGATGGATGTGGCCCTCCTTCCAACAATGAGATGAACCAAATCAGTTCCAATAGAGCAGTAATGAACTGAATCAGCTACACCCAGGGAAAGAACTCTGGGAGATGACTATGAACCACTACATAGAACTCCCAATCTCTCTATTTTTGTCCCTCTGCACTTTTGATTTCCTTCACAGGCTAATTGTACACTATTTCAAAATCCGACTCTTTTTGGGCAGCAAAATAACTGGACATGTATACATATATTGTATTTAATTTATACTTAACATATTTAACATGTATTGGTCAACCTGCCATCTGGGGAAGGGATGGGGGAAAGGAGGGAAAAAGTTGGAACAAAAGGATTTGCAACTGTCAATGCTGAAAAATTATCCATGCATATATCTTATAAATAAAAACTATAATAAAAAATAATAATAATAAAAAAAGAAAAAATAACAAAGGAAAAAAAATGACTGCTGACTAACTGGCCCTAATCCTCATAAGGCTGAAACACTGAAGAGTGATGGTGGGTGTCCATGGCAGAAAAGAATAAAGACTCAGAGATAACAGAAAAGGCTGTGTTTATCACTAGGAAGGAAGCATGACAAAGTAAGTACTAACTAGATGATAAAATTGGAAGGCAAGTATATATTGCAAGGGACATAAGGGACTAAGATGTGTATATGAAAGAAAATAGCAAAATGTTGATTTTTTTTTTTATGTTCCCCAATATACCGTTACTAAGTATGAATTTGGTCCACTATAATATTCTGGAGATTTAATCTGACCCATTTGGTCCCTACCTTCTTCTACAAGCAGTTACCTATCTTTTTTATGGGTATTTGTTTGGAAGGAGTACTGGGTAAGATAAAAGGAGATGCAGTTTGGCTTGTCCGTAACCAAAATTTTTTTTTAATTATTATTATAGCTTTTTATTTACAAAACATATGTATGGGTAATTTCTCAGCATTGACCCTTGCAAAACCTTCTGTTCCAACTTTTCCTCCTTCCTCTCTCCTCTTCCCCTAGATGACAGATAATACAATGCATGTTAAATGTAGTAACCAAATTATCAAAAGAGAAGGAGGCAAGTACTAACTATTCTGACCAAATCAATCACCTAGCATTTATTAAACACTTATTAAGTGTTATACTCTCTGATAAGCACTAGAGATACAAAGAAAGGGAAAAAAACTTAGTCCATACTGTTGAGAAGCTCACAGTCTAATTGGCAGAGACAACATACAACCAACCAAATACGTACAAACAAGGTAGATACAGGATAAACTGGATGTAGGCTTAGTAGGAAGACACTAGCATTCATGAGAATCAGGAAATGCTTCTTGTAGAAGGGAAACTTTGGCCAGGGAAGACAGGAGGTAGAGGAAGAGGAGATTCTTTTGGACTTGGGAGAAAGAACTACCAGAAGTCCAAGCATGAGGTGAAGAGAGATTGAACCATGACAGTGGCAGAATCAGAGAAGACAAGAAGGCATATAGAAAATATGTTATAAAAGTATAAATAGATTGGGGAAAGTGAATAAGAGATGAGAGCTAAGGAATTGAGGATGAAACCAAGGTTGTGTTACTTTTAGGAGTATGGAAATCAGACAGAGGAAAGGGCATATGCATACCAAGCATATGGCTTTTTATCAAGATTGTAGGAAGGAACTAGGAGGCATCAGAGCTGGAAAGGATTTTTGACATATTCTAGTCCAGCCCCATCAGTTGTGAAAAGAGAAAAACAAGTCCAAAATTGTTATGTTGTGTGCCCAAGGCTACACAGGCAATAAAGCAGCAAAGATGAGATCCAAGTCCTGAGCTTTAAATGCAAAGCTCTTTCCATCATGCCACAAAAAGGCACTGGCAAACAAAGAGGCCAGGATATACCCAGAACTTGAGTCAGAGATTCCAGGAATGAAAAGATTCTACGCTTTTCACAGTCATAGAGACAAACAGAAGACAAAGTTAAGGTCCAGATGCCACAGCCTTGTCTCCAACAGAGATAAAATATAGCACACAGCAGTCATTTAGCTACTGCCTGCCTCAATTTCCTTTACTGTAAAATGAGGATGATAACAGCATGTATCTATTGCAAGGATAAAATGAGATAATAATTGTAAAGCACTCTGCACAAAGTCTGGCACAAAGTAGGAGCTATATAAGTAATTATTCTCCAACCCTACTCAGGTATATGGATGGGGGAATGGATTGTACACCCTGCAAAATGTTAGGGCTAAAAATCTTCTAATGACTTCAAGCTGTAATATAGAATGGGGCACCTAACATAACAACCAATGGGACAATGTGATGATGATGATGATGACAGTAAGGATGATAAGGATGATAATGATAACATATAGCCTTACAATGTTCCAGGTACTGTGCTAATATCTCCACATAATCTACTTAGCAAAATGTAAGCAATGTGATATGGATTTGAGAACTGACAGACATACTAAGATTTATAGTTCAGTGGAATAAGCATTCCCTTTCAGCCTTGAGAGCAATCCGGGATTGTTGGGATTGTGGAGTCATGAGATAAGACTCTTGGGTCTTAAAGGAATACACATAGTCTGCAAGAACCTGACTTGGGGAATGGATTAGAGCTTCCAAAAATTGAGAAGTAGTGAGAAGATAGCTTTCCCAGACCAGTTTGAGATTTGAGGAAGACAAGCTAAAAACAAACAGTGGTACTGAGGCAACTGAAAGGAGATACTATAAGCCTAGCCAGAAAAGGGAGCCATCAGGTCATACAAATATAACAGGTCTAAGGTCAAAGCTATACACCGACATCTCTTCAAGAACTGAGAAAAGCTCATTAAAAAAAGTCTATTTTTCCCCAACTTCCCTCCCTATACTTGTTAAGAAACTACCCTGATTTTGCTTCAAACACAAGGAAGCCAGGGAGTTAGAGAAACCTAAAGTTTCAAATTAGGGCAATGACCTCTGTTTGAATGTTAGGAATTTTCCTCATTGAGGCTCTGACCTACTGTAATTGTACTAATAACTTTCTGTTTGATATCAACTCCACAAAACCTTTAGAGAATGGGGCTATCTAGACCTGAAGGCCATTATACTGTCTTGGGCTAAAAGTGAGCTAATCTAGCTAATCTCAAATGTGTGACAGGAAATAGAAGGGTGGAAACAAAAAAGGCCTTAAGTTCATTTCATCTTCATCCCTCCCAAAAAGGAAGCAATCAAGTACTTCCGATAGTGCTATCTACCAGTTTTATAGCAATTATTTCTAATTGTAAGCAAACTAAAAACTTACATTTGGTTTCCACGGACAGGTGACTCTTCAAGAAGAGGAATCTGGTTTGATGCATGGTTAAGAGGAGTGCTTGTATTAACATTTTGCAAATCTGGAGTCATCCTCTGAGTAGAGTCTGGAGGAGGTGTTACAAAATTAGCAGACGTGTTGTTAGATCCATTTCCTTTGCTTCCATTACATTGTTTGCCAAGTGCTGGTACTTCATTACCAAGACTATCCATACCAATATTTAATTCTCCAAGCTTTTGAATAGATCTGTAAGACAATTATTTCGAAACAAAATATATTCATCACTTCAAAAAGGATGAAATCCTTGGGAAAAAAAGAGAAAAAAATTGTCATAGGTCATCTGTAATAAGTTTACATGCTAGAAAATGATAAATCAATTATGAAAAGCAATTATTAGCCAATATGCTAAAATTGATGTCATTATTTCTTATAGCACTAATGTCAAAGTAACAACAGATTTCTTAAAATGAATATTATTTTAATATTCAAACTAACTATAAAGCAGAAGGTTTTCCTTCATTTTAATATATTTCTTACAAAAAATAGTTTTAATGGAAATTTCCATTTAATACCATGCTAATTGTTAATATTTTTTAAAAACCCAAATTAAAAATTCAACTAAAATCTTGTTCTAACTCCTGATCATGATATAGAGGGAACTGTGGTATAGCCAGATGGCAGACAACAAGATGGGAACAAGTAACCACAACTCAGACCACAGTACATGGTAGAAGCATGGCCTTAATGGTCTGATGATAGTTTGAGACACTGAGTTATATGAATTTTAATCACTAAGTCCCCCAAGGCATGGTCTCTAGAAATCTAGAGGCCAAATCTACAATAGTAGGTATATTAGCCCAGACTACTAGACTATATTTCAAGCCTAGCAGATTCCTAGAGACTAGGCCCTGGAAGGCTTAACACTCTTAGAATGAGAACTGTCATGCTGGGGCCCAGCTATTCTGGTTGCTAAGTAAGTGTAAACTGGCCCCAGAACACAAAATTACAAAATCCCAGCCAGCCAGTGAGCAAGGACATTACTGAAAGTCTGACAATGCTAAATGATTAATAGATAATGGCCTTTTATATCACATTTGGTATTAACAAATTTCCATTGCACTCAAGGTAAAGTAAAATGTCAATAAAATCAATTAAATAAAATTATTTTTGGGGAGGGGCATAGAATAGATTCTACAGCCAATTTCAATTTACTCAGAGAACAAATGAAAAGGAAAAAATTAATATAGATTACAAAAAATTTAAACAAAAACAAAACCTTACTTCTTTCAAAATTTCCTAATCTGATCATCTCCTCTTTCTGAATCCTTTGGTGTCCTTTTCACCAAAGTCTTTCACTAAGATCCACTTGCTCATTTTTTTTTGTTGTCACTGAATCATTTTCAGTCACATGAGACTCTTTATGTCACCATTCAGGGTTTTCTCAGAAAAATATTGGAATTGGAATTTTCCTGTCCAGATCATTTTACAGATGGGGGAATGAGGCAAACAGGGTGAAATGACCAGCCCAGGATCACACAGCTAGTAAGTGTCAAAGGCCAGATTTAAACTCAGGACTTTCTTTAAAAGATAAAGAAAACACAGATAAGTTGTTACACAGTAGCTAAACACTTCTAATTAAGGCAGGCAGTAAAGTGGAAAAATTAAAGAATGAGGAATCTGAAAAATCCACAAACTATTACAAGTTATCCCATTTGGAGGATTTATGGAAGAACACAAACAAAAATAACATGAGATGAGAAGAATGGATAAGCTGCAACCATTCTGTGACACAGCAATTCCAATGAAATACCAAATTACTAAATAAGAGTATACTATCTGGGAAAAAATGATTGTGGATCAGCTACAATGTTTGCAAATTTCTAGAAAATCAGAAAACTATTAACAATAATCAATACATTAAATAAAATTAGTTGAATTTCTATAGGCTCATTCAGAAATGGATATTACCCTGAAGGATTGGAATATACTCATGTTCTAATCAGTTGTTATACTTTAAGCTCCAAGTAATAAGAAAGCCAATTTCAGAATTATATGTAAGAACAATTAAAAGTCAGCATCACCTAATGAAGACCCTAGGGTCTCAAGAGTCCTTTGCAGCACTATTTTATCATGTAGTAAAATAATTAAATTAATTTTGAAAATATTAGGTTTATCATTGATCAAATTCAGTGTCATTGCTATGTCTAAAATGATGAAACTGATTTCAAAATAACCTTGGCAAGGCAGAAAAGTAGTTGTAAAAAACAGTTAATTCAAGAGGGAAAAGAATACTATAGGGACAAAAAATGAATTACACAGCTGATAAACCAGGTCATGACTACAGTAATTAAACACAAGTCATGGAAGCAAGGGATCCAACATAATGAGTCACAATTTATATGTGTCCAAGACAATGTTGATGTTAAAATATAAAACAAAAATCTAGTATAGTAAAAGCTTGGCTTAATGGGGAACACAACTAATTTGTGGACTTTTCCCATCATCATTTCTTTTCAGCCTCCTGTTCTATGGCTAGTAAATCCTTCCATCTAACTAGCCCAACCAGAGATTGGAAATAATGAGAGAGTGGAAATGAAAAGGGGGAAATATGCTGGAGAAGAGAGGGTGGATTTGTGCATGCAGAGAGATTTGCCTTGGCACAAACAGTCACCTAACTGAGACCGAAGTGAAGGTGGAGAAAATGATGGAAGGCATCCGTGTGATTAGAAGTGACAAGAAAAGGAGGAGGGAAGAGGAAAGAGTAATTAGCAAACAAAGGTCTCAATTTTGTGGGTTTTTTTTTTTTTTTTGTAAAATATGAGCTATAGTTGTTAATTGATATGGTGGGAAAAGAAGGAGCCACAGTGCATTTTAGGAGGGATGAAAAGGTTTAGAAGAACTGCTGCAAAGAATGAAATAGTGAATTAGTTAGAAAAATTAAAAAAAAAAAAAAAAAAGATTGCCTTGCCATTGTGAAGGCCCAATTCAACTTATGGTGGTACATAATCTGTAATGTTTCATGCTTTTGTTACTGAGGAGACATATGGACCAGCAGCAGCAGTGAATAGTAGGAATTATTCAAGGCTGAGACTTGGTAGGGCAAGATCAAGAGATGTCCTAAAGAGGAAAGCAACTGACTCAAGAATAGTGAGAGTTTAGAGTTGAAATGGTTCACCAAAAGGAGAAGGGAGGGCAGTATAGTTAGTATAGGAGTAATGTCAAAAACAGGAAAAAACAGGAGTCCAGACATAAGAAGTCACAGAGAGGGTAAAGAACAATAGATTGGAATTGGATAAAGAACAATAGATTGGGATCAGATAAAGAAAAGTCAGAAAAGTCAGAAAAGCGATTCATTTGCAGGTAAAGACAAAATCAAGAATATGACCGCTAGGTGGCGTAGTGGATAGAGCACCAACTCTGAATTCAGGAAGACCTGAGTTCAAATTTTAACTCAAGACACTTCCTAGCTGTGTGACTATGGGCAAGTCATTTAATCCCAATTGTGTTTTTTTTTTTTTTGGGGGGGGGGAAGGAAAGAATATGACTATTTATGGCCGAGGTGGAGTAGAGAGGCACCTCATGGGAAATAAGTTGAGGAATGATTAGGTGTTTAAGGAAATATCAGTATATAAGCTGAAGTCCTCTAGTATAAGAACAGGTACTGGAGAGGAGAGAAAAATTATAAACCAGATACCAAACTCTTTGGAGAAGGAAGGGGAATGACTTGAGGGTCTATAGATAAAGGTTCCTAGGATTTTGATTGTAATAGCATGAAAGTAAAAGGAAAAGAGGTTATTGAGTGATGGAAGGAGGGTACAGAAAGCAATAATGAGGTATAAGAAATATTCCAATGAATTGAAGGAAATAAGTCCAAGTGTAGCCAGTGTCAGAAATTGAGGCCAAGCTGAATTATCAGAATTACCAGGTCTCAGTGAGAGCCAGAAGATGAAAGGCATGGGAAAGGAACAGACTTAAGGTGAAAACAAGATCATTCCCTGTGAAACAGGCATTCCAGAAGAGTATGGTAGAAGATGTGGGCAGCTTTAGAGTATGACACAGGTTGAGGGGAATAGGAATAAGGGATTAGGGGTGAGAGAATTTGGAGAAGTTGAGTAGAGAAAGGACTTTGAATGATAATAGTTGGAAAATCAAAATCATTGGAATGAGAATGGTATGACCAAGGGAAAGTTCTTAATTACTGAAGAATAAGTTTAGGAAGGTTTTCATTGTCCATATAAATTTAACTTTAACATAAATTAAAGACTCCTCAGAATAATATACAAAATAAATACAAATACAAAATAAAATACAAAGGATTAAAAAAAGGAAATAAATATATTAAGGTTTTATCAAAATAGTTTTTTAAAGTTCACAGAACTCAAGTTAAGAATCCCTGTATTAAACTAAATTTTAGTCAGGTCTTTTAATAAAGTACATAGTAAGATACATGGAACACAACAGTGGTCCTCAAACTTTTTAAATAGGAGGCCAGTTCACTATCCCTCAGACTGTTGGAGGGCCAGACTATAGTAAAAACAAAAACTCACACTCTGTCTCTGCCCCTCAGCCCATTTGCCATAACCCAGCGGGCCGCATCAACATCCTCAATGGGCCGCATCTGGCCCACGGGCCATAGTTTGAGAACCCCTGACTTAGAAGGTCTACAGAAGAACAAACATAATTATTAAAAGATTGAGAAATTTGTTAGATAAGGAAATATTAAATTAGTGGGGATAAATTAAAAAGGGAAAAGTGTTGAGGAATAACACTGCCATTCTAATATCTAAACGTGGTTATTTTAGGGATAGCAATATTTTAACTTTCTTACCAAAATTAAAATTATAAACAAGGCTAAATATATTTCCTAATAGCATTAAACTAGACTATGCTATGAGAAATTACAGAATTCAATTAATTGAAATTTCATCAATCACAATAAAAATAAATAAATCACTTAATAAAAAAGTGTTCAAGGAGTGTTTAAGGCACTATGCTAGTACTGAAGATACAAAAAACAAAAAAGCCCTATTTTCAAAGAAATTACATCCTACTGGGGATTAAAGATAGGAAGGGTCAGATGACAAAAGACACACAATATATACCCAAATTAATAAATATAAGGTAAGTGGAGGAGGGGAAAAGCACTAACAACAATATTTTAAAAGGAGGATAAATGGGTTTTAAAATGATTTAACCAAAGGAGGGGTCAGACTAAATGAATCTGTAGTATTCTCTAATTATAAAATGCTTTAGTTCAAATTTGAAAGGCAGATACTGTTTAAAGAAGGTGAAAGGTACTCATAACTAATAATAATTATTAATTACTCTTCGGGACAGAAAAGAGTACTAAGACCATTTTCTTGCCATTGGTGATCCTAATTTGATTAGAGAGTAAAAGGACTTGTGAGGACTTCCAGGGTGTTTAAGTACTTAAGGTGATTTGGCCAGAAGTAGAACCCTGTAGAGAGGAGGGCCCAATAAAAGATGAGGCACTTCACTGATATATCAAGCTCTCCAGCTACGTTGAGTTCTAGGTCCAGATACCCTATCATGAAACAATGTCAGCACCTGAGGGCAGTAGAGACAAAGCCCTGAGAGATCTGATTCTCAATCAAGAAGTCCTGAGCCCTAATCTTCCTTATAAGAAAAGGGTGTGCCTAGATAGAGAAACAAGAGGAATAGGAGCTTGGTGAGTGTGAGCAAATTTGTAACATGTCTTTAATATGTGAGAAATTATTTGAAACAAGATATAAGAATCTTAAAATTTTCAGCTCTATTAATAAAAGGCACCATACTTTTATTTTGTTTAAAAAAAAACTCAATTAACTTTTAAAAGTTGAAAAAAAAATTGTCCAAAAGAAACCAACCTATTAAGGAACTGCTCAGTAAGATTCTGTTGCTGGTCAGGACCATCTTCCTGATTTACACCTCCTTCAAGTAGCATTTGCTGGTAAATTTGTCGCTGCTGTTCCTTCTGTTCTAAATGCTGCTGATAGCGTAATCTCTGCCTATAATATTCTTGAAACTGTTCTGTTGAATCACGAAGCTTTAAAAAAATTAGATTACATTAAAATAAATAATTTTAAAATACTATGACAAATAACTAATAACATAAGAACTTTATTATAATAAACATTATAATAAATTTACTATCTATTAAATTTACTGACTTAAATTTTTAATATGTCAAACATATCAAATATTGATCATACTGTTCAAACAAAATATTAGCATAACAGTAAGGTCAAGAACATGGCTCACTATTCAAGTAGGCCAATAAGCTTTGGTCTATTTTCAGGTCCCAGACTATGATTCCTAATCCCAACCATCTATCTTAAAAAATATATAAACTTATGGTCAAACAAGATATAACAAGAAAATCCAGATGGCTAAAAATAAATCCATCAGTGCTGACAGAAAAAGCAATTAAACATTTATCTCTTATTATGATCTAAAAGTTTAATTTTTCATTAAAGCTTTTTATTTTCAAACCATATGCATAGATAATCTTCAACATTTACTCTTGCAAAACCTTGTGTTCCAAAATTTTTCCTTCCCTTCCTCCCACCCCCTCCTCCTCTAGATGGCAAATAATCTATTAAATATGTGCAATTCTTCTATACATATTTCCACAATTATCATGCTGCTACAAATTTAATTTTTCATACAAAGGATATTACTGTTCCACAAAATGTTTCGATAGTCTTGTTCAACATGCTTAATTTAAGTATTAAAATTCCTTAGTTATGCCATATAGGAAACCTAACAAAACTTTACTCTTAAGAAGTATTTTAGTATGGTTTAAAATGACTTCTAAAACCAAAAAGAAAAAAGATAAACTATTTCAATTTTCCTATTGGCACAGTAACTAAACAACATCTAGAAGAAAGGTATTCACTAAATGTAGATTAATATTTACTAGATTCTATTGTTGGCAACAAAAGGTTCTATTACCAAGTTGCTTGTTATAGAGTAATAATAAGCCTATTCTCCTTTGGGATGGCTATATACCAGTTAACAAGTCAGGTGTTCTGATAGCATGTTGGAACAAAATGACCAGCTTGAGAGCTGACCAAGGCAGAATTCTCTATTAAGAAAACTTCCATTTGTACATATACACACATACACATATATATTACACATGCATATATGTGTAATTAAATAGGAGAGAAAATGAGAAAATAAGAGAGAGACGATTGAAATTATTCTCAAATAGTACTCTCGTAAGTCAATAGGAAAAAAATACCATGACTTAATTGTTGACTTCTTAAAAACACAAGTGTATAGCTGAGTTTATTATTCACTTACTACAGTTCAACATTTCCTACTGAAACAAATCAGAAAGAATAAGTTAAGTGATATGTTTATTTCCTTTTTTTATTAATTTTATAATTATAACTTTTTTTTTGACAGTACAAATGCATGGGTAATTTTTTACAGCATTATCCCTTGCACTCAGTTCTGTTCCGAATTTTCCCCTCCTTCCCTCCACCCCCTCCCCTAGATGGCAGGCAGTCCCATACATGTTAAATATGTTAGAGTATGATATGTTTATTTCCAACAATCTTACTATCAATAATATATTAAATGGTTTTTTTCTGCCAACTACTCATTAACAGCAATATTTATGGGAGATAGCAACTGGTACAAATAGTATCAATTTAAATAAGAAATTTTACTGTCATGTTTCAACTCAACAATTTTAACTGGAATGATCTTTTCTAATGGCTCTACATAAAATTAAACCTGATTTTAGAAACTATATTGTTTTCCTTCAGAGCTGTAAGAAAGTTCAAGAAATAAACACCAACTTTTGAAACTCAAAGTCAAAAACAGGTTTATATTAATAGTGTAGATAGTAGCTTTCTCATTAATGTAAAAGATTATAAGATATAACTGAAAACCTAAGCCTTTATTTGATCCATTTTTTATTACTCTTGGGCTGGAGATACATAGACTTAGTAAAAAAACATAATTATACATTGACAAATCTATATTGCCCAATCATTCATGATCAAATTTTTAAAAATACCCTATATTCATTGGAGAAGGGGGGAAATAAGCCACTCACAAGAAAAAGTCAAATATATTTCCCCAAAGGAGCACTAGAAAACTACAGCTAAATTCCAAATCAACAACTTCTAGTTTTTATTTAAATGATGATGTTACCTCATTTTTTTCTTGCTTGGCTGGTACAGGATTTTGTGTTCCATTGACTGGCTCTTTTTCTGAAGCTGAACCCTGCTCTAAGTTTTCACTGCTCACAGGATGCTGTGCTTCTGAAGGAGTATCACTTCTTTCCATAAAGTACAAAAGGAACAAAAATGATGAAATTAGTGAAGGCAAACAGGTGTGGGGAAGAAATATATTTCAATAGAAAACATGTTCACAAAGAGCTGTAAAGAAAAAATGTAACAATTTCTTGAAAATTTATTTTTTCCTGAAAAAAATCAGAGTACTACCTTAGGAAGCCCTCCACTCTACAGACCTAATATGGTGAAAAGACCATTGGACTAAGGTTCCAGCCTATTTATTAGCTATATAACTTTTGAAGAGTCACTTAGTCTATGCTCCAGTTTCCTCACTTAGTATGGCAGCTGAACTAAATGACTGTTTTCTAAGTCATTCCTGTTTTAAATTTATATAATTCTGTGTTATGTCCTTTCCCCAAATAGTTTCTTAAGGATTACTCCATGCCTTCCTTTAATATTTCCCTACATTTTCCCGAAAAACTGTCTTCAATTTCTCTATATTTAATACAAGCAAAAGGTGAATATATAATTTTCCATTTTTTCGTATGTCTCATTTACAATCTGCTTAAGATGGATTTATCTGGTTATTCCCAACATTCTTCATTTGTCCATTCATTCAGAAATGCTGGAAAATCTAAATGGAGACAGACAAGGATCCTGAATCAAGAGTCTTAGCAATAGCTGTGCCTGAAAACCATCAGATCTGGTTAAAGTACAACTTTCAAAACCATCACCAAGGGGAGAAATTCAGGAGAAAGGTTGCTTCCTCACTGCCATCAGTAGCAACCGGCAACCAACTACTACCCACTGATACACATATATAAAAAGAACCATGGACAGCACTTCTCCAGATCAGCAGCCCCAACTCAAATAGAAATGGATCCCTGCAGGCAACATTCTAAGAAAACGATAAACTAACATTCTCTCTGTTTTGTTGTATTTTTATTTGTTTTTGTAAACATTTCCCAATTACATTTTAATCTGGTTTGGCTGATACAGCCCAGGGACCTTGATTTCAACATTTCTAATCCAGACCACTGCTCTTATTTACTACCAGCTCTCTACCATTACAGTGAAATAACTCCTGTGAAGAATAGACCAATCTTCCTAACCAACTTCCTCTCACAGGGGCAGGGAGGTCTGCTAGCTAAAGCAGCAAAACACTCTGAAGGAAAGACAGGAGACAGTATATTTCATTTAAGTAAAACTACCACCCACAACCCAGGACCCTAAACCCAAGAACCCTTCAGAATAGCAATGCTTCCAGCCTAGAGCCCATAGTGATCATCTTGGAAAGCACCTTTGTGAAGTGTAGGCTGAAAAGTGCTCCTCTGGGTGCTACAGCCACAGCTTTGGAAAACACAGAAAAGAAAATCCCTATCTCCAAAGACCTTGGCCCAGTCCAAAGCTGCAACATCAGAAACTGCTATGATTTTATCAGTGCAAATAACATTAAAAAGAGGCATTACCATCTGCTTTGCTGCTATAATTTAAGGTCCACAGAATCTTTTTTATCTGAGTTGTGACTGAAACAAATTATGTATTGATCTCCCCATGACAATATGAGCTCTAATACGAGTGATGGCAGAGATTCTCTTTTCTATTTGTATCTCCAGCACTTAGCACAGTGCTTTCCTATAGTAAGCACTTGTAATCAATGTTTTATTCATTCATTCTTTAATAGTCCTTGTAATATGAAGAATTATGAATTAAACATAAATACTATTGTATTGGGATAAATATATTAGCAGCCAAATGTTTAAAATAAGACTTTATTTTATTAATTTTTTTTTTTTTGGCTGAATGGATACAGCTAGAAAAAGAGTCAAGAAGCTCTGAGTTCTAATCTAATCTTATCTTAGACACTGATTATATGATCTTAGACGAGTTATGTATTCTCTCTGAGACAGTTTTTTCATTGGTTTAAGAAAAAAAAAAAAAAGCGATTCTAACAGAGCCTGTCTCACAAGATTGTTGTGAGGATCAAATGAGATATATAAAGTATGAAAATCAAACTCTAAAGCATTCTATAAATGTAATGAATTTAGAAATTAAGTGGGAAAACAAATGTAAACCTATCAATCACTGAATTTAAAAAGACTAAGGAATTAATTTCCACTAATATTTATGTCTAAGATACTTAATTTGCTCTTTAGGAGATGATTTAGTATTTTAAGTGCCTGAAAGCAATTGAGAAAACTACTTACTAAAGATAGACTAAATACATTCAATTCCTAAAATACACACAAATATATTTTCAATAATAATACATTTGCATTTCAGCAAAACTTTCATTCAGCTGTGTTCCGAGTATCAAATGAGATACTATCTATAAGGCACTTAAGGTATAACCTGGCATATAGCAGATGTTACAGAAATGTTTATTCCTTTCCTTGCCTATATGATATAACACAGAAGCTTTCCAGGACCTTACCATCACTCATTTAATAATATAAGTAGTCTTTATTTCTTGTCACTTCATATTTCATTACTTGATTCAACTCTGACTAAATGGTGTACACAAAGACAACCCATTTACTAATGCTTTTGACAATATACTGACTGAAAAAAAGAATCTATATTCACCTGAACATGAATACATTTAAAATGAAGCTTCAAAAAATATATATTATGCCTAAAAGTCAAGACTACTCATGTTTGCCACTAAAAGATTCTCCCATTTCATATCTGCAATATTTTGGGAGCCATTATTTATAAAGTACTTAATAAGTGCTTTGCACATAGTAGGTATTTAATAAATACTTTTTCCCTTCCTCTTCCACTTCCCCCACCATGTAACCTTCTTATGGAAGGTACTTCTAGAAGTAGCTATGGTAGTATCTGGAACTGATGTATCTGATTATAGGTCAGATTACAGATCCTCTTTACAGTATCAATGCCTAGTAGGGATAGTACTGTAGAAGAGACCATTCCTTTCTTGGAGTAGAAGGTAAAGAAAAATGGGATTAAAGGGAAGGATGAAGATTCAAGTGTTATTTTAAAATGGCCACTGTTTTCAGTGCAATTGGGACATGTTTGACAAATAAAAATACAATCCAACATAATGTTAACTTTTTTTTAATTATAGCTTTTTATTTATAAGATATATGCATGGGTAATTCTTCAGCATTGACAATTGCAAAACTTTTTGTTCCAATTTTTCCCCTCTTTCCCCCCTAGATGGTAGGTAGACCAATACATGTTAAATATGTTAAAAGTATATGAATATACAACATAATGTTAACTTATGATTTTGATTTCAAATTTGGCCTAAGACCCTTAGTAGCTATATGACCTTGAGGCAAATCAAAGAAATGACTGAACAACTACAACAAAGTGTGCTTACAGGAATCCATTTCTGTTTGAACTTAACATCACTGACATTCTATTATAAACCCAAGTCACTTAATTTCTCTGAGAATCAGTTTTCTCATCTGTAAAATGAAAATAGCAATATCTGCAGCACTAGTTTATATGACTATAGGGATCAAATGAAATTATATTTGTAAAGTTCTTTGCAAACCTAAAAGTGCTGTATAAATGTCCATTATTATTATTGTTATTCCCATGCCTCTAAGTAACTCTATCCAATGTTACTTAAAAATATTAACTAATGAACAAATCTTTATCAAATTTCTGCTGTGTGCCAGATAATGGGATAGGCAGTGAGGCTAAAACTGTAAGGAATTAACTTCAAAGTGCTGGTCTCAAAAACTATAAGGTTCATCTGCCCCAAAGATATTACTGTACACACCCTTTGACAAAGCAACACTCTCACTTGGTCTATATCCCAAAGAAATCAAAAATAGAAGACGCTTAAATACATAAGAGACATAATTATAAAAATATTTATAGCAGTTTTTTATGGGGACAAAGAACTGGGAACTGGAGTTGGAGGGCACCATCGATAGGAGAATGGAATTAATAAATAATATATGTATATAAATATGATGGAACACTATGGTGCTATAAGAAATAATGAAGGGAATAGTTTCAGAGAAACTTGGGAAGGGTTATAAGAATTGAACTAGGAAATTTATACAATAACAACAATATAATTACCAACTATAATTCCATAAGACTCTTAAGCACATTACTCATCTCCTAATTAAAGAAATGACAGATTCAAAGTGAGACTGAGATTTTGGAGGGGGGGGATGGGACATAGATATGCTGTTTTTCCATAAATATCCATGTTTTTAACAAGGGTTTTGTTTTTCTTGCCCTCTCAATGAGGAAGGATAAGGGAAGAAGTAGGAGAGAAAGCAGATTTTCATTAAAATAAAATGCAATTTAATTTTTTTAAAGATAATTATAAGATTCACTTTGCAAAAACATCAATTCTTTTCTATTACACTTACAGCAATTTTTATAAACAAATACTTACCGTTCAGGTGATTCTTCATAAATACTATGACATTCTGTATTTTCAAGCATGAGACTTCTACTAAGGTTTTGTACTCCTGGATAATGAAAATTAGCAAAGGAATGTGACATTGGAGAAGTTTTGTTTCCAAGATCTGAGATTCGCTTATCATGATTAGTCAAACCACAAGTTAAGCCATCTAAAGCAGGATTCAGAGAGCGTGTCATGTATGCATCAGCTGACTGAGGCCTTCTCATAGGGGATGAAGGATAAGGAGAAAGTTTGCTGATAAGAGGAGTAAGAAGATCAGCATATGCAGCTTTTGTAGGCTTCAAGAGTTTGTCAACGTGAATATTCAGCATCTTTTGTTCAAAAGCACAAGAGAAAACAGTAGGTGGAAGATTTTGAAGCCATGATAATAAACTCAAGTCCAAATCATCACAACCATTACCACATAAAAGGTCAATGCCAAGAAGTACTTCACTTTCTGTGATTTCTTCTCCAGTTGCTTTACTCTGACAAAATTCAACACAACACTCATAAAGTAGTCCCTTCATTACAAGCTGAAATAAACGATTATTACTTGCTTTAAAACCAGCTTCACTTAGTTTCCTGTCAGCAGGAATGAACTCTGCTACCATAACACAAGCCTCTTCAAAACAGTGAACTCGTGCAGTGCTGGGGTTCCAGTCCTTGAATTCTGCATGATTAGTCAGGCGAGGCAAAGTAAGTAACAGACAGAGTTTGCTATAGTCATCTTTAGAAGGGCAGTACTCTTCTAAGGCATGGAGGCACTGCACAGCTTCTTGCATGGTAAATTCCAACTGTAAACCAAAAAATACTAAAATTGATCATTCTTTGAAAAGATCACAAACAGAAAAGAATTTTTTTTAATACAAGATTTTGTCAAGCTAGTCTTGGTAATCTTTTAACTGCAAAAAGTGTATAGAAATTAACAATATAAATGAAAAATAGAAGTTTTCATTTGAACACCTAAACTCTGCTTCCACTACCTTCCTAATCAAAATTGTCAACATAAGCCTCCTGAAATAACAATCTTTGTAGAAATCCGTGCAAATGAGCTATAGGAAACATTAAAGCCTTGTAGTAGGATTAAGCTGCATATTAAAATACTTTAACAAATTTGGGGATATATATACACACATATATATCAAGTTTTAAAACCCAGATTTGTATGTACATAGTATATACATATATATACACACACATACGTAACTTGAAAAAAAAATTTATATAGGATTTTTAAATAGCCAAATCTTGAAAAGTGAAAGCTGAATGACCAGGAATTCTAGCAGGATGATTTTAGTAGGATAGACCTCATTAATCAAAGATGGAACCTTTTATACTGAAGGAGTTAACAATGGAACAATTTTGGCTATCAGATAAAAACTATTAGGTTTTTGGTTCTGAATCTTTATCCAAAAGTCTTTGAGTAAATAAACATTTGTATGGTGCATGTGTTAAACAATTTATACTATATGACATTGAAAAGAAAGATTTAACTCTGATCAACTTAGTATTCAACCATGATTCCTAAGGATTGTGCTGAAACTTCCCATCTCCTGACAGAAAGAGATTAATAAGACAAAATTTTGGCCATGGCTAATATATATTGGCCAATATAGAAATTTGTTTTACTTGATGATACATTTTTGTTACAAGGATTTTGTATTTCCTACTGTCTTTTTTTGGTGAGATAGAAGGTGACAGTGACAGAAAATAAGTACATGTTAAAGAATGAATTTTATAAAATTAAATATGTGACAAAAAGAAATGTGAAAGTTGAAGAATGATAATTTTCAAGTAGTATATAACTAAAAACTTACTTTGGCTTACTATTCAACTAATTATATATTACTTAAATCAGATTAGATGGCCATGCTGGTACTTATATCTATTTCCTACCACCAGATAATGGGAATTGTCAGATGCATAGATAGCACATACACATAAAGAACATAAACCTATACAGGGATTCCACATCTTCTATGTAAGCCTCTCCTGGTTGTAGTCCTAGGGTAATCTGGTGGGGAGCCAAAGAAAGCAAACCCAGAGGGCCTCCTTTGACTAGATATTACATAAAGTAGGATAGGAAAATCTACAGGGGATAAGACAATGACTAGACAAATGAACGAGACTTTTTAAAGAAGCATTTATTAAGTGTTTACTATACACATCAAGACTGCTTAAGCACTAGGGATTAAAAAAAAAAAGTGAAACAACTGATGTCAAAGAAACATTTTAATGCAGAGAAAACATAAACAACTAAATACATATAAGATCTATAATGGTCTAAAAGAGAGACAACCTCAGAAGGAAGAATAGGGTTGGGAAGATATAAAAAGGTCTCTTGCAAAAGCTGGGATTTCAGCTGAGAGTTGAAGGAAACCAGGAAATCCAGAAAAGCAAAGGGAAGGAAGATAGAGTTCTAGACATGTGGAGCAAGCCAATGAAAAGGCAGGGAATCTGGGATGGTGTATATTCCAGCAAGGAAAAGCAAGGAGTCAGTTTTGCTAAATCACAGAGTACAAAGAGGGAGCAAAATGTAAGAAGACTAAAAAGGTAAAAAGAAACCAGGTTTCAAAATCCAGAGTATTTTATATTTGATCTTGAAGGTTATAGGAATCATTAAAGTTTATTGAATGGAGGAAGACTTAACACTTTAAGGAAACCATTTTGGCAGCTAAGTGGAGGATGGAATAAACTGGTACAAGTTTCTGAAGTAGTTTTTAATAGTCCAAGTTTAGGCCTGAACCAGCAGGGTTTATTTAGAAGAGATGTTATGAAACTATAAGATTTTGCAACAGATTTAATTTGTGGGGTGAATACAAGTAGAAGATGAAACCTACATTGAGAGCCTAGGTGACTAAGAAGATGGTGCTACCCTTAACAATAGGAAAGGAAGGATGAGGACGGGGAAGAATGAAGTCTGTGGTGTACATACTACTCTATCTTGGAGATTCTGACTCTAGCCACATTTATCATTCTACAAATGATTGAATAATGTAGATAATTTTACAATTTATTTATGGAATAATGTGATTTGGAAGAGCATTATGCAGTACTTTACAGGCTATTTTTTTAAACCAAGTGTCTTTTTCATACGTCAAAATTATTCCAAATTCCTTCAAAGATTTAATAACAATTAACTGTTTTTAACTCTCTAATCATAAACATTAGACAAAGAGCATAAAGCGGGGAGATATGTATATTAAACGAAAGTGTCTATAATTTTGATTGAAGAAATCCTACATAGCTGAAAAAGATTCCCAGTGATAGTCTAGATCCTCCTATTTACAGATAAAATTGTGATGACTGCATCAAATCCCAAAATTATTATAGATTCTCTTGGAAAACATAATCACTCAAAGAATATGACTGTATTGGCAGACAAAGAAAAACCAAAAAGATAAACTCTCTAAGGTTCATATTATAAATATACATCTGAAAGGGCAACCTAAAGAGCTTGTCCATTAGTAGATGTTTACGTATATATGTACAAGTCTGTGTTTTAAGAAATAATTATTTCTCTCTGGTATTTACAACCAATTATTACACTCAGATCAAGGTTTTTCTTCTTTTCTACTTCCTGTCCAGAAATCAAGCAGCAGGGGAAATCTCTCTAAATAACTTAACAAGCCAGGTTGGCTGAGATCTAATTTTTAAAAGTAAAAGAAATTCTGATGGATTTTTCCTCATTATGTCTACTCAGACATGTCTGTAAAAATGTAGTTTCTCCCTTTCGTCATATGTGAAATGGAAATTGATATTTCTTTGATCAAGATTTCCATGATTAGGGGGCAGCTAGGTGGCGCAGTGGATAGAGCATCAGTCTTGAATTCAGGAGGACCCGAGTTCAAATCTGATCTCAGAGTCTACTTAACACTTCCTAGCTGTGTGACCCTGGGCAAGTCACTTAACCCCAGCCTCAGGGGAAAAACAAAACAAAACAAAACAAGATTTCCATGATCCAACAATTTTCAGATGATGAAATTGAAACTATTTCTACTCATATGAAAAGGTGTTACAAATTACTATTTATCAGAGAAATGCAAATTAAGACAACCCTGAGATACCACTATACACCTGTCAGATTGGCTAAGATGACAGGAAAAAATAATGACGAATGTTGAAGGAAATGTGGGAAAACTGGGACACTGATACATTGTTAGTGGAGTTGTGAACAAATTCAACCATTCTGGAAAGCTTTCTGGAATTATGCCCCAAAAGTTATCAAACTGTGCATACCCTTTGATCCAGCAGTGCTACTACTGGGCTTATATCCCAAGGAGATACTAAAGAAGGGAAAGGGACCTATATGTGCCCTCTTTGTAGTGGCTAAAAACTGGAAAATGAATGGATGCCCATCAACTGGAGAATGATTGGGTAAATTATGGTATATGAATGTTATCGATTATTATTATTCTGTAAAAAATGACCAGCAGGATGAATACAGGGAGGATTGGAAAGACTTCCATGAACTGATGCTCAGTGAAATAAGCAGAACCAGGAGATCATTATACACTTCAATAACAATACTGTATGAGGATGTATTCTGATAGAAGTGGATATCTTCAACAAAGAGAAGATCTAATTCAGTTCCAATTGATCAATGATGGACAGAATCAGCTACACCCAGAGAAGGAACACTGGGAAATGAGTGTGAACTACTTGCATTTTTGTTTTTCTTTCCAGGTTATTTTTACCTTCTGAATCCAACTCTTCTTGTGCAACAAGAGAATTGTATGGTTCTGCACACATATATTGTATCTAGGATACACTGTAACATATTTAACATGTATAAGACTGCCTGACATCTAGGAGAGGGGGTGGAGGAAGGAAAGGGAAAAGTGGGTACAGAAGTGAGTGCAAGGGATAATGTTGTAAAAAATTACCCATGCATCTGTTCTTTCAATAAAAAGTTATAAGGGAAGGAAAAAAAAAAGATTTCCATGATCCAAGCCGTGTAATCTCAAAATCCTCATTGTAATATAGCCCACTCTTTCATTCTCTCATTAACTGTTAGCCAATCAGAGATGATTACTACCCTCAGGAACACCTACTTACTCTTCAAAGAGCATATAAATTGTGATTCTACCACCATGAAGGTTCTTTGGTCTAAAAGAGACAGTCAAATGACCATCCTTTTATTAAAATGCTGGCATTGTTAATAAAATGATTAAACTATCCAGAACTTATGTCTCTCAGAATTTTTTAAAATGACACAGTGTATATATCTAGTGCAGATAACACATATTAGATTTGGAACTGAATAGGAAAAAGGAAAAGTGAATTATCTTTGGGAAAACTCCTTTAAGGCTCTAAGTTTTTCCTGAAAGCAAAAGTCTATCTTTATAATATTGACAGTCTACCATATGTTGCCATACCATAGCATAACATGAACTTTAATTATTTCTAGAGAATTAAAAATAAATATCATACAGAAGACAATGAAAAAGCATGACATGGTAGGTATGAGCAAGTTTAACATGTAATTTATGGAGAATATCAAAAACAATCAGGAGTAAAAGATGGCATCATATGAGAGAAAGAGATGATGGCCTGGTCTCATTGTGAGAATGAAGAATCAATAACAAAGTGATTTAATAATATTACCCTTATGATATCAAGAGAAACTGAGATAACTATTATGTTGAAAGGACCCCTTGGAGTGAATTTATGAAAACAGTGTTTAAGAGTCACACAGGAGGGAAAGGAAAAGATGCACTAAAATCTGTATTGTTGGAGAACATTCAAACTAATGAAATTACAAATCCATTTGAATATAAACAAATCTGTATTGTTGGAGAACATTCAAACTAATGAAATTACAAATCCATTTGAATATAAGCCCACTAACTACTCTGGCCTTATAGCTTCTAAAATGAACTAGATACCTATTCAGATACTCATAAACATTTCCTTTGTTCTTGAAGGAAGAAACAACATGAGAGAGAATTTAGAGATAGCAGTGACTTCAGAGTGCACCCATGTTCAGTCCCCTCATTTAGGTTAAGGAGAATAGAGCCTAAAAAACCAAATAAATGGCTTACTCAAGGTCACACAATTTAATCAATGACAAAGTCAAGACTAGAATTTCATATATCCCAGAGATCAGTGCTCTTTTCACTACACCACAAGATATAATCATTCTATTAGAAGCCTTACTTTTTTTAGTTTAAACCCTTAAAAATCATCTATGTGATTTGTTATATAATGTGAAACTTTAAAAAAAAAAGCAATCTTCAATAATGGACTAATATTCTACTAAAGTCTTGAACTGATGCCTCATCATGATACAGAAGTGACTCTGGATTCAAAATGATGTATTACAGAAGAATGAACTCTGGCAGACCCTACCAAAATAGAAAGATTCCAGGTACAGGCCTGATGACCAACTACCTCGGCTGTTGTCCAAGAATTAGACTTGCCACTTTGAGAAAGATTAATCACCAACTTGACTTGAAGATGATAAATTTTCTTCCTACTGCTGTAGGTTCTAAGGGACAATTAAGTCACATGTCAGCCAGGATCTAGAGCAGAATGAGTACTCACAAGGATAAAATCACTAACCCTTGAAGTAAAAACAGCACTCAACAAAAAAGATGTTACAAGGACTGAGATATGAGAAAACTCCATGAAGGGAAAAAGACCATCAGGGTCCTTCAATGCTGTGGCTGGAAACTATTTTGAAAATTTATAACCTCTACATGTGTACCTAACTACAACAATGCTGTGTAAATTTTTTTAAAGATTGTGATTCTAGTTTGGGGAATAAATGTTTTGTAGCTATTGATTTAACTATACTATCACAATAAAAGCCTTAGCTAAGAGCTAAATGTTTACCAGAATCATTGCTAAGGGAAGTACACCAAAGGGACTTGAGATCTACAACAGTAAGAATGGATATCTAAAAGGGTACCCTTCCTGCTTAAAACTTAAGTACCAGATAACTTTTGGGTGAGCCAACCTGCCAGTGAAATTACAAGAAAGAGGGGATTACACATAGGACCAAAGTGTACCTGATTACAGTGTCAGAACTCTCTCCACTAAAATCCTACTTCAATGTCCTAGTGTGGGTTCTTGAAGATTATACAAAGCAAGAGCTAATTAAGCTGGGAAACAGAACAAAAGTTGGTAGAAAGGAGAAAACAGAAGGAGGTTAAAGAGGATGTGAGAAAGATTACCTGAGAAAGAATAAATTAAACTGACAATGGTAAAAGATAGAGGCAGAGCATAGTTAATATATGATGGCCTTAATCAGGAAGAAAGTGGTTGAGGGAAAGCTATTAGATTTCAGTGAATATTTTCTGAAAAAAGCAGTAGGGAAGAATATGTTCAGACGTATAATATGATCATAAATTATGTCAGTACTCAGGATATACCTATATTTATACCTAACCCTTTCTACATCTCGGCATCAAACTTTTCCCAAACTTATGTTGTAATAAACTACAAAAGCCCTAGCTAAGAAAGGTTGCAAGGTTGAAATAGAAAAATCTGCAGAGAACTTAAAAAAAAAAAATAGTCACCTACATATGATCAAATTATTACCTCACTTTCAATTTTTGGAAAATCTCATCTAAATATCTGTTCATGTTTTTGTTATTTGTTTATATTAACTTTAATAGAGAATTAGTCCAATAGAAACATTAAAGGAAAAAACTATCGTAAAATAGAGATGATAAGATTCTATAATGAGCAAAATCTTCAACAACAAAAAAAAAAGCCCCAATAAAACAGATTCTCTGCTAATCTCTAAAAATATATAAAACAAACAAGAGAAAAGAGAAAATTTACTCCATTTAGTTTGAAGGTGATGTGAATGAATTTTAATACAGTATAAGGAAAAGGGAATCAGTAAAGGTAGAAACCAGATAACATACTTCCTCTTGAGTTGGGTTCAGACAAAATAAGATATTAATAAAGTAAGTTTCTACAAATCAAAGAGAAGACATTCAATTTAAGGAGAAGAAATATACTACAAAATTATATATTTTAAATTTTTTGCTATTTTGGTCTATCTGGCATTATTTCCCTCACTGGTACAGATAGTTGAGGTGTAATTATACTTTAAGTTCTTTCTTCAGGCTATAAATATTTCTTGATCACCTATTATGTTCAAGGAATTATACTAGGAGATATGGGGATACAAAAAAACCTACAATACAATCTCTACCATCTAGAAGCTTACAGTATAATAAGAGAAATAAGTGATATATAAATGATTACAATACATGTTAATCTATTGATTGTCATATGAGTAGGTTTCCTTTTCTTTAGCTTACATTATCATGGCTTTATTCACAATATAATTGCACAAACAACACCTTTAAAGTTTTTGAAAAACACTCGTAAAGAATTTAATATAATATACATATATCATACAAGGAATTGAGAAAGCAGAATAAGAATATATTTGCATTAAATGCCTATGATAAAAATCTGAGATCCAAAAATGACACAGTCAAAAGTTTTAGAGGAATACATTTTGAACGTGATATAAATACATTGGTGATATAAATATATTGGAAAAAGTATTCAAAATTAATATCAGTAATCAGTAGAGAAATTCAAATGAACACAATTCAGGGTTATTGCCCTATACTACTCAAAATAGAAAACGATAAAAGATGAAAATTTTGAGTGAGTAATTCTATTATTGTTTATACCCTAAAGAAATTTTCAAAAGAAAATTTTTTTTGAAAATTCATAGGAGCATAGCTTTTTGTAGTATCAAGGAACTGAAAATTGAGGGCACACCCATAAGTTGGAGAATGGCTAAACAAGTTATGATAACCAAATGTAATGGAATATTATTGTTCCATAAGAAATGATGAGCAGGCTGATTTCAGAAAAGCCTGGAAAGACTTATATGAACTTATGCTAAGTGAAGTGACAGAACCAAGACAACATTGTACACAGTAACAAGATTATGTGATGATCAACTGTGATAGACTTGGCTCTTTTCAATAATGTAGCTGATTAAAAAAAAATAACAATAATGTAGCTGATTTAAGACGGTTTCTAATAGGTTTGTGATGAAAAGTGCCACCCACATACAGAAAGAGAACTATGGAGACTGAATGTAGATGAAAGCATAGTATTTTCATCTTTTGTTGTTGTTGTTTCATTCTCTCATGTTTTTTCCCTTTTGATCTGATTATTCTTGTACAGCAAGACAAACATAGAAATATGTTTAGAATTGCACTTATTTAACTTATACTGGACTTCTTGCTGTCTTGGGAGTAGGGAGAGGGAGAAAAATTTGTAACCTAAGGTTTTGCAAAGGTGAATATTGAAAACTATCTTTGCATGTATTTGAAAAAATAAAATACTATTAAAATAAAAATTAAATGAAAGAAAAAGTTCATAGAAGTACTCTTTGTAATAGTTACAATAATTACAAAAGAAAATTACAAAGCATGTGTCTAATGAGAATAAAGGAATAGATTTTATCTTTAGATTATAATGGAATGTTATTGCACAATTATAAAAGTAACTACAAAGAATTCTAAGAAATGTTGGAAAATATGAAATTATGCAGAGGAAAGAAAGAATATACATATTGACTACAACTGTCAATAGAGACAAGATTCATATATTACCTTGATAAGGTTAAGGAACATAGCCTTTCTTGTAAGAGATGGTAAATAATAAAATTAAACAGATTGTACATGAAATCATTTGCATTTCTCTTCTGTGTTGTTCATATGTTTTGGGGGACCTTTTTTAATTTTAAGAATTGTATTAATAAAAATATTATTAAAATAGAATGAAACTTCTATAAAATATAAAATCTGCTATGGGTTGATTTTTCATATGGCAAGATGGAGAACTGTATCACAGGAGGTGAAAAATGGACAGACCACAAAGTATATTTAAGAAAAAATGAGAAGGGAAATTTACATAAAGTAAATAGTTTATGTAGGGAAACAGTGAGATAATATAGTAAAAAATAGGTAGGGGTCATATCAGACCATAGCAGTCATACTAAAGCAGACTTTGTCAGATAAAAATAAGTAATAACAGCTAGCATTTATATAGTGCTAATTATAAAGTTTACAAAGTACTATATAAATGTAATCTCATTTGATCCTCAGAACAACCCTAAGAGTAGGTGCCATTGTTATCCCTACTTTTACAATGAGGAAACTGAGGCAGACAGAAGTTAGGCTGACTTGCCCAGTATCATAGAGTGCTCCTAATAAATTTCTGGGGCTAAATTTGAATCCAGGTCTTTCAGAGTCCAAGTTCAAAGCCCCATATACTGCACTACTTAGCTACCTTTTTGAAAAGATTAAGAAATTTGGATACTGAACTATGGGAAAGGAGAACAAACTGAAGGTTTTGAGTAGAAAAATAAGATGATGAAAGCAAGAAGATAAAAAATATTAGTCTGTTAGTAGCATAAAGGATGCTGGAGACACACAGAATGATATTAAAGCTAAGGTAATGAAAGTCAATGATCTCTAGCCTTCCTCCCCCAAAATTTATCCCACACATGGCCAGTAGATTATCATCTAAAACCACAGTTCTGATAATGTCACACAAATTTTAAAAAATGTTTCCAGTGATCTCTACTGTCTACCAAATAAAGTTCTAGTCCCTTTATCTGATATTTAAAGTTCACTAGGATGTGACCTAATCATTGCTTCCTTTAATGTACACTATGCTCTAGTTAAAAACAACTATTCATTATTCCTTAAATATGCCTTGGATTTTCCCTGGCCCTTTGAAACTTTATTCATCATATTTCTATACTCTATGATACCTTCATCCTTCTATTTCCACTAATGGAATTTCTAAATCATCAACTTACCTCAATTGTTATATTCCTCAAGAAGTCTATCTTGATCATCTTAGAAGTGACCTTTCTATCTATGAACTTGTACAGCATGTTGTTTATTCCACTTTCATAGCATTGATTATATGTTGCATTATTTGTATATATCTTTTACAATTTTTAAGTGTAAGTATAGTTTCATTTTTATCTTTGAATCTTCAGGGCCTTCCATATATAAAGAACTTAATAAATATTTGTTAAATTAAATTTTAATGAACCTATCTCCAATAAGAATCATTGCAGAAGTTAGCATTACTGGTAATCTTGACTTAAACATTTTGGCAGGTTGTAGGTATCACTTCAGAAAAATACTTGGTGAGTATTAAAACTGATACTACTAAAATTTTGCTTTAATGAACAAAACCCCAAAAGATAAGACCTTAGTGCAAACCTTTAGAAATAAAAGTCTTACATGCTGAGGTTCATCTTCTGCTGACATTGCATTGTTTACACACAAGGCTTCTAAAAATTTTTGTTTCAGGATGATGTAGCGAAACCTGTAAACAAATAAAGTACGATACACTAAAAATCATTTTAAAATGACTGTGGGGAACATCTATCTATTTATTCCAAATATGGAAAAAAAAAAAAGTCTCTTGGCTATAGAAGCCATGTTTAAAAAAATAATAAAATAAATAAAATGGAGGAAGATTAATGGTTTCTTTAAATAGACTTGTATTAAAGGATAGGTTTCAAAGAAATATTTGACAAATAGAATATGCCTAAAAGTTACTGAATTTAATTTAGAAGTCATCTATGTTTCTTTTTAATTCTCAAGCCCTAGTTAACAACAGTGATTTTTGCTAGTATTAATAATGACATAATACTTGAGGGAGAACTCTCTTAATCTCCAAAATAAAACTCTGAATAAAAAGTTTTCCTAAAAATGTTAAGCAATACAAAAATGTATCCTAAAGAAAGTTTATACAAGAGTTCAAAAAAACACTATGTTTTTTCCTTAATTATAAGCCTGAGCAAGATCTGATAGGGACTATTTTCTCAAGAGATGACAGTGATGCTAATAGGAATGAGAAAATTACTTTTCAGAAAAATAAACGAGTCTGGCAAAGCATTCATTAAAAATTGCAATTTTCAATACTAGGTAGAATTTGAAAAGGACAGTTTTCTTTATTAGGGAGTTTTAAGTTTTTAAAATTTCACATACTTTAAAGAAAAAAAAGAGAGAGATTTATTTGTTCCCTTCAGTTAAAGGAGTACTCTCAAGACATGTCAATAGCCAATAAAAATAAAAACAAATAGTATTGTTACTATTTTTAAAATTGGTATTGCAGATCTCCTAGTCTCTAGAGATAAGGAATCTTCATATCAAATGCTGCTACCTTAAAATGCTTAAAGCTCCAAGTATCACATTTCTTTCCCTAACCAATTTCAAGCAATCTTGGATTTAAGCAAGGGAAAATGTGTAACTTCAGAAATAACAGTTAATAACAAGTAATCCAAAACATGTAAAAAATATATTTAGTGTAGATTATGTAGTAGTATTACTTTATTATTTAGCCTGAAATTCCCATGTTGACTCCCCTCTCACTCCAAATCTCCAACCCCAAATAAAACCTGTTCCCATCCTTGTTCTTGTAATAGTCTTCTTACCCTATACATGCCAAATTTTTCTCTTTTAATTCGTCTCCTTTTTAAAAAACTGCCAATAGATTGAATCTCCTCCAGTCTTAAGTGAGTAATAGTCCAAGCCTTTTTCTTTTCAAATATAGTATTGCAATAGATCATTCAGATCATTCATTAATCCTTTTACACTTTACTTTTATAGGGATAAATTTTATTCCAGGGATTTCTCCCATGTTGTCCAATGTAAAGAAGTGAATCTACAGTTCTATCAAAGGAAGGTATTACATAATTCAAGATAAAACTTTATAGTGGATAGTCTATAATCCTGAAGTTATACTGCTAATCATCCTACTAGAGATCAGAAAAACCACTTTCTCCCTTATTTGTCCAATACTTTATGGGTAATATTTACTCTCATGCAATAATGATCTGGCCCAACTATCCTCTCAACCAAGTCCAAATTTTGGAACTATGTGGTTAAATTTACACCTAAGCATTTGACTGCTATCCTAGAACTTCTAAGAAGTATCAAAAAATCACAGTATCACGAGCCTTATGTGAAAACCATATTTATTATAAGAGAAATGAAAATGCATGTGGAATCCAAAAGGTTCTCAATTTTTATAGAAATTAACATTTTTGTAATATCAGGACAAAGGGAGAAAGGGACATCAGGAAGAGGTATGAAATGGGAGGGGGAAGGTGTAGCAAAAATGGGGAAACAAGACAAGATCAGTTCCCACAAGGAGCAAGGTGATGGCAAAAGCCTCATTCTTTTTCTTGGGAAGTCCTAGACCAGGAGTTCTCAAACTACGGCCCGCGGGCCAGATGCGGCCAGCTGAGGACGTTTATGTGTCCCACCAGGTTATGGCAAATGGGCTGAGGAGTGAAGACTGAGTGTGAATTTTTGTTTTTACTATAGTCTGGCCCTCAAACAGTCTAAGGGACAGTGAACTGGAGTTTGAGGACCACTGTGCTAGACTATGAAGACAGGAGGTTCTGCTTATTTGCAAAGGACCCCAGTTTCATAAGCATTAACCCAACCTGGCACAGTTTGGCTGGAGCTTGTCTTGCTCCCAATGACACACAGCAGGTCCAGCTTGGGGTACAATAATAAATTATTTCAGCTCAGGGAGAGCTTAATAAATTAAACAATATTTCACCAGCTATTTTAGAATAAAAGAACAATAGCTGTTCTAGATAAGCACTATGAAATAAGCTGTACTTTTAGATAGCAACATCATTAAATATTCTTATGTGCACAGTACAAAAACTGGTATTGTTTTACAATACACATGACATTTGTCCTCTAAGAATATTCAAACTCAAAAGTAGTAGGACTCATTTCTAGAATAAGCTTGATCCAATTGGCAAGGAGGGAAGAAAAGGAGTGGTTTGAGGAAGCAAAAAATTATCAAAGATCAAAAACAAAATTTTTAATTAAATCTTACCTCTTTGTATCAAATTTTTCCATACATTCTAGGGGTTGAATGAATTGAAGAACTTCATCCCACTGGCCATCAAGAATTAGCTGTCTATATGAATTTTTTTTTAAAGTAAACATTCACATATTTATTTCAGTAATCAACATTTACAAATTTTACTTGAAATATTTAAAAATAGAAAAGGTGGCAAGATAACTTTATGAAGTTAATACTTTGCTAAGTAAGATAATAAAATTAGCATTTCTTTCTTTCTTTTCTTTTTTTTTTTTTAATTTGAGGCTGGGGTTAAGTGACTTGCCCAGGGTCACACAGCTAGGAAGTGTTAAGTGTCTGAGACCAAATTTGAACTCAGGTCCTCATGAATTCAGGGCTGATGCTCTATCCACTGCGCCACCTAGCTGCCCCTAATTAGCATTTCTTTTGCTAAAGAAGTTGAAGTAAAACAAGTCTTTTCACAATAATTTTTAAATGTGGGCACTTTTTAAAAATCATAAACTATGGAAATATTAATTTTTACTAATAATCCTTTAGTAAAAGCTGCTTCCAATGTACATATTACGCTCTTAGTACTTTGTACTTCTTTTATGGATTTATATATTATTTTGTATTATTATTATTATCATCATCTGAGTACGTCATATCCCTCTGGTAGAATGTAAACTCCATGAAAGTAGAAACCATTATTTCAGCTAAACTTTATGCCTCATCCATACCTAATGATTTTCTGACATAAGAGGCATTTAATAAATGTTTTGAACTGAATTAGAATATATTTAGATAGCAAAGGCTTGCCAGAGGTTTAAATGTCTTCATCTTCTTACATCTGGGTGGGTACACTGGCTTGAGAATCAGAGCTTCATAGGAAAAGGAACCCACAGGTACTGATTGCCTTGGAAAAGGTTACTGAACTAGACCTTCCTAGACTTGTGTGTTCATTAGATGCCATGTATGAAAATACAAATAATCTTAATTTTTAAAATTGCTAATTAACAATAAATATTTTAAAGTACTACTATTTGTTCCTCAGGAAGGACAATCCACAGCTAAGGCTTTTCAAGCTACAAAGTACCATATGTTTTTGAATCTAATCTCCTAAAAAACAGTCAATTAAGAATATAGGATCTTTGAGACTGAGGAAATTGAGGCCAATAAAAGTCAAATAACTTTCCTAATTCAAATGTATTCAAAGTAGAAAGTCCAATTTAATGTAGAATTATGAGCTCTCTTTTTTCATTTAATTCAAGAATGGCTTATTTTTGACCTCTAGGTGACTCTGGTTTCTGAGTTAAAATATCTCTGCTGGGCTTCCAAAACTACAATTAAAATTATCAATCTTGTTCTTCATGATTCCTAGAGATATCTTTCCCCTAAGTTCCATCACAAATATTGAATTAGATATAACTCACATAGATTTTCACATCTTGGCTAACTGATCAAATGAGATAATGTAGGTAAAAATATTTTACTCTAACTCAATTCAAATGGTTTGTGATAATTTGGATATTCTCTCCATTACAGCTTGCACTCCCGTCCATGTCTGTGTGCTTCTTGTCTAAGTCCTCCCATAAAGTTCACCATAAAGACTTTACATAATTTAAAGTGCCCTCTAAATGTTGGCTGTTTTTACCAACTGTTATCATCATGGAATGAATCATCTTCTATTAGGGAAAACAATTTTGGATAAAAATCTTAAAAAATATATTGTAATTCTGTGTGCCTTAGAAAAAAAATATAACATTTCTTTAATGACTCAACATTATTATGAATATCAGTAATTATACTGTATTATAATAAAATGAGGTCCAAAAAACCTATGGAAGCCATTTATCATACTTCAACAAATAGCAACATAATAAAGATTTTACTAATAAACATGCATATATCCTTCAACAGTATAAATTTCCTCATCTGTAAAATAAGAGTTAATTTATCTCTAAGATCCCTTCTGCATTTAACATTCTATGAAAATAAATTAATACCTCATGCTTATAAATTCATTGATTCTTAAGATATTTCTTTGACAAAGATTAAAATCTGAGAGATTAATAAACACATACATACCTCAGAAAAAGCATGTCATCTGAAAATAGACCATTTATGACTCCACTTTCCTTCTCAAGAGCCAACATACTGATATGAAGTTTCTTTGAATTTAGAAAGTCTAAAATTAACTTGATAATTTCAACTTCTTTCACATTTACTGTTTCTTCAGCAGTCATTGTTGATAGCCTATCCAACAAAAAGAAAATCAGAGACAAAATAATGTTCTATTGTTTATTTCTAAATTACACTGTACAGAAACTACACTAACAAAATTATGGCTTTTAAATTTATATTATTTTAAACTATCAATTTATCCAAATTAAATAGTTACAAAAAATAAATATTGCCTATTCAATTGTTTATTGCTTATACAAATTAAATTTACTGACCTCTATGAATTTATAATCTAAATTATAATCACTTATTTAAGGGCCAAACTAAGTTGAAGTTAGTTTAGAGTTATAGGATTTGAAATGATGGCAGGACTATGATCCTGTAGATATTTACATGTGAGTCTGAAGCTTAGGAGCTGAGAGAGAAATAAAGATAGACAATCTTTCATCATGTTAATATTGCCAATAGGAAGCATCAAATAATTTTTTAACTTGAATGACCTCTTTGATGGCCATAATAGATGAAAAACTGTTAAAAAATATAGTTGTAAAGTTAAGAATAAAAGAGGCCAAAGCCCACTCTTTGCAGATGATATGATAGTATACTTAGAGAACCCCAGAGATTCTAATAAAAAGTTATTAGAAATAATTCACAACTTCAGCAAAGTTGCTGGATACAAAATAAATCCACATAAATCCTCAGCATTTTTATACCTCACCAAACAAAATACAACAGCAAGAGATACAAAGAGAAATTCCATTCAAAACAAACGTCAAGAGCATAAAATATTTGGGAATCCATCTACCAAAGAAAAGTCAGGAATTATATGAACAAAATTACAAAACACTTGCCACAAAAATAAAGTCAGATTTAAATAATTATAAAGATATTCAGTGCTCCTGGATAGGCCAAGAGAATATAATAAAGATGGCAATACTCCCCAAACTAATCTATTTATTTAGTGCTATACCAATCAGACTCTCAAGAAACTATTTTAATGACCTACAAAAAATAACAACAAAATTCATATGGAAGAATAAAAGGTCGAGAATTTCAAGGGAATTAATGAAAAAAAAAAAAAAAAGTCAGATGAAGGTGGTCTAGCTGTACTTGATCTAAAGCTATATTATAAAGCAGCAGTCACCAAAACCATTTGGTATTGGCTAAGAAATAGACTAGCCGATCAGTGGAACTGATTAGGTACACAGGACAAAATAGGGTACAACTATAGCAATCTGGTGTTTGACAAACCCAAAGATACCAACATTTGGGATAAGAATTCATTATTTGAAAAAAACTTGGGAAAACTGGAAATTAGTATGGCAGAAATTAGATGTGGACCCACACTTAACACCATATACCAAGATAAGATCAAAATGGGTCCATGATTTAGGCATAAAGAATGAGATCATAAATAGATTAGAGGAACAGAGAATAGTCTACCTCACAGACCTGTGGAGGAGGAAGGAATTTATGACGAAAGGAGAACTAGAGATCATTATAGATCACAAAATAGAAGATTTTGATTACATCAAATTAAAAAGCTTTTGTACAAACAAAACTAATGCAAACAAGATTAGAAGGGAAGTAAAAAATTGGGAAAATATTTTTACAGTTAAAGGTTCGGATAAAGGCCTCATTTCCAAAATCTATAGAGAACTGACCTTAATTTATAAGAAATCAAACCATTCTCCAATTGATAAATGGTCAAAGGATGTGAACAGACAATTTTCAGATGATGAAATTGAAACTATATCCACTCATATGAAAGAGTGTTCCAAATCTCTACTGATCAAAGAAATGCAAATTAAGACAACTCTGAGATACCACTACACACCTGTCAGATTGGCTAAAATGACAGGAACAAATAATGATGAATGTTGGAGGGGATGTGGGAAAACTGGGACACTAATACATCGCTGGTGGAGTTGTGAAAGAATCCAGCCATTCTGGAGAGCAATTTGGAACTATGCCTAAAAAGTTATCAAACTGCATACCCTTTGATCCAGCAGTGCTACTACTGGGCTTATATCCCAAAGAAATACTAAAGATGAGAAAGGGACCTGTATGTGCCAAAATGTTTGTGGCAGCTCTTTTTGTAGTGGCTAGAAACTGGGAAATGAATGGATGTCCATCAATTGGAGAATGGTTGGGTAAATTATGGTATATGAATGTTATGGAATATTATTGCTCTGTAAGAAATGACCAGCAGGATGAATAGAGAGAGGTTTGAAGAGACTTACATGAACTGCTGCTGAGTGAAATGTGCAGAACCAGAAGATCACTATACACTTCAACAATAATACTGTATGAAGATATATTATGATGGAAGTGGATATCTTCAACATAAAGAAGATCTAATTCAGTTCCAATTGATCAATGATGGACAGAAACAGCTACACCCAGAGAAGGAACACTGGGAATTGAATGTAAACTGTTAGTACTACTGTCTTTCTACGCAGGTTACTTATACCTTTGGAATCCAATTTTTAACGTGCAACAAGAAAATTGGATTTACACACATATATTGTATCCAGGTTATACTGTAACACATTTAATATGTATGGGATTGCCTGTCATCTAGGGGAGGGACTGGAGGGAGGGGAAAATTTGGAAAAATGAATACAAGGGATAATGTTATAAAAAAAAATTACTCATGCATATGTACTGTCAAAAAAAATTTATAATTATAAAATTAATTAAAAAAAAAAAAAAAAGAGGCCAAAGCCTTGTAGAATTACACAGAAATTCTCACATTTATATATCATGAATATTTTATTCAGGAATCAGAAGATACTACACATGGAAAGCACTGAATAACATTATATAAAAATTTAACTAAATTTTAACAGAATCAACTGATAAATCATGATGAGAATATATAGAGTGACCCCTAGGACACTAGCCTCTTAGGACCATTGAAATTCCCCCAACCATCATTTTCTCCAGTCCAGCCCAGTCCAGATCTGGGATCTTTTTGAGCTTTGTGACCAAATCCAGGTCTCTAGCATGGCCATGTCTCTGGATCTTTGAGGAGAGAGTATTAAGGGGATGGGGGAGGGGGGGAAGAGAGGGGAGAAAAGGAGAAGAAGAAAGAGGACTGCCAGAGATGGTAACTTCTGAATCTCCCTGAAAAGACATTTCCCCATTTTGTCACTGGTCCTCTTCAAAAAACAAAGGACAAACAAGGTCAATAACTACTTCCCCTCCACTACCCCACCCACCCAGGTCTCCCAAAGATATCTATTTCATTTCCCAATTCAGTAAATTATAACTGTGGCTGTCTAATACCTCCAAGATAAAACAGTCTTTTACTTCTCACTTAAAGCCCTTCACAATCTAACCCACTGCTTTCTTTCCAGTCTTCTCATATTTTAGCTTCTTAGCTTCCCCATTCCTCTCTTTGAACCAGCTACAATGGCCTACTTGTTCCTCAAAAAGTATACACAGTCTCCTGCCTCCATACCTTTGTATTGGCCGACAGATCCCTATTCTTGGAATGCTTTCCCTTTTTACCTATGCCTCTCAATTTCTCCAACTTTTTCAAGACTAAACTCAAATCCTAACTTCTCTACAAGATTTTTCCCAGTCCTAATCCTCCTTCCTAGCTGCTAGACCTATCTTGTGAGATTATAGTGCCTGGCTCATGGTAAATACTTAAAAAATGCTTGCTGATTGCTTGGAGAATAGATTGAAGTTGGAAGAGACTTGAGGCAAGAAACCCATTAGGAGGGTATCTAAATGAGGGTGACAAGATCCTGAACTAAAATGG
Organism: Sminthopsis crassicaudata; assembly: GCF_048593235.1. Taxonomy (NCBI): domain Eukaryota; kingdom Metazoa; phylum Chordata; class Mammalia; order Dasyuromorphia; family Dasyuridae; genus Sminthopsis; species Sminthopsis crassicaudata. The sequence goes on from NC_133620.1 coordinate 426,894,142, forward strand.
TAGTTATATGAATTGAGAGAAGGGGTGTGAATATGAGAACTAATGTGGAACTACCAAGACCTAACAATTGAGTGGATTAAGTCAGGTGAGGGAAAGTGAGTTGAGAATAACACAGGTTTGAGAGCTTGAAGTTGAGTAAGTATTTATTATGTATCTACTTCTTCTGTGCCAGCCACTGTACCAAGTGGTACAATAGATACTTTACAGATATATCATTTGATCCTCACAAACACTGATAGAGGAAGGTATTACTAGAGGAAACTGGCATAGACAGGTTATGACACTTGCCCAGGATCACACTGTGGATGTAAACTAAAACTGTTCTGACTCCAGGTCCAGAGCGTTCTCCTCTGTGCCCCAAAGCATAGGCTATTTAGTTTTCGTGTATTCCCCAGTACCTCACACAGTATCTAGTCCTTTGTGATTATTTAATTTACATTTGATGAAGTGAATTATTATTTGATGAACTGATGAAATAAACATTAAGTTACAATGGTAACTAAAATGAAATGGTTTTGAAAAGGAGCACATATAATGATGATGGATTCCATAATACTACTGTCATCCTACAGAAGTGAGGGATGTGTTCCCCAGTCACAATATTTTGTGATCAACAAAATGGAAGAATTCATATTTTCTTTTATCTTCTTAATCTCTCAAACTTATTCACAATATTAATTATATCCAAGAGATAAAGCAATTGCTGCTGTCTCCTTGCTCTAGGACAAAGCTTCTTAAACTATAAGTCACAACCCCACATGGAGTTGTGTAACTGCATTGAGGGGGGGGGTGTAAAATTGTGAATTGTTATGTAAATATTTGATCTGATAGGCAAATATACCTATTTTATATACCTATATACCTGGGGTCAAAGAGAAATTACACAGGTGATGAAAAGGAATTGTGAATGGAAACCATTTAAGAAGCTCTGTTCTAGATCATTAAGAACCCTAATGAGAATGCAATACTAATTCCTAACTCTTAATTCAATCAGCACCTTCTCTCTAACTGCCTACCAGCTTCTAGCAGTGTGTTGTGGTTGTGTGGCACTCCACTAAATGTAAACTAGGCATCAGACTAGGGCCAATTCTGTTCCCCCATCCAAAAAAAATCACTGAGGACCACTGAAACATGAACTGCCCAGTGTGGGAGGAGGCTGAGAGAACTTTTAACTCCAGTTATCATGAAAACAATCATCAAAGGGCGAGTAATGGAGGACTGTAAGGGGGAAAGACTGAAATCAGTAAAAGTTCTCAGGAGAAAGAAAATTCAACTAGAGACCTTAAGTATAAATGGATAAACTGACAAGGAAGCTATTAATAACAGAAAGGAATGCAGCCTCCAGATAAACTTAAAGAAATCAGATATCAACTAATAAATAGTGTAAGACAAAGGAAAATTAACTAACACCTGAAAATGCAGAGGATCCTATGGATTTCCAAGAGAGCATGGAACCACAGGACAATATTCCTCAATAATTTAAAATAGAAATAAGAATTGTGAAAGCAATATTTTTTATCATATAAAGCAAAAATAATTGGGACACCAGAAATACTTGAATCCACAAGGCAAATCTCAGCAACAAAAGAAAACCAAAATGTAAATGCACTTGCAGTGAAGGCCAAACTAGAAGAACAGAAGCAGAAAACTAATATTAAAAGAAAACATGCTCTCCATAGGAACAGAACACAATGCTCTCCAAAACAGGATAAAATTAACTTAAGGATTACTGACTTCTCCAAATATCATAAGCTAAAAACCCTGAAAGTATAATGCAAGAAATAATACAAGAGAACTTCAGAACTTCTGAAAGTGTCATTCAAAAAATCCACAGATTGCTTCTGTTTAAAAAGAGGGAAAAATAAAAAACCTGTTAAAACTTCAAAAAATGATTAAATTTATTAATTCCAATAGCAAACAACAAATTCTGCAAGCAACCAGGAAAAATAAGGGAAATCTGATGACACAAGACTATTCTGTACTCACTAGAAAACACAGGAAGGAATAATACAAATAAAACTAAACCTAAATGGAAAAAAAGATGAATGTTGAAGAATTCCTAAAAAAGAAAATAAGACCTGAACAAATCATTTGCTTTTCAAACACCCTGGACAACATATGTACAAGTAAATAAATAAAGCAACCAAGAACAATAATAAAATAACATCGATTTCTTTCTAAAAGTTATTTATGAACTAAATCTTATAACACTCCCATTACAAGGTGAATCAGTATCTGTTTTGTGAAATTAAATTACAGAATGGGAAAAAACATGCAAAGGGAAAGAAATGGAGAAAAGAATATGTGATATATCCTATTAAAGTCAAAGGCTAACAATGAAAAGAATTAACTTCTATAAGAAGAAACCCTACCAAAGTATAGGAGGCAAAAGGAAAAAACAAAGAGGGAAATTCTGTTTAGGTTAAGTAACAAGAGAGAGTAGCACTGATAATTCCTCTAACCTCTAAAGGGAGAAGAGGCCCTTGCAATGGATTTAATCTATAATCTATATTTACTATTTAGAGAAACCACCAGAAAAGCAGAAAGGCATGTCAAATGGGGAAAAAAAAATAACAAAAGGAGAACAAAGATTAATAATGAACCGTACAATCAGAGACATTGACATCATCATTATAGTAATAACAATAATAACAGCAGCAGCAGCAATAATGCAGCTAACATTTGTATAACACCTGGAAGCAGGTAGATGGCATTGTAGGTAGAGATGTGGTCTGAAGTCAGGAAGATATGAGTTCACATGTAACCTCACACAAAATTACTGTGTGACCCTAGGCAAGTCACTTAACCTTGTTCACCTCAATTTCCTCATCTATGAAATGTCAAGAGAAGGAAATGGCAAAAACCACTCCAGTATTTTTGTCAAGAAAACCTGAAATGAGATTATAAAAAGTCAAACACGATTGAAATACATAAACATCATATTTTATGTGCCAGGCACTGGACTAAGTACTTTAAAAGTCATATCTTATTTGGTCTTCTTAACAAATCTGAGAAGTAGGTGCTATTATTATTTCCATTTTTTTACATTTGAAGAAACTGAAGCAGATAGGAATTAAGCAACCTGCCTAGGGTCATAGTATCTGAGGCCAACTTTAAACTCTGTCCTTCCTTTCTCCAGGCCATGGGTTCTATCCACTGCACCACATAGGGAAATTCCTATAATTGAGAAATATATCCTTTTTATCACCTATATGAAATGGTAATTCTAAGAGTGAATCACAACATAAAAAGGGAGACAAGGGAAAGATCTAGAAGGCAATAACACAAAAACTATTTAAAAGGGGAAACCCAAAAGTATGTACCCTTAAGAAGCTTTACTTCTATGAGGAAAACAGAGGGAAAAGAAAGCCTAAGGAAGTATTAAGGATAAGAATAAGAAAATAAAAGTTTAGAACAGACAGAATAGGAAGATAAACAATGAAGAGAATGAGTGGGAAAAGCCTTTTAGGAAAAGGTCCAACATTTCTCAGATTAACTAAGATGAAAGAAAAGATAATGATGAATATTGGAGGGGATGTGGGAAAACTGGGACACTGACATATTGTTGTAGAATTGTGAACTGATCCAACCATTCTGGAGAGCAACATGGAACTATGCCCAAAGGGTTAATCAAACTGTGCACATCCTTTGATCCAACAGTCTCTCTACTAGGCCTGTATTCCAAAAGATCATAAAAAAAAAAAAAATAGAAAAGGACCCATATGTGCAAAAAAACGTTTGTAGCAGCCCTTTTTTGTAGTAACAAGATACTGGAAACTGAGTGGATGCCCATCAGTTGGAGAATGGCTGAATAAGTTATGATATATGAATGTTATGGATTATTACTGTTCTATAAGAAACAATCACAAAGATGATTTCAGAAAGGCCTGGGCAGACTTACATGAACTGATACTAAGTGAAGTATCAAGAAGAGGAGAACCAAGAGAACATTGTATATAGCAACAAGATAATTATACAATGATCAATTCTGATGGATATGGCTCTTTTCACCAGTGAGGTGATTCAGGCCAGTTCAAATGGACTTGTAATGGAGAAAGTCATTTGCACCCAGAGAGAGGACTGTGGGGATTGAGTGTGTATTACAACATAGTATATTCACTTTTTTTGTTGCTGTTTGCTTATTTTTTGTTTTCTTTCCTTTTTGATCTGATTTTTCTTGCGCAGTATGATAATTGTGGAAATATGTATAGAATAATTGCACATGTTTAACATATATTGGATTACATCTGTCTAAGGAAGTGGATGATTCACCCTTGCAAAAATATCTTTGCATATTTTTTAAAAAAGAAAGAAAAATTTTAAAAATAAATGGGTAGTATGAGAAAAGAAACAACAACAAAAGATTCTGGAATTTTATTTAAAGAATAAAACTTTTAGTTGGAGAATTCATTATATGAATCGAATAAAAATAGTCTTTAAAAATAGATAAAACACTGAGGAAGCGAAATCATCAATCAAAATTCAATTTCAGATGATTCTAAGTATCAATTCCATTTTACTACCCTATGAAACAAAATTACAAGAAAAGTCATTTGTAGGAGATACTTTTTTACCTTGAAGGTATAATTTTGGCAATAATAAAGTGAAAATTATAAAAATGAAAATAAACTCATATACATCTGATTTGTAGTACAGATAAGAAAAATCCATAAAGAGGTTCATCAATGACTTTCTAAAAAAGAAGAGATTTCAAAAATATACACTTCCTTTCAAATGAAGATGTATTATGAAATTATTTTACTTATTTGAAATTCAAATTTGCTGAGAAAAAAATAGGGACAAGAATGATGAATCAAAATTAGGGCAATAGAATTTTGAAACTCAGGGTGTTTTTTGCAATTTGGATATCTATTGCCTTAATGGGAAAAGTATTTAAAACAGACTTCATTAGTTTTCCCTAACCAAAAATTTCTTCTCTTCAACTTTGCAAGACTGACCTACCTTGCAAATTGAACAAAGAAATAATGAAAACTTCTGAAAATTCTAATTTGAAAAAAATATCTGGAGAGAGATTAAATGAAATTGAACTTAATTATTAATAAAATTTCCTACCATGCTTTCCTTTATACTTTTCTATTATGGCTTTTCTTAAATTGTTCCTTCTCTTACTCTCCATTAGCCCCTCTTCTCACTACCTTAATAAATATACTTCCCAAGACACTATTCTTTCAATATTACCAGCCTTGATGATAACATCTAAAACCAGTCTCAATTATCACTTTTATACAAATGATTTTCAAATCCTTTTCTCTGACATTATTATTCTCCTGAACTTCAAATTCACATTCAAATTCACATTTCCAAAAGCCCATTGAATATCTCCATCAAACTCATCATCTGTTCATCTTGTTTTTGACTCATAAACATGTCAATGGGATTACCTAATCAATTTTATAACCTCAGTGTATTTTTGACTTCTCTCATCTTCAATATTCAAGCAATTAGTCACCAATCTGATTCTCTTTCTGTAATCTCTCTCATCTGCCCATTCTCATTTCTACTAATTCATTAACTACCTAAGAAATCTAAGTCTCCTTTACTTGACCTTTAAGGGTACCCCAGGACTCTGTCATGGGCTCTCTTTTAGCTCTGTACTCTTCTTGGCATTCTCATTTATTTCAATGATTTCAAATATCAGCTTTAAATGGATGACTTCCAAATTTCTCTATTAGTTTTAAATTTCTCTGATTTCCAGTCCTCCATTTCCAGTCCCTGAAGAACATCTTCACTTTGAAACTCTACTATTATATCAAACTCAGTTTGTTTAAAACTAGTTCTTTTTCTTTTTTAACCAAACTCATTCCTTCCAACTTTCCTATTTTTTATGATAGTACCACCATTCTTTCAGTCACTCAGATGCTTCCTTCTTCCTACTGACTCAACTTTTACAATCTCTCTCCTGTTAGTCCCCCTACTTTCTATTCCCATTGTCCAAACACTAATTCAAGCCCTCACCAACTTTTCACCTGACATGGTAACACAGTATCCCAAATGTTTCCTCATGTTCTGCACTCCTTATCCAATTTATCCTTCACATATGTACACAAGTAATTTCCTAACACATGAATTTAATCTTTGTTTCAAAAATTTCAACCATTCATAAGAAACCATTCATCAGGAAAAGAGAAAGAGAAAACAAGTGAATGAAGTTACCTATCATTCAGGCTATAATATGCAGTTAACAAGATAACCTGCAAAATTGTTCCACTGGTAGTAGTAGTAATAATGATAACAATTAGCATTTATACAACATTTAAGGTTGACAAAGTGCTTTAAAATATTAACTCCTTTTATCTCACAACAACCTTGAGAGGTAGGGGCTTATTATTACTCCCATTTAACATATAAGGAAACTAAGGTTTAAAGGTTATATGTGACTTTCCCAGGGTAATAACAAAATTAAGTGCCTAAAGCCAGATTTCAATTCAGGTCAGCCTGATTCTATTCCAATAATCTATCTAATGCATCTCCTACCTGACAGTATATTTATCTTGGAAAGATGCTACAAATGGACAATAAGTTAGGTCCAGAACTGACAGAGAGGGGAAAGCAGACTGGATTTCCCTTGAGAAATTTAAGCAATGTTTTTAATGACCTAGGCTTTTCCTTGAAATAATTACCCATTCTTTTAACAGCAATATTCTCCTGGTGATATTTATTATCACTGATTAATAAAATATAAGTTTCCAAAAAAAAAAATTGAATTTCACTCAAAGGAGAATGGAGAGTGCTAGGTGAATGGATAGTGAAGACAGTTGACCTTCTGTCGGGAAGACTCATCAAATCTAGTCTCAAATACTTAATAACTACATGACCCTGAGCAATCACTTAATTCTGTTTGCCTTAGTTTCCTCATCTGTAAAAAAAGCAAACCACTACAGTATTTTTACCAAGAAAATCCCAAATAGAGTCACAAAGAAACTACTGAAAAATGACTGAACAACAAAGAGTAACTTTTAGAAAGGTACAATGTGAGCATGAACAGGCTACAACTCAATAAACAAAAAGTCATCCAAGAGAAACAGTATAAAGAAATATGTATCAGAAAAATGTATATCTGGGGGGAAAAGACCATGTGATATCCTAAAAATTAGTATCTCTAAATATAAATTGGAACAGAGAGGATTGTGTATGAAACTGTGAATCTCAATGAACAGCTTACTATTCCTTTTAAGTAAATGATGAATTTAACCTGTGGCTTTCAAAGTTGTCTGCTTATGTGTATTTCCTTCTGACACTCTATTCTTTCCCATATATTCTTAAGCTTCAAAAAGCTTAATTTTTAAACTTTATTCTTTTAGCCTTTTTTTTAAACAACATGACTAATATGGAAATATATTTAGCACAACTTCACATATCTATTTGATATCATATTTCTTGCCTTCTAATGAGGGAGAGACTAGAAGGAGAAACAATATAAAGCTCAAACAAAATTATAAATGAATGTTAACAAATAAATAACATATTTTTATAAAAATTTAAAAATCTTCAATGGCCCTCTTCTTCCTTCCCTTTTTTCTTTTCTTGATTTTTTTTTTTTTTTTGACAACTCTATTATTATTCCCTTCCCTCTAACTGGGAGGGGAAGAAAAAAACCAAAAAACTTTTGTAATAAATATGCAGAATCAAACAAAAATTCCCATGCTGTTTATGTCCAAAATCTGTGTCTTATTCTACACTTTTAATTCATCACCTCTCTAATGGTAAGTAGCAGGCTACATCTACATTTAATGATCCAGAATCACAGTATTACACTCATCAGAGTACTCTTAAGTATTTCAACGGTGACTTTTCTTTACAACATTTTTATTGAATAAATTATTTTCTGGTTCTACTCTGTTTCAGTTCACAAAATTTTTTCAGGTTTCTCTGAAACTATCCCTTAAATTATTTCTTATGGAACAATAATCTGCCATTCTATTCCTCTCAAAACCTCTCCAATATTTGTAGTTTTCCATTTTTTCCAATTTAATTGGTATGACATGAAACTTCGGAATTGTTTTAATTTGTATTTTTCTAAGTATTAGTTAAAGCATTTTTTCTTATGACTATTGATAGCTTGGATTTCTTACTTTGAGACCACATGCCTGTTCATATCTTTTGCCTATTTATCTATTGAAGAATAGATCTTTTTCTCAAAAAGTTTAATCCATTATTTACATATCTTGGATAAGACTTTTATCAGAGAAAATAATTCTGATTTTAACACTATTGTTCCATAGATATGAAAGGAAATTTATTTCTTGCTCTTCTAATTTGTTTATGATATGATTTTTTTTTTCTATCCAAGCCATCTGTTTATTGGGAGCCTGTCTTATATAATGTGAAATGTTGGTCTATCCCTATTTTCTCTCAGACTGTTTTCCAGTTTTCCTAGCAATCTTTTCTCAGAGAATCATTGCTCCTTCGCTAGGATCTTTGCACTTATGAAGAGCAGTTTGTTTGCTTCTCTATGTTGGATACCTAATCATTCTTTTTAACCTGTACCAAACAGTTCTGATGATCATTGCTTTGTTGTTATAGTTTTAGATCTCGTTTTGGTAAGGTTTTATTATTCCTTCCCACTTTTCTCAATATTCCCTTGAGATCCTAGATCTTTTCTTCCTCCCCCCCCCCCCCACCAAAAACAATTTTTTTGTTAAGAAATCAATTTGTGGTAGTTTGGTTGGTTTGGCAATTGCAATATCAAGAGAACTAAAGAAAGGATCCTTCTATGTTATATGTTAGGCAGATCCCCTGTAACCGATTTACTAGAAGGCTATGGATGAGAGGTACATGGGATAAACAGACATAAGTTGTTTAATACATGCATCATCAAAGGGAGTACCCATATTTCAGGCATCACAGATCCATCTAAATAGTAAAGAAATACAGATCTGATGACATTCTCTTGTGGTATTTCCCACTGTCCACCAAAAGATGCATAATTCTCTGGCATGGCAATCAAGGCCCTCCATAAATGGGCTATAATTCACCTCTCCAGCATTTTCAAGGTACTGACTATTGAGCACTCAAAAATATTGCTATAGTGAACCATTAGCCATTCCTGTCTCATCCTGTACTCTTCTACCTTGATGACTTTACACCTGCCATTCTCTCTACCTGTAACTCTCTCTCTATTCCAAGATTCAATTATTGACAATTCTTCCAACTAGGAAATTTCTTCCAATTTTTAGATTCTACAATACTTAAACTATTTCTTCCATTGACTTTGTCAGATTGTTGAAGAACAAATCATACATCTTTAAGATATTCATATCCCAAACTATACATTTTTATTTTGCTAGAAGTTCTAATAATTATCCTCATATATGATTTATTCTTCAAGATACATATTTATAGGAGTATTTTAAGATGCTTCTATTAATTAAGAACATGTTGTCATGAAAATACCATGAAATCCTCAATCAGTATAGCTTATTATTCCCAGAAGTTTAACTCTTTAGGTAAATCATAAAATATTTACCTATTTTAAGACTTCAAAAAAATAGTTCAAATGCAAAAATTAAAAAATCAGATCTTGAAAGTCTTAAAATAATCTATTTCAGAAATCCAGTAATAGCATTATCTTTAAAAGCAGGATGATCCTTGAATATTGCAACACAAAAACAAGACAATTTAAATCTGATATTTCAAAGTAAATTAACGTTTGAGAAAAGGAAAGTTACCTTAATTTTTTTAAGCATTAAGAAAATGCTAACCAAATATGACAACAATGGAATTCTCTGAATGTCTAATTACAATCGCCCCTCCAACCCACTCTCCAAAAATTGATCACAGTAAAATGTAATTGATGTTGATCACCAGTCCCTAAGGACAAAGATTTGAATACAGAGACACAAATCTCTTCCTCTTTCCTCTAGCTGTTATATTTTGCCAAACCACAATCTGCCCTACTAGTAATTTAAAAATCTGCATCATCAAAACTAGACTGTTACATTTTTCCAGAGGAACAAAGGATTCATCAACAAAGCAATGAACTAGAAATCAAAGTTCTAGTTTCCCTTTGTGAGAAACTGTCTCTAAAATTAATGCCTAATATTAAATTCCCTAGCCCTTCTTAATTCTCTAAACTATGATTCCTAAAAATCTAAATTTACTCTGGGGAAATTTTTAGAAAAGAAAAAATAAGAAATCAAAGGATTATTATAATTTTTACTTTTGAGCTTAAAAGTATGGGTGTGTATCTATATAAAATAACGCAATAAAAATTCAAAACAGGATAAGTTTATAACTTTAAAACTTTAATTATATGTAATTTATAATAATTTAGATACTAAACCTATCTTAAACATATAGGAATATTTGACTAAGAAATCTAAAAAAGTTTCAACATGTGTATTTTTAATAAAATGTATACTAATTTTGACATTTTAATCATGATTTAATTCATATTGCATTAATAATAGTCAAAGCACAAAACTTGTGCTTGTTTCATATGCTTGTATTCCTACTGAAAATCATGTATTTTTGTTACCTATTATTATACAAAGATACATTAGGTTGTAAGACTTTTCAAAGATGGCCAAACGTGGCTTTTATTTTTTCAAAAATCCTTTCCATTATGTAGGTTTAATATATTTTTCACTTTAAAGGATGAAAAAGGTTTGGTGGGAGAGAGGTGTAAAAAAAAAAATTTAGGAATGAGACAGGCTAAGCCCTCTATTTGCATACTACATCCCCCTTCTTTTCTCCTCCAAAAACAGTTCTTTACCTGGGATCACAGATACACAAGAGATCTATGTCAGATCTATACATTTGAATGAAAAAAAAAATTATAACTTTATTTCAATTTAGTGGGTTTCCTTTGAAAACTTATGTATTTTACTTTTTGTATTTATTCTAAGATGTAATTCATAGGCTTCACCCAATTGCCAAAGGGATCTGTGACACAAAAAAAGTTAAACTTTTTCCTAGAGCTCATCTCTTCCCTCTTTCATCTTCAACCTTTCAGTATCTATTACCTCTTTCCTAGCTTTAAAAAAAAAAAAAATCTTCATTTACCTTTCTACCATCTCAAGCATAATATCCAATATCTTTCCTCTTTTTCACAGCCATATTCCTAGGAAAAATCTATCTATATTGAATGCCTCCACTTTCCAGCCTGTGAATGGAATAGTGAATTCTATCAATGCAAATTACTGGGGCACAGAAAGTGACTTGTGTAGGGTCCTGCCAATATATGGAAGATATAGTGCTTGACTGAACTCAGATTTTCCAGATTCAGAAGCCAGCTCACTATCTACACTACTCCTTATAATGGATAGATATTGTGAAATTAGCCATAATGTTTTTTTTGTTGTTATTCAACCATACCATGCTGATTTTTTGTGACGCCTCTATGAGAGTTTTCTTGGCAAAGGTACTAGAATAGTTTTCTATTTCTTTCTCCTAAAGAAAAAGGTAACGGAGGCTAAATGACCTGCTTAGCTAGTATGTGAGGCAGTATTTGAACTCCAGTCTTCCTAACTCCAGGGCAGCACTCTATCCATTGGCCACTTAGCTGCCTCCATTAAGTTTTTTATTCTAGAATTTACTATTGACAGGAACAAATAATGATGAATGTTGGAGGGGATGTGGGAAAACTGGGACACTAATACATTGTTGGTGGAGTTGTGAAAGAATCCAGTCAGCCATTCTGGAGAGCAATTTGGAACTATGACCAAAAAGTTATCAAACTGTGCATACTCTTTGATCCAGCATTGCTGCTATTGGGCTTATATCCCAAAGAAATACTAAAGAGCAGAAAGGGACCTGTATAGGCCAAAATGTTTGTGGCAGCTCTTTTTGTTGTAGCTAGAAACTGGAAGTTGAATGGATGTCCATCAATTGGAGAATGGTTGGGTAAATTGTGGTATATGAAGGTTATGGAATATTATTGCTCTGTAAGAAATGACCAGCAGGAATACAGAGAGGCTTGGAGAGACTTAAATCAACTGTTGCTGAGTGAAATGAGCAGAACCAGAAGATCACTATACACTTCAACAACAATACTGTATGAGGATGTATTCTGATGGAAGTGGAAATCTTCAACATAAAGAAGATCCAACTCATTTCCAGTTGATCAATGATGGACAGAAATAACTACACCCAGAAAAGGAACACTGGGAAGTGAATGTAAATTGTTAGCACTACTGTCTATCTTTCCAGGTTACTTACACCTTCGGAATCTAATACTTAATGTGCAACAAGAAAATGGTATTTACAAACTTATATTGTATCTAGGTTATATTGTAACATATGTAAAATGTATGGGATTGCCTGTCATCAAGAGGAGGGAGTAGAGGGAGGGAGGGGATAATTTGGAAAAATGAATACAAGGGATAATATTATTAAAAAAAATTACTCATGCATATATACTGTAAAAAAATTATAAAAAAAATTTACTATTAGCAAACTACAATCTATATATTTCTGTAAATAATATAGACAAAGATATATGCGAATTTCATGTTTACTAATTACATGAACACATGTATATTATATGTATACATACAAGTTCATTATAAATTGTAGTTAGAAAAGCCTTTTGATCTTACAGCATCTCTGACAAATGGTTCTCTAGAAACCTTGGAGACTTTCAATGATGTCAAGGAGCTTACTTCTTATGGAAAATACCCATTCTAATCACTGGACGAATCTAATCGTTAGGAAAAGACCTCAATTCAAATCTGACTTCAGACACTTACTAGTTATGTTATCCTAAACAAGTCACTTCTGTTTGTCTGTTTTTTCATCTGTAAAATGAGCTAGAGAAGGAAACAGCAAAACCACTTGAGTATTTTTGCCAAGAAAATGCCAAAAGGGGTCAAAAAGTCAGCAGTGACTGAAAACAACTGAATGAAAATTACAAAGATGGCTCAGTAGACAAAACACTGGACCTAGAGTCAGGAAGACCTGAGTTCAAATTCAGCCTTAGACACTCAGTAGCTGTGAGATTCTGGACAAATCATTTAACCTTATTTGCCTCAGTTTCCCCATCCATAAAATAAACTAGAGAAAGAAATGGCAAACCTACTCCAGTATTTTTATTAAGAAAATTCTGAATGGGGTCAGGAAGAACCAGACACAACTGAACAATAATGTCAATACTCTTATGATGCCTTCACCATCTCATAGGCAGACTTAAGCTGTCAATATCATCTTAGATTGTGGCAATCAAAATGGAATATAACATTCCAGGTGTGATTTTGATCAGAATAGAGCTAAATAAAAATGCTATAAATTCCTATATTTTATTCATTAAGTTATTGCTGTCTAAGATCATACTGAGAAATGACAGAATTTAGTGGATAGACAAACAGTTCTGAAATCAGAAAGTCCTGGGTATAAATTCAACTTCTTACACAAATTTCCTTAACAATGACCCTTAATAAGTTACTTACTTTATCTCTCAGTGCTATACATAATTTTCTTTTTTTTGTTTGTTTGTTTTTTTTAAATTAATTTTATAATTATAACATTTTTTTGACAGTACATATGCATAGGTAATTTTTTTACATTATCCCTTGTACTCCCTTCTGTTCCGAATTTTTCCCCTCCTTCCCTTCACCCCCTTCCCTAGATGGCAGGCATTCCCATACATATTAAATATCTTATAGTATATCCTAGGTACAATATATATATGCAGAACCGAATTTTGTTGTTGTTGTTGCTGCAAAGGAAGAATTAGATTCGGAAAAATAATCTGGGGAGAAAAAAACAAAAAATGCTAACAGTTTACACTCATTTCCCAGTGTTCCTTTTCCGGGTGTAGCTGATTCCGTCCATCATTGATCAATTGGAATTGGATTAGCTCTTTTCTATGTTGAAGATATCCACTTCCATCAGAATACATCCTCATACAGTATCATTGTTGAAGTGTATAATGATCTCCTAGTTCTGCTCGTTTCACTCAGCATCAATTGATGTCTCTCCAAGCCTCTCTGTATTTATCCTGTTGGTCATTTCTTACAGAACAATAATATTCCATAACATTCATATACTATAATTTACCCAACCATTCTCCAATTGATGGACATCCATTCATTTTCCAGTTTCTAGCCACTACAAAAAGGGCTGCCACAAACATTTTGGCACATACAGGTCCCTTTCCCTTCTTTAGTATTTCGTTGGGATATTAGCCCAGTAGTAGCACTGCTGGATCAAAGGGTATGCATAATTCCAGATTGCTCTCCAGAATGGTTGGATTCTTTCACTATTCCACCAACAAAGCATCAGTGTCCCAGTTTTTCCACATCTCCTCCAACATTCATCATTATTTGTTCCTGTCATCTTAGCCAATCAGACAGGTATGTAGTGGTATCTCAGAGTTGTCTTAATTTGCGTTTCTCTGATCAATATACACATAATTTTCTAAATCTCCAAATTGCTTAATAGATGCTGATGTGCATTGGTACGCTAATGAAAAATCACAGATCCATTTAAAAAAAAAAAAAGATGCTTTACAAATTATTCAGTGAAATATTTTCACAACATTATTTTAAAACCTTAGTTTATTTAAAATGGGGAGAAAAAAACCCTATACACTGTTATTTTCAAAGATACATACAAAATATTTAAAACAATTTTGTAAGAATTTGAAACAAAACTTCTACAATATATCAAGCATGTCTACCATAAGCATTTGTAATCTCATATTCAGAAAACTCATTTTTAGTAGGTGAACATTTTCCTCAAAATTCCTTTTTTTTTTTTCATCCTGTCAACAAGTGTCACAAAACAGAGCTCCTGTCAGTACCTATTAAATTTGTCCATGGGAAAATATTGTTTTTTTAAAGAAAGTGTGCATTTTCAGATAGTAGTAATTTTAAACAAAATCTTCTATTTTCCTCAGATGAAAAGTTAAGAAATACCTACTCATTATCCAAATTGTCTCTCTAATCCCAAATCAAATAAAATCTATCTACAATCTTTCACTGATACAAAAATAAATGCCAAGTTCTGGCATAAGATGTAATGAAACTAGTTTTCCTTCACTAAGGTGACAAGCCACTTATTTCACATACTCCAAGATATTAAAAAATTTTAAACTGCATGAGAAGATTATAGAAAAAAGACACTTAAGGAAGACTTTTTTTTTTAATCAATCAACAAGCAATTATTAAGCACTTACTATATCTGGTATTGAAGATAAAATACTTAAATGTTAAGTCTCTAAGAACTTTACATTCTATCAAGACAAAATAGATGTGTATGTATGTGTGTGCAGTTACTAAATAAATACAAGGTAATTTGGAGGAAGAGCAGAAAATAGTAGCTGTGATGATAGGAAAGGTTTCATGGATAATGTGAGTTGAACCATAAGGGAAACTAGGGATTCTTTTTTTTTTTTTTTTTCTTTTGTTGAGGCAATTAGGGTTAAGTGACTTTTCCAGAATCACACAGCTAGGAAGTGTTAAGTGTCTGAGAAAACCAGGGATTCTTAACAGATGGGGAGGGAGTACTTTCTAAGCAAGAGGTAAAGACATAGAGAAGGGAGATGGAGTATGATGTGTGAGAAACAGCTGTAGAAGGAAAGTCATATAATATTGAAAAAATAGATGGTTACAGGTTGTGAAGATCATTAAATACCAAAGAGAAGACTTTCTTTTTGATCCCAGAGGAAATAGGACAAGTTTAAATTAGAGAGTGGCATGATCAAAATCTGTGCTTTAGGAAAATCACAATGGTCTTTGTGTGCCAGATAGAACGGAGTGAGTAAATTCTTAAGACAAGAAAACCAATTAGAAATGGGGCAGCTAGGTAGTGCAGTGCATAGAACCACCAATCCTAAAGTCAGGAGGACCTGAATTCAAATCCAGTCTCAGACACTTAACACTTCCCAGCTGTGTGACCCTGGGAAAGTCACTTAACCCCAATTGCCTCAGAAAAAAAAAAAAAAAAGAAAAAAGAAAAGAAAAGAAAAAAGAAAGAAAACCAATTAGGAGGTAATTGCAATAATACAGAGGGAAGAAGTGATAAGGGCATAAACTAAGGTGGCCATGTGAATGGAAAGAGAGGAAGAGACACTGAGTTATATATAGAAGCAAAAAGATTAGGCAATCTACTGGATACATGATATCATGAAAGAGAGGACAAAATAGAGAATGACACCAAGGTTTCAAATGTGGGTGGATATAAGAATGGTAGTGTCTTTAATAAAAACAAAAACAAACAAAAAAAAAAAAACCTGAAAAGGAGTATATTATAGACATATATATATGTCTATATACCTATGGAGATTTTATTCACAATAAGTTTAAGATGCCAACAGTATGAATTCAGTTTGAATAATACCAGAACTCAGTAAAGCAACAAGGGCTAGATATATAGATCGGGGAGACATTTGCAAATGGAAGCTGATAATGTTACTGGAGAGACTAAAGAGAAGAGGTCTGGGCAGTGTCTTAAAAATACCCATAGTTAAAAGACTGATATGAATGATGATCCAGTACAACAGACTAAGAATAAACAGTCATTTAGGTAGGAGAAAAAAAGGGAGAACTGTGCCAAAAAAAAAAAAAAAAAAGTCTAGAGAGAGGTTAAAGTGTCAAATACCAAAGAGAGGTCAGAAAAGGACACCAAATTTGACAATTAAGAGATTTGTAGTTAGTAGAGAGATTCCATCCATAATTATCAGAGGACCTAATAGACAAATTTAAGATTCTTGGAAGCTTATCTCTGCCCCCAGGTAAATTGAGGTTTTATAATAAAGAAGCAATCTTGACAGAATTAGTGAGAATGACCATGTAACATAAGGAAATCAAAGACCTCTGCCAAGTGGTAAACACCTCATATTAAGATTCCCTATTACCAAACTCTAGCATGTCCAAGCTTGTTCTGGGATACAATTCTGCATTGTCAACAAGTCTCTTAATTCCCTAATAGTTTCTACCACGGGAGGAACATCTCCTTGACCCCAACCAGAAGAGTGGATTATGCATCAATTATTCCTGCCAATGTTTCCCTCTGTTAGGGTGGACAACTATGAGTTGACAGCACTTTATTTTCAACATGTCACATGCATCATTTAACTAATATTCCTGTGACTAAAATAATAGGTATTATCCTCATTTTATAGATAAAGAAATGCACTTAAGCAAGGTCCAGTAAACAGCAGAATAAGATTTCAACTCAGGTGATCTTACAATGCGCTAGAACTGGTGATTGAGATTCTCAGCATCTTAGCATTTTTTTTTAAGACTCTCAAACGGAGTCATACCTTGTATTAAAATATTGATATCTTGTGCATTCAGTAGGTAGCTGAAAAACCTTATTTTACAGACAGAATAAGGAAGACAAGGTTTAAATAGTCACACAACAAGAATATGAATGATTCCCTCTTCTTTTAGCTTGTCATTTGTTTAAATCCCTTTTTTACTGTCTTTATTTGGAAGCAAAAAAGAATAAAGGATAGAGTGGCTGTGACTAATTTAACATCCTTAAAAAAAAGAAAAGCAAATATAAAATTATTTAAATATAATAGAGTCCAATAGTTTCACATCACCTTAAAATTAAGCTACTTTCCCTAAATAAAATGATTTATCACTCTAATTTCCAAAAATGACGAGTACCTGATTTAATAGAGAAGACTATTTATGTTTATTCTCCTTTCTAGTTTAAGGGGGGGGGGGGTCGCTACTTACACGTGACACTAGAGACAAAAAAAAATGGAATAGGAATGAAAATTTGCAATGAGAAAACATTTGCAATATAATGAAAACCCAGAGATTCATTTTCCTGCTACCAACATTATGAAACATTCTATTAAGTCACAACAAAGGAAGGGAAAGAGGATATATAAGTGTCAGGACCATAATCTACGAATCGGGATGGAACAAAGACTCCTTTCATGCAGGAAGGGGAACCAAGTTGCTCAGAAAACTCCTTCACTCAGGATGACACATTAGTATTGCTTCGTTTGGGGGGTTAAGGAGAATCATTTGGTCCAATTAATCCACCCCCCCAAAGAAAGCCGAGGCAGAGGGAGTCCGCGCTGGCAGCCCTCTTGGGGCTGGGCCCGGCCCCTCCCGTTCCAGTCTTTTCCGAAGGCTGGCACGGTTCTCCCCCACCTCTCCCCACTCGCGCCCGCGAGTGCCTCTTGCCACGCAGTGCCCCCTCCCACGACCCGTGGCCAACAATACCGCGGCCCCCCCTTACATAAGAGGCGCAGAGCCGAAGCGCGCCAGAGCCACTCGGGGCCGCGACACCGCCGGGCAGGGCGCATCTTCTCTGGGGGATGCTGGGGGGACCGCGGCTGGGAAATCAAGGGGAAGCATTCGCTCCTCGCTCCAGCCTCCGGCTCAGCGTGATCCGCGCCCCGACCCCTGCAGGAGGGCACCTAGGTCCAGGTGCGATGGGGGGGAGGCCCACGCCCTCCCCGGCCCCACCTCCCCCGCCCGGGGAGGCTCCCAGGCGTGCCCCCCACCCCGCCCCAGGCGCCGGGCCCTCTGACAGGTGGTGACCAAGGGAACCAGATGCGGACGCTCGGTCCGGCCCGGCCCCGCCCCCGCCTAGCCTCTCTTCTCCCCTCCCCAGGGGTCACTCACCTGGGGGCTCCGGCGGGAAGCCAGAGATGCGACAGAGGAGAAAGCCAGGCCCGGGGGCACTGCTAAGGACTGCTGGAGACAGAAGTCTGTCCGTCAGTCCCTCAGTCGTTTGGTCTGGCAGGCAAGCAGGCGGCCCCTCCCCCGGCCCCGCGGCGGCGGCTCCCGCACAGCCTCTCCCTGACTGCAGTTGTCAAGTGGGGCTCGAGCCAAGGAACTCCAGCCAATCACGGCGCCCCTTGGAGCCTCGTCAGGACCCCGCCAATCCTGGCGGCCAGGCCGCTGCCTGAGCCGAAGGCAGAGAGTGGAATCCTCCCAGGGAGAAGGGAAGGACTAGAAGGAGAAGGGAGGGGCAGGGGAGAGGGAGGGGCGGGAGGGGGAGAAGGGAGGGGCGGGGGAGAGGGAGGGGCGGGGGGAAAGGGTGGGGCTGGGAGGGGAAGGCTAGGGAGAAGAAGGAGGCTGGGAGGAGGGGGAGGGGAGAGAGACTCTCTGCCTTCCCATTCTCATGACCCCGGGGATGCCCCGGAGTGTCAGTACTTCGGAAGCCTTAAGAGTGAGGTCACTTGCACAATAAGCAATTTGAACTTCTCCCAGGCTGGGGGGTGGACGTTCCACATTCTGTCTCTTTTGCCCATCACATGACGGACAGCTCACGCACCTCCTCCTCTGAGAAGTCTTCCAGGACTTTCCAAATTGCCTCCATCTCTCTCCCCTTCCAAGACTGCCGTGGGTATTTGTTGTCTGGGTGTCCCATAAAGGCTCTCACACATATTACTCCAATACTGTTAAAAAGTCTTTTATACACAAGAGCCAGGAAGAGAGACCTGTGTCCAAGGCTTGCCCTGCCCATAGTGGACTGGTCAATATTTAACAACCAGCTTTTCTTTAAAAAATGTTTTTAAGTTTAAGCTGCATTATTAACATTTCTTCCATCTCAAGTCTAGACCATCAACAATAAATACAATAAATAAGTACAATAAATCAATATTTGTAGTGTTTGCTGATTTCTGAGATATAAATGTCCACATTGAAAATTTAATAATCAACCCTTGGGTGTCATTTGAGATGACTACCACACACCTGCTCCTGATACATTCTGTCTGTGTCACCCTGGACAAATTATTCTCCAGACAATTCTTTAAAACTATAATGAATAAAACAACAACAAAACGATAATGAATAATAGTTAAGGCACCTGCTGATAGAGGGAGTTCTCATATAAAGAAATCTCTATACAAAAAAAATCACAGGTCTAGTTCCTACTATCCCATCATGCACAGACACTGTGCTAGGAAAAGGTTTACAAATTGAAAAGTGAAAAAATCTCTCTTGTCCAGGTACTATTATTATTACATGTCTTTTCATATTTTTCGGAAATCTGTCATATTTACCATATGGTGCAATAAGCTCCTACTGCTTTTATATAACATAATTTGTTCCATTGTTGCCCAATTGTTTCTAATTTTTGGCCACCACAAAATGTGTTGCTATAAATAGATCAATCTTTCCAGTCTGGTTTAAAGCTAGAAAGAACTAGGACATTTACAAAGGTCAAAAAAGGATGAGAAAGCCTGGAAAATAGTAAGATCCCAGACATATTGAACCAATAATAGTTCACATTTATGTAGCACTTTCAGATTCAAAAAGGTTACACATAAATAGTTGTATTTTGGCCCAAGGAAGAAGCACTGCTTTTCTCAATGAACCCCTTCCTAAAAATAGCTCCAAATATCATTAATACACAGACTTTTTATTTAGTAAACACCCCCTTGCTAAAGGGCTCATGACATTGCTTTAGCAATTAAAAATTATAATTGCATCCTACACACAAGCCTTCATAATGTCACCATTATGCTGATAATATTACTATTATAACTTAACTCCACTTAGACTCCCACTCAGTTCATAAATTGTGTGTTGCTTGCACTGGTCATGAATATAATGATAATAGTACTTTACTGTTTTATTGGGTTTTACAGTTTTCAAAGGACTTACATCAACTTTAACTCTTTCCCCTTCTCATCTTCTTTTTATGTGTTGTCTTCTTCTATTAGATTGTGAGCTCCTGGAGAAGAGGTACTTTCTTTGTATCCCCAGAGCTTAACACAGTGTCTGGTACATAGTAGCTGCTGTATTTTTCAAAATATTGTATTATATGCATGGGGAGTTGCAAAAGAAACAATACAGTTATAAACTTAGTAATTTCATTGTATATAATAGAATCTGTGTGTTTGCTAATATCTTGGTAACTATTATATAATATTATATTGCTATATGTCAGCTGGGTTAATCCATGGATGGCTGAAGCTGAAACAAAGCAAGCTAGAAAAAGGAGTCAGGACACAAGCAGAAGTTTAATTAATTTCAGTGAGGAAAACAACCCCTATCGGTAGAAGCCTCTCCTTTTAAGAAAGAGGGCTTCACACTGCTGGTTGTGGGACTACTTTTATACATAAAAGGGGTTGGCTCACAACACAATCGTTCTTAGATCTTGGGATAGTTCTCATGATTAGCATTTCTTGGGACAAAACAGGTGTTCTTTCAACCCAAGGGAACAGTATTGTCTCAAGTTTTGGGAGTCATGGCCACCCTGTGAGACAGAATGAGAGTTCTGTGATAAGAACAGAAGTGCAGAGTGATGGATGGCCCAGGAAAATAGGAGGAGCTAAATAAATCCCTCAGTGACCACCTGGTGCTGGTCCATGCAATACACTTTGCCAGAAGATAATAGCATCCTGAGTGCAAAGAATTATTGTTATGCCAAACTCAGGACATAGCCTGTTTGTTGAGCCTTAGCTTTGAGAAACAGGGTATCTCCAAAATATTTTGCCAAACATTATATCATTATACTATATTGTATAATATTATAATGTAGTAATTATGACATTATCATCATCTATATAACATATCACTTGTGAGTTGATGTTTTTCCTGAAGTAGACCTTTAACAGTCTATTTTAGAACCCAGTTGTGAACAAACTTGAATAACTTAAGCTTAATCTTACAAATTAAAAGTAATTCACAGCCATGAAATAAGCCAGAAGGAACTTTACAAGAAGAAATATTTAAAACAATGCTAAGTAAGAAAAATTCAAGTCACTTCAGGAAAGGAAGAAATCATAAATTAAGATCTAGTATAGGAGTCAGCAACTTTAATCCTTTTCAAGGGAAGACATCAATTAATCCACATAATTAAACTCTAAACATTTACTTTTTCTTATATAATAGGGATTATTTTCTTATGCCATAGGACTCTGGAGCATGTGGATATTGTTATGGATGAAAAGCCCAAGAGATGGATAATGCTGGAGAAACTGAGGCAAGATAGAGATTAGAGAGTATTTAATATTTTATTTGAAAGGGAGAGATTTACTGGGACCAAATAAATCGATGGTTTGGTCCCAAGGCTGAATAAAACTATCTTCACCAAGTATCCAGCAAACAATGTGAGTTCTCAATGACATATATACACATGGCTCAGACTCAGGGGGTAGACTGAGGCAGGGGCAGAGTCAGGGTGCTGAGAGAGGGAACTGGACTCTGACAGGGTGGGGTGAGCCACCAGAGATGGGATAACATAATGGAGGGACGAACCCCAGAGATGGGGAGAGGCATCTGATATTCTGATAGCTTGGGATGGGGAGAGGCATTCTGATATTCTAAAATATAAGATCTTTTATCCTTATCAAATATTCTGATTAAGAGGGAGGGGTGGTTTTGCAGGATTGAGCAGAACAATTATAAACTGAAGCAGAAGAATTAGGGAAACTGAGCCAGAACAATTTAGGGAAATTGAGTCAGGACAATAAAAGAGAACTGTGGCATAACAGATGGAGTTTCTGAGTACTTAATAATCAGTAGGTTAGCAAATACAATAGATTGATAGTCAGTGGTCTCTTTCAGGAACCAAAGACAAAACTATAAAGATCCCTGAATTACTTAAATACCCTTGGAAAAGGAAGTGCCCTTGACAGATGAAAAACAACCCTGATTGATGAATAATTAATGAGGGGGATAGATACATATGAATGAGGTGGACTAAAAGTCTTCAGCTGCTCCTTCTCAGAATGTGACTTGATCTTGGGACTCAGCTACCTCCAGCAATCTGGAAAAAGAAATCTGTCTCTATCCAAACCACTGGATGTTTTTTTTCCTCAGTAAGCTGTGTCATTCTAAATTCTAATAGAGGTGTCCAAAGACATGGGACTCGTTTCCTTGAAGCAAAAACTCCCCTAAACTGGATTTTGTTTGTTTACACTTCAAACAGACTTAAAGTCTTTTAGCTGAGTGGTGTTCTGCCCAAGAACAAGGAACATGAACCCCTAATTTGGGCAATCTCATCTATTAGCAATATTCCTCAGAGACTGACAATGACCACCTACAAAAGCTGAGATCCTTAAATAAGGAAATAATAGAAAGGGAAAACCTAAATCCTAATTCTATAATGATAATTAATATAAAAATAATAATTTCTCAAAATATCTCATTAGTTTGCTAAAATAGGATGATCCATATGGAAAATTGCTAAGAAGCTGCTTCTAGAAGACTTGTAAGTGATTGAAGCACGTGTGGACTTTTTGCAACTGATTCCATTTGGCCTAATACATGATTAAGAGTCCAGCTGTGTCACTAGACCTGCTGACATCTTTAAAAGGGCCTGCGTCAGCACCAACCACAGCTTTTGCTGCATTTGTATCTGAGGGAGCATGGAAGCCCTGGTAACAGTGGTGAGAGAGTCATACTGTAAGGGGAAGTACTAAAGCTATAGGTTCCTTCCCTTAAGCCTCAAGCTATATAGGCCCCAAGAAATGGGCCTGGATCTTCTAACTTTTCTTTTCTAACCATGGGAACTTGAGAGTCTAGGAAGGAGCAACATCAGTGTCTTGAGGAACAAAGGTTCAGGACTCCAGCCTAGCTGGACACAAACTTGATGGACAAATGCTATGAAGGAACTAAGCTAAACTGTGAATATCTAGAGTCTGAAGTGATAAAAGGGGAAATGTAGCTCAATGTTGGGGGAAAGGTTTGTATTTTTTTTTTCTTATATCTGTAAATTAAATATCCTTTTGTAAAAGCTCCCCAGTGATAATTGATTAAAAAGAATACTGATGGTGGGGACCCCTGCTGATGAAAGAGAAAATAGAATTCCCCATTTCTCTCAGTGTATCTGAAAAGGAGGAGTAGGAAGTGTGAATCCAACAGGCCTAACCCTGAGATAGTGGGGCTAGAGACAACCATGTTAATTTATTATATTTTATCAATTCTAAGTAACTCGGGAAAGAAAGTCCTCCTACTCTATTCCCTAGAAGTAGCACTATTGAGAAATTACAAGCAGAAGGTAATGTATTAAAATTGTTGTTATTCCTTCATTTTTAAAAAGGACCAATGACATCACAAACATGATGTCTTGACTATGTGGATGAATTGGATTGAAGTAGAGCAAAGTTGCATGAAGTTAGTCAACCTAACTCTTACTTCCAGAGTTATCTAAGTCCATTGGCAAGACAAAATAAGGATAACTGGTGATGGATGGGCTAGGATGCTGTGTCTGACTAAGCTTTAAGCACCCCACATCCACTGGTGCAATTGATTTCATGGTCATTAGAACAAATTGTTCTCATTCACCAATCTTCTGGGGTGTCTTTGTGCTTAGGATAGACATCTCCCTAGCTCACTGATAGATTTGAGCCTCATCAATTGTCCTCAACTTTGTTTAGCCTATCAAGGAGCCTGTTAATCAGCTTATGACTACTTCTTATGCTACAGCTTCTTGGAACCCCAGGTGAGAGTTGAGTTTTGGTAGACACCAAAGGTAGAGAAACAATTCTGAAAAGGGCTGGTAAGCCCTCACCCCAGAGGTGCTAGTTTTACTTGAACACCCATACACTCCTATGTAAAAAATATTCACAGAGAAAATACTTTAATCTAGAAAAAGGTAAATTATGTAGTGTAAGGGATTTGACACTTTCACCTCAATTTATTCAACAGACATAATTGGGTTCTAAAAAATGTATATACAACACTGTTTTTTACCTTGGGATCCCTTTGATAGGCACAAATTCCCCCTTAGTTTTGTCTGAAGCAATGTGATTGGCTAGGTAAACAAATTTAACCAAGGGACTTTAAATAGTGAAGACTTAGCAGTGAGGCCAGTCAAGTGGTGAACTCTCTGCTCTTGAATTCTTTGAGAAGGCAAAGACTTGTGCCTGTACCAGATAGCATTTCTCTCTCTCTCTCTCTCTCTCTCTCTCTCTCTCTCTCTCTCTCTCTCTCTCTCTCTCTCTCTCTCTCTCTCTCTCTCTCTCTCTCTCTCTCTCTCTCTCTGTCTCTCTGTCTCTGTCTCTCTGTCTCTGTCTCTGTCTCTGTCTCTGTCTCTGTCTCTGTCTCTGTCTCTGTCTCTGTCTCTCTCTCTCTCTCTCTCTCTCTCTCACACACACACACACACACACACACATACACACACACTTCCCCTCCCATTGATCCTATTATTGAAAAGAATGGACCAGTAGGAGAAAATGCCTCAAATTGAGAACAGACGGGGAAATACTGAGGAAGATACAAAAATTTAGTCACCCAAGAAAGAACTGGATTAAAAGCCAGAATCCTACAATATGGTGTTTACAGGAAACACATTTAAAACAGGGCGATACATACAGAGTAAAAGTAAAAAACTGGAACAGAATTTCTTATGCTTCAGGTGAATTTAAAAAAAGCAGGGATAGCCATCCTGATCTCAGATCAAGCAAAAGCAAAAACTGATGTAATTAAAAGAGATAAGGAGGGAAACTATATCTTGCTAAAGGGTACCATAGATAATGAAGCAATATCAATATTAAACATATATGCACCAGGTGGTGTAACATCTAAATTCCTAAAGGAGAAGTTATGAGAGTTACAAGAAGAAATAGCCAGCAAAACTATAATAGTGGGAGATCTCAACCTTGCTCTGTCAGAACTAGATAAATCAAACCACAAAATAAATAAGAAAGAAGTTAAAGAAATAGAATACTAGAAAAATTAGGGATGATAGCTTTTGGAGACAGATGGGATAGGAGACAAAAAGGAATACACTTTCTTCTCAGTAGTTCATGGAACCTACACAAAAATTAACCATATATTAGGACATAAAAACCTCAAAATCAAATGCAGAAAGGCAAAAATAGTAAATATTTTTTTTCAGATCACAATGCAATAAAAATTACACTAAATAAAAGGCCAGGGGAAAATAGACCAAAACGTAATTGGAAACTAAATAATCTCACCCTAAAGAATGAATGGGTGAAATAGCAAATCATAGACACAATCAATAATTTCATCTAAGAGGATGACAAGAATAAGACAACATACCAAAAGTTGTGGGATGCAGCCAAAGTGGTAATAAGGGGAAATTTTATATCTCTAGATGCTTACTTGCGTAAAATAGAAGCATACTGATGAATGTCGATGGGAAACATACTGAGAGGGGCTTATTAGCTACTTACTTGTAAACTCTCAAAATTTTGAGGTGGTAGTAGTCAATTATGGACTAGACCCAAAGGTAGCATGTCCCAACTTTCTATCTGTATACTTCACCAAGAAGCCACTATTCACATATTCTTTTTTGTTTTCGCTTTCTATTTTTCCAAATATATGCAAAGATAGTTTTAAACATTCACCTTTGCAAAATCTTGTTTTCAGTTTTTTCTCTCTCCCTTCCCCCACCCCAGATTAGCAAGCGATCCACTATAGGTTAAATATGTGCTATTCTTCTAAACCACATAGATTCTCAATGAGTAGCTATAGCTAATATGTTAATATTGCCCAGAAAAAAAATACATTATTATATTCCTATATTTTAATTTGGATAATATATGATGTTTTGAACAGATAATTAGGGGTGAAGAAAGCCTTATCATATAATTGTTTTTTATTCTAGTTATTTGTGTATGTAGCTCATCTACCAAATTGTAAACTCCTAAAGAGCAAAGTCTATGTTAGTCCACTGTTAAAATCCCTACTGTATATTGCTTGACACAGACACTTAAATATTTGTTGATAAAATTCATTGGGTAAAGCAGTGATTTTGTGCTAAGTGTCTAACCAGAAAGAATTGTGGGACTATTATACTTCATACCGATTAAAAAATAGGACAGATTACCTGGCTGATAATCATCATAGACACTTCTAATTGTCTTGACAAAATATTTGGTTTCCTAGTGCAATATCAGATTTTTGAATATATCTCAATTAAACTGATGATCTCACTTTCTCTTCCAAATCAACCCACTTTGACTAAGATTATATCAGCTTGCCTTTTCTACTAATTGTCACTATGTAAACAAGTCATTCAAAAGATGAGTCACTTAAAGGCATGGGCCTTGGATCTTCAAAAATTACATAATTTGAAGATACGGGTATTAAAATGTTAATATTGTGCGGTCATTATTTAATGATTTAAATCCTTAACCAATGAGAACTTAAACTTAGTACTGTGATTTTTATATATTATTTCAGAGGGAAAGTTTGTATGACTGACTTTACTTCAGAGACAAACAGGAATCTGATGAAATGAGATGAAAAAATCGAATCTCTTTTCCTTCTTTGCAGAGGCAGGGAAGTATGGAAGCAGGACATTGCATATACTCTCAGATTTAGTTAATGGATTGATTAATTTACAAATCACTTTTCTTTTTCTCTCTTATTCTTTTTTTACAGGACATACCTCTCTGTAAGGAAAGAAGAAAGGAAATATTTGGAAATGAAGTTGATGTAAAAAATAAAAGATATTGATAAAAGCTTTCACATGACATTGAAAGACATGAATCAATGTAAAATGTGAAAAATGAAAGACAATGAGTAATGTAATAAAGTGGGTACAACTTTATAAGCAATCTAGATGGGTGCTTTAGGAAAGATCATAGGATATGTGAGAGACAGACAGAGATAAGAGACAGAGATTATGTTGATTATGTCAACATAAGAGCTCTGAGGTCCCTTCCAGCTCAATACTGCTCAACTACTCATATTCAGTACTGGTAGTTGCCAGTTTCTAGGTAGCCTTTCCTAATGAAGTTATTTTCTTCCTAAACAATAAGAAGACAAGCTTTCTGTTACTTCTCTACAAAAAGAACATATTTAGGACTGAAAGACAATTTCAGATTATTTTCCATGTTAACTGTAATCAATACAAATTCCAGGCGTTAAGAAAAACACAAGTCAATCACTGCAAAATTCAGAAGAAAATTTAACCTTGAAATTCTGCAAATATGACTCTTGTGTGAAATTTAGCAAGTTACACATTACAAGATTTCTTTGATCAGCTTGTCATGTAGTGAGAGGATATTTTTATTTTTTCCTATACATAGAGGGGAGAACAAAAGTGATAGATTTTTTAAAAAGTATTTCTAATAGTTTGCATTTATATGGCACATTATGATTTTAAAAGTATTTTCACACACACCTAGGCCAGCTAGGTGGAACAGTAGGTAGAATGCTGAGTCTGGAGACGGGAAGATTCATGGTTCTTGTCTCAGACATTCATTAGCTATGTGACCCATGGCAAGTTACTTAACCTTATTTGCTTTTGTTTCCTCATTTGTAAAATGAACTGAAGAAGGAAATGGCAAACTACTCTAGTATCTTGACAAGAAAACCCTAAATGGGGTCATAAAGAGTTGGACACAAATGAAAATTGAGCAACTAATACCTCTCATGTAGTCAAGACAAACAATATACTTACAGATGAGAAAAAGTTGTAAATTGTCTTCCAATGCCAAGCCCACTATCCCAGGTTAATTGTATTTAAGCATGGTACAATACAACTTGTTATTCAAGCTGATTAATTCCATTCATTATTTCCGAAGTCCTTTGAAGTAGAGAAACCAGACATTTACTTGTACACTACTTCTGAATTCCAGAAACTCTGGGGAGGTAGCTTTTAGAAACTGCTTTAAAATAAAATAGTAAAGAAATAAATTTGTTGAAATGGCATGATCATCTAAGCAGAGGAGTCAAAGTCCAAGGGCTACATGTGGAGTAACATTCCTGAGTGCAGTACAATCTAGATTAAAATGTAATTGGGAAATATTTAATAATGGAATAAAAATACAATAAAACATGGTCAATATGCAGCCTGCAGGGTTTTTGTAGCTTTGTGACCCCATTTCTATCCGAATTGAACTTCAATGATCAATATTACCAAGCTTTTCCAGAAATTAATTAGTGGTTATGGTTCTTAAAGGTATAAAGATATTGTAGAGTTTTTGGAAGCTCTGAGATGCACTTACAATACTTCCCATGAATTTCATCTTCTAGGCCTTGGGTATACTCTGCACTGAAATACATAATTTCTTTCAATCAAAAGTTTCTAAATTCAAAAAGTTAATTGCACTGTGTAAGACAATAGAAGTCAGTATGTGGACTGTTTTAAGCCTTCAGTATTACCTTCAACTTTTTTGTATAGGATAAAGATGCAATCTTAGAATTAATCATGAAAACTGGGAAATAGTTTAAAGATTAGTATTTTGAAACTTAACTTTGCAAAGGGTCATTTGTAAATGATAAATTCTAATATAGCTATATTATTAAATCTTGAACTATACCCATAAAATTGGCATTATTGGTATATTATTTATTTTCAATAAGTAATCCTGTCTAATTTAAAATACGATTGCTTTTTGAATGGGGATTTATCTTGAAAAAGAAGAGCAATAATCTGGATATTAGCCTTTTGCACTGCCTTGCTTACCTTTCCCAATGAACATGCTAATAAATAAATGAGCAGTACTTTGTACTATTACAAAGTTTTTTGGTTTTTTTGCTTTGCTTTTGTTAGGATTGCTTTAGGATTCAATTCTGGGGTTAGATGGGATCATATCCAGAAATAGCTATGATGCAAAAAAAAAAAAAAAAAAAAAAAAAAAAAAGGCATTAGACTTTTTTTTTTTTTTAAATATGTCAAAAGCTTATTTTAAAGTAGGTTGATATATGGGAGGTGTGATACAGTCCTGGACTTGAAATTTTAAAAAGTCCCAGTTTTTTCACATGTTGCTAGTAAACAAGTCATTTATTCTGTTTCTTCATCTATAAAATGGGGGCAATAATACTTAATTCTACCTCACATAAAAGTATTTTGAAAATTACTACAAAAAAGTCATTTTTGTTTAAAAACTGCCTAAGAAATATGTTATAGTTCCTATAAGATATAAAACCTGAACCTTCTAAGATTAAAAATGAACCACCTCATCCTTCCATTATCAAACTTGTTAAGAAGCTAATAAGCAGCTAAATAGTAGATTTTCGGTGATTTATATTATTTAGTGTCCCTCAAGATAATTTAAGAAGAGCAGCTGAAAAGCCAACTCACATCCCAAAATAGTATTTTTAAAGGACAGTTAGACAACACACATAATCCTTCATACATGCCAAATGATACATACTACTGCCCCACATGTGCCCAGGAAAATCACTGCATCAGAGGCTATTCGTAAACATTTATTAAGCACCTTCTATGTGCCAGTCATTAGGAATACAAAGACAAAATCGAAATAGTTCCTGCCCTTAAGGGACTCACAATCTATATGTTATATGGTGTTGTGAATTAATATTCTAGACTTGGAAATCAAAAAGCCCGAGTTTGAATCCTGGTTCTGATATTAAACAGTATAATCTGGTCTCAGTTTTCTCACTTACAAAGTAGGGAAAAACAATTTACTAATTTAGAAAATCTGTTGTAAAGAAAAGCACCTTTATAAACTGTAAGGACTTATTAAATATGACCTACTCTAGTATACTTGCTTCAACCTCTTAGGTGCCCAGAATCATTCCTGATGAGAAAGAAGGCAAATATCACAGCATTTAGGATTTATTAAGTATCATCTATTTGTTTAGAGTGCTAACCTTAAAGTGCATGAAGAAACCTGTGGAAAAGTTATTTACATTGATCACAGTAGTTAACATTTATGTCCACTACATGACATTTATATCTCCACAGGGGGCATAAACACCATAATGAGCAAAGCCCTTATTTGAGGGGTAATCAATTGAAAAAATGATTGGGAATGGAAATAGAATTGAATCAGGAGTCATCAGACAACCAGGGTTCTAATCCCACTTTTGTTGCTGTATGATCACATGACCTCAGCCAAATCTCTTGGCCTAATTCTCAGTCTCCTTTGTAATACAGGAACTGTTGAAGACTACAATGAGATATCTACTTCGTAACTATAAAATGCTATATAAATGTAAGCCATTATAGTGATCAGTAATATAGCAATGGGCTAGAAAAAAAGAAACTTCTTAAAGAATGTGATATAATACATCCACAGGAATATACAAATAACACAGAAGCATCAAACATCATACTTTGGGTTTCAACCATTAACTTGCTTAATTTTCATAGATTATTTTATTTTTAATATTTAAAAAAATCGAGATAGCAGAATTTCCCAAATACTGATTAAGTTGTTCACAACCAACACAAAAAAGTATAGTTTTATATAAAAAAAAGAATTTTTCAATGATTACCTCAACTTTTTTCAATTCGAATAATATTAAACTACTAATAGTATAAACAATAATAATTTAATACATTATGGTTAAATACACACAAAACTTCCATATCCTGAGCTATAATAGCAATACCTAAAGTCACGTGTGTAGGTGCTGGCAAATATTATCACAATGAACAAAGTTCTTGAAACAAATTTTAAAATATAGCCATTTTTACTAAAATTTAGAGTGTCCGCATTTGAACTCCTTTAAGTGTCTCAGAATTTAAATCCTTTCTGTAGAGGTCAGTTCTCCTAAAACTCAAACAATAAATCTAGTAGGCTCAAAAGTTTTTAATAAGAACTTAAAAAAGCTCTCAAATTATCTTAAGTTTTCACATGGAATTCTGAAAGGGAAAATGAACTTTCACAAAGAAAAAATTGCTTTTGATATTCAATGAAAGAAATAAAAACAAATTATTTCTTTTAAGAAATCTAATCTTATGCAAAAGAATCTAATCTCTAACCAAAATATCTGGAACTTTCTCTCTTTTTCTTTAAGAGAACCGAGAATACTTTATAAATATACCCCAAAACAGAACATGGAAAACAGCTTCCTCTTGCAACCCATAAAACCATTATCTGTCTGAGAGATTGAAAGTAACCAAAAGACTTGTTTTATGAATTGCACAACCAAAAAGATTAATATTTAGATTTCACATATCAAACTGCTATAATATAAAATTCAGTAGCAAAAAGGAGACCAAAACATAAATACTAATTAGTTTAAATTATCTTTATCACCTCAGAAAAATAGGATGATTTGCATGGTTTTCAGGGTATTTTAGTTTCTTCCATACTGTCATTAAAACCAATGAACAATTTCAAGTATCAAAAAGAAAGACAGGCAATTTAATACCTAAATACTACTTTTAGAATCCACAAAGTCAAAGCAAAAGCAGCAATGAAATGTTGCTCCATTCATCATTTATAGGGTCAATTGGATGTAGACAATAAGGTAATTGTAAGAAGTACTTAAATTATTTCAGGACCTTTCATTTTTTGGCAAGGTGAAAAATACACAGTTCTAGTACACACAAATTTGTCTTAGAAGACAGTGGAACTTTGGAGAACATAAAAGATGTCAGGATCCATAGTTTGCTTCATCAAATGCTTTTCTAGCCCGTTTCAGTTCTTCATTCATAGTAAGCAAGTCTTTAACTCTGGCAAACTTCCTTGGGTCCTTTCGAATCAAAAAGACAATATCTTCAACTTGCACTCGACCTTGTCGTCCAATAGACATTGCTTTGTGAGTCTATCATTTAGATATGAAGAAACATGATGAGTTCAATTACTAGAAAAAAAATTTTTTTAAGTTATATTTCACCTTTCCTATCAATTTTTCCCCATAATCAGACAGAACAACTTGTTTCTAAAAAAGAGTTAATTTTTAAAACTTTATTTAAACCTTAGTCATTTCCCAGATTGTAAAGATACAATCTGAAAGACATCAGATCAGCACTGTCAATCCATAATATAAGTGGATATGAGAAAAAACTGTCTATTTGGGGGCTGTTCAGCATCAATTTTTTTTTTGTCATTTTATTTCTTCTTTCCAAATATACTGTTTTTTCCTTCCTTTGTAAATTCTATTTTATGTTTTTCATTCTCCATTCCCCACCCCCCAAGATTGTAGGTTCCTGATCTTTTCCTTCTTCCCTTTTTTTGGGGGGGAGGGGAAGAGAATAGAGTTTTTAATTTCTAAAAAGAGGAAAGGAGTATTTAGTATCTTATGTCTCTTTAATTACTGAACTAATGTAAAAACACAGAATGATTTCCAAACATAAGCACAGCTTTTCCATTTATCTCCAATCACTTAAGGAAGAAACAAACTACTTCTGTATAGACTATTTTTAAAACTCCGTGCTTTCTGAATGAAGTCTTTCTTAACAGTCACAGTAGAAGAAAGAGTTCTAGATGTCACTTTAAGAAAAAATCTAGGTTTAAATCCTATGTTTGACAAAATGGTTGTGTAACCATGGCTACATCTCTTAACCCAAACCTGTTTGCTCATCTGTAAAATGGGAATATTTGTTTATGAGTTCAAATAAGACAAGAAACAAAGTATTTTGAAAACTTTAAAGAACTATATGTCATATACTATCAATACTGGTATACATATATTATTTATACAGTACCTATGTAAATAAGCTGTGTGAATAAAATGAGATAATGTATATGAAATTGCTTTATAGACTTTAAAACCCAATAGAAATATAAAGTATTAAAACTGTCTAATTTATAAATAAAACTCCTCTCATAGTTATAAAGTACTTTCTTCACAGGAACTCTGTGAGGCAGATAATACTAATAGCATTATGCCCACTATATAGATGAGAAAACTGGGGCATAAGTAAATTAAGTGACTTGCTCAGTGTCATATAATAAGTGTCAAAAAATAAGTTTTGAGCCCTCTACTCTTCACTTTTAAAATTTTATCACAATCCCTCTGATCAACCAATGGAATAGGGATTCTAAATCTGGGGTTCAGAACTCCTCAAAGAGATTTATGGAGAAACTTCAGGGAGTCTATGAATTTGCATTTTTATTTTCACTAACCTTTAATTAAAATGTACTATTTCTTTCAATTATTTAAAAACATGATTCTGAAAAGGAGCACACAGAATTCAACAAAACTGACAAAGGAATAAGGAAAGGTCACTAAAAAGGGTCTATGAATGAATATCAGATGTTTAAGATGGCTAATTCAAAGAAGAGTAACTTAAGATGCTCAAAGTGAGAAGAGCTTTTAGCTCATATTTATTGGTTGGCTATATACATTCTTGAAATTAAAAGACAACGTCCTTAGATTATACTCCTTTCTTTAATGCTATATAATGACTTACAACAGTAGCCCTTCAAAAACTTCTATTTTAAGGAGAGTTTTAGTCTCAAATAAGATCATTTTTCAAATAATTAGCTATTCAACTTTTAAAAATATCTTACCATTTCAGTGATGAATTCTATGACAAGATCTTCTAGAATATCCACTGATTCTGTGTAAGGATTTTGGTCATCACCAAAGCCATACATCATACACCTTACTGTGAAAGAATAAAGTATTAATAAATTTGAATACATATAGCCTTTTCCTACAGTATGTAGGTATTCTTCAAACTACATTCCCATTCTATACCAGGTATTTACAACCCCATAGAATTTATAATTGGAATAGACCTTCAAAACTATTTAGTTCAATCCTCAGTTTACAGATGAGAAAACTGAGACCAAGAGAAGGTAAGTGACTTGCCTAAGAAAGCAGCAGAGTTGGGTTTCAAGTTCAGTAGTTTCCATTGTACCATGGTATCTTCTCTCAATAAACAAGATCAGTTTTTCTAAAATATATTTTAGCTTCTTCTACAAAGTCCTCTTCTGATGCCTCCTTGTGGTAAGGAAGTCACTCCCAAGTTCTCAAAGGTTAAGCAAAATACAAAATTTGATAAACTTTTACTGTATTGAAAAGGGACTACAAATATGGTCCCAGAAAAAAAAAAAAAAAGCCTATTTTCCAAGGACTAACCTGGCTAAACAGGGAGAGGATTTTCAATAGTAGATTTAGCTATGAATTCTTTAGCCACAAAAAAGAAAAATCATGCACTGCAAATTAGATTAGCTTATAGGTGTGTACCTTCAAAGAGAATATAGGCATAGGAGAAGATAATGAAGAAACTGAAAAATAATTCAAGAATAAGGAATGAGTATGGTCAGGAGAGAATTCTGGGAAGATGAAGGAGTAAATTTAAAAAACTTTTGTTTCTCCAAATTTTCTCCATAAAAAAAAGGCAGAATATCACCCCAGAGAGAATACAGCATAGTAGAAATAAACAAAAATCAGGGTTAAGCAGTTGTTCAAAGACAATGTAAGAAGATGCCAGGAAAACCAGACCTTCAGGGCAAAGGTTGTCCAGTGAAGTATAAACACTTCAAAGCTTACTGTAGAAACAGTAAGGGCAAATGGTTAAGAGGAGGCCTCAGCCTTGGAAACTGTCATCTCACAGACAGTATGGGGGTATGATAGTTGAGTAGAAGGCTGAAGGATTTTCCACTGATAAAGGATGCCAAGCAGAGCTATGCTGCCCATCACATCCCAGACTGCAGCTTTAGGGGAGGAAAGAGTGAGTTCAGTAGAAAGGAATGGAGACCCTATTGGCTGCGGGCATCTGCGGGAGAACAGAGTCCCTGGTTTCGTTCTTAGGCAGAGAGGAAGCTATAGTTTGCTGCTGACCAGCAGGAAGAAAGATTCATTTGCCAGATAGTATAACTGGGGACCATAGTTTTATGGCTTAGGAATGGAGAGGAGAGTCTAAGGTTTAGCCCCAAGAGAGACCTCAGACAATAACAGTAAGAAGGACTTGAAACGTGAGGCATCATTCTCCATACCTTGGGATTATAATTTGATTACAATAATAGCTGCTAAAAACAAAACTTAAAAAATAAAAATAAAAATGAGTAAGCAAAGAAGAAAAAACCCAATCATGGATATAGCTGCTAATGGGATAGAAAATATCTGGATTCATAGTCAGAGGAAAATAAGGGAGCAAAAAAAAAACAAAACAAAAACAACAACAACAAAAAAACCTACTTCTTTTTCAATGAGAAATGTCAAATGACTTCAAATGCAAAGACTTTTTAAAGAAAATTAAAGGACTTTAAAAACCAAAATAAGAGCGAGGAAAAATTAGGGAAAAAAAAAAAAAAAAAAACTAAGAGCAATCCAAGAAAATCAAGAAAACCTGAAACGGAGAATCAAAAACTTAAGGAAGAAAATAATTATTTGAAAATTAGAATTGGGCAAGAAGGTAATGACATTCTAAGATACCAAGAAATAATAAAACAAATTCAAAAGATTGAGGAAAAAAAAGGAATTTGAAATAGCTCAACAGAAAAATAACTGATCTGGAGAAGAGATTGAGGAAAAATAATAGAAAAATGGTCAAAATGATATGGGTTGAGGTCCCTTTAAGATTCCTTTCTGATTCCCAACCCCCATGGCTGAAGAAGCTAGCACCTTTGATTCATAAATCCTGGTCAAAAGCACTCTTTTGAATTCCAATGAGCCAGGCTTTCCCAGTCCCGAAAGGATCTGAGCTAACTTGGGCTGTTCCAGTACCCCACTCTAATGATCTGCTCAGGCTTCCCCAACCCCCACAAACAGCTTCCTCATCTAAAAACCCTTTGAATTCTATTCAATTCTAACCCTGGCTGAAACTCCAAGTCAGAGGTCAATCTGGGACTCCACCCACCTTCAAGATCACCAAAAACCCCATTATAAAAAGGGGAACCCTAGAGCCCACTCTTTGCAGGAGCCCTAAGCATAGCATTTGCTGGCCATGTAAGGGTTCCTGTCCGCCTGGAGCCAGCTCTGGCCCTGGCATCTTTCTACCTTTATCCTTACTTCCAAACCCCTACAATAACCCTTTTTTTTTTTTTTTTTTTTTTTTTTTAATCAATCTAGGTTTTCGGGTCTGTAAATTTCTTTACAGGAGACTTTGCATTGCACTAGACTGCATTTAATTATGTATCCTTGTTCGAACCAAAAAGGGTTACCCCTTACCTAATTCTCATCAAAACTACCTGAGAATTACAAAAACAAAAACAAAAACAAAAAAGAATCTTGATACAGTGTTACAAGAAAAATTGCCCTGAAGTTTTAGACTAAGAAGGCAAAGCAGAAAGAGGGGGGAAAAAAATCCATTGATCATCAACTGAAAAAGATCCTAGGAAGAAAATTTATAAGAATAACATAGCCAAGTTTCAAATATCATGGATTAAGGAAAAAAATATTGGAAGCAACAAGAAAAAGAATTTTTTAATATCATGGAGCTACAATAAGGATTACACACAAAACCTAGCAACTCCTATGCTAAAGGCCAGAGATACTATAGTTTTGGAATACAGTATTGTATTTTGCAGAGCAAAAGAGCTGTGGTTACAATCAAGGATAACTTACCTATCAAAGTTAACTATAATCCTGAATGAAAAAATGGACACTGAATGAACTGAAAGACTTTCAGGTATATGTGACAAAAACAGCAGAACTTGAGGAAAAATTCGACATAAAATATCCTGGAGAAATATAAGGTAAACATTAAAGACCAATTATGACTCAATGAGTTTAAATTTTTTACTTCTTGCATGTGAAAGTATAATCAGTTCTCTTAAGACTGTGATTAGAAGAGATAAAAAAGGAGTAATTATCTCATACAAATGAGGCATAAAAGGAAAAAACTGATGTAAAAGAAGCTAGTAGGAGACAGGGTGGATAATGCTGTAACCTCATCAGAATGGGTTAAAGAGGGTGTTTGTGTGTTTGCGCAAGCAAGTGTTATATGTATAAAAGTATAAAAATTCTTCTACATATAGAAAGGAATAAGAGGACAAAGTGATAGGGAGGGTAAAAGAATAGGGAGGGACTCATGGAAGATGAGTAGGTTAAGATATAGAAGGATGCAGATATAGGATAGATGTAAAGCAGAGAAATCAGTAGGCATAGGAATAGGGTGAGAAAGATAGTGAGAAAAACATAGAAAGAAGGAAAATACACAAGTAATTATAGCTTAAAATGTGAATGGGATGAATTTGCTCATAAAATGCAAATTGATAGAAAAATTAAAAATTTGAATTCAATAGTATGTTGCTTTCTGAAAACACTATAAAAATGAGACACACACACAAAGTTAAAATAAAGATGAGAAGTTGATTATATTTTTAAAAAAGAAAGAACGAACCAGGGGTAGTAATCACGATCCCAGGCAAAGTTAAAGCTAAAATTGTAAAGGGCTGAAGCTCCAAAAAGGTATGCTAGAATCAGACAACTGAGCACTTAAGGTTAATTACCTATTCCCTGTGAGACAATGACTCTATTAGCATATATTTGGATAAATGGCTTTTCTCACAGTAGATGCTTGCTGAATATTTGGTGGTAAGATAATCAGAGGCAAGGATTAGGAGGGAGAGGAGAGGACACAGGCCAGAGTCACTTGGAGGCAGGACTAGGAGGTGAGAAATTGTTGACTCTGGACATCTGAATCCAGGATCCTGCTTGCTTGCCTCTTTTATTTCTTCCCCTAAAGACCAAGGACTTTGATTTATCCTGACTCTGGCTGACCCTGAAGCCCTCCAGAGAGCTAGCCTACACTTCACATAAAATAGATTTAATCAAAAGAGAAAAATAGGGAAACTACACTATGTATCAACAATATTGTTTTAAACTATTCAAAATAACGAGTATAAAATACTTGAGAAAATACCTGCCAAAGCAAATATAGGAACTACATGAACATAAACATAAAAAACTTTTTATATAAATAAAGTTAGATTTAAATAACTGAAGTAATATTTACTGTTCATGGATAGGTAAAGCCAATATAATTTTTTAAAATGGCAATTTTACCCAACTAATCTATTTAATCAATGCCATCACAATTAAATTACTAAAAAATATTTTGCTGAGATAGAAAAAATTAAAAAGTTTAAAGAACAAAAAGGTCAGGGACTTCAAAGAAACCAGGGGGAAAAAAAGATGTAATGGAAGCAGATTGGTAGTTTCAGATATAAACTTATTTTAAGATTCCACAAAAGATGGAAGGAAAATTATGAGCAAAGCTGTCTCATAAAACAATGAGAAATAGTGAGGAGAAAAACATGTATGGTTTGGCCAGATCATCTTGAAAAAAATTGTGGATAAAATTGGAAGGTCAACAAATACAACACAAAATTAATTCTGCAAAACATTTTAAAACAAAGTAATAGAAAAAGCACAAAGAAAACAAAGGGAAGCAGTTAGATTCCATCAAATAAGCACAAAGGTCTATGCCATAGGTGACACAATTCAGAGAGTGACAAGAGATCAATTCTCAAAGTTTCTTAAAAGTTAAAAAGCTATCATCAAACCCTTGGAAAAACTCTTGGAACTTACTGTAAACAAAAAAAGGATACAAAGAAAATACCCTTAATTACTTAACTAAATATCTCCTTGCCCCATCTCTACATAATCTCTGAGAATAATCTACATGGATATTGAGGAGATGTTTAATGAAGATATGATTAAGCAACAGGCTTTTGCAGCAGATCATATCTTTCCAATCAAAAACTGGTAAGTGTAGTGGTATCAAATTTAATTTCCTACAGGCATATCAATTTAGAAATCACAAATGAACATTATCTACATTATGTTGTATTTTTATTTATTCTGTTAAACATTTCCCTATTAGATTTTAATTGGGCTGGAACTTGGGAAGGGTAGCAATTCTGATACCTCTGACGTAGAGAATAAAAGATCCCACTGTGCTTGTTTACCAACTATTAAAAAAAATCTGATTCAGAAGAGCAAAAGGCACCCTTAAAAGATTTTCCCCCTACAAGTATCATCCACATATGTCAAAATTGAACAAAGTTATTTAAAAGGTATAAAAAGATAACTTTGACAAACCTTTGATTATAAATGTTAAGTGAGGAGAGACATATGGCTCACCCAAAATGTTTGCCAGTGTCAGAGTTCAAATCAAAGAGGTATTCTCTTTGAAGAAACTTTAGTGAAGCATATGGACAAGTGTTACATAGAATGATGTATGGATAGGTTTAAATATTCACCTTTGGAGGGAATACTACATTGATTAGTCAGATAATGATATACTGAAAAATAATTTTAAGATTATCGCCATTTACATTTTGTGGTTTGTCATCCATAGTGAGATAGAACCTTGTCTAACCTGTTTTTAAACAACATAAAGAGATAGATTTTTTTTTTTTTTAGTTTCTATATAATTGGTTTTAAATATTATATAGGGAAACACAGGGGAAGCTCAAGATATTTTTATTTCTTCACTGCTGACATTTGAGTACAGATCTTGTTGCCCCTTATTTCTTTTTCATCCAAAGTTCGAATTCTAAATGTTTTCTCATAAAAATATTATTTTTAATAACAGTTATGTTGCCATCATTGAGGTGCATTATAGGCAAGACAATTTATGATTTTGTTTAAACCTTCTACAATTAAAAATACAGTTGAGAACTACTATAGCAGCATACAAAGTCTTTGTAGCTTTCTAGATCCTACCAGAACTTACACTCCACTGGATACCTCTCAATAAGTGAGGATCACCACTGATCCAGCCATTCTGGGAAGCAATTTGGTATTATACCCAAGCAGTGTTACTACAGAGTATGTATCCTAAAGAGATCATTAAAAAAAAAAAAAAAAAAAAAAAAAAAAGAGGGAAAAGGACCCACACGTGCAAAAATTTTGTAATAACTCTTTTTATAGTAGGAAAGAATTTGAAATTGAGGAGATGCCTGTCAATTGGGTAATGCTGAATAAGTTAGTGGGTAATGGCTGAATAAGTTACAGCATATTGTTGTGATGGAATTTTACTGTTATACAAGAAATGATGAGCAGGCTGATTTCAGAAAAGCTTGGAAAGACAATATGAACTGATACTTAGTGAAATGAGCACAACTAAAACACCGTACACAGTAACAGCAAGGTTATGGGATGATTAACTATGATCATCTCAGCCACACAGTGATCCAATTATCTCAATATACTTGGGATAGAAAATGCCATCTGAATCCAGAAGGAATACTATGGAATCTGAATACAGATCTAATATAATTTTCACCTTTTGGGGTATTGTTGCTTTTTCTTTCTCACGTTTTTCCCCCTTTTCTTCTGATTTTCTTTCATAACATGACATATATGGAAATGTTGAAAATGAACATGTATAATATATATCAGATTGCTAACTATATCGGAGAAGACGAAGGAGAAAAAATTTGGAACTCAAAATCTTACAAAAATGTGGAAAACCACCTTTATATGTAATGGGAAAAACAAACTACTACTGAGAATATAAAAGTGAGGATAACCTCCATATAATAATGTAGCGTCACAACAAGATATTAGTGGAGTACATCACAGATCAAATAGGCTTTTATAGATGACTTTAAACATATAAAGCACTATTTATAGTGTAATTTCTAATGACAGATGTTTTTGTTACTAGCAACAAACAAATTAACTTTTAAAGCACAACCCATTTTTAATTTAGGGAATATCTATATATGTTCAACTTCAATGCATGACATTGAGAACGAAATACTCCCAAATACAATACTTACATTCTTTTGAGAAAAGTCTTTTCCTTTTACCCTGTCCACCATCTGCTCCACCTCCTGCATCTTCATTATCTTCCTCAAACTAGAAGAATTTAAAAGAATTTAGGTAAAGTAGACTTGTTAGTATTTAATAAAGACTTAATTTTCAAAAATCAACTAAACTGGAAAGTACCTGAAAGGTCATCAATGCAAAAAACTATGTCTCTGTCCATATAAAAATCTCTACAATATAGAACCCTAAAATGTTAGAACTAAAATGTACTTTAATTAGGTGATCAAATAGTTTATCTAGTTGCTACCTGAACACAGAGTGAAAGGAAGATTAGAAATGTAATAAGGCTACTCATTTTTCTATTAAGAGCTGAAAGTATTTTATAATGATAAGGAAAAAATTTACTATAGTGCTATACAAATAGATAAAACATAGTTGAAAAATTGATAAAGGAATTAGAGTGGGTAATTAGGAAACCAAATTTGAAGATTACATGATGTATACTTACAAAACCCTAGAGAATCAACTAAAAACTATTAGAAATAATCCACACCTTTAGCAAAGTTGCAGGATTCAAAATAAATCCACATAAAAAAATTATCAGGGGCAGCAAGGTGGCGCAGTGGATAGAGCACCAGCCTTGAATTCAGGAGGACCAGAGTTCAAATCTGGTCTCAGACACTTAACACTTCCTAGATATGTGACCTGGGGCAAGTCGCATAACCCCAGCCTCAGGGGGAAAAAATTATCAGCATTTTTATACATTACTAACAAAATCCAACAGCAAGAGATACAAAGAGAAATTCCATTTAAAATAACTGTCAATAGAACAAAATATTCTAAGAGAAATTCCATTTAAAATAACTGTCAATAGAACAAAATATTCTATCTGACAAAGAAAATCAGGAGCAAAACTACAAAACACTTTCTACACAAATAAAGTCAGATCTAAACAATTGGAAAAATATCAAATGCTCGGAAAATTCAGGTTTGAATCTTGGCTCTGCCATTTACTTTGATCTTAAGCAAGCCTTTCTTTCATTCCTAAAATAAGGGTACCAGACGATTAATCTAAACTCCTTTCTGTAATTTCATACCAACGTTTCCAAACCTCTCATTCTCTCATCTAGATGAATTCCCATTTGTTGATGTCCCTCTTAAAATATTACGATCCCAGAACTATGATATTCTTTCTAGTCTGAATACCACCCTCGGTCAACTAGATAAATTCCAAACATTTTTACAAGTAGGTCAGTTTTCAAGTCATTTCCTTCAATACTCTCATTTTGTAAAGGATGAAACTGGGATCTTAATATGTTAAGTGAAATTTTCAAGACCAGGGAAACCCAGTTCAGAAATGAGATCTACTGATTTCCACAGATTCAGAGCCAGAAAAGACATTTAGTATCATCTCTGACCTTTTTTGTTGTTGTTGTTATTGTTGTTTTTTTCACAACGAAGCGGTCAGAAAGTTATCACACAACAAACATTTATTATAAAGGACTTGTGGTAAGCACTGTACCTGATACTGGGGATAGATATACAAGTAAAAATGAAATAATTTCTACCCTCAAGCAATTTAGGTACTATAGAGGATAGATAACGTGTGTATACATATAAAAACATGTTCAAAATATAGACACAAAATACA
Source organism: Sminthopsis crassicaudata (assembly GCF_048593235.1). Lineage (NCBI taxonomy): Eukaryota > Metazoa > Chordata > Mammalia > Dasyuromorphia > Dasyuridae > Sminthopsis > Sminthopsis crassicaudata. Next base: position 426,936,976 of record NC_133620.1, read on the forward strand.
AAACACCAGCAGGAGACGGCTATTTAAGCCGAGCTGTGAAGTGGTCTAAGTATCGTTTCCCCTAACAGGTAGAGGATATTCAGTCCACAGGAGTTAAGAGAGACTTGCCCACAATCACAGTAGCGGGATCGTGCCCTTAGACTCCAAAATTAATGTTTTTCAGACGTCACTGAGTGACCGTTCTTTAGGCCGCCGCGGGTTGACTGGGGGCAATGTTCTGCAGACATCCCTGACTTTCGGTTCCTTTCCAGGTTCCGCCCTTCTTCCCCGTTTTTAAGTCACCCTCCATCCTCCCTTCTCTCCCCGGACATAACAGGATGCACAGAGGACGGAGGGAGGAAGACTGGGGAAACCAGGCGATAAGATGAGAGAAAAGGGACCGCAAGTCCCTGAGGACTCCTGGCTTGGGCCTCAGGACGCCCCCTCCCACACACACTTCCAGCCCTAAGTGGCCAAGAGCCGCTGCGAGCCGCTCTTAAGGGGAAGAGAGGAAGGGAGGCCGGGGATGACAAGACCGCTCACTCACAGTAGGATCCTCCTCCTCATCAGCCATCCCGGCCCAGTCTCCAACCGTCAAAGCGTCTGCTCTAGCTCTGGGCGCCAGTCCCAAACTTCCGCTTCACTATTTCCGCTTCCTCACTCCCTACCACGCCCCCTTTCGGAGCCGTACTGTCTCTGCGCAGCCGCACCTCGCTAGTCGGGGAAGGAGAGTTCACGCGGAAGCAGGAAGAATATCTCGACGCGCAGGCGCATATTTGCCGGGGTCTCTGATTCGTCAGAGGCGAATGGGGCGGGGTCTCGGTGCGTGACTCCGCTTCCAGTGATAGAAAAAAATTACTCGTCTGTAGTTGATTAAGCTAAAAGATTCGTGGAAGCTAGGTGGCCTGGGGCAAATATAAAGAGTTATTTTATGTATTTCAGAAGTTGACACTTGCAGCAGGAAATCTAGAGAAGGACTCTAGAACACATTTCTGGAAGTCACCTGTCTACACACACAAAGTGGGAAATAACCTCCAGGGAACCCTTGGACTTGGGTTACAGCCCGATAGCAGGTGTCCGGGACGTTCAGGAACTAGCACTTCCTTGCCCGGTCTTTTTCAGAGCTGCTTGTCCTTCGTTGCTTCACCTCTCACCTGTGACTCCACGAAGCTGTGGCGTGGAGCTACCCTTGTGGAGGGTAATAGGCAGATGAGAATCATTTGTTCCAAAAGTCATGAAAGTGTTTGATGCTGGTGCTTTGGAGCACCTAGAGCTTGGTCAGACATAGGAGATGGCAAGATCATCCTCTGCGTCCCAGGCTATTACCGGTCACGTGGCTTTTGCCTTTGCAATTGTCTTTAATGATTCTGGAAGTTGCACTTTGGGCAACTCTGCTTCATTTAAATCCAATTTACATACAAGTCAAGACATCAATCTCGGTGGCGCAGTGGATAAAGCACAAGCCCTGCAGTCAGGAGGACCTGAGTTCAAATCTAATCTCAGACACTTAACACTTCCTAGCTGTGTGACCCTGAGCAAGTCACTTAATCCCAATTGCCTCAGAAAAAAAAAAAAAAACAAAAACAAAAAATCAACCCCAGATGCCATTATTCCTTTTCAAAAGGGAAGGATGAACAACAGTAATAAAAGGGAAACTAACACAGATAACTGTGAAACTGGCAAATGCAAATAAGAGTGTTAGAAGTACCTGGAGAATTTTGAGAGAAAAATCACTTTGAGACTCAAAGATAAGGGCCACCATTGGAAAGTAGTGAGTGCCAGTAATAGCAGAAAACACAGCTAAGACTTGTTATGGTCTTTATTGTGAAAGGCAATTTGGGGTTGATTTTTTTTAATAGAAGGCTTCAACATCTCCAGTGAGAAAGATCCAATATGAAACTAGGCAAGTTCTTTATCACTTTGTCCTATTTTTCTGTAAGCACTTGAGGCAGGTAGGTGGTATAATGCATAGAATACAAGATACCTGAGTTTGGAGCCTTCCTCAAATACTTAAGTTGCATGACACTGAAACACACTTGCCTTCTCTGTACCTCAGTTTCCTTGTCTGTAATATAGCATCTACTTCCCAGGGTTATTGTGAGGATAAAATGAGGTAAAATATATGAAATAGTTTGCAAACCTTAAAGCACTACAAAAATTCTATTATCATTATCTCTCTGAAAGTTAAAGCTTCCACTTATATTCCTAATTTTCTGTTTCTATATGTGTTTTTATGTGTCTTTTACTTCTTACCTTGTCTCCAAGTCTTTGTGATTCTATTTAGGCTTTTTTTTTTTTTTTTGGCAAAGATATTGGAGGGATTTACCATTTTCTTCTCCAGCTCATTTTGCAGATTTTATGAGGCAAGCAAGATGAAGTGATTTGCTTAGGTTCACAAAGCTCTTAAGTTTCTGAGGCCAGATTTTAACTTAAGAAGATGAATCTTTCTGATTTTAGAACCAATACGTTTACTACTTTGCCACCTAACTGCCTACTTCTTATATATCTTAGTTCTAATCTTCTGGTCCTTTAAAAAGATATATAACTTTTTACTATACGAGGATATGTAACTATTATAACATAAATATGTTCTTTTTTAAAATATTTATAAGAGGCAATACAATATAATGGAGAAATGCTGGCTCTGAATTCAAATTCCCCTGACATATTGACTATATCATCTCTTAGTGTCCCAGGCTATTTTTTGAGACTATAAATTGAAGAAGAACTGTTGATCTAAACTGAAAGAGTTTCTTCACTGAGATGAAATCATATGTCTCGACCCTCCAAAAAGTATGTCATATGTTTGTATGTGTATATATACACATATATAAACATATGTATAGAAATACACATATGCATCTGCCTAACAAACATTTATGAATTACTTTTAGAAGGTTTAAAAGCTAATGTCTTCGTGTAGTTATCTGAAATAATTATTATTTGTATTTTTTATTATTGTATATTCTAATTATGTTTATTTTCAAGAGGTCATCCTGAAAAGATCCAAATAGAAAAATTTCTTTCTAGTTAGCAAAGTCTTCCAGATACTTCTATTTGCAAATGACAGTGCAAATGTATCATCAAGATCTAAATTTTGCTGAATCTTTCCAGTGAGATCCATAACTGCTCAAAAGAGATTGACCTAAAAAATTTTATGGAAAAAACTAAATGAGTGAATGAATGAAAAAGCATTAAGCACTTACTGTTCTAAGCACAATTGAGCACTGGGGATACAAACAGAAAAATAAGTCTCTTTTCTCATAAAATTTATGTCCTAATAAGGCAAACAACACATATGGATAGTTTTAGCTACAAGTCAGTTAGAAAGTCCCAGTGGTATTTAAGGTGCAGTAATCAACAAATGGTAACATGTCTTTAATGCTATTTCCACTGATCAAATTATCTTTGTTTCTGATAGTGAACCATTGGACTGTGCAGAGAACTTCATTGGCAAAAACATTGTTTTCCAGTTCTTCAATAGCTGTGGTTGGAGCATCTGCAGAGATAGATGATGAGTTTCATCTCTACAAGTATTGTTTTCCTAGACAATGGCCATGGCAGTCTAGTTGTGAACAGGGTTGATTGTGGGTAGGGGCAGAAGTGGAGGGAGGTGCTTTTGCAGGGGCTCTTGGAACTTACTTCTGAATCAGTAGTGATTGTTTGGTGGTTGATAGTGGTAATGGTTGGAAGAGTGGCTCCCTTCTTTAAGATGCTATCTCCATTGTAATATGACAATATAGTAGCTGAGGTACTGGTAGTGATGATGTGCTAGAATATATTGCTTCCTGTTTTCTTTAAAATGCATTGCTCAGCTGGCTTTACTGTCCTGTCAGTGGCAGTTGGTTGGCATTAGTGGTGGTGATGTGGGAAGTGATATTGGAATTTTTCGTAGGAATTGCTCCCCTGGATGATGGTGGAAGGGACCAGCAGTTAGTAGGGGAAACTATTGTCACATACTGTGATATAGAGTTGGATGAATGGCCCATAATATCAATAGATAATGAACTGGACCAATAATTAAGAAGGAATACATTCATGATTGCAAATTGACAAAGTACTTTCAGTGATTTCAAATTATTTGCCATACACACATACAAGCACAAAATTACTTACCATACACACTCCCATTCCCACTCCACATCTCCTATTCCCATCTTAATAACCCTTTGGTGAATCAGTTCAATGCTACCAAGCCCTCTACTTGAGTCCTTTGCCCCTTTGTTATACCTATTTTCTTACCTTACAGAGTTTGGGCAGCTGTGTGACAAAGTGAATTGAGTATCAGCATTTAAATCAGGAAGACTCATTTACCTGGGTTCAAATCTGGTCTCAGACACTTACTAATTGTGTGACCCTAAGCAAGCCACTTAACTTCCTTTGCCTCAGTACTTCATCTATAAAATGAGTTGGAGAAGGAAATGGCAAAGCATTCCAGTATCTTTGCCAAGAAAATCCCAGTTGTGAATGAAATAACTGAACAACAACAAAAGCAGAGCCCCAGCTTTGGATTATTCTCACAATCCACTATTATTGCTCTTATGTACATGCTATTAAATGAATCTGGAAAGAAAATCTTGAAACTGTGCTGATTGTCTTTTTACAATGGCTAAGAATTGGAAATTAAAGAGATGCCTATCAATTGGGAAATGGCTGAATATGTTGTTGTATATGAATTAATGTAATACTATTTTATTATAAGAAATGATGAGTAGGCAGATTTCAGAAAAACTTGGAAAGACTCACATGAACTGCTGCTGAGTAAAGTGAACAGAACCAGGAAAACACTGTACATAGTAACAGTAATGTTGTGAGATGATCAACTATGATAGACTTACCTCTTCTCAGAAATCCAATGATCCAAGACAATTAAAAATGCTATTTATGTCCAGAAAAAGAATTATGAAGTATGAATGCAGATCAAAGAATACTATTTTCACTTTTATTTTTTTCTTTCTTGTGGTTTTTCCCTTTTGTTCTGATTCTTCATTCACAACATGACTAATGTAGAAATATGATTGTACATATATAATTAATATCAGATTGCTTATTATTGTGGGGAGAGGAGAGGAAAAAGGGAAAAGTAGAAAATTGGGAACTCAGGATCTTATAAAAGTGAATGTTGAAAACTATATTTATATGTAATTGAAAAAAAATAAACAACTACTAAGTGTATGGGGGGAATAAAACAATAGTCTCCAAAAACCACAACTGTGTTGATTGAATCCATTACATATTTATGTTATATAGTTTAGAACTGGATTCTTACTGTGACAAGCCAATCCTTTTGTACCTTGCTAATTAATTTACTCTGCCTCTTACCACAGTGATTTTCCAAGCCTTTTCATCCTTCCTCAAACTTCCCACAGCACTCCCATCCCACACTCTCTCTGCTGAGAACCTGTCCTTATACTTCACTGAAAAAATTGAGATTAATTCGTCAAAATCGCTAATTTTCCCTTATCTTCTCACATTCCCAAGATATCTTCCCTTACCATTCTCTCCTTTGCCTCTGTTTCATATGAAGATGCAATCCTTCTCTTTGCCAAGCCAACCCCTTTCTACATGCACAGTTGTACATTCCATTCCATCTTGTCTTCATTAGCAGATTCTCTCTCCCAATCTGTAACACATACACATACACACACATGCACATGCACACACATACACACACATTTTTCTCTCTCTGATGAAAGCTTTTCTGACCAAAGAGTCTATAAAATACAACCACTAAAATTTCATAACATCCTGGAACTTTGCATCAGAATGAAGTAGGGCTTTCTCTGATAGTCTGGAGAGATGGGTTAAGGACAGAGGGAATTTGGGATAGATGTGTTAGGATAGATAGATTCATGTTCTTTATGCAGATGTGTCACCGTTCCTCAGTTTCTGCCATTGTGGATATTTCTAATGTAATTTTGAATGTCTGCCTAAATGTATAAAGTCTGTCTCACATTTACCCAATCCTGTATACAGTATTTCCCTCAAGAATCTTTCTGCACAAATGTGAATGGAAAAGCAAATAGGTTGTGGCCAGCAGATGGCACTCCATGAACAAACAAGAAGTCAGCTCAGATTACATAATAAAGGAATAAAAGAAAAAAATATGTATTAGGTACATGCCTGCCTTATTCCTGCTTTCAAAGAATTTACATCTGAATAGGAGAAGATAACAAATAGGGAAGTCACAAACAGTAACTAGAGAGGAAAATTTTGGTCTGGGAAGACACAGGACAAGGATGGTAAGTGGAACCATAGGGATAACTCATTGTTATATCCTATCTAGGAATGGTACTGTTGACTTGATCATTATCCACAGAGCTAGAAAGAGTGTGAATAGGTAGGAGTAGAAAAGGCACATGCATGGCACAAAGAAGGTCAGAAGATAATAAAGTAGATCTGGATAAGGTAGATTTGGAAAAGAGAGACATAAGGATAAGAAGGAAAGCCGGAACCGTGGAGCAGTGGAGTACAGAGCGGCATGTAGAGCGGCAAATACAGACCTTACCAAGTCTTTACTAGTACTGTGAGTTGTCCAGACTGTGGAGGTCTAAGGGACAGGAGTAGACTCTTTGATAATACAACATTCTTTCCTAATTGGGAGATTAATCCCAGGATAGTGCTACAAATCTACAATAACTATACAAGTTTCTAGAGAAAGTAAGTCTCATTAGATGATGAGTTGCTTCATTCCCTAGAAATCCTAAATTCTTTTCCCACATTGGGGATGCTAACCTAAGGTAGCATTCAGAATCAGAACTACTATAAGGATTCCCAGGAGAGATGAGTTTTACTAAGAGTAAAAGTTTTTTTGTTTTTATTGTTCTTGTGTTTGGGCATGAATCTTTTTCTCTATTCTTTGATGTATATATACCATGATTTTCTCTGACTTCATTCTTTTAGAGTCAAGTTTGCTATATCTCCCCCTTAGGGTTCTCCGAAGGGGATTATGTGTATTTTTTTTTTTATCTGCCATCAACTCAAGTACCATTAGATGTGTTTTCCTCCCATTATTAAGGGTCTAGTGATTAGTACCATAAGTTTCATTTAACCACTGAAATCAGATTAGCTTTTACAAAGGGATATTTGCTTCAAAGATATAGCATAATTTAAACATACAAATATTTTCCCAACACATCAGGGCATATTGACTTATACTACCTTGATCTCTGAGATTGGGAATTAAGTTAAAAATTTAGCTCAGTTGCTATACAGCATTAGTCCCACCAAGTTCATATCTAGATACTATATGACTGCCAGATGAACTTGCATCTTAATTACTTTGGGCTAAGTTTCCAAAAGTCAGTCTCAAAAATTGCTTCATCATCCCATGGCACTTTTCTACAAAACTCAGACTCTGGAAAGATGGAATATTGAGATTCGCTCTATTGTCTTTGTTTCTCAGGCCATGAATGTGCTGCATTGACTGCCAACACAAATGATAGAATGCCATGGGTCCACTGGTCCTTTTGAACTCATAAAGTCATAAGCTTTATTCCCTTCACCAGGCACCAAGTTTTCCACAGAGTGCTAAGCCAAGATGAAAGACTGAAACTGACAGACCTTTTTGAATGACTCCATAGTCAATCAAAGAGCTTCCTTTTCAATATGTGATTAGTTAACCAGAACCAGTTATAGAATATCTGCACATGTTCCATGGTTTGTTTCTCCAAGATTTTTCCCTTACAGGAATCTTCTGGAAGTAGTTTATTAGCATCCTTCACATGGAGTGTGACATCTCCCTAGATTTCTCCCTGTGAAGACACCATCTGAGGCATTCTGAATCCCTATTAAATGTTTGTTTAACTTATTTTTAGTTTTGTGTTTTGTTAATCTGCTGCCTGCAATAGAACAGAGGATACCTGGAATAAAAAAGATTTATATTCAGAGATATTCCTAAGGCCTAACTTTAGATAGCAGCAAAAATGATTCATATAGATTTTGTCTAACCTTTCTATCCCCTAGGTATCTTAACAAAGTGTATTAGACAAAGTATGTACTGACTGAAATAAATGACAAAGCATTTACTAAGCATTTATTATGTGCTAAGTAAAGGGGATTTGTATAAAAGACCTAATTTCCTTAATCAGTGATATTCATGTTCAAAAACCTAGGAATCATATTTGACTACTCTTTCATTGCTTACATTTTGTTTATTATATCTTCACAATTTATCTTGCATCAGCTCTACTCCATTTCCATTGCTGCTGTCCTATATCTGAACAGCCTCTATGTTGGGCTGTTTTGTAGTCTCATACCTAGCTTCCCCAGCTTCCATGTCTTTTTTCTTCAAATCATCCTATTCATTGATGTCAGATTAGTCTTTTGTAAGTAGAGTTCTGATCAAGTCACTCCTCTGCTTAAACAGCTGATGACTCAGAATCACAGTGTTAGAGCTAGAAGGAAGCTTAGAGATTTTTGTTGTTCAACCCTCTTGTTTGACAGATAAGGAAACCAAGTGACTTAATGATTTCACATTGGTTAGCATCAATGGGAGATTTTAAAGGTCATCTTTATTTTATAAATTTTCTCATTTTATAGATGAAGAAATTGATGCCAAAAGACACATTAGCACTTCCTAGCTGTGTGACCTGGGCAAATCACTTAACTCCAATTGTCTCAGCAAAAAAAAAAAAAAAAAAAAAAAAAAAAAAAAAAAAAAAGGCTAAGTCCATCAGAATTGATCGTCTTAAAATCTTGTTAACAAAAAATTTACAAAGTGTTTTTATGTCAAATATTAAGAGAGGTATTATTAATCCCCATTTTACATGAGGAAATTGAAACCCAGAAAAGTTAATAGTTAATGGTGCACCTGACACTAAAACTTAGTGTCTTGATTTTTCATGTAATAGTTCAGCAAATATTTATTAATGATCCCTATCAATAAATCAATAAGTGTTATCATGAAATGGAAATTAGAGCTATCATTTATTGATACTAATAGTGAACGAACGAACTCAGGCTGCTAGATCCAATTTCTATTGGAAATAAGAATGAGTCAGGGTTATGCAACTGGGCAGCAAGCATGCACAAAGCCCACCAACTCATCTTTCCGCTTTCCGCGTACGTGTGTTAATACCCGCAGAGGTACGTGCAAAGTTCAATGGACTAGCGCCCAGGATTACCTAGCACGCGCCCGGAGCCACGCCTTTTATGAGAGTCCAGCCTCCAGCGTTGAAACCTGTTGCCATGACTACCACCTCCGCCTCCTCGCCACCCCGCGCCTTACGTACGCTCGGCGCTCCCTTGGCCGTGCCTGGCCGCAGTTCGGCGCTCTCCGCTCTCTCACTGCGCCTGCGTCGTTCTTCCCCTGCCAGTCACCTCGGCTCCGATCGGGAAGTGTCAAGCGGGAACCGGTCTCCGCAACAGCGGCAGCCGCCCGCCTCCGGAGCCCCAAGGTCTCCGGCCCTGGCCCGGGTGGGCCCAGCCGTCATGACGAACGGTGAGGCGGCATCTGGCGCGGGGAGGGGGGAGGGGAGACGTGGCAGGCCGAGGAGGAGGGGAGGCGGGCGGGGCCCGGACTGACGTGGCCGCTCTCCCCGCCCCCTCCTGGTCCCAAAACTTGGGGAGCCTACTCCCGGGGGACCGCTCTCCGCCCCTGGAAGGCCAGAGACACGGTCCGAGCCCGCGGGTGGTCGGACGGAACCGGTCACGGGGGATGGGGGAGGCGCCCCGAGCTCGCCAGTCTCCTCCCCCCCTTCCTCGCTGTCCCGGGCTGGGGGAGGGGGCTCCTATGTCGGCGTCCTGCGAGCGGAGCCTCCACAAGTTTGGAGCCTGGGGATTTAGGGCTGGAAAGGAACCAGACTCGTGCAGACGGTGAAACTGAGGCCCACAAGTGATCGTCAGTTGAATTGAGCGGGAGGGAGGCTCGGAGTCGGGAAACCCTGGGTTAGAAGTCTCTTCCTACTCCTTCACCCGCGGGGGGGTCCCGAACAAGTTAATGAGCCCTTTTCTCTGGTGTAAAATGACTGGCGATAGCGTCCGCCTGCTCTCTGGTCATTGGGAAGAGAAAATAGAATGATGTAAAGTGGTTTGCCACCGCGGCCGGGGGAACTGCTACCAACAGGAAGGATCGCAGTCGGGTCGTGTCCACATCCTTTGGTACCAAATCTTAGGCTATTGATGCTTATAAGTTTGTTAAATTAATCCAAGAAACAGTTTTGACCAGTTGATCATATCCAGACAGTCTGGATCTATTAAAGTGCTCCATAAACGTGGCATTATTATCATTACACTAATCAGTCTGGTAAGCAGAACTGTACCAAGCTGTGTCCAAGGAAATATTTCTGCCCTCAGAAACTGAAGATTGAATTCCATAGGAGGAAATGGGGAGGAGGGTGACCTCATGCCTTTTTTTCTAAGTAACCTGATAATTATCATACTGATTATCTTTTTATTCCCTCCCCCCCTTCGAGGGTAGGATCTGCCCCTGAAGCATTAAATGATCTTAGTAAGATAAAAATCCTTATATGTTCCTTTTCTGGTTTGCAGGGTGGAATGGTTAAAGCGCTGGGTCTGGCATCAGAAAGAATTCAACAAAAAGAGTTCAAATAGGGTCTCGGATACACACAAGCTGTATGATCTGGGGCAAATCACTTAACCCTGTTTGACTCAATTTCCATATCTATAAAATCAGAGAGGGAGAGGAAACTGGCCATCCACGCAGTGTCTCTGTCAAGAAAACCCCAAATGGTATCACGGAGTCAGACAAGACTAGCTCTAGGACAGAGGTTCAGTGCCCTTCGAAGGCAGTCTTCTGTGAGGCGGGCAGGGTAGACAGTAGTTTAAATGAAGGCCTAAAAACTTTTGTATGAGGGGTGGAGATATCGGGATTGTGTGTACTGCTGCATCCAACTGATGTAAAATTTTCCTTAGAACTAAAATTTGGTTTTATGGGTGGGAAATCTGAGATATAGACAAGGTCATAGATTGAGAGCTGAAAGAAAATACAAGAATTATTTAGTCCAAACTCCTTATTTTACTGGTGAGGAAACAGAGAGGTTAGTTAGGTTGGATTTGGACCGACTTGTTCCTTGGTGCTGATCCAGCATCTTTTCCTCTGCACCACCCTGCCATAAGGAAATCTCAAGTTGTAAGGGCATGAAATACAGAACTCAAGATCAGACCTTATTTTTTGTTATATTTATGGTTTGCTAAAGATTCCACTTTCTTTTTTTCTTTAAGAAGTTTGAGGTTTTTAGTATTAGATGTTCTGTATTCTGTCTAATAATACTCATAGTTGCTGTCTACTTATGGGCCAGTAATGATACATATATGAACTCTGGCCCCTTGAACTTTTCCATCTTCTCTAACCCATCATCCTAACAGAGCCAAATCTGATGTATTTAGCTGTAAACTTCCCTTTTCTTTGTATAGTTTTTTTTAAAAATGGGTGTATTATAACAAGAACGTGTTAAAAATGTCTCATGCCTTGTCAGTCTCTTGTCATGTCATGCATGGAAGCCTGATTTCAGAAAAACTGATGATTGGGTATTTCTTTTTTTAAACTGGGGAAGGGGCACTATTTTGTTAAATCTTATTTATGTTTCAGATAGTAAAAGTAACAAGTTTCACATTTAAATCTCAAATGCATTATTTATTAAATATTTGAAAAGATGGGTGTGTATATCTATATATCTCACTTGTTGGCAAGTTTCAATACTATCATTTGGGTGGCATTGTAAGAGAGGTGCTCCCTGGGTAGTCCTCTCAGGTGGTCTAATTTCAGAATTCTTGAGTCTGTCTGGCTAACGTAGTGTTCCTATTGATTCATATACAACACATTCTGCTTCCTGACTCTGGGCCTTCTAGCAGGGCTGCACTTCTTCATCTTCCTCTCTCAATCCTCGCTTCTTTCTTCTTCAAGACTCAGCTCAGGTGTCACCTGAGGCTTCTGATCCTCCCCAAATGCCAGTGTTTTCTCCCTCAAAATCAACTTTTAATTGCTTTGTATATATTATATATTTACATTACTTCTCTTTCCCCTTCTCTTCTACTCCCTCCCCCTAAACATGTAAGTTCCTTGGGAGAGACTCTAGACCTATTCCATTTTTTAAATTTATATCTCTAGCATATGTCTGACACATAGTAGTTGCTTAATAAATGTTTGTGAAATTAATAATTGATACCCATTGTTTTACCAAGCTAGTATAACCGGTGGAAAGTATAGGGTGGAAAAAAAAGTTGAAGTTGATTTAAAGAAGATGCTCTTTAAGAAACTTTTGAGAGTATTGGGGATCTATTTCATGCTCTTTCTTTCAACAAATATTTGTTGAAATTGAATTGAGGCAATGTTGCTAATACCAGAAAATTGTTTTCTGTTGTTAAAAGATGGCCTAGCCAGTTTATATTGTACATTATTCTGTTCATTCCCATTTAAAGGGAGCATCATCAGTCCTAGCTCAAGATACTGACTTTTCTACGAATAAGTGATGAGCCAAGTTTTGTTTCTTTTCCTTTCACAGTATATTCTTTGGATGGGATCCTGGTATTTGGTTTGCTGTTTGTTTGCACCTGTGCCTACTTCAAGAAGGTGCCTCGACTCAGGACCTGGCTGCTCTCAGAGAAGAAGGGAGTCTGGGGTGTGTTCTACAAAGGTGAGATTATGCTGGAATAGGAAAAGAAGATTTTTATTTTTATGGTAGCATTGAGGAATTTGCAAGAGGTGGGAAGGTTTATATGAGATGAGATTCAAGTTTTCAGAATATTTTGGTAGTGAAAAGAAGTTTTAAGAATCTAGAACTGGGAGAAATTCTTTTTCTGACATTTAGAATAGAAATGAGCATTAAAAATAGGAATAATTAGGAACTCAAGGATTTATTTTAATGCTTTGAACTTTCTGAAGAAGATGCAACATGTACATTTTAAAAATATTTGACAAAGAAATTTTTGACAAACCTTGAGTTTATTGGGAAGGCTATAATCCTAATAAAAGGATTTAAGCCAACTTTAAAATTTCCAACTCTAAGCAAGATAACCTAGAGTTTTCCTCCCTCTTAGGTTTTGACTTTCATTGTTCTTTGACTTTTTGGCCTCACTTTTGGTTCCTTTATCTGGAAGGCAATTTCTATAAGTGATTACTACCATGATAGCTAACAATAACAACAACAAATATGATAGCTAACATCTACCTAGCACTATGTGTCTAAGTGCTTTATAATTATTATTTAATTTCTTCTTCATAATAAAACTATAAATTAGGTGCTGTTCTTGTCCCTACTTTACAGATGAAGGAACTGAGACAAAAGAGTTAAGCAAAGTACACAAGTCATAGAGCTAAGTGTCTGAGACTGGATGTGAACCAGGGTTTTCTTGACTCCAGGACCACTGCTCTGAGCCTGAGTTGGGACATTAGGATTCTTTTCCTGGCTTCTCAAGACCTTGAGGAAGCTTTCTTGCTGTGATATAGTGGCCATCCCAGTTCATTGTGGCTGCCCAGTGACTTTCACAGAAGAGGAGGATTGGCTAGCAAGATTAAAAGTTGTAGCTCTTTTATTGGTGTGCTTTAATTGGCATAAGATTATGCTTGTGGTCTTCCTTGAAGTACCAAAGAACCACTGTTGACAAGGAAGATGAAAGGTTTCAAGGCAAGAGATACTTAGTTTCTCACTCACAGAGACAAACACAAAACTGTTCCTTAGATTCCTGAAAGAGACTGATTGGACTCAAATGCAGTGACTTTCAAGTCACTGGAGGTGCAAAGAGGGAGAGACTTATCTGCCTCTGAGAGTGGCTACACCCATGTTAAACCAAACTCTTGTCACTCCTCCTAGGTTGGGGTTGGGCTGCCTGAGCTTGAGGTTTCTTATTTCTTTCTTTCCTTCCTTCTTTGCACTACTCTCCATCCTCCCTTTTAACCTGGAGAAGTCAGAAATGGAGGATTCTAGAAGAGGAGCAAGGAAGAGTTTGCTAAGTAGAAAGAGGGGATAGATGCATCTATATTAGAGGCAGATTATGGCAGATACATCTCGTGGAGCTCAGGACCAAAAAACCTGAAACTTTTTTTGATGATACACTTGGGGTTTCAAAAGTGTTCATCAGAAAGTGAAAAATTGTTTGAAAGACAGAGGGTCATTTTGCTCTTTGCTTTTTTCCCCCCCCACAGCTGCTGTGATTGGAACCAGACTGCATGCTGCTGTGGCAATTGCCTGCATTGTGATGGCATTTTACGTTTTGTTTATAAAATGAACTCTAAGACGTCCAAACCGCCAACTGCCAGTCAAGGGGCCTGGGGCAAGAGGCCTCTCAGGGACTTATGCCCCCTGTAGAAGAGCTGGACTGAGATCAGCAAGCCACCCCCAGGATGACGCTGCATCCTCTGTCCCTGCCAGGCCTAGAAAAAGCTCCTCGGGATGACCGCTTGGGGGATTCCAGAAAGCCAATTTCTCTACCTTCCTCTGATCTGTTTATAAATTAATCCGCTGCAAAGAGTCTATGGTGTTCAGCTATATAGCACACCTCTTGGTGATAACATTACATACCTCTTGCTGAAGAGTACCTGTCATGTATTTTGTTCCTCAGCAGTTTTTCAGGATCTCTTAAAATTGAATAAGCCTGAGAAGAGTAGGAAGAGTAGCCTGGGCCATGATTTCTTGGGAGGGAGTATTTTTCAAGTCTCACTTTTTTCTCTGTTTAATCTGCATTAGGCAAATTGGATAAATGGAAGTTATGCAATGCCAAGGAAGAGTTTGGCTTTAGAAAGTTCTCTTTTTTATATCCATCTGAGGGTATAACAGAGAGACATTGCCTTCTGTGCACAAAGAGAGCAGACCAACTAGCTGGGTGCTGAATATGTGGGAGTTCTGCCAAGACAATCTTGGGGAATGGCTAAGGTTTGGGGAGGGCATATCTGTTTGCGGTCAGACCAGAAAGCCGAGATGTCCTAGAGAAGAGAAAGAGCTGGTAGCTCAGAAGCAGGCTTAGGGTTTTACCAGATTAAATGGTACATGGAGAATTAGTAAACTGTTGTTTTCCTTAAGCCTTGGTAGATTTTTCAAATTTCCTAAGTTTGAATACAATCATTAAAGAAGTTTGAAATGTAGCCGTTTGGGGGAGGGGGAACTTTAAAGGAAAGAACTTTTCAATTTATTTGCAATTGGGGGGGAACCTATCATATTACAAACATTTGTTATTAGATATTAGAAAGATTGGCATTTCTAGCCAAAATATAATAAGATCCATACTCATTGTTTGAAAAGACTAGGTTGTTAGGACAGTTCTCAATTACTTCTACTTTTGTCTGGCTACCTCTTGTCATCCCACATATACTTTTCTTGAAAACTGCTCTGGGAGGGGGTAAAAAAGGAAGAGTTGAGTCTGGGAACGGGGCAATGTGCTGCCATTTGGATGGTCTTCATCCACATATTGTTTCATAGTGTCTAGACATAGACAGGTTAAGCCTTTTTCATGTCTCTGAAATGAGTTTGAGATTAGGGGAGTTTTCCAGAAAGAATGGATGCTCAAGCCTGTTTAGAGAACTCCATGTTTTAAAAAAGTGTTGGCATTTCCACATCTCTACTTTGATCTACAGTGGCATCATTGGTCTTGATGAGGCCAGGGCTTCTGCATCAAAAATACTCTTATAACAAGGGCTGAACACATTAAATTACCTTGAACAACAAGTGTAGATTTGAGTCTGTTAATTATTTGTTTAGGTTAAAAAAAAGAAGTGGTTCTACTTTTCCTAAATCTCTCCGAAGGAAAGTTTTTTGTCCGTGCTTGTCGAGGGGAGAGTGGTAAGTTGTCTTTTATACCTGCTCCTTCCAAACCAGTAAAAACTGCTGGAAAGTAGGGTTTAGGCAAAATGAATATTGGCTTTAGACCCCCCAGCAGCAGTAGAAAGTCATCAAGACCCAACCAGAGCAGCCATCTATTGGGCTTGATCTATGGGAAGAATATGAGTGGATTATTCTGTGTTCTCTTGGGATTGATGGAATATTTGATAAGGAAAAAGTCCTCTTTTAAGTGACTGATATGAAAGGGAGGAATGAGATCCACCTGGTAGAAGTGAGCTTGGGATGGCTCACTAGAGACCCAGGTTCAGCACATTTTGCACATACTGAGTTCAGTAGCTTTAATGTATTTTCTTTTCCAATAGGACTAACATCTCTGAGGTTGGTGCTTAAAGCAGCTTCATAGATTAAACTAGTCCCGTTTTTCACAGCAGTTTGTCCAAACCAATCTATATGGCTTTTTAAGTTGATCAGCATGAACTTTTGAGGAGTTTTATTCTGAAATGTTTTTCTTACCAGAATGAACCAAAAATATACTAGGGGAACATAATTACTCACAGGAAGAAAATGCTCATTTGTGTTTTTCATAGCTTCACAATTCTTTATGTAAGTAGAGAACCAAGAACTCCCTAACCAAGTGAGTTTATCAGCTTAGCTAACATGTCCTACCACACAAAATCACAAACAAAAACACCAGAAAGCCATTCCTTTGGGCAGTGGTGAATTAGTGGCTGAGATAAGAACGGAGATGTCAATGTTGGGATTTCTGATGTTGACATCCAGTATAAAAATAGGATGATCACAAACCCCTCCTTTTTATGTCAGATGGATTGAGGAGGGCAGCTCCTTTTTTAAAGTTAAACAATTTTTTTACTTACCATTGTCTGTACAAATTCTTGAAAATAAAATCTCTTTCCCTACAGACTTTGTCTATTTCCATTTGTCTTATGCAGATTTTGTCTGCTTCAATATCTTTGAGTTCTTTGTCCTGAAGCCCAGGTCTGACTCTGGCACTCCCTGGCTCTATTCAAGATAAAAACCCAATACTTCTATTTGGCATTTCAGATCCTTTACACTGAAATCCTTCAGCTCCAGTTATCTTTTCAGACTTAGCTCAAGTTACTCCCTCTTGTGTATTCTACATTTCTGTTAAATTGGTCTATTTGTTGTTTCCCTAGTTTGACTTCTGTGTGCCTTTACAAGGATGTGGAAAGCTCTCTTCTAACCTCTGTCTCTTGGAGTTTCTAGATCCATTTAAACCCCAAGTCAAGGGTCACCTCTTGAATCTTTTCCAGAACCTGGATCATTCACATACCTACTCAGTGTTCTTCAACTCCAGAAATACTTTGTATATATTTTACTCAAGAATATAAGCTCTGTGAAGGGAAGAGCTGTTTTTGTCTTACTATCTCTACCAATTGGCCCAGCCCCTGGCTTCATAAATATTAGTTGGATACTACTAAAGAGGGTAATACCTGATGATGTAATAACATGTTTTTGTGGTATGATTTGAAGTTTCCCAAAAAAAGCTCCTTGTGGGGGAAAATATAACAGCTTTCCTATAAATGGTATTTGAGAGAAGCAGCTAAGGAGTTCATTGGATAGAGTAGAATGCCAGACCTCTTTCTGAGCTCAAATCTAGCTTCAGACATTTAATAGCTAGGTTTCCATGGATAAGTCACTTAATCCCGTTTGTCTCAGTTTCCTTATTTGTAAAATGATCTGGAGAAGGAAATTGCAAACAACTTTGCTTAAGAAAATCCCAAATGGGTCATATGTCAAAAAACTGAAAAATGACTCAATAACGAACACAAATCAACAAATCTTGGTGATAATGAACAAGAATTTTGTTAATCATTTAGTACCAGGCACTATGTTAAGCATTGGGAATAAAAGCAAAAACTTCCTATCATCAAAGAACTTAAAAAGGTTTAAACTTTTTCCACTTATAATTCATTTTGCCCCCCAAAATTTTACATGGTGTTGGGTATATAGATTTATGAAATAGATATACAAATCAAACACTGATAAATCAACTTCATGACCCTCACATTCTTTGGATGCTCCCAAAGATTGAGACCCCATATGGGGTTGTGAACTACAGTTTTAGAAAGTTGGGGGGGTAGACTGACAGGAACATAATTGGAAGATATCCTCAGAAGGGAAAGCAGTAGGAAGTGAAAGATCAGGACAGGCTTCTTGCTCTAGGTGGTCTTTGTGGCTGACTCTTGGATGAAGTCAAAGATTCTAAGAGGCTAATAGGAGGGAGAGTTCTGGCCACAGAGGACCACGAGATGGAACAGAGGACTGGCAAGTGGAGAGTTTGTGAAGGAAAATAATTTGTAGAAAGACTAGAAAATTAGGAATGGTCAAATCAGGAAGAACTTTAAAGGCTAGAAGAGGATATAATTGATCTTGGAGTAATAATGAACCACTTAGTTTCCTAAGTATGTGTATGGGGGGAGAAGTGACATAATCTGAGATAAAAGGTCCATGGCAGCTGTGTGGAGGCTGGAGTAGAGCAGGAAGAGACTTGAGGCAGAAAGACTGATTAAACTATATTAGACAATAGACAAGAGATGATGAGACCTGTGGCTGTGTGAGGGGACAATATGAGAAAGAGATGAGAGATACTAAGGGGAAAGAAAAGACAGGTTTCAGCAACTGATTGGAAATGTGAGTTGAGAGGAGGCAAGAATGTTATAAAGTTCAGATGTGGAGGCCTGAAAGAACTGTGTTGCCTTTACTAGTAATGGCGAGGATAGTGGTTGATGCTTTGGGCATCTTGAGTTTGAGGTGACTACAGAATGTCCAGTTCAGAATGTCTAATAGGGGCAACTAGATGGTACCAGTCAGGAAGACCTGAGTTGAAATCTATGACTTTTAACACTTACTAGCAGTGTGATCCTGGGCAAGTCATGTTTGCCTGCAAAATATAAAGTCCAGTCAGCTAGTGATGCAGGGCTGGAGCTCACAGGAAAGAATAGGCCTAAACATATAGCTCTGGGGATCACCTATAGGATGATAATGATATTTTTGTGTATGTGGATGTGTATAGACACATGTTATACACATGTTTATAACTTGTATATTAAATATATTTTACTTATATATGATAATAGCATTTATAGTTATAATAGCTAGCTTTAAGTTTGCAAAGCTCTTTATAGATTGTTCTCCCATTTGGTCTTCATAACAATCTTATGAATTAGGTGCTTTTTTATTATCCTCCTTTTACATTTAAAGAAGCGTTCTAAGAATGGGTAATTGGCTTGCCCAGGATCACACAAATAAATGTATGAGACAGAATTTGAGTCCAGGTTCAACAATATTCATTACACCACCTGGCTCTAATTAACAGGTTTGGTAGGACCAGATAAGTATTTTTTAAGGATGGGGTGATGAACATTTTTATAGGCAACAAGGAAAAAACCAGGAAAGGGGAGAGATTTTTTTTTTTTAATTAGAGATAAAGACAGTGATTCAAGAAGCAAATCTGCTGGATGGAATGATAAAAGTTGAGTTTTAAAGTTTTTATAGCGTGGTTGGTTTTGGCTCAGAGAACTACTACTTCATCAAAGACCAGAACAAAGGAGAAGGTAGTGGGTGACATAGATCATCATTGAAAAAAAGGGAGGAAAAAGGAGCACTTCTTAGTGAATAGACTTAATTTTTTCACTGAAGTATGAGATCCTTAGCTAAGATGAGGGCAATCAGGCTTGGAAAAAGAAAAGGTTTGAAATAACCATTGTTGTGAGTAGGATAGGAACCTAATAAAAAGGAGCAAAATGCCTTGCTGGAAGGAGGAATCAGTTGGGATTAGGCAGCATACATTTGTAGTAAACTCAATCATCCTAGTTTCCTGACTTTTTTGTTCTCCAAAACGGACCACAGACATCTGGAGGCTGATGTCTTGATTTGCAAGTGAATTGGATTTAAGTGAGGTAATGGCCTCTCATGTAAGTAGCAGTGAAGGAGGTGGGTAGCCTAGATGTGATTGGTGAAAGGACTGAAGGACAAAGGATGCCAAAATAGAAAATAATGTTGAGTTGAACTGTCTCATCAAGAGTTGGCCAAGGTGATAACCTGGAAAAGTATTGAAAAATGGAGAAACTGGAGGACAAATAAGTTTAGGAATCATAAGCCATGGAGAGAGATGGAATGAAAAAAATATTATGATCCAATAGAGGAAATTAGGAGTTCTTGAACACAAAAGCAGAACAATTGTGGGTAATGGCAAAATCAAGAGTATGACCACTTCTGTGTATAGCTGAGATATTAAGTAGATCATGGAAGCTGAGTAGCTTGAGAAATTGGAAAGTTAGGATATTTGAAGGAACATCAGCATATATGTTGAAGTGTTCTAGGAGGAAGGCAGGAGTTGAGAAGATTATGACTATTACTCAGTCAAGAAAGAGGGATGGAATTGTGAAGGGAAGGGGATTAAGTGGAGAATTTGGAAACTGTGAACCTCAAAGAAGGAAAGGTTGCTGAATGATGGAAGAGAGAGAATCTGAAAAAGTAAGGAATACTCCAGCTTGACAGCCAGAGTGTGTGTGTGTGTGTGCGCGTATGTATATGTTGAGGGTTAGGAGGGGTGGATGACAGACAGTATGGCCAGTACTGAAGAGGACAACCAGGGATTCATTATCATCTGGGTGAAGCCAGGTGTCGGTGAGAGCCAGTAGATGGAAGGAGCAAGAAGAGGTTAAAAATGAAAGGGAATTGGTTAATTATGGAGCAGGAGTTCCAGGTGGCACTATGGAGGGGTGGGCAGATCTGGAGTAGGATATGGAAGGAGGGTATAAGGTTGATGTGGATGGAGCCCCTCCTGGCAAGTACAAGCAGAGTCTGGTGGTTTGGAGGCCTCTGGGAGCCTGGCCACAATATTTAAATTGTTCTTTATGGTTTACAAAGAACTTTCCTCACTAGAAGCCTGAGAAGTGGGCAGTGGACATACTATCATCTATATTAGAGCTGAGTAAATTGTGTGTTGCCATAACCATAAAGCTAGGATTACACAAGCCTCAGGTCTCCTGACTCCCAAATTCAGTACTTTTTGTATGGTACCTTATTATCTCCACATAGAACTGGTTTATCAGGTGGTGCTGGGCCAAGAGTCAGGAGCACTCATCTTCCTGGTCCCAGAAGAATAGATAGATAAGAAAACATACCTTCTTTCTCTAAGCAAAGAGATTGGATCTCAGATGTAGAATACTGCACACACCCTGTCAGACACTATCCCACCTATCAATTGCTTTTCTTTAACTGTTTTTCTTTGCTAGAAGAGAACATTACATGCTTGGAGGGTTGGAACAGGGAGAAAGGGGATAATCAGAAATAACTCTAATGTAACAATAAAAGTCATCCATAAAACTTTGTTTTTAAATTATGATATCATGGGAAAAGTCACTTTATTCAATTAGCTAGCCAATCACCTAACAAAGCCTTTCATAACGCCACAGGCACATTTGAATGGTGAGGGGAAATGTTTCCCTGCTGGGCAGCTTGGATTAGCCAGGGAGCAGTAGGATGATGAGAGTAGAAAGTAGAAACCCTGCAAATTTTACATGTTGTGTACATCTTGTCAGAGATTAGTCCTGACTTTAGCTTTGTGAACTTGGATAAAGCATTTATGCTTCTGTCATATAATCTTGCTATTGCCGTGTATAATAATCTTCTGGTTCTGCTTATTTCACTCAGCATCAGTTCATGTAAGTCTCTCCAGGCCTTTCTGAAATCCTCCTGCTGGTCATTTCTTACAGAGCAATATTATTCCATAACATTCATATACCACAATTTATTCAGCCATTCTCCAATTGATGGGCATCCACTCATTTTCCAGTTTCTTCCACTACAAAAAGGGCTGCCACAAACATTTTTGCACATACAGGTCCTTTTCCCTTCTTTAAGATCTCTTTGGGATATAAGCCCAGTAGAAACATTGCTAGGTCAAAGGATATGCACAGTTTGATAACTTTTTGACCAGTTCCAAATTGCTCTGCAGAATGATTGCATCCGTTTACAACTCCACCAACAATGCATCAGTGTCCCAGTTTTCCCACGTCCCCTCCAACTTTCATCATTATCTTTTCCTGTCATCTTAGACAATCTGACAGGTGTGTAGTGGTATCTCAGAGTTGTCTTAATTTGCATTTCTCTTATCAATAGTGATTTGGAGCACCTTTTCATATGTCTACAAATAGTTTCAATTTCATCTGAAAATTGTTCATATCCTTTGACCATTTATCAATTAGAGAATGGCTTGAACTATTATAAATTTGAGTCAATTTTCTATATATTTTAGAAATGAGACCTTTATCAGATCCTTTGGATGTAAAAATGTTTTCCCAATTTAATGCTTCTCTTCTTGTCTGTATTTAGTTTTGTTTGTATAAAATTTTTTTAACTTAATATAATCAAAATTATCTGTTTTGTGAACAATAATGATCTCTAGTTCTTCTTTGGTCATAAATTTCTTCCTCCTCCACAAATCCGAGAGATAAACTATCCTATATTCTTTTAATTTGTTTATAATATCATTCTTTATGTCTAGATCATGAACCCATTTCGACCTTATCTTGGTATATGGTGTTAGGTGTGGGTCTGTGCCTACTTTCTGCTATACTAGTTTCCAATTTTCCCAGCAGTTTTTGTCAAATAGTGAATTCTTATCCTAAAAGTTGGGACCTTTGGGTTTGTCAAATACTAGATTGCTATAGTCATTGACTATTTTGTTCTATGAACCTAAACTATTCCACTGATCAACTTCTCTATTTCTTAGCCAGTACCAAATGATTTTGATAACTGATTTATAATATAGTTTTATATCTGGTACAGCTAGGTTGCCTTCATTTGTAAAGCTTTTTATTTTTAAAACACATGCATAGATAACTTTCAGCATTCACCCTTGCAAAATCTTGTGTTTGGATAAAGCAGTTAAAAAGCACTTTCATTTTTTTTTTCCTTTTAATAAAATTTATTTGTCTTCTTTGAGGGCAGGGAGCTGACACTATCCTTTTAGCTAAGGATGCCACTGATTAATAATATACATATTAAAGTTTACAAAGCATTTTCCTAACAAGCCTATTATAGCAGATAATGCTAGTATTATCCTCTCTTCATAAATGAAATTGATCAATGGAAACAGCATCTTAAAAAAAATAAAACTTCAATAGGTATTTTGTGTTTTTACATCACCTACATTTCCCATTCATCTCTCCTCCTCCCAGTGAGTCATACCTGATAAGAAGAGATATGGAGTGTTTCTGTAATTTCATTCCTGTATAAAGGAATAGGTGAGGAAAATCCCTTTACTAGTGCTGGTAGGTATTTTTTCTACAACTTAAAGTTTTAAACAGTTGCCTAAATTTTGAGAAGTTAAATAATTTGAATAAGACCACATAGTCAGAATTTGTCAGAGATAGGACTTGAGCCCAGGCTTTCCTGGTTCTAAAGCCATGATGCCTTTTGTCCCTTATAATAAGAGATGAAAACAATGTTCAAAATTAAGAAACACTGAAAAGGTCTGGGGTTGTACATAATGCCTCACCACCACAATCCGTTACTTCTGCAAGGAAAAGATGGAGTATAAAGGCATGTAGCTTTAACAAACTTATTTTTATTGATATCTTTTGTGTTCACAATGCCCAATAGGCGGTTTCCCTCTTGTCAAACCATTCCTGTGACAAAGAAAATAAAGTTCACAAAACTCACCACCATATATGGAAAGCCTGGTGTATAGTATGCCATGTGTCACAGTCACGGCTATCCACCTCCTCAAAAAAAGGAGTGGAGGGAAGTGTTTCTCTTTGCTCTTTGGAGTTAAGCTTAGTTCTTATAATTTTGAGTCATTCCATTTCAATTGTTTCCATTTACGTTTATAGTCGTGCTTTTCTTTTATTTTTTTTTGCTTGCTTATTTTGTATCAGTTCATAAAAAACATATATTTTCTTTCTTTTTTTTTTTTTTTAATTTAATAGTTTTTATTTACCGGATACATGCATGGGTAATTGCCAAACCTTTCGTTCTAATTTTTCCCCTCCTTCCCCCCCCCCCATGGCAAGTTGACCAATACATGTTAAATATGTTAAAGTATAAATTAAATACAATATATGTACACATGTCCAAACAGCTGAAAAACATATATTTTCAAAGCAGGACCTAAGTAACTATCTCAGATCTGATGCTTGGATTTTATTGAATTGTCACAATTATTAAAGGAGAAGAATTTAGTAGAGGGAAAAAGCATGTGACTGCTGCGGCAGGGACTCCATCAAAATCAGTAAACATACCCTGAATACTTTTTTTCTTTAAAGCACTGGGCGTATAAGAAGGAGCGCGGCAATCTGGCTTTGGGGAATTTACATTCCAGACGAGTAAATTCCTCTCCAAATATACAAAGTATATCCAGAAAAAAAGATTAACTGTAGCGACGGACTCGGGAAGAATTAGGCCGCCAGTGCTTTAGCGAAATAAAAGTCAGGAGAGACGGGAGATTCAAAGCCTTCGATGTTCACTACTGGTATCATCTCATCTGTTACTGGGACAATATGCCCGCAGTCCCTCTCTCACGGAGAAGCAGCAGGGATGGAGGAGGGTAAGCTTTGGAGTACGGAAGTTCGGCTCAGGTTCTGAAGACAACTGGCCATATATCCCCCAGACAATTAGCTAAACCTTGCAGGGTCACCTCTAGGACTCCCGGCGGCTGAGCGTATTGGTGGAGGTCATTTTCCATACCAGGAGTTTCCTACCCTCAAATCACAGTTCCTGGTCAAAAATAGCTCTTCTCTCCGTATTATTGGGAAGCGAACTCTTTGTAAAGATTGTACCGCTATATGCTATTTAATTCCAAAGCATTTATAACGAATTCATTATTTTACGCTTTCCCCTGAACTTGAAGTTTTCAATAGGGAACTAGGCTTCCTTATCAGTTAACAGCCCTACTGGTTCCCCTGTCTCAACGCCAGGAGGCAGCGCTTGCTGACGGATAGAAGGCGCTCCATCCGGCGAGCTCTATGGCTATTCCCATAATCCCTCGAGACGGGGGCGGGGCGGAAAAGGAACAAATCTATAAAAGGCGCTTCCGGAAGAAGTTGGCTTTTATAGGTGGGATCTCGGTCTTGGTAGCGGTAAGGCTCGAACATGCGGGGTGCTTGGTGTGCGTGAGGTGGCTGAGTTTAGCGTGCAAGGACGCGTGCAAGGCGAGCGGGTGTGCGTGCGAGTCCCGAGTGTGAGTGTGCAAGGCGAGTGCGTGCTCGTGTGCCGAGCCGAGCCCTTCTTGACTC
Organism: Sminthopsis crassicaudata; assembly: GCF_048593235.1. NCBI lineage: Eukaryota > Metazoa > Chordata > Mammalia > Dasyuromorphia > Dasyuridae > Sminthopsis > Sminthopsis crassicaudata. The sequence continues at coordinate 426,961,973 of NC_133620.1, forward strand.
TTCCCCCCCCTACACTCTGATCTTATTTGATCGGGTCGCGCTCCCGCCTCGCCGGCCCGGCCCGAGATGAGAAGCTCTCCTCCCGCGAAGCCCTGGCCCACCCGGGCCAAGGCGCTGTGCGGCGAGGCCTATGCAAGCAGGCGGCGGCCGCTCCCGGGCTCCCCGAGCCGGCTCTTCCGGGGGTCGGCCCGGCCGGGCGCTCAGAAGTGATGAGTTGATCAGATAGACGAGGCGGGGCTCGCCCCTGCCCTTGAGTATCGAGGCGATTCTGATCTGAGCGATCCAGGCGCCCATCCCCCTGCTGTCTGGCGCAGGCAGCCCTCCGAGGACTTCCTGCTGTTCGGAGCCCTGGAGCGCCTGTGGGCCCCTCCTAAAGAGGGTGTCCTGGTGCGGGGGGGAGTCGCGCTGGAGGCTCCACGCGTCCTGGCCCGGCTTCCAGCCGCTTCCGCCAAATGAGGATTCGAATAGCGGCGGCTGTCTGTGCTCAATAGTAATACATCCACATAATTTAGTTGGTCGTAGAAGTGCTGACGTAGTCGGAGCACCGGCGTTGCCAATTGGTTACTTAACCCTAAACAAGTCCCCCATTTCCTCTGCGGGCTTCCATTTCCTGGCGGGAAAATGAAGGGTCTAGTCTAAATTGAGACCCTAAGATTTCTGAAGAGCTCTAGATCTGGCTTTTATGATGGCCTTCAGTAACAATGAACTTAACAAAAAGCCATTCCTTGTCCATTGTAGTGTGCCAGGTACTGGGGATACAGGAAAATATCGATGGAAAGCTTAGATTATATGGAGGAAACTTAAATAAGCTTGTTTCGTGTGTACATAAACATATAATAGAGTATACAGATCACATACCTATATTCTGTGATATATAAAGGAAGGAGGAAGCGGAGACACTAGATTAAAGTTTATCCTAAAAAGGCAGTGCAGAACCAGATTTTGAAGGACTCTTGTCAAGTCGCCAAGCATTTATTTAGGATTTATTCGTACCACATAAGCAACATTCTTCCTGCTTTCAAGTACCTCTTATTCTAATGGGAATAATATTATGTAAATGCTTAAAAACCGAATAGTGAAAGGAAATCTTAGAAGGTTCTGTGGAGAGTTGGTAAACTGGGAAAAGCTTAAAAGTGGAATTTAAATTGAGTCTTGACAAAAGCTAAAAGTGAAGAACATTCTGAACATGGGAAAAAGTCAATGCAAATGTGTGAGCCAGGGAAATGCGACTGTTCTTGTTTTTAAATTTAAACAAGTGCACAATAAAAAAAATTGCTATATACATAGCAGAACTTAAGAGGGGATTCAATATAAAGCAATATATTACCAATTCAAGAAAATCTATATGATAAATACATATTGTTTTCAAAATTGCCCACTTTGCTTCCTTGTAAGTTTCCTTTTGTTCTCTGCAGTAGACTTTTTTTTTCCCCCCTCTCTCATTTTTCCCTTTCCCACTCCAGGCAGCTTCTATATTTACATATATGTATATAGTTTAATATATTAAATACATGGAACATAATTTATAGATCTTTGTAAAGCTATACACGTGTATATAAATTTATACAAATCTACAATACACATGCATATATATATACATATGTATATGTATACATACATGCATATGCAAATATATAAGACCGCACTATGCTTAATTTCAGTTACCTATTTCTTTGAAGATGGATAGCATCTTCTAAGTCCAAGTTTTTCCATATTTTTCTAAATCAATCATCTCATTCTCTAGACCACAGCAGTATTTCCAACCCAATCACATTCTGTTGGAGAGATTATCTATAGAAATTTTTTCTTCCGTTTTTCTGCATTCCTTCTTCTATTGGCTGCATAGGTTTTATACCTAAGAATCTTTTAATTTTAATTTAAAAAATTAAAGGAAAATCCATTTTATATTTCAACAATGCTCTTAACTTATGTGATTTAAGGTCTGATACTACTAAATCTATGTTTCTTTCATATTCCCTTCTCCCTCTCTCCCCCCCACCCCGTTTTTTTTGAAGTTCATGACTTTGGTCTAAATGAACTAAATTTTTTTCTAACTCTGATAATTTTTTAGTAATTTAATTGAGATGACATTATGTAAATAGGTAAAATTGTATTATATTGGTTTTATCTACTTGTGAACAATTACTACAATTTAGTTCCAACTTTATTTGTATAAAAAGTGTTTTATGTTTATATTTGTATAGTTCCTGTGTCTGTTTTAATTGCTGTATTCTCAGGTATTTTATACTGCCTATTTTAAATGATCTAAAACATAACTTCTTTATCAGGAATTTGCAATCTAATGGAATGTGAAGTACACAAATAATTGATATGAAGGAGAGAGGAAGTTGCAAAGAAATAATGCAGGCAAGGTCCATAGAGGAATTTTAGAGAAAGACTTCACAGAGTAGTTGTAATGTTCTGTTCTGTAAATTGTAATCATTCTTGGGGGGCTTCTGGGAGCAGCCTTAGTTTCAGTTCAGTTCAGTAATCCCAAATGCAGCCAGGAGTTAAAAGTCCAAATCCTTTATTGTCTCTTCCAAAATCTTATCTCCTTCACTTGGGGTTCTGCTAGTTTTCTGGAGGTCTTCCTCTCTCTCCTTGGTTACCAAGAGCTCTTGCTGCTAGTCCTTTGTCTCTGCCAGCTTCAGCCTCTTCTCTTCCCAATGTCTCCAGCCAGCACAAAGGTGGAAGTGGGAATGAATCTTGACTCAATCTCCCAAAGTCCTCTCCCGAAGTTTTCTCTGGCCCTGAGAGCTTCTTGCTTATATGCTGTATATCAATCATCACATCACCAGGAAACCATTATTTGTTGTAGGATTAAATCAATGCTAAATTAGATTTAACCATTGTCTCCTCAGTTCCACTCAGTACCTTATTTCAAGTTCTGGCCCATAACATCTTGTAGGATCAAATCGACCATGCTAAATTAGATAATTATTGTCTCTATCCATTCCAGTGATTTAGCACCTTGTAAGAATTTTAACAAGTAGCATCATCTGATTTGGTTCTAGAAAAATAGATCTCAGTGTGAAGCTCTGAATAAGGAGGAGGTAGTAAATAAAGAGAGAGAGATGGGGAAGGGTAAAATAATAATAAGGGCCAAAAAACCACATTGGTTTGGTTGGAACAACATGGATTATTTTAAGAGGAATAATACTGAAATAAGATTGATATTTAGTCAGATTATGGAAAACCTTGAATATCAGGGTCAGCAATTTTGTTTTATTAGAGAGGCAGTGAAGAGCCAGTAAAAGTTTCTAAATTAAGTAAAGGACTGGCATAATAAGGCATAATGAAGATTATTCAAGGAATTAAGGAGGACACATTGGAGGCAGGAAATCCAAATTGGAAGCTGTTAAAATAAGTGAGAGAAGATAAACGTTTGAACTTGGTGACTTCGGTGGAAATGGAAGGTTGGGTATGAAAGTAGTTTTCACCTATAGAAATGATCCAATTTGACCTTGGAGAGTAAGGATAGAGATGGATCAATTGTGGCTCTGGAGTTTTACACCTAGGAGACTAACAGAAATCAGCTAGAGTTTGGGGTGTGGAGGATGAGATTACAAATTCGGTTTTAGATGCGTTCAAGTTCGGTTTCCTAGTGATATGATTGGTGTATACTCAGTGTATAGTATATAAACTAGAAGCTCTCAGGGCCAGAAAGGACAAGCACACTAGAAGCTCTCAGAGGCTAAGACAGATTCATTCCATCTTCTACCTTTGTTGTGGCTGGAAGCTGAAGCACAAACCCTTGGAAGTCGGGGAGATTCAGAAGCCAGAGAAGGTAGGCAGGCACAGAAACTCCTGGAACCAAGAAGAGAGATAGGCCTCCAAAAAAACTAGCAGAGCCCCAAGTGAAGGAGACAAGACTTTGAAGGACACAATAAAAGATTTGGACTTTAATCCCTGGCTGCACTTGTGATTACTGAACTGAAAGAAAGGCTACCTCCAGAGACCCCAAGGAAACATCAACAAGAGAAGATTACATTTTAGAGAAGAATAGTACAAATGGTAATGGTGATAAAAGATTTAGGGGTCATGTGAATAGTAGTAGTAAACATGAACTCCTGAAAATGGTGATCATCAGTGAAAGGGCATGGAAATACCATCTAAGCTAAAACCTTAAGAAACGTCAATACTTAAATGATTTTCAAAGTGAACCACCATGGGTTCTCAATAAAGATACCCAATCTTGCTCCATTTCCATTTCTATCTATCTCTTTGAGCTCAAGTTCTGTCTTCTTTCACTTTATGTTTTCTACCTTTCAATTTCACACTTTCACTCGTCTTTACATAGTTTGTCCTAATCATTAAGTCAAATTCCTTACCATTTCTATGAGCTAGAAACACAGATATAATGTAAACTCAGTTTCCCTGTGGTTACTTTCTTGGTAGAAAAATGCCAACTGTCAGGATGAAATTGCTAGCTGCTCTGATGCCCAGAAACCAAAACTTTCTTAGTTCTGGATTTTATAGTAAATCGAATCTCCTGGACTGCTGTTTGAATGTTCTGATTAGATTAGACCACTAACTCAACAGCTTAAGCAATTGTTCTTCCCTCACTGGATCCCCAAATAATTGATACAACTGAATGACAAAAGGATGGGCTGATTTAATTTTCTATGCCTTGTACTGAGCTGTCTCTATGTATTCTCCATTCTCTTTATTATGTAAGTGTACTACACCACAGATTCCCTTCTCTGACTCATTAATGGTAGTCTAAATTTTCTTTCTATTTGAATAGCAAAATGATACAAGAGATGTCAGGACAAGCGCTGAATAATGTTATATATTGAAGAATGTTGCTTCTTTACAAGTTATTAGTCTTAGGATTTCATATTACATAAGTCACATGCAAGGGAAACTTTTCTTTAAGGAAATTGTGGTAAGAGAAAATAAAGAAGCAGAGCCCAAAATCTTGGACTTGAAATCCTAATTGGAAGACTAATAGAACTGGACAAAGAATGCATCCTCGGACCTCCAAATTAAACACCAGTAACTCACATATGGGGGAAAAATATTGCATATTCCTGGAGCTTATGTTTGAGAATGAAGAGATCCGGTGTCTAGAGCCACATAAACTGCTTCTTGTTTAGTCATTTCTGACTTCATGACCCCATTTGGAGTGTTCCTGGCAAAGATCCTGAGAATTGTTTTTGCCATTTTTTCCTCTAGTTCATTTTACAGAAGAAAAAAACAAGGCAAATAGGGATAAGTGATTTATTCAAGGTCACACAGTAAGTGTCTGAGGCTTGATTTGAACCCAGGAAGGTGAGGCTTCCTGATTTCAGGCCCAGTACTCCATCCACTGTGCCACTTAACCTGCTCCTAAATTACAAGTTGCTCTTACCCAATCCTTATTTTTCCATTCAAAATCCAGGAATTTTTTTTATCTTTGCAACTTTTTCAATATTCATTTTGTTTGTTTGGGTTTGTTTTTGATTCTGGGGAAAGTTCTCCACATTTTGCAAGTATTCTGATGGTAAGCTTCCTCCCTGTCCCTGAGAAACACCATATTCAAAAGTTTCATTTGAATATAAATGTATTTAATGGATGTGAGGAAGGGTTGCTTAAGTTATTCATGTGGGCAATAATTAAGACTAGGTGGAGAAGAAGCCACCATCGTTCTTGCGAGAGTAGCCGCCATTGGTAGCTGCATTGTGAGGGGACACTGCAGAGAAAAGAAACACAAGAGTTAGGAAGCTGTCATGTTCAGGTCAGTTGCCTTCTCTGACAACCCCAGGCACCCGAGATCTCAATGCACTGCTGAAGGAGACTCCTACTTCATGATTCAATAAAAGTGTAGCAATGGTTTGCAGAAGAACGAAAACTTGCCCTTGCTATGAAAATAGTGCCTGCTGACTTTCTTCAGTTCTCATGTATTTCCCATTGCTGCTGGGAACTGTCTTTAAGGTTAATTATCTGTGTAGCCATTTGCACTACATTAAGCCACCCATATGCTGATTTTCCCCACAAGGTGGCACCCCCAGCCACTACCTAACTTCCTAAATATCTCCACTGATTTTAATAGGGAAAGCATATGGCTAGTGTGCCTTTTAAAAGACAAACACCCTCCATACCCACTCCCCCAGTAGCTAGCCTCACCTATGGTCCCTTGGACACTGTGGATTGACTCCTTTTTGGGACTGACCCAGTGTCTCATCATTGCTCGAGTAGTGATAGGAGGTAGGGGACAAGGAGGCAGAATCTCATCTGGGTACTGTAGTTTGACGACTCTGGAACAAACCAGGGAAAGAAACCAGAAAATAGTCAAATACAGAAAAAAATTACAGAAATCCAAAGCTGACTGTAATAAAAGCTTTCCAGAAAGCCAAGGTTCATGTGGTGTTTTTTTTTTTAACTTCAAAGTCACCTTAAATTGTGATTAAAAAATCATATTTATATAGCACCTTAATGGTTATAAAGCATTTTTGCATATACTCTCCTATCAAATAATGCAAGGATTTTTATCCTGCCCCGATGAGGAATATGAGGAACTAAGAGGTAGGGTAGAATAGTGAAAAGAGCAGTGACTTTGGAATCAGAAAACCTGGGTTTCAATGCTATTGAAGACACTACCAATTGAGATTCTGGACAAATCATCTACTTTCTATAGGCCCTAGTTTTCCCAGTTTAAAATGAGTGTATGGGATTCATTGCCCTCTCAGTTCCTTTCCCTTTCTAAATTTATGAACTTTTGACTTAACTTGGGTTCCTATAACAAGTGGCCTAGAAAGTGAGTTATGATGGATAAATCAGAACTTAGGAGTTAAAACCTGGATTCAAATCCTGTGGATCTAGATCTTAATTTTTTTTTAGTGGAAAAACTAAGAGGAGTCTTAATTGGTAGAATGAATCTTTGGCCTTGGTGTCAGGAGAGCTGAATTCAAACCTTAGTTCTGACAGAATTAATACCTCCACATTTCCCTCTGCTTCTAAGATCTCTTTGCAGCAGGATCTAAGCTATTCTGATTCTTATCTTAAATGTTGGACAGTTTCGATTCTGTTTCTGTATCTTCAGTGCCTAGGCCTTATATAGTAATTCTAAATAAGTGTGTGTAAATTGCAGATTAAACATTTTTAAAAATAATTTTGCCCATTGACTTTAGGCTAGTTGCTTAAAGTCTCAGTCTCAGTTCCCTTTTAAAATGGTAATAATACTACTTGTATTACCTTTTAGAGGGTAGTTGTTGAGAGAAAAGTGCTTTAAAATGTTAAAGGTCTGTATAAATAAGATTATCATTCTTTATTCAGATTAGGTCAATTCAAAACTAGAAAAAAATAATTTCTAAACCTCTGAATCTTGAGCTTATATGTCCCAACTGATGCAGAAAAACTGTGGAAATTGGAATTGATTTGAAGAGTATTTCTGTTGAGCTTCTGGATTGGACTGGTATGTAGGGATATCTAGCAATGGAGGATACAGAAGAATTTCTATTTAGATATTGATTGAAAACATGAAAAGTTGTTATATCAGATATGTATATAGACATATATGTACACAAAGATGCAAAATGTGTATATATACAAATAAGAATATTAATTTTTTAAACTAACAATTTACCTTTTGTGATCCCATTACAGAAACAATGTGACCTAGTGAATAGGAATACTAGACTTTGGAGTTCAAATTCTCTTTCTGATATTGAACATGATCCTGGTGATTTGGGCTTTAGGTAACTTCCCTAGAATTTATCTACAAATTTTTGGAAAGATTACAACCTGCTAGGAGTTTCCTAAGCTGAAATAGTCAGACCCCCTCCTGAATATATGGCGTAATCATATATTAAAATTGAAATAAGAAGATGGTTGGTAGATTCAGCAAAGAAACTCTGGGGCCAAATTCTTCACCTTAAGGAACTAACTGCTTTTATTAGAATTCACTGTCTAATCCACTTACCCATGGGTATCATTGATAGTCTCCTGATGGACTAGCACCTGTGCCTTGTCCTGAAACAATCCAGTATGATGATTGTACAAAGATGTTATTCGGAAATCCAAGTCATCCAAAGGGATCTGAAGTAGAAGTTGGTAGGATAGTCATTTATAGGCCTTTTGCTCTTGCCAAGCTCTGTTCCTCTTTACTCCATTCCCCCCCCCCCCAAGAACTTAGTAGATACTTTGCTTGGTTTGAGATCCAGCAGCAAGTCCTTATACAGGGTTTCCTAAAAGTCTTAATGCCATCTAAAGCCTTCTAAAGAGCTTTAAAGCTCTTGCACTGAGGTCTGTTTAAAACCGCACTAAAACTTTTGGGACATCCTGCATTAGAGGCACTTCTTGCTTGACACAGTAATCCCTTATGTATTACCAAGTTTGATTTTCTAATTTAAATGAGCCTAATCCCTATTTCCCTTTCTAAGAATATTATAAGTCAATTTTATAATTGATTTGTACTATGTGAGATCAATATTCCCATGCTTAGCATCCTCTTGCATTTTAGGCATTGGAAAAGGGGGAGCCTCATAGAGAGACAGTGACTTGCTCAAAGTGAAACAGAGCCAGAACAGAATTTACTCTTGATGATTCTTTTTCCAGAGACCTGAGATTGGGATAGGGGTGGGACAGGGGAGTTCTGGATAACTTTTTGGTAGATTAAAAAATTATAAATACAAGGAAGGAGAGATCTTCCAAAAAATAAAAGTTTGACCATATTTCTTTAAAAACTGTTCTAAACTGTTTCAAGTCAGAAAAAAAATAAAATGGATTCTTAGTTCTCAGTACCTCTGGGTCATAGAAATATACATCCCTCCTAATACTGGCAACAGTGGTAGTTGAATGGAGTCGGTTCCAAGGATTCTGCTGCTGGACAATATGGCTTGGGCTGGTGTAGGGGGCTTTCTGCAAGACACAAATCACAGCCATCAGAGAGTCATTTCCTGGTAGTTTTTACAACTCTCCACTTGTTCCTCTGTATCAAGAAGCTTCTTGAAGCAGCAACTCTTAAGTTAAAGGATGACAGTTGTCACTAGAATCGTGATCTTTAAATGTTTCAAGTCTTGATAACCAGCAGAATGATGTTATCATTCAATGAAATAGGGAAATTTAGAGGAGATGCTTATTTGGCAATAAGATGAGTTTTAAGTTAGAGATGTTGAACTTCTTCAAAGAGAGGAAAATTGAAGAAAGAAAAGCAAATGCTTTTCGTTCATACAAAATTCATACAGAAACTGAGTAATTTGTCACAGAAGCAAAAGAAGGAGGAATTTTAAATGATAGAGCTGGTTAACCAGTGTGATTATAGATATAGAAATAGAGATGTCAAGGATAATAAAAATAATGAGATATGAAAGGGAAAAAACTTATAGAAACAGCAAAACATAATTAGTACTCTAACTACAGGCAAAAACACCATTATCTTATTGAAGCTAATATAATCACTTTAAAATTAAGTATACCATATGGTCATGCAGTTATGTCAATGCCAGTCATTTACCTCGCTAGAACAAAAGTTTCTGATTGTGAGCTGTGTTCTCAACAAATTATTAGCAGACAGAATAAAGGGTTGTTTGGGGGGGGTTTTGGCTTTAAAGTAGCAAATCACTCTAATTTCTCTTATACTTCCCACTTCAAGATGCCAAATCACATAAGAAAAACTATTTAAATTCCCAAATAGTACCTTGCATATAGTTGGCTTTTACTGCCAATTTAAATTAGCTACTTTATTTGAAACATTGTTCTAGGACTGAGAATGCAAAGACAGACACTGTTGTTCTCAAGTATCTTAGAATCTGATGGAGAAGGGAAAAAGAAGTATACAAGTATTTAACATACATGGGTGAATGAGAAAAAGCCAAAGAAAAATCTTTGCAAAGCCTTATGAACAATTAAGAACCTTGACAAATATTTGTTGTTGCTATAACATTTTAAAAATCCAAGAGTTTGGAAGGGTTAAAAGGAGGTATTGAAAAAATACAAGTATGGCTTTTTTACCCTATTTTGGAGCACTACTTTTCAGGAGATACCACTATTCACTCTGAATACTGAGCTAGGAAAGCCTTAGGGAAACAGAGCTAGTTTAAAGTTCCATTTCTTTAAATTGAATCTTGCTCACTTTGTGATACCTCGAAGACCTCTTGTTACTAGGATCGCATTTCCAGGACACCCCATAAACTCATGGATCTCCAAAAGCCTATATGGGAAGACAAAGACCTTGATAACTTCTTCCCAGTTTAACAGTGGGGGACATTTATTTATAAATAAGCTTCCTGGAAAGCTTAGCCCACCAGGAGGAGGAGTTTATGGCTTTCCTGGGGTGATACACCTGCTCAATTGTCTGAGCAAGAGCCCTATTCTTGTATTCGGATTCGAAATCTTGTGTTCTTTCCCTCACAAGTCCCTCTGCTTTGTAGAAAGGAAATAAAGGCATTGGCCCAGACCCCTGGAGATATACCTGACAGTCCCTTTTGCCCATGTAGGTTTCTTCATTCTCGAGCTTAGGGCTTTGAATGGGGTCTCGAGTAGGAGGCATAGTGAGAAGCGAACTCCGCCCAGAAGCTCAGGACCAGCCGCACGGCGTATGGAGATCTCGGTGCCTCTTGTTTAGAATCCCCGGAGCAGGTTGCTAGGCGACGCCCCGCCTCCTCTATGACTAGAGACGCCCCTAGTGGTGGGATTCGAACTCATCTAAAGTGAGACCAGGTAGAGCGCAGGAATGGTTTTACAAGTTGGCAGGTGGGTTAAGTTATTATTATTTAGTCGTCTTTCAGTCGTGATCAACTCTTCGTGACACTATTTGGGATTTTCTTGGTGACCACACTGGAGTGGTTTGCCGTTTCATTCTCTAGCTAATTTTACAGGCGAGGAAACTGAGGCAAACAGGATTAAGTGATTTGTAGAGTCACAGCTAAGTGTCTGAGGAAAAATTTGAACTCAGGTCTTCCTAATTCCAGGCGGGACGTTCTATCCATTTTGCTAGATTGGGGAACAGTGTTGCAAAGGTAACCCACAGTTTTCCAGGAGTCTCCAAGAGAGAACTTTGCCTTACATGAAGAAAGACAATACCGCGTCTTGAAATTTCTGCTTTAGGAAAAAAAGTCACGAAAGATGGTGTGAAAATTTACTTTTCCCATGTGGTAGGAAAATAATATTTCTGCGCTTGGCAAAACGGTTGGGGAATTCGACATAATTACTTGTGTTTCTTTAGCGTTGCGAGATTAGCAAAGCGCTTTCCTCAATAGTCCTGGGAGGTGGTTTATCCACTTACTTTTATCCCCAAATGTGCCTGGGATACCTATACTCTGACAGGTTAAGTGACTTGCCTAGAGCTAGATAGTGAACATCCGAGCCACAGCTCAGATGAATAAATGAATAAAACATTCGAAACTCAGGGGATTCAAATAAAAATGTCTCTGCCCTCAAGGAACTAACATTCTCATGGAGAAGGCAACACATATGAAAGGTTTCTTAAGAGTTTATCAGCAAAGCAGACAATAATGCCCCTTTTAAAATATAATTTCCACTGATAAAATCATAAGTTTCTAATTTAGAATCATTGTCAGAGATTTTGGAGACAAGGATTTTTTTTTTCTTTCTTTTAGCACCTACATAAAAGTTGTGTCCCAGGTTGATGGCTCTAGGCACTGAGCTGGCACATTTACTATTCCCAAGTATTGAATTCAGAGACCTGGTCTGCCTCCATCAGAATCGGAGAGAAAATGGTCTAGATGCTTGTGGTGGTTTAACCAGCCTGGCATATGCTGCCTCCTGTCTCTCCCCCAAGATTGCCACCCTTGTACTCTTGTTCCCCTATGTGCAGACAGAGGTGTTTATTCGCACTGGAAAGTGTCCTATATTTTGTCAGTAGAGGGGTCACTGGAACTGGACCTGTGATTTCACAAATGGGATAATTACGTAAACCATATATAAAATGTTATTTATTATTGGGATGGGGAACTACTAAGGCCGATCAGCACAGCTGCTCTATAACTCCTAGTCGCAGAGCTGTCTGGAGCGGGAGAGACAGTCACAAAGTCATGTGTGTCACAGACTAGATTTCAGTCCTGGTGGTCTTGACGGCTCTCCATCCACGACACCATTTACTTCTTTTTTTCTTTTCCTTAGCAAACACTGCTGCTTAAAACTCTGGTAGACTAGATAAGACAATCTGATTTAGCATTAGTTAACAGTTATACTTCCTAATAAATGGGAGTCTTGGGAGTGAAGGAGAGCAGCTCCCTAAAATAGAGAAATACTTTACGGAGGGAGCTGCATTTAAACACACGCACACACCCCCCAAAACTGATGCACCTGGACCATGAACCAGTAGAATGTTTTTAATGCCTCAAGCTCCATTTACACGCGCAGTTTCCTTGTCTGTTAAGCCGTTTGCAGCCTTCTAGCGCGCGTCCGCCCACGCGGCTCGCTTGCCTGGGTGGTAGCTTCGGCGGCTGCTGCTGCCATGGCGACAGGCAGGTGAGCGGCAAAGGCACCGCGCGTGGTCCTTTCCCCACCCGCGCGGAAGGGAGGAGGAGGCGGTTGCCAAGGCGACGCCAGTAGAAGGAGGAGAAGGGGAAGGTGGGAGGAGGAAGATGGGCGGCCCTGGGCTAGCTGCAGGGAGGTGACTGAGGCGAGCCCAGCCCCTTGCATCCTCCCTCCTTGTGCCTCCCTCCCGGTTCTGCTTCCTTCTGCCAGCAGAAGCGGTAGCGGCAGCAGCACCTGAGGCTGCTCTCTCTCCTAGCAGCGCTATGGCTAGAGCTGGGAGCAGCCTCCATCCTTCTGCCAGAGACAGGGAGAGAACTGAGAGGCCTCCTGCTGTATTCCTACTGCTGCTGCTGCTGTTGCTCTGCGCTGGGGCTGCTTTCCAGGTGGCTCAGGGAACCGAGCTCCACGCCTGCAAAGAGGTACCATCGCTCCCTCCCAAATGTACCCCTTATCCCCCAACCCTTAACCAGAGAGGAAGTCAGGGCGAGACTTCTTGGGGTCGAAGCACCAGCTAGTTTCAGAGGCCCAAAGAGTTTGGGTTCCTGTGGGGAGGGAGGGAAGATGGGACAGACAGTGGCGTCATAGAAATGTCAAACCCCCTAGAGGTCTTAGGAAATAGAACATCTTCATCCTTTGGGCTGTCCAATCTCCCCTCGTCAGTTGCTCAAAAATAGAGGAGCCTGGGTCACGGAGCAGGAGAGAATGGAAGAAGGAAATGTCCATCTGGAAAGTAGGGAAAAATAATCAGAGTGGTTCAAAACAAAGGGCTAAAAACATGATGGAACCTCAGAAAGAAGAGGGTTGAAGTGATAGGAGAGTGGAGTTAGGAAAGTGGAAGGAAAAAGGCAGAGTGAACTAGCTAGCCAGTATATTTTAAAGGGCATAATTGGGGTGGAGGGATGAGAAAGAAAAGCCAGGTGAAACTCCCCCCCCAAAAAACCACTCTTCCTCCAGGGTTAAATACAGTAACTTTTCAGACTAGAAAATAGACCAGATTCTTTTCTCTCTGTAACTTTTAAAGGGAAAAATGTGCTTTGTTTTGTATCTGAACAGGATCCTATCTCCTCCTAGGTAGTTTCTCTGAGTTCTTCCAGTATGTTCTCTCTGTCAGTACTTACATCTTTTCTGGATTTCTGAATTTGCCTCAAAGTTGGATTTTCCAGATATTTCTGAAATGTTGGTAGCATGATTTACAATTTAGTGACTGTCTCTTAATTCTTGAAATACTTCAAAAAATAAGAATAGTAAATGGTGTATGAGTAGCAAAACTTCTTGAGTTTCCATAATAGTGAAATGACAGGATGATTTTGGTTATCCCCTGAATAACTTTTCCTAACCATATGGCACAATTAGTAATAGAGTACATACAACATTAGAGGAGATACAATAGATATTGCTCTGTAATCTCTGTGAAATGTTAATTATTTCAAAACAGATCAGATCCCAAATTGCAAAAATAATTGCAAATCTCAAATTTGGCATAGTATTTATGAAATGTTTTTGTTTATTTGTTAGTGATTTTTGGATAGACAAAAATGGCACTTGGGGTCTCATTCCATCTCTTGATAGTTTGTAAGGTAATTATTGGCCAGTCCATGAAGAATTGAAATGAATTTTTGAAGGAATGAATGTCCTCTCAATAAATTTACTTATCTAAAAGATCCAGTGTAAACTACTCTGGTTGGGATTAGAACTTATGATAACCTGGCTCTTTCCTACCTTTCCAAGTCATTTTATACTTTATTCACCTCTACCATTTCCACAATCTGCCTATTCTGCTCTGTTTGCTGTTCCTCTTATGAAACATTCCTATATCCTGTCCTTGTGCATTTGCCCTATCTATCCCTCATGCTCTTTCCCTTCACTTGTGCTTAGTTCCCCCTGGCTTCATTCAGTACTCAAATTGAATCTTTTTTCTGTCTTCTCTCTAGATAAACACTTTCTCTGAGATTATCTTACATCCATTTTGTATGTATTTAATATGTGCTGAGTTATTTATATATATTATCTTCCTCATTAGAAGTATGCTCCTTGAAAGAAGGGACTATGTTTTTGCCTCTCTTTGTATCCTTAGCACTTAGCTAGCACAGTGTTAGGCACATAATAAGTATTTTAAAATACTGACTAATTTTGAAGATAATACCACTAACACATCATCAGTATGCTATAGAATATAGGATTGCTTTTCTAGTATTGATCATGGATTTTAGCATATGTCTTAAAGATAGCTTTAATAGCCTGTTCAGTGACTGCAAAAATGAGTAAGTTTCTTAGCCCATACAGATCAGATACCTAACTTTTTAATCTTGGTAGCACCGTGTGCTGAGTAGCCAGCCAATCCAGACAAGTTTATTTTTGTCTGGAAATCAAACTTGGAAAGCAAGAGTTCTACCACTGAATTAACAATTCCTATGAAAAATTTTGTAAACTAGGAGAAAATGAGAAATGTTTAATAACGATTTTATCTTGATGTGGGGAGAAAATATTTGAGAACTCAAACTTTTACCTTTAAATTAGTAGTCTAAGTATCTTCAGTATTATAAACACAATAAAATAGAGGGAATCTTTTGCTATATGAATTTACTATATGAATATAGATTTTCCTCTCTCCCTCTTCCCCATATTCTTGAAGCCATCCATGTATTTTATTTCCTCTATATTGTCTTAGAGCACAGCCTAGCCCTATGAACTTGTGAGACAGGCTACTGGAGCTGGCAGCAAGCACAGCATTGTTTGCACACACCTTCTCCAAACAATGACCAGCAAATCACACAAGACTCCCAAGATCCACCTCCAGGAAAGAATAAATTCACCTCATTGATAGTCTTGATTTTGGGGGTTTGAACAAGATCCTGAAGGACTCTGGATTTCTAAACCACACCCATAACAATCTGAGAGAGGGGAAATTCACCTCTTGCTTGGTTGGACTATTTCAGTTTTAAGTCCTTTGGACTTATGATAAACTCATACTAGAGAATCCAGCCCAAGATATTTTATGCTGGGAGATGTTTTCTGGCCAAGGCTACAGGCCCAAGCAAAATAATAGCATTTAATAACAAGCCAGCATTGCTGGAAACACCCTATATGCATTTGCATTGTGCCTTGACATCATTGAATGAGGCAAGTCCTTTTTAGTAGCATTCTAACTGCTTCTAACCCTTCTGACAATTGCTGGTGATGTTTCCTTGGTTCCTGGGAGCCAGAGCAATCCCCTTGGGATCTCATAAGGCAGAAGAAATAGTGGATCATTTGATTAGTTGGGGCAGAGGTGGAAGGATGAGTATGAGTTCTTCACTCTCTAATGTGTGCTGAGGCTTGATGGGGTCTGTTTGGATGTTTGTTTTAAATTAATCATTTTATATCTCCCGTGCTAGTGCTGGCTCACTGCTGACTGATTCCTGAAGGGATATTTCTTGTGCTAGCAGCCTATCTCTGTTAAAGAATATAGTAACAGAAAAATTGTCTTTGATCTGAACGTGATCTTTGATCAGAAACCAGGAGCTATATGGATGCCAGATGTGGGGCTTCCCTAGCTCTTTTTAGAGACACCTCCTAGATTGACTGAAGCAGAGGAGCATCTAGGGGAAAAAAATGATTTCTAAAACGGGAAATTGAGTTTTAGCTGAATTCTGGAGCTGAACACTTACTAGCTCCAAGTTATATTTAGTGTTTCCTTAGAACTTGCATATGTCAATGGAATTATTGACATAGTACTCTCTTCAGTAGTGCAGACTGCAACCTTTCCATACTTCATCTTGGCTGACTCTTGTCCATGTCCTCTAATAAATCCTCCATGGGGGGGCCCATCCAACATTCTAGGAATTTTCCTCAAAGTCTTTTAATATTCCATAGCTTACAGTAACCCGATTTGGGCTACCTAATTGTTATCCCTTATTTTTAAATACATGAATGGCCTTATTTTCCTATTACATCTCTTGGAAAGATGTCTTTGGCCCATTTCTTATTTGCAACTAGTTAATCATTATTTATATGCCCACCATGTACCTCTCCATTGCCATTTGGGTTATCTGCAATTTTGACCTTTGGGACACTTTAATTTCTATGATTTGCAATCAGATAGCATCACTCGAAGAATATTAATGTTTTAAAATGTGCATATTTATTTGTTTCAGGATAAATCTCTGTTCAATTAAAGAAAAAGAACAAAAACTTTAAATTACCAAATGGCCAACGGTCACCATACCTGGCTTACTTTCTATTCTTATGAAACAATCATGTTTTGTCATTATTCATTCCTTTCCTCAACAAATATTTGAACATCTGCTATGTAGTAGTCACTCCTTCAAGTATCAGCAGAACTCCCACCCTCTCCAAGAAACCATTCCCAGCCCTCATCAGTCAATCCTTATATAACATGAACTGAAAGTTATTCCTCAACATGATTGCCCTACACTGGATGTGCTCTAGTTTATCAGCATCCTTCCTAAAATGTGGTACTGAGAATCAAACACAGTATTCTAGATGTACTCTGTCCAGAGCAGAATAAAGCAGGACTATCAGCTCCTGACATTCTTGGAAGTGATTAACTTTCAGTGTGACCCATGATTGCATTAATGTTTTGGGCTTCCATACAGCATTGTTGACTCATATTGAACTTGTGGTCTACCAAAACCTCCAGATCTCTTTCAAATAAATTATTATCTAGCCAATTCTCCCCTACCATGTACTTGTGTAGTTTTTTGTTTGGTTGTGTGTTTGTTTGGAAACCAAATTTAGATTTTATTTAGAATTTAGAATCTTATTGATTTGGGCCCAGTGTTAAAACCTATAAAGATCTTTTTGAGTCTTGGTTTTATCTTCCATTGTGTTAGCTATCTCTTCCAGCTTTGATTAAATGTTATCAACTACTTTTTGAGTTCAATGGTTTAATCAGTTACAAATCCTTTTTTATTGTCTTTTATTGTCTAGCTTATGCTCCTCCCTTTTCCCATCAGAATCATGAGTCATTTTATTAATAGCTTTGCTAAAATGTAGATAAACTATAGGAGGCAAAAACTTACAGGAGAGAAAAAAATTTGATTGAAGCCTACATACATATAAAGGAAGTAATAGAAAATGGAATTAATACAAGTTGTTTGGAGCCATATTGGGAAAGTCTTTGAATGTAGTTTGAATTTCATTTCACTGACAGGGAAATCATTTTTTGAGTATAGGAGTGATGTGACCAAGGTGATGCTGTGAGTTGTAGTGAATAGAACAGGTTGGATCAGAGGGACTGGAAGATGGCTAGCCTCTGATGAAACTGTCTTATAAATCTGAAAGTATGATAGCAAGGGCGTCAATTGGAATGAAAGAAGTAAGACTGAGGGTTCTGATTTAAATAATCAGTAGGATTTGGAGGATGATTATATGTAATAGGCAAAGGAGGAATCATTTAACAATCAGGACTCTGAAGGCTGAGAAAGTAGGAGAATTAACGGCACCATTCACATTATATAGCCAATTACCAGATGTTAGAAAGTTATAAGGAGGAGCTTTGTTATAGGGTACTTAAACACATGTATGTAAACAAGCTTTTCAGCTTTAAATTTTCTCTATAGGTTCTCCTTTTATACTAGCTGGGAAAACTAACAAGTCTTGGGTGGACTGTTTCCCTGCTTCACAGCAACTTCTAGGCCTTATGTAAATTCTAGTGCCTTTTTGTGGGTCCAGCTCTGTAGCAAGAGGGGTTGTTATTGTTATTTGTTCTTCTTGAAGAGGATCATGACATCAGGGAGGTGACGCCATGACATTCAAGAGAATTGTATTGAAGTGAGGGAAGGTTGTGCAAGGTCACCTGCCTCATTTTTTCCTCAAGAGCCATCTGGGTCCAGTGGCCAGATAGAGATTAGGATGATTGGAGGTGGCTTTGGATGGAATGGGAAATCTTAAGCTAAATTCTTCAACATCATTTTAGTGATTAAGGCTAGTTAGAAATTTCACTTAGGCCCCCTCTCCCCCCCCAAAAAAAATCTAAAATAAATAAGTCTGGGAGAGAAAGATCCTCCGGGCTTTTAGTCAAAGCAGAAATGATTGCTATTTATATTCAATTAGAGTCGATCAGACCAAAGAAGATGAAATGGGGCTTGGCCTGGGATCTGTTGGTGGCCAATCAATGAGAAGGAAGGAAGGAAAGATAGATTACTGTTCAGATATCTCTCAGACCACTGCCTTATCATGGTGGAGGGACTTGTATGGTTCAGTGAAAGTATGAACTATGCTGTGCAGGTCATTAAGATGGACAGATCATAATGGAGAATTCCGAAAAAACTGATCCTTTGGAGAAGGGTATGCACAGTTTTACAGCATAGTTCCAGATTGCTCTTCAGAATGGGTAGATCATTTCACATCTTTCCTGTTATCTTTGTCGATCCGAGAGGTGTGAAGTGGTACCTCAGAGTTTTAATTTGCATTTCTCTAGTGATTTAGATAATTTTTTGATATGACTATAGGTGGTTTTAATTTTGTCATCTGAAAATTGTTCATATCCTTTGATCATTTATCAACTGGGGAATGACTTGTATTGTTATAAATTTGACACTGTTCTTTATATATTTTAGAAATGAGACCTTTATCAGAAACACTGGATATAAAGATTTTTTCCCAGCTTTATGTTTCCCTTTAAATCTTGTTTCTGTTGGTTTTGTTTGTGCAAAATCTTTTTAATTTAATATAATTAAAGTTGTCCATTTTGTATTTCATAATGTTCTCTGTATTCTTTGGTCATAAATTCCTCCCTTCTTCAAAAATCTGATAAATTTTCCCTTGTTCTCCTAATTTGTTTATGGTATCAACCTTTATGCCCAAATCATATACCCATTTTGACCTTATTCTGATATGGGATGTGAGATGTAGATCTATATACCTCATTTTAAAAAGGAAATTTGCCAATGAGGCAAACTTAACATCTTTCTATAGGACTTATTAACCTTTCCCCAATCTTTCAATAGAGAGCATGGGCTTTTGCTTTTTCCTAAATGGTAACATGATCTCATTAGTCAGGTGACTTCGTTTTCATCTGAGGATCGCTTAACAGCAATAATGATGTTATCCTAGGCTCACAGAGGTCTAGTAATGAAATCTCTCAAAAGTGCTTAGCATAGTGCTTAGCACAAGGTGTATGCTTAATGATGTTTATTGACTGAAAAACAATGTGGGACAGTTGAATGTGCACTGATTTTGGAGTTGGAGAGCTGGGTTCAAATTTTGACTTAAATATGAGCTGATTGATAAAATAGCTTGAGTTACCCAAATCTTGGTTGCCTCATATAAAAAATGGAGATAATAATACCTATGTTATCTACTTGATACAATTGTTCTTAGAAAAGATTTTAGCAAACCCGAAATCCCCATATAAATGTGAGTAATTATCTATTTAAGGCAGGGCACATAAACTAAAGGCTTGCTGTTGAAACTTTAGGATGGAACCCAGGATTTCTTTACCCACTGAGATGGAATATTTCAGGGACTAAAACCAAACTTTAAGGACTAGAGAAATTAACCTGTTATTTTCTTTATGTTTTTATAATATTTAAAAATTTTAAGCTTAAATACAAAATGAGAAAAAAATATTGCCATCTACACAGCAGAGCATAGGAAAGCATTCAATAGAAAACAATAAATTTTCATTTCAAGAACACCTATATAATAAATACCACATATTGTTTTCAAAGTTTCCCAGTGTCTCTATGCTTCCTTGTTGGTTTTCTTTTGTTCTGTGCTTGTCAGTGTTCCCCTCTCTCTCCCCTGCGCAAAGAAGGCTATAATTAAAGGGGAGATCTCTTTCTCTCTCTCTCTCTCTCTCTCTCTCTCTCTCTCTCTCTCTCTCTCTCTCTCTGTCTTCTCTATTTACATATACATATATACAAAGATATCTATAAATTTATAAACATGTATGTAGGACTATAGTTTTTTTTTTTTCTATATGTCATCAGTTTCTCTGAAAGTGGATAGCTTCTTCCTTCATAGGTCCAAATTTTTTCTTATTTTCCTAAATTAACTAATTCATCATAGACACAGGAACACTCTGAACATAAACACAAAACATAAAATAAAATTTTTATACAAATAAATTCAGCTAAATAATTGAAGTAATATTTATTGTTTGTGAGTAGGTAAAGTCAATATAATTTTTAAATGACAGTTTTACTCAATGAATCTATTTATTCAATGTCATCCTAATTAAATGTCTAAAAATTATTTCACTGAGTTAGAAAAAATAACAAAGTTCACCTGAAAGAACATAAGGTCAGGAACTTCAAAGAAACCAGGAAAAATTAAACTTATACTAAGCTATAACAGAGAACATTGGTAATTATAATAAGGATAATTTCAATCACTTTTAAAATGTTTTATATAAACAAAACTTATGTAGACAAGAATAGAAGGGAGGATGCTTTTATAGCAATCTTTTAGATAAGATCTGACTGGGTTGCAATACTGCTTATGGTATTTCTATGTTTTATGTTTATGTTCATATAGTTCCTATGTCTATTTTGGCAGATATACACTTGAGTATTTTATACTGTCTAGTTAGTTACTTTAATGATATAAAGCTATATTGCTGACATAAGGTGGTTTCTCTATTTTTCACTTTTGATTAGATATAATTTAACTTTAACTTCATCTAAGATCATGATTACTATCCGTGCTTTTTTTTCAAAATAAATTTCACTCCTGCCCTTTATCTCTATATCTCTCATTTTTATGTTTCCTGATAGCAACATATTGTTGAATTCAGATTTTTAATCTACCCATTTCTGTTTTATGGGTAATTTTGTCCCCTTCACATTCTAAGCTATGATTACTTGTAGTTTTTTCTCCTTCCTATTTTTCCTCCTTATTCTTCTCATCCCACTTACCCTATCTCTCTTCACTCCTGTGATTTCTTTCTGTCCAATACCTCTGTACATTTGTATGTGTATATACATATATATGTGTATATATATACATGTGCATACACACATATATTTTCCCCTCTTTAATCCATTCCTGAGAAGAGTATTGTTCTAGGACTAAGCGCCCTCCTCCCATTAGCTTCTTCTGTATCAGTTTTTTTTTTTTTTATGGCTTACTTGTTTGAGATAATTATTCCTTTTTATCTCTCCTCACACAGTTTTGTTTTGTTTGTGAAATACTCCATCATACTCAGCTTAGACCAAGCCTTTCTTTCAAACTACCTGAATACAAACTACAGTCAATAATAATTTTACATAGAAGTAAATGATTTGACCTTATTGAGTTTCTTATATTTGGTCTTATTTACCTTATATTTCTCCTGCTTGTTACATGCCAAAATTTCCCTTAAGTCCTATAGGTTTTATCACAAAAACCTTAGTCTTTCAATTCATTAAATATTGATTTTTTAAAAAAATTAGGATTATACTTAATTTTGCTGCATAAGTTACTCCAGGTTGAAACTCTAGCTCTATGAAATATAGTATTCCAAGACCACCTGTTCTTCAATGTACTAGCTGTCAGATTTTGCGCAATCTTTATTGTAACTCCATGATATTCAAATTGTTTTTTTTCTTGTTCTTTCCAATATTTTATCCTTAACTTGGGAGGTTTGAAACTTGGCTATGGCATTCTTGTAAGTTTTCCTCCTCACATCTCTTTCAGGTGGTGATTGGTAGATTCTGTTTCTGCTTTGCCTTCTTGTCTCCTTGGCTCTCCACTCCTCAGCCAGCCATGGCTAGGGCCCCCAACTTCACTGTTCCACAAACAATCTTACTCCCTGCAGTCTGTCTGGTAGATGGTTGTCCTTTCTGTCCCGGAACTAAAAAACCAGGGACTTTGCTCTCCTGTTAGTGCCCATAGCCAACAGGATCCCCTCCCCTTGCTACTGCACTCACCAGGTGTGTGGTAACTCCTTTTCCCTACAGCCACAGCCAGAGAGGCATCTGGTCAGCACAGCTGTGTCTTGTGTCCCGCAGCAGTGTAAGGATCTTCAGTTTTCTTTTCCTCAGCCATCAGACCCTCATATTTTTTGCAAAATGAAAGTTTCTAAGGCTGGAGGTGTCTCTCAGCCCAGCTGCCTCCAGGACTTCTTTAAGGAAAATGCAGTTACCTTAGGAGTCTTTGCATTTCACTCAGATTGAATTTTTCTCTGGAGGTTGGGTCTTTTCTGGGGTCTTCTCAAACTGCCTCAGGAAAACAGCTGCTTTATCAACCTTGTTTATTTCTGCTTGTCTGAAAAGATATTCTCTCTCTCTCTCTCTCTCTCTCTCTCTCTCTCTCTCTCTCTCTCTCTCTCTCTCTCTCTCTGTCTCTCTCTCTCTCTGTCTCTCTCTCTCTCTCTGTGTTTCTCTCTCTCTTCTCTCTGTGTTTCTCTCTCTCTGTCTCTCTGTCTGTCTCTCTGTGTTTCTCTCTCTCTCTGTGTTTCTCTCTCTCTCTCTCTCTCTCTCTCTCTCTCTCTCTCTCTCTCTCTCTCTCTCTCTCTCTCTCCTCTCCTCCTCTCTCTCCTCTCCCTCCCCCCCCCTCTCTCTGTCTCTGTCTCTCTGTCTCTCTCTGTCTCTCTCTCTGTCTCTCTGTCTCTCTCTCTCTCTCTCTCTCTCTCTCTCTCTCTCTCTCTCTCTCTCTCTCTCTCTCTCTCTGTTTCTCTCTCTCTGTCTCTGTCTCTCTCCCCTCTCCCTCTCCCTCTCCCTCTCCCTCTCCCTCTCCCTCTCCCTCTCCCTCTCCCTCTCCCTCTCCTCCAGAATCCTCAGTTATTTTCCAAATTTCCGAGAGTCCAGGGTCATGCTTGTTCAGCTTCAGTGCTAAGGAGCTATTGGGTTTAAACTATTGTGATTCAAAGAGGACACAAACCTGTGCCCCAAGACCTTCTCAGGCTATTAAGTTTGATGCAAAGATTGCACTGCCCTCCACTCCCACCCCATTTTGTCTCTTTAGTAGGTCAGAATAGAGAAGACAAATACCATGGGTGGGACATTACCATATATTGACATCAAATGGTGTGATTAACACACGGGTCATTGCTTTTAGAGCCCATAGATTGTGGACTTTGTAGTGAATTATCTTTTTGGCTCTTTTGAATCTGTGCTTATTTTCATGTCGCATCATAGCCTTGGAAAGAGAGCTCCTGCCTTTGTGAAGTGAAAAGGGTGAGACTAAATGGTCTATAAGGTCCCCTTGTGGCTCTCAGTCCTGTGGATCTTTTGTGGCAAGGATTGTTCACCACATGTAAGGTGTCTCTGTGGCTGGAAAGGACACAGAATATACATCTCTTGCTTCTTCTCCCCTATCTACCTTTAGCCAGGGGATTTTAATTCTTCCATAGGAAGTGGATCCAGAGGGGTGGGAAGAACCAAGAGGTTGGTAGAGCCAGAAATTGGCCATTTTGCCCTTCTCAGAGAAGGTGTACCAGGCCAGAATTATGTCTTATCTACCCTGGTAAATAGTGTTAATAGTTTCAAGTTCAATCTACCATTTGATGACCATTTAATATTAGGGAAAGGAGGACCCCACACTTCATATCTGAGGCTTGCTTCTCTGCTTACCAAATACTAGATCCATAATGACCTTACATAGTAAAAATCAAAAAGAAAACCCATTTATCCAAATCACAGCAAAACAGAAATCAGAGTCTGATACAAACCAGACAACATAGAGTAAAGGAGCTATCCCACTGGATGTCCTCGATATCACACAAGGAGAAGTTCTTCCAAGTCTCCAGTGTAGGAACCTGGGTATAGGGTCCTGATGGAGATGGATAGCTCCTCTCATGTGGCTTCCCAGAGGCTTTATCTTCAGCAGCCTGCAATGGATTGGATTCTTGGATCTGGAAGCCAGAAGTACCTGAAGTGACATGAGGAGACTGCTGGAGAGACTGAAGTTCTTCTCTCTGCTCTCTGACCAATTCTACCTGCCCTTCAGGCAGGTGATGTGATGGCCACCAAGAAAGAGGCAGTACCATCTCCAGGGGCTTACCCACATGGGAATAAATGACACCTTAAATCCTAAATCTTGTCCATCAAGCAGCTTCTGGGACAAAGAGGAGCAGACCTGACAAGCTGTAGCCACCACAGTTCTCTGAGAAGTACATAGGTAGGCTCACGCATCTTTCTCGTTCAGGACTCTTGCCTCTCAGGTGATGAAAGCTGCCCAATTTGTCAGGTTTCCTCCCAGAGCTGTGCTCCTGTGTCCTAGAGAAATAGAAACAGATGATTGTGGCCATCTGGCAGACGATGAAAAGCTTTTAAAAAGAAAAATCCTTTTCATCATTCCTGGGTATTCCATTTTTAAAAACCCCATGTGGAAACCAGAGTCTGTAACCTATTTTGAGGTTGTCATTGCTTTTTTCAAAGGGTTTCCATCATCTCTGGATTGTCTTGTGTTACTAAACCCAGAATCACAGATTGAATCATAGAATTGTGGCATTGGAAGGGATCCCAGAAGTCCTTGTAGTTGCAGCCTTCCCCAAAGCATGAATCCTATCTATGACAGCCCCAACCAGGGGTCACTAGTCTCTGATTAAAGATCTTTACTGTTAGGGAACTCACTGCCTTCCAAAGCAGCTTATTCTGCTTGATGGCTCTAATGATTAGGTAATTTTTTTCTTATCTAAAGTAAAAAATCTGCCTATTTATAATTTCTGCCATTGTTCCTACTTTTTCCTCTTGGGGACAAGCAGAATAAATTTTATTCCTTTTCCACAGATAGCGTGTTCCCTTTAAACCTTCTTGAAGCTAAATATCTTCAGGAATTGCTCCTTGCAGTTTGGAATCTTTTTATTATCATGGTCTTTGTCCTCTGGACACAATCTAGTTTGTCAATATACCTTCTAAAAGGAACCTGGGTAGGGGCAGCTAGTGGTACAGTGGGTAGAGCGCTGACACTGAAGTTAGGGGGACTTGAGTTCAAATCTGGCCTAAGATACCTGACTCTAGCTGTGTGACCACTTAACCCCTTTGCTTCACCAAAATCAATCAGAAAAAGAAATATGTTTGCTCAGAGATCACATCCCTTCTGCATCATGGATTCCTACTGGGGACTAACATGGATGAGGCTTAATTGTTGGGGAGGAAGGGACTCTCAAAAGAGAGGGGATTTAGATTTTTTTCTCACTCCCTGGTTTGTTATGCTACCATCTAGAGTTATTTTAGGTGAAAATTTCTAAACATATTGTTGGTTTGGGGGGTTTTCTTGGCAAAGATACTAGAGCGGTTTGCCATTTCCTTCTCCAAGTCATTTTACAGATGAAGAACTGAGGTAGATTTAATTAAGTGACTTGCCTCGTAGTCACACAGCTAGTAAATGTCTGAGACTATATTTGAACTCAGGTCCTTAACTCCATTCTGTCCACTGTACCACCTGGAGCCCAAACAAATGTTAGGTATCACTGATGTCTATGGTCTTTCCCAAAAGGAATTAACAACAACTTCTAGAAAAGTTTCTCAATATTCAGAGTAATAGAGAATCAGCTGTTTCCTCTACCACAAAAGAAATGCCTAAAATAAAAAAGCTTCATAAGCATGAAATGACATCCTCAAAACACAAAACAATAAGCCATAACTTCTATTACATTTTTATGAGAGATGGTCTCCAGAAGACTTATGAGATTGCTAAACAGAAATTTCACTTTTATATTGAAGTACTTTAAAAAAAAATAATTCATTTATGGTCTTTAGCCATCTAAGCTTCCATATCTCATCCTCCTCTTTGGGGCCATTTTTCTTTACAATTCCTAGAAGCAACACCAGCTTCCAGCATCTGGATATTTCAGTGGACATTCAGATGAGTTCATGAGGTAATCATCAAGGTGGAAAACATCCATCTCAGAATTACTGTTGGATCACCTATGCTCAGGAAGAGAAACACATTCAAGTTACCAGCTGCCTGTCTTAAGGTAGATAATGACTTAAGAATTGATCCCAGCATTGCTGATGGAGTTGTGAAATGATCCAACCATTCTGAAGAGCAAATTGGAATTATGACCACAGGACTATCAAAATGTGCATGCCTTTTGATCCAGCAATGTCTCTATTGGGCCTGTATCCCAAGGAGATCATAAAGGAGGGAAAAGGACCCTTGTTTGCAAAAATGTTTATAACAGCCCTTTTTGTAGGGGCAAGGAATTGTAAGTTGAGTGGATGCCCATCAGTTGGGGAAGGGCTGGAAAAGTTGTGGTATATGAATGTAATAGAATATTATTGTTCTAGAAAAATAATGAGCAACCTGATTTCAAAAAAGCCTGGAAAGACTTACATGAACTGATGCTAAGTGAAGTGAGTAAAACTAGAAGAACATTATACATGGCAACCACAAGATTATGTGATGATCAACTGTGATGGACTTGGCTTTTTTCAAGGCATTTCCAGTAGATTTGTTACGGAAAGAACTATCCACACCCAGTGAGAAAACTATAGAAGACTGAATGTGGATCAAAGGATGGTATTTTCATCTTTTTTGTTTGCTTATTTTTTTCCTTTTTTTGTTTTTTTTTCCCCTTTTGATCTGATTTTCTTGCATTTTTGTGTAGCATGACAAATATGGAAATATGTTTAGAAAGAACTGCACATGTTTACTATATCAAACTGCTTGCTGTTTAGGGATGGGAGAGGGGAGGAGAGAAATTTTTGGAATTTAAGATTTTGCAAGGTGAATGTTGAAAACTACCTTTGCATGTATTCGGAAAAAGAAAATACTATTTAAAAAAAGAACTGGTCCCAGGCAAGCCCATATATACTTGTTGCACTTGTTGTGCATGTAGCTGCCATAGATTTGTTAGTGAGGAGGAGACCTATATGGGATCCTATAACTTTCTCAAACTGTCATTATCTTTGATTCAAGAATCCTTCTAACCACTCCATCACAGAGATTAAGAAATTGACTGGGGGGCAGCTAGGTAGTGCAGTGGATAGACAGCTACCCCTGAAGTCAGGAGGACCTGAGTTCATATGTGACCTCAGACACTTAACACTTCTTGGCTGTATGACCCTGGGCAAGTCACTTAATCCCAATTGCCTGAGGAAAAAAGAAAAAAAAAAAAAGAAAAGAAAAAAAGAAACCAAAGGAGGCTTTGGTTGTGCATGCCCTTTATCAAAGGACCAGAATGTCTTTGTCATTGGAATTAGAGTGAGCATATGCTTTTGGAATGATCCCTGTCATCCTAAGTGCACAGAATCCAATCTCATCTCAAATCATAATACGAAATCAGAACACAGATGGTTCCCCCAAAGAGCCCAGAACACTTACATTTTCAACTCCTCACCCCTGTTTCATATAGTATAGGAAATAACTTCAGAGAATAGGGTAGAATATACTGAAATCATCTTTCTGGAGCCTATGTTTTGATCAAGGAAGACTGAAGTGGCTTTTATTATTATTGCTCATTATATTATCCTATGAACTCATGCTGAGCTTGAAGGCTGCTAAAGCTAGCTATTTTTCTTATGAATGCCTATTGTTTGTGCACCTGATTTTTCAGATCTTAAGTGCAGGACCTTCTATTACTTCCTATCAAATTTCATCTTCTTGGCTTTAGAACTTTTTTGATTCTAATTCTGTCATCTCCGGCTTTAGCAATACCTTCGCATCATCTGCAAATTTGACAAGTGTTTTATCTCTGCAAGAAAACAAAGAGGTTTTCTAATTTGCAAAGGTCTAAAAGAATCCAATTTTTAACAGGCAGGGATTTAGGAATGTGACTTCCTAAATGTGATTTTCAGTGCTGATGCAAAATAAAAGGCAAAATGAATGTAATAAGCTTTAAGGCTAATTGAGATGCCATTTCCAATATTGAGTGCAATTAAAAGCAAAAGAAGAGGTTACTCCCAGATTGGAGTGAAGCTAAGCTTGAAAAACATAATGAAATTAACCAATTTGTTCTTAAGAAACTGACTAAGGAGCTCAATTATGTGGAATAAAAAAAGGTGAACGCTAAAACACGAGTATTTGAGAAAGTATGGTGTCATAGAGCAGTGGACCTACTCAAGGATGTGGGTTCAAGCACCCATTCTGCTACTTACCTGTGTGAGACCCGGCACTCAGCTCTTATTTTCTGTGGGCCCCATTTCATCATTTGCAAAACAAGGGAGTTGGATTAGATGTCACTGAAAGAGCTTTCCAGCCCTAAATTTTTAATCCTAAAGAGCAGAGAGAAGAGAATGAATTAGATATCGTTTGCGAAGGGTTTAGCTAGGACAGAGTTTTAGAAAAAAGGAAGGATAGGAAAAAATGAAGACATTAAGCCCCTTGGATTTCACTGGCCTTCTGCTTTATTGCTCTTTTGGGAATAAGTAAAAGGATTATTTTCCTTGTGTTAATGAGAATGCTCCTGGTGGCAGTGATGATTATGGTACTGATGATGTGATAATGATGATGGTGGGAGTGATTATAGTGTGATATTGATAGTGGTGATGTGATAATGTTGATAGTGAGGATGATAACAGTGGTGGTGGTGATGATGGTGGTGGCTCCTTATTACTGACTACAACCTGATACAACCACTGAAGAATTAAAGACACTTCGGGGGTCTCTGCCTTGTATGTCACCAACTTTGGGGCTCATCCTGTGGCAGACTTCCCCTAATGCTTTTCAAATTCAGCATGGTGCAATGGAAAGAAATGGATTTAGACTCAGGGATACTGGGTTCAAATTCTGGCTCCTTATAGGCAAGTCACTTATGCTGACTCTGTTTTTCTACAATGTAAATTCCGAGATTGTACCAAATGATCTTGAAAATGGCTCCTAGCTCCAAATCTATGATCCTATAATCAATCCCCCCTGTGCTCACAGGCTCTTCATGCTGTGAACTCACACATAGGGATGAAACTACATTTGAGGATTGTAGTTACAAAAAGAACATGTCTGTCTCTAGATATCTCTCTCTCCATACTCTTGAATACATTTTGTTATTATTTAAATATTAACTTATATAGTGATATATAATATTATATATTATTATAATATCATATATTAATATATATAATATATATGTCATATTAATATTTAAATATAATGTATTATGTATATATTATACACATAATATATAATGTATTATTATACTATATTATAATATTAAACAAATATATTATAAATATAAAGTATATAAACATATACTAGATCATATATAAAATATGTTAACTTAATATGACAAATAAGATTAAACTTATATTTCTAATTATACTTTTTTATTACTAATTATACTTCTAAAAGCCTTTCAAGATTTAGATGTTAATAACACAGAATCAATTGCTCTCTCTGTTCCCTTCAATTCATTATTTTTATTTACTCTTTGTATTTTTTGTTTATGTTCTCAGCCTTGTGAGATGGAGAATAACTAGAGGGAGTGTACATGACTAGAAGTAAATGAAGGCTGTGCTAAATGTGAACAAGTTTGAGCATATCTGGGGAGAACTAAGTAGATTACCTGGAAGCTATCTGTGTACTACAGATCCTTTGAATTTCAAATTCCTAAAGGATCTCAAGCCCTTTGATTATCACATTCCACCTGGGGGATAAGTATTATATGTTGATAATTTAATAGGCCCATGGTTTTATCAGTGTGGATAATATTTCTACTGTTGCCTATCACAACTTCTCCATGTATCTTCATTCTGTGTGATTTCTATCCACGTCTCCCCAGAAATCCTCTAGAAAGGATGTACCCCCACATCCTTGACAGCTTTCATCTGGTTCTTTTAATATATCGAAGGAGCCAAGATGGTGCTTGGAATGCCCTTTGTTGTTGTCTTTCATTCTCCCTCCTTAATCAGTTATGTTCATCTGTGATGATATTTTTTAATATGGAAGAAGGCAGAAGGAAAAAGGTAAAAAAAAAAACAAACCACCCAGATTCCTTTATGAAGACTCCTTTTATGGCCATCAGAAGAGGTCCCACTACTCTGGCAAGAGTTCATCTTGTTGAATCCAGGCCAATCAGTTGATCTCTGCTTGTTGCTTGTTGATTGACTGACCAAAGATCCTTTGACTTGTAAAATCAGAAACTCCCCAACATTAAACTTGTACACTGGAGACTGCTCAAGTTAAGAGTCTGGAGAATTGGATCCGTGTCTTGACTCTGAAGCTTGTGTGACCTTCATTTCCTCTTGTGTAAGATGGGTATATTGATCATTGTACCATTTGCCTCCAGGGTTAGTGTGTGAGGAAAGTGTCTTGTAAACTTTTAAGTGTTAACATTAAGACTGAATCATTATGGGGACATTCCCCCAAATTTCTTTCTGAAGCTTATTTGAATAGTGTGCTTCAAAAGTAATTTTAGATCAAGATCTAAATGGCCTTGACTTGTGGAAGGGTTGTCATTTTTTTTTTTCATGAGACATTACTGTCATTATTTGTCAATTTTGGCAAATGAGAAAGCCTGTGAAAAACTAAAAGGAATTTGGGGGAAGAAAATAAAAATTATTTACCTGGAAATTTTGAAAAATCAGATGAATCACTATGGGAGGCAGCAATGGAAAGAGCATTGATTGTGGAGTCATAGAGGGCCCAGGTTCACATCTCCCCTGGAATGCTTTCTACCTTAGTGGCCTGGGCTTCTGCTTTACATTTCTCAGATTAGAGTGTAAGTGTCTTCTCAAGTCTCTCCTAGTTCTTTGACTATGGTTGTTTGAAGGCGAGATGGTTTAGATCAGGGTTTCTTAAACTTTCCACTGCTGCTTCTTTTCATCCAAAAACTTTTTACCTGGGTTACATAGGTATATAAAATAGGTATACAAATCAAACATTTACTGATAATGCACATAAAGAAATTTGTTTTAAAACAATTCTTTTGTTTTATATTATGTACATATAATTTTGCCATTCATTAAAGATGAAAGCAAATTTACATACCAATGAGATGGATATGCTTGTTTATATTTACTTAAAGAATTAAATTTTGGTGGAATATTCGATACCTTTAACTTATTAAATTTTGTGCACTCCTACATTCCATCACATGATCCTATCTAGAGTTGTGGCCCACAGTTTAAGAAGCTTTGGTTTATATAAATTTAGAAGGGACATTTTAGCCTAGAGATCTTAACAATTTGGAAATTTCTTTATTTCTGATAGCCACCTCAATTAAACAATTCTTATGCACCGATGTGCAAAGTACTGTGTTCCTATCCTTAATGAACTTATTTGACTAGACTGTTAGCATTATTACCTTGACCAGTATTTATTTTCATAGCTCATGGATCTGTGGCTTCCCCATTTTGGGTACTAACTCCACTGAGGCACATTGAAACCCATCCATGACTTAGTAGATCCTCTTAGAGAGTTTCTGTGTCCAAAAATGTAATCATCCTGTGGCCAACCTGGTGATGAAGGAGCTCTTGGAAAAGGGTAAGCTGCTCCTTAGAAAACATAAAACTCTGTCTCTGGACAGCTGGTTTGTCAGCTTGCTCTCCACTGGCAGAGCCTTTGAGAACCCAGGGCCATCTTCCAGGTACAATGAGCTTTTGGATAAGGACTTTAGTGGAGGATTTACACAGAAAAGTATTTTATGGCAAACCCAGGGTCAGATAAGGACTTTAGTAGAGGATTTACAAGAGGGAAAAGTATTTTATGGCGAGATGGACTGTATATATATGTATATATACTGCTAAAATGAGATGTGGCACTTTGAGATTCCCCAAACATTTAACACATTATTTTAGTTGATCCTCACCACAATCTTGGGCGGGAGGTGCTATTATCACTATTTTTCAGATGAGGAAATTCTGGTGGAATGCACTAAGTCTATAATTTTCACAGCAGTTGCTGATCTCTATTGGTAGAGGACATTTCTTCTATTACAGGTCTAGCCCCCCAAAATGACAAATTATTGTGTATATATTGGTGTGTATGTGTATATATGTGTGTAAACACATATACATACATACATGTTTCTGAATCAAAAGAGCTTTCAAGCATAGTTGTTTGATGAGCTATTTGAAAATGGAAATGACAGTTTCTCTAAGAAGCTGTGTAATGTGATTTATCTTTTCTCCTGGAAGTCTCTTTATCTTTTTCCTTTTGTTATGCATGACCCAGCATTCCCCCAAGGCTTTTTGGCTTCCTTGTGCCAAATTCGATTCTGGGGATTGAACTCACAGAGGTCAGATTCTCTCTTTGAGAAAACTCCTAAAAAAGCTCTAAAACAAATTATAGATATGGTCTCTAGCTAGGCATTTCCCATATATTGGTAATAGGGTTACTTAGCCCTTGCAAAGGCACTCCAGATCAATCAATGGATCAATAAATATTTATTAGATGTCTACTATGTTTCAGACACTGTGCTAAGTGATGAGTAAACCAAAAAAAAAAAAAAAAAAAAAGGCAAATATGGACCCTGCTTTCAAGGATCCTATATATTTCCTCCAGCCTTAAAAAAAATCAGTTGATCGGACCATCCTTTTGATGTGACTACCTTTCATTTCTCACATTCTTGAGAAAGGTATTTATACTGTCTACCTCTACTCTCTTTCTCTCACTGTCCTTTAAATCTTTTGGCTTCTCATTAATGTCATCATTCAACAGACACTCCTCTTATGTTACCCATGATCTTTTCCTCTATTCTCTCTTCAGTCTTTGACATTTGATCACTCTTTTCTTCCGAATACTTTCTCCTCCTACTTTTCTGACAACTTCTCAGTCTCCTTTGCTGGTTCCTTATCCAGACCATGCCCACTAATCATGGGTTTGTCCCTGTACTGTCCTACTTGCTCATCTCACTAACTACATAGTTTTAGTTCTCATCTCTATGAAGATAATTCTCATATCTACTTATCCAGTCCTAACATCTCTCAAAAATATCTCTATCTTCCTCATCAACTTTTTATTGGAGAAGAGAATTCTAGGAAGCTGGCAGAAAAAGTCAGAAAACTTTAGACTTTCCAAATGTCCTTTACAAAAACAGACAAAACATCACCTTAGAAGAAATATAGTGAAGTGAAAACAAACAAAAGTTAGGGTAAAACAATTGTTCTCCTAAGATAAGTTGAGGAGATCCCTGGAAACAGCATTTCTCTCCTAGGGCAGAGAGTAAAGTGCAAACACCTCCAGGTTAACTGTAGAATAAAAAAATAACAATTTTACATAACTAATAATATTTACTTAATGCCACCCCAATTAAATTACCTTGAACTAAATTAAATTAATTAAAAATTATCTTACTGAGTTAGAAAAAAACAAAAGGTCTCAAGCACTTTAAACAATCCAGGGAGAAAAGGTATAGGGGAAGCTGATTAAGCAGCATCAGACCCTTTTAAACTATATGATAAGATGAGAGCATTGTTGAAATGTAAAATGGATAATTTTGATTATATTAGAATTTTCTTGTATAAATAAAAGCTATGTAGCCAAGAGTAGTAAAAATGCAGAAAACTGGGGAAAAATATTTCGTAGATAGGTAGTGGTAGTCCCTTAGACTAGATGTGATTAGGTTGGAATATTGCTATACATATAGGATGTGATGAGTTGATTGATGTGGAAAGACTTGGGCTTATAAGCATAGTACAATATAACACGTGTATGGGTGTATATGTATTTGTTTATAGATATTTATGTGTATATATCTTAATTGTAGCCCTTTTTAGGGAAGTGGGGATGGGGAGGGAAGGGAAAATATACAGTAAAAAGTGGACAATGGAGATCAAAAGAAAATCTGCAAGCAAACAAAGAAAAACTGTGCATCTTTAATTTATTATATTGAATCATGTGCTGCTGTGTTCATGATGTTTCTTTTTTTCTCTTTTGTATTTAAATTTAAAATAAATTTTTAAAAAATTACAAAAAAATAAAAAGAGGCAGATCTTCTTAGCAATACAATGATCTAAGACAGTTCTAAAAGACTCGTGAGGGAAAATTCTATCCATATCCAGAGAAAGAATTATGGAGTCTGAACGCAGATTGAAGCATACTATTTTCAGTTTTTGTTGCTTTTTCTTTCTCACGGTTTTTGTTCTGATTTGTCTTTTGTGACATGACTGATGTGGAAATAGGTTTTCTTCAAAAAAGAGGCAGAATAAAAAACCCAAACCAAAACAAAAAGCAGCTTCTTATTAGACTTTTTGAATTGGCTATCTTTTAGACATCTCAAAGTCAAAATGTCCAAAACAGAATTAAACTATCCCTTCTTCTGAATTTCCCTATTTCTGGGGAGGGAACTATTATCCTCTCAGTCACTCAAGCTTGCAACCTCCTCCTCCTCCTCATCTCCTCACTTCCTCATCCCATAAACCCAATCTGTTGTTGTTTGTACTTTCACCAAATCTCTCATATACATCCTTTCTATCTACTCACACAGCTGCCACTCTGATCACCTTTATTATTACCTCACACCTGGACTATTGCAGTAGCCTGCTGGGGGCTCTCTTCGCCCCACTCCATCCTTCACCCACCTGCCAAAGTCACACACTCCCCAGCCCTATTCATTTAACTCCAGTGGGCTCACCTTCAGGATTAAATATAAATACTCCGCTGTGCTTTTAAATATGTCTTCCAATACCTTACTCCTCTTATATATATATATATATATATATATATATATATATATATATGTATATATATATAAAAGATATATTAGATATCTTATCACTCTTATGAAATCATCCCATAAGGGAATTGAGTTTGGTTTTCATATTTATATCCTCTGTATCTAGAGGGTATTGTATACATTAAGGGATTAATAAGCGTTTGCTTAGTTTAACAGAATTGAATTGATGCCATGATTTTCTGTCCTGCAGGAGAAACGGCACAAGTTTGGAGAAAGGCTCAAAATTAATTACTCTCTTCTCTACCTCCACCCCTTCCCTCCCTTCAGTGTATAATATTACATTTCCCATTGTAAAAAAGTGGTAACTGCCAGTTAAACTTAGTTTTGCTTTTTTAGGAAAGGCGATAATATTTATCAAGCAAGGTGGGGTAGGTAGGCAGTTCCTATTGGCCTTTGGAATCTGTCTCCAAATGTAGCAAAAGCTTTTAATGCCTCTATTTTAACTTTATTATGGTTGTTTCCAGTTTTTCTATGAGGAAACCAGGCCATTCCTGAGAGAGATCCTCAAGTCCCAACCTTTTTTGCTAATTTGAAAATGAACATCCGCCCAGTTGAATATTATGTTTTTATGACTTAGTCTCCTGTTGGTTTATTGATAGGAAATGAATGCATGTACAGTCTGTTGCCCCAAATGCTTCCTTTAAATAAATTTCTCATCTTGATTATAAAGATTAAGGCAGCAAAAATATTGTGTTCAGTGTTATAACTGTGTTTTTTTTTAAATGTCTTTTTGTGGTTTTCAAAGCAGCTTGCTGATATTACCCTAGAGCCATCTAATTCATTTTACAGTTAGCAAAAACTGACAAAGAATTTTGGCATCTTGAGTGATGGCCCAGTCAGTGTTCTCCCCAAGAAATCATGTTTTCTTACTCAGTAGATTATCAAGAGATGATTAGCTTAGGCAAGATGAGGAAAGATCCGAGCCTCCCCTCCTTATTCAGAATTTTAGCTTCAAAAGGGAGAGTTTTGTAGTTTATCTAGCCTCACATCTATCTGGTCAAGAATTTTCCATATAACCTTATGAGGAGCAGATCTCCAGCCTTTGCTTGAAAAAAATACACTACCTTTCAGCCAGACTAGTCTATTAACCATATTTCAAATATGACCGTTCATCTCCTATCTCTATGCCTTTGTACAGGCTTGTCCTCCACTCCTGGAATGCTTTCTTCCTTCTCATTCTACCTCCTAATTCCCAACTTTCCTCAAAGCTCCAGTGTTTCCTCCTATCATATAAGACTTTTCCTGAACTATTGGTGCTGTCCTCTATCACTCAACAATATGTATACATAGGTTATATATAGAATTTAAGTTTACATGTTATTTCCCTCAAACCTTTGAGGGTAAGGATAATTTTGTTTTGTCTTTATATCCACAGCACCTAGCATATAGTAGGTATTTAATAAGTGATTGATGGTTGATTGACAGATCGCTTTCTTTTTTAGTGCTCTATCCTTTTTAAAAATATTGTAGCCAGAACTACTATTCAGAGCAGAAAGCAGGAGGGTTAGCACTTTTCTAATTCTCAACAATATGCTTCTCTTAAAATGGGTCTTAATGTGTAGTCTAAAATGGCTAGCATTAGCATTCTGGGTCAGCTTGTTAGAGCATTGACTCACTTTAGGGTCTATTAAATCTCCCACATGTTTTTTGCAAAAAATAGTTTGTGAACTAAAATATGGTTTTTGTAATTCTGCTTTTTCCTTTTCTGTTGCTAAGAGGTCTTGGGTTCCATCTGCCACCCTAGATAAGCCTCGGGCAGAAAGCTATTACTCTCCTTATTGATCATGGATCTATGATCTCAATTAACCAGACTTGATATCTAACTGGACTCTTAAGTGCTCCACAACACTTGTTTCCCTGCCTTCATGGCCATTGGAACAAATTGTTCTCATCCACCCATTCTACCCAAGGAAGTCTTTACCCTCAACCTGGTTTAATCTGTGTGGCGAAATGGTTTATCAAGGTGTGACTCCTGTAAATGCTATAGCTTCTTGGAGTCACAGGTGAGAGTTAGATGGATCAGTTAGACACCAATGGTGGAAAGCAGTCCTGTAAAGGGCCTAGCAGCCCTCATCCTGGAAGCACTAGTCTTCCCTGAGCACATCCTATGACCCGTTTGAATTGTCTCAGGAATATTCTGAAGATCACCTGGCAGGGTAAGATGTTAGACACTGAGGTCCTTTCTCAGGCTAAACTGTCAAGCATTCCAACTCTGCTGCAGAGATCAAAACTCCCCTGGCCTAGCCACATTGTTTGGATGCCAAACATACGCTTGGCGAAAAGATTATTTGATGGAAAGTTCATCAGATCAAAAAAAGCCACACAAGGACACTCTTAAGGTCTCTTTTAAGAAGGTGATTTTTTTTCCAACAACGGGATGATTGACACCAGTTCCAATGATCTTGTGATGAAGAGAGCCATCTACAACCAGAGAAAGGATTATGGGAACTGAGTATGGATCACAATGTAGCATTTTCACTCTTTTTGATGTTGTTCACTTGCATTTTGTTTTCTTATTCATTTTTTTCCTTTTTGATCTGATTTTTCTTGTGCAACAAGAGAATTATATAAATGTGTTTACACATATTGGATTTAACATGTATAACATATTGGATTACTTGCCATCAAGGGGAGGAAGTGGAGGAAGAAAGGGAAAATCTGAAACACAAGCTATGCAAGGATCAATGATGAAAAATTATCTGTGCATATGTTTTGAAAATAAAAAAGCTTTTAAGACTTTAAAAAAAGAGAACTTTAGAATTGATTGTATGACGTAGGAGACACTGGCACAGGACCACCCAGCATGGTGTACCTCATCAGAGAAGGTGCTGTGCACTTTGCATCAGAAGAGATGCAAAGTGAGCAAAGTTAGAGAGTCCACCCCACATGTTCATAGGGACGATTGTGTCCAAACTATGGCAGAGCATTCTGAGCTTGTATTGATCTAGTCAACAGTTGGACTGTGGTTGACTGTGACTCAACTCTAACAGTGATGTCATTTTGATCCTCTCTGAGAATGACTGACATCCAACCAATGATCTTAGTGATGTGGGTACCCCCTCCATAGATACAGATAGTAACCCAACCATATTTTATATCCTATGCAATTTTTGTGCATATCCTGCTATAAGCCCTCCTCCCTTCACCCCCACAATTAGTACACTTTGCCTGCTGGGAGAAATTCCACTAGGGTGCTTGACATTTCGGGATGCCAGTAGAGCACACAAGCCATTCATGAGCCATCAGAGGATAACTATCATTTGCCCTTCATACATGACTGGCCCTCCTCTTTTTCCAGTAGTAATTGTGATGTCTTTTATTGAACTTCTTGTATGCAGTAGGAAATATGCTGTAGCCTATTTTTGTATATCATTTGTTTATCAGTCACTTGTTGTGTAAATTGCATCATTAATTCTTGAAAAACTGTAGTATTCAATGCTTTGAGGCAAGATAGAAACTGGAAGAATACTAGCATGAAAAATAAGGGAATTTGTCAAAGGAAGGCATTGAAGAGTCTAAAAATAGCCTTTCCCAAATGCATTTCAGTTCACTGACCTTTTTCTGTTCAATTGGGGATCTTGGTCTTTTCCATTTGCAGCATCTATCCAAGATATGTATCTTGAGTAGTTTTATGGATTTGGATCCAACTGAGTATTTTGTGTAGACAGAAGGCATCCTTGCCCACTTGTTTGCCCAGTGGATACAATTAGACTGAACTCTTTTGCATGATTATGGCTATTGTTTAGGAGGCTCTGCCATGTTCTGGAGTTGGATGCTGTCAGCACAATGTTATCCATGAATGGGGACATGTGGAGGAGAATCCTGTTGTCTAGAAAGATCCCTCTTTCATTCAGACTGCACTGGAAAATTCTCCATGACCATGGCCAACATCATTGGTGAACATAGGTTTTCTTGTCTTATTGTTCAATTTATATTATCAGCAGGTTGTTAAAAAAAAAGTTATCTCTATTGTATCTTTTAAGGATTCTCATCTGATTTTGACATATAAGGACTAAGCGAGGCATTGTGAGGATACACAGAAGAATAAAACATAGTCTGCCCACAAAGTGTAAAATGTGATGAGGAGGGAAGAAACGCCCACAGAAAGGTTAACTTAAAAGTTAGTGCCAAATGACAGTGATAACAAATAAGCATACTAGGAGTTTGGACTATAGGTTTCAGTGGTCAGACATGGCTTGGTGAAGGTAGGATTTCACCTGGGTCCTGAAGGATGAGACTTTGGATAGGAAGGAAAGCAGTAAAACATAAGGGCATGAGCAGTTAAAAAATAATAGATTTTTTTCTTGAGAAATTTTTTTCTGACTTTTTTGCTTGGGATGTGAAGTTATACCATTGACAAGGGCTGAATGGGAGTGGGAGGGTATTATTCATTTAGAAGACATTGAGATGGGAAGAGGAAAAAAAACTGTCTTGACAATTAGAATTCACTTGTTTCTTTATAGACATTGGAACTTCTTACTCACTGTTGAAATGAAAAGAGATCTTAGATTCCAAAGCTACCAGATTTCAGAGTTATGCTTAAAAGACATGCCTAAGGCAAACTTTATTTCCTTATTTGTCTCCTGGTATTACAGCTTTCAGATTATAGCTGGGAATATTCAACAATAGCCAGGAGCTTGCCAGATGGAATTTGTGTATATGGTATAGAGAGTGTGTGTGTGTGTGTGTGTGTGTGTGTGTGTGTGTGTGTGTAGGGACAAGTGTTTACTAGGGAACAACTAGAACTAAGTACATTTCTTTTTTTTTTCTTTTCTTTTCTTTTCTTTTTTTTTTTTTTTGAGGCTGGGTTAAGTGACTTGCCCAGGGTCACACAGCTAGGAAGTGCTAAGTGTCTGAGACCAGATTTGAACTCGGGTCCTCCTGAATTCAAGGCTGGTGCTCCATCCACTGCGCCACCTAGCTGCCCCCACTAAGTACATTTCTTGAAATGGATTTTACACTTTTTGTTCCATGGGGTTTAAAAGCATGACTTTGGGTCAGAATTTTTGCTATTCTTATTTTTTTCCTGTCCTAGAGAAAGGATTTCCCTGGAAAGTTATCAAAGTAAGGAAAATTTTAAAACTCTTTCCCAATGTCTACAAATCAGTTCATGGTCCACCCCATTTTGTCTCTTTAGTAGGTCAGAATAGAGAAGACAAATACCATGGGTGGGACATTACCATATATTGACATCAAATGGTGTGATTAACACACGGTTCATTGCTTTTAGAGCCCATAGATTGTGGACTTTGTAGTGAATTATCTTTTTGGCTCTTTTGAATCTGTGCTCTGGAGTCCCTGTTATTTTCATGTCGCATCATAGCCTTGGAAAGAGAGCTCCTGCCTTTGTGAAGTGAAAAGGGTGAGACTAAATGGTCTATAAGGTCCCCTTGTGGCTCTCAGTCCTGTGGATCTTTTGTGGCAAGGATTGTTCACCACATGTAAGGTGTCTCTGTGGCTGGAAAGGACACAGAATATACATCTCTTGCTTCTTCTCCCCTATCTACCTTTAGCCAGGGGATTTTAATTCTTCCATA
The DNA here is from genome assembly GCF_048593235.1 of Sminthopsis crassicaudata. Lineage (NCBI taxonomy): Eukaryota > Metazoa > Chordata > Mammalia > Dasyuromorphia > Dasyuridae > Sminthopsis > Sminthopsis crassicaudata. Next base: position 427,002,416 of record NC_133620.1, read on the forward strand.
GGAAGTGGATCCAGAGGGGTGGGAAGAACCAAGAGGTTGGTAGAGCCAGAAATTGGCCATTTTGCCCTTCTCAGAGAAGGTGTACCAGGCCAGAATTATGTCTTATCTACCCTGGTAAATAGTGTTAGTAGTTTCAAGTTCAATCTACCATTTGATGACCATTTAATATTAGGGAAAGGAGGACCCCACACTTCATATCTGAGGCTTGCTTCTCTGCTTACCAAATACTAGATCCATAATGACCTTACATAATAAAAATCAAAAAGAAAACCCATTTATCCAAATCACAGCAAAACAGAAATCAGAGTCTGATACAAACCAGACAACATAGAGTAAAGGAGCTATCCCACTGGATGTCCTCGATATCACACAAGGAGAAGTTCTTCCAAGTCTCCAGCGTAGGAACCTGGGTATAGGGTCCTGATGGAGATGGATAGCTCCTCTCATGTGGCTTCCCAGAGGCTTTATCTTCAGCAGCCTGCAATGGATTGGATTCTTGGATCTGGAAGCCAGAAGTACCTGAAGTGACATGAGGAGACTGCTGGAGAGACTGAAGTTCTTCTCTCTGCTCTCTGACCAATTCTACCTGCCCTTCAGGCAGGTGATGTGATGGCCACCAAGAAGGAGGCAGTACCATCTCCAGGGGCTTACCCACATGGGAATAAATGACACCTTAAATCCTAAATCTTGTCCATCAAGCAGCTTCTGGGACAAAGAGGAGCAGACCTGACAGGCTGTAGCCACCACAGTTGTCTGAGAAGTACATAGGTAGGCTCACGCATCTTTCTCGTTCAGGACTCTTGCCTCTCAGGTGATGAAAGCTGCCCAATTTGTCAGGTTTCCTCCCAGAGCTGTGCTCCTGTGTCCTAGAGAAATAGAAACAGATGATTGTGGCCATCTGGCAGACGATGAAAAGCTTTTAAAAAGAAAAATCCTTTTCATCATTCCTGGGTATTCCATTTTTAAAAACCCCATGTGGAAACCAGAGTCTGTAACCTATTTTGAGGTTGTCATTGCTTTTTTCAAAGGGTTTCCATCATCTCTGGATTGTCTTGTGTTACTAAACCCAGAATCACAGATTGAATCATAGAATTGTGGCATTGGAAGGGATCCCAGAAGTCCTTGTAGTTGCAGCCTTCCCCAAAGCATGAATCCTATCTATGACAGCCCCAACCAGGGGTCACTCGTCTCTGATTAAAGATCTTTACTGTTAGGGAACTCACTGCCTTCCAAAGCAGCTTATTCTGCTTGATGGCTCTAATGATTAGGTAATTTTTTTCTTATCTAAAGTAAAAAATCTGCCTATTTATAATTTCTGCCATTGTTCCTACTTTTTCCTCTTGGGGACAAGCAGAATAAATTTTATTCCTTTTCCACAGATAGCGTGTTCCCTTTAAACCTTCTTGAAGCTAAATATCTTCAGGAATTGCTCCTTGCAGTTTGGAATCTTTTTATCATCATGGTCTTTGTCCTCTGGACACAATCTAGTTTGTCAATATACCTTCTAAAAGGAACCTGGGTAGGGGCAGCTAGTGGTACAGTGGGTAGAGCGCTGACACTGAAGTTAGGGGGACTTGAGTTCAAATCTGGCCTAAGATACCTGACTCTAGCTGTGTGACCACTTAACCCCTTTGCTTCACCAAAATCAATCAGAAAAAGAAATATGTTTGCTCAGAGATCACATCCCTTCTGCATCATGGATTCCTACTGGGGACTAACATGGATGAGGCTTAATTGTTGGGGAGGAAGGGACTCTCAAAAGAGAGGGGATTTAGATTTTTTTCTCACTCCCTGGTTTGTTATGCTACCATCTGGACTTAGTTTAGGTGAAAATTTCTAAACATATTGTTGGTTTGGGAGGTTTTCTTGGCAAAGATACTAGAGCGGTTTGCCATTTCCTTCTCCAAGTCATTTTACAGATGAAGAACTGAGGTAGATTTAATTAAGTGACTTGCCTAGTAGTCACACAGCTAGTAAATGTCTGAGACTGTATTTGAACTCAGGTCCTTAACTCCATTCTGTCCACTGTACCACCTGGAGCCCAAACAAATGTTAGGTATCACTGATGTCTATGGTCTTTCCCAAAAGGAATTAACAACAACTTCTAGAAAAGTTTCTCAGAGTAATAGAGAATCAGCTGTTTCCTCTACCACAAAAGAAATGCCTAAAATAAAAAAGAGTCATAAGCATGAAATGACATCCTCAAAACACAAAACAATAAGCCGTAACTTCTATTACATTTTTATGAGAGATGGTCTCCAGAAGACTTATGAGATTGCTAAACAGAAATTTCACTTTTATATTGAAGTACTTTAAAAAAAAATAATTCATTTATGGTCTTTAGCCATCTAAGCTTCCATATCTCATCCTCCTCTTTGGGGCCATTTTTCTTTACAATTCCTAGAAGCAACACCAGCTTCCAGCATCTGGATATTTCAGTGGACATTCAGATGAGTTCATGAGGTAATCATCAAGGTGGAAAACATCCATCTCAGAATTACTGTTGGATCACCTATGCTCAGGAAGAGAAACACATTCAAGTTACCAGCTGCCTGTCTTAAGGCAGATAATGACTTAAGAATTGATCCCAGCATTGCTGATGGAGTTGTGAAATGATCCAACCATTCTGAAGAGCAAATTGGAATTATGACCACAGGACTATCAAAATGTGTGTGCCTTTTGATCCAGCAATGTCTCTATTGGGCCTGTATCCCAAGGAGATCATAAAGGAGGGAAAAGGACCCTTGTTTGCAAAAATGTTTATAACAGCCCTTTTTGTAGGGGCAAGGAATTGTAAGTTGAGTGGATGCCCATCAGTTGGGGAAGGGCTGGAAAAGTTGTGGTATATGAATGTAATAGAATATTATTGTTCTAGAAAAATAATGAGCAACCTGATTTCAAAAAAGCCTGGAAAGACTTACATGAACTGATGCTAAGTGAAGTGAGTAAAACTAGAAGAACATTATACATGGCAACCACAAGATTATGTGATGATCAACTGTGATGGACTTGGCTTTTTTCAAGGCATTTCCAGTAGATTTGTTACGGAAAGAACTATCCACACCCAGTGAGAAAACTATAGAAGACTGAATGTGGATCAAAGGATGGTATTATCATCTTTTTTGTTTGCTTATTTTTTTCCTTTTTTTGTTTTTTTTTCTCCTTTTGATCTGATTTTCTTGCATTTTTGTGTAGCATGACAAATATGGAAATATGTTTAGAAAGAACTGCACATGTTTACTATATCAAACTGCTTGCTGTTTAGGGATGGGAGAGGGGAGGAGAGAAATTTTTGGAATTTAAGATTTTGCAAGGTGAATGTTGAAAACTACCTTTGCATGTATTCGGAAAAAGAAAATACTATTTAAAAAAAGAACTGGTCCCAGGCAAGCCCATATATACTTGTTGCACTTGTTGTGCATGTAGCTGCCATAGATTTGTTAGTGAGGAGGAGACCTATATGGGATCCTATAACTTTCTCAAACTGTCATTATCTTTGATTCAAGAATCCTTCTAACCACTCCATCACAGAGATTAAGAAATTGACTGGGGGGCAGCTAGGTGGTACAGTGGATAGACAGCTACCCCTGAAGTCAGGAGGACCTGAGTTCATATGTGACCTCAGACACTTAACACTTCTTGGCTGTATGACCCTGGGCAAGTCACTTAATCCCAATTGCCTGAGGAAAAAAGAAAAAAAAAAAGAAAAGAAAAAAAGAAACCAAAGGAGGCTTTGGTTGTGCATGCCCTTTATCAAAGGACCAGAATGTCTTTGTCATTGGAATTAGAGTGAGCATATGCTTTTGGAATGATCCCTGTCATCCTAAGTGCACAGAATCCAATCTCATCTCAAATCATAATGCGAAATCAGAACACAGATGGTTCCCCCAAAGAGCCCAGAACACTTACATTTTCAACTCCTCACCCCTGTTTCATATAGTATAGGAAATAACTTCAGAGAATAGGGTAGAATATACTGAAATCATCTTTCTGGAGCCTATGTTTTGATCAAGGAAGACTGAAGTGGCTTTTATTATTATTGCTCATTATATTATCCTATGAACTCATGCTGAGCTTGAAGGCTGCTAAAGCTAGCTATTTTTCTTATGAATGCCTATTGTTTGTGCACCTGATTTTTAGATCTTAAGTGCAGGACCTTCTATTACTTCCTATCAAATTTCATCTTCTTGGCTTTAGAACTTTTTTGATTCTAATTCTGTCATCTCCGGCTTTAGCAATACCTTCGCATCATCTGCAAATTTGACAAGTGTTTTATCTCTGCAAGAAAACAAAGAGGTTTTCTAATTTGCAAAGGTCTAAAAGAATCCAATTTTTAACAGGCAGGGACTTAGGAATGTGACTTCCTAAATGTGATTTTCAGTGCTGATGCAAAATAAAAGGCAAAATGAATGTAATAAGCTTTAAGGCTAATTGAGATGCCATTTCCAATATTGAGTGCAATTAAAAGCAAAAGAAGAGGTTAATCCCAGATTGGAGTGAAGCTAAGCTTGAAAAACATAATGAAATTAACCAATTTGTTCTTAAGAAACTGACTAACGAGCTCAATTATGTGGAATAAAAAAAGTGAAAGCTAAAACACGAGTATTTGAGAAAGTATGGTGTCATAGAGCAGTGGACCTACTCAAGGATGTGGGTTCAAGCACCCATTCTGCTACTTACCTGTGTGAGACCCGGCACTCAGCTCTTATTTTCTGTGGGCCCCATTTCATCATTTGCAAAACAAGGGAGTTGGATTAGATGTCACTGAAAGAGCTTTCCAGCCCTAAATTTTTAATCCTAAAGAGCAGAGAGAAGAGAATGAATTAGATATCGTTTGCGAAGGGTTTAGCTAGGACAGAGTTTTAGAAAAAAGGAAGGATAGGAAAAAATGAAGACATTAAGCCCCTTGGATTTCACTGGCCTTCTGCTTTATTGCTCTTTTGGGAATAAGTAAAAGGATTATTTTCCTTGTGTTAATGAGAATGCTCCTGGTGGCAGTGATGATTATGGTACTGATGATGTGATAATGATGATGGTGGGAGTGATTATAGTGTGATATTGATAGTGGTGATGTGATAATGTTGATAGTGAGGATAATAACAGTGGTGGTGGTGATGATGGTGGTGGCTCCTTATTACTGACTACAACCTGATACAACCACTGAAGAATTAAAGACACTTCGGGGGTCTCTGCCTTGTATGTCACCAACTTTGGGGCTCATCCTTTGGCAGACTTCCCCTAATGCTTTTCAAATTCAGCATGGTGCAATGGAAAGAAATGGATTTAGACTCAGGGATACTGGGTTCAAATTCTGGCTCCTTATAGGCAAGTCACTTATGCTGACTGTTTTTCTACAATGTAAATTCCGAGATTGTACCAAATGATCTTGAAAATGGCTCCTAGCTCCAAATCTATGATCCTATAATCAATCCCCCCTGTGCTCACAGGCTCTTCATGCTGTGAACTCACACATAGGGATGAAACTACATTTGAGGATTGTAGTTACAAAAAGAACATGTCTGTCTCTAGATATCTCTCTCTCCATACTCTTGAATACATTTTGTTATTATTTAAATATTAACTTATATAGTGATATATAATATTATATATTATTATAATATCATATATTTTATATATGTCATATTAATATTTAAGTATAATGTATTATGTATATATTATACACATAATATATAATGTATTATTATACTATATTATAATATTAAACAAATATATTATAAATATAAAGTATATAAACATATACTAGATCATATATAAAATATGTTAACTTAATATGACAAATAAGATTAAACTTATATTTCTAATTATACTTTTTTATTACTAATTATACTTCTAAAAGCCTTTCAAGATTTAGATGTTAATAACACAGAATCAATTGCTCTCTCTGTTCCCTTCAATTCATTATTTTTATTTACTCTTTGTATTTTTTGTTTATGTTCTCAGCCTTGTGAGATGGAGAATAACTAGAGGGAGTGTACATGACTAGAAGTAAATGAAGGCTGTGCTAAATGTGAACAAGTTTGAGCATATCTGGGGAGAACTAAGTAGATTACCTGGAAGCTATCTGTGTACTACAGATCCTTTGAATTTCAAATTCCTAAAGGATCTCAAGCCCTTTGATTATCACATTCCACCTGGGGGATAAGTATTATATGTTGATAATTTAATAGGCCCATGGTTTTATCAGTGTGGATAATATTTCTACTGTTGCCTATCACAACTTCTCCATGTATCTTCATTCTGTGTGATTTCTATCCACGTCTCCCCAGAAATCCTCTAGAAAGGATGTACCCCCACATCCTTGACAGCTTTCATCTGGTTCTTTTAATATATCGAAGGAGCCAAGATGGTGCTTGGAATGCCCTTTGTTGTTGTCTTTCATTCTCCCTCCTTAATCAGTTATGTTCATCTGTGATGATATTTTTTAATATGGAAGAAGGCAGAAGGAAAAAGGTAAAAAAAAAAACAAACCACCCAGATTCCTTTATGAAGACTCCTTTTATGGCCATCAGAAGAGGTCCCACTACTCTGGCAAGAGTTCATCTTGTTGAATCCAGGCCAATCAGTTGATCTCTGCTTGTTGCTTGTTGATTGACTGACCAAAGATCCTTTGACTTGTAAAATCAGAAACTCCCCAACATTAAACTTGTACACTGGAGACTGCTCAAGTTAAGAGTCTGGAGAATTGGATCCGTGTCTTGACTCTGAAGCTTGTGTGACCTTCATTTCCTCTTGTGTAAGATGGGTATATTGATCATTGTACCATTTGCCTCCAGGGTTAGTGTGTGAGGAAAGTGTCTTGTAAACTTTTAAGTGTTAACATTAAGACTGAATCATTATGGGGACATTCCCCCAAATTTCTTTCTGAAGCTTATTTGAATAGTGTGCTTCAAAAGTAATTTTAGATCAAGATCTAAATGGCCTTGACTTGTGGAAGGGTTGTCATTTTTTTTTTTCATGAGACATTACTGTCATTATTTGTCAATTTTGGCAAATGAGAAAGCCTGTGAAAAACTAAAAGGAATTTGGGGGAAGAAAATAAAAATTATTTACCTGGAAATTTTGAAAAATCAGATGAATCACTATGGGAGGCAGCAATGGAAAGAGCATTGATTGTGGAGTCATAGAGGGCCCAGGTTCACATCTCCCCTGGAATGCTTTCTACCTTAGTGGCCTGGGCTTCTGCTTTACATTTCTCAGATTAGAGTGTAAGTGTCTTCTCAAGTCTCTCCTAGTTCTTTGACTATGGTTGTTTGAAGGCGAGATGGTTTAGATCAGGGTTTCTTAAACTTTCCACTGCTGCTTCTTTTCATCCAAAAACTTTTTACCTGGGTTACATAGGTATATAAAATAGGTATACAAATCAAACATTTACTGATAATGCACATAAAGAAATTTGTTTTAAAACAATTCTTTTGTTTTATATTATGTACATATAATTTTGCCATTCATTAAAGATGAAAGCAAATTTACATACCAATGAGATGGATATGCTTGTTTATATTTACTTAAAGAATTAAATTTTGGTGGAATATTCGATACCTTTAACTTATTAAATTTTGTGCACTCCTACATTCCATCACATGATCCTATCTAGAGTTGTGGCCCACAGTTTAAGAAGCTTTGGTTTATATAAATTTAGAAGGGACATTTTAGCCTAGAGATCTTAACAATTTGGAAATTTCTTTATTTCTGATAGCCACCTCAATTAAACAATTCTTATGCACCGATGTGCAAAGTACTGTGTTCCTATCCTTAATGAACTTATTTGACTAGACTGTTAGCATTATTACCTTGACCAGTATTTATTTTCATAGCTCATGGATCTGTGGCTTCCCCATTTTGGGTACTAACTCCACTGAGGCACATTGAAACCCATCCATGACTTAGTAGATCCTCTTAGAGAGTTTCTGTGTCCAAAAATGTAATCATCCTGTGGCCAACCTGGTGATGAAGGAGCTCTTGGAAAAGGGTAAGCTGCTCCTTAGAAAACATAAAACTCTGTCTCTGGACAGCTGGTTTGTCAGCTTGCTCTCCACTGGCAGAGCCTTTGAGAACCCAGGGCCATCTTCCAGGTACAATGAGCTTTTGGATAAGGACTTTAGTGGAGGATTTACACAGAAAAGTATTTTATGGCAAACCCAGGGTCAGATAAGGACTTTAGTAGAGGATTTACAAGAGGGAAAAGTATTTTATGGCGAGATGGACTGTATATATATGTATATATACTGCTAAAATGAGATGTGGCACTTTGAGATTCCCCAAACATTTAACACATTATTTTAGTTGATCCTCACCACAATCTTGGGCGGGAGGTGCTATTATCACTATTTTTCAGATGAGGAAATTCTGGTGGAATGCACTAAGTCTATAATTTTCACAGCAGTTGCTGATCTCTATTGGTAGAGGACATTTCTTCTATTACAGGTCTAGCCCCCCAAAATGACAAATTATTGTGTATATATTGGTGTGTATGTGTATATATGTGTGTAAACACATATACATACATACATGTTTCTGAATCAAAAGAGCTTTCAAGCATAGTTGTTTGATGAGCTATTTGAAAATGGAAATGACAGTTTCTCTAAGAAGCTGTGTAATGTGATTTATCTTTTCTCCTGGAAGTCTCTTTATCTTTTTCCTTTTGTTATGCATGACCCAGCATTCCCCCAAGGCTTTTTGGCTTCCTTGTGCCAAATTCGATTCTGGGGATTGAACTCACAGAGGTCAGATTCTCTCTTTGAGAAAACTCCTAAAAAAGCTCTAAAACAAATTATAGATATGGTCTCTAGCTAGGCATTTCCCATATATTGGTAATAGGGTTACTTAGCCCTTGCAAAGGCACTCCAGATCAATCAATGGATCAATAAATATTTATTAGATGTCTACTATGTTTCAGACACTGTGCTAAGTGATGAGTAAACCAAAAAAAAAAAAAAAAAAAAAGGCAAATATGGACCCTGCTTTCAAGGATCCTATATATTTCCTCCAGCCTTAAAAAAAATCAGTTGATCGGACCATCCTTTTGATGTGACTACCTTTCATTTCTCACATTCTTGAGAAAGGTATTTATACTGTCTACCTCTACTCTCTTTCTCTCACTGTCCTTTAAATCTTTTGGCTTCTCATTAATGTCATCATTCAACAGACACTCCTCTTATGTTACCCATGATCTTTTCCTCTATTCTCTCTTCAGTCTTTGACATTTGATCACTCTTTTCTTCCGAATACTTTCTCCTCCTACTTTTCTGACAACTTCTCAGTCTCCTTTGCTGGTTCCTTATCCAGACCATGCCCACTAATCATGGGTTTGTCCCTGTACTGTCCTACTTGCTCATCTCACTAACTACATAGTTTTAGTTCTCATCTCTATGAAGATAATTCTCATATCTACTTATCCAGTCCTAACATCTCTCAAAAATATCTCTATCTTCCTCATCAACTTTTTATTGGAGAAGAGAATTCTAGGAAGCTGGCAGAAAAAGTCAGAAAACTTTAGACTTTCCAAATGTCCTTTACAAAAACAGACAAAACATCACCTTAGAAGAAATATAGTGAAGTGAAAACAAACAAAAGTTAGGGTAAAACAATTGTTCTCCTAAGATAAGTTGAGGAGATCCCTGGAAACAGCATTTCTCTCCTAGGGCAGAGAGTAAAGTGCAAACACCTCCAGGTTAACTGTAGAATAAAAAAATAACAATTTTACATAACTAATAATATTTACTTAATGCCACCCCAATTAAATTACCTTGAACTAAATTAAATTAATTAAAAATTATCTTACTGAGTTAGAAAAAAACAAAAGGTCTCAAGCACTTTAAACAATCCAGGGAGAAAAGGTATAGGGGAAGCTGATTAAGCAGCATCAGACCCTTTTAAACTATATGATAAGATGAGAGCATTGTTGAAATGTAAAATGGATAATTTTGATTATATTAGAATTTTCTTGTATAAATAAAAGCTATGTAGCCAAGAGTAGTAAAAATGCAGAAAACTGGGGAAAAATATTTCGTAGATAGGTAGTGGTAGTCCCTTAGACTAGATGTGATTAGGTTGGAATATTGCTATACATATAGGATGTGATGAGTTGATTGATGTGGAAAGACTTGGGCTTATAAGCATAGTACAATATAACACGTGTATGGGTGTATATGTATTTGTTTATAGATATTTATGTGTATATATCTTAATTGTAGCCCTTTTTAGGGAAGTGGGGATGGGGAGGGAAGGGAAAATATACAGTAAAAAGTGGACAATGGAGATCAAAAGAAAATCTGCAAGCAAACAAAGAAAAACTGTGCATCTTTAATTTATTATATTGAATCATGTGCTGCTGTGTTCATGATGTTTCTTTTTTTCTCTTTTGTATTTAAATTTAAAATAAATTTTTAAAAAATTACAAAAAAATAAAAAGAGGCAGATCTTCTTAGCAATACAATGATCTAAGACAGTTCTAAAAGACTCGTGAGGGAAAATTCTATCCATATCCAGAGAAAGAATTATGGAGTCTGAACGCAGATTGAAGCATACTATTTTCAGTTTTTGTTGCTTTTTCTTTCTCACGGTTTTTGTTCTGATTTGTCTTTTGTGACATGACTGATGTGGAAATAGGTTTTCTTCAAAAAAGAGGCAGAATAAAAAACCCAAACCAAAACAAAAAGCAGCTTCTTATTAGACTTTTTGAATTGGCTATCTTTTAGACATCTCAAAGTCAAAATGTCCAAAACAGAATTAAACTATCCCTTCTTCTGAATTTCCCTATTTCTGGGGAGGGAACTATTATCCTCTCAGTCACTCAAGCTTGCAACCTCCTCCTCCTCCTCATCTCCTCACTTCCTCATCCCATAAACCCAATCTGTTGTTGTTTGTACTTTCACCAAATCTCTCATATACATCCTTTCTATCTACTCACACAGCTGCCACTCTGATCACCTTTATTATTACCTCACACCTGGACTATTGCAGTAGCCTGCTGGGGGCTCTCTTCGCCCCACTCCATCCTTCACCCACCTGCCAAAGTCACACACTCCCCAGCCCTATTCATTTAACTCCAGTGGGCTCACCTTCAGGATTAAATATAAATACTCCGCTGTGCTTTTAAATATGTCTTCCAATACCTTACTCCTCTTATATATATATATATATATATATATATATATATATATATATGTATATATATATAAAAGATATATTAGATATCTTATCACTCTTATGAAATCATCCCATAAGGGAATTGAGTTTGGTTTTCATATTTATATCCTCTGTATCTAGAGGGTATTGTATACATTAAGGGATTAATAAGCGTTTGCTTAGTTTAACAGAATTGAATTGATGCCATGATTTTCTGTCCTGCAGGAGAAACGGCACAAGTTTGGAGAAAGGCTCAAAATTAATTACTCTCTTCTCTACCTCCACCCCTTCCCTCCCTTCAGTGTATAATATTACATTTCCCATTGTAAAAAAGTGGTAACTGCCAGTTAAACTTAGTTTTGCTTTTTTAGGAAAGGCGATAATATTTATCAAGCAAGGTGGGGTAGGTAGGCAGTTCCTATTGGCCTTTGGAATCTGTCTCCAAATGTAGCAAAAGCTTTTAATGCCTCTATTTTAACTTTATTATGGTTGTTTCCAGTTTTTCTATGAGGAAACCAGGCCATTCCTGAGAGAGATCCTCAAGTCCCAACCTTTTTTGCTAATTTGAAAATGAACATCCGCCCAGTTGAATATTATGTTTTTATGACTTAGTCTCCTGTTGGTTTATTGATAGGAAATGAATGCATGTACAGTCTGTTGCCCCAAATGCTTCCTTTAAATAAATTTCTCATCTTGATTATAAAGATTAAGGCAGCAAAAATATTGTGTTCAGTGTTATAACTGTGTTTTTTTTTAAATGTCTTTTTGTGGTTTTCAAAGCAGCTTGCTGATATTACCCTAGAGCCATCTAATTCATTTTACAGTTAGCAAAAACTGACAAAGAATTTTGGCATCTTGAGTGATGGCCCAGTCAGTGTTCTCCCCAAGAAATCATGTTTTCTTACTCAGTAGATTATCAAGAGATGATTAGCTTAGGCAAGATGAGGAAAGATCCGAGCCTCCCCTCCTTATTCAGAATTTTAGCTTCAAAAGGGAGAGTTTTGTAGTTTATCTAGCCTCACATCTATCTGGTCAAGAATTTTCCATATAACCTTATGAGGAGCAGATCTCCAGCCTTTGCTTGAAAAAAATACACTACTTTTCAGCCAGACTAATCTGTTAACCATATTTCAAATATGACCGTTCATCTCCTATCTCTATGCCTTTGTACAGGCTTGTCCTCCACTCCTGGAATGCTTTCTTCCTTCTCATTCTACCTCCTAATTCCCAACTTTCTTCAAAGCTCCAGTGTTTCCTCCTATCATATAAGACTTTTCCTGAACTATTGGTGCTGTCCTCTATCACTCAACAATATGTATACATATGTTATATATAAAATTTAAGTTTACATGTTATTTCCCTCAAACCTTTGAGGGTAAGGATAATTTTGTTTTGTCTTTATATCCACAGCACCTAGCATATAGTAGGTATTTAATAAGTGATTGATGGTTGATTGACAGATCGCTTTCTTTTTTAGTGCTCTATCCTTTTTAAAAATATTGTAGCCAGAACTACTATTCAGAGCAGAAAGCAGGAGGGTTAGCACTTTTCTAATTCTCAACAATATGCTTCTCTTAAAATGGGTCTTAATGTGTAGTCTAAAATGGCTAGCATTAGCATTCTGGGTCAGCTTGTTAGAGCATTGACTCACTTTAGGGTCTATTAAATCTCCCACATGTTTTTTGCAAAAAATAGTTTGTGAACTAAAATATGGTTTTTGTAATTCTGCTTTTTCCTTTTCTGTTGCTAAGAGGTCTTGGGTTCCATCTGCCACCCTAGATAAGCCTCGGGCAGAAAGCTATTACTCTCCTTATTGATCATGGATCTATGATCTCAATTAACCAGACTTGATATCTAACTGGACTCTTAAGTGCTCCACAACACTTGTTTCCCTGCCTTCATGGCCATTGGAACAAATTGTTCTCATCCACCCATTCTACCCAAGGAAGTCTTTACCCTCAACCTGGTTTAATCTGTGTGGCGAAATGGTTTATCAAGGTGTGACTCCTGTAAATGCTATAGCTTCTTGGAGTCACAGGTGAGAGTTAGATGGATCAGTTAGACACCAATGGTGGAAAGCAGTCCTGTAAAGGGCCTAGCAGCCCTCATCCTGGAAGCACTAGTCTTCCCTGAGCACATCCTATGACCCGTTTGAATTGTCTCAGGAATATTCTGAAGATCACCTGGCAGGGTAAGATGTTAGACACTGAGGTCCTTTCTCAGGCTAAACTGTCAAGCATTCCAACTCTGCTGCAGAGATCAAAACTCCCCTGGCCTAGCCACATTGTTTGGATGCCAAACATACGCTTGGCGAAAAGATTATTTGATGGAAAGTTCATCAGATCAAAAAAAGCCACACAAGGACACTCTTAAGGTCTCTTTTAAGAAGGTGATTTTTTTTCCAACAACGGGATGATTGACACCAGTTCCAATGATCTTGTGATGAAGAGAGCCATCTACAACCAGAGAAAGGATTATGGGAACTGAGTATGGATCACAATGTAGCATTTTCACTCTTTTTGATGTTGTTCACTTGCATTTTGTTTTCTTATTCATTTTTTTCCTTTTTGATCTGATTTTTCTTGTGCAACAAGAGAATTATATAAATGTGTTTACACATATTGGATTTAACATGTATAACATATTGGATTACTTGCCATCAAGGGGAGGAAGTGGAGGAAGAAAGGGAAAATCTGAAACACAAGCTATGCAAGGATCAATGATGAAAAATTATCTGTGCATATGTTTTGAAAATAAAAAAGCTTTTAAGACTTTAAAAAAAGAGAACTTTAGAATTGATTGTATGACGTAGGAGACACTGGCACAGGACCACCCAGCATGGTGTACCTCATCAGAGAAGGTGCTGTGCACTTTGCATCAGAAGAGATGCAAAGTGAGCAAAGTTAGAGAGTCCACCCCACATGTTCATAGGGACGATTGTGTCCAAACTATGGCAGAGCATTCTGAGCTTGTATTGATCTAGTCAACAGTTGGACTGTGGTTGACTGTGACTCAACTCTAACAGTGATGTCATTTTGATCCTCTCTGAGAATGACTGACATCCAACCAATGATCTTAGTGATGTGGGTACCCCCTCCATAGATACAGATAGTAACCCAACCATATTTTATATCCTATGCAATTTTTGTGCATATCCTGCTATAAGCCCTCCTCCCTTCACCCCCACAATTAGTACACTTTGCCTGCTGGGAGAAATTCCACTAGGGTGCTTGACATTTCGGGATGCCAGTAGAGCACACAAGCCATTCATGAGCCATCAGAGGATAACTATCATTTGCCCTTCATACATGACTGGCCCTCCTCTTTTTCCAGTAGTAATTGTGATGTCTTTTATTGAACTTCTTGTATGCAGTAGGAAATATGCTGTAGCCTATTTTTGTATATCATTTGTTTATCAGTCACTTGTTGTGTAAATTGCATCATTAATTCTTGAAAAACTGTAGTATTCAATGCTTTGAGGCAAGATAGAAACTGGAAGAATACTAGCATGAAAAATAAGGGAATTTGTCAAAGGAAGGCATTGAAGAGTCTAAAAATAGCCTTTCCCAAATGCATTTCAGTTCACTGACCTTTTTCTGTTCAATTGGGGATCTTGGTCTTTTCCATTTGCAGCATCTATCCAAGATATGTATCTTGAGTAGTTTTATGGATTTGGATCCAACTGAGTATTTTGTGTAGACAGAAGGCATCCTTGCCCACTTGTTTGCCCAGTGGATACAATTAGACTGAACTCTTTTGCATGATTATGGCTATTGTTTAGGAGGCTCTGCCATGTTCTGGAGTTGGATGCTGTCAGCACAATGTTATCCATGAATGGGGACATGTGGAGGAGAATCCTGTTGTCTAGAAAGATCCCTCTTTCATTCAGACTGCACTGGAAAATTCTCCATGACCATGGCCAACATCATTGGTGAACATAGGTTTTCTTGTCTTATTGTTCAATTTATATTATCAGCAGGTTGTTAAAAAAAAAGTTATCTCTATTGTATCTTTTAAGGATTCTCATCTGATTTTGACATATAAGGACTAAGCGAGGCATTGTGAGGATACACAGAAGAATAAAACATAGTCTGCCCACAAAGTGTAAAATGTGATGAGGAGGGAAGAAACGCCCACAGAAAGGTTAACTTAAAAGTTAGTGCCAAATGACAGTGATAACAAATAAGCATACTAGGAGTTTGGACTATAGGTTTCAGTGGTCAGACATGGCTTGGTGAAGGTAGGATTTCACCTGGGTCCTGAAGGATGAGACTTTGGATAGGAAGGAAAGCAGTAAAACATAAGGGCATGAGCAGTTAAAAAATAATAGATTTTTTTCTTGAGAAATTTTTTTCTGACTTTTTTGCTTGGGATGTGAAGTTATACCATTGACAAGGGCTGAATGGGAGTGGGAGGGTATTATTCATTTAGAAGACATTGAGATGGGAAGAGGAAAAAAAACTGTCTTGACAATTAGAATTCACTTGTTTCTTTATAGACATTGGAACTTCTTACTCACTGTTGAAATGAAAAGAGATCTTAGATTCCAAAGCTACCAGATTTCAGAGTTATGCTTAAAAGACATGCCTAAGGCAAACTTTATTTCCTTATTTGTCTCCTGGTATTACAGCTTTCAGATTATAGCTGGGAATATTCAACAATAGCCAGGAGCTTGCCAGATGGAATTTGTGTATATGGTATAGAGAGTGTGTGTGTGTGTGTGTGTGTGTGTGTGTGTGTGTGTGTGTGTAGGGACAAGTGTTTACTAGGGAACAACTAGAACTAAGTACATTTCTTTTTTTTTTCTTTTCTTTTCTTTTCTTTTTTTTTTTTTTTGAGGCTGGGTTAAGTGACTTGCCCAGGGTCACACAGCTAGGAAGTGCTAAGTGTCTGAGACCAGATTTGAACTCGGGTCCTCCTGAATTCAAGGCTGGTGCTCCATCCACTGCGCCACCTAGCTGCCCCCACTAAGTACATTTCTTGAAATGGATTTTACACTTTTTGTTCCATGGGGTTTAAAAGCATGACTTTGGGTCAGAATTTTTGCTATTCTTATTTTTTTCCTGTCCTAGAGAAAGGATTTCCCTGGAAAGTTATCAAAGTAAGGAAAATTTTAAAACTCTTTCCCAATGTCTACAAATCAGTTCATGGTCCACCAATGACATTTTGGAGAAAGAGAACAGGTAGGTATCAGAGTCTCTCCAACTTGCCCTATGCTCTGTGTCCAACTAAGCTCACACTGCATTGAGATTCTAGTTGCTGATGGAATCCTCTTCCTTCCTTTTGCAAAACAAATCCAAGAGAGTGTTTTCAAAATCCCCCAAATGGAGCTTAATTGATCAGTTTCTTAGCCTGAAAAGAACATTTCTCAAGGATTAGTGTCATCTGAAAAGCCCTAGTAGCATTATCAGGAACCTTCCTTGCCAGGAGGGTGGATTGCTGCCTTTAAGACTAGCCTGAGCCTCCCAGGTATATACATTCCAGGTATAGAATGAAGGCTAGTGCTGTAACTGGGATGGCCTGAACAAGACTTTTATCCAAAGGTATTTGGATCTAATGGGAAGGTGTACTCCCACTCTGTGGGGGGCTTCTAGCCGACTTTGTAGCTCATGAAATGACTGCTCCTCTCTGAAAACCCCAGGAATCCATCAAACCTGCCATTCCTCATTCTTACATGCTGGGAAGTCATTTGCAAGTAGAATATGCATGTGTGTATGTATATATGTGTGTGTATATATATATATATATATATATATATATATATATATATATATATATATATATATATATATACACACACATGGGGACAGCTAGCTAGCATGGTGGATCAAGAGCTGGAACTTAAAATACTGTTCAAATCTGCTCTCAGATACTTACTGGTTTCATCCTGGGCAAATCACTTAACCCCTATTTGCAGCAGTTTCCATATCTGTAAAACAGGAGTAATCATAATGCCTATCTCCTGCAGTGCTTGGATAATAATTGATTATAAAAGCATTAATAAAATACAATTATAATAATACAAAGATAATAATTGGAAAGCACTTAGCCCAGTGTCTGGCATATAATAAGCTCTATATAAATGTTAGCTATTAAATATATATATATATATGTAGCTAATAGTACATATTAGTGTATATATGGACACATATATACATGTAAGCATATATATAAACATATATACATATATATTCATATACGCTTGTCCATATAACCTGTCTGAAACTGGTACATAGGGTTCTTAAGTAGCTAAGGAATGTAAAATTTAGGACCCACTATTCTTTTAACAGTCTTTAATGGGGGAAATTCAATAGCAGGTTATTTGGATTGAGATTGTGACACTCTCTGCTGCACAGTGAGCTTAAGTGGTTTTTCATTTATACACCTACTCTTCCCTCTGCAATTCCCTTCCCTCCTCCCTCAGCTGAACTTATCCTGGTTGCAAAAATCCCTAATATTGTGGAAGCCGGCTATTGGTCCCTGTTACTTACTTGGGGAAGATTTATAAAGAACTTCCCATCCGAGGCAGATTGTTACCTCAGTTTCACTGCTGTCTTGATTTGTATTCTTGTGATCCTGGCTACTTTCAATGACCTGGATCTTCTAAGTCCAGACCCACTGCTTTGTCTTGTCTTGACCTCAAACTTCCATAATCTGCCTGGACAAAAACTGTCCCCCAGCTTATCTTTATGCTTTGTCCTTAAGCTTTGCTTTGGCTCACCTCGACCTTCTTTTTTACTTCCTCAATCCATCACTGTTGTCAGCCCGTTTTAACGGGGCAGCGTGTTAGAATGGTTGAGAGATCACAAGACAATAGACAAAAGTCAGAGGGAGTCTTAGGTATATCCAAACCAGCCCTACCATCTTTTTTGCAGACAAGTTAATTCAGACTTACTGAAATTGAATAACTTGCCTGAAGTAATAATAGATGGGCAAATTTGAACCCAAGTTCTTCAGAATCTCAGACTAGTATAGTAATTGTACTACAGAGTCAAAAAAGCCCGGCTCACTATTTCTTTTCCCACTTCCCTGGGTTTTGCTTCTTACACCAGATAAATAATATCCTTAGATTAGGTATTAGAAGCAGCTTGTTAAAGGCACCTCAGCAGTTGAGACGACTGTTGGAAAATGACTTTTTATTCCAGTCCCTGACCTCCTTTGAGACCTCAGACATCTTCAAGATGGAGAGAGTTCTGGCCTTTGGTGAAATTCTTATATTAAAAGATATGGAAGGAACCAAGTAGGGATTATCTAGTCCAGGAGTTCACACTGGCTCAAAACTCTTCTCCATAATCGTCTGTGTCTTTCAACTAGCTGTATTCTATTACTTCTCTTATTGAATTTACAAGTTTATTATATTTATTTCTTTAGGGGGCTTGTCTCCTAGCCTACCCCACTATGAATCCATAAGGATAGGATCATGTCTTATTCTTCTTGATTGTCTTCTCAGTGCCTTGCAGAGTAGATGCACACTAAATACCTGTAAATATGGCTGCTCTGGCTTTATTCTGAGAAGGTCTGTTGCATTTACCACCGGGGTTCTCTGGTACTCTGAGGGGCTTCTCTGCCAAAGGCTTGAGCTCCCACTGATTCTGCTATATTAAAGGCTGCACATCCAGCACACAGTTTCCTTTCCCACTAATATCACGTTTTTAGAAAGCGATATTTATAAAGCCACATTTACTTTAAAGATACAGCAAGAAGAGACATTTTGAGTATATAACCTGCTTCACCTGCTGTGCCATCTCAGGCTTCTGGGAAGGGGCAGGAGGATCACAGCTTAACTCAGTTCCATTAGTCCTGCCAACTTCAATTCCAAAGATTTCTGAGATGCAGCCTTGCTTCTTTAATGCACTTTGAGTATAATTATTTGAGTCACAGTCAGTCCATATACCTGTAAGTCTGCTCTAAGGTGGGGCTCACCAGAGTGGGCTACCTTTCCGGGTGACTCTCTAGAAATTCTCAGTGTTTCCTTCGTATTGAGACTTCAATGTCAGGACAGCACTAACAGTGCAGTCCTTAGTACTATGGAAGAAAAGGAGAGTCATCTTGTCTGTTTGTGGACTTAGATGAGAGTCCTTTGCGTTTCCTGTTGGACTGTACAAAGTGTTATGGCTTGTTAACTTGAGTGATTGATTGCTCGTTAGCTAAGGGCCCTTTTTTTTTTATGATCTGAATCGGAGCCAAATTTCAAGATTTTTTGAGGAAATCCTGAATGGGAGCCTGAGGCAAAAAAGAGATTATGCAATAAGTTCCCACTGGTTACACTATTAATAGAATTATCTAGAGAATGAGGGGGGTCTGGTGAATGGCATAATGGATTGAATGAATGATTGAATGAATAATTAATTTATTAAGAATTTAACTGTGTGCAGAGCTCTGAGGCAAGAGCTGGGGAGAGAAACAGAAAAGTCAGACAATCCCTGCGCTCAAGGAGCTCCCATTCTGATGAGAGGAGACGACATATACAAATGATTTCAGCTGCAAGTCCCATGGAAAAGACTCCATGGTTCTTAGGGGAAAGCAGCCAAGCAGATTGCCTTTTCTCTGATGTCATTTCCACTGATAAAATCATCAGTTTGTGAATTGAACTGTCTGACAGGATCAAGAGTGTCACAGACAAGAACTTTCTCCTCTGGATCTTTAGCAGTTGTGACTACAGGAGCAGTTGCCAGGTTGCATCCCCACAGAAGTTACTCTTCAGGATGTTGACTAAGGACACTAGGCTGGGAGGCATTGCCATTCCCAAGTCCTCAGGCTCAGAATCTTGGGGTGAAGTTAGTTTTTATAGTAGTGGCTTGTCTTGTCTGGTCTGTGCTGCTTCTTATCTCTCCCTCAAGGTGCCTTGCAGTTTCATCAGCTAAGTGGGATTGTCTGCCCTATGGATGGGCAGCGGATTGACAGTCGATGGGTTTGACTGGTCCCTTTTCCAGAGGATTTGCTCCCCAATTTGCAACCTGGCAACTGCTCCTGTAGTCACAACTGCTAAAGATCCAGAGGAGAAAGTTCTTGTCTTTGACACTCTTGATCCTGTCAGACAGTTCAATTCAGAAACTGATGATTTTATCAGTGGAAATGACATCAGAGAAAAGGCAATGACTGTGAGGGAAAGAAACAGTTTGAAAGCTGGCCCAAGAATAAGGAAAACCTGGATTCAAATTACATCTTTAACACTTTCTGGGCAAGTTATTTAGTCTTAAAATTCCCTATGACTATTACATTGTTGATTAGTCACTAATTGTCATCTCTGGGGAAGAGAGTTTCCTTCTGAGGAGTTCTCTTCATCAATTGCATTACAGGTTCAGACAAAAACATGGAGAGAATATATCTGCAGACAATAACCGAGAGATAATCATGTCTTGTGTTGGTACCAGGAGTAAGAAGACTGTATTTATCATTTGTTGATCATTCCAGATTATTTTCAGATTGTTTAAATCAATTCAGTGCATTTTTTATTGAACTTGGTAGGTGATGATAGAAAAAAAAATAAACATAGGAAGAATCATTATTTTGTCTGCTTCTGATTGGAAAAATAAGACACATAAAATATTTAGAGAGAAATGTAAGAAAATGCATGTTTGCATTAGACAATCATTCCCTAGTCTGAACTAGAAAAAGGTCAGTTTGTGGTCACTAGTGTAGAAAATTTAGTGGAAGACTTGGAAGGAGCTTTTCAAGATGAATTAGATTTAGATTTGCATTGAAGATAGGAAAGGGTATCCCCAAGCTGGAGGAAAATCCAAGGTTCCAAGTTAGAAAAGGACATGGAATATTTAGAGGACTGTGTTTGATTGAGTCAAGTTTGATTAAAAAAGGGAAATAAATCTCTGCTTGTTAAATGAATGAATGTTCAAAAAAGGCATGATTCTCAGTATTGTTTTTAAGAACATAATAATATAGTGTTATCTCTTTGTAATATCAAGAAATGTCTTATCATGTCTCATTGTATACTCATTTTGAGTAGGGAGAGTAGTCAAATGGTCAAGTGGTCAACAGAAGTGGGGCCAGATTTTGAAGGGACTTGAATGACAGAATGAAGAATTGGGATTTGATCCTAATCAAGAAGTGGGGTAACCTTTGGAGACATTTGAACAGGTTCTGCTGATGCTTAAGATGAATCTGATAAAAGTATGAAGGATGACTTGGAGTGGGGAGACATCAGAAGTCTCCAAATTGCTCTTTACATTTTTCTGATACGCAAAGATGGAAGCCCTGAGATTGTCTTTAACAAATTTCAGTTTAACTTAGAAAATGTGAGATTATATTTCTTTTTCTTGATTTTTTCATTATTTTTGACATTCTTTTTTTAAAATTTTGAATTCCATATTTTCCTTCATAGTCTAACCCCTCCCGCACTCATTGAGAAGGCAAACAATATGACAACTACTATACATGTGACATCACGCAAAATATATTTCATATTAACCATATTGCCAAAAAATCAAGAAAAAATGAAAAAATTTAAAATTAACAATTTTTAAATTGAAAAAAAATCATACTTCAATTTGCACTCAGAATTCATCAGTTCTTTCTGGAGGTGAATAGCATTTTTCATCATGAGTCCTTTTGTCTTGGATCACTATATTAATCAGAGTAGCTGTCTTTCATAATTGATCATTTTTACAAATTTGCTATTACTGGTTCTGCTCATTTTATTTTGCATCTACTCATATAATAAGTCCAGGTTTTTCTGAAATCATCATATCTTATAGCACAATAATATTCCATTACAATTATACACTACAATTTGTTCATTTCCCAATTAATGAACATCCCCTCATTTTCTTCATTACCACAAAAAGAGCTGCCATAAATATTTGTGTACAATACAGGTCCTTTTCCTTTGGTTTCTTTGGGGTGAAGAATAGTGGTGGTATTGCCTGGCCAAAGAATATGCTCATTCATGATGATCTTTCAAGTCCTCCTGATGAGTTTTTTTCCCCCCTCCAGCTTATTGTGAAACATGTAGAAATTTGATTTGTTAAAAAAAAAAAAAAAAGATCTTTAACTTGACCACTCCATATTACTAGTTTGCTGCTACTAAAGTTTACTTCCCAAGAAATTCTTTTAGAGCATGAAAGAAAAGAAAGTTGGAGTTAAGTCAAACTTCTGACCTGATTAAAATTTACTTGAGGCAGACTTGGTGAGAGTAGCTCAGCTAATCTTTGTCCAAGAGTGAAGGGCAGTCCTCAGAGCAGCACACAAAAAGAGTGCCAAGGAAAGTGCTTCTATTTTGGGGGGGAAATCAATTGAATCACCTAAGGGATTGCATTGTTGCCTGCTCCCTCTCATTGCTCTGGTCAGAATTAACCTTTAATTTCAGAGCCTCTATTTTTTACATATTGTATTACAAGCTAGCTGTGTCCTTGGGAGTTTTGAACTGGGCTTGGATGAAGTTGGCTTAGTCCTGACAAATATGATTAAAAGCTTAGGGCAAGTTTAAAAAAAAGATCATATTGATCTCAGTAAGAATTTGAGAAGAGGCACACAAGAGCATCTTTGGTTTGGTAGTACCCTGCCTTTTTTGCAGGCTTGTGTCCTGAAAGTGAACCTTCACCTATAAGGGGGATGAAAATATTAAACAGCATTTGGTTTCTTGGTAACAGAGCTAACTCAATCCTAGGGATATCTGCAAACTAGCCTGAAAAATCAGATGTGCTTGATGAGCCTCCTTCTTTGTGGGTATCTATAAATGTCAGTTCTCAGCTTTCCCCTAAAGGGATTAGCTTTGGAGAATAGTGGGAAGGAGAAGGGGATAAAAGACAGATGTTGTTCCATATGGATGAGGAGAAATCTGATCAGAGAGGGGGTGAGGGTAGGACAGGAGGTAAACACAAGCAACTGGGAGCAAAGAAAGATGGTTTTTGTCATTTTTTTTGCAATATCAGAAATGTTACCAGTTCTTCCCTTTCCTTTGTTCTCATGTACTGAAGGCACAGGGGGCACTGCCTGGAACATCTCCTTAGTCATGAGACTTCTTTATTAATGAGTACTGTTTTTTTAGCCAAAAAAACCCAAAACCAAACCAAACCTAACTCTGGGAAGCCCAACTATCTTAACCCCACTGGTTTCAAAGCATTCACTCCAGCAATCATTGTCTCAGCATGGCAGTAAGTACAATAGGTTCCTAGAGTGCTGAGCATGAACTTGCTTTCAGGTAATTTTCTCTTTTTCTTCTCCCTTCTTCATTAGACTCTGATCTTTCCAGACATCGGGACTGCATCTGCAGACTTTGTAACAGTAGGCTCACCTTAAATAGTTATTGACCACAGGGAAGGTTGGCTAAACAACAAAGGCATCTGCCCTTCTTGGGACAAGACCTACCAAACAAGAAAATAAAATTGCTGTTTTGATTATATGAACAATGACTCTTCATCTTCACTCTTTGGGGCTATTGATTTTTTTTTCTCAGAGTGAAAATGTCTCCCAGAGAGATGGTTAGAAACTTACCAGAGTTCCCTTTGCTTCATACAAAAGGAGTCTTAGCTTTCCTTGTAACCTGTTTCTAAGTAATAGTAGTGCGTTGAGGGGTTTCTTTATATTTTCTCATGGTGGTCCTACACATAAACTGAATAGATGATTGCCTGCACAGTGTGATTTAAAGGGTGATCAAAAGGCATCTACAGGATGTCCTAATTTAGTCTTAGAACAGTTTTAAGCTTTAAGATTTTGAGGACATCTTGTATCATTTATCTTGACACAGTGTTTGAAATTCTACCACTGGAGGATCAATATTTTAAGATTTTTATCTTTGGAAGCTCCCTTTTAAAGGGTAAATGCCAGAAGATAAATAACATTAAACCAGTTATCCATCCTTTAACACCCATAGAGATTGACTGATCCACTTTTCTTTCAGTGGGACAGCTAGTTGTGAGGTTATGGGACACAGAGTAAGTTTTGATGAGAGAAAGCTCTAGAGCTTGGCCAGGAGGGTCTGAGCAACTGTAATGAGGACTTCTATATAGCTGTTTACCTAACTTATCTCATTTGATGCTTACAATCTGGTGAAGTATTTTAAAGATTAGGAAACTAAAGGTTGAGTAATTTGGCCATGGTCACATATTCAGTGAGTGTCAGAGACATAGTTTACACCGAGATCTTTCTGACTTTTATTTATTTATTTTTGTTGAGGCAATTTGGGTTAAGTGACTTGCCCAGGGTCACACAACTGGGAAGTGTTAAGTGTCTGAGGTCAAATTTGAACTCGGGTCCTCCGGACTTCAGGGCTGGTGCTCTATCTACTGCCCCGTGGCCAAGTCTTCAATTTCAGATGGACCAAGCTTGAGTTCCGAATGTAAAGACACATTTCTTTCACTTCTGGTTGTCTTAAACTTTCCCACCATGTTTCAGCTGATTTCTCACCTTAGTAGATCTTTCTGATACTGAAGCTCCAGCCTCCCATTGGTGATTTCCTCCTCTATTTTCAGGAAATGCCTCCATTAGCCAACTTTCCCTTTCCTCCCAGCTCAGCTTCTACTTTAGATTTTGCCATGTCCCCCTTAGGTTTCCTTCATCTCAGTTCCCTTTTATGTATTGCTTTTCTTAATTAGAATGTAAGCTCTCTCAAAACAGGGATTGTCTTTTTTTTTTTTTTTTCTTCTTTTTTTGCTTGAATTTGTATTCCTAGTACTTCACACATTGGCACTTAATAAATGCTTGTCAACTTGTCTTGTTGACACAAAAGTGAAAAGAATAAGAATCAGACTTGAAGACCAGTTTGGTTCAGAGTGAGACTTAAGAATCATATTTTTAGAATGATTTATCTGCTTTCATAACATCCCCACCTGTTCTCCAAGCATACATAGTGAGCATCTTGAGAAAAATGAGCTCTATTTTTTTTCTTCTTTCTTAATAACTGGTTCTGAGATTTGGAGAATAGTCTAGAAGTCATGTGATCTTTTGAGAAAACAGTAGAAAAAGCACGGACTTAGAGTCAGGGAGACCCTGGTTTCAATGCTGAGTGCTTCCTGTATAATATTAGTCACACTTAGGATCTCTGGACTCAGTTTCCTCATCTATGAAATGAAAGGATGGGACAAAAAAAAAAAAAAGGCAAAATTCACTTTTAGTCTAAAACCAAAGAGGTTAATAATAGAGACTGGTTTAATAGCTGTTTTTGCCAAGAAAAGAATGATTTACAACTGCGTCATGAATCCGTGATTCAATATTTATTGTATGCTTGTGTATGAGGCACAAAGTTAAACTTCAGTTACATTTCCCTGACCTCATGCACATCTATTTCAACATTTTCTCGACTTGTTTTTCAGCCCCATTGGGATGAGAACAACCCTTGAGAATTTTGGTCCATCTGAGGTGCCAGAGAAAGAAGATAAATGGGGGGAAGGAGACAGCAAGCCGCTGAAACATTCCTGCTTCTGTCCTCTGGCACTAATCTGAATCCGGGTTTGCTTAAGAGCTAGCTTGTTATCTCAGGCTCAGATCTTGCCAAGGCAAACACTAGAGACCTGGGTCATGCTGATCCCCTTCTTGTTGTGAGAATGGGAATTTGTACAAGACTGACACGGTCACAGAAACAGAGTTGCAGAATTGCCCATATGGTGCCACCCTGATCTGAAAAAAAAAATCCCTTCTACAATATTCCCAACAAAATGCTCATCCAATCTTTGCTTGGATTAATCAATCAACAAACAGGATGTACAGGGTGTTTAAAGAAACTAGCTCCTCTGGTGTGAGGGCTGTTCAGGGCTGCTCTTCCATCTTTGATGGTTGCATCCTCCACATTAAAAGAGAAACTTGAAAGCTGGGTAGGTTTGGGGAGAAAAATAGGGAGTTATTCCATTTTGGATATGATGTAATTTGTCCATGAGATGTCCAGTGTGAAATGTTCAATAGGAAGTTAGTTTTTGCTCCCCAAGTCTTCTCTTCTCCTAGATAAGTATATGTAGTTATTTCAACTAATCCTAATATGGTGCCCAGAACTGAATGCAATATTTGAAATGGGGAATGCCCCTGGGCATACAGGAAGGTCCAAGTATATTAGCTTTTGTGAATGCCATATCATGCTAATGAAATATTTAGCAAATAATTCACAAAAATCTCCAGATAGTTTTTGTTATTGTTGTTGATTTTGTTTTTAATGTAGGGACTGCTGTCTAGCCATACCTATCCTGTCTTGAATCTGTGAAATTGATTGTTCTTGAGATACAAGCATAAGAATTGATAAATAAAATACCTATGACCCAAACTATTTGAACAAATTATTCATGCTGAAAAATAGGAAATCGTTAAAAGAACAGACAAAAACACAGACTATCACCTTTTCCAAAGGAAGTCTTACCAATGAAAACTAATTTAGCCACAATCAGGAGGCCAAAAGAACCTGGAAATCATCTTAGTCAGATAAAAGGTGATTGTATTGTCAAGTGGAGAGAGAATATAATGGAAGCCAACACTCATTTAAAACATAAACATTTTTGTAAAATCTTACAAGGAAAAGGGTGATAATTTTTGAAAAGTATCTCATAAACCAGCAAGAAATGGAAGAAAATCTATGTTTGTAGAAAGCTAGTATATCATGAGAGCAATTAAGGGTTAATGAACAACAAGCTAATGAAAAATATCTACTATAAGCAAACAATGTTCTCCATCAAATATGGTGGAGCCGTGGTATTTGGAATCTTAACATCATAGTCTCCAATATTGCATGAGAAAATAGAAATGATAATAAAGAAAATAAAGATGGAACGAGTAACTGGACTAAGCTAGAATATCTAAGACTAACACATAGGTGAGGTATGTGTTCAAGACAATGCAATTTTGATGGAATTGAAGGATAGATTGTTAAGATATCTGATAGACGAAAGCATCCTTAATCATTGAAAATAAATCTTGGAGTATTATTACTGGAAAAAAGATGATTTGCTTCTTTTTTTTTTTTTTTTTTTAAATGGGGGCCATCAGTTTCAATGATCTTGTGATGAAAAGAGCCATCTACACCTAGAGGGAAGACTGTGGGAACTGAGTGTGGATCACAACATAGCATTCTCACTCTTTTTGTTGTTGTTTGCTTGCAATTTATTTTCTTTATATTTTTTTCCTTTTTGATTTGATTTTTCTTGTGCAACAAGATACTTGTATAAATACGTATGCATATATTGGATTTAACATATATATATAGATAGATAGATAGATAGATAGATATTTTTTTTTTTTTACCATGTTTAACATATGTTGGATTACTTGTTATCCAGGGGAGGGAGTGGGAGAAAGAGGGGAAAAATTGGAATGCAAGGTTTTGCAAGTGTTAATGTTGAAAAATTGTCAATGCATATGTTTTGAAAATAAAAAGCTTTATACATATGTGTATATATATATATATATATACACATATATACATATATATATATATATATATATATATATATATATATATATATATATATATATATATATATATATATACACATATATACATACTCATGAACTCTCAGAAAAAGAACTGGGGGCCATGGTTGTATATGATAATCCATCACAAATATGTATAGCCATGCAAAACAAATTCCCATATTGGCATGTTAAGAAGAGAAAAGAAAAATACATGTGGATACTGAGTCCATCAGCTCTCTATTTAGAAGTGATTAGCATGTTTCATCACCAGTCCTTTGGGACTGTTTTGGTCATTGTGTTGATTAGAGTCCTCTAGTTCTTTTTTCTTTTTGAAAAGATTCATTTTTTCCCAGTTACATATTGAAACAACTTTTAACATTTATCTTTTAATATTTTGAATTCCAAATTCTATCCTTTTCTCTTTCCCTTCCTCCCTCTCCCCCTTCAAGAAGGCAAGCAATCTCATATGGCTTATACTTATGAAGTTATGTAAAACATATCTCCATATTAGTCATGAAGAAAAATAGAGACCCCACCCAAAAAAACAAGAAAAAATAAGAAAGTAAAAAAAAAGTATGCTTTGATCTGCATTCATTTAGACTCCATCAGTTTTTTCTATGAGGTTGGATAGCAATTTTTCATCATAGATCCTTTAGAATTGTCTTAGATCATTGCAGTACTAAAAATGCTTTCAAAGTTACATTACAATATTATTTGTAATGTTTTCTTCTGGTTCTGCTAATTTTGTATCAATTCATACAAGTTTTCCAGATTTTTTCTGAAACTATTCCATTCATCATTTCTTATAATACAATGACACTGTATATATATCACTAATATATTGCTTGGTTTTACAGAATGTTTTTTCTTTATATTTTATTATATGGATAGCTCTCTGAAGAGGGGGAAGAAAATAATGGGAAAAAGGCTATATAAAACCAAAAGATTTTAATGTACCTTGTGTGAAGAAAAAAGTAATTGAGAAAATGTCACTAAAAGTGTGAGTTACTTTGGTCATGTAGATTCCTACATATAAGCCTTTCGACCAGTGAACTATATGTGTATGTCCTCTCTTCAATTCTGAGGTTGTGTATATTCATACTACAGTAAACCTCATAGTTAGGGAGTGAATGTAGAGATATCATGCCATTTCAGTCTTTGCTTTGAGCTAATTGTATCAAATGGCCTTTAAAGTTTTTAAAGTTTTAGTAGTGTTTTTTCTTATGGTGTTCTCTCGTTACTTCCCCTGGATGCAGCATCTTTGCTGGACAGGTCACTCCATTGACCTTCATGGGTCTGCTTCTCTCTGCAGATAAATCCAACTTTTCAGCTGGATTATCAGTCTCCTCTCTGTGAGACACAACATCTCCTACTGACTCAGAATTTCTGTACTGAAAAATTCCTTTACCAGTGATGGGTGAGGGGTGTGTGTGTGTGTGTGTGTGTGTGTGTGTGTGTGTGTGTGTGAATCCTCTCCTTATTACTTACCTGTCATTCTTAAAGAGGCACAAAAGAAAAGACCAAGAGTGATTTCCTCTTATGAAGTGTCCTTCCTTTCTAGTTGGCTCTCTTTTCCACTATCAGAAATAACTGCCTCTTCAGATCTTGCTTTTCCTTTGTAAAAACCATCAGGGAAGGACATTGGAGACACTCACCTCAGACTGGAAAACTTCCTTAAAGCCACATTGCTACACAGTTTCCAGGGAGGATTCAGACTGCTCTTGCTCCATTCAAGGTCTCTTTGTTATATAAGTAGAGAGGGATAGTGGTTTACATATGGGGTATGATTTCAGGTCCTAGGGATGTGCTCATTGCCATAAAATGCTACTCCTCGTAGCTTTCTGATGTCTAGGATACTAATTTACCAGTTTATTAATTTTGTCTCCTGTCAAAATGCCTAGTAGTGGTAACATATGTTTTTATATCTTTATTTTTGCCAAATACATGCACCTTTGCAAAACCTTGTGTTCCATATTTTTTCTCTCTATCCTCCCCCCTCCGCTAGACTGCAATTAATCCAATATTTCCATATTTGTTATGCTGAGCAAGAAAAATCAGATCAAAAATGGGGAAAATAAGCAAACAAAGAACGATAATGACAAAAAGGTGAAAATATTATGCTTTGATCCACATTCAGTCTCCATAATTCTCTCTCTGGATGTGGATAGTTCTTTCCATCTCAGATATATTAGAATTGCCTTGGATCATCTCATTGTTGAAAGGAGCCACGTCCAGCACAGTTGATTATCACATAATCTTGTTGCTGTGCACACACAATATTCTCTTGGTTCTACTCACTTCACTTAGCATCAGTTCATGTAAGTCTTTCCAGGCTTTTCTGAAATCAGCTTGTTCATCTTTTCTTATAAAATAGAAACATTCCATGACATTCGTATACCATAACTTATTTGGCCATTCCCCAGCATCATAGTGGTAACACATTTAGCCATTTGTATTTCCACATGATAGAGCTTCTCATTAAATTCTTTCCAGGTTTGGATAAGGAATGAAGATAGTTTGTCCTATAATGGCATCAAGCTGATGGAAAAGTTTCACACCTTTTTCACCCTCTCTGGCCCTCCAAAAAAAAAAGGTGGGGGGAGAGCCCTTTGGTAGGGGTAGGCTTAATTTTTATTTATCACCCTTCATAATCTACGAATAGATCAGTAAGGGTGTAAAGCTTGCAAGATTTTATGTACATGAGAATGGGCTGCAAAAGCAGCCACTTTGAAAGGAGTATAATCTCAATTTATCATCATCTTTGTTATCTAATCCTTAATACTATAATTTCAGTAAAAGGATTAAGGAGGGAGATTAGATTGCCTCAATCAATCCTTACCCACAAATACACCCACAAACACACACACACACACACACACACACACAGAGCATTTTTAGTGATAGTATAAGAAGGAAAAAGGCAGGTTTTTGGAAATGCAGACCATAGCTTAGGTGCAGAAAATATGCCATGTTTGTTGTTATCTTACTATTTTAAAAACATTTGCATTGGTAGAGCAAAATGCTTCCTTAAAGGCTTCCCTCCAACAAGGTGAGAGCAACTCTGTTTTTTGGTGGATAGAGTGCAGAGTCTAGAATCGGGACATTCATCTTTCTAAGTTCAAATGTGGCTTCAGACCCTTACTAGCTGTGTGATCCTGGGCAAGTCACTTAACTGTCTGCCTCAGTTTCCTCATCTGTAAAATGAGCTGGAGAAGGAAATGAAAATTTCTCTTATATATTTGCTAAGAAAACCCTAAATGGGGTTGTAAAGAGTCAGACATGATTGAACAACAGCAACAATAAGGTAGCCTCCCTTGCATGTGTTTAAAACACACAGGATAGAAGGTGTCACAGTACAGTGGAAGAGAACATAGAGTCAGACTTCTTGTGTTCAAATCCTACCCCTAATACTGGCTGTGTGATCTTAACTAGTCTTTTAACTGATTACAGAAAGCATATAAGCACTTACTGACATGAATCATAGAATCCTTTTCAAATCAAAACTATTATCTATGAACAGCGGAGAGAGCAGTAACAAGCTTAGCCATCTAAACAGGCATTGTAGACTCACCAGAAGTGAATTTACCACCATCAAAGAGGATGGCTGTCCAGCAGAGAATCCAGCTACTGGATTAGAGAGAGAGAACAAACACTTATTAAATACCTACTGTATACCAAGCACTGTACAAAAAAAAATCTCCTTTGATCTTCCTAGGAGATAGATGCTATTATTATCTCCACTTCACAATTGAAGAATCGGAGGCAAACTTGTCCATGATTATACAGCTAATAAATGTGCGGGCCTGGAGTTGAATTCAGGTGTTCTGACTCAGATCAAGTGCTTTATTCTCTGTGCCACCTAGCTGGTCTGTAATGTTAAGACCCTTCAGATGCTATTTGTATACGATGGGCCTGATTGCATCAAGCTGCAGAACAAAGCAGAACCTCTTGTTTTTTTGTTCTTTCTCTGTCTCTCTTTTTTTTTTTTTTGTTAAAACTTTTTATTTTCAAAACATATGCATAGATATTTTTCAATATTCATCCTTATCCTTGCAAAATCTTGCAATTTTTCCCTTCCTTCTTCCTCCCTTAGATGGCAAGTAATCTAAAATATATTAAACATGTATAATTCTTTTATACATATTTCCACAATTATCATGCTGCAACAAAAAATCAGATGAAAAAGGAAAAAATGAGACAGACAAAATGAAAGCAAACAACAAAAAAGTGAAAATATTATGTTGTGATCCACACTCAGTCCCCACAGCTCTCTCCATCACAAGGTCATTGGAACTGACTCAAATCACGTCACTGTTGAAAAGAACCATGTCCGTCAAAATTGATCATCACATATGCTGTTGTTGCTGTGTGCAATAAACTCTGGTTCCACTCACTTCACTTAGCATCAGTTCATGTAAGTCTCTCCAGGACTCTCTGAAATCATTCAAAGCAAAGCCTCTTCAATAAACCCTAAAGTCACTCAAAAAAATTCATCAACTATTCACACAAGTGGATTGCAAATACATTTCCAAGTGTTATACTACTTGATAAACTAGTCTGAGGCAGACTTAGCTGCTCCCTGACACCTCTTTGCTGCTTATCATCACATTTCTTGTCTGCCTTTGCTTCTCATGATCTGCAAAAAAACAGTCATCCAGTTCCATGCTGTCCATCTTACCAGTTCTGCAGTCCAGTAGTTATGTTTAGATAATTTAGAAGTAGTGATTGGTGGGGACTTGTTCATAGTCCTAGTGATGCTTTGTTTTTAAACCGTTAAGTATGGTTCCAGAAACTGTTTTGATTAGGTGGTTATATTGTGACCTAATGTCAAGAAAGCCTTGTTTTGCCTTTTAAATGGATTCCCTAGGAACCAGATAATTAACCTAGAAAAAGGAAAGGGAGGTATAATAACAATTCCTTGATGGCTCTTTGGCCCAGCTGCAATGAGATGAAGAGCATTCTCAGGACCCAGACTGTTGACATGCCACAAAATGTTGACGTCTTTCTGAAGGCATAGAGTTATTCTGAGGCCCTGCAGGAATCTTATGAAGAAATTTCAACCCCACCAAAGTTGATTTTAATTTCCTTGGAAAGACAAGTAAAAAGCACAAGTTAGACAGGTGCTTGGAACATCTAAAGGAACTCACAACAACTTGTAAAATCCTTTGACAGGTGCAGAATTTGATCAAAGATACTACCCTTTTTTTTTCTGTAAGAGATGAAGTCTGTATATATTAGATTCTTTATTTTACTTTTTAAGAGAATTGGCTTGTTTATTGAAAATCAGAAACTTTTTGGGTGAAAAATACTTCCACAAAGTATACAGGAGACCAGATGTTGGTTTTTACTTCTCAAGATGAGTTAATTCTTGAGGAAAATGACTTCAAACTTATATCAAATTCAGTTGTTCCAACAGGTCAAAATTGTAAAAAATAAGGATATCAGAAAATTTTTGAATGATAATGATGGTATCTGTATTTCAGGAAAAGATTGACGCATAAGACTTTTGAATAAGTTTTGTACAAAGCTGAAAGTTGTGTTTTGTGGACTCAGAATAGCTTTCATAATAAAAATACATTTGGTCCTTTGTGGGGAGAGAAAAGAAAATTGCTAAATATAAGCCTGCAATCAGATTCAATAAGGGAATTTAGACAACAGGACAATTAGTGTATAATCTTCATTTTTTGTAATTTTTCTAAGTTTGGGAGAAGGAGTTGGAATCACCTCTGTGCAAAATTGTGAAGGTGACATTTACTGTTAGGGATTCTGTATTTTTTGTTCTCCTTTCCTCTCTATAGGGCAATGTTCTCCTCTACCGTATGCTTCCACTATTTGTCAGTTACTCCCTGTCTACTGGGTAATCTTACTGTTCATAAACATGCCCATTCTCAAAAATCATCATTTGATCCCTCCATCTATGCTAGCTATCATCCCATATTTCTTCTCCTTTTTGTGGCTCAACTTCTTAAGAAATCCATTGATAGTAAGGGATCTTCACTCCCAAAACTGGGTGTCTAGGTGGCACAGTGATTAGAGTACCAGGCCTGGATTCAAATCTGGATTCAGACACTTACTAGCTGTGGTCCTGGGCAAGTCAGGACACTCAGTGTCCTCATCTGTAAAATAAACTGAAAAAGGAAATACAAACCACTCCAGTATCTTTGCCAAGGAGACCCCAAATGAGGTCACAAAGAGTTGGAGATAACTACAAATACAACAAAATTGATTTACTGTCTCATTTATTACAGCAACTTTTTAAAATCTGCAATATCCTTTGCCTCCTTCCACAACCCTCCCATAAATTCCCCTCTCTCCATCTTGCCTTTGACCAGCATTTGGATGGACAATCCCTCTGTATGCATATATTGAACAGATATTGTAAATAGACAGTGAATTAAAACAGGGTAGTTCAGTGATTGCAATTGGGAAGTTTTTCAAGGTTTTCAATGATCTCTAATTGTTAAAATTGATATTTTGCCTACAAATGGTCTTCTGATGTTGTTATATCAACCATGGAACACCACAATCTCTAAAGAATCAATATTTTAGGTAACCAAAAGAGTAATGGAGAAATGGTGGCATGTTACTAACAACAACTTATATAATAAATCACATCAAATATATTTTTTGAAGAAATAATATAGGAGAACAGGGAAGGACGGCAAAAGACAACCAATAGACAGCTTGATATTGCCTTAGTAGCTACATAATATTAAAAGATCTAGAAAATATTTTATAGCATGTTGAATATATTTTCTATAAATGATTTATGGAAAGAGATGGCTAAAAATCCCATACTAATAAATAAAAAAATACTAATACTAATACTAATACTAAAAAAAATACTAAGACAACATGGATAGGTTGCATTCTGTACTGTTGCAGAGGGTACCCATACCTGTAAGCTCTAGCCTCCTTGAAGTACTGATGAAAGGCTAGTCGTACATAAATTGCATCTTGTTGAGTGAAGTGTTATTTAGGGCTTTTAATCCTACTTGCTAGCTAGGAAGCATAGTGGATAAGAGTGCCAGACCTAGAGACAGGAAGACTCATCCTCCTTCAAATCTGGCCTGAGATAACCTACTAGCTGTAAGACCCTGGGTAAGTCAGTTAACTGTGTTTATCTTCATTTCCTATCTTTGCCAAGAAAACCCCAAATAGGGTCACCAAAAATCACATTCTTGAAACAAGTGAACAACAATAACAACAATCCTACCCCTGTCTTAGCAGTGGTTTGGAATGGTTAGGTCCATGGTAGAAGTGGAAAACTTCCAACAGCTATGCTTTCATCTAACCTTTTATAGCAGAAAATTAATATTGAAGAAACATAAAACCCATCCTTTTCTTGACTCCAGTCTTGGGTTTGGGGGTATTGAATACATGTTGTTCAGAAGCAGGACTCTACAGGTGAATGCACAGTGGGTGACAGCTCTATTGTATATCATTTCAAGAGCCCAGGTCTCTGAGACTCTTAAAATAACAGAATTCAGTGGCCTGGAGATTTTTCATATTTTGCTAGCTCCAGCAAGTTCCCATGTGGCAGAGACGTTGTTCCTCTCTTCAGGAGATGAAAAGTGGGCGTCACGAATAGGGAGATAATTCATATTTGGCCCCAGAGGAATAGAACTTTAGCATTTCATCTCTTCCCTTCTTTCTATTTCTAGGGGAATTATGAAGCTGAACTGTGTCAGACTAGGGTATTAGAACCTCTCCATTCTTTCCCAAAAGAATAGTCAGCGTTACTGCTTTTCAGCTAGGAGAAGGGTGTGAAATGTACAGGGTACTTCGTAGTTGTCTGGACTGGCCCTGATTAATTATACATTTGGGGCTACTTGTCATTGTATGAGCTATCTAAGCACAATTCAGGGGAGGCCTCAGGTAAACTGAGGCACACATGCCAAGAGAGGTGATTTAGCAACACACCTGAGGAAGTCTAGCCCCTTCCCTCTTTTATCTGTCACTTGCCCTTCTTTAAAGTTCTTGTTAATAATATATATTATTATTATTATTATCTCAGGGTAATGCAGACTTGGAACCATAACAAGCAGGGACAACAGAGACAACCACCCCAGCTGCTGTAAATCTATCCTGATAACAACGAATAAATTAGCACATATTGGAGAGGAAATTTGTCTAAGGTCTAAAACTGCCATTTGCCGGGGAAATCTCCCGCCACACGGTGGGACCCAGGGGAGAGCAGATGAAAGAAGATAGAAAGAAATGGAATTGTTCCATTTGTCTCCCCAAGGGGAAAATGCAATCAGACTGAAGAGAAACCCTCTTACTGAACACATTAGCTTTTTAACAGCACTTGTGAGGGATGCAGGGTTGAGCCTGGCTGGCAGAGAACACTGACCCGCTCACTTCTTTAGAAAGGCATGTTCCTAGACTGAGAGCCTCATCTAGGTATTATTACAATGCCAGGGAGAGGAGGGAGGAGGGGAGAACTGCATTTATTTGTTGTTCTAGAAGAGCCTTGGCAAAAGCACAGATAAAATAACTGCTCCAGCTGACTTTGTGCTCTTCTTTTCCATGCCCACAATTGTGTGCAACTAATAAAGTCAATTCAGTCATTGTTCTTTGTTGTTCAGTAACATCTGACTCTTCATTACCCTATTTGGGGTTTTCCTTGGCAAGGACACTGGAGTGGTTTGCCATTGTCTTCTCAGGCTCATCTTATAAATGAGGAAACTGAGGGGTTAAGTGACTTACCCAGCTAATGAGTGTCTGAGGGCGGATTGGAACTCGGGAAGATAAGGCTTGCTGATTCCAGACCTGGTGCTCTATCCAGGTTGTGGAGAAAAAAGAAAATTCTGAAATTTTCCAAATTTTAATGACCATGCTCCTTGGATCTGGCTAACGAGTTTGAAAATTGAGCCCTGCTCAGTGTCCCTAATACTTCTTGTGTGAGGTATACAATAAGTGCTCAATAAATATTTTAAATTGATGCATATTAAAACAAAATTCCAAATTATTTTTTCAATCGCTATCAGAAGCTCTTTATCTCAGATCTGGAAACAATATGTTAGTACCCCTGCTTGCTTTACCATTTCCAGGGAACAAAGCCGTTTTTGGTTCTGGTTTGGTGTACTGCCCCAAAGTAGACCTGAAATCCATTGGTTCCTAGCCTTCATGTAGTTTTGGGTGGTTCTTTATAACGTGGTCAAGGTAGAAAATAGAGATGGGGGGGAGGGAACCAAAAGCCTAAGATGAAAGATCACTAGATCTGGAACTGTAAGGAACCTTAAAGGTATTTAGTTCATTTTAATAATGATGATGATGATAATTAGCATTTAGCACCTTAAAATTTGTAAAAGGCTTTCTATCCATTCACTCATTAGATACTCCCAGCAATCTAGTCAGGAAAGTGCAACGAATAAAGGGCAGGTGATTTATCAAGGGTCACACAAGTGGAAACTGTATGAGTCTGGATATGAAAACGGGTCTTTCGGACTCCATGTTTGCCCTCTGTCCACTGGCCACCAGGCTTTATTTTATAATAAAGAATCTGAGTTACAGGAACTGGTCTCCATCATACACTTGTGGTTGTGAGTCTGGATAAGTCTCTTTATCTCTCTCGCCCTATATTTTCATCTTTAAAATGAAGGGATTAGGCTAGATGATCTCTAAGTTTTCTTCTCAGTTCTAAGACTTCTTTCTTTCCACATGGACAGCCAGAACAGAGGAAATCTTTGTTTCAAGTTCTTTAGGTTTCAAAACATTTTAGGTAAGTGGTAGTATACAGAGGAAATAGGTTTCAAAGCCATATTGCCACCAGTTCCATTGTTTGTATTTTTAATGTTTTAAAAATATTTTGGGGACAAGTCTATTGTGTTTTTTCTCTTTGAAACAATGTTCTGCTATTGATTGCCAATTCAATTCTTTCTGAAGATAATTTTTAGTCAGGTTCAATTATCTAGTTACCTATTTATTCTATAGAAGAGAGAATCGAGAGAACATTGAAGCGATTTTATGTCCATCTAGTCCAGGATTAGAAAAGGGAGTCCCCCATTCTTGCAGTATCATCTGTCATAATGTTTATCAAATGCAAGGCAGCAATGTATAGCCTTCCACGATGGGAAGCAGCCTGAGGGAGTTAGGGGACAACAGCTTTGACCATAACTTGATGAATTTTTTTCTATAGTCTGGACAGATCCTTTCTCATGGGAAGTTGGAATCTATCTGTTCTTCAGTTTGAGTTCCTCCTTGCTAACACACACCTCATCCCCTTTTGTTCTGATCTACTTTAGTTCATCTCTCAATCCTGTGGGCCATGTCCCTTTCTTTTCTTTTCTTTTCTTTAGGCTGGGGTTAAGTGACTTGCCCAGGGTCACACAGCTAGGAAGTGTTAAGTGTCTCAGACCAGATTTGAACTTATGTCCTCCTGAATTCAAGACTGGTGCTCTATCCACTGCACCACCCAGCTGCCCCTATGTTCCTTTATTTTCAAAGAACAATAAAGGATCCTAAGACATCTCTGTGAAAAACTTGTCATTTCAATGACAGGATAACAGCCAAGAAAAGCAAACTAAGTCACTTCCATTACTGATGATCAGTCTAACTAAAGAATTTTTGCTGTCAGCTAGGGCAGGGCTTCTTAAACTTTTTTCCAATTGTGACCCCTTTTTGCCCTCCCAAATTTTACGTGACCCCAGGTATATGGGTATGTAAAACAGGTATGCAAATCTAACATTTACTGATAACAAATCATAATTTTGCAATTGCCACAATCATTTACGAGGGGATCCCATAGGGGGTCACAAACCACATTTTAAGAAGCTGGGAACATGGGTATCCAAGAAGCTTGGAATCTGTGGATAGGCTCTTCCTTTAGATCATGTTTTACACAGGGAAGGCCCAAGGGCAGCAGGTGTGCATATGTGCTCTGATGACTGCCCCGTCCTCATGGTGTGACGTTGTTTCTCTCTCCCCTACAGTCCGAGTATCATTACGAGTATACTGCGTGTGACAGCCTGGGCTCGAGATGGAGGGTCGCCGTGCCCCACACTCCTGGACTGTGTACCAGCCTCCCTGATCCAGTCAAAGGCACTGAATGCTGTAAGCAGCTGTCACTCCGGGCTCACTTTATATATTACCTCGGCTGTATCCTTATTTGGCAGACCCCTTCAGCTCTAAGTCCTGTTTTTCTATAGTAGGAGGAGGGGAAATGCGTCTTCAGGAAATCAAATCTTATACCAAACACTTGGTTTTTCTTTTTTCTCCCTTTTCCCACCCCCAATTTTGGTAGAGAAACATTTTATGTGATGCAGACTTAAAACTTGGATGCTGTTTTTTTCCTCTAAGCTTTTTGGATCTTGGGAAATAAGAATGCAGAATTCCAGCTGTGCCACATTCAGATGTTTTCTTCTTTTGCATATTCAGTTTCCTTTATGTTTATGCATTCTTAGTCTAGCCATTGACTGGGCAGTTATAATCACTCATTAGTGAAGATTGCAGCCCATTTTTATTCTTGGAAAGGAAGCCAGGAAAGATGGATTGCTGCAGAGGCAGACCTTTAAAGTACTTTGAGTGTCAATTCAGAGAAATATAAATCTCATTTGGCGGGTGGGTTTGATTGTGCATTCAGAAACATGAGGATTTGTCTGGAGCTCACACTCCTATTCTGTGTAACTGTATTTAACGATCACAACCTTTCAAGTGGTTGCCACCTGTTTTCTCTCTTCTGATAGAACAGGAAAAGGGAGAAGAAGTGATAGTTAGGGAATTGGGATAAAGAACAGTTTTTGTTGTTGAGGCAATTGCGGTTAAGTGACTTTCCCAGGTCACACAGCCAGGAAGTGTTAAGTGTCTGAGGTCAAATTTGAACTCGGATCCTCCTGAATTCAGGGCTGGTGCTCTATTGACTGATCACCTAGCTACCCTGATAAAGAACATTTTTAAGAGTTGGGGATGATAATGAGAATGTTCCCCCCTTTATTAAGTATCAAGGCTGTATTTGAACTCAGATCATCCTCCTCCTACCAGGACTGGTGCTTTATCCACTGTATCACCTAGTTGCTCCAATACTGAAGATGTCTAAAAAAAAAAAAAAGAATGATTTGTGAAGGATGCTGAGATTTATTTAGGCTGCTTTTAAAGGGGCCTTAACCAGGCAAAAAAATGATGAGCAAATGAATTATTGTATACACTACAAAAGGTATGAGTTTGAATTCTGGCTTTGCTACTTAATTACCTGTGTGTCCTTGAGCTGGCGGTGGAGGAAATGGACTGGAAAATCTTTTCTGTGGCTAGCTATGATCCTTTGAAAGAACTATGAGATACCGATAGTTCTACATAAAAATTAGGGATGTCTGAAGCTCTTCCCTAAAGAGCTTTCAGAAGAGGAAAGGCTCCTCTTAACAGAGTGACCTTACTTAAAGTCAGACCACAAGCCCCCGGTGGAATGTGAATGAAAAGTTTTAGGTCTTAAGTTATTAAGTCTTACCTGTGCCATCCTGCTGCCTCAACCATATAGAACAGTAAGTCGTTCATCAACTCTCCCTTGAGCAACAATCCTAATATGACCCAACTTCTCTTTTATTTTTAGCCTTTTCCTGCAAGGCTGGGGAATTCCTGGACATGAAGGACCAGTCGTGTAAGCCATGCGCCAAAGGCCGATATTCTCTAGGCACAGGTATACGATTCGATGAGTGGGATGAGTTACCGCACGGGTTTGCCACCCTAGCGAACAACCTGGAGATTGATGAAGACTTCACCGAGACATCTGAAAATTGCACCTCGTGAGTGTAGCATCTGCCTGGGACGTGCTTACTGCTCAGCCCCATTTTTCTAGGAACATGGCTGCAGTGCCAGCTGGGCAGGCACGGGCAAGTTTAGCAAAAAATTTCACTTGAATTATTACCTTTGAGCCTTCCCATAAGCTTGTAAGGTCTAAAATATATATATTTTACATATATATAAATATATAATTGATATATATTGTATTTTGTATTGTATATATTGTATCTTGCTACTCATTAAATTAAAAATACAAAATAATATAAAAATAATTGAACCTTAAGAAACTAAGGTTCAATGAGAATATATATATATATATATATATATATATATATATATATATATATATATATATATATATATATATATATGTATATATAGGTATATATAGGTATATATGTATATATGTCTTATTTTATGGATGAGGAAACTAAGGTTCAATGAGAATTTATCCAGGCTCCCAAAACTGGTCTATGACAAAATCAAACCTTGAACTAATTAAGAGTCAAAGTAAAATGCTTGCTCACTTAGCCATATACTCATTCTAATAAATAATAATTCAGAAAATAAAATCTTAAATACTGTGCATAATGCCCTGTACTATCAGTAACAGCTAGTATTTATGTAGGGTTTTAAGGTTTGCGAAGTCCTTTCCATATGTTAAATTGTTTGATGCTCAGAACTGTTCTGGAAGGTAGGTGCTAGTGACCACAGAGAGGTTGAGTGAGTTGCCTTGAATCACATAGCTAGCAAGTGTCCAAGGTTATATTCGGATCTTCCTGATTCTTGGCCCACCCCTCTATCTACTGCACCCCCACTCCCTCTCACAAGCTGCCTCTTTGTTATTATTGTTCAGTTGTTTATAATGATCAATTCTTCATGACTCTGTTTAGGGATTTTTTTTTTTTTTTTGGCAGATACCAAAGTGGTTTGTTACTTCTTTCTCCGACTTGTTTGACAGTTAGGGAAACAGGCAAACAGGGCTAAATGATTTGTTCAGGATCATACAGTAAGGGTCTGATGCCATATTTTAATCCAGATCTTCCTGATTCTAGGTATGGCTCTTTACTCACTCTGCTATCTAGCTGCTGGTAGCTACCTCTAATAAGGGATATAAAAATGGGCAAGAGAGAATAAGAGAAAGAAGGAAGCTCAGAAGTCGTTAGGTTATGGGTAAGAGCAATAATATGACCAGTTCCCTAAGATTTTCTATCACAATCAGCCACTTGCCACCCTTAATATGAACACCTCATCTCCTTCTATTATTAGGTGGGTATTGTTTTCCAAATAGTTAAAGGGCAAAGGCTTAAAGGAAAATTCCCATGTAAAAACAAAAATTTTATTTTTTTTTAAGTATTTGTATTTGGATAGGCCATAAGTTTTTGTCTTATTTTAGCACTTCAAAGAGCTATAATTTCATTGATGTGTGTGTAGGAGCTGTATCAATGCAAATCACAATCTTAAACCTCTCAGCAAACCACGAGAGAGCCACTTTTAAAAAATTATCAATATCTTTTGTTTTTACATCACCTGCATTTTAAGATATATCTTTCTTCTCCTGCCCAGAGAACAATCCTATATAATAAAGAATAAAAAAGATATGAAAAATCCAGTTCAACTAAACTAGCCAACATATTGAAAAAGGATGTAATTATATATAGTGTTCCACAACCATAGTTCCCCGCCTTTGTAAAGAAGCATTTCCCATTTATTTGGAATAATTTGGGAATGATGAGTTCTAATTCTAGTTTGCTGAGTGCTTGCTAAGGTCTTGAAAGAAGTGGTGGACCTGATGGCTGAAGGAGGAGGTTTTGAAAGACTGAAGAGCAAATTTCTCCATTTTCCAGAGAGGAAAAAAGACTAAAAATTATAGGCCACTGAACTTGACCTTAGTTCTTAGAAAAATTTTAGTTAGTATTAAATAGTGATCACAATAGCCAGCCTGATTTCAACTGGATCAGGTAATGCTAGACAAATCTATTTCCTCTTTTCTTTTTTCTTTCTTTTTTAAAATTTTTATTATTATAGCTTTTTATTGACAGAACATATGCATGGGTAATTTTCCAACACTGATCCTTGCAATCATTTCTATTCCAACTTTTCCCTTACTTCCCTCTACCCCCTCCCCTAGATGGCAGGCAGTTTCATACATGTTAATTAAACATGTTAAAGTATATTTTAAATACAATATATGTGTACATATTTATGCAGTTATCTTGTTGCACAAGAAAAATCAGAATTAGAAAGGTAAAAATAACCTGGGAAGAAAAACAAAAATGCAAACAGTCCACACTCATTTCCCAGTGTTCCTTCTCTGGGTGTAGCTGGTTCTATTCATCACTGATCAATTGGAACTGATCAATTTCCTCTTTTCACAGGATTATTAGATTGGTAAAAATCAAGGGAATGCTGTTGATAAAATGTCTGTAGATTTGCGTAAAGCATTTGACAGTTTCTCATGCAGAGATGTGGGTTAGATAATAGATAGTACAGTTAATTGGATTTTTGAATTGATTGAAGAACTTGACCCAAAGAAGAGTCACTAATGACTTGATGTCACTTAGAAAGTCTCTGAAGTTCCTCAGAGAATTGTCTTTAGCCCCAGGCTCTTTAAAACTTTTATCCAGAACTTAGGTGAAGGCATAGATGATATGCTTATCAAACTGGTAGAATAGGTGACCCAGATTGGAAGATCACTGGATAATAGAATCCGAATGCCTCATAGATGTTGGCTAGTGTTACCAGGATTCCTGCTTAATCTCTGTCTGCCTCAGTTACCTCCTTTGTAAAATGAGAAGGTTAGACTGGATGGCCTGTGAGGTCCCTTTCAGTTTTAAATCTATGATCCTATAATCCAGTAGTGCTTCCACTCCATTTTCAATGGCCCCAGATTACCTACATAACACAGTGAAGCATTAGAGAAAACATTTTGTGGAGATAGGTCTTGCTAAAGTCAGCCATATTACCTTATTGCTCCTCCATAGAATCATAGCGAGTGATGCAAGGGGTTGGGCTTTTTGGGACTTGACATGAACTCATAAGTGTAGTTCAACCAAACCTAAATAGTAGACTTCTGGAGGACAGAGGATGGGTTAAATGCTGTTTAATGGTTTCTAAAGTCTATTATGGCCTCAAGGTTAGGAAATCTCTCAGCTAAAGAGAGCTATGCAAAGGAACCAAGGAGATACCATACAGAATGCTGGTCCATTGCTATCTTATATCTGATGTTCATTCATTCAACAAATATTTATTTAGCATTTATTATGTACAAGGCACTAAGCATCG
This sequence comes from Sminthopsis crassicaudata, assembly GCF_048593235.1. NCBI lineage: Eukaryota > Metazoa > Chordata > Mammalia > Dasyuromorphia > Dasyuridae > Sminthopsis > Sminthopsis crassicaudata. The sequence goes on from NC_133620.1 coordinate 427,045,934, forward strand.
GCATTGTAAAGCATACAAAGATATAGGGCATTGGACAATACGCTTTGTTAAACAGTGTTGACAATGAAAAAATGTCACTGATGAAAAAGGAAAACAAATGAACATTTCCTTTTGAGAAATACCAAGCTAATACTTGTATACAAGTGAATCATTCAGATCTTGAATTTGGAAAACGGGGGAGGCTGCTCAAATTTCTTAAGTTACATCCCTTGGAAGCCCCATTAAGTCTGTCTGTGTTAAGCAGAATGGACATTTAATAGAGCAGTTTGACTTATCTCAAGTGTTCGTTTTGATGGTCTGTGGGCATTAGCGTGACAACCGGTTTCCTAGGGGATAGGGGAAACTGAGACTGGTGGCTGGTGGCAAAAAAAAGCTAAAAGAGGAGACATAATATACAGAATTAGGGCAACCACTATTTAAGTCCTAATGGAGTATGTAATTTGGTCAGAACAAGATGCAGGCTCAGCCCATATGATCAATCCACTTCCGTGCACAGAAAGACATTCTTGGCTCTCTCGAGACAGCCCCAGATAGATTTCAGAGATTATCTCAAGCTCATTTCAGTGAAGCAGGATGTAGGATAATAGAACATCTTATATTTCTACAGTTGCCTTTCTTCCAGGAGCTCAGCGGGTCTCAGTCACTGGTTTCATTCATTTCTTTCACACACTCTAAGGATGGAGATTTTTTTTTTTTTTGTCCTATTTAGCTAAGTGAAAATTGGAGTGCAGAAAGATCATACAAGTAATTAGTGACAGAGTCTGGATTTGAACCCTGCCCCTCCAACTCCTGATCCAGTCCTCTGTTTCTCACTGCTTTGTGGAGCCCAATCTTTGGAACCCCCTGAACTAATCTGGGCTCTCTCTCCTTTTTCTTCACCAGCGTGATGAAGTTGGGGTTCATGATGGCTAGATTCTCTCTATGTTGTATAACATTATTTCTCAAGATTCTGTTTCCCTAATTGTAGAATTCATGGGAGGTATGTCACTATTGAGTAAATCCACTTGTGACCCTTCTTTCTGTAGATCTAGGCCTGAACCTGGAAGTGCTTTTGTCCATGGAGCTTCTCTTCTCAATCAGGGACACCGAGACCAGACAAAATCAAGGCTGTTTATATACAACTTGCAAATGTAACCTACTTTGGGCATCAATTTAATAATTCATCAAACCTTGGAGGTTATTTATAGCTTGTGCTAGGTGGCAAGTTTTGTCTTTCTCAGAACAGGAGAAATCAATGCCATTTAGGTTAATGATGAGCTCAGCTTTGGGGAGTTGAAAGGATTTCCATTTAATGAGGAGCACTGCAGAGGAAACACTCTTTAGGGGATTGCTTCTAAGGTAAAACACAAAATCCTCTGTCTGGCATGTAAAATCCTGGACAAGCTGGCTCTCTTCTCCCTTTCCAGTCTTATTTTGCATTACCCTTCCTCACAAACTCGACGTAGCCATCATTCTATCACCCCTCTCCCAGGCTTTGCCTGTGCCTGGAATGTATTCCTTCCTGACCTCATCCTTTTAACCTAACTCTTTCAAAGCTTCCTTAGTACCCCATCTCCTTTACAAAGTCTTTCCCAACAAATAACCTTTCCTCTGATATTGCCTCCCATTACACTGTATAGCTCTTCTATGTACATAACTGTATATTGTCTTCTTCAATGTGAGCCTTTTGAGAGGAGGGTCAATATTTCTGTAATTTTTTTATTTCTAAGGCTTAGCCTGGCATATAATGGTGCTTAATAAAAACTTGTTGAATGAATGGATGGATGGATGAAAGTTGTTAGTGTTAAGGAATATGGCAACATAGCTGTAATATATAGAAATATATATTTATATAGTGTACATAAAGTAATTTTTTTTCAAATTCTAGAGTCAGATAGGGGAAAGGAGCCATTTCTAGAGAAGTTGGTTGGGCCAGACTGAACACCAGAACCCTTGATTCTACTTGTGTCTTTCCTTTTGATTTGCTCTGGGTCTTTGGACATACCCTGTGAGATTTGGATATTTTGGTTCTTTTCCCTAAACCTTGGAGGCATTAGGAAGAGAAAAATTAAGGTTTTTATTTGCAGATGCAGTTATGGTCCTAGAAAGTAGATCAGAACCTCGGGTTAATCTTTCCATGTTTGTTACTTCCAAGTTTTCTGTCCTACAACTTAAAGTTTAGAGAAACTAAAAAGGGTTCATGCAAAAGAGAGAGATGGAGGGAAACTGAGAGACAGAGACAGAGAGGAAGGAGGAGGAGGAGAAGGAAAGAAGGGTAAGGGGAGAGAGAAAAGGAGAAGGGGAAGGAAGGGAGAATGATTCAAAGTTAGTTGTTGATTGGGGTTATTTGAGCAATGGAAAAAATATACATCCCATCTCCAGTCATCCTGATCTATATCTGTCTACTGAACCCAGATGGCTCTGGAGGGGAAAGTGAGGCAGGTGACCTTGCCCAGCCCTCCCTCACTTAAATCCAATTCACCTGAATGTCATGGAATCACTTCCCTAATGTCATAGTCCTTTTAGAGAATGAAGATCAAAGAACAACAACTTTAGCACCTTACAGGTCACAAAGCTCTTTATTCTCAACAATGGTGTTTGAGAAGAGAGGTTCAGAATAGACTCATACCAGTCCAGAAAGACTAAAGTAATTCACTCACAACTAAGAGATATGAGAACCACAGCTAGAAGAGTCTGCATTAGAGTTTCCATACATATATAGATAGATATATATATACATATATATGATATATATATATATATTCACACACATATATGATAGCATCAATAACCAGATCACTGAGTACAAATCTTCCACATAGTGACCCTCAACATGTCTGTTGATAGTGGTGTTGGATAATTGCCTCCTCTTTGCTGAGCCCAGAATAAAAGCACATGAATTTTAATTGCAGAAAAAAATACATTTAGATCATATGATGGGGAGAGCATTGTGACTTCATAATTTGTAAGAGACTGGAATGCTTTTCCAATGGAACTTTGGAGATTCTAACGATGAGGTCAGAGAGAAATGGTGCAGGATAGTTTTTAGTGCTGCGTTAGCTGGAGTTGAGAGCATTTCTCTCTTAATGCCCTAGGAAGCCTAAATGCTTTTCCATTCCAAAGTATAAAAACCCTTGTACTATATGACAGTTAAAGGTTTCCAATTAATCATTCTACATTAATCATTGGTTGTTCTAAATCAATTAATCAGTAAGCATTTATGAAGTACTTACTGTGTGCCATATACACAGTGTTAGGTGCTAGGGATACAAAGGCAGTAAAATAGCCTTGCCATCAAAGACCTTACATTCCAAAGAGAGATTCAACACATGCACATATAAATATATATAGAATCAATATGAGCTAATTTTTGAGTGGGGAAATAGAGGGAAAGGGGAAGGGGTTGCTAGTCCCCTAGGAAGTAGAGAGTGAATCTGTCAGCTCAATAGATTAAAATATACAGAATATATATATATGTGTGTGTGTGTGTGTGTGTACATACATATATATGTGTGTGTGTGTATATATACACATAACATATGTGTATATACACACACACACACACATATATATATATATAATCAGTTATACTATATATACATATATATATAATCAGTTATACTATAATTAGGATGGAGTAGCCAGGGCTTCGCCTTAGGGTGCTGAAATTTAGAGGCTGCTAATAGTGTTTTCTAAAATGCAGGAAAAGGGGGCAAGGTAGGTGGCGCAGTGATAGAGCACCAGCCTTGAATTCAGGAGGACCTGAGTTCAAATCTGGTCTCAGACACTTAACCCCTCCTGGCTGTGTGACCCTGGGCAAGTCACTTAACCCCAGCCTCAGGGAAAAAAAAAAAAAAGAAAATGCAGGAAAAAACAAATCTTAGTATCCAGTTGGTATTATTCAGTGGTTTCTGTCATTCCTGACTCTCTGTGACCCCACTTGGAGTTTTCTTGGCAAAGATACTGAAGCAGTTTGTTATTTCTTTCTCCGGCTCATTTGACAGTTGAGGAAACAGAGTTAAGTGACTTGCCTGGGATCACAAAGCTAGTAACTGTCTGAGGCCAGATTTGAACTCAGGAAGATAAATCTTTTTGACTTCAAGGCTGGCACTCTGTCCACTGTGCCATTTAGCTGCCCCTGATATCTAGTAAGCAAGAGTAAGCAATTGGTTGAAGATGCCAAATGCCCCACTTCCCTCTTGCCTCCACCTCATATCTGTTCCCCAGGTAAATTCCTCCCCAGTTCTGTTCCCTCTCCCATGGTGTCAGTCTCCACCCACCCTCAACTGTTTGTTTTTAAAAAGATGATTTGAGGATATATTAATGATGTTTTCCCTGAGCACGAGAATTGCTAGTTAGGTTTCAGAAGAGCAGTGCCCTTATGAAATTTTGTTATTCTGTGAGATTGTATTTAAGTGAATGTTTGAAATCACATCGGGTTTTTTAAGGTGAGTTTATTAATTTTTCAAAATCTTGTGGGAATCTTTGTCAGGTAAAGCATGATCTTGTAAAAATGAAATGGATTGCTTTAATATGAGCTACTCATCTTTGGGATAGACATTGGGCTCCTCTAACTCCATCCTAGTTACAGTATAACTGCTATATATAGTCTGTATATTTTAATCCACGGAGCTGACAGATTTGCTCTCTTTTGCTAGCAACCCCCTCTCCTTTCCCTCTATTTCCCCACTCAAAATTATCTTGTATTGATTCCGTATATATTTAAACGTGCATGTGTTATATCTCCCTTTGGAACGTAAGTCCTCTCCAATGTCCTGCAATGAGATTTTTTTTTTCCAAATTTAGCTTTTGAGCTTCAATTCCCTCAATTTATAAAATAATGGAGTTGGTCCACCTCTGGACTCTTTCTTTCTTCCAATTTTTATTTCGAGTTCCAAGTTCCAAATTCTATTCCTCCCTCCATCCCTCCCTGAGATGTTAGGCAATCAGATAAAGGTTATACATATACAATTGTGTAAAACATTTCCATATTAGTCATTTTGTACAAGAAGACCTAAATAAAAGGAAAAAGTGAAAGAAAGTGAAAATAGCATGATTCAGGCTGCATTCAGATAGTATCAGTTCTTTCTCTGGAGCAGAGAGTCCTTTGGGATTGTCTTGAATCATTGTATTACTGAGAATACCTAAGTCATTCACAGATCTTTGTTGTATCATGTCGCTGTTATTATATACAATGTTCTCCTGGTTCTGTTCACTTCACCATGCATCCCTTCATGTAAGTGCTTCTGCACTATTTCTAATGTTCTTTTCAAGTCTATTAAGTCATCAGTTTTGGAATCCCCCAGAGTCTCTGCCGAAGACTTTGGACGTCCTCTCTTCCCAGTGTCCAGTAGGTATGGAGAGTCTCCCTCCAGTGATTTTGGCTTCTTTCTTCACATAGGTCAACTTGGGTTCCCTTGGGTGACTACATCGCCTCGAACACAGATGAGTGCACGGCCACACTGATATATGCTGTCAACCTAAAACAGTCAGGCACCGTGTCATTCGAATATTTATATCCGGACACTGGGATCATCTTTGAATTTTTTGTAAGCTCTCAGTCAGAGGGGTGCTGGGCTTGTCAAGGGCTGGGGAAGGACCATGCAGCCAATGAGGGCTAAAGTGGACTTTTCCCAGTTTTCCAGAGCTAAAGAGGATTATGAGGACCAACCCAAAGGCTATAGGGAACGAGGAAAAAATACCAAAATTGAAAGACCTGGGGAGGAGGATAGGGTGGGTGGAAAGGGAAGCAGAACCACATGTAAATTGAATTACTGATTAAAAAAAAAAAACTTTAATGATGTCTCATTATGAAGTATCACTATGGGATCTTGAAGTCTCAGTATCATAAGGAGCAAAGATTTCCTGGTTTCCACCTCCAGATCAGAGCTGTTATTCTCAAGTAAATTGGTACCTTGTTTTCTGCCAAAAGGACCACCTAAAAGTTCATTCAGAGTTGTGAGCTGGTATAGTTTCAGATAAAAAAAATAACGCATTCATTTCCTGGTGAATTTGAGACCCGATTTCATATTTCCTTCGGTCCCAGGTTCAGAATGATCAATGTCAACCTAACATAGAAGACTCGAGGTGGATGAAAACTACAGAAAGGGGGTGGGAATACCACAGTGTAAGTATGGTGCCAGCCTTCTCTCTGCGCATAGTAAAGCAAAAACAAAAACAAAAGTCTCTCCTCCTCCCCAGGGCTCCTCCCCAGTCTGTATTGCCATTCAAAAGTTACTGGAGTATTGGAGGACCTGATGGGGGGGGGGGGAATTACCCCACAAGGGGTGGAGGGATCTCCCATCCATATGGGTTTGATCAAAGCACTGGGCAGTTTCCCATCTCTATTGCTGATTTTCCAGATGATGGAGAAATAAGGGAAGGGAAGTCACTGTCATTGTCAGTAACCCTGATGGAGTCACCAGAAGGGGGGGGGGGTCAAGGGAGGATGTGGCTGGAATCTCAGTAGGAGAGGCCACAAGGTGACACTAGGAGACTTGGGAGAGGTGAATTGGGCAGGAAATAAGATTTATTAGTGGTGTGACTTTGGATAACTTGCTGCTTCTATTTGGGCTGAGGTTTTTACTTTTATATAAAAAAGGGATTTGTTTTAGGTAATAGATATTTACCTAAATAATTCCTCTCACTTCTTAAATCCCTGGGTGAACGGAGGCAGGGGGAGGACACTGGGCAGCTATCCCCTAAAGCTTTGTTCTGGGACTTCTTTTCTCTCTATACCCTCATCACTTGTGACTTTATCATCTCCTCATAGGTTCAAGTCCTAGAATGTCCAGCCCTGGTCTGTGTCTTTCTCTCTGCCTCTCTCTATTTGTCTCTGTGTGTCTCTGCCTCTTTCTTTCTGTGTCTCTGTCTCTGTGCAATTTCCTAAAGTGTATTCTCCTCTTCAATAAATTCTAGTGACTCATTTAGCCCTAGAATCAAACAAAAACCCTATTGATATTTGGAAATTTTTACAACTTGTCCCCCTCCAGCTTTATTCCTCTATGCACCCCCCACCCTCTATGCTTTTGCTTGTATTCTCTCTGTTCAGAGACTTCTCCTTCCAGGTTACCTTGTCTCTAGTTTGAAAGTGTTTTATATAATGTGTGTGTGTGTGTGTTTTGTCTCCCTTGACAGAATGTAAGTTCTTTGAGGACTTTGACTGGTTTTCCCCTTTGTCATTTTATCCCCAGTGCTTGGCATATAGTAGGTGTTTAATAAATGCTTGACTGACGGACTATTTGATAGGCACAAGGGATAGGAGAGAGGGGAGAAGAGGCTGTGGGTGGTTTAAGGAGCTCAGAGGAGAAGGTGGTCAAGAGACAGGAGCCCTATAGATGGGGAGTGATTCCTTTTTCTCATGTCTTCAGGTGGAGTTAAATCGTGGCAACAACGTTCTGTATTGGAGAACCACAGCCTTCTCCGTCTGGTCCAAAGTCCGTAAGCCTGTGCTGGTGAGGAACATCGCCATTACAGGTACAGAACTGGGGTTCAGCTTCAGGCTTCCTATTGAAGTCTTCCTAGCTTCAGGCCCAGGACCCAAATTGGACTCAAACTGTCCTCTTTCTCCACAGGAGTTGCCTATACTTCGGAATGCTTCCCCTGCAAACCTGGTACCTACGCTGCCAAGGAGGGCTCCTCTACCTGCAAGCTTTGCCCAGTAAACTCTTACTCCAATAAGGGAGAAACCTCCTGCCACAAGTGTGACTTGGACAAATACTCAGGTGACGTTTCTAAAGACCGAGGGAACTGCAGAGCCACACACCACCATGGGAGAAAGGGAAATGGCCGCTCTGTCGGCCAGGGCTTTAAATAGTGGTTCTCAAAATCGACCTTTCCAGGAAGACCCTGGTAGTTTCCTACAATTCCAAAGAGATGATAACTGGGTTGAGTTTTCTAAACTGGAAAGTGCTTTTTTTCTTTTTTTTTTTTTTCAATGAGAGTTGCTATTGTGTCCCACTAAACTTCTCCAAAAACAAAAATAGAACCAGAATCTAATTTCTATACTTGCAAGGAAAGGTGGGACAACCAGAAATGGTATCTTTCATGACCTGAAAAGCTCCTCATCCCTAGCCCTCAATTTGAGAGACATTGGAGGAAACAGGAAAATGAATTCCGCCTATTGCAGCCAGTATCTGAACAGGGTGGTCTCTCAAGGATGAAGAGGGGGTGGGGGGCAGGGAGGGCAGTGGCAGAGGACCAGAGACCCTAGGAGAGGGGAGTAAAGAGTCCTAATATTTTTTGACTCTTCAGATTTGGCCTCTACAAGATTTTTTTTTCTTTTATTCTGAGGCAATTGGGGGTAAGTGACTTGCCCAGGGTCACACAAGCTAGGAAGGGTTAAATGTTTGAAACCAGATTTGAACTCAGGTTCTCCTGACTTCAGGGCTGGTGCACTATTTGGAAATTTGGTCAATTTGGAAATGGGTAGAGTAAGCCCCTTCCCCCATCTCTTACTTTTCTCCCTTACACAGCCAAATTCAGACCCAGCAAATATCCATGCGAAGATTTGTAGTCCCAGAAGTTGTCAAGCATATCACCACATTCACCTACAAATCCATATTCACAAATCTCCCATTAAGAGTGTTTGCTCAGTCAAGAATGGAAATTGACCTCTGCTTATTTCCTCTATTGATAAAATGAAAAGTCCTATTCATCATCCAAAGTCTTGCAAGCTTAGTGTAACTTTAGGCAAGAATAGAAATGTTTAGGTCTGGCAAACAAATGGATTTCTCTGTATGTCTAAATTCCTGTTTTTCCACTTGGATTTCTTATACTGCTTCCTTCTGTGCCTCCATCAATGGCAGCCTTTGTTGTTCTGGGGCTCAGGCTCCCTTCCCCAGCCCACCAATTGTGCAATGCTTTGAATGACAAGATGCTGGCAAAATTACCCGGGTTTGTTTTGACGATGTAAATCAGTTTGCAGCCTTGGGACTGGGGTTTGTGAGTCAGTTTGAGAATCAGGATTTTGTGAATCCATTCTTCTGCTCAGACGGAGAAGTTAGCCCTCAAATGTAAATCTTTTGAATAGGGACTGGGTCTATTCAGTCTGTTTGGATTATGGAGAATGTGGTTAGCACTTTAGCTTGGAGTGCATCATAATGGACAGAAGCAGCAGAATGGAGAAAGGGGGGAGGGAATAAGTGTTTAGATATTTATATATGTGGCAGGCACTCAGCTAAGAGCTTCATAGCTATCTCATTTGCTTCTTGGAGCATCCCTGCTAGGCAGGTTCTGTTGCTAACCTCATTTTACAGTTGAGGAAATTGAGACAGACAGAAGTATCTTGCCCAAGATCATACAGCTGGTGTCTGAAGCAGGATTAGAGGTATTTTTGACTCCAGATCTAGCCCTCTGCATTTGAGTCCCCTTGTCGCCTTAAAGAATGTAAGCTCCTTGAGAACAGGGACTTTATTTTTTATTTTTGTATCCCCTAGGACAAAGTAGATGCTTAAATAGCAAGGGATCACTCTAAACTGGGAGCTTCAACACTTGATTTCCTTAACCTGTGTGTGTGTGTGTACATATATACATAAATACACATACACATGTATACATATGTGTGTGTACATATATACATACATACATCCATTTTATAGAAGCTAAAATGAGGCTAATAGGAGATTTTACTTTATCAAGGATGCCGAATCAGTAACAGGATTGAATAAAAAACCAAAGGATGCATCATCCCTGACCAATGGCTGGTCTGGTCCTTCACACAGGCAGAAACTTTGTCCACCTTTGTTGGAATTTGGGGAAAGAGGGTACCAAAATGTTATCTAACTGGGACAGCTAGAAGGCAAATGGGTAGAGCACTGGCCCTGAAGTTAGGAGGACCTAAGTTCAAATATTCCCTCAAACAAGTAACACTTACTAACTGTGTGACACTGAACAAATCACGTTGTCTCAAAACTATTCTCTTGACAAATGCCTGAAATTCTACCATTAGTATATCCATTCCTTTGTATTAATCAGTGCCTAACAAATGCCACTGAGATAGAACTCACTAACATCTTGCAGCTAGTGATTTTGTTGGCGTTTTTTGCTTTGCTTTGGTGGATTAGCTAGAGATATCTTAAAAGAGGCAGGGGCTGGGAGAAAAGGAGGAAATGTTTCAGAAAGAGTACCGTCTAGCCAAAGACAAATATTCCGTTTTCCCAGGACTAGCCAAGCTCTTTTCTCTTACTAAACACCATATCTAGTCTGTCTCTCCTTTTTAAAAATTGGTGGCACCCAGTTTGTGTGCCTCACTAAGACCTCTTGACCAGGGAAATTGAATGTGCCACGATATTTGGGTTAATCATTAATTAAACCAGACAGCTAATCAACAAGTCAACAGCTGCAGCATTTCTATGAAGCCAGGAGTGAGGCTGTCACACAGAGCAAATATTTGCCAAGCCCAAGAAGCCCTCCTTGTCATGCAGATGTTATTTTTCAGCAGGTAACCAGGTGGTTTGCTTGGTCCAGCACTCAGAAAAAAAAGGGGAGAGAGATAAAAAAACCTTACAACCTAATCCTCAAGGGTCCTGGGAAAGAGTTCATTTTCAAAATCTTCCTCAATCCTTTTTGAACCAAATCAGCCAAATTCAAGAGCCTTTGGATCCATTAGCCTTGTTGCTTAAGAGAGCCTCTAGCTTGTTAATCTAGTTAATGAGCTGAGAAGGCACCAGCTGCTTTTCTGCCATTAATTCCACCCTGCCTGTGCTAATAAGACTGGAGCCTTGGAGTGCTGGGAAATCTGCTGTTTGAGGGAAGTCCCCAAAACGTGTTCTCAGAAGAGCTCATATCTAATAGCCTTTGGTGATATAAGAAGGGAGAGGGGAGCATTTGGGAAACAGCTCCTTGTTTGGGGATGCTGAAACGGTGCTATTTTGTCTTTGCACTAAGCCAGCAAACAAGCCTTTTTTAAGCACTGTGCTAAGTATTGGGGATACAAAGAAAAAGGAGAAATATTTTCTGTCCTCGAGAAGCTTAGATTTTAGTCATTTTTTTATTAAATGCCTACTATGTGCCTGGCACTGTGTTAATTACTAGAGATACAAATATGAAAAAGACAGCCCCTGTCCTGAAAAAGATTACAATCTAAAGAGGGAAGACAACTCACAGAAAACAGCTGAAAAGGCTTTGAAGGGGATGGAGAAGGGTTGGTAGCCGGGATGGGGAAGGCACCCAACACAGTAGAAGAAATTGCAAAAATCTCAAGGTGAGAAATGAGATAGAGCTCAGCTCCTTAAATGAAGGTTTGGCATTCATGGCTCAAATCTATCCAGAAAGGCAGAGGGAGATGGAATCTCCCTCCCAAAGTTGATGAAATCCTGAAAGAAAGCATATGCTTAATTAGGCAGATAAAAGCTACATCCTTAGGGGCAGCTAGATGGCGTAGTGGATAGAGCACTAGCCCTGAAGTCAGGAAGACAAGAGTTCAAATCTAGGCTCAGACATTTAACACTTCCTGGCTGTGTGACCCTGGGCAAGTCACTTAACCCCAATTGCCTCAGCAAAAATAACAATAAATAAATAAATCAGAAATATATATATCCTTAGAAGGAAAGGCTAGGAGATCCAGGAAAATTTTCCTTCAAGAAAATGAAATTTGAAGGAAGCCAAGAATTCAATGATTGCTGCCAAGTAAGAATAAGCCCATATACCTATATCATAGCTATAGCAAAAAATTCTCATCATCATTACCAAGATTTATCAAATGTCGCTGCAATGTTTGGGGCTCTGTACCAAGAAAGCTACACAGAAAACAGTCTTTTGCTTTCTAGGATCTAAAAATTGGAAGCAGATATGGATCAATAGTGAACATGCAATACCCAAATTTCAAGCTAAGTATCAAAAGCAATACAAGGGTAGTGGAAGTGAGAGACAGAAGAGTTTTAGCGTAATCCAAATGGGGTTGAAGATTATCACCTCTCCATTAATTTAGAAAGATTGCATGGGAAAAGGGGCAAATGGCTTTGCTAATGGAAGAGAGAATACTTTGGCTGACTTGGGAGAGAGGGCATTCCTGGCATGTGGTAATAGACCTTATCACCTTAGACCAGACCTTAAAAACCCCCTGGTCTATCCCTATCATTTTACAGAAATTCGGTGACTCAGTGTAGTATATATGAGAGGAAACCCAGAATTAGTCGTCAAACAATCAGATAAAGAGGACATGCTTTTCTTCAATCATGGAAGAGGAGAAGGGCATCGTGCCCAAGCGGGGTTTATGAGGAAAGGGTTTATGCAAACACACAATAGGATAATAAGTCCATTTGGAGTCTGTCCGGTGGCCAAGCTAAGCTGATTCCTTGATTCTGTGTTACCCCCCTCCTACACTTAGCATTCCCCTGTGCTTCTCTGATAGGAGGCTAGAACTTTGAATGCCAAACCTCCGTTAAGAAACGGAGCTCAGATATCTCATTTCTGTCCTGCTATGCTACCTTGAGACTTCTGTGATTTCTTCTCCTATTTTGGGTGCCTTCCCCAGCCCCTCTATGCATCATGCTGCTCAATGATTGAGCCATTCAAAGGATCCCACATCTGTAATTGAAGGAGACTTAGAGGTCAGTGAGTGCAATATCCATCATTTTGTGGATGAGAAAGCACAGTACCTAAGTGGCTTGCGTAGGATCACTTAACTAATAGCTGCACAGTGGGTATACCAGTCCAGGCCTTTGATTTCAAGCCCAGCTGTCTTTCCACTCCGTGTAATCAGTACTATGTGACAAGCTAGTAAGAGAATCAGGTGCCATTTATCTGACCCTGACTGGGGCCTTAGCAGGGAAGGGAGAGGTGGAGAGGTGGGGGCTTTCAGCAGCATCTGTGTAGGTAAAACGTTTGCTCTCAGAAGCCAATTGAGAAAGACTTCTGTATTTCTAACACTAGCTAAGGTATTTTCCTCTGCTTTTGGTCTATAGAACAAGGATCCTCCTCTTGCAAGCTGCGTCCAGCTTGCACCGACAAAGATTATTTCTACACACACACAGCCTGTGATGCCAATGGAGAGGTAGGTACAGTGATGACGGAGTTCATGTGTGCCTGACGGGAGGCTCCACAGGCAGCCTGTCTCCCTAAGTACCCAGTGAGAGGTCAGCGATGCTGAACAGTCCCCCAAGGGAGTCCCTGGAAAAGTCCCAGGGCAGATAGGAAAACTAAATGAGGTGGCAAGATGTCTCCGTAAGTTGGGGTTCTTTTGGACCTCCTCTTGGGATCAGAGGCTGCTTGGGTTTGGATCATTTTCACTGTTTGTTGAATCCTGCCCTGATAACCAAAGTCATTTAATTTTCTTAGGAGTTAACTTTCATCTGCTTAGCTTGTCCCTGTAATCCCTGACTGACAGGCAATTGAGCATGTCCTCCTCTTGCTACCATCAACACCTTTGATGAAACTTATGCTCTGTCTCTCGTGATCTATCAGCTGCTTTTCAACTTAGCAGAGGGTCTTGTTCCTCCTACATGCTTCAGTGGGGGTCGCTTAGATTCTGGGAGTGTAAAGTGTGTGTGTGTGTGTGTGTGTGTGTGTGTGTGTGTGTGTGTATGTGCGCGTGCATGTGCCCATGCTCATTTCTGTGCTCATCCTAAAATCTGAATCTAACCAAAAAAATTGAGCATCCTTCCTTTGCACCTTGGATTGTTCTGGAGGATCACTGGTTCAAAGATTTTGAGCTAGAAATTACCCTAGGATCCCTCTAATCCAGTTCTCTCCTTGTATATATTTATAAATGGAGGCCCAGAAAGATTAAGTGAATCACTTTGTATAATTCTGATAGTAAATGGCAGATGGAAGATTTGAATCCAAGTCCTCTGACTTTTTTTTTTCCACTGAAGTCATGACAAAGCAGTGACTTCAAAGAGCACACAAAGAGGGCCGGACTTTGAATCCAGCAGACTCAGGATGAATGTAGCAGCTCTGACATTTATGAGTTCTGTAAAAATGGTCTCTGAGTATCAGTTTCCTCCTCTATAAAGTGGGGATGATAAACCTGTGGTTCTCAGTAAACTAGAGCTACTTGGGGGCCCGGCTGAAGTACTGTATACAAGGTGCAAATTTTAAATGGCTAGATCTGTACACATTTCAGTGATTTAAGATTTCCCTACTCTTCCATGACAATAGGGGTTTTTCCCCTTCTCAGAAGGCAAGAAAATCTGAATTTGTGACTTGGCAGCTACACCCTGAAAAATCTTAAACAGAAGGGCAGGGGCTTCCAAAAAATCTCATTTCACAAGTGAATTTTAATAGAACCAAAATATCTGTAAAAGATAACAACTTAGCTATTATATTCTATCGCTGATTCAGTGTTAGAGCTTCTCAATCTGCTCTTTATAGTTTTACAATGATTAATTTAAAAAGAATAAATTTTAATTTTAAAGATGTTATTTAAAGTCAGTAATATATTTCACATGTAAACAAAATTTGCATTTACCAGGAGAAAAATACTGCACCTTGCAGTTTGTAATCTTGCCCTGTTTTTAAATTTTAAACATGAATGCAAATGCTAAGTGGTCACAGAGAATGGCAGAATTGAAATATTTCAAGCTCACTTTCTTTGTCTTTAAAATACATATTGCAGTAAGCACAGGATAACTTGAAAATGGCCACCAGTGTGAATGGAACAAAAAAATAACATCTGTAGAAATTGATAACTACAGGGAGTCTCTGATCACGGAAATGGGAATCACCAGGCTATTTGTTCATTTGGAATCTACCGTTTAAATGCAGAAATAGGTAGGGCCTCAGGTGTTGGAAACAAACTCTTCCTGAATTGAACTCAAACAGTTTGAACACTTAGGAACTTATTCTTAAATGGCTTGTGACAGTCGTGAGTGTTTCAGGGCTAACCGCCATCATGTGGAAATTGGTTAAAAGTAAAAGATTTTAAGGGGAAGAATAATTTATTGCTGATATTGTTTATAATAAGTGGCACATGATGGTAATAAAAAACAGACTGTTAATCAGTTTTATTGTTTTCAAATGGTCTACAGATAATTTTACCCCTTAATTTTCTATCCCCCAGGTAGACATCTCCCAATATTCCACTCTTGGTATTGTCAGAACTATCAAGTTTTCTGATCACTAAGAACCATTCCTATTTGCTTTCCACTACAGAAAACCCAAGACTCTAAAATCCAATACAGAGAATCAGGATTTGGAAAATTAAGGAGCCTGCTTAAAAGATATTAGCACAATGTCACAACACAATTAAAAAATTAACCATAATGATTAATACCACAAGTGCTTACTATGTGGCAGGTTCTGTATTAAGTACAATGGATATGAAGAAAGGCAAAAAAAATCCCTAATTTCGAGAAACCCCTTTGTAAAAATGCCATATAGATTCTTCATGACTCAAGCCCTCCCTGGAACCCAGGTTCTGCTCAATCTTTTGACATGTTTTCTATACTCAGATACTCCATTGGGTTAGTGATGTTACTGGTATGGTATGGTATCCTTCCAGCAATGCAGATGATAGCCCCCTCATGCCATCTCATCTTGTAAAATTCTTGTCCAAGTCCTGCCACGAGCTCTTCATAGGGAAGTCACTCAATGCGCTGGGGACCTTCCTATGGGTTTTTTAAAATGGATGTGAATACTTTTCTGCTCTTCCTTATGACTCTTTTTGCTGAATTATCATCCAAACCATATAACCCTTTCCCTTCTAACTATAGGTATACTTTAAGTCTCTGTCCTGGCTCTTTTTCCTTCTTCTCCATTCTTTTTTCGTGACCTTATCAGCTCTCATGGGTTCACTTATCATCTCCATGCAGATGACTCCCAAATCTAGATAGCTAACTCTTCATTTCTCTCCTGAATTCTAGTACCTCATCACCAAGTGACTATTAAACATTGCAAACCACATAAGCCCTTTCCCATATGGAACTTCCCTGTTTCCACAGAAGATACTACTCATCTAATATCTCAGGTCCACAATCTTGTCATTATTCCCAGCTCCTTATGCTCCCTCACTCTACATACTTAATCAGTTGTCAGATCTTATTTTCATCTTCACTTCATCTTTGGGATATGTCACTTTCTCTCCATTAATAGAGCTACCATTCCAGTTCAGGTTCTTATCGCCTCTCACATGGACTACTGCAGTAGCCTCCTAATTGATCTCCCTGCTTCAGGTCTCTCCCTATTCTGGTCCATCACAGAATTGCTAAAGTGATTTTCCTAAAATGCAATTTTAGGATTGCACATGCCCTCCTTATTCATGAAACTACGGCTTTCTGTTGCTTCGAGAGACATCCTGAAAGGTCATCTCTTGTAGGCGGAGTGCCATTGTAGAATAAATAGTACATGAAATATGACCCTGACAACTTGAAAAGAACCCTAGGTTCTTTTCACAGCAAATGTAATTTGATTAAGGATGGGAGGCAGTATTCACCAGCATCATTAACATAAGAGTTTCTGTCATTTTTGTCCCCTAAAATGATAATGCATAATTTATTTAGAATCATGAATAGAACTGATAGATATTTACATTATTCATTCATTACTTCCACATGTATAATTTGATTAAAATCATAGATAATTTCAACCACAGACAGCATCAATTCAAATTGAAATAAATTTTTTTCTCTCTACATTTGCCTCATGACTAAGCATGGAAATTCTGAAGAGACATAGTTGACTCCAGTACCACATTTTGATTTTTCTGCTTCACAGCTTCCCCAACATGACCTCATCGAAGTGACTTTTTAAAAATGTTCCTATCATGATAGTATGGTTAGTTTTGACTTTAGAAGACTGGTAATCAAACATGCCTTCTTCCTCTTGGTAAAGAGATCATGGACGACAGATGCACGAAACATCTTGCCAGATGTGACCAATTTGTTGCCCTGTTTTGCTTAATTGTATGTTTTTGTTATAAGGGAGAATTTTGGGAGAGGGAGAAGGGATAGGGCGTTGAACATCAGAATGTAAATTCATTGTAAGGAAGGATTATTTCATTCTTTGTAATTATATATCCATAGCATCTAGCACATAGTAAGTGCTTAGTAAATACTTGTTGATTGATTGGGAAGATGATAGATAATATATATATATATATATATATGTATATATATATATATATATATATATATATATATATATATATATATATATATATATATATATATATATATGTAAAGATCTTTGTGGTTCCCAGAAAAAAAGACATTATTCTCTTTCTCCTTTGACTGACTGAGAGAGATGGGACCAACTAAGTTTTAAAAGATGGTTAGTTGAAGAAGGACGGAGGGATTCTAGGTATAGGAAATGGCCAGAGCAACAGTCTAGAGGTATGAAAACCCAGTGCTATTTAGGTACATAGAGTTGTGTAGTTTTGCTATAGCATAGAGTTGTGTGAAAAGGACTAATATTAAACAAGTCTTCGAAGCTTGGAAAAGTGGGTGGGTGCCAGGTGGTAGAGAACCTTGGACACCAGCTAGAAGAGTTTCTATTTGGCAGGTAATGGGGAACTGGTGAAAATTTACAAAGTAGCCAACAAACATTAAGCTCCTAACATATACCAGGTACTGTGCTAAGTGCTTTGTTGTTTTTCAATCCTGGTAAAAATATTGGAGTACTTTGCCCTTCCTTCTTTGGGTCATTTTACAGATGAGGAATGAGGCAAATAGGGTTAAGTAACTTGCCCAGAATCACATAAGTAAGTTTTAAGGCTATATGTGAATTCTGGTAGATAAGTCTTCTGGACTTAAGGCCTGGCGTTCTCTCCCCAGGGCCACCTAGCTGCCCTCAGAATACAAATAAGAAAAAGAAAATCAATTTATGTTCCACTTTCCAATCAGAGGGGAGAAGTCACTGAAGGTTTTGAGTACAAAGCTGTCTTCATGATGATAAGATACCAGATGATGATCTTCTGGGGGAAGCAGGATGTTGAAACCAGACCAACTGATGGAAAATAAGAAACATTTGCCTGGTACTTGTATGAAAGGTAGAATGAAATAGAGAATGAAAGTAGATTGAAGTGGGGAGAAAACAAAAGCAAGAAAATTTGGGGGCTATTTATTGTGTTTATAAGACATCTTTGTCCTAAAGCCCCACCAGCACTTCAAATTCAGCATGCCCAAAACAGAACCTATCTTTTCCCCACAAAATGACTCCTCCTTCTGACTTCATATTTCTGTCAATGGCACCAGGAGTTATCTAATCAAAACCTTAGCATTATCTTTTTGACACTTCATCCTTTACCTTCCTCATCCAGTCTTCTACCAAATCTTGTTAATTCTATCTCAGATCTCTCAAATTCATCCCTTCCTTTCTGTTTCCTCCACTTTTTGCACAGACCATCATTATTGCTTTCCTGGAGAATTACTGTGCCAGTTTTCTAATTAATGTGTCTAACTTCAGTCTTTTCCTATACCAAATTTGTCTTTTACCTTGCTGCCAGACTGAACTTCCTTATGCACCAATCTGGCCATATGTCTCTGCTCAAATCCTTCAGTGCTTCCTTACTGGCTACTAAATAAAGACTTCATTCCTTAACCTGGATTTCCTTCCACAAGGCGGTGCCTTTCTACTTCCCCATCTTTATTTCATACTACATCCCTCGGCTTCTACTATAATCCAGTCAAATTACACTGTTATTAACCCTTCCAAACATTACTGTTTTCCCATCTCCATGCTTTTGTTTTTTATGCCAAAAGTGCCCTTGCTCACTGAGTTTTTATGTTCAAAAAATGCTCAACTTTCTGCGATAAAAGAAGCTTCTCCTTCCTAACTTATCTAGGATAAACCTCATGGAACAGGCATATATAGTTTATCATTGGGCCCGTGCTCAGAGTTATGTAACTTCAGAGTGCTGAAGTTTGTGGCAAGATAAAACACTGGAATAAAACTCTAGTGGAGGATTTTATACTGTAATTACCACATGTGTATTATACAATACCTATTTGTGTTTATATAATATTCTCTTTGATTGTAATCTCCTTGAAGGTAAGGAACAATAGCTCAATTATCATTTAATTTTTGTTATTTTTCGTGATTTACTATAAAACAAATTATAAAACACCAATACAATAAATTAAGCTTGCTTTGTAACTATTTATACAAATAAAATGCAACCCACAAAATGTTCAGTCAACTTTTAAGTCACTCTCTAAACCTCGGACAAGGTTTGTTGTTTTTCTATTCATTAACATTCACTTTTCTTCTTCTTTGATCATAATTACTGTGTGTTTTGTTTTGTTAGCTCTGTTTCTACCTACTCCACCCCACATTGCTCATTATTTCTTAAAGATCTTTCCATATTTCTCATACTTATCTTTATTATATTATCGTTTCATTATGTAAATGTACCACAATTTATTCAAACATTTCCTCATTGTTGGACATTTAGATTGCTTGTTTCCTCCCCTCAGTTATGCATCTTAAATTAAATTAAATCACCTAACATGGAGGCATCCTGAGGGCTGCATGCCAGGCTAGTTAACTTTTATCCTGATATGTACCATCCCACCTACAAACTTGGATCCAAGGTGACCATGGCTCACACCTCCAGCTAAATGGGATGGTGAGGATCCCTGCCAGTCCCTGAAACCAAGAAGGACAAAGACACAGACTAGAAACACACATTTGAATCTGGGTAAAGAGAGGGAACATGAAGAAGACCATGTCTATTGGTTCAGTTTATGGGCCTGCACTGTGGGTAAACTCTGAACTTCACCCTCTGGATGCAGGAAGGAAGAGTAAGGAAGAAAAAACCATGCTAGTAAGTACCAGAGACAGACAGAAACAGAGAGGGAGAAAAAAAAAGAGATTTAGAGAGACAGGTCTCAGTCTTGTCAGTTTTAAAATTAGTTGTATAGCCAATCAAAGGTTACCCACCTACAAGATAGAGGGATTCAAAAAGATCTCCATGTTAGCCAATCTAAACTTGCCAAAAAGTCCCTCAAGGTTAAGCAATCTGGGCATATTCATGTTTTATATATATGCCATGAAATCTTTGACAGCCCCTTTTTTGTTTGTTTCTCCTTATACTTTCCCAACAGAATTACTGGGTGGTATTATGAATTTTTTTCCAGCTTTAACTGCATTCTGCTCTATAGTTGTCCAAAATGATTCTAAAAAGTTAAAAATTCTAGTAAAACTGGCTGAATAAACTTGTTTAATCACACCTCTGCTAGTAGCAATGAATATTATTGCTTTTCATTATATTTGCAAATTTGACAGATGTGCGATGATACCTCTAATTGTTCTAATTTGCATCTCTTTCATTGCTGTTAAAATTGAGCATTTTTTCCAAGTGATTATCAACAATTTGTGTTTATCCCATTGAAAATTATTCATAGATTTTGACTATTCATGCTGGAGTGGAATTACAGTTGCTTATATATTTTAGATATCAGGTTTTTGTCTAGCATATCTGCCATAAATGTTTTGTCTAGTCTTTGATTTTTATTACATATTTCTTTGTTGTGCAGATTTTTTTTAATATTACCATGGCCTAACATCTCAAGATCTAGAATCACATAGACCAGATTCAGTCTTCAAGATGGTTTCCACTTTCTTTGGCTTGTGTTGTCATCCTCCCCTTGAACTCTTAGAATATAATTCCATCGTGACTAGTATCTATTTTCTACAATGAGAGTCCTTTGTAGAGTCCATGTAAGTCTACAACATATCCACGCATATTGGATAAAATTTACAAGGCAATATATTGGGTAGAGGATAGCCCTTATTCCAACCCTTCAACCAATTCTGATGTGATGTGAACTAAAGACAATTTACATACAGATGGATATTACCCATCTTATTTATACCTCTCTGGTGTCCAGAACCGAACACAGTCTGTCAGATGATATCTGATCCGTTCAGAGTACATTGGAGGTGATCCCGTCCCCTCCCTGTGCTTAGAAGCTATGGACCTTTTTAATATATCCACACTGAAGTTTTCATTTGTGGCAGCCACATTTAGTAACCCACACCCACTTTTTCAGGATTGCTGTCTACTTATGACTCCCCAATCTTAGGAATTTGAGGATTTTTTTAATGCCTAAGTAGAAGACCTTATTTTATTATCCTATTAGATTAGTCTAATGCTCTTGGATTTTAATTTTATCATTCCCCTATTATTAGCTATTTCTGCCAGCTTTGTGTCATCTGGAAATTTGATGCGTTTAAAAATCTGTATTTTTCTTCAAGTCATTGATAAAATGTGTAACAGAATAGGGCTAATTCCAGATCTCTGGGATTCTCCACTGGAGACCTGCTTTCTTAAACATTGAGCCTTAATAACTATTCTTCTTTTAGTCTGGGACTGGGTATCTACTGAATTAACCTGATTGTGGAATCATCCAACCTATATGTGTTCCTTTTTTTCCCCCACGAGAATATATGGCATACTTTATCAATAGTTTTGCTAAAACTTAGGTAATCATATCAACATTCTCCTGATTTATCAGTTTTAATCCTTTAAAAAAAATTAGGTTGCATGACCTGTTTTTCTTTTCTAGATACAACTAACCATATCTTTAATAATAAACTCTGAATTTTTAGTCTTGAGGTGTAATTTGACCTAAAATTTCTTTGACATTAGACACATCTGATGAGAAACCCCTACTCAGAGGAACTAAGAGATTAAATTTGAATTAGTTCAGGATCATATAACTAGTATGTGCTGGAAGAAAGAATTGAACCTATGTTTTCTCACTCTAAAGCCAGCTTTCTTTCCATTTCTTCACACTACCTCTCTGGCTAAAATAATAATAAAAAAGAAAATTATAGTCCACTTTTCCTGATGAATGTAAATGTAAAATTACTAAATAAAATATTAACTAATTAAACATGGGAATATATTAAAACATGACTCACCATGGCCAAGTTGGGTTTATATCAGGAAAGACTGGTTAAAAATCAGAAAAACTAAAAAAAAATTTTAAAATCAGAAAAACTATCAATATAACACAATGACTAAACAAAAAAATTAAAGCCTATATGATTTTATTCATTTTCCTTTTTTGGGGGGAGCGGGGTTGAGGCTATTAGGGTTAAGTGACCTGCCCAGGATTACACAGCTAGTAAATGTCTGAGGCTTGATTTGAACTCGGGTCCTCCTGATTCCAATGCCAGTACTCTATCCATTGTGCCATATGGCTGTCCCTTCCATGTGATTTTATTAATAGTTCCATAGTTAACATAGAGGGAAAACAGACGTTTTTCCAGCCTGTGGTTAGCCCTTATTTGTCACAATAGAGGCTAATGAGCCAATGAGAAGAGAGTTAGGGATAATGTCTAGAGATTTTAACCTTAGTAAATTATATGCTAATTACACACTAGATAATGTTAACACTTAATGGGCTGGGGAATGCCCTGGAATATAAGAGCTGGGTTTTTGTTTTTTGTTTGTTGTTTCTGGCTTATTTTTTACTTGTATGTGTTGTTGGTTTTGGGAGGAGTGTTCTTTTAAATAGTATTTTATTTTTCCAAATTCATGCAAAAATAGTTTTACTTTTTCCCCATTTCCCCCTCCCCAAAATAGCAAGTAACCCCATATAAGTTAAACGTGCAATTCTTCTAAACATATTTCCATATTCACCATGTTATGCAAGAAAAATCAAATCAAAGGGGAAAAAACAGAATAAAAAATAAAAACAAGCAAACAACAAAAAGTGAAGATACTTTGCTTTCATTCACATGCAGTCTCTCTTCAATGAGGGATGGTACTTTCCATCACAAGTCTAATGGAATTACCTCGAATCACTTCATTGTTGAAAAGAGCTAAGTCTGTCATAGTTGATCATCACCTAATCTTGTTGCAATGTGTAATATTTTCTTGGTTCTGCTCACTTAAGTATCATTTCAGGTCAGTCTTTCCAGGCTTTTCTGAAATATGATGAGGTTTTGAAATGCAAAATTTAAGAGGAAACCTGAACTTTTATAAACCTAGAACTTTTCCAAGCTTTTACTTATATTTTTCTGTATACCTGAATACCTAGATTGTGAAATCCAGAGTAATTTAAAATATTAGAAACTCTACCTATAAAATAAGATTATGTGTACATGTAAATATATAAAATTCAGCTGTTTCAATAAAAAATTATGGAGACAATATTACATCATCATTGCATAGTGAAATATATTTGTCATATCTCCTTCTTCCCAAGTTCTATGTGGGTACAGGTAATTTATTTTTAAAATCTTATGCTAAATTTTCTTTTTGATTATTATGAAATTGACAAAGCTTAACAAATATGAGCAGTTTTATATACAAAGGAGAAAAAAAGAAGAAAATTTTATTGGAACTATGAATTCTTATTACATATACTTTGTTCAAGTATATATTCAGTTCAACATGGTAGTTCTTTTTTTTAAATATATTTATTTTATTTTATAATTATAAATTTTTTGACAGTATATATGCATAACATGGTAGTTCTAACACAGTTCATAGATATTATTATCTTTGTCTCATCCTTATTGTACCTAGCTCTATGGCTTTCATATACTGTTCACTAAAAAATGGTTGATGTGTAAATGAATGAATGAATGAATCAATGACTGAACTGACTCTTCCTCTTCCCTGTAGTTCCCATTGCTCATTGATTTGATTCCCAACAGATTTAATTGTTTATGTTACACACCTTTGATACACTTGAATCCTACAGGATGGATGGCTAGCAATCCTTGGATCTCTCTTTTTTCTTCATCAGACACAGCTCATGTACAAATGGGCAGAGCCAAAAACTTGCAGTGAAGATCTTAAGGGAGCTGTGAAACTTCCAGCGTCTGGAATGAAAACCCGCTGTCCACCTTGTAATCCAGGATTCTTCAAAACCAACACCAGCTCCTGTGAGCCCTGTCCTTATGGCTCCTTCTCCAATGGCTCAGGTGACCTGCGGTCCCACTGCCCTATCCATTACCATCTCACCCTACAGTGGTTAAGCTGATAATCCCACCTCGAGCACTTAACACAGCCCTCTATCTCCGGAAGAAAGTGCTAACAACCAGGGGAGCACTGGTCCGAGGGCCATCTTGGAATACAGGGCATCCGAGTTCTAGTCCCATCCCCTTCAGAACCCAACTCTTCCTCCTTCTAGCAGTGAAATCTTACAGATGATGGCACAGATGTGAAGGAAATGATTTGGGTGTGAGGTGCCTATGTCCCAACCACTTCTACCTGTGTCAAAAAAATTGCCACTAGGTTTCCCAGCAGGGACAGCCCAACTGGACACAACAGAGTCCAGAAATGATGGGAAAGAAAGGAGTTGAGGAATGAATTACATCCGGTACTAGGAACTGCGTGTGTTGGGCTTGAAGATGCCCTGATCTATAAGATGCACCAAGGTTTTAGATTGAACAATTTGGGGGAAAACCTGAACTTGTAAGGTATCTAGCTCTTCTCTGTCTTTTTTTTTTTAAATCTTTGTTCTCATCATCCTATATACCTATAGGATATCTTATATATTTTATATAGGATATCTATATCTATCTATCTATCTATATGATATATATTGATTACAGATCAAGCTTTTTGTCATTTTTGAGTTTGTTAAATATGGCAAATGAGAATTAGATTTTTTGAGTCAATGGATCAGGCATTTTTTAGAATAGAACTTAGCACTGTCCCATTTTTTGCTGGCTGCTATTGTCAGTAACCAACATGGCTGCCACTCCATCAATAATGACTTTTGTGCTTCCTCTCTTGTCAGGCTGTGTCAGCTGCCCAGCTGGGACTGAACCGGCCCTGGGTTTTGAATATAAATGGTGGAACACCCTGCCTACAAATATGGAAACTACGGTTCTTAGTGGAATCAATTTTGAGTACAAGGGCATGGCAGGTAAGGACCCTCCCTTTTCTCCTCTGTGATTGCCTCAGCCCCTCTGCCCACTTGGGTGGCTCTGCAGTATTCCCTGGTGTCCTTGACGCCCCTTTAGAAATGACCCTTGCTTTCCAAATCTTGTAATTCTTCCTTTTAACCCGATGGTTGCAAGGTCTTTGACCAAAGTATCTGGATCCCCTCATGAATCTCTTGTCTGGAACCCGAGGGATTCTGCCCATTTCCGAAACTCGTTTTGCCTCATTCTCTGAATCAGTCATAATGGACCCTCCTGCTCGGGATCTCAGGAGGGCACCCTCTTCTCCCTGATTTTCCAGGCTGGGAGGTGGCCGGAGACCATATTTATACAGCTGCTGGAGCCTCGGATAATGACTTCATGATTCTTACACTGATTGTACCAGGATTCAGGTGAGGAATATGAATTCCCAGAAGGGATTGGAGCTGAAACTGCCACATCGAAATCACAAAGTGCCAAGTTTTTCTAAGAAGTGACTCTCAGGCTTGAAATCTGAATGAAATCTAGGTTCCTGACAGCCAAGTTTGCCCTGCTTAACACCTCCTAGTGAAGTGTCTCACTGCTTAACAAAACTACACTCAGGCTGGAAGGGACCTTGGAGATTTAGTTCAAAAACTACTTTATGGATAAGAAAACTAAGGCCCAGAAGGGATAAGGGACTAGAGGGACATATCTACTCCGTTGTTGGTTTTGAGTCATTTCAATCATGTCTTATTCCATAACCCATTTGGGGTTTTCTTGGTAAAAATATTGGAGGGGTTTGCCATTTCCTTCTCTAGCTCATTTTACAGATAGGAAACTTAAGACCAACAGGAGGAGGTGACTTGCCCAGGTCACACAGGTAGTGAGTATCTGAGGGCAGATTTAGAACTCAGGGAGATGAAGCTCCTGCTTCCAGACCCAAAGCTCTAACCACTGTACCCCCCAGTTGCCCTGATTTATTCAGCTACAGAGCTTATACTGAGTCACTGACTTTCATAACTCACAGGCCAGTTTTCTTCCCAGTACACAGGATTGTGGCTCTCATTCTTGCCTCCTGATGTTTCTGAAAGAGTATATTGCAATGCGGTCTCCCTGGGAAGAGCAATTATCCTCCCTTCCCCCACTTTTAAAAAAAATCCTTTTGTCCTCCTTGGCCAAGAAGTATTATTTGAATATTCCTTCTCCCCTTTTAAAGGAGGATATTATATGATATCCTAAGAGTGGTATTGGATTGTAATGAAATTATAAAAAGTGGGGGGGAGGAGCAAGGAGTCTACTCATGTCTTTGTCATTAATATTGGATAAAGCTTTTAATCCTTCTAAGTTTTCTTCCTTATCTGTACACGGGAGCCAAACTGGAAGAACTTTCTAGTTCCTTCCAGTACTAAAATTCTGTGATTTCCCTGGGCTTGGGTGCCTGTGAACCCAGGTTAAATTCTTTCTTCTCGGCCAATGACGAACAGAACCATTGTTTTAGAAACAGAGGACCTGAGGATGTAGGCTCAAACTTTTTAAATAGGGGCCGGTTCCCTGTCCCTCAGACTGTGGGAGGCCCGACTATAGTAACAAAAAAGCTCACACTCTGTCTCCCCCCTCAGCCCCTTCTCCCCTTTGGCCCCCGCCGTTCTATTTAAATTTCTATTTACGGCCCCCTGGAAGTGACACCCGGCTTCTGCTCCCGCAGCCCTCCACATTCCGTGATGGCGGACACAGAAAATAAAGAGATTGCCAGAATTACCTTTGTCTTTGAGACTGTGTGTTCCGTGAACTGCGAGCTTTATTTCATGGTGGTAGGTTGCATCCCAGGCCTGTGTGGGTACCTCCTGGGGCCACGACCACTCACTCTGTTAATGAATCCACTTGGAGGGGCAGTGTGGGGTGGAGGGGAAGGCCCCATACACGGGTGCCTCGGGAGACTCAGAAGGAGGCATCCTGCTGCTCTCAGGGTCTTCACCGACTACCTGCTCTAGGTCTTCATTCACTGCCATGAGAGACCAGGGCAGGTTCAGGGAGGCTTCAGACTCAGTACAAAAGCTCTACCCCTGTTTTGGATTCAGGGAATGAACTCCAGGACCAACACCCCCGTGGAAACATGGAAGGGACCTAAAGGCAAACAGTCCTACACGTATATCATTGAGAAGAACTCCAGCATGAGCTTCACCTGGGCCTTCCAGAGGACCACCTCCCATGAAACTGTAAGTCTTCCACTTATCCCAGCCCTCGTCCCCAGGCCCATCCTTCCTCGGGATTAGACAATTTGAACAAGGGAGAACTCTCAGAAGTGGCCCGCGAGGGTGGAGGGATACTTGGAGCGCTAGGTTTAGAAGGACTTCAGGAGATTGTCTCCTAACTGACGACTGATTCTGTTATCTGACATAAATGCCCGACCAGGCAGATGGAGATCTATCTTTTCCTAGCACTGTCCTAGGTAAGTGGGACTGTAGTCCTCCTAGAAACCCAGCCCCAGAATCTAACAACCTCTCTCGTCACAAAGATGATCTCTGTGTCTAGATCTGGTCCAGTATTTAACTATTGGGAAATGCTTTCTATAAAAGTAGTTTAGTAAATGTTTGAGGAATACAATGGTGAAGGGAATACTCTGTATTTCTAGGCTTATTATTTAATACAATAATATAATATTATTCCCCAAGGACCCCAATTATGGATTCTTTCCTTGGGACTCAAATACTGATTCTTTTATCTCTTTCTCCTTCTGTCTCGGTTCCAGGGCCGGAAGTACACCAATGATGTGGCCAAACTCTACTCCATCAATGTCACCAATGTCATGGACGGGGTGGCCTCCTACTGCCGCCTCTGTGCCCTGGAGGCTTCCGACTCTGGCTCCTCCTGTACCTCCTGTCCCGCCGGCTACTACATTAACCGGGAGTCTGGGGCCTGCCACTCCTGTCCTGCTAACACGTTCCTGAGAGCACACCAGCCCTACGGGGTCCAGGCCTGTGTGCCCTGCGGCCCCGGGACCCAGAGTAACAAGGTGTCGCCCAGGCTACTCTACAGTCACTTCCCCTGTCAAGTTGACTAGTACTTAATCTATGCAAAGAGATCTTAAGAAGTACCTGAGCTCAAATGTATTTCCTGGGCATATACCTGGATATTGGAGGTCCAGGATATGTTGACTGTATGAATGATATACTCTTACTTTCCAGAGTCCATGTTCCCTCTGACCTTCAGGGGATCTTGTCCTATTCCTAAATAAGAGAAATTCGAATCTATCTAAACCTAGAAGTTTAAGAGGTTTATTATCATTATTTGTTAGGTTTATTCAAGGGCCTAATAAGTAAACATGTATTTTTTTCATCTTTTTAAAAAGTCCATTTCAATCTAATTCTACCTAAATTATTTATTAACAATTTATCTAGTCCAATTTTGGGAATCTAACTTTTCTTTGAGGGACAGTTACCTTCATTATGTTCTAAGGCATGGAGGGGCTTTTTGCTACGCTATACAGCATGACCTCTAGGCTAAAATGAAATAATGTGTAGATGAAGCTTTATGTAAAGTACTTTACAAACATTAACATGCTCTATAAATGCCAATTATTGTCATGATTGAGCCCCACAGAGGAATGGCTTCCCTGAAAGAGGAACAAGGAATAAGCTTAGAAAAAAAAAGAGCCGCTATGGGTAGTTCTTCCACAGAAACCTAGGAAATGAGATTGGGGAGGAGAAGTGAAATTAGAAATTTAGGTTGTTGATGAGGAAACCTATAATTCACCTGACTGAGTTTCCGAACCTCCTCCTGCAGATCCATTCGCTGTGTTTCAACAATTGCACTTTCTCTGTCAGCGATGGAGTCAGAACCTTCGACTATGACTTCTCAGCCTTGGCAAATCCTATTTCTCTGTCTGGGGGGCCAAGCTTTACTTCCAAAGGACTCAAGTATTTCCACCACTTTATTCTCAGCCTCTGCGGAAACCAGGTAAAATGTGTGGGAAGCACATGTGTGGGAAGGGAATGTGGATGGATAAGGGATGAAAAATTTAATGACCGGGGAAGGGGCAGGGGGAAAGGTGGGGAAAGAACTTTTCCATCCAGCACATTTTTTTCTTGAATAATTAAAATCTTGAGATTATCCTTTTTTAAACTGTTTTTGAAAATGTGATTCAATAAACATTTAAGTTCTGATATGTGAAGCATTAAGCTAGATGCTGGAGAAGATATGAAAAATTAATATGAAATAATCCTTGCTCTCATGGAATTTAGGATTTAGTAGAAGAATATCATATGTAAGACATAATGTTTATCATGCAAAATAGAATAAAATAAGTACACAAGAGAGGAATAGAAAACGTGCTGTCTGGGAACCTAGAAAAGGAAAGATCATTTTAACAGAAGGAATTTTTTTTGGTGGGGGAAGGGAAGGGAATAAGCATTTATATATTACCTACTACATGCCAGGGACTACACTAAATTTTTTTTAATATAAAATTTGGAACATAAGGTTTGCAAGGGTGAATGTTGAAAATTATTTGAAGTATTTTGAAAAATTAAAAAAAAAAACTTATTTAAAAAGCAAGTAAACTGAGAGATTTCTTGGACAATTTTTCCCCAATTTTTCTCTCTTCTTGTAGGAAAAAATTCTTTTCTTTTATACTCTTAAAAGAAAATTTGGTTTTCCTTTTGTTTTGTTTGTTTGTTTTTAACTGGCAACCTTTAAGTTTAAATTAAAAGTACTTTTTTGATTGAAAAAATATTATCTCATATGATTCTCACAATAACTCTGTGCGGCAGATGCTATTATTATTCCCATTTTACAGTTGAAGAAGCTGAAGTAGACAGAGGATTAGTGATCTAGCTCAGATCACATAACTAGTAAGCATCTGAGGCTGAATTTGACTTCAAGACCAGCACCCCATCCACTGTGCCACTTCATTGGGCTCCATCCCATGAAGGTCTCCATGAAGGTTCCATGATGCCATCTGGAGGGCTGCAGGAGGAGAGCAAGCTCACAGATTGTGTCTCCTTTAAAAATTCTATTTAGTCATTGCTCTGCTGGCCCAGCAAATAAAAGGATTGCTTTGTCATCTCAAAGTGTGCTCCCTACAGTGATGGACCACTTTTAGTGAAAATCACTGTCTATATATATATATATATTTAGATAGATATAGCTAAATAGACATAGCTATATCTATCGCCCATACTTCCTACTATAGGGTTAGGAAGAAGGGAGTGAGACAATTTAGGACTCAAAATGCAGATAAATGAAATCAGGTCTCAATGCTCCTCTATTGTCACCTCAAACTATCTCATATGGAAAATAGTTCTTAACAAAAGTTTGGGGATGCCTGGTGTATAGTATCAAAAGCCAGGACAGATGGGATTTGGCCCTCATTTCCTCCCTACCTTGTAATTAAGAATGAAATAGTCATTCCTTATTCTGGGCCACAGAAAAGCTCTTGGACCTTTACCAGTTTATCCCCTCTTCTCCTTTGAAGGTTTTCCCTAACTGTTGATCCATTGCTTCCCCAGGGTAAGAAAATGGCTTCCTGCACAGACAATGTCACTGACATCCGGATCCCAGAGGGGGAATCAGGCTTCTCTAAATCCATCACATCCTATGCCTGCCAGGCAGTTATCATCCCCTCTGAGGTGACAGGCTATAAGGCAGGTGTCTCCTCACAGCCTGTCAGCCTTGCTGATCGACTTGTAGGTGAGTGGCACAGTCAGCAGGGTCTCAAGTATAGAAGGTGGGTCCCCAGGGGATGCTAAGCACATAGAAGTTGTGCTGCTGTTCAGTTGTGGAGCTGTACCTGACTCTTTCTGACCCCATGGACCATAGCACGCCAGTCTGTCCATCAACTCTACTAGCTCTCAAAGTCTGTCCAAGTTTGTCATCTTTGTTTCCATGATACTATCCATCTCCTCTGCCAACCCCTTTTCTTTTACCTTCAATCTTTGCCAGCTATAAGAAGGGTTTTTTCCCCAGTAACTCCCTTCTTTTCATTCTGTAACCAAAGTATTTAAACTTCAGCTTCAGTATTTGACCTTTCTATTGAATAGCCTGAATTAATTTTTAAAACTATTTTTCTTAAAAAACTTTTTATTTTCACAACACATGCATAGATAATTTCAACATTCACCCTTGCAAAACCTTGTGTTCCAAATTTTTTTCCTTCCTTCCCCACACCTCCTCCCTTAGACAGCAAGAAATCCAATATGTTAAACATGAGCAACTGAATTAATTTCTTTAAGTACTAACTTATTTGATCTCCTGTCCGATGGACTCTCAAAAGTCCTCTTTAGCATATCAGTTCGAAAGCATGACCTGTTTCTCTTGGATAACCCTGTGATGTGAAATTATTATCTGTCTGTCTTGGGTAACCCTATGCAAACATAGCCCATAGCTTCAGTGAACTATGCAAGCCTCTCTGCCACAATAAGGCAATGATCTAGGGGGGCAAGCACACAAGAGACAATAAATACTTGAATGAATGAGTGAATGAGTAAATGAATGAAGAAAAAGGCTACATGTATCAATGGTCAGAGATTCAAACTGGGCAATTGAACTTCTAGGTTCTATTTTTAATTTCATTCCCAATTCACCATGTTTCTTTGGTCTTTTTTTTTTTTTTTTTTTTTTTTTTTTTTTTTTTTTTGAGCTTTGCCCTATTCATTAGTTGTCTCCAAGGATATATAGATTCACAAAACCTCTCTTGAGATACAGGAATGGGTAATTCTCAGCATGTGTTCCTACTGAGAATTAATTGATAGACTTTGCTTTGGCAGGAGTGACAACAAATATGAACCTAGAAGGAATCACCTCCCCGCTGGAACTTTTTCCCTCTGAAACTCTAAGGATGCCCGATGTGATCTTCTTTTACAGGTGAGAAACTTTAGAGACCTGGTATGTAAAAAACAACTACCCTTGGGTGAAGTAAAGAGTTCTTTAGCATCCATCCATCCATCCATCCATCTCCCTTAATTAGCCATTCAACAATATAAATTTACTATGACCTGGGAAGCATCTGTCCATAAAGAACAATTATGGTCCATTGACCAAAGCATCTTCTGAAATTCCATATTATCCTTGAGTCTGTCCTGTCCTGAAAGCAAGGAGGAGAGCTTAGATAGTCTCTATGACTAAAATTTCACCAATTTTATAACAATCAACAATTATTTATTAGATGCCTGCTATGTGCCAACACCGTGCTAGGCACTAAGGGATACAAGTACAAAGAATGAAACAATATGTACTTATAGTGAGTCACATTCTTGTATTTTGTGCTCTTAATGAATTTATCTTTTGGGCACGTTTCATTTTATTTTTATTTTTTTTAGTTTTCAATATTTTATAAGATTTTTATTTCCAAATTTTTCCTTCCTTCTCAAGATGGTAGGCAATCTGATATAGCTTATACACATACAATCATATTTAACATATTTCCATCCCAGTGACTTTAAAATATTTTTTCTTTTAAATTACCATCACCTCTGTGTCCACTATAGAACTTTGTCTTGTAACAAATAAGTTCAGCCAAACAAAACCATGAACACATTGGTCATGTGAGAAAATGTATGCCCCATTCTGCCTCTGACATCCACCACTCCTTGGTTGCACCATCAGGCCTTCTGCTCTCCCTCCTAATTCCTGATCTTTCTCCCTCTCCCACTTTCAGACATGAATAAACCAAGTCAATACCAGACATTCGTTTGGTCTCTGTGTCACAAAGCCCAAGCTTTGTACTGCCAGCAGAGGGCCTTAGATTGATTCCTTAGGAGCACCAGTTGGTATCTGGGGTCTCCCTCAAATGGTCTGGATTCCTTTTCAGGTCTAATGAGGTGACACAGTCCTGCACTTTGGGGAGATCAACCACAGTGCGAGTCAGATGCAATCCACTGAAGCCTGCCTCTGGAAGTCTCTCCTTGCCAGTGTAAGCACAATAGATGGGGAGCACTGAAACTCAGTTTATTATTATTTAGGAGATGGCTAAAGGGGCGGGAGGGAGAAGGCATCTTGGATCTCTTAATGGATCTTTGGGGATGCAAAGAGCTCTGAACTCTCAATAGATTCAGGAGCCAATTAATCAAAAAAAATTTTAAGTGCCTCTTATGTGCCAAATAGTACTAGAAAATGGGGACAGAAAGAAATAAAATCGTTCCCACCTTCAAAGAACTTTCTACTTTCTACTTTTCTACCTGTTTTATGCAGACTTATCATGAGCTCCTGTCTCTGAATTCTATTTTTATATATATTTAGTTGGTTCTTTAAATCACTCTTGAGACAAACTAAGGGATCTCAGCCATTGTAAAAGGCGCAGCAAAGCATGTACATGAGGCATGGTGATTTGAAGGTTCACCCTTAATGGCTAAAGCTTCTAAGCCAAAGCTTCTGTGGGTTGTAACCCTATATGGGCTTTCCTAATGGAATATGGGGAATGTAAAAAAAAATACAGTCTAGGGTTTCTGAATGCAATGACCAAGAGGTAATTCAGAACCAAATGTGCAATGAATCCAAAGTGTTTCTGGCAGTACTTTCCCACATTGTGGTATCATGCAATTTCATTTCAGCCTTAGTTCTAAACATGCAAAATGCATATTTTGCCCTGTGCATGCACAAACAATGCCAGAAACACTTTGGCTCAGATTCAAGATGGAGTCACATAAAAAAATTTTGGGATGAAAAGAGGTCACGAATGGGAAAAGTTTAAGAAGTCCTACTTTAAGCAATCAACATAAAAATGGTAGTGAGGGTCAGTGGCTGAGGAGGCTATGTGAGAATATTGCTTTTGGTAGAGATCTTGATGAGCAGAAAGCTTTTGGGGGATACAATGGGCAATACAAACAGAAAAGGAGACACCATAAGATTGGACAAGGCACCTGTCACATATGCTCTTTGTGTACAATGATATTAAAATGGCTATTAAGGATCAAAGACTATGTTAGCAATTGGGATGGGAATCAAAGCAATAGGGATGGAAGATCTGGGCAAAAGAAAGGGCTAAGTCAGAGAATCTATGACAAGGTGGAACCCCGGGATTTTCTACTAGATGTGCCCTCCCGATGGGAAAAATTCTCCTTTCTCTGTCCTACTAGGAAATGCTCAGATGGGACTTGTGATGGCTGTAACTTCCACTTCTTACTGGAGAGTGTAACAGCTTGCCCCCTCTGCTCCAGCTCTGACTACCATGCTATCATCAGTAGTTGTGTGGCCGGGATCCAGGTAAGCTCCCCTGGCTGAATAGTCACTAATCCCAGGAAACATAAAGGTTTGACGCTAAAATCCTTATTTCCCTCCCCAACAGAGAACCACTTATGTGTGGCGAGAGCCGAAGCTGTGTACAGGAGGCATTTCCCTGCCTGAGCAGAGTGTTACCATCTGCAAGACTATGGATTTTTGGCTCAAAGTGGGCATCTCCGCAGGCACCTGTGCTGCTATTCTTCTCACTGTCATGACCTGTTACTTCTGGAAAAAGAACCAAAAGTACCTGACTAGATATTTGGGTAGTGATTGGGATGGAGGATAAGAATACAGGGGGATGGAACCAAGGAGCTGGGGGGGAGCATCTCATATCCCAGGAGTCAAAATTGCTGGCATTTTTTCCTGCTATTCTTGAATGCCCCTTAAGTGAGGGTCATAATATTGACCATCACCATGAGCAGTGCATTGAATTGCTAGAAAATCTTTATTCAAAAATAAATGTGAGATGGGTTTATTTTTTTCATTTTTCTGTTACCCTGAATATTTTCATTTCCATGGCACTTGGTTATATGTGCTTTGAAATTCCACAAGTCAGCCAGTGTTGTTTTTTTTAAACCAGCTTATTTTCCACCTTGCCCTCTGTAACTCACCTTCCCCTGCCACGAAAGGGCAATGACTGTCTGTAGCTCAGCTCGCTTTTACAAAAACGCTGTCAATCTAACTGTTATGTTTGTTTTCCTGTCCTCTTTCACAGACTGGAATACAAATATTCCAAGCTGGTAATGAATGCCACCCTTAAGGACTGTGACCTGCCTGCTGCTGACAGCTGTGCCATCATGGAGGGTGAGGATGTAGAGGATGATCTCATATTCACCAGCAAAAAGTCGCTCTTTGGGAAGATCAAGTCATTTACTTCTAAGGTAACAGAACTGGGAATGGAGTCCGTGGTACCATAGCTGCCCAGAGAAGGGCATTATTTCTAGGAAGGAATGACCCTCTTAGGACATTCCCAAGGCCTCAATCTGTTGATCCTCTCTAAGGTCCTTTCTAGCCCTAAATAAATCTTTTTCTTGTAGGCAAATTACTCAACAGCTCTTTCTGAAAATGTAAACAAACCAACCCATATTAGAACCATGTAATTATATTGTAGAGAGGGTTTGATTTTAATTAGGCTGGCCTTTAGGAAATAGTGCTTTACAAATGTGGAATAGTGTTATTAATGTTTCCCCAGACTCAAAGTTGGTCTTGATCCAAAGCAGGGGACAAGACACCTCGTTTGACCAGCAGGGGGTACTATCCCTCAAGGCGTCCTGGCCAAGTCCCAGGCAGTGAGTTAGAGCTGACAGTCAATATGTGAGCTATCCAGAGTTGGGAGGGATAGGGTTTGTGTGGGTGAGAGGGTGAGCTTGATGCTTGTAAACGTGAACACTACACACTACTTTATGGCTGGGCGTGGAGCCAAACAGAAGGCATAGCCAGCATGAGCTGCTTCTGCAGTTCTACAAGTGCCCTAATTCCTGCCCCCTGCCAAATGACTTAAAAACATGTATTGTATGTGTGTAAATAATAATAATAACAGTAATGATAATGAGAGCTAACATTTATATAACACCTACTATGTGCCAAGGCACTCTGCTAAGTGCATGGCTAATATTCTCTCATTTTATCCCCATAACAATTCTGGGTGCTTCATTCCTCCCATTTGCAGTTGAGGAAACTGAGGCAAGCAAGAAAGAAGGGGGATTAGCGATGTGGAGGAGGAAAGAAAGGTCTAAACTTCTGAATTCTGTCCTCTAGTTCCCTTCATTTTTTGTTTTTGCTTTTGTTTGTTTTCTGGTGGGAAAAACCATTTATCCCAAGGAACTTGGCAGGTAGGAAATGAAGTGGGGAGGCACATTATAAAAAATCAACATTATGACATAGAGAGGTTTTAATTCTAATTAGGCTGATGAGGCAGGAAATTTTTATTTTTTCTCTGAAAAACTTTTCTTTTTAGCTTCTATCACTAGCTTTTCTAATTCGTTTGATCAATAAGGTATCCCTAAAAAACAAAACAAAACAAAAAATCAAGAAGCTCAAATACTGACCAAAAAGTCCTCATTTTTAAGAATTTTATCCTTCTATCTTTTCCATCTACCAACTAGTTTTCCTATTCCTTAGTCCTTCTTCAGTAACTCTTTCCTCCCCAACGCCAACTGCTTGTCCTTACTGGGTATAGAAGGCCCAAGGATCCCAGCCATCCCCAATCATTGTCTCTCTTTCAGAGGACCCCAGATGGTTTTGATTCCGTGCCATTGAAGACATCCTCAGGAGACATGGACATGTGAGGGGCCCACACCTGCCTCCTCCTGCTTCTTCACCTAGGCAGATTGTTTTGTGAGCCCGTGGTGACTTGGCTGCCCAGCTCTCTCCCATACCTACAGCTGGAAGATTCTTTATGTGGCCTTATCATAAAATGTTTAAATTACAGATTTTTTATATACACACCCAAATTTCTCCACCCTGCCTACTCCCAAACCTGCCAGATACATCCACATTTGTCTGTACAATGCTCCTTTGCTCAGATTCTGCTTGTCAAAATGATCCAGCCTCTCAAACTGTAGCTTTATTCACCAATGGTTCTCATTGATCCAAAATGAAAAAAAAAGAAGAAAAAAAAAGGTCACTCTTGCTAAGTACGGAGCTGACGTCTTCTGATTATCACAAGCTCTCTTTGCATTTCCTCATTTTCCCCTTGGGGAACTAGGTGCCAAGTCAGCTGGGTTCTCTTGAGCTCCTTTCCTTCTGATGATATTTTGAATTAAAAAGGCCAATTGAACCTGGAGTGGAGAGGACAAGTGTGGCAAGTATAAAAGGGAGCAGTATTCTTATGAAGCACAAAAGAAGCCGGGGGGCTTTGTTTTAAGGATTTTCTCCCCTTTACTAGGTGGTACTTTTTCCTTTCTTATCACAGAGATGTTCTCATTGGAGCCAAGTAAGAAAGTTAATAAAGAAATTCACTAAAGAATCTGGTCAAATATTTTCCCTACCCTGATATTATAGTGAAGGATTCCATCTCCATAGCTCCCTTCTCCCTGCCATCTTCCTCTGGCTCCCAAGGGGCACAGACAAGCCAAACTCTGTCCCTTTGTTTTACTCTATTACTCACTAAACCTGTAACGAGAGGCTGGAGAAACCAGAACAAGAGTCAAAATTCCACCACTGACAATAATTCTCCCTTCATTCTACTGCTTTGAGATGATGATGATTGTCCCTTGGCCAGTGGTCCAGTTGTCCACTTTTTCTGTTTGCACTATTTACTGGTCAGTTGAATTTAATTTGCTTGTACAGAATAGGTTATCATTGAAAAGTCATGTCTCTGTTCTTCGTAATGACTGGGTTAGCTACAGATGACCTCAAAATTCTTTCATTAAAGCCTCCATGCTACTCTAGAGCACCTCAGTGACACGATGGGGGGGGGTATGATTTAGCAGTGGATAACATAAGCCCACTATTGGGGTTATTTCCTCCTTTAGGATCTGAGACTCTGCTGGGAAATTCTCCCAGGAAATGCACACACTTTACTCAGTAGCTCTTCCCTTACAATTGCTCCTACAACCTTAGGCCTCTTTATTTAGAGGGCTTGTTTTTTGCATCATCCAGCCACTTTCTTTCCTCCTTCTGCCTCAAAGGACATAGAAAGCTCCCAGACCATTATTAAAAACAGCCCCAAAAGGGAATAATCATACTTCCTTTACCCTCCTGATTTCCACTTTGGGTAGCCAAAGTCTAGCCTCCTCAGAACAAGCTTGAATTCCAGTGATTTGGTTAAAGCATTTTCCAAAGATTTCTTTTCTCTTTCTCAGGGTATAGGCAGGGGATCTACGTGGGACCCTAAAGCACCATCAGGGTCACTAGTAGTCATCTTCCCATTACTCCTTGAGGTTTTTTTTTTAGAGATCTTGGACATATGCATTTGTGTTTTAGAAATGTTTTTGATATGATTTCTAAGAAAGCCTGGTTTTGATTTTGGTTTTTGTCAAGGAGAATAACATTTATACAAGCTCACTGAGGGAATTTTTAAAATGTCATGGGATGCTCCAAGTCCTGGGACACAGGAATTAGTCATAAGTAATTCCTATGTTTGGCTGGGGGCACAAATGAAAATTATGATGTATTCAAGGACCAGGAGATTTCTTATGCCAACCAACAAGATTTTTTTTTGACTTTTTTTTTGGCCAAACTGTACATTAAAAGAAAAGACTGACTATATTTATACGACAGAGACTTTGTAATACATTTTTCAGCTTTGTGAAACCAAAATTCTGTCCTGTCAGAACGGGTTGGATTTCCTTTTTACACTGTTTTCCAAGAATTTGTAGTTTGTTAGGGGATGGGTAATGCATGTAACGTGTGTGAAATAAAAATGTACCTTTTGGATTTTTTTTTTTCTTGAACATGGGCTTGGGGAGTAGATGGGTGAATTAAGAATGAGCATTGGCAAGCCTTGGCAAGCAAAAAAGAGCTAAACATTCATCTGTAGTTTTAAACAGGTTAGCTTGCTGTCTACATTAATCATTCAAGAAACACTTAAGTGACTGCTGTGTACAGGTTACTGAAGGAGAGAAGATGAAAGATATAGAAATACAATCTAATGGGAGAGTCAGAAACTATGCTAATAATTACACAATGTACTTTGGGCCCTCTGCAAACAAATATGGGTCTCTAAAAGCCATACCCAAGTGTAAGCTATACTTTGGTTCAGCCATCACTAAAGCCCAGCTCTTGAGATCTATCGAATGCTGCTTTTTACCAGACCAAACCAGAGGACACATGAAAGCAAAGACAGGCAATTAAAAATGTAAATAGCAAGGAACCTCTCCCATCAACAAACACAGAAACACATTCTTGTTTGCCATCAGGGAGGAAGGTGACTTACTCTCCTAGTGCTGTGTCCAACTGCAACACCCCTAAAGCTTCCCCATTGAGCTGCTGATCTGATTTTCTGAATTCCTACTGCCATCTCCTGTTTCTCTGTTGACTTACAACTACTATATTGCCTTTTCCCTACAGGAGAGTGGAAGCAATCTTTAAGAGATGCCCTAGTTCAGTTCTTTTGTGAGTCTGACCCATGGCCATACCCAGCCAGCATTGGAGCAAGTCTCTCAAGGCAAATCTATACCTCAAATTCACCTTGTTCTCCTTTACCCCAGTAAAAACTCCTTTAGACCTAACCTTTCAGCCCTCATCATGTTCCTGGAAACTGGCCTAAGTCATAGAATCATAGACTTAGACCTGGAAGGGAACTCAGAGGTCCTCAAGTACAAAATTTATCCACTTGTGACCCCTTTTCACCTGAGAAATTTTTATTCAATCCTGGGCATATAAGTACATAAAATAGGCAAACAAATCAAACATTTATTGATAATGATTTCACAATTCCCACATTCACACAACACCATATGACATTGTAACCCACAGTTTTAAAGAAGCTTTACTCTAGTAGATCCTTTATTTTAAAAATAGGGAAACTGAAAAGTGATGGTGCCATAATTAAAACTCTCTTGGCCCAGTGCTCATTCCCTAGGACCATGCTATCTACAAGCAGAATAGAATTAAATTTCACTTAACGAGATGAGAAGGGGCAGGGAGGAATTGGCAAATTACATTATTGCAGCTATATTCTAAAGCACAAAATATTATTAGTGCATAAAAGAAGTAAAAAGGACTTTAAAAATTCAGAGGAAAAGATTAGGAGGAAAGGGAGAAGGAATATGAAAGAAAGAAACCATCATGCAGCAAGTGGCAATTGAGCTAAGTCTTGAAGTCTATAGATAAGATTTTAAGGCAAATATTGAAGTGCCCATTCTAGACTTAATGGCATGAACAAAAATATGGAAGTGTAAGGAAGCATGAGATGTGCATGATTGGAGGACATCCACAAATGCAATAAAAATAATTAGCATGAAATGGTTCACAATGCATGTATATAAAATATCTAATGACAGATTAATTATAACTACTCAGACAACCAGGTTTTCCTGTTTCTACACTGTCCTCCCCCAAGAACTTTACCAAAGTTGAAAGCTTAAGAGTTCTATTTTGAAAGTTCTATCACAAAACTCCACAGACTTTTAGTAGTGTTCCATGATAGATGCCAAGAGTAAGAACATCAGAAAGAACTACATGGACTAAATGTTAGTTCTATTTAAATAATATTAAAACACCTTTCTGTTAATTGTTAGCAAACATTTTAACTTTCTGTAAGAATGGAACCAACAGTTGTGACAATGGTTGCAATCACTATTAGATGATTTTGCTTAATTTTAAGGGAAAATATCAGGGATGGAAGTAGGAGGTGGAAAAGGTCAGTAAGAAATGACTGTTGAATCCAAACAAAATATATCAATACATTTTAAAAACCTGCCATTGCTACTGATCCTACTACATACATACCACTAGATCCAAGATAAGCCAAGGATAACCCAGATAAGCTGAGAAGAGAGATTCAAGCAAAGGGAAGTAAGAAATGAGATTAGTTAGGAGCAATCAAGATTTTTGTGGTTTTTTTCAATTATCTAGCTTCATGGCTGCCTTTATGTCAGATTGGTCTAGGGCACCTCCATAACAATCCACTTTATTTTTTTTTTGATAATACTATTTATTTTGTTAAGAAAAAGTCCATTTTTAAAGAATTTAACAAAAATTAGCATGATGTATCTCAAAATTTATTGATATGGTCATATTTTTTTCATTTTTTTCAACACTGACCCTTGTAAAACCTTCTATTCCAATTTTTCCCCTCCTTTCTCCCCATCCCCTCCCCTAGATGGCAGGTAGTCCAAATACATATTAAAAATGTTAAAGTATATGTTAAATACACTATATGTATACATATTTACACGGTTATCTTGCTACACAAGACAAATCAGATCTATAAAGAGAGAAAGGGAAAACAAAAATGCAAACAAACAAGAGAAAGAGTGGAAATGCTATGTTGTGGTCCACACTCATTTCCCATAGTTCTCTCTCTGGGTGTAGCTGGTTCTCTTCATTATTGAACAGTTGAACTGGTTTGAATCATCTCATTGTTGAAGAGAGCCACGTCCATCAGAATTGATCAGCATATATTATTGTTGTTGAAGTATATAATGATGATCTGGTCCTGCTCATTTCACTCAGCTTCAGTTCATGTCTCTCCAAGCCTTTCTGTATTCATCGTGCTGGTCATTTCTTACAGAATAATAATATTCTGTAACATTCATGTACCACAATGCCCCCATTAATGGGCATCCACTCAGTTTCCAGTTTCTGGCCACTACAAAATGGGCTGCTACAAACATTTTTGCACATGTTTCCTTCTTTAAGATCTCTTTGGCATATAAGCCCAGTAACACTGCTGGGTCCAAGTTGATAACTTTTTGAGCATAGTTCCAAATTGCTCTCCAGAATCAACCCACTTTATATAATACTTGAAATTGGAAGCTATTTTACCCAAAACCACACTGTGAAATAGATAAACTGATTATTTCTTAAGCACAGACTGTACCAAGTACCATATTGGTACTTGGGGGGGAAGTAGTGGAGAGCTTTTGGAAATAAAAGGAAAGACATTTGAAAAAAGAAACCTGAGGCTTTAAGAGAAAGCCTTTTGAAAAGTCAAAACCAATTTTGAACCTAGTTCTCCAGCTCTAGGCCAGCTGAATTCTAAAGGGGCTAGTCCAGATATCTCACAGTATGAAATGGTAGATGTTTTGAGATTTAACTACTGCAATTACCGAACACAATTTTGATGATGGCTTTGTTGTAAATCACGTGGGGAATCATCCCAAGAAATAATTTTATTCAGCCCTGTAATTCATCCTACCAATGATTTGGGAGGAGTTTCAGGAATATCTTGTATTCCCTGCCTTACCACATCTCTGACTCAAGGATTACTTCTCTCTGCACTTGCTTGCCATTCAGTTTAAACACTACTACCTTAAGCAAGCTGACTTCAAGGGGGGCAGGTCCAGACAGACCCCCTTTGTAAGCTTCTCTGCAAGTAGTCACATGCCAAGTGATTCTATGGCTCAGGGCCCTTTGGCAGAGCCTGGGTGGAGAGAAGGGCAAACAGGTTGTAAGTAGGTGGAACTAATGTTATTGGTAGACTTAGTTTGAGAATTATAAGTGGAGTAGTGCTCTATGACCTACTTGTGGCTAATAGTGGGCAATTGGTGAAGAAATACAAAGACCAGGTAGTTTACCAAATCATCCTCTTCCTATATTTCTTTAGCAGAGGATTTCATTTCATTCTTCACTGTAAAAGTTGAGGGTATTCATTTTTATCTCCAATTTATCCTGAATGTGACTTGTTTGAACATAGCTGGTTTCATGTTGTCTCCTTTAAGAGATGAAGATACTTGAAAGCCTGGACTGGATTTTTTTGGGGGTGAGGGGAAGGGAGGAGTGGAGAGAAGCAGAGGGGGGCTTTGCCTTTCTATCCAAAGCACTTAGCCTGGTTTTTGACACTTAGTATATGCTTAATAAATGCTTGTTGACTTGCTTTTATATCACATTCATGACAGATGCCACTGCTGAGGACACTTATGCAGCTCGCTGGGGCAAATGGGCTGAGGGTGGAGACAGAGTGTGAGTTTTTGTTTTTATTATAGTCCAGCCCTCCAACAGTCTGAGGGACAGTGAACTGGCCCCTATTTAAAAAGTTTGAGGACATCAGACATAAACTGATCCAACCATAGAAGAGAATAATTTTTAACTATGCAGAAGGGCAATCAAATTGTTCTTATTCTTTGATCCAGCCATACCCACTGTATCAAAGGAGATTTTTTAAAAAGGGGAAATGATCTACTTTTTACAAAAATATTTATATCAGCTCTTTTTGTGTAGTACAGAATTGGAAATTGAGAGGATATCCATCAACTGGATCAACTGGAGACTGGAGAATGTGGCATATGAATGTAATGTAATACTGTAAGGAATGTGTTATAGTGCTAGTAGAAATGAGGAGCAGGTGGATTTCAGAAAAACCTGAAAAGACTTACAGGAACTGATGCAGAGCGGAGTGAGCAGAACCAGGAGAACACTGTATAATAAAAAGCAACGTTGTAGGATGACCAACTATGAATGACTTAGCTGTTCTCATCACCACAATGATCCAAGACAAATACAAAGGACTCATGATGAAAAATGCTCTCCATATCCAGAGAAAGAACTTTGAATGCAGATCAAAGATGACTATTTTCATTTTTTTTTTTTTTTTTGGTATTTTTTTCCTTGGGGGTTTCTTCCACATCATGACTGAATGAGATGAGGTGAGATCTTTCAAGACAGTTGTGAAAATCGAGTAAGGCTTCATCTACTTCAGAGTTCGAGTAGGCCTGAAGGACTCTGAAGGGCATTGCCTTCCCCTCCTATGACATCTCCCTATTTCATCCAAATATGGGCAACTATGTACTTATTGGTCAAGTTCAATTTCATGGGTAGATCTCGCATTTAGAATGTAAGACTCTCAGCCAATGAGGATGAGGGTCAGTGGTGGGAGGGGGCGTTTTGCGTTAGGGATTAAAGGTGCTGTCCTGCCCACAGGAGGCGCTTCCTCTCTTCGATAGTCTACTCGAAGAGTGGGACGCCCTTCTCGCGAGAATGTATAATAAACTTTGCTTTTCTCTAAAGCTCTCTCCAGCTTTTTTTATTAAATGGTGTTCCCTCACCATTTCCGTACCACACAGTTTGGGGGCTCGTCCGGGATCCTTTACTCGATGAGTAAGTGAACTCCTGGGTGCTAGTGGGATGGCGCCCTGCCTTGATTTAGGCAGCCCGCCAGCTTCCAGGGGCTTCTCCTTGCTCCCTGACGTAGAGTGGACCCGAAGTGGAGAAACTCAGAGAAAAGCAACGGAAACTCCGCGGTGAAAATCCCAACCGGTTGGTGGAGGACAGATCAGTCAAGTAATTTGTTGCGCAGCAACCCAGTGGAGGTAAGCGTCCTGTGAAGCCCCTTGAGTCTAGTTATAGGTTCTGGAGGGGGCTGTAGACGGTAGACAGGAAGAGAGCTAGGCCTTCCTGGGTGACTGAGTTAACTGGTGACAGTTAGCGTGTTTGGGCGTTTAGGAGTCTGTTAAACTCCTTCCAAATTCAATGGGTGTGGCCTAGTCCCAGCCAGCCCTCGCGGAGAGAAATGAGAAAAATATCAGAAAATACCGGTAGATATTCCCTTGGGAGATAAATTAAGTAATTGGAACAAACTGCCAAAATATGAGGAAAAATAAAAAGCAAGAAAAAGCGGATAAGGTATTGTTGTTTTGTTGCAGACTGGTGGTACCAAAAGGATTAAATGGTACCTGAAAGGAAGGACCTGAGAGGATTTAA
Organism: Sminthopsis crassicaudata; assembly: GCF_048593235.1. Classification (NCBI taxonomy): domain Eukaryota; kingdom Metazoa; phylum Chordata; class Mammalia; order Dasyuromorphia; family Dasyuridae; genus Sminthopsis; species Sminthopsis crassicaudata. The sequence goes on from NC_133620.1 coordinate 427,090,184, forward strand.
TTCCATTAGCCCTTCCAGTGGCCTTCGGGCAGGGAGGAGAACTAGGTCTTTTGAAGCAGGGGTCGTTTCAGCTGACCAGAAATAGCTGTTAGTAGATCCCATTTGGGATCAGAAACCCTGTACACGGGGAAGTATGTGGGATTGAGCCAGTGAAGATGGTGGCTTCCTTCCTCTTCCTCCCACGTGTCCTGACTGCAGCAGGGCCATGTGGGCCGGGGGAAAGAAACTGCTATTTGGTGAAGTTCATTGTTTTAAATATGATAGCAAAGTAGTTTTATATTATTGGGAATTTAAAGCTGTGATTGGGATTTTAAGTTAAAACATAGGTTTTTAAAACAATGCTGGTAGCTTACTTAGGGGAGGTTGTGGTTGTATCTCCCTACTTAGATGGTATGTTTGCTAGAGGTATTGGGTAATTTGTAACTGAGCTATGCCTTAAGTATTTGTCAGCTCTGTTGGGCATGTATTAAGTTTTATGAAATTTGGGTCAGTTATGTGCAAACATTGAAGTGTAAAGTTTAAAAATATATACATATATATTTACTTAAAGACGGGACAGGAAAGATTGATTTGTAAAAGTAATAGTTTAAATGGAGCTATGATATATTGGGTCGGGAAGCATGGTGGTGTGGGGGAAGAGTGACCACGTGGAGAGGTCCCTCCCATTAAGTATAGTGGGGTTTTTTGTTTTTAATAACTGCACCTCCTTGCTGATTTAGATATTAATTATTTCTACTGTTTAAAGGAAAAGCCTACATTTATATGGTGTTGATAACTGAATGTTTTATTTTTATTTTTCAAGTTTATAACTGTTCTAAGGAGTTGGAACTGAAGTTTTCTGAAAACAAGTTATTCAATATTTATTTACATGCGTGATAGTCTCCTTGTTTAAAGATTATTTTAATCTGATCTGATAATTTGATAGGGTTATTTGCAAAAATTTTAATCCTGCTTCCTTTTTGTCCCCTGGAGAACAGAACTATTGCTGTATAAAACTGTATGACTATTGCTATTTTGGGAAATTTACTAGTCTGTTGTGTATAATATGATAATTTCTGTAAACAGGGGGGGAGGGAAACTGAGATTTCAACTGGTCAGAAAATTGGGAAAAACTGATGTCTTATTTCAGTTCAGGCCTAATTGGAAACTACTTACTCTTTGCTTACCTCATCATTTTGGTTCCCTGATGAAGGACCTCGAAAATAGACATAATTTGGGTACTGAATGGAACTCTGGAAAAGGTAAAAGATTTTTTTTCTTTTTTGCAGCGGACATCCAGGCTGCTTCTGGCCTGGATCGTTCTTAGAGCTCTATGCTCGGCACAATTCTTTTAAGAATTGCTGCGATTGACAAAAGGTCTCCTTTTGTCTCGCTCTCTTGTCTCTACAGATAAGGGAGAGGCTGCAAAAAGTTGAAAAAGCTCTTTACCTGTCCACTAGCTAGACACACCTGATTTTAGCAGATGCGGGGTTTGGAGAAGGCTGCAGAGACAAAAGGCCTTTACAGGGGACTCTAGCTGAAAATTTGCTAGACTAGGATTGGCTGGCTTATGTTTTAACTTTGAATTATTGCCCTGACTCAGTCCTGCCTCAGTTTCCTTGCCTCTTAGTTCTGCAAACCCCCCCCCCTGCCTCTATCAGAATACTTGATAAGACCTTATGTTTCAGAATAGCAGAATGTCTCTCCCATTACAAGTTAATGGGAATCTCTTATCAAAACTTCTTGAATTCTCTTGTGTGTCATTAGACATTCTGTATATGATTGTATTTGCATTGGATGTTTTTAAAAACAAACTGATTTGTATGAATAATGTTCACTTATGAAAGATCTACTTGGATATAAACTCATTGGGACAAATTCCTTATTGTTATCAACACAAGGTTATGATAAATATTTGTTTAGAATTTATGTATGGTTCTTCTAGGATGGTAAATGGGAAAAGAAATGGGTTTGTTAGAACTTACACTGTTACCAAGGGCAGTCTACCTGCCCATTGGTCTGCTCAAACTTGTGAATTGCTGTGAATTGTATGCTTTAAATCAAGCGTTAAAATTATTGTGTGACCAAGATGGGAATATATATACTGATTCTAAATATGCCTGGGGTGTGGTGCATGTATTTGGGAGGATTTGGGAGGAAAGAGGATATGTAAACAGTAAAGGTAAAGAACTGGTTCATCATACACTAGTCAGAGAGATAGTAGAAAATATTCCGACTCCTAGGAATATAGCAGTAATACATGTAAAGAGACATCAGATGGGAAATTCTTTTGAGGTAAGGGGAAATAGATTAGCAGACCAGGAGGCCAAGGGAGCCGGAGATCAGGAAATCTCTCATATAATGGCTTTGATACCTGTACTTCCCCCTAGTCTACCCTCTCCTAGTTTTACTCAGGAGGAAAAAGAGAAAGCCTCAACTCTCGGAGCAGTTGAGAACTCAGAAGGACGATGGCTCTTACCTGACGGCAGAGAGGTACTGACCAAAGCAAGTATGAGGCAAGTCCTTCAGCAACTGCACCAGGGCAGCCATTGGGATGTCCAAAACCTGTGTGATGCTATACTGACAAGGTATGTTTCCCCCGGCCTATATACTATGGCTCGACAACTGGTGGACGGTTGTCTTGTTTGTCGAAGGACTAACAGGGCTGCCCAACGCCAGCGTCCAAAAGGGGGACGACCTCCTGGAATCAGACTATTCCAAAGCATCCAGGTGGACTTTACTGAGCTGCCACCAGTGGGTCGAGTTCTTGCTGGTCATAGTGGACCATCTGACCTCATGGGTGGAGGCATTCCCGTCAGGCCGAGCATCTGCCTCGACAGTAAGTAAGGTCTTATTAGAACAAATTATTCCTAGATATGGAATGGTGGAGAGGATAGACTCGGATCAGGGAACACATTTTTCTGCCCAGGTATTGCAGAATCTGATTAGGGCCTTAGAAATCACTTGGGATCTCCATACCCCTTGGCATCCTCCCTCTTCTGGGAAAGTAGAAAGGATGAACCAAGAAATAAAACGGCAGCTGACTAAGTTATCTTTAGAGACCCAACTACCTTGGACGAAATGCCTTCCTCTCGCTCTGGTTAGAATCAGGACCAAGCTGCGTAGAGATATTGGGCTTTCACCTTATGAATTATTGTGTGGTCATCCTTTCCAGGCTTATCCTAAGGGAGACTGGAACCCTATTTTAGAAACTAAGGATTTGTTTGTTAAGAGATATGTTAAATCATTGCTGGAACATTTGCAAGGACTTCAACAAAAAGGGCTAATAGCTCAGACTCATCCTCTAGGTTTCCCTGTTCATAGAATTCAGGTTGGAGATTGGGTGCTGATCCGTTCCTGGAAGGACGAGAAGCTGACTCCGTGCTGGGACGGACCCTACCAAGTGATACTGACTTCAGATACTGCGATTCGCACCCAGGAACGAGGCTGGACACAACACACCAGGACAAAAGGACCTGTGGCGCCACCTTTATCAGAGTGGACAGTTGAAGACAGGGGAGACCTCCAATTACATAAGAGGAGGGGACCTCCACTGAATGGGAACACTGATTCTGAATCCAGTGCATTGTGACTGTATGACTTCTCTTTTCTTACTTTGGGTCTCTTTGCCTGTTTGTGATTTGATATATTTTCCTTTGGGAAGTTCACCTTAACTTCACGGTGTTATAATAGTTGAACATTGTGAGGCTCTCCCTAAGCTTTGGGTTTATCTATTTCCTTATGACCTTCTAGAGATGAGAACCAATTTCTCCTGCTCATGCAGAATATAGGGAGAACATTTAACTTATCGAATTGTTGGATCTGTGGTGGATCCCAACAATTGAACCAATGGCCATGGGTACCTGTCCCCTTAAGCCCAGCCTGGATCCTTAGCAACAGATCCCAAATTCATAATGGGACCGGTTTCCAGATTTGAGAAGAGAAACATCAGTGGTCATTGACAGAAGATAGGAAAGGGAAATACTGCTTAAATCAGACAGGACAAGGTTTGAAGCTGGGAATTAGTGTATGTGAGTGGACCTATTTGAGAACAGACCTGAGGCCAAAGACAATTGACTGTACAAAAATGTCTAAATATTGGCGGGATACGGGGAGGAATCCTCAATTGAAGTGTGGGAAGGACTAGAAAGACTGTACCTTGGATGTTCTCCCAGAAATAGGAGAGCAGGGATATTGCTATCAACAAGTCACTACTGCTGAGTGTAATGAAGTAGAATGGGATGTATTAAGATGTATAAAAGAGAATAAGAGGAAAGGGAACATATACATTGGATACAGTTACCAATAATGTCACCCCAGGGACACCCGGGCAACATGGGACTCTGTTTTCCACATTTTGGAGTACCTCTAATCTAACAGGCCAGTGGCCAGTTGCCAATTGTAGTTGGAGAAAAGAGCAAGGTTTATGGAAATGCCAGTATGACCCCTTTGTGGAGAGAAGCCCCCTAGGGACGAGAGACCAACAATATTACCCTTTTACAAGGAATAGCTCAGACATATTTCCAAGGGAACAATCTGCTCTAAAGGGTCATTATTGGATCTATGGTTTAACTGCCTATACTCACCTGCCTCTCAATTGGACAGGGAATTGTTATATTGGACTAATAAAGCCAAAATTTTTCTTTCTTCCCGAACAGGCAAACCAATATTTAGGGATTCAGTTGTATGATGATTTGGGAAGGGAGAAACGGAGTTTAGATACCTCCATCACTTGGACTGGAGATGCAAATGGTTGGGGTGAGGCCTGGCCTTCAGAAAGAATAGTCAAAGAATATGGGCCAGCGACTTGGGCTCAAGATGGAAGTTGGGGATATAGAACTCCAATATAGATGTTGAACAGGATAATTAGGCTTCAGGCAGTTGTAGAGATTATCACCAATCAGACAGCTGAGGCACTACATCTTTTGGCTGATGAAGCTACTCAAACCAGAGAGGCTGTTTTACAACATAGACTTGTGCTGGATTATTTGTTGGCTGAGGAAGGGAGAGTTTGTGCTAAACTAAATTTATCCACATGTTGTATAGAGATTGATAACAATGGTAATCTAGTGAAGGAAATCACTAAGAACATTAGGAAACTTGCTCATGTTCCTGTACAGACTTGGACCTCACTGTTCAATACTTCTAGATGGTCCTGGTTTGGGAAGCTGGTGGAAGCAGCTCCTTTGGTTTGGCCTTATAGCTCTTAGTGGTGTTATATTATTCCCTATCTACATCCCTTGTTTGATCAGATTAATAACCAGAATTGTCCAAAACTCATCATCTGGAATGATCAGGTTGGAAGAGAAAGCTGAAGGGTCTGTTAAATGCTGTTAAAAGGGTAAGGGTGGAGCCGGTGGCCCAAGGCCAACAGGAATCAGAAGGAAGTGAGGAATTCATAGGGAATGTGAAATTATGTTACAAAAATTTGAAGAGATCTCAGTGTACAAAATAAGAGGAGGGACTGAATGAGATGAGGTGAGATCTTTCAAGACAGTTGTGAAAATCGAGTAAGGCTTCATCTACTTCAGAGTTCGAGTAGGCCTGAAGGACTCTGAAGGGCATTGCCTTCCCCTCCTATGACATCTCCCTATTTCATCCAAATATGGGCAACTATGAACTTATTGGTCAAGTTCAATTTCATGGGTAGATCTCGCGTTTAGAATGTAAGACTCTCAGCCAATGAGGATGAGGGTCAGTGGTGGGAGGGGGCGTTTTGCCTTAGGGATTAAAGGTGCTGTCCTGCCCACAGGAGGCGCTTCCTCTCTTTGATAGTCTACTCGAAGAGTGGGACGCCCTTCTCGCGAGAATGTACAATAAACTTTGCTTTTCTCTAGAGCTCTCTCCAGCTTTTTTTATTAAATGGTGGTCCCTCACCATTTCCGTACCACACATGACTAATATGGAAATATGTTTTGCATGACTGTACACATATAATCCATATCAAATTTCTTTATAATTTGGGAAATTTTTTAAAATACTATTTTTAAAAAAGATAACATTATTCTTTTAGTGACCCAGCTTTGCAACTTGGATTCTTCCTCAGCTCATTTCTTTTTTACATATCCCATCCATTGCTAACTCTTTTTGTTTTTATCTTTGACACCTTTTCTCTGTTCCCACAGTTCCCGCATCTGCTGTAACTTCCTAATGGGTCACTCTGCCTTGTCACCAAAGCGATTTTCCTAAACTACAGTTTTAGCCCCGTTACCCACTTATTGAATGCACGCCACTGGCTCCCTTGTGCTTTTAGGATCAAAAATAATAAAAAATAATATCCTTGTGGGTTTCCATTCCTAATTTGTTTCACTTCTCCAATTCAATTTTCATTTGAATATTCAACCAAATTGAATGATTTAACCAAATAGATGCCCATCCATTTCTCACAGAGCGGACCTGGTTTTGAAATATGACTGTTGCAGTAAATGCGCCTGGAATGTTCTTCTGCTCCTCGGAATCCCTACTTTTAGTTAAAACTCGGCTCAGCCTTTCTCAGGGTCCCGGCAGCTCGGTTTGATTTGGGTGTGGTTTTTATCTGTATATGTGCATATTGCGTCTCCAGCTCCCAAGGACAATTCCACTCCCTTCAAGGTCCTCAGCTTCCCGCCCCTCCCGCCCCGTCTGGGCCCACACCGCCGACCAGAGGCGGCGCTCTAGCTTCCCGACCTTTCCGGTCGCGAATCCCCGGCCGCGCTTGCACAAAGCCCCGCCTCTCGCGCAGCCGCAGTGCGCCGCTAGCTGGCAGGTCGGAGGAAGCCGGGCGAGGTGAGTCCCATAACCTCAGCGTAAGGCCGGAAGATTAGAGAAGATGGTGCTGGACCTGGATCTGTTTCGCGTTGATAAAGGCGGGGATCCGGACCTGGTTCGGGAAACCCAAGAGAAGCGCTTCAAGGACCCGGGGCTCGTGGACCAGCTGGTGCGAGCGGACAGCGAGTGGCGGCGATGTAGGTGACGGGCCACGCGCGGGGGGCCCTTCTTCAGACCCCCGATCTCCCTCGGCCTGCCCCGCCCTGCCCGGGTTAAGTTGGGAAGGGATCCTTCGGCCTCTTCCTCACCCAGCCCCCCAGCCCATACTCAGCCTTCCCGGGACCCCTCCACCTTCCTTCGGGCCCCCGCCCTGCAGCAGCCGGCCGGGGTCGCGGGGACTCGCTTGGCGCATGCGTGTGGAGAGCGCGCTGTCAGCCTTCCTGCCAGATAGGGAGCCGAGGTGGGAGGGGATCCCGGGAGCTGCCTTAGCTCAGAAGCCCCCTCCTCCTTTTTGCTGGAGCAGATAAACGACTGAAATCCAGCCATGTGCTGGGCTCTTTTTTTTTTTTTTTTTTTTTTTTAACCAAATACCTAAGAAAGCTGGTAGCCGGTAACCCTGGAAGCTGCGGAAGGAACCGGGGGGAGGGGCGGGTAGGACTGGATCACCCCAAAGACCCAGGACCTTATCTTTGCAGGGACGTGGGAGAGTTAAGGAGGCTCAGCTCTAGATTTACTTCCGGGACCTCTTGTTGATACAGAGGAGGGTAGAAGCTTGTTAGAAATGATTTGGGGGGGGGGGGCAAAAATGGAGGTAGAAGTCAAATCGCTCCCTAGTCGCAGATGTCTGAGGAACACTGGGGCAAGGCAGGGCATCCATCCTGGACTGAAGTGGATCACTATTTGGCAGGATGCTGCTGCAGCTCTTGTGATTCATTTCGTCTGATGCAATACACTGGCAACCAGCTGGGAGCGGGCTTCCTTGAGATGCTGCTGCAAATGCCCCGAAACTAGGGTTTGTCCCTTTAAAGGTCTTGAGAAATTGGTTTTCTGGTTTCTTTTTAGCCTGGGTTTTATGCTGATTCTCTTCAGCATAGTGGTAGTTTAATGGGATCCCACAGCTTTTACTTTCCTGAAGTTTTGTGCTATTCTTTATTCATAAAAGATGACGGGGTCATTCATGTTTAGAGAAAAATAAAGCTGGGTCTGGACAAGAGTCAGGAGAACCAAGTTCTTGAATGAGAACGGCCCCTAAATTTGGCTGCACCTTGCCACTGCTTTAGTTTCCCCATGTGCAAAATGGAGATTTAAACCCCAACATTTCTAGTGAACAAATCAGTGTTTCTTAATATAGGATGTTTTTCTCCCAAATCTGACCAGTTAAATGAAATTAATTGTATCCAACAATCAGTATTGTTTTTCACTGAATATTAATACTTTATGTGAAGAGATCTCATTTAGGGATACAGCACATTAAAGGATGCATATTTTTGCTAAAACCTTGTGGGTTTTTAGGTCCTCTTATTGAGGAAGCTCCCTGTAGCATGAAAAATCAGCCGCTATCGTGCAACTTCCAATCTGGACAAACTGCCTATAACTGACTCTGAGGGTGACAACTCAGATTTATCAGCAGCAGGTCTTCTTGACTGAGGTCAGCTCTCTGCCACTGAAACTCGCCATGTCAGTGAAGTCAGAAGTTGTGACCCACCAGTCCTTACTCCCCTATTTCTCTCTCCCTCATCCCCTGCCAAAAGAGAGATTCAGAGAGGTTGGTGATTTCAATTTACTAAATCTACTGAGACTACTGTCTTCTCACAGCCAAGTGGCGCACTTCAAATTCAGCCTCAGACGCTGTGTGACCCTAAGCAAGTCACTTAGTTTTTTTGCCTCAGTTTCCTTATCTGTCAAATGAGTTGGAGAAGGAAATGGCCGGTCACTCTAGTATTGATGTCAAGAAAACCCCAAATGAGATCAGGAAGAGTTAAACACAGACAAAATGACTGACCAGCGGAAAATCGGTCTTCTGTTTTTTTGAGACAACAGTAAGCAATACCAATTTAATGAGTATATCCTGTATTTTTAATAATTCATATGTTTAAGGTTTACAAAGCACATTGCTGTGAAATAAATTAGTATAAGTATTATTCTTGTTTTAACATATCAGGAAATTGAAACATAAAAAGATTGGCTCAGGGTCTGGTAGCTAGCAAGTGTCACAGCTTGGACTCTTACAGGGGAGAATTGGCCTGAATGATGCCCAAGGTCCTCTTTCCTGTGATAATAGTAGTAACTCACATTTATCTTCTAGCCTGTTACTATTTACAAAATGCTTTCCTCACAGTAATGTAATCTTCATAAAGGAGGATAAATCTAAGAGTATGAAGGATGGTTGAGAGGTGAACCAGGAGGCTGTTGAAGTGATCTGCATATTGATAATGAGAACTTATGCTGGGATGTGGCTGTAGAAGAAGAAAAGCTTGAATTTATGAGAGATCTAGGGAGGTTAGGACACTTGGTGAACTGGTAGGAGGAGAAATTAGGAAAAAGCCAAAGAGAAATCCCTATAGTAATTTTTTATTTTGGGGGGAGGGGGTCTGTGGAATTTGACTTCACTGCTCTACGAAACTTCCTGTGAAGAAACTCCCTCTCCCAAAGCAAATCATCACCTGCTCTGCCAGTTTTAGAGTGTTTGGCCCAGTTTGAAGTCTTCATTTTTTCAGCTTGATTTAATCCTGAATCCTTCATTCCTAGGCAGATTTCGGGCAGACAACTTAAACAAGCTGAAGAACTTATGCAGCAGAACAATTGGAGAGAAAATGAAGGTAAAAAAGCCATGAAATTATAAAGGCCTGGAATGAGATGATTTAACACAGATACTGGGTATTGTTTGATTGATCACATGCCATGAGACCAATATGTCAAATTTCTTAAATCTATGGTATATTGAGTTTTTCACTTCTCAGTTATACAGAAATTATACAACTCTAGGAGCAATATCCAGACTAGTACTTGAAGAACCCATTATTTAGTCAATGAAAGATATCCATTCATTAACATAGATGGCAAACTCTTAATGCTTTTCATCATAAAAGGTCCTCTCAATATTAGGAGATTGTCCTTTTGTTCTTTTTACTTTCTCAAGTAGTCTTTCTAGAACTATATCCAAGTCATTAGCTATAGCTTTATCCTGTTCTTTAAAGTTAACTTGGGAAGTAGGTTTCTCTCTACTTTGTCCATGCGCAACAATGACAGTGCTTGACACACAGAAGACTTTTTATAAATGTTTATGGATAGAGAAGTCCCTTCTGTTGCATGTTAGCCCTATTTCTTCTTGTTCTTTCTTTGGTTTTATACCAGCCATTTCCAGATAATGCATTCTCCCAAATCAACCCTCTCTTTAAAAAAAGGAAAGCAACTAAGCAAGACCAATGATACATTGACAGAGTGTATTACATTCCATATCCATAGTCCCTGGCATCTCTACCAAATAGAAGGACATGCTTCCTCATTTTTGTCCCAAAGACTGTTATTACAATTTTTTAGTAACAATTTTAATGATTATTATTGTATTGGTTAAAAAAAAATAGAAGAGTAGAAAAGTAGAACAAACTAAATTACTGAACTTAGTTATACAGTATGATAAACCTAAAAACATAACCTGGGAAAGAGCAACTGTTTGATAAGAACTACTAGAAAGTGATTTGGCATTACTTTCCATGAATCTAAAATATGGCATTAAAAAAAATTAGATGATACCGTTGCAGTTATGATTGAAAGAGAATTATATTTGTCCATAACTATTTTTATATCATCTGTATTTCCTATGATCTGTCCTAACCATGTCTTACTGTCAAAAATGTTTTTAAAAATAACAGCAAAACTAACCACTCCATGGAAGAAGTTTGATATTCTGTGCAGTATTCTGCACCCATAATTCTCTGTCTCTGCAAAGTTGGTGGGGAGGATCTTCTCATCTCTTTTTGGGGGCCGAACTTCATCATTGTGATTTCACAGCATTAATTTTTTATTGTTTTGTTATCGTTCTTTCCATTTATGTTCCATTGTCCCACAAGAACATGCAGGATGACTTTAACAATGTAAAGAACAAAAAAAGAAACTGACTGCTACATAATTATAATGACCAAACTTAACCCTAGGAGAGTTCCTTTTGTTTCAATCATGGAAAACTATGGGTGTGGAGCATGCTATATGCTGTCAGCCACAGGTGTGTTGGTTAGTTTTGCTAGGTGTTTTTTTTTTTTTCCCCTCTTTTAATCTTTGTTTTAAGGCATGGCTTGCTGGGTATGGAAGGAGACAAATGTGGTATAAAATTTAAAAACCAGTAAAAATGGCATGTAAAAGTACTAAGCTTTTAAGTTTGTTTTACTCTTCATTTTCATTTTTGCAGTCATTATATTGTCTTCCTGGTACTGCCTACTGAACTATATCTGGAAGAGTTTCCATAGATTCCTGAATTTCTCATACTTGTAGTTCCTTAGGGTCAATAAATATCCTACCATATTCCACAATTTGTTCAACTATTCTGTTTCTCTTTATTCTTTCATCAGCAAAGTGATCTCCCTTGTAAAAATCTTTCATGTGCTTGAAGAAAGTAAAATTGTAGTTCAGCCTCATTTTAGGTAAAATAATTCTGATACTACTTGTGCTGTGTGTGATCTGAGCAAATTACTTTCTGTTTGCTTCAGTTTCAGAAAAGTTGATCATTTGATGATTCTATGAACTTTTCCATCTATTTTAAAATTCTTTTAATCATCTCTCTCTCTCTTTCTTTTTGGCTGAGGTATTTGGGGTTAAGTGACTTGCTCAGAGTCACACAGCTAGGAAGTGTTTGAGGCCAGATTAGAATTCAGGTCCTCCTGACTTCAGGGTCAGTGCTCTATCCACTGTACCATTTAGTTGCTCCTTTTCTCTACTTTAAATCATTCAAAAATCTTTATGTCTATTATTTTGAGATTGACTTTCATTCAGTCACTAAACTTGTTCTTTTAACCAGAGCAGCACACCAGGCAGTGTGAGGAGAATCTATTAAAACAATATTACAAAGGTGACATTGGCAATCCTTGATGAAAGTTGGTATTGGAGACTGGGGATTATGATAGTGTGGAATCCAGGATGAGCTATATTGTGAACCTGAGGAACTGGGAGAATGGTGATGCCCTTTACAATAATAGGGAAGGTAAGGAGGTGGGAGGACTTAAGGGGAAAGATGAGTGCAGATTTAGACATTTTGAGTTTAAGATATCTCCTAGATATCCAATTCAAGTTGTCCAGTAGACCCTGACTCTACCAGCAAGTTTTTTTTAAGTTTCAGTGAATCTCTTCTATTGGTAGCAGTCAACATATTACTTTTTAATAAGACTTATGTTGTACATTTGGCTAGTGACCTACTCTGACCCTTAGATATCTATAGTCATGGAAATTACTTTCTCTGGGAATCTTGACTGTGTTGTTGTGGAACTATTTGCATATTGTTTGCATCCTGGCTGAGGTCCCAGAACTGTATTATTTCCCTTCTTCCTTTCCAGTCTCCCCCACCCCACCCTCTGTGCCCTCTCTGGATATACACAAACATTGCCAGTCATTCTCCATTGCAAGGAAATGAAAGTGTGTGTTCCCATTTTGACAAAAGTCTTACACTTAGCTTGATTGCCAGCTCCATAGTATGGCAGGACAATTTTCTACACTCCTTTGTAAACTGGCTTCTATTAATTCTTTTTTGTGTGTGTGTGTGAATTATTTTACACTTAAATACATAATGAGAAAAGGAAAGAAAAAAAAATCACCATGTATATAGCAGACCATAAGAAGAGGATTCAAAATAAAACAATAGATTTCCATTTTAAGAAAACCTATGTAATAAATATTACACTTTGTTTTCAAAGCTGTCCTCTTTTACTCCCTTGTGAGTTTTTTTGGTTGTTGTTCTCTGCTATGTATGTTTTAATTTTATCCCCCCTTGCCCTAAAAGAAGGGTACAATTAAGTGTGGCTAACACACACACACACATATTTATACACACATATGTAAGACCATTCTATGTCTATCATCTATTTTTCTGAAGGTGGATAGCATCTTCCTTCTTAAATCCAAGTATTTCCATGTTTTTCTAAATCAACTAGTTCATTTGTTACACCACAACAATATTCCTTTCTAGATTCAAATAGCATTTATCTTCGTAGGATCATTGAAGTTAATTTGAGTATTTATAATTGAATACTTGGTTGTTAAAGTTCTTAAAACACTACTGCTATTACTGTATATAATGTTCTCTTGGTTCTGCTTATTTTGCTCTTCATTTTTTTGTGGTGGTCTCTATGCTTTTCTAAAAGCATTGAATTCATCATTTCTTATAACAGAGTAATATTCTATCATGAACATATGCCACAATTTGTTTGCCCATTCCCCAAGCTACTATTAATTTTTAAAAAATCTCCCATATTGTCAGGGGCACGAAAGGCACTGGACACCCTTCTCATCTTGAGGTTCCTCCATAGGCAGCATCCATTTGTGTCTTGATATTTAGGCAGTTTGGTTTTCTTCCCTAGATATGCTGAACTCCACAAACATTAAGTTCCTTTAAGAGACAGCAAGGTGGACACAGTGTGTAGAGTGCTAGATCTGAAATCAGGAAGACTTGAGTTCAAATCCAGCCTTGGACATTTGTGTGACTGCCTGTTGAAATTTTTCACATTATAAAATGGAAATTATAACAGCATCTGTCTCAGAAGAATGTTGTAAGAATCAAATGAGAAAATATTTGTAAAAAGTGCTTAGCCAGACACATAGGTGTCATATTCTACTAGATATAGTCCTTGCTCTCTTTAAGTTTCATTCAGAGTTTGTTCTGCCCTTTTTATCATTGGTCATTTTGGATGACCATCCTTTTCTTTTGAGGAATGGAGATGGTAAGTAATTTTAAGAGCTTTTGCTACAGTTTGGGTCACCTGAGAAATAAAGGCAGACCCGTTGTTAGGTAAAGAGTTAGGTAAACCAAAGCGAGGTATAATTTCATTTAACAGGCATTTAGATACTTCATGGGCTTTCTCAGTCCTGCAAGGAAATGCTTCTACCCAATTAGTGAATGTGTCCACATTACACTAGAAGCAATCTGAAACCTCTACAGGGAGGCATATGCGTGAATTCTAGTTGCCAGTCCTCACCAGGGTAAGTGCCTCTGAATTGGCTTCAGGAGAGGTGGGGGCTTAACAGCTCCCTCAGGATTCATCTGGGTGCAAATTGGGGTGGCCTGGCAGACCTGCCTGATTGTTTCCCCTAGCTTATGGCCAGTGAAAACGCGTCCTACCAAAGATTGGAGAGCATTCCTCCCCAGATGCGTAGCCTAGTGCAGACCAGAGATCAGTTTCCACTGATTTGCCTCTGGAACTTAGAGGTGGTCTGAGGGAGTTTGAAATCAACCAGAGGGAGAAAGGGTGTATCCCTTTTGTTCTTCCAGAGCTTTCTCCTGTGTGCTATAGGAAGGAGTAAAAGACTCAGTTAGCTGGGGAATTAAAGGTGTCAATAGAGGGGTAAGGGCAGCCGTTTTAGCAGCTGCATCTGCCAGCCTATTTCCCTTAGCCTGAAGTGACTTCCTTCTGGTGCCCTCTGCAAAATATAATCAAGATCTCCTTGGGTTCATGGACAGCTTGTAATAGACGTAGAATTTCTCCCGCATGTTTAATGAGATGTAACATGCCCTCCTGGCAGTTACTATTACCAGTCTGTCCTAGGCCCAACAGAGTACCTTTGACCACTGACCTTTGTAGTGTCAACTCTACCCAGCTCGCCTCCTCTGAGGCCTTCAAAGGTCTCTGGCCATGATTTCTTGAATCTATAGTTTAATAACCGGTAGCACGCTCAAGAACAGCCACATGTAATCTTAAAAGCCTTTATTATACTTACTCACATAATGCCCTGACTTAATGCCTGACTTGTTAGCTCCCTAGTGAACACCTGGTCTGAAGACCCACATGTTCACTACCAAACTCCTTACCTCTCGGCTATCCATCAGCTTGGCTCAACTACCCCAGGTTAGGGAGCCAGGTTAAAGAGAGCAACTGCTGTCTGCAGTGGGCTTATAAAGAGCCTGTGAGGTCACACACACAGCCAACCAGCGAGAGAGCCGTCACCCAATGCGAAGCTATCTCAATATGGTCAGGATCCCACCCACAGGGCAGTCCTATATCCACAGAGATTACTTCTGGGCCACTCAAATCTCCTGTTGCGCTATGGTGCCGCCCATTTAAAGGACCCTTACAATGAGAGAATTTTTTGCTGTCAGCAAACCCCTTTCTTTCCAAATCGCTCCACGAGCATGCAAAACATGAAAAGCATATTTGGAATCAGTGTAAATATTGACTTTCATCCCCTTTCCCAGTTCTAAAGCCCTGGTTACATGCTATGAGTTTGGATTTCTGTGCCGAGGTACCAGGAGGCAATGGCTTAGCTTCCAGGGTGCTATAAAGAGATACCACTGCATAACCTGCCTTTCTCTCCCCATTTTTGAGGAAACTAGACCCATCTGTGAACCATTCTCCGTCTGGGTTCTCAAGGGGGGTTTCCTTCAAGTCAGCTCTGCTAGAGTATACAGAGTCTATAATTTCCTTGCAATTATGAATAATCTCTCTAGATTGAGAGATGACAGGGAGAAGGGTGGCAGAATTTAAGGTGTGGCAGGTTCAAAGAGTCAGGTCAGGGGTATCTAGCAGGAGAGCCTGGTATTTAGTAAGTCTCCCACTTGAGAGCCACTGATGGCCTTTGGGTTCTAGAATGCTTTGGACCCTGTGGGGGGTTAAAACCTGTAATGGCTGCCCCAAGGTCAGTTTAGAGGCTTCTTCTATTAAGAGGGCTGCCACTGCTACTGCTCTAAGGCAGGAAGGCCATCCTGAGAAACTGAGTCCAGCTTCTTTGAAAAAATAGCCTACTGGCCTGGGATCTGGTCCCAGAGACTGAGTAAGGACTCCCAAAGCCTGCCCACTCCTTTCATCTACGTACAAAGTGAAAGGTTTCTTTAAGTCAGGCAGGGCGAGAGCAGGAGCAGAGGTTAACTTAGCCTTCAAGGTTTTAAAAGCATTGGCCTGCTCAGGTCCCCATTCGAGAGGAAGGTTATTGGGATCTTGAATAGAATCATAGAGAGGCTTAGCAATAATCCCAAAGTTTGGGATCTAGATCCTGCAGAAGCCTTCCACACCTAGGAAGGTTCTCAGCTGTTTCTTAGAAACAGGAGGTGGGATACTTAAGATAGCCTGCTTCCTCTTCTCAGAGAGTGAGAGGTGGGGGTGAGATTGTATCCCAAAGATTTGACAGATTGTCAGGCAATGTGGGCCTTGGATAGAGAGACCCTGTACAACCTCTTGAAGCTAAGAAATTCAAGGTCTTTATAGTCGCTGCCAGAGACTCCTCCCTAGTAGGGTTACAGAGCAAGATATCATCCACATATTGAATAAGGCTGCTGCCAGGCAGCTCAAGATCTCTCAAATCTTTAGCTAAGGCTTGCCCGAATAAATGTGGACTATCTTGGAATCCTTGCGGTAGAACGGTCCAGGTTAATTGGCTAGGAAGTTCACCTGGCTTAGCCCATTCAAAGGCGAAGAGAAATTGGCATTCCTCATGTAGAGGAATACAAAAGAAAGCGTCTTTTAAGTCCAGGGTGGAAAACCATTTAATATTCCCTGGGTGTGAAGATTGTGTAGGGGTTAGGTACTATGGGATGGATTGGGATAACTGTTTCATTAATTGCTCTTAAATCCTGTACCATACAATAATCCCCGTTCACTTTCTTAACAGGAAGAATAGGAGTATTGCAGGGAGATTGGCAGTGGATCAGAAATTTAAACTTAAGAAACTTTGGACATGATGATTTATAAGATCATAGCAAAGAATCTGATTTCCCACTCCTACTATTTGTTAATGGGTTGTTTAAATTTGGACAAAGCACAAAAGTTCCAGTTTTGTTTGTTTTAAATTAGTTGTATCTTTTATATTCCCTCCATTTTGCCAGATCTCAGCCCATCCATATCTTATTTTAATGTTTAATGGGAGCAGTTCCCTTCTCAGTTATCTAGGCTGCTTCCTTTTCTGGAATATCTTTTTTTTTTTTTTTTTTTTTTTTTTTTTTTATGTTTTATTGATATTTTTTGAAAAAATCAGTATCACTCCCTAATGACTACCATTCTTACTCCTTTATTCTCTTCTGATAGACTACAGTTAAGCAAAACAAATCTATACCCTGAGAATATTGAAAAGTGGATGTTTCATTCTGCACATAGTCTCATACCTTTCTAACAAGATATGGCAGGCATATTTCTGTTAGTACTTTGAAGTCATACTTAGTCACTGTATTCATCAGAGTTCTGTTCTTTCAGTGGTCTTTTCTCTGATCTAGTGTGATCATCATAAAAAGTATTCTGACTGTACTCACTTCTCTCTGCATCAATTCACTCGAGATTTCCCAAGATTCTCAGAATTCTTTAGATTTTGTCATTTCTTACAGTCTGATAATATTCCCTTACATTTAAATGCCATCATTTGTTCAACTCTTCCCCAGTTGGCAGGCACTTCCCTGCCAGCTCTTTGCCATCACAAAAAGGGCTGCTATCAGTATTTTTGTTTTCCTGGAACCTTTCCCTCTGTCTCTGACCTAGTTGAGTCCGGTGATTTTTTTTATGTTACTTTTCCAAATTTTTCCATATTCCAGGAATAACGAAAAATATAATTAAAGTTAGTAAAGTATTTTGAAGTTTTTCAAAATTCTTTTATGCAAAAGTTTATGTTGGGTGTACATTTAGAGAATTTTGTTGGAGTTTGGCTCTGCTTTTATAGTGTTGGATTCCTTTCTCTCTGCAGAAAAAAGAGCCTGTGGGGGATAATGAATCCTTACCAGAGAATGTGTTGAACCTTGATGACCTGACTGCAGACACCTTAGCGGTATGTTAAGACTTTCTCTTTTTCTGGCACAGCATGACTGGATTGAGTTTTCGGTTCTTTTTTCCTGTGACCTTATTGTGAAATTGCAGATATATGCACTCAACTGTGATGTCTTTACTTTCTTCAGCTCTTGTGAACTTGTACAAAATAGAAGCCTGTGCATCTACCATTCCTTTGCCACTCCCTATATTCCAAAGTGTTCACTTGCCATTAGTGTTGGAAGCAGATGAAAAATGGCTATGGAAAGGGGAAATCTATAGAGACTGAGAAAGGGGGGGGGGTGCTAGACTAGTATTTAGGTTTTCACCATCTTTATTTCCCAGGTACAATCCAGTGTTTTGAATTTGAATCAGCATATGACTAGCATTATACCGAGTGCTATGGGAGAAACAAAAGAAGTATTAGTACCTACTCAGGAAACTTTCTTAAGGAAAAAACATGCATAAAACAATTGGGGAACAATGAAAAACAGTATCTACTGTATTGCTTAATTAAAACACTCAGGAAGATCTCAGAGAGAATTCTTGTGAGGATTATCCCATCAGAATTTCTCAGTATATAGAGGGTAAATGGGCAGAAATTCACCTGTGCTTTAGTTATTCCAAGGGAAAACAAATGTGATTATAAGGCAGGGATGTTTTGCCTGTCTAATCCCTTTGTGAAATAATTCTTTGAAATCTCAAGTTGTTTGTTTGTTTTAAGTGGCATATTGAGATATTGGAATTTTTTAGTGAATTCACATAATGGGGAGTCAGGGCATTTGAGTCTGTTCTTAGCACTGACCCTGATTTAGCGTAACCTGGACTGGCTTGGATTTCTTCATGTAGGGCCTGAAAGTGACGCAAATAAAAAAAGTCCGACTCCTTATTGATGAAGCCATCATCAAGTGTGATGCTGAAAGGATACAATTGGAATCAGAGCGATTTGAAAGTCTTCGAGAAATTGGGAACCTCCTCCACCCCTCTGTGCCCATCAGTAATGATGAGGTAAGCTGCAAAAGTCCTTATGGGAAAGCATCTTTCATTGCTGTTTCTCTGTTCGTGGGGGAAGAACTTTGAAACATTGGCACTCTTTGAATAACAGGCCCTGGGTCACAAGCAGGCTCTTTTGTGTCTTCCTTCTGCCCACCAGTTGGGAATTGAAGCAGTCAGATCCCTGCCTGATTAGGAAGTAGCAGAGGCAGCAGGTAGGAAGAGATGCTGGCACAGAAGTCTCTTCTAAATGGGGCTGCTCTCCCACACTGCTTGTTGCCCAGGGAAGCAGTGGGTTTGGTGGGAGGGGTCTGCTAAATCAACCTAACCCCCTCACCCACACCCAACTGAGAAGAGGCAGGTTGAAGGGAAATCTGCATGATAAAAGTTTCCTGTGGAGCTGGAGCTTCCAGAGCACAAAGCAGCTCTGAGCTCAGTCTTTGTTCCATGACACCCCAGCCGTGGCAAGGCCCATCTGTGCCTCTTTCATTCATTCTCTGTTGAGCATTAAACTCTGAGGCCTGGTGTGCAAGAGGCTGCAGAGCTGAGACAGGCAGTCGGGGTCAAGGCCCTGATCCCGCCCTTACTCTGGCCTCTGGACCAATGAGAGCCAGAAAAAAAGAGATCGTATTCTCATCAGTACTTCAGGCAGCGCTGATTGTCAGGAGAAGATTGCCCTAGTGGGGGCCTTTCTAGAAGGGCCAGAGTCATTTAAAAGGGTAAAAGCAAAAAGAGGACTACAGGTCTGAAAAATCATGATCTCATTCATCATGTCTCTAGTCCCCTGGAGTCTCCAAACTAGCATTTATGCCTTGAATAAAGCTTCCTGCAACGTGTTTTCTCTAGGCTCTGTTTACAGTGAACAAAGCTCAGTTGTGGGTTAGCTAGAGGCTTTCTTAACAAAACTGTAAGGCTTAAACAAAGCTCACTTGTGGGTGAGCTAGGGGCCTTCTTCACAAAACCGTTTCCTCTTAATGTGAGTATCAGATAGAAGGTGATTACTGAATGAGGACTCCTTGTCCTCTCTCTTGATTCTATTTGCTCAGGATGCTGACAACAAAGTAGAAAGGATTTGGGGTGATTGTACTGTGAGAAAGAAATATTCTCACGTGGACCTAGTAGTGATGGTGGACGGCTTTGAAGGTGAAAAAGGAGCAGTGGTGGCTGGAAGCCGGGGCTACTTCCTGAAGGTGAGAATGAGAACTAGTATCCACAACAGGATGAGTCTATAAAGCAACAGTCCAGCCTGCTAAAGAGAACTATTTTTGCTGTCATATCTATAAGATATTATCATTCAAATATTGTTCACTCAGAGGGCAGTGGGAAATTTTTGAAGAGGGAGGGAGGAAAAAGAAGGGGAGCGTCAGATGTCACAGCAGTGACATGGAAAAGGTAACAAGAGTATGGTAAAATGCCAAGTCTAGGGTAGAGTCCATCGACTCATTATCTAGCCAAGAAAGCAGTTATTTATAATAGTGGAATCAGAGAATGTTTTCTAGGCATGAGTGTCCCCTGAAGCCACTTCCGAATGAGACCTCCTTTGGAACACCAAAGGTCATGGCTTTAACACCCACTTCTCCAACAAGCAGCTGGAGAGAGGTCACCACTTTGTCTTATTTCTGTACCCAGCTGTCCCTTGGAAGTAATACTTCCAACTGGCTTAGTCTGTAGAAAATGCCCAAGAGGGAGGAGATTGGGGCTTTGAACTTCCTTAAATTGGCTAGTCCCCCAAAAACTGTCAAGGGAAACTATTCTAGATTTAGTTCTTTTTACTTCTGAAAAGCATCCATGGAAATCCTATCATCTCTCTTTAATAACCACTAAGCATTTGTCATGAGTAATGAGAGTTCCTATCTCCAGCCAGAATTACTCTAAAAGAAAGCTCTGTGAAAGGGAAATGCAGTGTTTTAAGAATTGAGCTGGAGGAACCTTGCTCTGAATTCTGTTTTTAAAAGGACAGTTACATTTATTTATTTTTTTATTTGGTATCTTACCCTATCCTTTACTCCTGGTTCTGCCCTCCTGTTCTTGGCCCCGAGAGCAAAAACAAGAGTAAAAAATGGAAATTACAAGGAGGCAGATTTAGATCTGATGTCAGGAAGAACTCTGATAATTAGAACTATCCCAGAGTGGAATAGGCTGCCTCCAGGTAGTGAGCTCTTTCCTAAGAAGTCTTTAGGCTGAAGCCTGATAACTACTCTGGGATGTTTGACAGTTGTGAGATACCTTTTACTTATAGCTTAGACTACCTGGCCACCAGGATTCCTTCCATAACTCAATGTTGATGCTTTTCCTCTGAAGATTTCATTGAATGACATAATGGAGGCATGGAGCAATAGTGAACTACCACCTGGATTTGTCACTTACAGTTCAGAAGTTTTCTTGACTTATTCAGTAATAGCTGGGTTTTGATAGGTCCTGTCACCCAAACTGCTTCTGTTTTAATTCTGGCAGGTGGCTTAACTCTACAAGAATCAATAAGTCTTTGTTCCTACAGGGAGTCCTTGTGTTTTTGGAGCAGGCCCTCATCCAGCTTGCCCTTCGAACCCTTGCCAGCAGGGGTTATATTCCCATCTACACCCCTTTCTTCATGAGAAAAGAGGTGATGCAAGAGGTAGCACAGCTCAGCCAGTTTGATGAGGAACTATACAAGGTGAGTATTATAGGAACAGATGGTCAATTTTCATGTAGAGGGAAAGCAAACCAGGCTACGGTAGGAGGGAGAAAGTAAAGGGCCAGAGAGCTTTTAGGGAGCCATCAAAGTTTTCCAGCAGTGTAGGAGGAGGGAAAAGAGATTGCGGCCCTCGGTAACTGATTAGAGCTCATTATCCCTTCTTAGTCTCCCCTTGCTCCGTGTGCTTTGGAGGAAGAATCCCTAGAGCTCCAGCCCAGAGGGTCACCTTTTGAATGAGAGACCCTTCTCTTATCTCACTCATCTGAGCCATCTTGTATCAGGTTCCATTGAACATCAGTTTTCCTATTTGTCTCTTAGCCAGCAACAGCAGGAGAGGGGGAAGGGAAGAGGCTCCCTAAGGAAAGTGAAATATAAAGAGTTGGATTTGGAGTGGGAGTGCCTTATTCAGGAAGCTCTATTCTCCCGTGTGACCTGGACCAGTCCTTTGGCCACTCTAGGTCTCATTTTCCTCATCTGTAAAATGATGGGTTTGGTTTAGGTGACTTCTCATACCCCTTCCTATTCTAAAATCTGGTTTATGGTCCTTGCAGGTGATTGGCAAAGGCAGTGAAAAATCTGATGATAATTCCTATGATGAAAAATACTTGATTGCTACCTCAGAACAGCCAATTGCTGCCCTGCACCGAGATGAATGGCTTCGACCAGAGGACTTGCCCATCAAGTATGCTGGCTTCTCTACCTGCTTCCGCCAGGAGGTGGGCTCCCATGGTCGTGACACTCGTGGCATCTTCCGGGTCCACCAATTTGAGAAGGTGAGTAGATCTATCTGTCAAGCCATCCAGGCTGGTGAGAAGAGCTGGTGAGAAAAAATACCTAATCTGACAGTGAGTCAGTTGAGATCACATTGAACCACAGCTCACCTCTTATGCTCCTGCCTGGAAAGGGTCTCTCCTTATTTGTGGGCTTCTCGGATCCTTAATTGTGTTCGCTGGCTTTCTAGGGAGAGAAAAAAGTTTCAGAAAATGACTTTTGCTCTGTATTCATTTCTCTCATTTGTCCCTCCTAATTTGAGGATTGTTTTTGGTGGAGAACTCAAAAGAGAAGAACTCTAGTATTAATAGCATAATATATTGGAGGAAAGCACACTAGACTTTCAGACAAGAGACAAGTCCTGAATTTTTCCTGCCTCTGACACTTATTCCTTGTATAGGCCATGGAGAAGTCACTGTCTTTCTGAACCTGTTTTCTTCTCTGTAAATGAGGGTTATAATAGCGACAGTGCCTCCCTCAAGGGATTTTTTAGAGGCTTATAGGAGATACAGCGCGTTAAAGTGTTACCAAAATGCAATCTATCAGTTGTACAGAGGAGCTTTGGCTTTGTGTTCTGGGGCTCCCAATCTTCTTCTCACTGTTGACCATCTCTCACTGCTGTGTCCCCACTGGCAGGTCAGCAAGAGAAGAGTTGGAGAATTAAATTCCCTCCCCATCCTCAGTCTTGAACTCCCAGATTCCTCAGTTGACTCATCCTAACCCTGCATCTTTGCCCTCTCTCTCTAGATCGAGCAATTTGTCTATGCATCACCACATGACAACAAATCATGGGAGATGTTTGATGAGATGATCAGCACTGCTGAAGAGTTCTATCAGGCCTTGGGCATCCCTTATCATATTGTAAATATTGTCTCAGGTAGGAGGCCTAGAGCCTGCTGTCTTCTTTGACTCTTTTTATTACAGTTCATATACATCTTTACCATTTGGATTGCTTCACAGAAGTATAAAACAACCCTACTAATTGGTTACATTGATTAAATTATTATAATTCCATCTGTGTAAACTGAAATTAAAATATGTGCTCTTCTCACTCTGCTCCAGAGTTAGCATATAAATGTGGCTACTTTGGGAAAAGGACATTTGGTGAGTTTCAGAAACCCCCTTTCTGTCCTCCGTTCCCCAGAGAGAAGAGAATTCTGCACTTTAGTTGATAAAAATGATTTCAAGGAAAAGTGGCTTTGGTCTAACTTAATAGGGAGAGTAGTAAGATAGTAGAAAATCCCCAGGTCTTGGTAGGAGTTTCTACTCCCCTGTTGTGAATTTTTGGGTTTTTTTCTTTGTAGGCTCTTTGAATCATGCTGCTAGTAAGAAGCTGGACCTGGAGGCCTGGTTCCCTGGCTCAGGAGCCTTTCGTGAATTAGTATCCTGCTCCAATTGCACAGACTATCAGGCCCGTCGGCTCCGCATCCGCTATGGGCAGACTAAGAAGATGATGGATAAGGTAGGAGATTTTTGGGCAATCAGGAAGAAGTAGGCTCTGGGATGAGAGCTGAAAGTACAGTTCCAATAAGCCTTAAGGCTGCTGAGGGGAGGCTAAAGATTTCTGTTTAGGAGAAGGGGTCACAGTGGTCAGGGCTGGACTCTTAGTTGTAAGCCTCCACTTGGCTCTTCTTTTCAAAGTGGTACTAGCTTTGTTCTCTTGGCTGGAGTAAAGATAAAAAACTACTTCCTTGCCCAGAACTTGTTGAAGAGTTATTAGGTTTCTGAGAGAACCACTTGGGTTTTGAATGACACTGTGGGGACACTCTTTTTCCCAGGTGGAATTTGTCCATATGCTTAATGCCACAATGTGTGCCACAACCCGTACCATTTGCGCCATCCTAGAGAACTACCAGACAGAGAATGGTATCATTGTCCCTGAGAAGTTAAAGGAATTCATGCCACCAGGTGAGATCTCTTTCCCTTCTTCCCGTTTCTCTTCACTCAATTCACCCATCCTCTTTTTCTACTCTAAAAATTGTATATCTCAAATCCCAGCTGACCAGGAGACACCTGATTTCCCCCACTCCCTTACTCCATTCCCTTCATTTCCTCTTTTCAGCTTCCCAATATATTCAAGAGGCTTTTGTTTCATGTATATCTCAAACATCTTATCTTCTGAGCCTCCCAAAAGAACATAATGAAAATTTTAAAAACATAAATATGAATATAGCTAAAAACCCTTGTTCAGTGGAGAGGATAGAGAAGGCCATTATAGGATCTCTTTCCCACAGAGAGTCACTGTTGACTCAGTTCTTCCATGGGTTCACTACCTCTTACCCCCTAGCTGCTAAAAACCACTTGGTTTTGCTTTTTTCCCCTTTTAGGTCTTCAAGAATTGATACCCTTTGTGAAGCCTGCCCCAATTGACCAGGAGCTATCCAAGAAACAAAAGAAACAGCATGAGGGTGGCAAAAAGAAAATGACAGCGGGAGATGCGGCTCTGGAAGGTCGGCTGCAGAACATGGAGGTCACTGATGCCTGAACTTAGCTCAGCTCCTCATGCTTTTGTCTCTGCCAGCCTGACACCCAGGACCCTGCCCAGGGGCAGCAGAACCAAGCACCCACCCTTGCCCCGCCTCATCCTGGCCCAAAGCTACAAAGTCCGCTGGTACAGCGCACTTGTCTCTGCCTGGACTGGGGGCTTTCTCTCTAATGACTGACAAAATATGTAATAAAGAGTCTGTGGGAGGTCAGCGCTTCCTCGGTCACCCTCACTGTGTGCTAGTGCCATCTGACCCTTCTGCTGTGAGGCGATCCCAGCCTGCCTTTATGCTTCACAAAAATAACTGCCTTTGGCCTCAGGTGGGGGGTATCTCCTATGACTCTGGAGCGCCAAGAGTGGGAATTTCTAGCCAGGCCCCGGAGATCTAAAGTAGGGAGAGCAGTGGCAGTGTTGAGAAAAGGTGCTGAGAAAGAAGTAGAACTTTAGAGAATACGGATTTACTGGCCTGGAACATTGTGGTTTTAATGATGGCTGCTGTTACCAAGGCAATGGAGCTACATATGGTCAATGATTGATTTGTAAAACTTCATGAACCGCTTTGCTGTTGTAGCAGGAATCATACAGGAGAACTTCGTTAATTCAAGTCAATTGAATTAGTGCATTAAGCATTAGGGCCTATTGTATATAAGGTGCTGCTAAGATTTAGGGAGACAGAGGTAGAAATAAAATCGACTGCCTCCAGTTCTGCTAAGGGGAGATGGCAGTGCTGATACAGCATGTGTGCACAAAAGCAAATGCAGCCAATCAATAATCATCTATTAGGTGTCTGCTATGTGCCATGCTAAGTGCTGGGGAAGTGGTTTGGAGTAGAAATAGGGAAGAAATTGTTGGCAGTTATGGTGAATTGTATAGAAGGGAGCCTTGAAGGCCACATGAGCTAATCCTTGAAGGTCACAAGGAATTTCAAAGGGCAAATAGGAGATGAAGACCAATCTTTGGGGAGGGGACATACTATTCAAAGATCAAGAGGTGGGAATCAAACTCTTGTTTGAGAAATTAAAAAGGCCCATTTAAATATGAAGGAAAGGAAGGTGGAGTACACTCAAAGATGGGCTGGTCACATGGCAAGAACAAAGGATTACATTGATACCTTCAAAATGACCAGGAAAATCACAGTTCTAACTCTTGGGAGACCATGGACTAGAGCTGCCAAGAGGAGCATCTGTGGTTGGGTGGGAGCTGTATTCTTAGGAGCCTCCTGATTGGTGAGATCATTGATCCATTAGAGTATTAAATATCTTATCTGAATGCTGAACCTGGTCAGATCCATATTTTAGGAATATCAATTTGTTAGCAATGTGAAGGGCAGATTGGAGAGAAGAAAGCCTAGAAATGGGAAGCAATTAGGATGCATTGCCACCAGGTTATGGGTGATGACACTTGTGGGGGATAAGAATAAGGATATTAAGAAATGTTACCGAAGCAGCTTTGGTAAGACAGCAACTGATTGGATATAATGGGTGAGAGTCAGTGCTCTGAACTGTGACTACCACTGCTAGGAAATACAAATAGGAACGAAGTAGAGAGTAAGCACTAAAACAAAATGCAAATAGAAACAAGAGAATCCAATAATGTGTGGGAGGGGAAACCCTTTCCTCAAGAAGCTTACATTCTAGTAAGGGAAGACAACAGAGGGAAGGAGTGAAAGTAGTGGGTCTGGGTCCCTTCTTTAATTTGGAGATTATAGAAGAACTGACCAGTCAGGAAGGCACTGATAAGGTGGATCTTGATGAAAGGTATCTTCCAGGTGGAGAAAAATCCATAGGAGCAGAGCTGGGAGAGGAGTGGAGAATAAAGGATGACTTGCAGCTTACAGACCTGGGAAACTTGGATGGCAGAGGCTTTGACAAAAATGGGGAAGAAAAAACCAATGAATGGGATGGATGACATCCATCTTGAGCTTAAAATTTTGAGTTTGGACATCGAGTCATGTCCACCACAAAGATGAGAGTTGCTGTTCAGGACAGGTTTTGGGGCCATGTGCTTGAGAGTCAGCGTAAGGAATGAAGTGTTGGAGAGGAAAGAGTCTTGATGTGTATCATGATGATCTAGCAAAGGATTTTCCAGTGAGAGCCGAGACAGGTAAAAGAACTGAGCAGCCTCAGGAAAACCAAGAAGAAAGGGTATCCAGGAGGGGATAATTAACAATCTCAAAAGCTATATTTAGGTGAGGTCGAAAAAGATGAGAAGTGAGAAAAGCCCATTGTTCTCAGTTCAATGGTAACCTTGGAAAGAGCAGCTTGAATTGAGTGGGGAGGTTGGAAGCCAGATTAGAAGAGATGGAAGAATGAATGAAAATCCGAGGTCAGGAGTCAATGAATGGAGGCAGTTTCTTCTATCCGACTTTGTGAAAGAGGACGAAGACATGGGATGTTGGCATGAAAGGCATCTCCTTTCCAGGTGTGGGGAATGAGAAACCAAACCAAGGGGAAGCACCAATTGATCACTGCAGTTCAAAAGCACAAGTTGTGGAGGAGCTGGAGGGGAGGTTCCTACTTTTTTTTGTCGAGTTTCCAGCAGTAATTTGACACAATCCAGCTCCTCCTGGTTCACAGTGACATTCAGAGTCTATATTTACGCAGTGTCTTTCATCCTGGGATCTATCTACAGACATTTTTCTTTAATAACACCTTGTGAGGTCTTCTGACAGCCCTAAATGCCAACCATTTATTATTTGTTTTATCCTTATGACATTCCCAAGGAGGTAGAAATGATACCATTGCAGCCAGGGGAAAACTGAAACAATAAGACAGTAATAGCATGTGATACACAGCACTTTGGGTGTGCATGAGCGTTATACATGTCTCATTCATAAGTCTGCAAGCTAGATTATTGCAGATGAGTACACTGAGGCTTGGACAAAGTTGTCCTTAGGCGGGGGGCCTTACGGCTGGGCCCCCTAGTCCCTGGGGCTGTGGCCTGTGACTTTCCCCATTAGCCCTTCTCCCCCTTCTCTCTCAGGGAAAGCAGCCCAGACCTCCCTGAGTCGGCTAGGAAGGAGCCCAGGGGGCTTCCACATGCCTGCCTCTGCCGGAGGTTTGATCCTATTAATCATGCTGCTGGAAAGCCTGGTCAAACTTGGGGCACGTGAAAGGGCGACTGAGACCCGCACCGATGGCCCTGATTGGCCGGTGCCGCCGCGGGGGCGCCCAGCGCTCGGAGTGTGCGCCCGCCTTTGCTGGCGCTGATTGGCCCCTCTCACCCCCGCTCCCCGACGGACAACAAAGCCAGTCGCCTGACAAAGGAAGGCTGCGAGCGGCGCCCATTTGTAATTCAAAAGGCCTCGGAATTCGCATTCCGGCAGCCGCTCCGCGGACCCCGAGAAAGGGCCGCTCCGGGGGCTTTGATGGGAGGGACAGCGCCGGCGCTCACGCGGCCCCGCCGGGCTGCGCGCGGCTTTGGCCGCCGGCCGAGCCTCCCACCCGGCGGCTCGCAGCATCTCCGCCGCCTCCCTCCCCCGGCAGCCAATGAGCGGTGGCCCCGGCCCCGCCAAGACGCGTCCTGGATTTGGGGAGGCCCGGGCTCGGCCCGGCTCCGCAGCCGCCAGGAGGCACTTCTGAGGCTGCGCCCCGAGCCGTGGGGGAGGGGAGGCCGCGGCCAGAGCACCTATTAGCTCCCGGCCCCTCCAGGGCTGGGCCCCGCTCCCAGCTCCCCCGCAGGGACGAGGCCGCCCGCCCGTTTCTCACCCAACTCGTTCTCGGGCGCTGGCCGCCTTTGAAGCCTTATCAGCGCCTGCTTTGTGCCGGCGGAGCCGGCCCCTCCCGGGCTGTGCTGCTTAGCAGGCTGCCCCCAGCCTCAGCCGAGGAGCCGGGCCGCAGACCGATCAGCCCGGCCGGAGCAGGCTTCCATCCCGACAGAAGCCGGCCCGGAACACTGCGCGCAAGGGACCTGCACTCCCTCCTTTTTAAAATTATTTTTTAACTTTTTTTTTTTTTAATTAAAGCTTTTTATTTTCAAACGCATGCATGGGTTGTTGTTTTTTTCAACATTCACCCTTGCCAAACCTTGTGCTCCAATTTTTCTTCTCCCCCCTCCCCAATCCAATATGTGTTAAGCATGTGCAATTTCCCCAATTATACTGCACGAGAAAAATCAGGTCAAAAAGGGAAAAAATGAGAAAGAAAACGATGCAAGCTAAAAAGAACAAGATTCCCTTTCTTTTTTTAAGGGGCAGAGAGGAGACCGGAGACTCAGAATGTAGAGACGTCATCCTGTCCTTCTACAGATCTGGAAACGGAGTGGCCCCATTCAGCCCCATTGGGGCTCCTCTGTAACAGTAGCCTTGGGGGGGCCTGCAGAGGAGGTTTCTCCCTTCTATCCCAGCTCCGGGGAGTGGAGCCGTGGGCTCAGGAAGGCGGGGAGAGGCCGCCCCGATCCTACGAGCAGGCAGAGTTAGGTTGGGAGCTCCTGGGAATGGACCCAGATCCCAGGCTTTGAGGCTCCACCCTGCCAGCTCCCTCCTCAGCCCACGGCCCATTCTCTCATGCCTGGCACGCCATCAACTCCCCATCGCCAGGGGTTGGCTGACTTGGCACTGCAAGCCCTGCAAGCCTAGTGGGGTGAATCATGGAGCACGGGGCCCCAAAGCCGCCCCTGGTTCCCACATCCTGGAAGTCAGAGTCCAGGATTCCAGTTTGGGCAAGGAAGGACTGGAAGCTCAGGGGCCCAATCTTCTCCCCAAAGTGGGGGCAGGACAAGCTAGAGGCTCCCTAAGATAGAAACACTTTTCCCAGAAGCAACTTGAAAGATTGATTAAAGAGGGAATCTTAAATCCGCTGGAGAGACTAACCAGAGTAATCACCCCATACCAAGGGTTCAACCCCAGGAGATTTAAGGCTTCCTCACTCTCTAGTCCCTCTTGCTTTCCCTTCCTGGAGGCTTTTCC